>NC_092719.1:202624722-203824722 GCF_047496885.1 Scyliorhinus torazame | reverse complement strand
CCTCCTCTAACCGATGCCGCACTGGCTAGCTCAATTGATACAGTTGTAATTGCTAAAGATTTCCCCGCCCCCTCCCCTCATTGGGGGAGCTCAAAGTCCCCAAGAGTCATGGGATAACCAATAGGCCCCAGCCAATTGGATTCAGGCAGGTTAAAACAGAGACCGTTTGGCCCATCGAGTCCGCACTTACTCTCCAAAAGAACACTCTACCTCGGCCTACTCCCGGGTCCTATCCCGTAACCCCGTGCATTGATCATGACCAATCCACACAACCTGCACATATTTTGACACGAAGGGGCAATTTAGCATGGCCAATCCACCTAACTTTGGACTGTGGGAGGAAACCAGAGCACCCGGAGAATGTGCGATCTCCACACAGCCAGTCATCCAAGGCTAGAATCGAACCCAGGTCCCTGGCGCTGTGAGGCAGCAGTGCTAACCACGAGGTCGTGTACATCATATGGAAAACTGAGCTTTCAATGGGATCTGTAAATAGTGGCATAGAGTTCAAATGCCAAGAGGTTTTTCTAAACAGCTCTGAAACAGTTCAACCGCACTGTGACTACAGTTCCCAATTCTGGGACTACCTGAAGGATGTGAAGGGGAGAGTTGAAGCAAGGTGAATGAGGGGCTTTGTAACAGGAGGAGCAGCAGGGCCCATGGTTATTCTTCCTGGCCCCGCTTGTACATTCACCCCCTCCACCACCGGCGCAGGGTGGCCCTAATATGCGCCATATACAAAATGCATTGCAGCAAGTCACCAAGGCTCATCCAACTTCACCCTCAAAATCCACAATCTCTATCAGGTCGAAGACAGCATACGCATTGGAAACAGCACCACCTGTAAGATCCTGTAAGCCACACACCATCCTGACTTGAAACTACGTGACCCTTCCTTCACTAACACTGGGTCAAAAATCTTGATACCCCCTTGCTAACAGCACTGTGGGTGTACCTACACTACATGAGCAGCGGTGGTTCAGGAAGATGGCTCACCAACACCTTCTCAAGGACAATTAGGGGCGAGTAACAAATGCTGGGCTAGCCAGCAATGCTCATACGCCGTGAAAGAATACAGAAAGAAAGTGGGGGAAGCAGTGGCCAATAATTACCCACAACCTTTGAACGCTCCATATTCAGGTGACTATATTTTTGAAAGTTACTTCTGTGGTGAATGTATAATTACTGATAATTCACCAGTGCAGTGTGTTATGTTATTAACCCTGTGGGCTCTACCTATGGGCCATTGTGTCGCTTTACCCACAGGGGATATGTTGGGGAATGTACAGGCTCCGCCCATGGCTCCACCCCCTTTACAGGAAGTATAAGAGCTGCTGACCTGTGGGGCCGCCTTCAGTGTTGTACCGGTCACAGGCAGGCTCAGTTCTAAGCTGATTAAAACCACGGTTTACTTCTCCACGTGTTCCGAGTGAATTGATGGTCGCATCAACCTCAGTGATTGGGGCCTGCAGGAATCCTGTTAAAGGCCACCTGTTAGGCCCCATGCAGACCTGGTTTTCCTGAGCGCAGTTTGTGCAGGCTGCTTCTGGGCAAGTCAACTGTGCAGCCAAACAGGCATGCTGAAATCTTCGCCTTTGTCAAAACGGCATGTGATGCATTTCTGGCTTGCAAGAACTTTGCCCTTCCTGCCCCTGGGGCCCTGGAGGCCAATTAGTGCCCAGAATACGGGCACGCCACAGCTGAATTGCTGGACCATTGGATGTCTCTATCTGTTTGGCAGCAAACCTTAGTTTTCACATCACCTGCTCACTGGACCACAACAGTATCATAATAACCTCTCTCTGAGGCAGAGCTGGAACTGTGCAAGATAAAATCCTTCCTTTTCTTGCTTGGTTTGTATCAGAAATGTTGTTCAAAACTGTTTCTCACCTGGACAATTAAGGTAAGGGAGAGCATAAAGTTAGCGTGCGCAAATTAATTCAAACATTTTTAATAATCTTTATCGTCACAAGTAGGCTTACATTAATACTGCAATGAAGTTACTGTGAAAAGCCCCTAGTCACCACATTCCGGCACCTGTTCGGGTACGCTGAGAGAGAATTCAGAATGTCCAATTCTCCTCTCAGCGCGTCTTTCGGGACTTGTGGGACTAACCCGGAGCACGCGGAGGAAACCCACGCAGACACAGGGAAAATGTGTAGACTCCACACAGACAGTGATCCAAGCCGGAAATCGAATCTGATAACCACTGTGCTACTGTGTAGTTAAAGCCTGGTTTGGTCTACAGTCTGCAAAGATCCCATTATAGGTACATTTTGCTATGCAGCTAGAACATTTCTGGATGGATTTTACATGATGCTCTCTGTCACACGACTTAAAAGCTCCTTCATATAAAATGCACTGCATAAAAAGACTGCATATTCTCATATAAATGAAAGTATCAGGCCACAAAGTCACATACTTAAATAATTATTTCCAACAAGTTGCATAAATGACTAATTTCATGTATTTTTCCTCTCTGAATGACTCTAATGAATGCACAATGCCACAAGTTAGATACTGATACTGAAACATCCAGGCCCACTCACATTGCGCTTCCACTATTGAACTCCATACGGAGGCAGTCACAGTGCTTTTGAGAAAGTGTACAGGTTCTCACAGACTTTGGAGTTTATCTTTTTTCCCACCAAATCTGTTCAACCAGTTACTTAAAGATCGAAGGTTATCTGAAAAGTGGGGAAAGTCGGTGAAAACACGTTCGTGCTGCATTTAGATTTATCCTGAAATCATCACACAATCTTTGGGTCAACACAAGAATATAAGAAGTAGGAGCAGGAGTAGATGATACAATCGCTGAGTCAGCTTTACCATTCAATACGATCATAGCTAATCTTCTACCTCAACTCCACTTTCCTGCATACTCCCCATATCCCTTGATTCCCCGAGAGATCAAAAAACTCTCTATCTCAGCCTTAAATTCCTTCAACGATGGAGCATCCACAAGCTCCTCGGGGGGACAATTCGAAAGATTCACAACCTCTGATTGAAAAAATGTTTACTCTTCTCAGTCCTAAATGATTGATCCCTTACCCTGAGACTGTGTGCGTTCCCCTCCCTCATTCTAAATTCCCCAATCAGAGGATGCAAACTCTCAGTGTTCACGCAAACCCCTTCAAAATCTAACATGTTTCAATCAGATCGTCTTTCGTTCTTCTAAACTCCAGAGAGTATGGGCCCAATCTATGCAATCTCTCATTGTGGGGACCACCCCCATTCCAGGAGCCAATCAAGCGAACCTTCGCTGTACTGCCTCCAAGGCAAGTATATCCTTCCTTAAATACGGAGGCCAAAACCGCGCACAGCATTCCAAGTGTGGCTTCAAAGCCCTAAACGCTTGCAGCAAGACTTCCTTGCTCTTGTATTCCAATCCTCTTGATGTACCATCAATGACAACAGACGAGTAAACTGTGGCTTTAATCAGCTAAAAGACACCTGCTGGCAGCCGGTCCCAGAATGAGGGCAGGGCTGGAGGTCAGCTACCTTTATACTTGAGCCCGAGGGGCGGAGCCTGCAGGGACAAACCCAGACATGTAACAAACAGTAAGAACAGTAAGTACCATAAGAAGAACAGTATGTAAGATATAATACAGTGGTTCACCACATTCACCCCCTGTTAAAAAAGAGTCCGGCGGGGGTGAATTGAACGAGTTGAATTAGAGATCGAGTCTGTCGGGGGGGTCTCACCTTCCGCTATGATCGCCTCAGCCCCGGCTGTGGTGAGGACACTGGTGTCGGATGAAGTGTTGAGGCCTGCATATCCAGGAGCGTGTCGTCTTCCGGATAAGTAGCAACGGAGGGAGACGGTACAGAGTCGTGAGTAGCAATGGAGGGAGACAGTGTAGAGCCAGGGGTAGTGGTGATGGTCGCTGGGGAACCTGCGGGTGCCAAGTCCCGAAGGGAGACGGTGTCCTCCTGCCCATCATGGTGTGCCACGTAGGCATATTGGGGTTAGCATGGAGGAGAAAGACCCGTTAGACCAGGGGATCCGACTTGTGACTCCTCGCATGTTTCTGGAGGAGGACGGGCCCTGGGAATGTCAGCCAGGACGGGAGCGAGACCCCTGAGGTGGACTTCCTGGGGAAGACAAACATCCTCTCATGAGGGGTCACATTGGTGGCGGTACACAGGAGCAACCGGATGGAGTGGAGCGCATCGGGAAGGACCTCCTGCCAGCAGGAGACAGGAGACTTCTAGACCGTAGGGCAAGAAGGACAGCCTTCCAGACCGTCACGTTCTCCCTCTCCACCTGTCCATTTCCCCGGAGGTTGTAGCTGGTAGTCCTGCTTGAGGCGATGCCCTTGCTAAGCAGGAACTGACGCAGCTCATCACTCATGAAGGAGGAACCCCGATTGCTAAGGATGTAAGAGGGGAAACCGAACAAGGTGAAGAGGCCATGCAGGGCCTTGATGACTGTGGCAGAGGTCATGTCAGGGCAAGGGATGGCGAAAGGGAAACGTGAGAATGCATCAATGATGTTGAGAAAGTACACATTATGGTCAGTGGAGGGGAGGGGCCCTTTGAAATCGATGCTGAGGCGCTCAAATGGGCGGGAGGCCTTTACCAGGTGCGCTCTATCCGGCCGATAGAAGTGCGGTTTGCACTCCGTGCAGACCTGGCAGACCCTGGTCACGGTCCTGACCTCCTCGATGGAGTAAGGCACGTTGCGGGCCTTGATAAAATGGAAAAGACGGGTGACCCCCGGGTGACAGAGGTCATTGTGGAGGGCCCGAAGTCGGTCTACTTGTGCGCTAGCACATGTACCGCGGGATAGGGCATCTGGGGGCTCATTGAGCTTCCCAGGTCGGTACAAGGTATCATAATTATAGGTGGAGAGTTCGATCCTCCACCTTAGGATCTTGTCATTCTTGATCTTGCCCCGCTGCTTATTGTTAAACATGAAGGCAACCGACCATTGGTCAGTGAGGAGAGTGAATCGCCTGCCGGCCAGGTAATGCCTCCAATGTCGCACAGCTTCCACAATGGCCTGGGCTTCCTTTTCGATGGAGGAGTGTCGAATTTCGGAGCGCTGGAGGGTACGGGAGAAGAAAGCTACGGACCTGCCCGCCTGGTTGAGGGTAGCGGCCAGAGCAAAGTCAGACGCATCACTCTCCACTTGGAACGGGATGGACTCGTCTACTGCGTGCATCATGACTTTGGCAATATCTGTTTTGATGCGGTTGAAGGCCAGGCGGGCCTCAGCCGTCAGGGGAAAAATGGTGGATTTAATGAGTGGGTGGGCCGTGTCCGCATAATTGGGGACCCACTGGGCATAATAGGAAAAGAACCCCAGGCATCTCTTCAGGGCTTTGGGGCAGTGAGGGAGTGGAAGTTCCAGGAGGGGGTCAGTATTGGGCCCTACGACTCCGTTTTCCATAACGTAATCAAGGATGGCTAGGCGGGTTGTGCGGAAAACGCATTTATCCTTATTGTATGTTAGGCTAAGGAGCTTGGCGGTGTGGAGGAAATGTTGGAGGTTAGCGTCATGGTCCTGCTGGTCATGGCCGCAGATGGTGACATTATCCAGATACGGAACGTGGCCCGCAGCCCGTATTGGGCAACCATTCGGTCCATCTTCCGTTGGAAGACCGAGACTCCATTGGTGACGCCGAAGGGGACCCTGAGGAAGTGGTAGAGGCAGCTATCTGCCTCGAAGGCAGTGTATTGGCGGTCCTCCGGGCGGATAGGGAGCTGGTGGTACGCGGACTTCAGATCAATACTGGAGAAGACTCGGTACTGCACAATCTGATTGATCATGTCAGATATGCGGGGGAGAGGGTACGCATCGAGCTGCGTGTACCAGTTGATGGTCTGACTGTAGTCGATGACCATCTGGTGCTTCTCCCCAGTTTTGACGACCACCACTTGGGCTCTCCAGGGGCTAGTACTGGCCTCTATGATCCCTTCCCGCAGGAGTCGCTGGACCTCCGACCTGATAAAGCCCTTGTCCCGAGCACTGTATCATCTGCTCCTAGTGGCGACAGGCTTACAGTCCGGGGTGAGGTTAGCAAAGAGCGGGAGTGGGGCAACCTTAAGGGTCGAGCGGCTACAGACGGTGAGAGGGGGCAGGGGTTCATTGAACTCCAAAGTAAGACTTTTGAGGTGGCATTGAAAATCTAGACCTAGTAATAGGGCAGCGCAGAGTTGGGGGAGGACATAGAGCTTGAAATGTTTGTACTCGACGCCCCGTACTGTAAGGGTTGCGACACAGTACCCACGGACTTCCACGGAATGTGATTCGGAAGCCAGGGCGATTTTCTGGGTCATGGGTAAAATTGGGAGGGAGCAGCGCCGTACCGTATCTGGGTGAATGAAACTCTCCGTGCTCCCGGAGTCGAAGAGGCAGGTCATCTTGTGGCCGTTGATCTGGATGGCCATCATGGATTTAGTGAGGTGATGAGGTCGAGATTGGTCGGGAATGATGGAAGCAAGCTTCGGAAGGAGGGTGGGCTGATCGAGGGGAGCGGAGGCCAGCATATGATCTGGTGAGCAAGGGTTCCGGGAGGCGGCGGGGTGATTCAAAGATGGCGGCCCCCACGGGTCGCACGTGGCAGGTGGCGTTGAAGATGGCGGCCCCCATGGGCCGCACGTGGTGGGTGGCGTCAAAGATGGTGGCCAAGATGGCGGCCCGCATGTGGCGGGTGGCGTCGAAGATGGCGGCCCCTACGGATCGCACGTGACGGATGACATGGAAGGTGGGGGCGGTCCCCGCGGGCTACACGCAGCGCTGCTGGGTTTATTAACAGGCCGGGCCTGGCAGACTTTAGAGAAGTGGCCCTTCTTTCAGCACCCATTGCAGATCGCGCTCCTCACTGGGCAGCGTTGTCTGGGGTGCTTACCCTGGCCACAGAAGTAGCATTTTGGGCCTCAGGAGGTGGCGGGTCGCTGCGCGGCACAGGCATGCGGCGCCCCTGGGTCGAGTGATGGCGGCGCCCACGACGTCCACGAGGGTGCCGCGTGGTCGGAGGTGTAGGCATCCATGTTGTGGAAGACCCCTTCCAACGAGTCCGAGAGTTGTACGGTGTCTTGGAGGTCGGGGTGTACCCCCTTCTAGTAGGCGCTGGCGGATGTAATTAGATTTTATGTCTGCGACACAGGCGTCCCGGATCAGCAATTCGGTGAGCTTGACAGCCGATACCGCCTCACAACTGCAGTTCCGGCCGAGTACCCGCAAGGCGCACAGAAATTCAGCTTGCGATTCTCCGGGGCGCTGTCACCTCGTGGCAAGGAGGTGCCTAGCGTACACCTCATTGACTTCCTTAACATACTGCCCCTTCAACAGCGTTATCGCATCCTCGAACGGGGCAGCGTCTCTGATAAGAAGGAAAACTTGCTGGCTCACCTGGGAGTTGAGGACTCTCAGCTTGTGGCTCTCAGCGACGGCGGCGGCAGGGGAATCAATGTAAGATTCGAAGCAGCTTAGCCAGTGTTCAAACGTGGCAGTGGCGTCGGCTGATTGGGGGTTCAGCTCCAGGCGATTAGGCCTGAGTGATGGATCCATCTTAAAATTTTAGCTGATTAAATTGATGTAGCATCAATGACGCCAGACGAGAGTCGGAAGAGTAAACTGTGGCTTTAATCAGCTAAAAGACACCTGCTGGCAGCCGGTCCCAGAATGAGGGCAGGGCTGGAGGTCAGCTACCTTTATACTTGAGCCTGAGGGGCGGAGCCAGCAGGGACAAACCCAGACGTGTAACAAACAGTAAGAACAGTAAGTACCATAAGTAAGAACAGTATGTACAATATAATACAGTGGTTCACCACACCTCTCGCAATGAAGACAGGAGTATAGGTTAAGACAGCAATTTGCATTTATACAGTCTTATTTACAGAAGAAGAAAAGGATTGCATTTATCTAACCCCTTTTACGGCTTTGGGTGAACTCGAAGTACTTTACAGCCAATGACATACTTTTGAAGTGTTGTCAGTGTTGCAATGTGGAAAACGTTAGCCGAGGCTATGTGCTCAAGGCTGTGGGGTCGGATTTGAACCCTTGACCTTTTACCACAAAGGCCACCCACTGAGCCACAGTTGTCTTGATTCACAGGGGAAGAGTTGGGAGGGAAGCTGAGAGGTGGACATTCAGGATTAAATGAAAGATCTTACTGGAAGTGGGGGGGGGGGGGGGGGGGGAAACAAAGACACAGTTGAAGAAGCAAGCATTGAGAAAACCTTTGAAAGGTCAGCGAGAAATTGTAAGGTAACGTTGCTTCAGAAGAGGATTTCAGAGACGGGTGTCTCGGCTAAAAAGTCAGCCTCCAAGGTGGAGAGGAGCGAGTGAGGAATGAACAGCAAACCAAAATCAGAGGGCCAGTGGGATACAGTAAGGGCTTAACAAATATAAACATTTTCTCCTATTTCAGTTCATCTAATTTTGATGTTGACATTGCACAATGTAAGATTCCATTTATTTAATAAGATTAATTTTGACCAGTCCAAGATTTATTGCTATTTCCTATAGTGAATGCAGCCGCTCCATTTGATTAAGACAGCTCAATGGCATTTTAACCCTGTGTGTGGGATTGTTTTCTGATGGATGGACTTGCAATGTGAGGCTCTTGTCATGTTATTTGGCCATGTGTCTTCATTATGTTTGGCCCTTGTGGGGTATAAGATTGTCGATATCGTTTCAATAAAAGCTGATTGGCAAATAAAAAATTATACTAGTCGATATCTGATAGCTCAACAAATTGCCAATAAACACTTGGATCCCAAATCTCCTTACAATTTAACAAAAGCAAGATTTTATACCAGAGACCAAATAATTTGGCATATTATTATTTCGAACAGAAAGGCACAATTAAAGTCAGGCATAAAGCTCACAGACGTAATAAAAATGTGCACTTACAACGCCCAGCTCCATTCACAAAGATCAATCACTGAGAGATGAGTTCTGAATTGGCAAAAAAAAAAAATCATAAATTGAAGTTTGTGCTCAGCTTTTCTGAATGATTGATTTCACGTCAAAACGAAACTGGGGACTGACACAACTATCAGTTCGAATGACCTTTCCCCCCCCCCCCCCACACACACCGTACAATTGATGATTAAATGGGTTATATTCAACTGTGAATGAAATGTCAACTTATTAACCGCTGGAGATGATGAACTACCAGGAGAGGAATGTTTCCCATTTAACTCCAGTCTAAGAGGCAAACCTCCTCTGAACCAATTCCGTTCCCCAGCCATCTCTGTGCTTTGTGTTACATTAAGGTCCAAGCTCTATAAGGTATGCCATCAGCTCACAACATTTAATAGCATTTTATGTGGCAACAGTGTGCGATTTATTAAAGGTCGAACCAGCGATGACCCTATGCTGGGTTCTGACGCACGGCGACAATTATGGGGAAGAAGTGACGAGCAGTTTGTCCGCCAAATACACGAATGTCTCTGATTAAAAGCAGGGTTCAAAATTCTTGGCCTAGAAAATAAATTATTTCCCCAAGGTATAAGCTCACGGAGGGAAAGGAGGGAAAGTTTATCAACACAGCATGAGGCTATTTGGTCCATCGAGCCTGTACTGGATGTTTTGAAGAGCAACCTAAATAGTTAATTCCCCCAATCCTTCCCCATATCTCTGCAAATTTTTAAGCTTTGAGTATTTATTGACTCTGCTTTTGAAGGCTCCTATTGAATTTTTATCCACTGTCCTATCGGGCGATACAACTCAAATCGTAACCACTCATTAGATAAAAAGAGATTTTCCTTCTGTTGTTTCTTGTTCTTTGAACCATTACCTTAAATCTGTGCTATCTGGTTATCAGGGCTCCAATCATTGCCAAATGTTCCGCTTTGTTTATTCTATTTAATCCCTTCACAATGTTAAACACCTCTCGCAGATCTCCTCTCAACTTACCCTTCTCTGAGGAGAACAACCTCAGTTTCTCCAGTCTATCCATATAACAGGAATCCCTCGTGCCCGAAACCATTCTCACAACACTCACCTTTGGTCCTTTGGTCTCCTTGGCTCCAAGGTTACCAGCCTCTGCTGTCTCACAACACCAGGGACCTGGGTTTGATTCGACTTCGGGTGACTGTGTGGAGTTTGCACATTCTCTCCATGTCTGCATGGGTTTCCTCCGGGTGCTCCGGTTTCCTCCCACAGTCCAATGATCTGCAGGCTAGGTGGATTGGCCATTCTAAATTACCCCTCAGTGTCCAGATGTTAGGTGGGGTTATGGGGATAGGGCAGGGGAATGCCCCCAAATCCCTCTGCACCTCAAAGGTCTGCAATCTCTCACCATTTGGATAATAATCTTTTTTACTCTTCCTGCCGACATGAACAATTTCACATTTGCCTACATTAAGCTCCATTTGCCAGATTTTTGCCCACTAACTTAACTCATCTATGAGATAGGAGAGGTCTTGAACGAGTACTTTTCTTCTGTATTTACAAATGAGAAGGGCCATATTGTTGGAGAGGACAGTGTGAAACAGACTGGTAAGCTAGAGGAAATACTTGTTAGGAAGGAAGATGTGTTGGGCATTTTGAAAAACTTGAGAATAGACAAGTCCCCCGGGCCTGATGGGATATATCCAAGGATTCTATGAGAAGCAAGAGATGAAATTGCAGAGCCATTGGCAATGATCTTTTCATCCTCACTGTCAACAGGGGTGGTACCAGGGGATTGGAGAGTGGCGAATGTCGTTCAAAAAAGGGACTAGAGATAACCTGGGAATTACAGGCCAGTTAGTCTTACTTCAGTGGTAGGCAAAGTAATGAAAAGGGTACTGAAGGATAGGATTTCTGAGCATCTGGAAAGACACTGCTTGATTAGGGATAGTCAGCACGGATTTGTGAGAGGTAGGTCTTGCCTTACAAGTCTTATTGAATTCTTTGAGGAGGTGACCAAGCATGTGGATGAAGGTAAAGCAGTGGATGTAGTGCACATGGATTTTAGTAAGGCATTTGATAAGGTTCCCCATGGTAGGCTTATGCAGAAAGTAAGGAGGCATGGGATAGTGGGAAATCTGGCCAGTTGGATAACAAACTGGCTAACCGATAGAAGTCAGAGAGTGGTGGTGGATGGCAAATATTCAGCCTGGAGCCCAGTTACCAGTGGCGTACCGCAGGGATCAGTTCTGGGTCCTCTGCTGTTTGTGATTTTCATTGATGACTTGGATGAGGGAGTAGAAGGGTGGGTCAGTAAATTTGCAGACGATACGAAGATTGGTGGAGTTGTGGATAGTGAGGAGGGCTGTTGCCGGCTGCAAAGAGACATAGATAGGATGCAGAGCTGGCAGAGAAGTGGCAGATGGAGTTTAACCCTGAAAAGTGTGAGGTTGTCCATTTTGGAAGGACAAATATGAATGCGGAATACAGGGTTAACGGTAGAGTTCTTGGCAATGTGGAGGAGCAGAGAGATCTTAGCGTCTATGTTCATAGATCTTTGAAAGTTGCCACTCAAGTGGATAGAGCTGTGAAGAAGGCCTATGGTGTGCTAGCGTTCATTAACAGAGGGATTGAATTTAAGAGCCGTGACGTGAATTTGCAGCTGTACAAAACTTTGGTACGGCCACATTTTGAGTACTGTGTACAGTTCTGGTGCCTCATTTTAGGAAGGATGTGGAAGCTTTGGAAAAGGTGCAAAGGAGATTTACCAGGATGTTGCCTGGAATGGAGAGTAGGTCTTACGAAGAAAGGTTGAGGGTGCTAGGCCTTTTCTCATTAGAACGGAGAAGGATGAGGGGCGACTTGATAGAGGTTTATAAGATGATCAGGGGAATAGATAGAGTAGACAGTCAGAGACTTTTTCCCCGGGTAGAACAAACCATTACAAGGGGACATAAATTTAAGGTGAATGGTGAAAGATATAGGGGGGATGTCAGAGGTAGGTTCTTTACCCAGAGAGTAGTGGGTGCATGGAATGCACTGCCTGTGGCAGTAGTTGAGTTGGAAACATGAGGGACCTTCAAGCAGCTATTGGATAGGTACATGGATTATGGTAGAATGATATAGTGTAGATTAATTTGTTCTTAAGGGCAGCATGGTAGCATTGTGGATAGCACAATTGCTTCACAGCTCCAGGATCCCAGGTTCAATTCTGGCTTGGGTCACTGTCTGTGCGGAGTCTGCACGTCCTCCCTGTGTGTGCGTGGGTTTCCTCCGGGTGCTCCGGTTTCATCCCACATTCCAAAGATGTGCAGGTTAGGTGGATTGGCTGTGATAAATTGCCTTTAGTGTCCAAAATTGCCCTTAGTGTTGGGTGGGGTTGCTGGGTTGTGGGGATAGGGTGGAGGTGTTGACCTTGTGTAGGGTGCTCTTTCCAGGAGCCGGTGCAGACTCGATGGGCCGGGTGGCCTCCTTCTGCACTGTAAATTCTATGATTATGATAAATCTAGGACAAAGGTTCGACACAACATCGTGGGCCGAAGGGCCTGTTCTGTGCTGTATTTTTCTATGTTCTATGTTCTATATCCCTTTGTAACATCTTTACATCCTCTTCATAATTTATTTTCCTCCCTGTTCTTGTATCGTCAGCAAATTTAACAGCTATACCTTCAGCCCCTCCATCCAAGTCATTTACATAAATTACAAAACATTGAGACCCCAGCACTGATCCTGAATGGCACACCACTCGTCATACCCTGCCAACCAGAAAAAAAAACATTTATGCCAATTCTGTTTCCCGTTACCGAGCCAATCTTTAATCCATGGCAATATGTTACCCTCTACAACAGCTTTTATTTTCCACAACAGCCTTTGATGTGGCACCTTATCAAATGTCTTCTGGAAATCTAAGTACAGTACATTCACTGGTTCCCCTTTATCCGCAGCACATGTGAGTCCTTCAGAGAACTCCAATAAAAGGTTAAACGTGTTTTCCCTTTCACAAAACCATGGTGACTCTGCCTGATTGCCTTCATTTTTTCCATGTGTCCTGCCATAATGGGCGGAGGTCTCCGACCCCCGCTGGGTTGGAGAATCGGCATGGTGCCGCGTGAATCGCGCCACACCGCCCTGAGGCAATTCTCCGCAATGCAGAGAATCGGTGCCATCGGCGCCGGTGTGGTCGGTGCGGCGCCGGTCGGGGTATGCGGCGACTCTCCTGTCAGGGCCGGATGGGCCGAGCGGCCGCCAACAAAAAGCCGAGTCCCACTGGCACCGTTCTAACATCCTCTGAACCGGCGGGACCTCGGCATTGAAGGGTCCGGGTGCGGCCTGTGGGGGGTGAGGGGGGCTCCGACCCCGGGGGGGCCTCCGTAGTGGCCTGGCCCGTGATCGGGGCACACCAATCGGCAGGCCGGCCTCTCTGCCCCCCCACCCCCACCCCCCCCCCCCCCGGGCCTCATTTCCTCCGTGCTGGCTCCTGTAGCCCTGCGCCATTTGGCGTAGGGGCCGCCACATGTACCAACTGCGCATGTGCGGACCCCGCTGTGCTGGGTTCAGGCCGAGATCGGCAGCTGGGGCGGCAGTGGCCGCTCCAGCACCGTCCTAGCCCCCTGTGGGCCGCAGAATGGGGTCCCTGAACAGGCGCCGACGCTGGAGGAAAACACTCCCGTTTTTGCTCCGGCGTCGGCACTTAGCTGTCCGTTGGGAGAATCCCGCCCGTCTCTAATAATGGCTTCTAACATTTTTCCTATGGCAGATGTTAAGCTAACCGGCCTGTAGTTTCCTGCTTTCCGTCTCCCTCACTTTTTGAATGAAGCAGTTACATTCACTATCTTCCAATCGAATGTACTTTCTCCAAATCTGGGGAATTTGGGAAAATTAAAACAAATGCATGAACCATTTCACTAGTCACTTCTTTCAAGATCACAGGGGGGTGTCCATCTGGACGCAAAGATGTCTCAGCCCGCAACCCCAACAATTATTTCAGTACCACACCCATGGTGATTGTGATTTTCCTGAATTCCTCCCTGTCTTCCATTTCCTGATTTATTTCTGTGATGTTGCTTGTGTGCTCTATCGTGATGACCCATGTAAAATACCTGTTTAATTCATCCACCATAGCCCTGTTTTCCATTATCAGTTCCCCAGATGCGCTTTTTATAGGATCCACGGTCACTTTGTTGACTCTTTTCTTCTTTAAATATCGACAGAAACTTTTACTGTCCATCTTTACTGTCTTGCTCGATTTCTTTCGTGCTCTAGTTTTTCTCTCCTCATCAAACTTTTTGCTGCTTGGGTTTCCTTCGAGTACTCCGGTTTCCTCCCAAGTCCAAAGTTGTGCAGGTTAGGTGGGGTTATGGGGGAAGAGGAGTGCGCTGAGGTAGGATGCTCTTTCCAAGGGTTGATGCAGACTCAATGGGCTGAATAGTCTCCTTCTGAACTATAGGGATTCTATGTCAAAGTTTGCAGAGAAGTTGAGAAGAATGCATAGTGATATTTCACAATGCTCGTGTTTGTTAATTGTGACTTTGATTGGGACCGTTCAATGCTTTGATGGGAAACTTGGTTGAACACATTCAAAACAGGGAAGGTGAGCCTGAATTTGAGAGGCAATAATAATTATCTTTCTTAGTGTCACAAATAGGCTTACATTAACACTGCAATGAAGTTACTGTGATAATCCCCGAGTGACCACACTATGGCGCCTGTTCGGATACACTGAGGGAGAATTCAGAATGTCCTATTCACAAGCATGGTCGAGAATCTCCCCTAACCGGGGAGGGGCGGGCCGTACCAGCGCCGAGGAGTGGCGTAAACCATTCTGGCGTCGGGCCGCCCGGAAGGTGCGGAATCCTCCGCACCTTCAGGGGCTAGGCCGGCGCCGGCGGGGTTGGCGCCGTGCCAACGCATGCGCAGGGGGGGTTCTTCTCCGCGACGGCCATGGCGGACCATTACACCAGCTGGCGCGGAGGGAAAGAGCGCCCCCACGGCACAGGCCCGCCCTTGGATCGGTGGGCCCCCGATCGCGGGTCAGGCCACTGTGGGCCCCCCCCCGGGGCCAGATACGCCGGCGGCCACTCGACCCATCGTGGGCCGGAGAATCGCCAGGGGGGGCCGCTGCCAATGGCCCCCGAATGGCGTGGCACAATTCCCACCCTGCCGAAAAACCGGCGCCGGAGAATCCGGCAGCCAGCGTTGGGACAGGATTCACGCCGCCCCCCGGCGATTCTCCGGCCAGGCGGGGTGTCTTTCGGGACTTGTGGGAGGAAACCGGAGAACCCGGAGGAAATCCATGCAGACACGGGGAGAACGTGCAGACTCCACACAGCGACCCAAGCCGGGAATCGAACCTGGGTCCCTGGTGATGGGAAGCAAGACCAAAGGATAGTTTCCCTCCAGATAAATGGATACAGCAAACTGTGTTCATTGGATTATGCTACTTCTGTTCATGAAATATAATTTCATTACAGCCTCAACATTGTTCCAGACATAAGTTATATGAAGTAAATTAGGAGAGTCACAAAACATGGCTCTAATATGAGGAAACTGTATTTATATACAACCTCATTACATCTCTCACAGACATTCAAAGTGCTTCACAGCCAATTAATTACTTTTAAAGAGCAGTTAAGGCTCCTGTATAAAAAAGAACACAGCCATTTTGTACATGCAAAGTTTCACTAATAGCAATTCTGTACCAAGAATGGGCAATTAAACTGTACCGATGGTCAAGGGCGAATATCTCTGATAAGATGACCAATTACTTGAAACTCTCTCGATTGCAATTTACATTTTAATACTGATGTTCTGTTGCCTTGTTTTTCCCTAATATTCCTTTTATTGCTGTCTCATAACTTGTACTTCCCGCTTCCTGTACAACTTGAATATGGTTAAACGCACCAGGCTGAGGAGAAACAGCTGAGCTCCGACGGCAGGGGAAACCACCCACCATAAACCACTCTCTCATCGCAGACCCTGGCTGCTCCTCCACCCAGCTTTGATCTCCCACGACGACAGTGGGCCCCTTCAAACAATTTCCAGATTGGCCAAGGCCTCAATGCAGGCATCCAACTTCGAGGGGGTGGCCAAGACCATCCAGGCTGCAGCTTTGGTGCACAGTCCAAACAATGGCTCACATTGTTGAGGGGTGCCCGCTGGCTAAACTGGAAGGCGGGCTTAAAAAACTCCATCCAACCACCCTTCCTCTTCGCGTGGGCAGTAATCAAGCCAGGTAATAGCTTTTGCAGTGGCTAAGTGGAGCACTCTGAGCCCTCCGCTGAATACTGAATAGTCTTCAATTATGTGAGTCGTTGATTGGAGGGGGGGGGGTAGCACCACAACTGCAGTCTGGGTCCCCAGCAGGGTCCCATTTATGCCGATTTTCTGCGCAAGGCCTTGGCTAGTGCAGGAACGGTTGATGATGGCCACTTTTGGTGTGGCTGGTTGAAGTGGGATCTGTGATGAGGAAGCGTTTTTTAATGGCGGTTTTGTGCTTTCATGCCAATGGGACTCTGCTGTTATTCCTTGGCATGGTGGTCTTAGCCATTTAGGGTGGCATGATGGATGGCGAGTTGATTGGAGGATCCCTGAGATGATACGCATTGTTGTGTTGAGCTGGGTATCTACAAAACTGGTGTGGGATGAGTCACACCATATTGGTGCGCAGCGCTCTGCAGTCGAATAAACGATGGCAACGGCTGAGGTCCTTAAAGTTTGAACATTCTGCGGCTTATGAAGAGCCAGCAAGTTTGCTGAGGAGGTTTTTTCACAATTTGATCTTTGCTGCTGTCCTGCTCAGAGGATTCCTGTATGTCAGTGTTTGACCAATGGGGTAACACCAAAATAAATGGGATGTTATTCATGATTCAGTCTCTTGTCACTCAAGGAGATGTTGAGTTCCCTCTTGGTGTTGGCATTATAGAGGTGGAATTTACTTGAGACTGTTGTGTTGTTGCTGGGCTGGAGGCACCGTGTTCTACAGCAATTGGCCAACTTTGCAACATCGTTGTTCAGTGTTGCCTCTAGTTTAGGAAATGTCCAAGCCTGAGAGGCGCAGCGGATACCATCATCAGAGAGGAACTTCCAAGGCAGGGTTGAGGCAAATCGTTAATATAGAGATTGAGGAGGGTTGGTGCTAGAACAGATTTTCACCGTAACATCATTTGAAGGTTACTTGTGACAATAAGCGATTTTCATTTCATTTTCATTAGAGGAGAGAGCATGGAAGGATTTGGAAACATGGATGGTGATGTGTTGGGTGCTCTGGATCCGTGGAACACATACAGGCCACCAACACTTAAAACAGGGCAACACTATTTTATTAAGTCAGAAACTGTTGAACGTACTTTCACCGTGGGTTAACACAATATTAGGTTGAACTAAAGACCTATGCCTTGTCCTAACCAGTCTATGCACTCAGCATATGGTGAAGATCTGTGCTGCAGGCTGTGAGCCCTGTCCTACTAGGAAGCACCAGCTCGAATGAGCGGGAACTCTGATGCCCCCTGTCTTTATAGTGCATGTGCTCTAACTGGTGATTGGCTGCGGTGTTGTGTGTGTTGATTGGTCCTGCTGTGTGTCCATCAGTGTGTGTGTATCTGCACCATGATATACTGGTGTATATTATGACATCCCCCCTTTTATAAAAGAATGTATATGTGTGGCAATAAATAGTGTATGATGAGAATGTTCCTAACTACGTGTGGGGTGCGAAGACATATTTACAGGACTACGCACATGAGAACTAAGCTATTTACATGGGAAGGTGCCTGGTGCAGAGAAGCAGTATGCAACAAGAATAACGAGATGAACACTACATACAAACCAGGTAAATGATCAAACAAAGCAAAGAAACAATTCAGAAAGTCTATAAGTCCACAAAGTTAATTAAGTCTCTGAGGTGGGCGACGAATGCTGGTTGACCGTCAGGGTGGCACACCACTCGTCGTCTGGACCGATGCTGCATACCGATAGAGGCTGGATTCTTTGCTTCGGGGACACCCTGTTTCTTGTAACAATACCGACTCGAAAAGGCGCCTTCGGGTCCTCGGTGTCAGTGTTGGGTAGTAGGTCCGCATCGGACTCGGTGACCGTGGGTTGAATGGCCCGGGCATTCCTGCGAGGCTGGCTGTAGTGATGTGAGTTGGCAGGCTGAGCTGCTCTGCATAAGGCAGCATAGTGTCCAAGTTTGCCCCATCTCAGGCATTGTTGGGATTTGGCAGGGCACTGCCGCTTTAAATGGGCGGAGCCACAGTTGCCGCACGTCGGAGCGTCAGTACGTTCACTGCTCCACCACGCATGCGCGGTGCGGTCGTCCGTGGTGCATGTCTGCGCATTACGTTCGTCGACATCGCCGTCCCCTCGTTTGGTGCGCACAAGCGTGGGAGTCCGCGAAAAGCGCACAAAATGGCTGCCCTCATCCAAGCTGAGGCCCTGGAGTTGCTCGATTGCTTGGACCCGTTCCGCTTCGTGGGGACCTTGCCACGCCATTTCAGCCGCTTGGATGTGGGAATACCGACTCGTGGCGTTTTCGTGTAGTACACAGGTCTCGATGGCGGTCGCTAGGGTGAGCCGCTTTACCTTGAGGAGCTGCTGGCGTAGGGGGTCCGACTGAACACCGAAAATGATCTGGTCGCGCATCATGGAGTCGGAGGTGGGCCCGTAGCTACAGGACTGCGCAAGGATGCGGAGGTGGGTGAGAAAGGACTGGAAAGGTTCATCCTTACCCTGCAAACGCTGTTGGAATACATAGATCTCGAAACTTTCATTCACCTCTATGCTGCAGTGAGTCTCAAACTTGAGGAGGACCGTCTTGAACTTGGTTTTATCTTCATCATCCGCAAAGGTGAGAGAATTGAAAATGTGGATGGCATGGTCCCCGGCCGTGGATAGGAAGAGAGCGATCTTCCTGGTGTCCGAGGCATCCTGTGGTTTCAAGGTAGAGCTGGAAGCGTTGTTTGCATATCTTCCAGGTGGCCCCTAGGTTACCGGTGATGCGGGCAGACGCTGTCCATTTTGCAGGATGACGGAATGCTGGTGGAAGGCAGATCACTTGCAGGTAGGTCTAAGATGCGGGCGGCATGTGGCGCAGTGGTTAGCACTGGGACTGCGGCGCTGAGGACCTGGGTTCGAATCCCGGCCCTGGGTCACTGTCCTAATGGAGTTTGCACATTCTCCCTGTGTCTGCGTGGGTTTCACCCCCACAACCCAAAGATGTGCAGGATAGGTGGATTGGCCACGCTAAAATTGCCCCTTAATTGGGAAAAAAAATAATTGGGTACTCTTAAAAAAAAAAATTGGGGGCAGCACGGTATCATTGTGGATAGCAAATTGCTTTTCAACATGGCTTGTCACAAAAAAGCCCTAAAAGGTAGAAGCAGGATTATGGCCTCTCAAACCTTCTTTAACATTCAATTAGATTGAGTGTCCATTTGAATTCTCTTTCTCTGTCCTATTCCACATATCCCCTGATCCCCTAATGTCCAAAATGTGATCGAGATCTGTCTTAAATATGTTCAATGATCAGGCATCCACTGGCCTCCCGGGTTTTCACTTGACATTGCCAAGCAAGTGGATGCTTTGAACAGTGTGATAGGAATTGAAGATTTGCCAGCGCACAAGCATGGCATTTCTGAATCTCAAGTTTCTCCCTCAGAGCCGCACTGTAGCACCAGCCTAGATTATGTGCTCCGAGACTCGGAACGCAGCTTGATCTCACAAACTGTGACTCAGAGAGTCGAGTCGTACCAACTGAGCCACGACAATCTGATTAATTGGAAATGCAAAAGTGAATTAGCATCTCACTAAAGTTCCCTCCGTGCCTAATTTTCAGCCAGACGGGAGATCTCCCTTTGGTAAAGACTGCTGGGCAGGACGAGCTGACAAATATTTTACAACTTGAACCGTTAATTCATGACTTTACAGATCAGTTCTCTGCAGAGATCTCCGTGGGTATGCAGGATAACACAGCAGGCTCACAATTCTGCACAAATTGTGCGCGATGCCTTGCTTCGATCCAATTCAAACAAATAGACCCTGTAACTGTTCATTTTGCATTTTTAACATACAATAATCAAGGGTGAAAGAAAACATTTTAAAAGCTTACATTTATGTGCCAACTCACATGAAAACGGGGTTATTCTTCAGTTCAGCTCCTTACATACAATGAACAGTGCAGAAACAGGCCATCCAGCCCAACTAGTCTGTACTAGGGTTTATACTTAAATAGCATGGCAAGAAATTGGGCTCGTTAGTGTCCATTGTCTGGATGCTCTAAGTGTCTTTAAACAGTCTGATGCGACCATCAATTCACACAAAACCAGGAGTAAACTGTGGCTTTAATCAACTAGAACGGTGCCTGCCTGCGACTGATCTGTTAGTGGGAGTCACCTACAGGGCGGCTGCTCTTTATACCTCCCCTCAAGGGATGGAGCCAGGGGCGGAGCCCACACAGGCCCCAACATGCCACATCATAGGTAATACCTTACAATGGTCCATAGGTGGAGCCCACATGGGCAACAGCGTAATGCAGATATGCACATGGTGAATTGTTACAGCAATACATTCACCACACATTCAAAGTGGCATTCTGATTTGTGCACTCCCATGAGGGGAAAATTGCAATATTGATGATGGTGTAAAATACACTGGGCTGATTGTCTCTTTAAGGGCAGCACAGCACAGTAAGGACCACCAGACCTGGGTAACCAATCGGGACTCAGGGTGTGGAATCACCCCATAGAGAGACAGGCTCCTAGGCAGAGACAGTCTGGTAGCGAGCTACAACCATGAGGCTGCTGTACGATTCTTATCAATAAGTAACATTAGTGTTCACCAATGAAGTCTGTATAAGAGCATCTTTACATGCACGCAGTGAATGACAACTGGAATTATGCAGAGTAAGCTGAACATGACATACATCAATGTTCAATGCTGATTTGCCACTAGTACCCTGGTTTAACCTTGTAGAGCTGAAGATGTGTTGAACAGTATGAAGGACCTCCCACTGCTCTAGTTAAAGGGTAGTTGATGGCTGATTTTTTTTCTGGCTGTTACCTTGATTCTACAAGTTTTTGGCACTTTCTAGTGTTGTTCAAAGTTTAGGGGAGGTTCTGTGGCAGCTACTGAAGGTGTTCTTGCCTACTTCAAGGCTTCTGCAGAGATCCATCTGCTCCAAACATAGATGCACTGGCAGACATTTCCCTTAGAATACAGTGTGACTTGGAGGATGAGCAGAGGTCACAAGGAGCAGGACAAACTACTAGAAAAGGGGGAAGGGGAAGAAGGGATCTCAGCAGCAAGCCATAGCTGCCCATCTTTTTCAATTAGCAATTCCTCTACTTGAGCCTCAATGTAGGACAATGTGTAAGATGTCTGAGCGCCATAAAGGTCATTATCGCTGAAGTCCGCCACCTGCTGCAGCCACATCTGCAACCTCAGAGCAGGGCACGAAAGAGGGGGCTGTAGCCAGGAAGGGTCACACCCAAGGCCCAGATGACCAGCCCCAGAGGTGTTTTCCCTCCTTTATGTTGCAATGCCCTCACAGTCCCTGACCTGCCTCAGCCCCACCTTTCCTGGTAGGATCACGAAGGCGCCAGGGCTGTCAGCAATCTGGGCTTCGACGAAGTGTCATCCAGACTCAAAGCGTTAGCTCCCGTCTCTCTCCACAGTTGCTGTCAGACCCTGCTGCGATTGTCCAGCATTTTCTCTTTTTGTTTCAGATTCCAGCATCCACAGCAATTTGCTTTTAGCTGCCAGCTCTCTGCGTGGGTCTGCAGCATTGAGAGCCTATGAGTCTGTCCTTAATTGGTCGGAAAGCGTGGAAGCTGTCAAATGGGTGGCACGGTAGCGCAATGGTTAGCACTGTTGCTTCACAGCGCCAGGGTCCCAGGTTCGATTCTCAGCTTGGGTCACTGTCTGCATGTTCTCCCCATGTCTGCGTGGGTTTCCTCCGGGTGCTCCGGTTTCCTCCCACAAGTCCCGAAAGTCGTGCTGTTAGATGAATTGGACTTTCTGAATTCTCCCTGTGTACCCGAACAGGCGCCGGAGTGTGGCGATTAGGGTTTTTTCACAGTAACTTCATTGCAGTGTTAATGTAAGCCTACTTGTGACAATAATAAATATTATTATTATTATTATTAATAATAATAAGGAGGCTATCTCGGGAAATTACCTTGTCACGCGCACCCCCCCACCCTTGCAAGTACAGGTTTGATATCCCCATTTGCCTCAGCAACAGGTTTTTGAAGGCCATGAGATAATCTAGCCCAGTATCTCAAGTACATTAGTTTCCTTTGAAAATATAGTTGTGAAACTGAGAATTATTGAGAATAATTGAGAACAGGAGCAAATAAAAAGTAACAGACGAGTGTTCAGCTGAATCATAGTTCAATTGCAACCATTCGATTTTCAAATGGATGTGTAGCTGCTCACTCCGTAAGGTTACCTTGTCACCATGGTAATGGGTCTTAAAGGCCTGTTTACCCAGCTCGTATGCCGAGCAGAATCAAATGGCTTTTTCTGAGCCTCAGTGATACTGTTCAGCCACCAATTGTGCTGGAAGTTACCAATTCATAAAAAACTGCAATCTTTTTTATTTCTTCTGCACCAGCTGCGTTTTCCAAAATGAGAAGGCTGGCATCTGAGGACCCTTCGCTGACAGTGGTCTTCTGGCTGAATCTAAAATTCTCATTCCTGTTTACAAATTCCTTATGCCCTCGACTCTCTCTTGCCACTGCCCCTAAAGTGCTCCAAGGTCTGGTCCCTTCTGCATCCCCAATTTTAATCACCCCACCATTAGTCGCCATGGCTTCAATTGCCTGGGCCTAAGTGCTGGAGGACCATTTCCACATCTCACTGTCCCCTGATCTCACTTCTTTCCTTCAAAGCACTGTTCAAAATCCAACTCTTTGATGAAGCCTGTATTCATCTGACCTGATATCTTCCTCTATGACTTGGTGTGTTTCTTTATTTTATAACACTGCTTTGAAGCATCATGGGATGCTTTATTATGTTAAATATCCTATAGTCATGTCAGCAGTTGTTGCTGTTGTTGTATGGGTCATGGGTAAAATAAGTTTATGAACTGTCAGTACAGCCTTGATCGAATATGGGCCCACAGAACAAAATTGGCCAAATTGCAATCTTGGTCGATGGAGAGGCCCCACAACAACAAATGCGGGAGATGGAGATACCTCAATTTTAAGTTCTCATCCTTGGTTTCAAATCCCTCCATGGCCTCGCTCCTCCAGCTCCACAGACCTGTGAGACCTCTGCGTCATCCAATTCTGGCCTCTTGAACATCCCCAGTTTTAATCACTCCGCCATTGACAGCCGCGGGCCCTCAGCTCGGGAATTCCCAATGCTCCCTAAAACCTACCTTTTTCATCAAGCTTTTGGCCTTCTGTCCGACTAGTGTCTCCTCTGGTGGCTTCATGGCAATTTTCATTGATAACACTCCTGCAAAGAACCTCGGGGCGCTTTACTACATTAAGGTTGCTACATAAATGCATGCTGTTGTGGAGCTCTCTTCGGCTTAGGGTTAGGATGTCAGAGACAAAGTCAAAGGACCCTGCGTCCAACTCCTACATATGGTCCTGGGAATGTTCCGTGCTGACACTTCATAGCAGCTAGTGTTCCATTCCAGGCACTGATTCCTCTCAAAGGTTCCTCAAAATGTCTGTAAGGAAAACCTATTTGTCGTCCCCGATGGTTTATTTTCTTGAGGGCTAATTGTCACTGACTTTTTTCATGATAAGGAGGATAGAGAGTCGTGAACACCGCCCAGTCCATCACACGAACCTGCCTCCCATCCATTGACTCCATCTACACCTCCCGCTGCCTGGGGAAAGCGGGCAGCATCATCAAAGATCCCTCCCACCCGGCTTACTCACTCTTCCAACTTCTTCCATCGGGCAGGAGATACAGAAGTCTGAGAACACGCACGAACAGACTCAAAAACAGCTTCTTCCCCACTGTTACCAGACTCCTAAATGACCCTCTTATGGACTGATTTCATTAACACTACACCCTGTATGCTTCATCCGATGCCAGTGCTTATGTAGTTACATTGTATACCTTGTGTTGCCCTATTATGTATTTTCTTTTATTCCCTTTTCTTCCCATGTACTTAATGATCTGTTGAGCTGCTCGCAGAAAAATACTTTTCACTGTACCTCGGTACACGTGACAATAAACAAATCCAATCCAATATGCACCCTTGCAAACAATTTCATCTGGATTTACTGAGCATTTCTGTTATGATTCTTTTGGAATCGCCCACATTTGAAGGCGATTTTGGAGTGCCAATGTGTTTTACTTAACTGAAAAATTATTTCAATGATTGCGACCTGATGAGTTGTGCATCAGTTCGCCTCTGTGAGGAAGGATGCAAACAAGTCATCAGTTTGTATTCTGAAATTCTGAAATTCTTTTGGTTTATTCCTGTGCTGAGGTTAGATCCCACTTTATTACTGCACAATGACAGAATCACAGAATATCATAGTGTGGGCCTTCGGCCCATTGAGTCTGCACTGACACGTGAAAGACACCCAACCTACCTACCTCAACCCATTTGGCATCACTTGGCCCACCATGCCCCTATAATTTTCCTCTGTCTCCTACAATGAAGCTGAATTTGAATCCAGCTTACCAAATTACCCTGTATCCCATATGCACTTGACTTCTTTTTAAGTCTCCCATGCGGGACCTTGTCAAAGGCTTTGCTGAAGTCCATATAAACTACATCAACTGCACTACCCTCATGAAAATCGCTTATTGTCACAAGTAGGCTTCAAATGATGTTACTGTGAAAAGCCCCTAGTTACCACATTCCAGCACCTGTTCGGGGAGGCTGGTACGGGAATTGAACCGTGCTGCTGGCCTGCCTTGGTCTGCTTTCAAAGCCAGCGATTTAGCCCTGTGCTAAACCAGCTCATTTACATACCTGGTCCATTCCTCAAAAATTTGTTCGGCACGACCTCCCTCTGACAAAGCCATGTGACTATATCTGATCAAACCTTGCCTCTCCAAGTGGAGATAGATTCTCTCCTTAAAAATGTTCTCCAGTAGTTTCCTACCACTGATGTGAGAGTTACTTGTCTGCAGTTCCCATTGGCTTATCACTACTCTCCTTAAATAGTGGAACCACATTAGCTGTTACATCAGGGTGCAAACCTGACCAATCACATTAGAACTGTCAACATCAAAGGGACACAAAGGAAGTATAAAAAATTTCAGACCTGTCTCAGTGAGCTTGATTCCCTGTCTGGGAGACTATGGGCTGGATTCCCTGTTTCAGCGGCTAAGTGCCGGCTGCAACGGAGAATTCCCGGGTGTTTTACAATGCCAAAATCGGCTCCAAACCCGCACCCCCCTGTGCCTCTACCTTCATTTCCTGCTTTTGGCCATTTCCCTTTTTTTCCATGGTGGCGGTGTGTAATAACATCTTCTTACGCCCAAAGATCGGCTGAGTTTTCTGACAGTGGAGAGGTTGAGAGAGATGGTGGTGAGGCTGAGCTGGGTGGCATCAGTGTTCATGTGAAAATTAGCCTTCGGGAGGTGTCACTGAGGGGCAGCATGTGGGTGAGGAATAGTGGGTTTGGAGGGAACAAGACTTCTGGAGGTCACCACAGAGGTAATTGCGCGGGAGCAGGAAGAGAAGCCATTGCAAGTCATTCCTTGGTTCCGAGTGGGTGGATGAGAATGGAACCACATGAAAGCAGTCCCACCCAGTTGGGCAACAGTGGAGTGGCGTTGGGGGACGATGCTGTGGTAAACTGTGTCAAAGGCTGCTGACAGGTCGAGAAGGACAAGGCGGGAATGTTTACCTTTGTCACAGTCACATCAGAAGTCATTTGTAGAAGTCATTTGTAACTTTGTTAAGAACCATTTTGGTGGTGGGGCCAAAAATGTGAGTGGAGGGATTCAAACATGGAGCACCGGGAAAGATGGGAATATATTTTGGATGCCTGTTGCATTGTTCGTGTTCCTGTTGGCAATAACAGTGATGGAATTCACAGACGTCTTACAACACCAGGTTAAAGTCCAACAGGTTTATTTGGAATCACTAGCTTTCGGAGCGCAGCTCCTTCATCAGGTGATCCCTTTAACGCCAAGAGCTGTACCTTAACTCCTTCTTGAAGTTACACAACGTTTTTGCCTCAACTAATTTTATGGTAGTGAATTCCACAGATTCACCACTCTCTGGGTGAAGAAATTTCTCCTCACCTCAGTCCTAAAAGGTTTACCCCTTATCCTCAAACTATGACCCCTAGTTCTGGACTCCCCCTCCATTGGGAACATTCTTTCTGAATCTACCCTGTCTGATCCTGTTAGAATTTTGTACGTTTCCCTCTCACTCTTCTAAACTCCAATGAATATAATCTTAACTGACTTAGTCTCTCCTCATATGACAGTTCCACCATCCCAGGAATCAGCCTGGTAAACCTTCTCTGCACTCCCTCCACAGCAAGAACATCCTTCCTCAGATAAGGACACAAAGACTGCACGCAATACTCCAGGCGTGGGCCTTGTCAATGCCCGATACAATTGCAGTAAAACATCCCTATTCCTGTTCTCAAATCCTCTCGCTATGAAGACCAACGTACCATTTGCCTTCTTCACTACCTGCGTGCTTACTTTCAGCGACTGATGCACGAGGACAACAAGGTCTCGCTGTGTATCCATTTCTCTTAATTTACACCCATTCAAATAATAATCTGCCTTCTTACTTTTGCTACCAAATTGGATAACCTCACATTGATTCATATTATACTGCATCTGCCATGCATATGCCCACTCACTCAGCCTGTCCAAGTCCCAATGAGGCATCTCTGCATCCTCCTCACAACTAACCCTCCCACCCAACTTTGCATCATCTGCAAATTTGGGAATACTACATTTAGTTCCCTTGTCCAAATCATTAATATATAATGTGAACACTTCGGGCCCTAGCACAGGTCCCTATAGTACCCCACTAGTCACTGCCTGCCAATTGGAAAAACACCCATTTATTCCAATATTTTGCTTCCTGTCTGTTAACCAGTTTTCTAGACACTACCAGCAATCCCATGTGCTTTAACTTTACAAAGGCTTTAGCAACTTCCCAACTACCGACGTTAGGCTCACTGGAATGGTGGGCAATGCTTGCTGCTAATGTTATGATGATCTTTATCCCACTCTGATGCGCGATCAATTACACAAAGACGAGAGTAGGATGTAATCAAGGCTTTATCACTCTGAGATGTGTGGCCTCCTACAGCAGCTGGCGAAGTGGCTGCTGTACTGGGAGCACACATATTTATACTCCGCCTACTGGGTGGAGCCAGCAGGCAGGGATCTACCCCCGTACCTGTAGTACAGGGCCTTACCACAAATCACCTACACCGACATCCTCTATATACAATATATACATCAGTGGTGACTACCACACACTGCTTTGCAGTCTAACTCTTTGGGTGGGATTCTTCGGTATCCGGCGGGTGGGCTGTACCGTCGCCAAAGTGTGGCATGAACCACTCCGGCGTTAAGCCGCTCGGATGGTGCGGAATCCTCCGCGCCTTCGGGGGCTAGGCCGGCACTGGAGTGATTGGTGCCGCGCCAACTGGCGCCGAAGGGCCTCCGCTGGCCGGCGTGAGTTGGCGCATGCGCAGGAGCGCCAGCGTGTTCCCAGAACCGCTGCCGTGATTCTTGCGCATGCGCAGGCGGTTTCTTCTCCGCGCCGACCATGGAGGAGCTTTACAGCGGCCGGCGCGGAGGGAAAGTGTGCCCCCACGGCACAGGCCTGCCCACAGATCAGTGGGTCCCGATCGCGGGGAGGCCACCGTGGGGGGCCACCCCCGAGGCCTGATCCCCCTCGCGCTTCCCCGTGGACTCCGCAGACCGGCCTCAGAGCCAGGTCCCGCCGGTACAAACCTTGTGTAATTCACGCCGGCGGGACTGGCCGCTCGGCCCATCGGGGACCGGAGAATCGCCAGGGGAGCCACTGCCAACGGCCCCCGACTGGCGCGATCCCTGCCCCCGCCAAAAACCGGCGGCGGAGAATTCGGCAGCCGGTGTCAGAGTGGCGGGGTGGGTTTCACGCCGCCCCCCGGCAGGGGGGGGTTGGAGAATCCCGCCCTTTGTGTTCACGTGTCATTAAGCTTGTATTCATTGCTAGTTTTCAGTGTTTGAAATATTCGGCGGGGGGGGGGGGAAGGGGGGGGGGGGGTAGCTGTGCCAGCATTTAGCGAACTCGGAACTTTTGTTCACTTTTTAGACTTTCCTGTGCATTCTGGTGCCATCTACGAGAGACAGATGCCTGGAGTTAGAAAGCTCGCTTATTGAGGACAGCCTGTAATGTTCTCTCACATTTAACTGCTGTCGTCCAGGGGAGATCTGAGATCAATAAAAGGCAGTCTGGCCACTGATGGCATTGAGTACTGGATGCTACCGCCCTCTACAGGAGAATTGGTGGACAACAGCAAAAGGCTGCCACGTAGGAACAAGACTCGTAAAACGAATGGGGTGACAATTTGGTTCAATCAGTCAAAGCCTGTAAAACATGGTTAACAGTGCGATCGCAGTGGGAAAATCCGAGCTAAATTCACTATAACAACTAGGCTGAATTCTGAGTTATGACTATTGACGCCAACATCAATCACACTCACCTCAGGCACACAGAGACGGCACTCTGAATTGTTCTGATACTTGCAGACAGACCTCAGTGAAACCGGGGCTGGGACTGAAGCTCAGATATTTTCATAAGCGTGTTAATGATTTCCTCCTCCAGTGGTCTACTTGTCTTCAACTGTATCACATCCATTTTCACCCTCCCATTCAGCCTGTCAGGCAGCTGAACATACAGCTGACAATGGTTGAGTGGCACAGATCAGTGGGGCCAGAGTTAGAGGTTTGCGGATATTTTGGAGGTTGCAAAGATAGAAATTGGGGGGAGGGAAGAAATTGCTCCATTCCTTCATTCCCTCCAAATATATGAACAAAATATTGTGGTGTCATTCTGTTACATTTTCTATTGACGACTCCAGGAATGTGCATTGTGGGACGCAATGCCTGAACTTTCTTGCTTCTGTGCTCAAACGCGCATGAGGGCTTTTCACAGTAACTTCATTGAAGCCTACTTGTGACAATAAGCGATTATTATTATTATATTATGATGATTCTCCACCCTTCCCTTTAATTGATGAAATAGTGGAAAGGCAATAGCATCGTAGAAAACATCCATTCAAGAAGGTGCATGTAAAAGCCTGGGCGCCCTTCAGGAAAACATCTGCACTGAACTGTTCTAATTCTGTCACCCAATTGGAGTGATGCCCTCTGGCGTTGGAGTGTTGTATTTGCCCTCCTTGCTCCAGGCAAGGGAAGAAGAGACAATCCAGATTGGCATCGGCCGTAGGACAGCCTCATTGGAAAGTGCGGGCTAGGGACATTAGCAAAGCACATCGTCATTCTTGGCCGTGATCTTCAATATAGAATGAGAATTTTTCTCCTCTGGGGCTGGATTCTCGCACCCCCTGCTGGGTCAGAGAATCGCCGGAGGCGGCGTGAATCCCGCCCCCACCGGCCGCCGAATTCTCCGGCACCGGAAATTCGGCGTGGGCGGGAATCGAGCCGCGCCGGTCGGCAGGCCCCCTCCCCCCCCCCCCCCCCCCCGGCGATTCTCCGGCCCGCGATGGGCCGAAGTCCCACTGCTGTCATGCCAGTCCCGCCGGCGTGAATCAAACCACCTACCTTAGTCCAAAGATGTGCAGGTTAGGTGGATTGGCCATGTTAAATTGCCCTTAGTGTCCAAAATTGGCCTTAGGGTTGGTGGAATGGGGTTACTGGGTTATGGGGATTGGGTGGTGTGGGCCTCGGTAGGGTGCTCTTTCCAAGAGCCGGTACAGACTCGATGGGCCGAATGGCCTCCTTCTGCACTGTAAATTCTATGTAAATCTATGTAAATCTTACTGGCGGCACGGGCGGGCTCCGGGGTCCTGGGGGGGGGGCGCGTGGCGATCTGGCCCCAGGGGGTGCCTCCACGGTGGCCTGGCCTGCGATCGGGGCCCACCGATCCGCGGGTAGGCCTGTGCCGTGGGGGCACTCTTTTCCTTCCGCGTCAGCCATAGCCTCCGCGATGGCCGATGCGGAAGTTAAATCCCACCCGCGCATGCGTGGGGATGACGGCAGCAGCCGCTGACACTCCCGCACATGCGCGGACTTCCGCCGACCGGCGCAGTCCCTTCGGCCCCGGCTGGCGTGGCGCCAAAGGCCTTTCCCGCCAGCTGGCGGCGCGCCAACCACTCCGGCGCGGGCCTAGCCCCTCTAGGTGAGGTCTTGGCCCCTAAAGGTGCGGACTCCGCACCTTTGGGGCGGCCCAACGCCGGAGTGGTTCACGCCACTCCATCCCGTCAGGAACCCCCGGCCCGCCGGGTAGGGGAGAATCCTTATCTGCAAAGCTCCAGGTGACTGACCACACGGAAGCGATAAATGTTAGAAAAACTTAATATTTACTTTACCTAGTATAATAAAGCTCCTAACCCCCCAAAGGGTCACCCGCACCTGGCCCACACTCGGACCGGGGTATCTATGTCCCATGGGAACCTTGGCTTAAGGCCGTAGCTCCGTCCACACATCTGGATAGATTATCTGGGTGATGCCACAGGGACTCTGGTGTTGCTGACCCTGTGGCCTCAGGTTGGGTTATACCATTACCCTTAAAGCATTGGCTGAATGTATCCTGGAAGTGGTGCAACTCTATTTTATTATAAGGTTAACTATATTAACCACATCATAACTATATTAACATACTTGAACTGTGGGTAAATGCAATACCAGCTTTAACTGTTGACCCTTGCCTAGTCCTAACCAGGTGATGCACTCAGCACATGGTGAATGTCTGTGTTGCAGGCTGTGAGCTCTGTGCTCCGAGCTGGCTGCTACTAGAATGAGCGGGAATTCTCCTGTCCCCTGTCTTTATAGTGCGTGTGCTCTCACTGGTGATTGGCTGCGGTGTTGTGTATGCTGATTGGTCCCACTGCATGTCCATCAGTGTGTGTGTGTGTCTGCACCATAATATACTGGTGTATATTATGGCATATTCTGGTGTAACTTGCTTCAGTGGAATGCACAACTTAACAAAAGATTTCATCTAACTTTCCGCTGAGCAAGTTTTGACATAAACCTTCACAGAAGGTCACAGCAGTCAGCTAATGCGATGCTAACGATTGCAAACATTTCTCCTTTCAATTTTTAATCCTTCCCCCTGCTGTGTACTGAAGCAGGCTGTGTATCTGAATCTTCTTCCCTTTTATTTCAGGGAGTTTGGGAAAGGTCGGTCTTGTCTGGATTTGTGTTTCTGACGGCGTGGGGGGGGGGGGGGGTTTCTTTGAAACTTTAACTTTTTTTGACGTTTTTGCCTTTGTGTGCTCATGGGATGATTAAATGCCGCATGGTAAAACTGAGAAAGGAACGGATTCTTCACTTCTGTCAAGTCGTGCTTGCAAGAAAAGGCTGACGGAAAAGGTGAAAGGTTACGTTTTCGCAACCTTCGCTCAGACAGTGGCTGCCGTTAAATGAGAGTTGTAAAATCTCTCAGGTATTTGACGTTGTGCACTGCCATTCTGGTGCATCGGGCAAATGGTTCCCCCTCCCATGAAGGTTCTATCCTTGGTTCCATTGTGAAGGGGGCAGTTGTCCACCAAAGACATTGTGGGCAGAAGCGCCTGTTCTGTGGTGTATTTTTCTATGTTCTATTTCCTAAAGACAAGCCGCCACTTGACAGAGGGAAGGTCTCCTCCAAACTGGCTCTAATGCATGGTTACTGGGGAGCGGTTTACATGGCAGAGGCCTTGTCAACTACTGAGCTTGTGATGCATTTTTTTTAAAAGTCAGGGACAGGTCCATTGTTTTCTATTAAGTGGGTTTAGGGGTAAATCTCTAATTAGAATTTTTTGGGATAGAAGGATGTAGCCTCTTTTCACAATAGTAACGTATTTAAAACACAATTTGAGCAGGATTCTCCGTCCATTCACACTGACGGGATTCTCCGGTCTTGCTGCAGTGAATGGGCGATTTTGTTGAGTGCCAAATTCACCGTCCTCGCTGGCAGTGGTAGTGGTTTGGGGGGGGGGGGGGTGGCGAGGCTGGAGGTGGGGGGGAGGAATCACAATGGAGAGTCCCGGTCAAGGTTAAATTCGGCTTGGCACTGTGCCCCCTTTATGTCAAGATTCACCGCAGATTTTTATCCCCCATGTGTACAATTAAAAATCATCTAATTGGGCATGTGATGCCGGCATCGGTAGCACAGAGGTTAGTGCTGTTGATTCACAGCGCCAGGGTCTCAGGTTCGATTCCCAGCTTGGGTCACTGTCTGTGCAGAGTCTGCACATTCTCCCCGTGTCTATGTGGGTTTCCTCCGGGTGCTCCGGTTTCCTCCCACAAGTGACGTGCTGTTAGATGAATTGGACATTAACATTCTGAATTCTCCCTCAGTGTATCCGAAAGATGTGCTGTTAGGTAATTTGGACATTCTGCATTCTCCCTCTGTGTACCCGAACAGGCGCCGGAATGTGGCGACTAGGTGCTTTTCACAGTAACTTCAGTGCAGTGTTAAGGTAAGCCTACTTATGACACTAATAAAGATTATTATTATTATTATGATAACGGGGAGGTAAGCCCAACCCGTTCATCCTGAACTTATTCCACATGCCCTGCCTTATTCCCAAACCATGCGGGTTTAGCAGGGGGCAGTGGTTGATTCAGACACAGGTATTCCTTTTTGGTGTGTGGACTTTCTTGGCAAATGTTGCCGTCCTCGAGCAGTCTGCTATGCCACCAGTGGCAACATGGGATTGAGTGGGATTTGGGGCAGGATCTTGAACTGACGTTCCAGTCTCTTGCCGCACCCATAGGCTGACACTTACCATCCTGCTTCAGTGAGTCAAACCTTATCAGTGGGAATAGTTTGTTTGTGGAAGGAAGCAACTGTTAGTACGGATTCACAGGGAAGACTTTTCACAGCGCCCCTCGGTAGCTAGCTGTAGTCTGGGAGCGGGTAAAATAGCATGGAGCCATGTCAGGAGGCAAACAGTCAATTATAATAAGCTTTATTAGTGTCACAAGTAGGCTTACATTACACTGCAATTAAGTTACTGTGAAAATCCCCTAGTCGCCACATTCCGGCGCCTGTTCAGGTACACTGAGGGAGAATTCAGAATGTCCAAATTACCTAACAAGCACGTCTTTCAGGACTTGTGGGACGAAACCCACACAGACAAGGGGAGAACGTGCAGACTCCGCACAGACAGTGACCCAAGCCGGGAATCGAACGTGGGACCTTGGCGCTGTGAAGCAACAGTGCTAACCGTTGTGCTACTGTGCCACCCATTACTATTAGCATAATTAAAGGCATTATTACGGCCATTGTGCAGGGCTACTTGCATTTTGCCAACAGCAGGGCACACCCCAGCTGAATGGAGGCTGCCTCCCTTCAATAAACCCCCCCCCCCCCTTCCCGGCCTCGACAATCTCCCTGAAGAGATTTCCCCTCTGAAACCTGGGCCCTTAGATTTTTCAATTTTACTTTCTGTGCAGCGAAAAAAAAGTCTGGGTGCCACTGCTTCAGTTTAGACAACCTCAGGCTCTTCAACACGAGGAGCACAGATGCCTTAAGCAAGACATCCGTTAATTTAGCCTTTCCTACATTGCTGCCTAAGCCTGCACATTCAATCTGTTTGTAGATTCGGTTTTTCACCAAATGATTAACATCTAAGCAGCACTGGAGGCAATGTGACTCCAAAGGAGAACAAATATGGTAAACGCCAATATTACACAGAAGACAATGTCAATTATTGTGAACAAGATAATTATTCACAGGGCAAAGGGTTCCTCCAGCAGCAACTCACGACGGTTCAGTTCAAAGCCACCTTCGCTATTTAAGAATACACTAATGAAAATATTTACATAAAGGACAACAGCCATATCTCTTCATCACTGCAGACGGGCTTCGCACATATATATTAAGAATGCATCAATTATTTTGGATAATGATCAGAGAAAAAAGGAGTTCTTAAATCTTATCCACTTAAACCAATTATTATCTGACAAAAAGATACTGGCTGTGAAAGCTAAAGAGATGAGGAGGAGTAGCTGTGTACATAAAACTATCACTAATGTTCTATTTCAATGATTCCTATGTTCTAGCTGGCATGGATCCAGCACAGGGAAGGGACCTACGCAGTGAATACCCCGTCTGCAAAGAGGATCCGGTCTCAGCACTGCTAGGATGTGCTGGAGTTTACAACACTGATGCACCACAGACAGTCCTTCCTCTGGAAATTTGGATCACAGGCTGGGACAGGTCACTGTCACTTTTACATCTGGCGCAGTGATGGACAGTCTAGGCTGGTGAGTGGGCCGCAGGCGTGTCGCTCCCTCATCTCAGTGGGTCGCAAGATTGAAATCGAGCTTGTTCACTAGCCACCACCCCCTGAAGAAGATTGAGTATATTCAATACAGGCCGAATATTTCATAACGAGTTATGGAAAGTGCAAAATCATTCATATATTAATAGAACTATCAACTTCAAATGGTAAAAACAAAATAGGTATTCCCACTTTGGATGCACGACTCTCACAGTTAATCTTGTGAGCAATCAGCACGCGCCCCATTTCACTTGCCTTTGCTTTACGTGCCGATCACTTCAGACATAACGGGAGGAATAAAAACCGACACGGACGGAAAGCAGAGCAATGCAGCACGGGGCAGCAGTCAACAAAATGTCTCGTGGGTCGCATGTGGCCCACAGGCCACAGGTTGGCCACCACTGGCCTAGGGCGTCCGATTGAATTTAGATTTGGAAGGAGGAATCCCTTTTTTTGGAAACTGGATGATAAGGTGGGTGCACTGGGCGGTGATTTTCCCAGAATTCGGGAATGGTCCCATCAGATTGGATGTTGGCAAATGTTACTCCGCTTTTCAAGGAAGGATGGCAAGAAAAAAACAGAGAACGACAGTTCGTCCAGCCTGCCATCGGTGCTGGAATCTGTTATCAGGGAAGTCTTACATTACATTTAGAAAATACGAAAATAATCAGAACAACTCAACATGGTTTTACTGAAGGGTTGATTCCGCTATGCAAATTTATTGGAGCTCTTAGTGGGTGTAACTGGTAAGATAGATAAAAGAGATGTCCTTCTGAGGCTGTATAAGGCTCTGGTCAGACCCCATTTGGAGTGTTGTGAGCAGTTTTAGGCCCCGTTTCTAAGGAAGGATGGGCTAGCCTTGGAAAAGATCCAGATGTGGCTCACAAGAATGATCTCTGGAATGAAGGGCTTGTCGTATGAGGAACGGTTGAGGACTCTGGGTCTGTACTCGTGGAGTTTAGAAGGGTGAGGGGGGGAGCTTACTGAAACTTACAGGATACTGCGAGGCCTGGATAGAGTGGACGTGGAGAGGATGTTTCCACTTGCAGGAAAAACTAGAACCAGAGGACACCATCTCAGACCTTTTAAAACTGAGACAAGGAGGAATTTCTTCAGCCAGAGGGTGGTGAATCTGTGGAATTCTTTGCCGCAGAAGGCTGTGCAGGCCAAATCACTAAGTGTCTTTAAGACAGAGATAGATAGGTTCTTGATTAATGAGGGCATCAGGGGTTATGGGGAGAAGGCAGGAGAATGGAAATGAGGAAAATATCAGCCATGATTGAATGGCGGAGAAGACTCGATGGGCCGAGTGGTCTAATTCTGCTCCTATGTCTTATGGTCTTATGGGAACCAGTAGATGTATTATTCCTGGATTTCCAAGAGGCATTTGATAAGGCTCTGGACGAAACGTTAACTGGCAAGATAAATGCAGATGGTCTCTGAGGTAAGGTATTAGAATGGATAGAGGAATCGTTTAAAAATCGGAAGCAGAAATCGGGCATAAATGAGGCTTTTTTAAGATGGCAGGTAGTGAATTGTGGAGTGCCACAAGGGGCAGTGCTGAGACCTCAGCTATTTTCAATTTATGTTAATAACTTAGGTGAAGAGATAGAGACCAACGTGTCTAAATCCGCTGATGACAAAAAGCTAGATGGAAAGGTAAAGCTGTGAGGAGGGCACAAAGGCCGGGAGATTCCAGCAGTACCACCCTCCCCCCCGCCCCCTCCCCCGTGCCCCCTCCCCCCCCCCTACCCCCTCCCCAAGTCCCGCGAGGCATAGGAATCTGAAGCATGCCCAAAAGGGACGTGACCAAATGGCGCACGCCTAAGTATGGATTAAACCCACTGAGGCGAGTTCACCCTATATCTACCAGCCTCCCGGTATCTACCAGCCTACTGAAAGCCGCAGCCGGGCGCCAGTCAGTACTGGTCCACACAAACGTGAACCAGGCGGAACATTACTTGGAGGGTCTCCCAGACCATCAGACGCCCCTCGATGGTCCCTGGCTCTCCGCCTTGGAATGGAGGCACCTTGACACTGCCCAGCTGGCACCATGGCTCTGCCAAGGTGACCGGGTGGCAGGTCGAGCTGGCAGGAGCACCTCCCGGGTACCGGGGAGGCAGTGCCCAGGGTGGTACTGCCAAGGGTCAGGGCCCAAGGGGGGCCATGCCCATGAAAGGAGGATGGAGAGGGATTATGAAGGGTGGGGGGGGAGGTGCGGGACAGGTACGTAGAGGCCTCTGGGCGGTTCGGGGGTGATAGGTGGGGCTCCTGATAGGGGGGGTCCAGTATGGCTGCATGGAGGGCCTGAGGGAGGGGGAACCCCTCAGGGACCCTATAGCTGAGTCTCCTCACTTGGTGGGCAGGGGGGGGGGGGGGGTGGCGGGGGTGGAATGTGCCCATGTGTGTGTGTGTGTGTGAAGTTGGGGGACCCACAAGCTCACTTAGAGGTCAAGGCACCCTTTCAAAATGGTGACCCAATCTCTGAGTTCAGATCCCCAGTGCTGAAAAAATTTCTAAATGTGGGCTAAACTGGAGTGAAACTCTCCAGGGCCCAAAAAAGTGACTAAAGTGTTGTTTGATAGTGGCCGAAAACTCTCTGAAAAATCCGCCACAAACGATTTCAATTAAATTCCACCCTGTATCTTTGTTAACATATTGCTGGGAAGCAGGAGGCATCAAGTGGACACCCAATTTCCGGTGTCAGAATCAGCAGCCTACTACACCACGCAACCAGGCCAGGATATACGCCCTGCCATGGGTGCGGGAGCCAGGGATGTTGTTAGATGCCGGGATGGTTGTCGGGATGGAGGAAATCAAGCGTGACACCAGGCTGGTAGTAGGCCCGGAGTCTTTTGTGGAGTCTGGTGGGCCGATACAAACGTTCTGGTCCCACAAAAACGTTGTTTAACGAGAAACAATAAAGGTGCTTGAAAGGACAGGTCGTCCCTTATAATTTGTGCACTCGTTAACTTTGCCAACTCTAATGTGTTGGTATAGCAACAAAGGATTTATTCACAAAATTTTGTTTGTCGCAAGATTCTCTGTCAGCTGGAACTTTCTGGAAAGAAGCCAGAGAATAACTAAATACTGTGACACAGAATTAAACATCTCTATCTCCACACTCTTACGCTCCCAGTTGCCCAGTTTGGAAAATTAAGGTTATTACCTTAGGCCTGCTTCCGGCTACAATATTGGAAGAGTTAACACATCAGCAGTGAGTGGTATGTTAGCAGTTACCATAGAATCCTGGGTCCGTGGCACTGTGAGGCAGCAGTGCTAACCACTGTGCCACCGTGCCGCTCCCCATGCCACCGTGCTGCCCAGGTTCTAATGAACTGACGCTGAAATTCTACAGAGGCTGCCCAAGACTCCCACTGTTTTATGTTTCTATGCAGTGAAGCAATATAATGATTCTCTCGACCCCTGCCCAATGTTTTGCTGGGAGCTCGGGCCAACCTTTGCAGAAACTCAGGGTCACTGTGTGCGACACCGTTTTCTCCGCTGTCTTAGCAGAATTTTAAAGAGATTTCTACTGGATTTATATATTGCCTTTCATAATCTCAGGAGTTCTGATGTGCTTTATAACCAATATGGTACTTCTGGAAGCGTGGTCACTGTTGTAAGGTGGGAAATACCAATTCCAATTGTTTTCCCGCACCTAGTGGTGCTCTAAGACAGAATTTTGTCTGTTTCCATAGCTACTAATTCCCAGAACAGGTCATTTGTCTCGCTCGGGGCTTATAGCTTGTCGGGTGTCACTCCACATAGAGTGCGGCTGACCATAAATCTCTCCCGCTCTTACCGCCAGCCATTGGCATGTTGGAAGGTTGGCACACTCAACGCACATTCCTTGGCCATCAGTTCCTGGGGTGGGTTTCAAGCCCTTAGTTTCTGCCTTAGTGGCAGGGACACTACTCACTGTGCCACGAGACCTCCTTAAAGTCGGAAAGGTCGCGGTTAACGTTTGCACAGCAAGCTGCCACAATTAGCAATGAATAAGTGATTTGATTATCAGTTTTACATATTGACTGTGGGATATATCTGTTGATCAGGAGCCCAGGAGAAAGAAGAGATCTTTCACATCTATCTACAAGGAAGGTTCGGTTTAGCGTCCCATGAAGGCAGCACCTCCAACAGTGCTGCACTCCTTCAGTACTGCCCTGAAATGTCAGCTGTAATAATGTACTCGTTACTCAGAGTCAAGAGTGCTACCATTGAAACTGACGGACAAAGACATAAGGGGCGGGATTCTCCGTTGCCCGATGCCGTTATCGTAATCGGCGATCGGGCGGAGATTCGACTCCAACACCCAAATCGGGGCCGCCATGGTCAGCCATGCTCCGCCCCCTCTGAAATGGAATCATCACCTCGAGCGTGCGCGGCCACGGAACCGGCCATTATCCGGCCGTTTTCGGCGTGGGAGCCGGGAGTTTCACCTGGCGCTGCTGCTAGCAACTCACCGGTCCCGGAATCGGTGAGGGGTCGGCGCCGGTCTTTTTGTCGGAAACGCCCGCGAGTTCCCCGTTCAACCCGACACTTAGCCACTGAAACGGAGAATCCAGCACATGGTCCTTTGGTTCGGTGTTTTACATGAGTTGAAGTGTGTAGACAAAATCTACCTTGAGGAGATCAAAGCGTGATCAGTCGCAGAAGTGGTGAAATGTAGCTGGCGATGGGACATGCTGAGAAAATAAAGGCGTACATTTATAGAGCGCCTTTTGTAACCACCGAATGTGTCGTCAAGCCCCTTACAACCAAATGAAACACTTTTCATAGCGTAGTCACTGTTGTTATGTCGGAAAAGCTGCAGCCAATTTACGCACAGCAACCTCCCACAAATAGCAATGTGCTAACGGCCATATATCCTGTTGCTGTGATGTTGATTTGAGGATAAATATTGGCCAGGACTCCAGGAATAAGTTCTGAAGTGGGACTTGAGCCCAGAAGCAAGAGGACTGGAAACTGAGCCACAGCTGATACTCAGTGGTGAAGGAAAGCTATTGTTGGTAATGGAGTAAATATGGGAAGGGGGGATGGGGGGGGGGGGGGGGGGGGGGGGGGGGGGCGGTGGGGCAGAAGGAGATCTTAGTTCAAGGTCAGACAGAATATCAAAATTACGTCCTTCTGCCTCAGCCTGACGGGGAGGCTGATGTGCTGAAGGGCAGAGGATCAAGTGCAAGAGAACGGCAACTGCAGGAAACTCTGATCCATTCACGTCTTGATGTTTAATGCAGATGATTCATCTTTAAATATCAAAGGTATTAAAAATGATCCTGTGTGCATAAGCAATAATCCCACAGTCCAGAAGCAAAATGTTGAACTGAACTGAAAAGAGAAATGATAATTGGTGCTTAATTATCTTTTAACATTCAGTGTACCAAAAATAAAGACAAAATATGGACATTATTTTGCACCTCACTGCTATTGTTCCATCCACACCGTCACTGCACAAACTCATCATTCATCTTCCTTTGTGTTCCTGCACATACCCCCAATGCATTTTGTCACTGCAAGCATTTGGTTCTCCCACTTGAAAGGGCAGCGTGATGTGAAAAACTCTCCTTCAGAAAGAAGGACCTGCCTTTCTACAGCGCCTTACACAAACTCAGATGTCCCAAATCGCTTTGCAGCTAATGAACCTCAATTATAGGAAGTGCGGCATCCAATTTGCTCACAGCATGTTTCCACAATCAACAAAGTGATAATGGCCAGATATTTTGTTGAAGCGATGTTCTTTGTTCTTTCAGGATTTGAACAGAGGGATATGGTCCCCGGAAGGGGAAGGGGTTTTAGTTCAGATTGGCAGCATGGTCGATGCAGGCTTGGAGGACCGAAGGGCCTGTTCCTGTGCTGCAATTTTCTTTGTTCTTTGATGTTACTCGGCAGAAATGTTGACCAGGATACCGAGCAGAACTCCGCGCTCTTCCATTGAAATAGTGCAATGGGATCTTTCTCAGCTACCTGAGATGGCAAAAGACAGCACCTGCGACTATGCATCACTCCTTCAAAACTTTGTTTATAACAAGATCCAGCCAGGTTGTATTCTCCGCCCTGGAGACTAAGGCCGGGATTCTCCGGTATCCAGCAGGGCGGGCCGTACCGGCGCCAAGGAATGGCGTGAACAACTCCGGCGTCGGAGCGCCCGGAAGGTGCGGAATCCTCTGCCCCTTCGGGGACGAGGCCGGCGGTGGAGTGGTTGGCACTGTGGCAACCAGCGCTGAAGGGCCTCCGCCAGCCGGCGCGAGTTGCCGCTTGCGCGGGAACGCCAGCGTGTTTCTGGCGCATGCGCAGGGCGTTTCTTCTCTGCGCCGGCCATGGTGGAGCCTTACACAGGCCGGCGCGGAGGGAAAGAGTGTCCCCATGGCACAGGCCGGCCCGCAGATCGGTGGGCCCCGATCGCGGGCCAGGCCACCGTGGGTCCAGATCCCCTCGCGGCCCCCCCCCCCGAGGACTAATATCAAAGCCATCAAAAAATTTCCGTCAGTGCAAATAAATTGGAGAGGAGCAAGGGTAAGAGCAGTCTAGACCATCTGCAGCAATATGTTCAGACAAGATCAGAATAACATGATAATTACATCCGTGAACAATTGATTTCACTCTCATTATTTTCCATGTGAATGTAATCCATTTAATTAAATCCATTTTTATGCGCAATGCCCTTACTTGGATCAATCTGCTCTTCAATTCTTCACAGGAGCCTATGAATCAAGAACAAAAGTAAGTCATTCAGCTCCTCAAGCTTGCTCCACCATTCGATAAGTTCATGACTAAGTAGATTGTAGCCGCAGCTCTGTCCACCCCTCCTGTTCCTTGAGTCCCTCGTTAATCAAAGGTCTGTCTATCTCAGCCTTGAATATTTTCAATGCCCCAGCCTCTGCTGCTCTCTGCCGAAGAGAATTCCATAGGCTAATGACCCTCGGAGAGAAAGAAATATTCTTCATCTGTCTTAAATGCCTAATTTCTGAACTAGTTGATGACGGCTCCACAACATCCCCTTGGAATCCACCCTGTCAAGTCCCCTCAGGCTCTTGAATGCTTCAATAAAATCACTTTGGAGGTGGCCGTTGTGGGGTGGATGCGGGGAGCAGGGTGGAATGAGATTTGTGCTCGCTGACCCCAGAAATTGTCTGGAGGCGGCTGAGAGGCAGCCAGGTAGGGAGGCAGCCTGGCAAAAGGCAATGTCCCACGCCTTTGCCCTTACACCCTCCATGCCAACTCACCCAGTATCCAATGGCAGACAACAGGACCAATGCTAAGAGAACAAATAGGAAGCTCTACATGTCTATTGATGAATTCACTATTTAAAAAAATACTGGGCTGGATTCGCCGGTCCCTCAGTCACATGTTCCACGCTGTTCGCTGGCAGCGAGATTCTATCTTCCTGCCCTTTGTCAAAGGGAATTCCGCTTGAAGCCACTCAATGTCACCGGGAAACCTGTGGGTGGGATGCGCAGCCAGCGGGAAAAGAGAATCCCAACGACTGGAGAATTCTGGCCACTGATTGATAAAACCCATTCAAACATTTAAATTCTTTCACTCCTTACTCCCTTAAAACAAATATTTGAATTCATAATCCCCACTTCAAAGATAAGCGCTTGAAGCTGTTAATCAAACTGCGAACTGACAAGCACACCACCTTAATAATGATACGTCATGAAATCAATCATGCAGCACTAATCCCATAATGATAACCATCTGATGTCAACACATAGTGAGATTGCAAGCACTGCTTTTTTTAACACTGCAGAAAAATAGTTAAAGGGCAAGAGATTTGAACTCCTTGACAGCTTTTTAGCTCCATTGACAACTCCTTTGCCTTAACAGTTCCAATGAGCTTGACTGTTCTATGAGTTTATAATTCCAAAGGGCACCCCGAACTCTCCCAAAGGATACCCACCTCTCCCATTGGGCACATACAGCTGCATCCATGAAGCATGGATTTGCAATGTACAACCTGCCCATGTTCCTCCCACAGCAAAAATGGTTGGGGGCTGGGTTCAGGAACAGGACTTCCAGAATCAGGCCTCCGGCATTATTTTGAATAAGGCAGAGATCCACTGCACATGTGAGAAAATGTCCCCTCGACAACTTGCTTTCCGACCCACCTTTGTGTCATCAACAAATGTAGCCACCCATTCATTCAGTTCCTTCCTCCAAGTTATAGATACAGATTAGAAATAGATGAGGCCTCAGCACTGATGCTTCATCAGAATTTGACCTCCTAATCAACCCAGTACAGAAATCCAGTTCTGTCCCTTGGTTCACATGGTTCAAGGCTGCTTTACCTGCGCACACAATTTAACCAGACACCGCACTGCGGCTCTTAATCTCTCATTCGAGATGCGAGTATGAAGTCTGACAACACCAGGTTAAAGTCCAACAAGTTTGTCTCAAATCACTAGCTTTCGGAGCGCTGCTCCTTCCTCAGGATTCACCTGAGAAAGGAGCAGTGCTCTGAAAGCTAGTGATTCGAAACAAACCTGTTGGACTTTAACCTGGTGTTGTAAGACTTCTTACTGTGCTCACCCCAGTCCAACGCTGGCATCTCCGCATCATTAGAGATTAGAGTCATTGCATGTCAGCCATCCAATAATTGCAATTAATGATTAAGAGCAGAGAATGGATAATTTCTAGATTAGGGTTAGGAACATTGTATTGGGACTGGATTAAGGTTTCATATTGCAAGAGTCAACTGATGGATATGGGGAAGGCACTCAAATCAGATATGAGTTTCACTATAGTTTACTGTAGTCCTTTGTTGAACAATATAATAATAATCTTTATTGTTGTCACATGCAGGCTCACATTAACACTGCAATGAAGTTACTGTGAAACTCCCCTCGTCGCCACATTCCGCCTCCTGTTTGGGTACACTGAGTGAGAATTCAGAATGTCCAATTCACCTAACAAGCACGTCTTTTGGGACTTGTGGGAGGGAACCAGAGCACCCGGAGGAAACCCAAGCAGACACGGGGAGAACGTGCAGACTCCGCACGGACAGTGACCCAAGCCGGAAATCGAACCTGGGACCCTCACGCTGTGAAGCAACGGTGCTAACCACTGCGCTACATCTCTGACTCAGTATTAACTACTTGCTGAAGTATCGTGCACCTGTTGGCATTTGAACTGAAGTACGCTAGTGTGCCAAATTCAAGGCTAAAAGTTGGATTGAGGGATTTTGCTTGCTGTTGTTTTTTTTAAATTAGGTCCAGAGTGGTGAGTCTCATTTATCATTGGTGATAGGAGCTGACAGACTATTTACAATTCATGCCGTGGAGGAATAGGCCACTGATAGCACGTGGACAGTGCTGATGCTTAAACAAGAGAGAATGTACTGTTCAAAATCAAGCAACTAATAAGAAGGAAAAGGGTGAATTATAACGAGGCCATTCTAAACTATTTCTCCAAACCTTGAAGCCTCAGGAACATTTCAGAGCGGTGGTCCAGAAGCCCTTCAAAAGGAAGTCACTACGGTAACATGGCTGCTTCATATATACACAGAAGATATTATGATCGAGGTGGCTAACCCGCTGTTCAAAAACGTATCTGTACCCACCTTGGTTTCCGCTTCACTAAAGTATTCATTGAGCCCCTGTTGCCAAGATACACACCATGAAACAGAGCCAGGCCATTCAGCCCCTCAAGTCTGTTCTGCGGTCAGCGAAAACATGACTAAAATTTATCCTATCTTCATTAATACGCTTTGCTTTCATATCCTTTAATATTCTAGTCTAGCACAAATCTATTTATTGTAGATTTAGAATTATTCATTGAGTTAGTTTCCACTGCTTCTTGTAGGAAATAGTCCTAGACTTCTGCCACCATTTGTATGAAGAAGTGCTTCCTAGCTTCATTTCAGAGTGGCATGACTCCGATATTAAGGTTATGTCCCCTTGCTCTTGAGGCCCATTGAGTGCCCCCAACCTCTTGCCCTGTACCACCCCCACCCACCAATCTGCCCCCCCCCCCCCGTATCCCCCCGTTCCCTGCCCCTGTCACTCAACTCCAGCTAGCTGCACCGCCTGCTTCAAGAAGACCACCATCATACCAGCACCAAAGAAGAACTAGGCAACGTGCCTCAATGACTATCGTCCGGTGGCCTTGACTATCGTCCGGTGGTAATGAAATGCTTCGAGAGGATGGCCATGAGGCACATCAACTCCCAAAATGCCTAGATCCACTGCAATTCGCATACCGCCGCAACCGGTCCGCAGCGGACGCTATCTCCCTGGCCCTACACTCATCCCTGGAGCATCTCGACAACAAGGATTCCTCCATCAGACTCCTATTTATTGACTACAGCTCCATAATCCCAGGCAAGATCACGTCAAAGCTCCAAAACCTAGGACTTGGCTCCTCACTCTGCAACTGGATCCCCGACTTCCTGACCCATAGACCAAATCAGTAAGAATAATCAACAACACCTCCTCCACTATAGTCCTCAATACCGGGGTCCCGCAAGGCTGCGTGATTAGCCCCCTACTATACTCCCTGCACACACACGACTGCGTGGCAAAATGTGGCTCCAACTCCATCTACACATTTGCTGATGACACGACAATAGTGGGTCGAGTCTTGAACAATGACTCGTCAGAATGCAGGAGGGAGATAGAGAACCTCGTGGAGTGGTGGAACGGCAACAATCTTTCCCTCAATGTCAGCAAAACTAAAGAGATGGGGCTGGATTCACTGATTTGGAGGCGAAGTGCCGACGCCAGCGTCGGAACTGTGGCATTTTATGAGGGAAAAATCGGCGGCGAACCCGCAACATTCCTGCGACCGGTGAGGGGCTAGCAGCGCGCCGAGTTAAACTCCCGGCTTCCACGACAAAAATGGCTCGAGAATGGCCGGGGGCAGGGCCGCGCATGCTCCCGGTGACAAACTGCAGCGGGCATGCCGTAAAACATGGCGCCGGCCATGCGTGGACCCGACCTGCCAAATACTGTCTCCCTGGCCACCCCCCACCAGTCCCCCCAGCCCTCGAGGAAGCCCCCCCCCCCCCCACCACCGGCCAGCAGCATGGCTCCTGGCCAACTGTGGCGGCTCTGGACACAGTCCGCAGCCACCACGGCGGGCTCCTGACCGCTGAGACCACAAGTGAACCGTCCCATCAGGAACTCGGCCCATCGGCAGCGGTAAATCACGGGAGAATAGAGGGTCAGGCTCACTAATGATATGCCTACGGTGCTTAAACGCCTCATGGCGAGCGACGCCTTTATGCCATTTTCAGGATGCCGGAGGATCCCGATTTGGTGTCAACGACTTTGGCATCGAAGGCTCTTCTCTGCCCAATCGCGATTTTGCTGTCGGGCGTCGGTGAATCCCGCCCAGGATCTTTGACTTCAGGAAGCAAAGCATTATACAAACCCTTGTCTACATCAATGGGGCTGAGGTGGAGATGGTTGACAGCTTCAAATTCCTAGGTTTACACATCATCAAAAATCTGTCCTGGTCCACCCACGTCGACGCTACCAATAAATCACAACAGCGCCTACACTTCCTCAGGAAACTGAGAAAATTCGGAATGCCCATATTGACTCTGACCAACCTTTACAGGTGCACCATAGAAAGCATCCTATCCGGCTGCATCACAGCCTGGTATGGCAACTGATCGGTCCAAGATCTGAAGCAACTTCAGAGAGTCGTGAACACAGCCCAGACCATCACACGAACCTGCCTCCCATCCACTGACTCCATCTACACCTCCCGCTGCCTGGGGAAAGCGGGCAGCATAATCAAAGACCCCTCCCACCTGGCTTACTCACTCTTCCAACTTCTTCCATCGGGCAGGAGATACAAAAGTCTGAGAACACGCACTAACAGATTCAAAAACAGCCTCTTCCCCACTGTCACCAGACTCCTAAATGGCCCTCTGATGGACTGATGGACTTATGGACTGATCTCTTCACACATCTTCCCTTCTGAATAGTACTACACTCCTGTATGCTTCACCCAATGCCTGTGTCTATGTATTTACATTGTGTATTTTATGTTTGCCCTATTATGTATTTTCTTTTCATGTACGGAATGATCTGTTTGAGCTGCGCGAAGACCAATACTTTTCACTGTACCTCGGTACACGTGACATTAAACCAATCCAATCCAATCATTGCCACCAGCAGAACATGTTTTCTCTGTCGAACCCTATCAAATCTTTTCACAATCCTAAAAAGCTCAAATCAAATCACGCTTTCAGCTACCTATATTCCAGGGACACAAGCCAGCTTGTGTAATCCCCCTCCTCAAATTTTAACTCCTGGGACCCCAGTAACATTCTGGTGAATCTGCACCATGCTCTTTCCAAGGCCAGCGGGGTTAATGATCTGTTGAGCTGCTCGCAGAAAAATACTTTTCACTGTACCTCGGTACACGTGACAATAAACAAATCCAATCCAATCCAAAATGGAGCACAGATTGCACTGCTCCCACAATCCACGTGTAAATAGCTGAGGGAACATGGCCTCATTGTATTCAGACACACTGCACAAATTCACATCAGTTGGCGTTAAACTGCCTCTGCCACATAGACAAAGCCTAAGACTTGCTCGTGCAGGAAATGAAAGCAGAGGTAATCCAACACAGCACTGAGCACCCTTTTGAAACTGGGCGAGTGTTTGGGGGCTAAGGTATCTTATTGCCGGCAGATCAGAGGAAGCTTTATTCTGTACCTCACCTATGTTATAGCCGATCTGGAAATGAACAATTGAGCAGTGAAGTTGCAAAGTGTAAAGGTCATGTTTTCAATTATATGACACAAACAATTGGAATGTTAGGAACCTGAGGAGAGATTGGAGCTACTTGTGTTTTGCATTTCAGCTTATAATAAAGTCAATTATCAAATTAATTACCTTTAACCGAGGATTCATAAAAACATATTATTAACTTTCCATGGTAGATATTTACAGCATTATTAAACATTCATAGTAAGGCTTAACCTCAATAATATTCGCCAACCAACTTACAGCGCTAATTGTTAATGTTATATTCACATAATTGTTAATATAATTCACAATGATAATCACCTTTGCCATTTTCCTTTGGCTATCTGGAATCTTCTCCTTCTAATGATGCAAACTTTCCTCTTTTCCTCTTGATTTTCAACTTGTGTTTTTTTTTAATTTAGAGTATCCAATTCATTTTTTCCAATTAAGGGGCAATTTAGTGTGGCCAATCCACCTAGCCTGCACATCTTTGGGTTGTGGGGGGCGAAACTCACGCAAACACGGGGAGAATGTGCAAGCGCCACACGGACAGTGACCCAGAGTCGAGATCGAACCTGGGACCTCGGCGCCGTGAGGCAGCAGTGCTACCCACTGCGCCACCGTGCTGCCCCGTTTTTTTTTCACTTTCCAACGGAAGAAGTTTCCCCATGACAGAAACTTTACAGGTGAGCAGCTGAGGTGGCTGGTTGGCCAAACCATTCCAACCTCGGCAGCTTGCCGTACGGGAGGTTTTAACTCTAATTCGGCCCCATCAGTCTCCTACCTTCAACAAGTGAGAACCGAAGCTTGCCAGCGAGAGGGATAGAAGGTCAGACAGCAAGGGGCCACCCAGCTCCGCAGACAGAAATAAATGACATCCAGCCCCCTAGTTAAGTGGATGGGAGGGTTTCAAGAAAATCCCCCGCTTGACAGACGGAGACCGGGGAAAGAGAGGCCTATGCCCAGACATTGCTGTCCCAAAGTGGGGCAAATCCACTTCGGGAAGACACAAATTGAGGCAGAGAGGGGGCTGAAAATGCAAAACTGCAATCTCAGGCCCACCAGTTTGACTGGCGCAGGAAATGTGGTGGGCCAGGATCCGACGTTTAATCAAACTGATGGCAGGACTTCCAGATTGCTGCCTACTTTTGTATTTACTTGAACTTGAGGTAATCAGTGAGGCAGATGCATTTTTGAAGCTTGTGTGAACGATGTCAGGTCAGCGGGATTGTGAATCATTGGGGAAGCCTGTTCTGAAGTCAGGAAACCTTTCATAGGTCAATTTAAAAGTTATTGCATACTTCATATGTCAACATTAGTTGGCGGGGGCAGGAATCCTGCTGCACCAGTCAGCAGCCGCTGGCAGTGGCCCCCCCCCCGGCGATTCTCAGGCCCGCGGTGGGCTGAGTGGCTGCCCGTTTTCAGGGGGGCCCGCTGGCGTAAATCACAACAGGACCTGGCTCCATGGGTGGCCTGCAGAGTTATCGGGGGGGGGCGCGGGGGGACCTGGCCCCGGGGGTGCTCCCACGGTGGCCTGGCCCACGATCGGTGCCCACCGATCTGCAGGCGGGCCTGTACCGTGGGGGCACTCTTTCCCTCCGCACCGGCCGCTGTCAACCTCCGCCATGGCCGGTGCGGCGAAGAACCCCCCTGCGCATGCGCTGGGTTGATGCCAGCACACGCTGGCGTTCCCGAGCATGTGCCAACTCTCGCCGGCCGGCGGAGGCCCTTCGGTGCCGGTTGGCGTGGCGCCAAACACTCCGCCGCCGGCCTAGCCCCTGAAGGTGCGGAGGATTCCACACCTGCAGGGCGGCCTGACGGCGGAGTGGTTCACGCCCCGCCAGTCCGCGGAGAATCCCGCCCAAGGTTCTTGAAGAGATTTCTGAATAGTTGTTTGTTTATTGCAATGGTTTCATGAGCATGTCAGAGGCTTCTCAATATTATTACAGGGCTCATATGTTCTGTCCAGAGTGGACACTGGATGAGTGAGCATGGGGGTGTGTGGGGAGGGACATATGGGGCAGGATTCTCCATCCCTCCGGGCCTGTTTTCTGGTGCAGCCCCCCACCCCCTCCCCCACCCCCTGCTGGCAACGGGATCCTCCGTCCCGGCAGCCGGCCAATGGGGTTTCCCATTGTGGCCACCCCCATGCCATCGGGAAGTCCGCGGGTGTGAGTACACTGCCAGTGAAGCAGACATCCCGCTGACGGAGAATCCTGCCCGTAGATTATGAAGGAATGTGGAGGTGTGGAGCGGGATGTGTAAAGTGAATTAACATGGAAGTATGGAGGAGATATGAGTATGTGGGGGACAGGGGCTATGGAGGGAGGAAGGAGGCAAGGGGGATAGGGGAGACAGATGGATGGGGCATAGAGAGTACCTTCTAACCTGCTTGCTTCAGATCCACCCATCCCTGTTCCCTCCTCATGCCTGATACAGGAGGTGGCAGCCTCTGACTGTGGCCCATCCCAGACATCCTGCCATGAAAATAGTACAGGCAGGGACTGTCAGACAGGCGATGGGGCTGCGACATCAGGAAATCTCCTGACTCATGATTCCTGCCTCAAATGGGAAAATCCGATCCCTAAACGTTCCTTGTGAGTTCACAGGAAACAGCCTAGCTCCTCCTGAACTCTCCCAAGCAAGCTGGAAAAAAAAACCTGGGGCGGGATTCTCCGACCCCCCGCCAGGTCGGAGAATCGCCGGGGGCTGGTGTGAATCCTGCCCCCACCTGGTCCCGAAGTCTCCGCCACCAGAGATTCGGCGGGGGAGGGAATCGCGCTGCGCCGGTCGGCGGGCCCACCCCCGCCGATTCTCCGGCACGCGATGGGCCGAAGTCCCGCTGCTGGAATGCCTGTCCCGCCAGCGTGGATTAAACTACCTTTTGAACGGCGGGACAAGGCGGCGCGGGCAGGCTCCGGGGTCCTGGGGGGGGGGGCCGCGGGGCGATCTGGCCCCGGGGGTGGCCCCACGGTGGCCTGGCCTGCGATCGGGGCCCACCGATCCGCGGGTGGGCCTGTGCCGTGGGGGCACTCTTTTTCTTCCGCCTTTGCCATGGTCTTCACTATGGCAGAGGCGGAAGAGACCCCCACCCCAGCGCATGTGCAGGGATGATGTCTGCAGCCGCTGACTCTCCCGCGCATGCGTTGCCCGGCGAAGACCTTTCGGCGCCGGCTGGCGTGGTGCCAAAGGCCTTTCCCGCCAGCCGGCGGAGCGCAAACCACTCCGGCGCGGGCCTAGCCCCTCAAGCTGAGGGCTTGGCCTCTAAAGGTGCGGAGACCGCACCTTTGGGGCGGTCCGGCACCAGAGTGGTTCCCGCCACTCCATTATGCCGGAACCCCCCGCCCCGCCGGGTTGGGGAGAATCCCGCCCTCGATCTCTTTGGCCCTATTTGTGCTGAAGCCATTCGAAACTTGCTGCCCTTACACTAACTCACATCATCCTGACCAACAATCACCCCTCTCCTCACTGATCTGCATTGGCTCCCAGTTAAATAATACTTGGGTTTTAAAATTCTCATCTTTGCCATCAAATCCCTCTATGACACATCCCTGACCCCCTCCCAATCTTTGTAATCTCCTGCAGCTTCACAATTCTCCCAAATCTCTGCACTCTTCCATTTCTGGCCTTTTGAGCATCGCAGGTTCTAATCACTCCGCCATTGGTGGTTGTGCCTTCAAATGCCTGGACCCCAAACTCAGGAATTCCCACCCGGAATTTTCCCACCTCTCTACCTAACATTTTCCTTCAAAAAACCTATTTTCCTTCCTTAAAACCTATTTCTTTGAAGTAAACAATGCCCTAATATTCCCTCCCGCGACTTGGTGTAAAATTCTGTTTGATAAGTCTCCTGTGCCATTTTTGTACATATAGAATTCGAGTTGTTGTTGAGTGCAACAGGTTATTCTGCGAGAACTGCTGCTCTTTGGATGAAATATTGAGTTGAAGCCTCATCTATCTGTTCCAGTCACTCATTGAAAATCCCTTGTCATGGGTCTAAAGATAGCAGGGGGATTTGCTGGGGCCTTGGCCAACATTCCTCCCTCACTGAATGCTGTGAGTTTATGAGCTGGAGTCCGAGTTTCAGGCATTTTGACACATCAGGGAGGGGGAGAGTTACCCGGGCTGCTGTGTTTCAGGAGGCAGTCACCCCCTTCGATTATCTACCTTAAATGTGGCCAGTAGTCGGGGACAGGAGGGTGTGACTAGGAGTGAAGCACGTAGAGGGGTCCAAGAGGTAGCACCGCAGGAGCTTCAGCCCCTGCCCTTGTTCAACAGGTTCAAGATCCTTGCTCCCTGTGGGAACGCGAGTGAGATCTGTACGGAGGTTGAGCAAACTGGCCATAGCACCGTGGTAAAGGGAGCCATTCAAGTGCAGGGATGGGGGCGGTGTTATATGTCAGGTAATACATTCCTGCTGGTTAAGCGTCATGTGATGTGCAGTACTTCAGCATAGAGTGCCTCTGCGGGCTTTAGGCTGTTCTCCATCTTTGATTGGATGAGCAACACCCTCAATAAACGTCTCATTGTGTTTTACAAGAATCCAGAGTGTGGGCACCTCCATACCTTTTCTCTTTGCTGCAACAAAGAAATAGAACAGGTGAGAAAAGAGAAATGTAGTCGTAGTCAGGGATAGTTCAATTGGAGGAATAGGTACTGTTCTTTGTAGCCAGGATCGAGAGTTCCGAAGGTTGTGTTGCCTGCCAAGTGCCAGGGTTTGGGAAATCTGCTTCAGGCCGGAGAGGAACTTGCAGTGGGAGGGGGAAGGATCTCGTTGTTGTGGTCCATGTAGGTACCAATGACCTAGGAAAGAGGTTCTGCGTAGAGACTCTGAGGAGTGAGGCACTAAATTAAACAACAGGGCCTCCAAGGTTATAATCTCTGGATTATTAACCGAGCAACATGCAAATTGGCATAGGGTACATGAAATTCGAGAGATGGACGTGTGGCTCAAATACTCGTGTGAGAAAAGTGGGTTTCAGTTCATGGGAGACTGGCATCAGAACTAGAGGAAGTGGGGGGGGCTGTATCATTGGGACGGCCTACATCTGAACCGTGTTGAGATCAGTGTTCTTGCAAACCGTATAACTAGGGAAGTAGAGGATGCTTTTAAATAAATGGAGTGCGGGGGGGTGGGGGGCGTTCTGTAGAGGGGATATGTAGGCCTACAAAGCAAAAGAATATGACAGCATTACAAAGCAGCTATTTAGGTAATGATACCCAGACAGTGACAGGAAGGAACCGAGTGTACAAGAATATAAAAACAGCAACAAATAGGATCAAAAAGGGGAAAAACAGCAACAAGGCAAAATTAAAGGTTCTTTACTTAATTGCACGTAGCATTCTGCAGAAAACAAATGGATGAACGCCACAAATTGAGGTAAATGGGTATGATCTTATAACCATTACATGGTTACAAGGCGATCAGAATTGGGACCTAAATATTCAGGGCTATGTGACTTTGAGTAAGGACAGGCAAGAAGGAAAAGGTGGTAGAGTAGCTTTGTTAGTACGAGATAGTATGACGAATAAGTATGATAGCAAGGAATGATCTTGGGTGGGAAGATGTAGAACCCATATGGGCGGAGGTAAGAAATACCAAGGGGAAGAAGACACGTGTGGGAGTAATCTACAGGCCTCCTGACAGTAGCTGTACTATAAGACAGAGAATAAATCAGGAGCTGATAAAGGCATGTAAAACAGGCAGTACTTTAATCATGGGTGACTTAAATCTTCATGTAGATTGGGGAAATCAAATTGGCAGAGGAAGTCCTAGAGGATTGGAAAACTGCCAATGTAACACCCTTATTCAACAAAGGAGGGAGACAAAAGGCAAGTAACTATAGGCCAGTTAGCTTAACTTCTGTCATTTGGAAAATGTTAGAGTCTATTATAAAGGATGTGAAAGCAGAGATATATAACATAATCAAGCAGAGTCAGGGGAAATCATGCCTGGCAAATTTATTAACATTCTTTGAGGTGGTAACAAGCAGGATAGATAAAGGGAAACCAGTAGATGTGATAGACTTGAATTTTCGAAAGGCGCTCGATAAGATACCACATAGAAGGCTATTTAATATAAGAGCCCACGGTGTTGGGGGAAGTATATTAGCATGGATAAAGGATTGGCTAACTGATAGAAGACAGGGAGTTGGGATAAGAAGGGCATTTTCAGGGTGGCAACCTGTAACTAGTGGAATGCCACAGGGATCAGTGCTGGGGCCACAATTATTAACAATATATATTAATATCTTGGACAAGGGAAGTGAATGATCTATTGTCAAGTTTGTGGATGGCACAAAAACAGGTGGGAAGGCATGGATGATACAAAGAGTCCACAGAGGAATATAGGCAGGTTAGGTGAGTAGGCACAAACGTGGAATATCATGTAGAAAAATGTGATGTTTTGCATTTTGGTAGAAAGAATAAAGGAGTTGAATATTATTTAAAAAGTTGCAGTAGAGAGGGATTTGGGGGTTCTCATGCACAAATCACAAGTAGCTAGCATGCAAGTTCAGCACATAATTGGGAAGGCAAGGGGAATGTTGGCCTTTATTTCAAAGGGAATAGAGTAGAAAAATAAGGAAGACCTGCTAAGACTATGCAAGGCACTAGTTAGACCACACCTAAAATACAGCTTTGGTCCCCTTACCTAAGGAAAGATATCCTGGCATTGGAGGCAGTCCAGAGAAGGTTCAATAGGTTGATCTCAGGTACGGAGGGATTTTCTTGTGAGGAGAGGTTGAGTAGGTTGGGCCTGTACCCATTGTAGTTTAGAAGAATGAGAGGTGACCTTATTGAGACACATAGGATTCTCAGGGGGTTTGACAGGGTAGATGCTGGAAGGTTGTTTGCCTTGTGGGAGAGTCTAGGGCCAGAGGGCATGATCTCCGAGTAAGGGAGTCACCCATTTAAGACAGAGATGAGGAGGAATTTCTTCTCCCAGAGGATAGTGAATCTGTGGAATTCTTTACCGCATAGAGCCGTGGAGGCTGGGTTGTAAAGTGAATGAAATGAAAAATGAAATGAAAGTGAAAATGAAAATCGCTTATTGTCACAAGTAGGCTTCAAATGAAGTTACTGTGAAAAGCCCCTAGTCGCCACATTCCAGCGCCTGTTCAGGGAGGCTGGTGCTGTTGGCCTGCCTTGGTCTGATTTAAAAGCCAGCTCTTTAGCCCTGTGCTAAACCAGCCCCAAGTTTGTTCAAAGCTGAGATAGACAGATTTCTAATCAGTAAGGAAATCAAGGGTTTGGGGGATAAGGCGGGAAAGCGGAGTTAGGGTGGCACGGTAGCACAGTGGTTAGCACTGTTGTTTCACAGCCCCAAGGTCCCAGGTTCAATTCCCAGCTTGGGTCACTGTTCCCATTTCTGCGTGGGCTTCCTCCGGGTGCTCTGGTTTCCTCCCACAGTCTAGCGATCATAGAATCATAGAATTTACAGTGCAGAAGGAGGCCGTTCAGCCCATCGAGTCTGCACCAGCCCTTGGAAAGAGCATCCCATTAAATCCCATACTTCCAACCTATACACGTAACCCCACTTAACCTTTTTGGACACTGGGGGCAAATTAGCATGGCCATTCCACCTAACCTGCACATCTTTGGACTGTGGGAGGAAACCGGAGCACCCGGAGGAAACCCACGCACACACGGGGAGGATGTGCAGACTCCGCACAGACAGTGACCCAAGCCGGAATCGAACCTGGGACCCTGGAGCTGTGAAGCAATTGTGCTATCCACAATGCTACCGTGCTGCCCCCAAAACTGTACTGTAAATTCTATGATTCTATGATTACATCAGATCAGTCATGATCTGATTGAATGGCGGAGCAGACCCGACGGGCCGAATGGCCGACGTCTGCTCCTGCTTCTTATGGCCTATGGAAAACAAAGTGACTGAGTATTAACCTCAAAGGTATTAATGGGGCCTTGCTGTGTGCAAGATGGCTGCCATGTTTGCCCATATCATAACAGTGCTTACACTTGTAAGTAATTTATTATACGTGGTGCGCTTAGAGATCTTTATGGAGAGAGCTGAGAGGCACAATATAAATATATAAACTTATTTGGTTTAACATTCATCTACTTTGCTTTTGCTGGTGTTAGCTTTGAATTTATTTGTGACCATTGTCAGACCATTCAGATCAAACTTGCTACAAGGACTGTAGGAGTATTTGGGATGTGCTACCCCAGAACTTTCTGGGTGAAGTAACCTTAGAGGGGATTTTCTTTCTGATTAGAGCTAAGGAAAACCCTTTCATGTTTCTGCACTGTGCCCCACCTCGACGTCTGCCTCTCCACTCCTCAACAGTCCGCCATATATCCATCACCAGGAATGACAATCATCAGTTTTGACCGGAAAATGTAACTTATTTAACGTTGTGTCATTCTGAGAAATAAACACAGCTCAGCATCTTTAAATGAGTTTGCAACAAATGTCACTCTCGCCAGTCAAAAATTACACTTTTCTTCCTCCCCATGTTGACCTCTCTTTGCCTGTCAGACAGATTTATTTATCACTGTCAGCTATTTCATTCAGGCACCTGACGTCTGATTCAGGCAAGCAATTGCAATTGAGAAACTGTGATCAGCTGGGTGCAATGGTGACCATGACACATTGTTTAGTTCACAGTATCTGGCTAACCCTTTCATTGACATTATTGATATATTTTTTTTAACAATGGAGACTTTTGTAGACTTCATTCTGTACCAGCACCAGGAGGATGAATCCAAATGCAGGAACGCAGGCTCCATCTTTTTTTTGTAAGAATTGCAGACATTGCGTCTATTGCCCAATCCTTAATTGCCCCTGACAAGTTGGTGGTGAGCCACCTTCTTCAACTTCTACAGTCTTTGTGGTGTAGCTACACTCACAGTGCTTCTCAGCATGGTAGTTTGATACAGCTTGGTGGTTTGTTAGGCAACGTCAGAGGGCATTTATGAGCTAACCACATTGCTATGGATCTGGAGTCAATTGTAGGCCAGACCAGGTAAAGATGGCAGATTTCTTCCCATGAAGAACATCAAATGGGTTTTTTGAGACAATCCAGTATTATAGAGTCACCATTGATAGTTGTTTTAAACTCCACATTTTATTTTTAATTAACAAGTTTTAATTTCCTGGCAGCCATGATGGGATCTGAACATTGGTCTAAATCATTAATCCCAGCACTGAAATTGCTAGTCCAGAATATAACCGCAATGCAATGGTCATTTTGAAATCTGGTTTGCATCTGGTATTGCCCCATAAAGTGTGAGGTGCTTGCTGAATGAAATTAGTTTTGTTAATTGCCTGTTCATTCTCAATATTAATATTCACATCCTTGTTCTCAGATCTCTCTATGGCTTTGGTAGTTAATATTTTTGTTACCTCGTCCACCCTGACAACCCTTTGAGACTCTTCAGTCCTGTCTTCCTGCACATCCCTGATTCTCATCGCTCCACCATGAGCAGCGGTACCTGAGCCCTAAGCACTGGAATTTCCTCCTGAAATTTCTCAGCCTCTCCATGTTTAAGATGTTCCTTTGACCAAGGTACAGTTTCCTGCCCTAATGTCCCCTGATGTGGCTTAGTGTCAGATTTGATTTGGAGATGGCTCAGAATTTGCAGATGGATTGACAGAGAAACTGTCAGCATTTTCTGCCGTTACATCTGTGAAACTGACAGTAACGTCAAGCATTCCCACATGGTCAATTAAGCTCAGAAATCAGTGTCAACGGCTCTTCCTCTTCCATAGAAAGCACTCTTGTAATCCTCACACACAGAAAGCTTAGAAATAACTTGAACTGGTGCCAACATGCACTCCGTATGTTTTTAGTCTCAGTAAAAAGCTTGAAAATATTCTGCTTTATTGAATGAGGTGCAATTGGGTCTTCAATATTTAATTAAGTCATACTTATTTCTCAACAACCCCTCTGGCCCTGAAAAATTAATTTTACATTTATCCACTTACCAACTTTCTCCAGCTGGTTTAGCACAGTGGGCTAAACAGCTGGCGTAACAAGGCCAGCAGTGCGGGTTCAATTCCCGTACCGGCCTCCCCGAACCGGCGCCAGAATGTGGCGACTAGGGGCTTTTCACAGTAACTTCATTGACGCCTACTTGTGACAATAAGCGATGATTATTATTATTATATTAGGGTTAAAGATGTCCATAGATTTGTTTTAAAAACTAAAATATCAAAACTTTGCTCACGACACCTCAGCTTCTATCTTAATCCCATAAGCATGCGACAATCTTTATTTCACTATTTGGAAAATGATTAAAAAGTGAAGGATAATCAATGCTTTATACTTCAGGTTTGTAGTCTGTGAGCCTCCTTCAATGTGATTGGCTACTTAGCATGCATGATGGCATCACTGTTTCTGGATGCTACAGATTCCCTTGACCTGATGCTGGAGTGACATTACTATCAGGAAAAGGAGAATCCATTCCGAAGAGATTGCTTGATTGTTATAACCTGTTTGGATCCTATTGGCTGGGGACCATTGGTTACTCCATGTTCCTTGGGGAGTATGAGCACTCCCAATGAAGGGGAGGGGGCGGCTGTCATTAGTTTTGCAGCTGTATAAATACAGCTGGCCAGTGTGGTATCGACTAGAGAGGGAGCCAGTAGTGAACTACAGGCCCTGTGTACATAGTATTGTAAATAAAGTTGCTTTCTGTCGGACTACAAACTCGTGCTGGATTCTTCATGGCCATCACAAAAATTGATTCTTGAGGGCAGATTTTATCCCGAGCTCAGCAGTAAACTGATATTTTGCCACTGAAAATCTGAATCATCACTATTGTGAGTTGCCAGAGGATGTTTTACCACATTACAGGTGCTATTCAAATGCAAATTGGTGTTATACTGGTTAAGACATTAGATAAGGCCACAACATAGAGCTTGGTTATTTGTCTTTGGGGAAGGGGAACTTGGAGCAGGGCAACCACCAGGTATTTGGCTTGGGAATGATGCCTGGAAATGTAGGGCGTCGGGAAAAAGACACATTTCAAATGAGGAAATTTGTAAAATTTATTAATCAATTCAATGTAGGAGATTCAACAGCTAAGGCCAATTATTTCATCACTAACTTTCCAGAAATTATGTTCAAAGCATTTTTGTGGTGGAAGGTGATTTGTAATTATTCAGTGTTTTCACTGCATCTGCAGCCGTTAATGTACAAAATGCAGCAATAAATTTCACGTCATGCAATCAATGTAGATCTTGATAAGATTCATTGCTGTGCGTTATAATGGCAAGTCATCAAGTACGAAGATCAACATTCTTGTTAACAGCCCCTACTCCAAACTTCTTCAATCTGTAGCTGCCAAATAAAGCAATTCATTTCTGATCCCATCTTTGTTTAAAATGTCCCAGCACTTCAAGAACCTCGCTTAACTTAGACTAATATATTCAACATGTCAGTTTTAACACGGACTTGGGTGCTTCAGCAGTGCAATATAGGGAGGTAGTAGCTTTGTGGTTTTGCCAGGATTTCCAGGGAAGAAAATCTGCTATCCTTCTGTCGTTTGGTCCATGTGAATCAAAATCACCAGCATTGTGTTTCTCTCTTAATTGCCCTCTTAAGTGGCCCATTCAGTCGTAAATAGCTCATCACCAATCTTCTCAAGGGCAATAAATGTTGGCCTTGCCAGTGACACTCACATCCCATGAGCGAATTAAAAATCCCTTTGTGGGATTTCGCTTCATATAACTTCCAGTCCCGATCGCCACAGGAATTGCCGTGGGAGGGATGCAGAATTTAACAGACCGCTTGAAAAGGTTCATTGCCTTCCGGTGGGAATTTCTGGTCCCGTGGAAGCCAGGATCGGAAATTCCCACCCTTGAAGCCCAGTTTGAATGTTAGGGAGCTCCAGATACCTTAATGATTTCCTGAAGAGGTCAAGACCAAAGCCGGAAGGTGGCATCCGAATCAAAGGCCTCCATCCCTGCCTCAAACCTCCAGAGGAAGATGGCTGCCAAATCTAGGGCTTGATTCAGCAACCCTATCGAGGGCGTCATTGTTCCCGAGAGGGAGCTGGGCGCGATGGGTGAAAACCTTGCGCGTGTCACCCGACTCGCTCTGCCTGGCACGGTCTGGATCATGCCCTCATCATATTTAAATGAGCCGGGAGTCAACAGCCACGCCTGCAGGAGCTCGACAGGGCGCCGTTTAGCAATCGTTTCCACAAATGTGAACCAGGCATGATGACATCTTGGGAGATCTCATTAGAGGCCCCAGGGTGGTTAGGGGCAGGGCAGGGTGGTACCCTGGTACTCCCCCTGACACCTGGGCACCTTAGTGCTGCCAGACGGGCACTCTGACAGTGCTAAGGTGCCCAGGTGTCATGTTGGCACTACCAGGATGCGGCCCTGCCCTTTAGAGGGAGTGACGGGGGGGTTCCAGGGACCACGAGAAGATTGGGGGGGGGGGGGGGTTAAGGCGGGGTCCAGAAAGCGGGAAGGGGGCCTGAAAGGGTGGGGTCGGGGGGAGATCGGGACTGCCGGTCAGAACGGTGCCCCAATCTGAGAGGAAATCGACTAAGGTGCGGCCTCGGTGGGGAGAAACTACCCATGGCCCCCAAAAAACGGCAAAGTGCCGGTGAATAGCGGGGTGAATCCTGACACTGCAGCCGCTGTGAAACATCCCGCCAATCCCACCAAATCCAGACTTGGTTTTAAGTCTGCTGCATCGCACCCGTAACGTTACCTGTTTGCTGCCTAACTATCAGGAGCACAGTGAAAACACATTACCCAGGCAGCAAAGCCATTTAAATGGCAAAGTGATTTATTTGGTGGAACAAAATACTGCTGATGATATTCTACCAGCCCTCAGCAGACAGGAATATTACTCTCTCTGGAGTTGTTTTGAACAAGAAGTGTCATTATTCTTCGATATTTCTCCCCCAGTATTCAGCAATGATTACTCACAGCCTATTTGCTGGAGTTAGAAATCGCAATCTGAGATGCCAAGGATTAGAATGATTTCCGACGGGAAGTCCACAATTGTCCCAATAAACGTAACCTCCATTTCACACTGACACCTCATCCAACCCACAGTGCTTCCTACCCCAGCAGCCTACCCCCACCTAACCTGCACACATTTGGACTGTGGGAGGAAACCGGAGCACCCGGAGGAAACCCACACAGACACGGGAGAACGTGCAAACTCCACACAGTCACCCAAGGCCAGAATTGAATTGAATGACTGAGGAGTGAGCAACCCGGACTTATACAAAACGTATACTATACTTATATTAAACTTAGACCTGAACTACCCAGTGTACCAATTGACGATAACATATATTAGAATTACACAAGACTAAATTGAGTCATATTTGATGCGTTGGGTGCTCGGGATCCGTGGAACACATACAGACCACCAACACTTAAAATAGGGCAACACTATTTTATTAAGTCAGAAACTGTTGAACATACTTTCACTGTGGGTTAGCACGATATTAGATTGAACGAAAGACCTATGCCTTGTCCTAACCAGTCAATGCACTCAGCACATGGTGAAGATCTGTGCTGCAGGCTGTGAGCTCTGTCCGACTAGGAGGCTGCATCTCGAATGAGCGGGAACTCTGATGCCCCCTGTCTTTATAGTGCATGTGCTATGTGTTGTGTGTGTTGATTGGTCCTGCTGTGTGTGTATCTGCACCATGATATACTGGTGTATATTATGACATCCCTCCTTTTATAAAAGAATGTATGTGTGTGGCAATAAATAATGTATGGTGAAAATGTTCCTAACTACGTGTGGGGTGCGAAGACATATTGACAGGACTACGTACATGAGAACTAAACTATTTACATGGGAAGGTGCCTGGTGCAGAGAAGCAGTATGCAACAAGAATAACTAGATGAACACTATATACAAACCAGGGAAACGATCAAACAAAGCAACAAAACAATTCAGAAAGTCTATAAGTCCGCAAAGTTCATAAATTAAGTCTCTGAGGTGGGCGCCAAATTCTGGTTGACCGCCTTAAGGGTGGGTCGAGAGCCGCCGGTTCAGGAGGGGGCTGGACTGCGTCAGAGTCAGGGGGATGCAGAGTGACAGGGATTTCTGCATAGTCCATGGTGGGGTCAGCAGGAGGGCGAGGCGACAGTGGAGGATCACGTAGCGAGCGTGGAAGGAGACGAAGGGCGCGTCGATTGCGGCGCAGAATGGAGCCATCCGGTAGACGAACCAGGAACGAGCGGGGGGGCCACCTGCCGAAGGACAACAGCGGTTGCAGACCAGCCACCATCCGGAAGATGGACGCGGACGTTGTCATCTGGAGCCAGAGCAGGGAGATCAGCTGCACGGGAGTCATGAGCCGCCTTGTGCTGTGCACGAGACAGCTGTATCCTGCGAAGGACTGGAATGTTGTCGAGGTCTGTGACATGAATGGATGGCACCGTCATCCTCAGGGTACGACCCATGAGCAACTGGGCTGGCGACAGGCCAGTGGACAGTGGGGCGGAGCGATAGGCCCGCAAGGCGAGGTAGAAATCGGACCCAGCATCGGCAGTCTTGCAGAGGAGCCGTTTGACTATATGTACTCCCTTCTCCGCTTTGCTGTTGGATTGGGGGTACAGGGGACTGGATGTCACATGGGCAAAATTGTACCACCTGGAAAGTTGGACCATTCCTGGCTGGCGAAGCAGGGGACATTGTCCGACATAACCGTGAGCGGGATGCCGTGTCGAGCAAAGGTTTCTTTACAGGCACAAATGACTGCAGACGGGGTAATATCGTGCAACCGTAGCACCTCCGGGTAATTTGAAAAGTAGTCCACGATCAGAACATAGTCTCTACCCAGCGCGTGGAACAGGTCGATGCCCACCTTGGTCCATGGTGACGTGACCAACCCATGGGGCTGCAGGGTCTCACGTGGTTGGGCCGGCTGGATGCGCTGACAAGTGGGGCAGTTGAGCACTGTGTTGGCTATGTCCTCATTAATGCCGGGCCAATACGCTGCCTCTCAGGCCCGTCGGCGGCACTTTTCCACGCAAAGGTGGCCCTCGTGTAGTTGTTCCAGGACGAGCTGGCGCATGCTATGCGGGATGACAATGCGGTCCAGTTTTAGAAGAACCCCGTCTACTACCGCCAGGTCATCTCTGACATTATAGAACTGAGGGCATTGGCCCTTGGGCCACCCGTCTGTTAGGTGGTGCATGATAATGATAATGATAATTGCTTATTGTCATAAGTAGGCTTCAAATGAAGTTACTGTGAAAAGTAACAGTCGCCACATTCCGGCGCCTGTTCGGGGAGGCTGGTACGGGAATTGAACCGTGCTGCTGGCCTGCCTTGGTCTGCTTTCAAAGCCAGCGATTTAGCCCTGTGCTAAACAGCCCCACGCTGTACGCTGTAGCAAAGGGTCTCGCGGCGAATTTGGACGAGGCGTTCATCCGTGGCAGGTAGATTGGAGGCCGCGAAAGCTATATGTGCGTCAACCTGGCAGAATCTCGCTGGGTCACATGGTGTTGACTGCCCTGGAGAGAGCGTCAGCAATGATGAGGTATTTGCCTGGGGTGTATACCAACTGGAAGTCATATCGCCGGAGCTTGAGAAGAATATGCTGGAGGCGAGGCGTCATGTCGTTCAAGTCTTTCTGTATTATATTGACCAGCGGGCGATGGTGGTCTCAACGGTGAACTGAGGAAGTCCGTAGACATAATCATGAAACTTAACCACACCGTTCAGAAGGCCCAGGCACTCCTTTTCTATCTGCGCGTTGCGCTGCTCCGTGGGGGTCATGGCCCGTGAAGCATATGCAACGGGGGCCCATGATGAGGCCTCATCATGTTGATGGAGCACTGCCCCAATGCCGGATTGGCTGGCATCAGTAGAAATATTGGCCTCCTTTGCTGGATCAAAGAAAGCTGAGACCGGGGCTGTGGTCAGTTTTGTTTTGAGTTCTCTTCATTCGTGCTCGTGGGCAGGAAGCCATTTGAAGTCTGTCGTCTTCCTGATCAGGTTCCTGAGAGCCGTGGTATGAGAGGCGAGGTTAGGGATAAATTTCCCTAAAAAAGTGACCATGCCCAGAAATCGGAGGACCGCCTTTTTGTCCTCTGGTGTTTTCATAGCTGTGATAGCAGCTACCTTGTCCGCATCCGGCTGCACACCCAATTGCGAGATGTGGTCCCCGAGGAACTTGAGTTCCGTCTGACCAAAAGAGCATTTGGCCCTGTTGAGGCGTAGGCCATGTGCATGTATACATTTGAATACGCACTGGAGGCGACTAACATGCTCCTGCGGGGTGGTGGACCAATGATTATGTCGTTGACATAGACACGAACACCTTCAATGCCTTCCATCATTTGTTCCATAATCATATGGAACACTTCTGATGCAGATATGATCCCGAACGGCATCCTGTTGTAACAATATCTGCCAAAGGGGGTATTAAATGTGCAAAGTTTCCTGCTGGATTTGTCGAGCTGGATTTGCCAGAATCCTTTTGAGGCGTCGAGTTTGGTGAAGAGCTTGGCGCGAGCCATCTCACATGTGAGCTCTTCGTGCTTGGGAATTGGATAATGCTCCCTCATGATATTGCGATTTAGATCCTTGGGATCAATGGAAATTCTCAATTCGCCGGAAGGCTTTTTTACACATACCATGGAACTGACCCAGTCGGTCGGTTCCGTGACTTTGGAAATCACTCCTTGGTTCTGGAGGTCCTGCAGCTGCTGCTTGAGGCGGTCCTTAAGGGTGCTGGAACCCTGCGAGGTGCGTGCACCACAGGCGTGGCATTCTGTTTCAATAAGATCTTGTCGGTGTATGGGAGCGTGCCCATACCATCGAAGATGTCGTGGTGCTGGTTGATAATGGCATCGAGTTGCGCCCTGAAGTCGGTGTCCTGAAAGACAGACGTATCAGCAGGAGAGAGAGAGTGAACTCTCTGAACTAGGTTCAACAGCTTGCATGCCTGCGTGCCAAGCAGGGAGGCTTTCGAGGAGCCCACGATTTCAAAGGGAAGGATGGCTTTGCGTGACCTGTGCGTCACTTCAAGTTGGCACGAGCCGCTGGCAGCAATGGCATTGCCATTGTAATCTAATAGCTGTCAGGCTGAAGGAAGGATAGTTGGTTTGACATGAAGGCTTTGGAGGTCAGACCGCGCAATGAGATTGGCGGAGGCACCAGTGTACAGGCGGAATCGTATTTGGGACCAGTTGACCGTCAGGGTGGCACACCACTTATCGTCAATGTTGGGTAGCAGGTCCGCATCGGACTCGGTGATCGTGGGCTGAATGGCCCGGACATTCCTGCGAGGCTGGCTGAAGCGATGTGAGTTGGCAGGCTGCTCTGCTCTGCATAAAGCAGCATAGTGGCCAAGTTTGCCACATCTCAGGCATTATCGGGATTTGGAAGGGCATTGCTGCTTTAAATGGGCGGAGCTAGAGTTGCCGCACGTTGTAGCGTCAGTACATTCGCTGCGCCACCGCGCATGCGCGGTGCGGTCGTACATGGTGCACGTCTGCGCATTACGCTCGTCAATGTCGCCGTCCCCTCGTTTGGTGCACACAAGCGCGGGAGTCCACAAAAAGCGTGCAAAATGGCCGCACTCATCCAGGCTGAGGCCCTGAAGTTGCTCGATTGCTTGGACCCGTTCCGCCTCGTGGGGACCGTGCCACGCCGTTTCAGCCGCTTGGATGTGGGAATACTGACTGGTGGCGTTTTCGTGTAGTACACAGGTCTCGATGGCGGTCGCTCGGGTGAGCTGCTTTACTTTGAGGAGCTGCTGGCGTAGGGGGTCCGACTGAACACCGAAAATGATCTGGTTGCGTATCATGGAGTCGGAGGTGGGCCCGTAGCTACAGGACTGCGCAACGATGCGGAGGTGGGTGAGAAAGGACTGGAAAGGTTCATCCTTACCCTGCAAACGCTGTTGGAATACATAGCGCTCGAAACTTTCATTCACCTCTATGCTGCAGTGAGTGTCAAATTTCAGGAGGACCGTCTTGAACTTTGTTTTATCTTCATCATCCGCAAAGGTGAGAGAATTGAAAATGTGGATGGCATGGTCCCCGGCCGTGGATAGGAAGAGAGCGATCTTCCTGGTGTCCGAGGCATCCTCCCGGTCTGTGGCTTCAAGGTAGAGCTGGAAGCATTGTTTGAATATCTTCCAGTTGCTCCCTAGGTTACCGGTGATGCGGAGCGGCGGCGGCGGGCAGACGCTGTCCATTTTGCAGGATGACGGTATGGTAGTGGAAGGCAGATCACTTGCAGGTAGGTCTAAGAAGTTCTAATATCCCTCAACTCCTGGTATCATGATTTGTTGGGTGCTCGGGATCCGTGGAACACATACAGACCACCAACACTTAAAATAGTGCAACACTATTTTATTAAGTCAGAAACTGGTGAACATACTTTCCATAAGACCATAAGACATAGGAGCGGAAGTAAGGCCATTCGGCCCATCGAGTCCACTCCACCATTCAATCCTGGCTGATTTCAACTCCATTTACCCGCTCTCTCTCCATAGCCCTTAATTCCTCGAGAAATCAAGAATTTATCAACTTCTGTCTTAAAGACACTCAACGTCCCGACCTCCACCGCCCTCTGTGGCAATGAATTCCACAGACCCACCACTCTCTGGCTGAAGAAATTTCTCCTCATCTCTGTTCTAAAGTGACTCCCTTTTATTTTAAGGCTGTGCCCCCGGGTCCTAGTCTCCCCTGCTAATGGAAACAACTTCCCTACGTCCACCCTATCTAAGCCATTCATTATCTTGTAAGTTTCTATTAGATCTCCCCTCAACCTCCTAAACTCCAATGAATATAATCCCAGGATCCTCAGACGTTCATCGTATGTTCGGCCTACCATTCCTGGGATCATCCGTGTGAATCTCCGCTGGACCCGCTCCAGTGCCAGTATGTCCTTCCTGAGGTGTGGGGTCCAAAATTGCTCACAGTATTCTAAATGGGGCCTAACTAATGCTTTATAAAGCTTCAGAAGTACATCCCTGCTTTTATATTCCAAGCCTCTTGAGATAAATGACAACATTGCATTTGCTTTCTTAATTACGGACTCAACCTGCAAGTTTACCTTTAGAGAATCCTGGACTAGGACTCCCAAGTCCCTTTGCACTTCAGCATTATGAATTTTGTCACCGTTTAGAAAATAGTCCATGCCTCTATTCTTTTTTCCAAAGTGCAAGACCTTGCACTTGCCCACGTTGAATTTCATCAGCCATTTCTTGGACCACTCTCCTAAACTGTCTAAATCTTTCTGCAGCCTCCCCACCTCCTCCATACTACCTGCCCCTCCACCTATCTTTGTATCATCGGCAAACTTAGCCAGAATGCCCCCAGTCCCGTCATCTAGATCGTTAATATATAAAGAGAACAGCTGTGGCCCCAACACTGAACCCTGCGGGACACCACTCGTCACCGGTTGCCATTCTGAAAAAGAACCTTTTATCCCAACTCTCTGCCTTCTGCCTGACAGCCAATCGTCAATCCATGTTAGTACCTTGCCTCGAATACCATGTGCCCTTATTTTACTCAGCAGTCTCCCGTGAGGCACCTTATCAAAGGCCTTTTGGAAGTCAAGATAGATAACATCCATTGGCTCTCCTTGGTCTAACCTATTTGTTATCTCTTCAAAGAACTCTAACAGGTTTGTCAGACACGACCTCCCCTTACTAAATCCATGCTGACTTGTCCTAATCCGACCCTGCACTTCCAAGAATTTAGAAATCTCATCCTTAACAATGGATTCTAGAATCTTTCACTATGGGTTAACACGATATTAGATTGAACTAAAGACCTATGCCTTGTCCTAACCAGTCAATGCACTCAGCCATGATGAAGATCTGTGCTGTACGCTGTAAGCTCTGTCCTACCAGGAGGCTGCATCTCGAATGAACGGGAACTCTGATGCCCCCTGTCTTTATAGTGCGTGTGCTCTAACTGGTGATTGGCTGCGGTGTTGTGTGTGTTGATTGGTCCCATTGTGTGTCCATCAGTGTGTGTGTAGCTGCACCATGATATACTGGTGTATATTATGACAATATTTTCAAGCAGATTATCAATATAAATAAACAACAAAAGATTAATTCCTGGGGGGCAAAGTATTTGCCTTCAAATTGTGTCTTAGAACATAGAACATAGAACAGTACAGCACAGTACAGGCCCTTCAGCCCACAATGTTGTGCCAACCATTTATCCTAATCTAAGATCAACCTAACCTACACCCCTTCAATTTACTGCTGTCCATGTGCCTGTCTAAGAGTCGCTTAAATGTCCCTGATGACTCTGACTCCACCACCTCTGCTGGCAGTGCATTCCACACACCCACCACTCTCTGTGTAAAGAACTTACCTCTGACATCTCCCCTATACCTTCCTCCAATCGCCTTAAAATGATGTCCCCTCGTGACAGCAATTTCCACCTTGGGGAAAAGTCTCTGGCTATCCACTCTATCCATACCTCTCATCACCTTGTACACCTCTATCAAGTCACCTCTCTGCCTTCTTCGCTCCACTGAGAAAAGCCCTAGCTCCCTCAACCTTTCTTCATAAGACATGCCCTCCAGTCCAGGCAGCATCCTGGTAAATCTCCTCTGCACCCTCTCCAAAGCATCCACATCCTTCCTATAATGAGGCAACCAGAACTGGACACAATATTCCAAGTGTGGTCTAACTAGGGTTTTATAGAGCTGCAGCAAAACCTCGCGGCTCTTAAACACAATCCCCCTGTTAATGAATCCAACACACCATACGCCTTCTTAACCCTATCAACCTAGCTGAAAGAAGACAGAGGGTGGTGGTTGATGGGAAATGTTCAGAATGGAGTTCAGTTACAAGTGGCGTACCACAAGGATCTGTTCTGGGGCCGTTGCTGTTTGTCATTTTTATCAATGACCTAGAGGAAGGCGCAGAAGGGTGGGCGAGTAAATTTGCAGACGACACTAAAGTTGGTGGTGTTGTCGACAGTGTGGAAGGATGTAGCAGGTTACAGAGGGACATAGATAAGCTGCAGAGCTGGGCTGAGAGGTGGCAAATGGAGTTTAATGTGGAGAAGTGTGAGGTGATTCACTTTGGAAGGAATAACAGGAATGCGGAATATTTAGCTAATGGTAAAGTTCTTGGAAGTGTGGATGAGCAGAGGGATCTAGGTGTCCATGTACATAGATCCCTGAAAGTTGCCACCCAGGTTGATAGGGTTGTGAAGAAGGCCTATGGAGTGTTGGCCTTTATTGGTAGAGGGATTGAGTTCCGGAGTCATGAGGTCATGCTGCAGCTGTACAAAACTCTGGTACGGCCGCATTTGGAGTATTGCGTACAGTTCTGGTCACCGCATTATAGGAAGGACGTGGAGGCTTTGGAGCGGGTGCAGAGGAGATTTACCAGGATGTTGCCTGGTATGGAGGGAAAATCTTATGAGGAAAGGCTGATGGACTTGAGGTTGTTTTCGTTGGAGAGAAGAAGGTTAAGAGGAGACTTAATAGAGGCATACAAAATGATCAGGGTGTTAGATAGGGTGGACAGTGAGAGCCTTCTCCCGCAGATGGAAATGGCTGGCACGAGGGGACATAGCTTTAAACTGAGGGGTAATAGATATAGGACAGAGGTCAGAGGTAGGTCCTTTACGCAAAGAGTGGTGAGGCCGTGGAATGCCCTACCTGCAACAGTAGTGAACTCGCCAACATTGAGGGCATTTAAAAGTTTATTGGATAAGCATATGGATGATAATGGCATAGTGTAGGTTAGATGGCTTTTGTTTCGGTGCAACATCGTGGGCCGAAGTGCCTGTACTGCGCTGTATCGTTCTATGTTCTATGTAACCTGGGTGGCAACTTTGAGGGATCTATGTACGTGGACCCAAGATCAGACATAAAAATATTTCCAAATGCTTCACAGAGCTCGGTGCTTTTCGAGTACAGTGACTGTGACTTTGATGCAAACCTATGTCAGCAACACCACATAAACAAGAACAAGGTGAATAATTTGGTCTTTTTTATAAGTCGGCCTGGTTGATGAAACAAAACATAAGACTTAGGAGTAGGAGTGGGTCATCCTCAATGATGGAGGAGCCCAGCACATATGTGCAAAAGGTAAGGCTGAGGCATTCGCAACAATTCGCAACAATCTTCAGCCAGAAAGGCCAAGTGTATGATCCATCTCGGTCTCCTCCGGAGGTCCCCAGCATCACAGATGTCAGTCTTCAGCCAATACGATTCACTCCACATGATATCAAGAAACGGCTGAAGGCACTAGATACTGCAAACGCTATGGGTCCAGATAATATTCCGGCAATACAAGTGCCAGGCAATGACCACCGCCATGCAAGCGAGGATCTAACCATTGCCCCTTGACATTCAATGGCATTACCATCGTTGAATTCCCCACTATCAACATCCTGGGGGTTACCATTCATCAGAAAGTGAACTGGACTAGCCATATTAATACTGTGGCTATCAAGGCAGGTCAAAAGCTGGGATCCCTACGTGAGTAACTCACCTGTTGACCCCCCAAAGCCTGTCCACCATCTACAAGGCACAAGTCAGGAGTGTAATGGAATACTCTCCACTTGCCTGGATGAGTGTAGCTCCAAAAACACTCAAGAAGCTCAACGCCATCCAGGGCAAAGCAGCCCCGCTTGATTGCTCCTCTCTCCACAAACATTCAAACCCTCCACCACCGACGAACAGTGTCAGCCATGTGTATCATCTACAAGATGCACTGCAGTAACTCACCAAGGTTCCTCAGGCAGCACCTTCCAAACCATCTCTAAGGACAAGAGCAGCAGATACCTGGAGGCTCCCCTCCAAGTCACTCACCACCCTGACTTGGAAATATATTGCCGTTCCTTCACTGTTGCTGGGGCAAGATCCTGGAACTCCTTCCCTAACAGCATAGTGGATGTACCTACACCTGAAGGATGGCAGCGGTTCAAGAAGTCAACTTACCACCACCTTCTGAAGGGCAACTAGGGATGGGCAATAAATGCCGGCCTAGCCAGCGACACCCACATCCCATAAATGATTTTTTTTAATGGGAGCCTGCTCCGTAATTCAATACAATCATGGTTGGTCTGCTTGGTGTCTCAACTCTATTTCCTGTCCTCATCCCATAATCCTTGACTTCCTCATCTGTCAAAAAAGCTCTCTAACCCAGCCTTGAATAACTTCACTGACCCAGGCTCCACTGCTATCTGGGGAAGAGAATTCCACAGACTAAGGACCCTCTGAGAGGAAAGGTTCTCCGCATCTCGGTCTTCAAAGGGAATCCACTTATTCTTAAACTGTGTTCCCTGGTTAAAACTTCACGCACAAGTGGAAACATCCTTCCGGTATCCAACCTGGCAAATCCCTTCAGGACCTTATATGTTTCAATAAGATCACCTCTCATTCTTCTAAAGTCCAATGGGGATAGGCCCAAGCTCTTCAACCTTTCTTCATAGTATAAGCCCTTCATCCCAAGAATGAGTGAACTGAATCTTCACTCCACTGCTTCTGATGCAATTCGATCATTTTTTTTTTCAAATAAGGAGACCAAAACTGTGCACAGTATTCCAGATGTGGGGTGGGATTCTCCGGTCGCCGACACCAAAATCGCGTTCAGCGATCGGCCAGAGAATCAAAGTTCGCGCCGAAATCGGGGAGTGCTCTAGGAGTACGCCGCACGCTGTATCGGCGGCCTCAGGACATTGCCTGAGGCCTTCCCCGCGATGCTCCGCCCCCGACCGGCCGAGTTCCCGACGGCGTGGGTCTCTCATGATATTATTTGTCAGGAACTCGGCCTGGCGACTGCGGACTCAGTCCAGCCCCGCCACTGTCGGGTGAGGGGGCCCTTTGGCAGGGGTTCGGGGCATTGTTGAGGGGTGGTCCAGGGGTCGCGAGCCGGCCAAAGGCTGGCGCACTATTTGGTAGGCTGGGTCCGTACGCATGCACGGCCGCAGACCTGGCAATTCTCTGGCCGTATCGGCAGCTGGAACCGGGTGCTCTTCGCTGCTTGCCTGCTGGCCCCCAGCTACACGGAGGATCGGTGGCCGTTTTGGGCCGAATTTTCGGTCGTAAAACGCCACTGTTCCCACGCCGACGTCAGGACCTAGCCTGAAAATCGGAGAATCCAGCCCGTAGTCTCACCAAGGCTTTTGCAGCTGCAGTAAACCATCCCTACTTTTACATTCCATTCCCCTTGCAATAAACATTAACATTCCATTTGCCTTCCTTGCTGTACCAACATGCTTTTTGCGATTCGCGTATCAACACACCCAGATCCCTCTGTAATGCAGAGTTCTGCAGTCTCTCCATTTAACTAATTTGCTGCTTTTCTCTTCTTCCTGCCGAAGTGGACACATTCACATTCTCCTATGTTACACTCCATCTGCCAAGTTTCTGCCCATTCACTCACTCCTGTGCGTGGAAAGTTTTTTACGCAGAGGGTGGTGGGTGCCTGGAACACTTTGCCAGCGGAGGTGGTAGAGGCGGGCACAATAGCATCATTTAAGATGCATCTAGACAAATACATGAACGGGCGGGGAACAGAGGGAAGTAGATCCTTGGAAAATAGGTGGCAGGTTTAGATAAAGGTTCTGGATCGGCGCAGGCTGGGAGGGCCGAAGGGCCTGTTCCTGTGCTGTAATTTTCTTTGTTCTTTGTTCTTTGTCTTTATCCCTTTGTGGATACTCTACCCGCTCTTGACAACTTAGTTTCCTATTATCTTTGCATCATCAACAATTTTAGCTATCATACATCTGGTCCCTTCATTGATCACCAGATCATTAATGTAGATTGTGAATAGTTATGGATCCAGTGCTGATTGCTGTGGCACTCCACTAGTTAGCACTTGCCAGCCCAAAAAAGATCCTTTAACCCCTACTCTCTGTATCGTGTTAGCTAGCCAATCCTCTACCCATGCTAATATGTCACCCACCACACCATATTATCTTCTCATGTGTAGTAATCTTTGATGTGGCACCTTATCAAATAACTTTTGGAAATTCAAGTTCACCACATCTACAAGTTCCCCTCTATCTACCTTGCTTGTCACTTCCTCAAAAAACCCGAATGAATTAGTTCATCGTGAATTCCCTTTCACAAACCTGAGTTGACTCGACCTGATCACATTATGATTTTCTAAGTACCCTGCTATATCCTCCATACTTATGGCGAATTGACCTGTAGTTTCCTGCTTTCTGTCTCCATCCTTTCTTAAATAAAGATGTGGTACTAGCTATTTTCCAATCCACTGGAATATTTCCAGAATTTAAGGAATTTTTAAAGATTACAACCAATGCATCTGCCATCTCTGCAGACAGTTCTTTTAAGATCCTAGGATGCAGGCCATCTGGTCCTGGGGACTTGTCAACCTTTAGGTCTAATAATTTTCCCAGCACCTTTTCCCTAGTGATGCCAATTGTTTTAAATTCCTCATTCCTGTTCAGCTCTTGATTTACACATATCTTTGGGAAGTTTTGTAAGTCTTCTGCAGTGCAGACAGACACAAAATATCTGTTCAACACCTCTGCTGCTTCCTTGTTTCTATTCTCAATTCCCCAGACTCATTCTCTGAGAGGAGCAAACCAGCTTTAGTTACTCTTTTTCCTATTTAAATACCTAAAAAAAAAACTACTTTTATATATTAAATAAAAGCAAATTACTGCAGATGCTGGAATCTGAAACGAAAGAGTCATCGGACTCGAAACGTTAGCTCTTTTCTCTCCCTACAGGTGCTGCCAGACCTACTGAGATTTTCCAGCATTTTCTCTTTCGTTACTTTTATATATTACTGGCTAGATGTCACTCATACTCAACTTTCTCCCTCTTTAATATATTTGTAGTCATTCTCTGGCCAGCAATCTTCTGAGCTACCACCAATCTTTCAGATTTATACAGTGTTTCTTTCAACCTGCTTTATTCAGCCAAGGATGGTACGTCCTTCTTAAAGGGTCTTTCTATCTAACTGGGATAAATCTTTGCTGAGAATTATTGAAGTTTTCCTTAAATGTGTGCCACTGCATCTCTACTGTCTACTTCTTCAACTAATTTCCCAGTTCATTTTAATTGCGTTGCTTTCATACCCTTAGGATTATCTTTATTCAGGTTTAAAACACTCGTCTTCGGACCAGACTTCACTCCTTCAAACTGAACATGGAATGCAATCATGTTACGATCGCTATAAGCTAAAGGCTCCTTTACCATGATGTTATTGATTAATCCTGTTTCATTGCTCATAACCTGATCTGGGATAGCCTGCTCTCTAGGTTAGAACATACTGCTCTAAAAAATTATCCCACATACACGCTAGGAACCCATTTTCCAGGCTACCTTTGCCAATCTGATTTCCCCAATCTAACTTTAGATTAAAGTCACCCACGATTATTATGGTTCCTTTCTTAGACACCCAATGTATTTTTTCCTGTATTCTCTGCCCTTCAATATAGCTTCTGTTTGGTGGCCATGAGTGACATTGAACATAGAACATACAGTGCAGAAGGAGGCCATTCGGCCCATCGGGTCTGCTCCGACCCACTTAAGCCCTCACTGTCACCTTATCCCCGTAACCCAATAACCCCTCCTATCCTTTTTGGTCACTAAGGGCAATTTATCATGGCCAATCCACCTAACTGCACATCTTTGGACTGTGGGAGGAAACCGGAGCACCCGGAGGAAACCCACGCAGACACGGAGAGAACATGCAGACTCCGCACAGACAGTGACCCAGCGGGGAATCGAACCTAGGACCCAGGCGCTGTGAAGCCACAGTGCTATCCACTTGTGCTACCGTGCTGCCCACCGTGACCTCTTACCTTGCCTGCTTCTTCTCTCTACCCAAATTGATTTTGTATCTTGCTCATTTGAGCTAAGGCGATCTCTCACTACTGTACTAATAACAGCCCTAATTAACAGTTACCCCTCCACTCTTTTCCTGACTTCCTATTTTTTTGAAATGTCAGGTAGCCTCAAAGTTCATGCCCCAGTCTTGGTCACCTTGAAACCATGTCTCTGTGATGGCTATTAGGTCATATTTTCCACAGAGGGAATGCAGTGAGCATTCACCAGACTGATTCCTGGGGTGGCAGGATTGTTATTTGAGGAGAGTTTAGGTTGACTGGGCCTGTATTCACTGGAGTTTAGAAGAATGAGAGGAGATCTCAGAGAAATATATAAAATCCTGACAGGGCTGCACAGACTGGATGCGGAGATGTTTTTTCTCTTAACTGGGGGGGGGGGGTTCTAGAGCGAGGGGTCACAGTCTCAGGATACGGGATAGACCATTTAGGACTGAGATGTGAAGAAACTTCTTCGCTCAGAAGGTGGTGAACCTTCTCCCACAGAAGGCTGTGGCGGCTGAGTCACTGAATGTATTTAAGAAAGAAATAGAAAGACCTCTAGACACAGTCGGGCTATGAGGAGAGAGCGGGAGTATGGTGCTGAGGTAAAGGATCAGCAGTGATCACATTGACTGGCAGAGCAGACTCGATGGGCCGAATGGCCTACTCCTGCTCCTATTTTCTATGTTCCCACACATATTTATTTCCATCTGTGTTAATAATTCACCTATTTGATTGTGAATGCTCCGTGCGTTCAGATCCAGAGCCTTTAACTCTTTTTTTTACCATTTCTACAATCTTTGGCATTATCTGCCGGTGCTCATTCAAGTCTGCCCTCTCTGTCCCCTCCTGCCACACTCTGTTCTCTTTACCCAAATTGTTGCCCTCCTCTCGTACCTTGTTGTTTTCCTTTGATCTACTACATCGCCTCTCACATGATCCCTCTCTTTAGTTTAAATCCCTCTTTACCACCCTTATTCGGTGAGGAGCTTGACATTTGGTCCCAATGACCTCAGTGGAACTCAATATTGTGCGTGTGGTATAGCAGCTGAAGGGGTGATTCAGCGTGTTTGTCTGCGTTTCCAATCTCACCCCCATTTTCTGGTCATTTATTTCATTGTGGGACCTTGCTTCAGGGGCTGGTTTAGCACAGGGCTTAATAGCTGGCTTTTAAAGCAGACCAAGGTAGGCCAGCAGCGCGGGTTCAATTCCCGTACCGGCCTCCCCGAACAGGCGCCGGAATGTGGCGACTAGGGGCTTTTCACAGTAACTTCATTTGAAGCCGACTTGTGACAATAAGCGATTTTTCATTTCATTGTTTCATTTCATGTTGATGGATCTCTACATTTTCTAACATTGCAACAGTGACTGTATTTCAAATGTACACTATTGGTTACAAAGGTATTTTTATTCTTTCACGGGATGCGGATGTCCCCAGCTAGGTCAGCATTTATTGCCCACCCCTAATTGCTCTTGAGGAGGTAGTGATGAGCCACCTTTTTGAACCGCTGCAGTCAATGTGGTATAGGTACACCCACAGTGCTGTTAGGGAGGACGTTTCAGGACTTTGACCCAACAACAGTGAAGGGAAGGGAGTGCTGAAACGCCTTTTCTGTTCGGCCAGGCCAAGAAGTCCCCTCTAGGTTCTGTGGCAGAACCTATGATGCCGTTTTGATAGACTTGGCATCCAGCCATCGGTGTATATAGGCTTTTCAGCCACCTCCTATCATTGCCTGTGATTGGAGAAGCCAGTTAGAAACTTTCAGGAAAGATGGAGGGTCCCATCTTTTGCTCATTCCTGTGAAGTAATGCCAGCTAGTAGGGGCCTTTGGGAATCTCTCGCTCCTTCTCTTTCTCTGCCAGACGATTTTAAGAGACATTCCAAACCAGTTCTGTGAAGGCTCACCTAGGGAGGAGACAGACAGCAGTTAAGGGCCAAGGTTTAGAGAATCCCAAAGTGTATCATGGAGGCCACCTGACCCACAACTTTTAATAGATTGTGGTATGGGGAGCACACGGCTTACTCTACAGGTATGGGACAGCAGAAAATGGACCAGTGATTTTTAAAACAAACCAATGTTTATTCTATGAACTCAAGTTAACACTTTTAAAACAATCAGTGAACATCTTAGCAACCAGTAAATCAAATACACCCCCCCAAAAAGTACAACACTAAGTAATTAACTTCGGTAGTAGGGAAGATGCTGGAATCTATCATCAAGGAAGAAATAGCGAGGCATCTGGATGGATATTGTCCCATTGGACAGACGCAGCATGGGTTCATAAAGGGCAGGTCGTGCCTAACTAATTTAGTGGAATTTTTTGAGGACATTAACAGTGCGGTAGATAACGGGGAGACAATGGATGTGGTATATCTGGATTTCCAGAAAGCCTTTGACAAGGTGCCACACAAAATGTTGTTGCATAAGATAAAGATGCATGGCATTAAGGGGAAAGTAGTAGCATGGATAGAGGATTGGTTAATTAATAGAAAGCAAAGAGTGGGGATTAATGGGTGTTTCTCTGGTTGGCAATCAGTAGCTAGTGGTGTCCCTCAGGGATCAGTGTTGGGCCCACAACTGTTCACAATTTACATAGATGATTTGGAGTTGGGGACCAAGGGCAATGTGTCCAAGTTTGCAGACGACACTAAGATAAGTGGTAAAGCAAAAAGTGCAGAGGATACTGGAAGTCTGCAGAGGGATTTGGATAGGCTAAGTGAATGGGCTAGGGTCTGGCAGATGCAATACAATATTGACAAATGTGAGGTTATCCATTTTGGTAGGAATAACAGCAAAAGGGATTATTATTTAAATGATAAAATATTAAAACATTCTGCTGTGCAGAGAGACCTGGGTGTGCTAGTGCATGAGTCGCAGAAAGTTGGTTTTCAGGTGCAACAGGTGATTAAGAAGGCAAATGGAATTTTGTCCTTCATTGCTAGAGGGATGGAGTTTAAGACTAGGGAGGTTCTGCTGCAATTGTATAAGGTGTTAGTGAGGCCACACCTGGAGTATTGTGTTCAGTTTTGGTCTCCTTACTTGAGAAAGGACGTACTGGCACTGGAGGGTGTGCAGAGGAGATTCACTAGGTTAATCCCAGAGCTGAAGGGGTTGGCTTACGAGGAGAGGTTGAGTAGACTGGGACTGTACTCGTTGGAATTTAGAAGGATGAGGGGGGATCTTATAGAAACATATAAGATTATGAAGGGAATAGATAGGATAGATGCGGGCAGGTTGTTTCCACTGGCGGGTGAAAGCAGAACTAGGGGGCATAGCCTCAAAATAAGGGGAAGTAGATTTAGGACTGAGTTTAGGAGGAACTTCTTCACCCAACGGGTTGTGAATCTATGGAATTCCTTGCCCAGTGAAGCAGTAGAGGCTCCTTCATTAAATGTTTTTAAGATGAAGATAGATAGTTTTTTGAAGAATAAAGGGATTAAGGGTTATGGTGTTCGGGCCGGAAAGTGGAGCTGAGTCCACAAAAGATCAGCCATGATCTCATTGAATGGTGGAGCAGGCTCGAGGGGCCAGATGGCCTACTCCTGCTCCTAGTTCTTATGTTCTTATGTAATCTGTATGCTGTACTTTTATCATCCAAAAACTTAACAAACCTCTAAACAGAAGCACATCAGGGTTTACATTCAATACTGAAATCATTCATAATTCTGAATTCACCAAATGATTAAGATGGTCTTTGGATGGCAGACGTCAGATGCAGCTCCCTGAAAAACAGATACACACCCAAGCTCTTTTCAAACTGAAACTGAAAAAAAGCAGAAGTAGAGCTCAGCTCCACCCACACTCTGACATCACTCCAGTAACTTGAGCAGCTCCATTTCTTAAAGGTACATTTCTTAAACACCCATTTCTTGAAGGGTACTCTCACATGACACAGCACTCAAGTTTGTGGAAGGCTTTTGGAGTAAGAAAACAGACAGTCATTCACCAGGTCTGTAAACTTTTAACTCAGTGTCTGAAGAGCTGAGAAGAGTTCGAAACTGAAGTTTAAGGTGGGAGAATTTGTGATAAAACCGCCAATAAAAACTGCTAATTCCTGGGTCCAAGTTGTATTCATCTCTCCGGGAGGCGAAAACTCCATCTGGTGGTATAAAAGCAGAAGTGCACTGATCTGAGCATTCTGTGTACAGCACCATATGGTGACTGGCGACGAGAATTGCACTGGTTTGAACCCCCTGTACCTAGCCCCATCTGGTGGCCGAAGACTGGAATTACACAGCCTGGAACTCTTGAGTAAATCTATTTCCCAGAGGCTTCAACTACAGCACTGAAGCTTCATTTCAAACCTACAGTTTAAGCCCCATTTTTTTTATCCCACCACCCCTACCTTGTGTCTGCCTTGTGTGCGTCTGGGTAGAGGGTGGGAATAGGTTTTGGGATTAGGTAGACATCCGAGATTGTAATAACAGACCATTGTTCTGTTAATACTTTATATATATATTCCCCTTTTCCTCTTTTTATTAATAAACAGTTTGTTAATATTTTACTTATAAATCTGTGGTGGGATTCTCCGTCCCACCAGTCGGCCAATGGAGTTTCCCATTGTGGGCAGCCCCACGCCGCAGGAAATCCCCGGACATGGGTGCGCTGCTGGCATGATGTGGAATCCCGATAGCGGAGGATCCAGCCTCTGCTGTCTGTAACTCATTGGAGCAGATCAAAGGTTAAAGATCCTTGGAAAACACAAATTATTGGTTAATTCACATATGTTGGCACTTCGGGTTCTGTGGGGCTGGAATTAATCGTGCTCTTGCCCAGGGTGTTGTAACCATGTGACCAGCTTGGGGCCTATCATGCGTAAGGGCAGCACGGTAGCACAAGTGGATAGCACAGCGCCAGGGTCCCAGGTTCGATTCCCCGCTGGGTCACTGTCTGTGCGGAGTCTGCACGTTCCCCCGTGTCTGCGTGGGTTTCCTCCGGGTGCTCTGGTTTCCTCCCACAGTCCAAAGACGTGCAGGTTAGGTGGATTAGCCATGATAAATTGCCCTTCGTGACCAAAAAGGTTAGATGGGGTTATTGGTTTACGGGGATAGGGTGGAAGTGGGTGCAGATCTTATGGGCGGAATGGCCTCCTTCTGCATGTATGTTCTATGGTAAGTGCACAAATGCCCACCAATGGGAAAAAGGCGCACAGCCCTGGGAGCAGGGGCCCAGGCAATGTGGATCCAGGAGTTGTAGAGTGAAGACCTGTTTCAGAGATGTCTGTGCCTGTGTATAGTTAACCTTTCCTTTGTTCTCGATAAACCTCTTCTGCTTATACAAGAAGCCTCTGCAGTATTGCCTCGAGCCACCACTTCGGTGACAAGCGTCAAATGGACAACGATCGCAAGTCATCGCTAGTCTCGGAATTCATAGGGGAAGGGGCTACATCGAAAAACAGTGAGTGGAAAAAAAAAACATGCCCAAGTTTGGGAAAATCAATCCGATCGATCAGTGGCTGGAGCCAGTATATCAAGCAGCTCCAGTATTTCTTTATTACCAATTAAATCACAGGGGAAGATAAACAAAAGATTACCTTATTAACGGTTTGTGGGCCCCAGACCAACAATTGCATAAGAAATTTGACATCCCCAGAAGCTCCTGACACAAAACCGTTTGACCCAATTGGGGATGCTCGTGACGGAGCAGTTCAACCGCAGACCCTGCAGCGCTACAAGTTTAATTGGGCTGTCAGGGAACATGGAGAGTCGATCTCGGATGTCGTTGGCAGACTCCTGCCAAATGGCTGAACATTGCAAATTCGGCACAGTGTTGAGTTAATTCTGCGAGACCATCTAGTATTTGATTGATTGATTGGTATTTATTGTCATATGTCGCGAAGTACAGTGAAAAGTATTTTTCTGCGGCCAAGGGAACGTACACAGTACATACATAGTATACAAAAGACTAATCAAGAGTACATTGACAAATGGTACATCAATAATGGCAAACGAAACGTGCAAACGAAACTACTAGCTGAGGCAAAGAGTTCCCAAAATAAGGCAGTTGAAATGGCCCAACAACCGAATGTGCTGCGAAGGCAGCACGGGTGGCTAGCACAGTTGGCGTGGGCAGCACAGTAGCACAGTGGTTAGCACAGTTGCTTCACAGCTCCAGGGTCTCGAGTTAGATTCCCGGCTTGGGTCACTGTCTGTGCGGAGCTTTTTGGACACCAAGGGCAATTTAGCATGGCCAATCCACCTAGCCTGCACTATGGGACTGTGGGAAGAAACCGGAGCACCCGGAGGAAACCCACACAGACCCGGGGAGAACGTGCAGACTCCGCACAGAGGCAAGGCCAGAATCGAACCAGGGTCTCTGGTACTGTGAGGCACCAGTGCTAACCACTGTGCCGAGAAGACCTGTAAGTGAAGTTGGCGGTGGCCTAACGTACACGAAACTGGACTGAAGCCACGTTTATTTGCAATTGGATTCCTGGAAATGCCCTTTTCAATATGCCAGGTATCCTTTTGGTATCGCTTCCAAATGTACAATATTTCAACGCACAATGGAAAATATACTCCAAGGCATCCCGAAGGTTGTGGTTTAGATTATGTTTTAGTGACAGGAATGTCTTACGAGGAGCACCTGCCAGCTTAGAAGAAGTTCTCAGATGATTCCGCGATGCTGGCAGACTGGGGCTGGTTTAGCACACTGGGCTAAATCGCTGGCTTTGAAAGCACACCAAGGCAGGCCAGCAGCACAGTTCAATTCCCGTACCAGCCTCCCCGAACAGGTGCCGAAATGTGACGACTAGGGGCTTTTCACAGTAACTTCATTGAAGCCTACTCGTGACAATAAGCGATTTTCATTTCAGGTTGAAGCGAGAGAAATGTACAACTCCAGGCCAGCACGATCACATATTTAGGATTCAAAGTGGACTCAAAAGGCCGGCACCCCATTGACGACAAGGTGAAGGCAATAAAATAAGTCCCTGAGCCAAAGCGTGTCGCAGAACTTTAAGGGGTGGTAAACTACTATGATTCATTCATCCCCAATTTGGCAATTACATTGGAGCCACTACACCTGCTTTTAAAGAAGCATCAATGCTGACATTGGAAAGAACCACAAGAAGGATTTCCGCCACAGTAAATAGGCTGTACAGTCTTCCAGCTTGTTCGTCCATTTCCATCATCTTGACCTGGGATGCTTCACCTTAGGTAGCCAGTCCTCTCCCATGGGATGGAGGACGGCTCAGGAAGGCCCACCACCTTCACCTCCCCAACTCTCACCAATGCAGAATGGAGCTGAGCAGGTGGAACCAGCAGGCATCACCAGTGCCCCCTCGACGGAACCGGGACCCAGGGAACCGGGGGTGGGCGGTAACCGTAGTTTGAAAAAGGCCTCGCTGTAATTTCTGGTATCAGGGAATTCCACCGGTAAGTGTACAGCCACCGCTTAAGCATTATAACCGGCCACAAGTCACTGCTGGGATTTCTCGGTGAAGACTAGCCAATTCCTCCGATCACGTCCGCCAGCGTACAGAGGTGGGCATCGTTGTCGGCGACTTGTGACTACATTTTCCAGCATCGGCTGGGGTAGGGGCAGACCTCAAACACCGATGCCCTCAGTCCGGTCCCACTTAACTAATCACACCGCCGCCTGTCCCGCAAGAGATTGTCCGGGCGTTAAACTTTCCAGACACCCTGCCCGTCTCGTTGGCCCACTTCAAGACCTGGACTCAATGCGATCCAGTCCTTTCCAAGGTGAAGCGAATGGTCCTGCCCAGATCCCACCATCAGCAGCCAGATCAGTTGAGGCCCAACCTCATTAGAAAAGGGGAACCTCAGTTTTGAGGGCAGAGTTTTACTCTGGGGTACCCCGGTCATGGTCCCACTCTTAGCGAGAGAGCCACTGCTGCAGGAGTTGCACATGGCACACTCTGGCCAAACAAAGACAAAAATGTTGGCAAGGAGCTGCATATGGTGGCCCAACATTGACAAGGACATTGAGCACAGTGTAATTTCTGTCAGGCAGAGGAAACCTTGCCACACACGGCCCATCTACATCCATGGGAATGGACTGGTCATCCATGGGATGAGGTTACATATTGATTTTGCAGGCCCTTTCCTGGAAAAATGTTCCTGGTACTAGTGGAAGACCACTCCAAATGGTTGGATGTTCAGGAGATGGGGACAACAGCGTCAGCATCCACCATTGACACTCTGCGTCGCATCTTCACTATCCTTGGGCTCCCTGAGGTATTTATCATAGAATTTACAGTGCAGAAGGGGGCCATTCGGCCCATCGAGTCTGCACCGGCTCTTGGAAAGAGCACCCTACCCAAGGTCAGCACCTCCACCCTATCCCCATAACCCAGTAACCCCACCCAACATTAAGGGCAATTTTGGACACTGAGGGCAATTTATCATGGCCAATCCACCTAGCCTGCACATCTTTGGACTGTGGGAGGAAACCGGAGCACCCGGAGGAAACCCACGCAGACACGGGGAGGACGTGCAGACTCCGCACAGACAGTGACCCAAGCCGGAATCGAACCTGGGACCCTGGAGCTGTGAAGCAATTGTGCTATCCACAATGCTGCCGCGCTATCCCGACTTACAATGGCACTGCCTTTACCAAAGAGGAATTTCAGCACTTTGTCGAAACAAACGGCATCCACCCCATTCAAACAGTCCCTGACCACCCGGCCTCAAATGGATTAGCAGAGAGAGCAGTTCAGACGTTCAAGTCTGCAATGAGGAAACAATCTAATGTTATGCCTCAATTTGGCCAACTTCCTTCTCACGTATAATACTACCCCACACTGGAGTTACACTGGGGAGCTCCTAATGGGTCGTCACCTCCAGACTCGTTTACACCTTGCTCTCCCCAATTTGGTGGGACGGTGGAGATGTTGCAGACCTCCCAAAGGAAGCAGCACGATTCGGTGAAAGGAAACGGGTCATTTAAAATTGGCGAACCGATCTATGTAAGAAACCTTTCGTCTGGTTCAATGTGGTTACCGGGCAGAGATGTGGCGAAGTCTGTTCCAGTCTCTTACATGGCGGACTTGCAAGGCAGACAAGCACGGAAGCGCGTAGACCATGTGAGGGGCCGAGAGGCCATAACCCCAATGGCTGAACAGGTGGAACCAGAAGGCATCACCAGCGCCCCTGTGGAGCCGAGGGAATCGGGGAGTTCCGTAGAGGTCCCACTAATGGCCCCTGAGGGATTTGGAGATGGGGGCATTCCCAAAGTACTGGTCAAGTCCTCAAGGCAACCTCTTTCTGCTGACAACAACACTGCTCCATTGGTGGAGCCCACTGGGGGACTGAGGGGGTACATTGGGCCGACGAAGTCCCTTAACCCTATGAAGGACTGTTAGGAACTCTCTTTTATTGTCTCAATTTTTTCTTTTACATAATTGGCTGCATGACCCATTTTGAGGGGCTTGGGTGGGTGGGGGGTGTGGTAGCGCCGCCAGTTTGAGGGACAGTCCCTCGTGGTCCATGTTAGCGACTATCGTGCATGCATTTGAGTGGTGAACGTATTGTAGTAACCATTCACCACTGTACTACACTGTACCACGCTGTTGCCCATGTGGGCTCCACCTATGGACCATTGGACTGTACTACACTGATTGTATCATGTTGGTGTCCTTGTGGCTCCGCCCCTGGCTCCGCCCCCTTGAGGGGAGGTATAAAGAGCAGCTGCCCTGTAGGCGGCTCTCATTGCAGAGCAGTCGCAGGCAGGCACTGTTCTAGTTGATTAAAGCCACTGTTCTCTTCAACTCTCTGTCTCGTGTGAATTGATGGTCGCATCAATTTAACCAACTACAACATCGCGATGGAAGCAGCCCTCAAACCTGACCGACTGGAACTCGACCCACAGGCCGCTGAAGCCAAAGGGATTTTTTCACACTGGCTCCGATGTTTCGAGGCCTACCTCGCCACCTCCGCCTCGCCCTCCGTCACTGAGGAACAGAAGCACAGCCTCGTCCATGCCCGGGTGAGCCATCGAATCTCCGTACAACTCGAGGAAGCGACCACATACGCAGACGCCCTCGCGATGCTGAAGCGCCTATACGTGAGGTCGGTGAACGAAGTGTACGCGCGGCATCTCCTCACCACTCACCGCCAACCCCCGGGGAAACGGACAGGTGGAGAGGGAGAACGTGACGGTATGGAAGGCCGTCCTCCTGGCCTTACGCTCCAGGAATCTCCCAGTTTCCCACTGGCGAGGTCCTCCCCGATGCGCTCCACTCCATTAGGTCACTCCTTTGCACAGCCACAAACGAGAACCCTCATGATCGCCTGTTTGTTTTTCCTAGGGGTCCCGCTTCCGTCCTGGCTGAAGACACCGGGGCCCATCCTACTCCGCAAACACGTAAGGAGCCATAAGTCCGACCTCCTGGTCGAGAGGGTCCAGCTCCTTCCCACCAACCCCCAGTACACGTACGTAGAGCACCTCGACGGCCGACAGGATGCGGTCTCCCTCCGGAACCTGGCACCCGCAGGATCCCCTACCATCACCCCAATCTACCCCCCCCCAACCTACACCGAACAGCGCCCCCGCCCCTACATGGCCTCCACACCCCTTCCTATACTCCCTCCCCCCTTCGCCGACCTACAGGAATGAAGCTCCTGAAGACAGGCTCCTCCGGAGTCCACACTTGTGCCCGCATCGACAAGTTCACCACCCATGCCCGCACCGACGATTTTGACACCAGTGCCTTTTGCGAAACCAGAGCTCCGGCGATCACAGCGCACGATCAGGGGGCCGGACAGACTGAACCTGTGAGCCCTTCATCCCCGCCGGACTTCAATTTGTTTCAAACAGGGGGTGAATGTGGTGAACGTATTATCGTAACCATTCACCACTGTACTATATTGTACCACGCTGTTGCCCATGTGGGCTCCACCTATGGACCATTGTACTGTACTACACTGTATCATGTTGGTGCCCTTGTGGCTCCGCCCCTGGCTCCGCTCCCTTGAGGGGAGGTATAAAGAGCAGCTGCCGTGAAGGCGGCTCTCATTGCAGAGCAGTCGCAGGCCGGCACTGTTCTAGTTGATTAAAGCCACTGTTCACTTCAACTCTGTCTCGTGTGAATTGATGGTCGCATCAATTTGCTTATGTCGATCAATGGGGAAAAAGCCAGGAGCCCGGGGAGTAGGGGTCCACGCAGTGTGGACCTGGCAGTCGTAAAGTGAAAATCTGTTTCAGAGACCTCTGTGCCTGTATATAGTTAACCTTTTCCTTTTTCTCAAAAACCCCTGCTGGTTAGACAAGACACCTTTGCAGTGTTGCCTCGAGCCACCACAATTTTGAAATGACCATCTTTTGTCCAAAGGTATGGCAATCCCGTGCAATGCAAATGGAAGGAAAAGTATACTTTGTAAACAGAATTCCATTTGTATTTCCCAAGAGGAACTAATGGCCAATACGCCACTTTAAAACATGGTTTTAGATACTCGTTAAATGCCAATTAGTTTAACATGTGTGGTAAGGGTAATGTTGCAATCTTTAATTAAAGTTGTGAGATGTGGCACTGATTTATTGATGGAGCAAGCAATATTGGACTCCAGGATGGCTGCACCAGCATTCTTTATGTTCTGCATTGTAATGGAATACATGACAGAATGTAAGTCAGAATAACATATTTGTTGTTCGTGTAGCATTACAGTGTGGTGGCTCGTATATCGGCAGAAATACTGTAGCCTCAACACCTCTTGGTGTATTTACAGATTGATATGCAAAGAGATAGACCTGAATTTTCTGCTCAAGTCCCATCAGTTATCCTTTGTACCAACTCTGCTGCCTCACTTCAGAATATTCCGGACTCACCTTGTCTCCGCAATTTAGTATTTCCTGTGCTTTAATGCAGTCCATCGTCAAATGCCTTCCGTAACATTTGTGGTCCTCGAATCTTTCTTCATTGTATTTCCCTTTGCAATTGGGAATCAGTCCCCTCGTGCTTCTGTGCACCTTCTGCATGTGTTTTTTGTAACTTGGTGACTGGAACTGACACACCAGTCCAGTGGGATCAGCCCAAATATATTGTAAAGTGGGAGCATTATAGGACGGATGTGATTGCACAGGAGGGGTTGCAGAGGAGATTCACCAGGATGTTGCCTGGACTGGAGTGTTTCAGCTATGAAGCGAGACCGGTTAGACTGGGGGTGTTTTCCTCAGAGCAGAGAAGGGGACCTGATTGAGATGTACAAAACCATGAGGGCGTAGATAGGAAGAAACCTTTCCCCTTAGTAGAGGGGCCAGTAATCAGGGGACGTAGATTTTAAGGTCTGGAGATTTAGACGGGATTTGAAGAAAAACCTTTTCAGCCAGAGGGTGGTTGGAATCTGGAATTCACTGTCTGAAAGGGAGGTAGATGCGCACTTGGCATTTAGATGAACACTTGAATCATCCTAGTTCACGAGGCGATAGACCAAGTGCTGGAAAATGGAATTAGAATGGAAGGTGTTTGATGTCCAGCACAGACACAATGGGCCAATGGGCCCCTATGGGCACGATTCTCCGAAAAGATTTCTAGCGAGCAGGAACTGTCGCCAGCTTCCCGGCACTCGGTCCATCAAGGCCGGGAGCACCACACAACGTTAATTGGTCTACTTAACCAGGCCCCATGGTTCTCACTGCAAATGAAGGCCCACCAGCCGATTGGCTGGCACCACGTTCGACAGCCCCCTGCTAACAAGGTCGAGCGACACTTGCTCAGCCAACCCCAGCCAGCTCGCAACAATGGCGTCCAGGAGACCGGCCCCCAATATTAGGGGATGCAGATATCGGGAGGCCCCTAGACGCACTGGAGCCCAGGAGGGATGTCCTGTTCCCCCGAGGGTCACGGAGGGTCAGCCACAGGGCAGCCACTGGTGCCTGGGATGAGGTGGCGGCGGCTGTGAGCTCCGGCAGTGCGACCACGAGGACTGGCCTCCCGTGCCGAAAAAAGGTCAATGACCTACACCAGGCAGCACGTAGACACCCCCCCCCCCCCCCACCCCCCCACCCCCCACCCTCGAGACCTTTCCGCCCCCAAGTGAGCATCCACAACTCCACCCAACTCTCCATGCGGCCCCGACCCTCTCTCCAACCCCCCTCTCCCTTCAACCCACCCCAAACCTTTTTTCACACACACCCGCCGTCAGCATTTTGAACAGCCTGTGTGGCTAACGATGCCCTCTCTGTGTCTCCTCAGGAAAAGCTCTCCCACAACTGCCGTGAGGGGGCCCAGACTGGCGGAAGGGTACCGGACTTAAGAATTTTCACCTCCTTCAAGGAATGTGCTCTGGAGGTGACTGGGATGGCCAAGGACAGGGCGGTCTCCCACGCGGAGGTTGGCGGAAGCCGCAGAGGTGAGGAAGCACCAGACCCCACCCAGAGGACCTGTCAAACGTCAGTTGTTATTGCCATACTGACTGCACCATCCCACCCACTGACCACATGTCCATTCTCCCACAGGTCCTCTAGCCGACGGCACCGACCCTTCCCGAGTGGCCTCCTCTCCAGCCTCCCATGAGATCACCTCAGAGAGGAGCTCCGAGGAAGACATGATCGAGGCGTCACAGCTGTCATCACCGCCCTCCACCAGCGCAGATACACACACCTCGGTGGGACATGTTAGTGGACAGGCTTCTGGGGCACAGTCTGGTGAGCACCACAACGCTGCTGATGCATATCTGGTGGATGTAGGAATCTCCAGGTGAGACAGCAGTCAGAGGGCTTCTGGATCCCAGGACCCAGCTGGGTCCCAACCTGATGCTGAGCCTCTGGAAGTAGGTTACCGGGAGCTGATGGAGACGTTTGGGAGTGGTCAGGACATTCAGAGAGGATGCCAGCGACACTCCAGCAGGTCCACATCTCCAGAGTCTATGGGCCCTGGAGATGTCGCCAGCAATGCATTGCATCGAGGCCAACACTGCTAGGGTGGTGGCCGCAGTGGAAAGCCTGGTGCACGACGTCGGCAGCATGAGTGAAGGTGTCTAAGGAATGGCGCAGTCGGTGACGGCCGCGGCTGAGGGTCTCCACCCGAATGTCCGACTCCCTCGGGAATGTTACCCAGTTCCTGGCTGAGCTAGGTGAGGCGCTACGGGACATGTCCTACTCTCCGGCGGAGGCGCTGCGGAGCTTGCCCCAGTCGCAGGTGGGCATTGCAGAAGCGCTGCAGAGCGTGGCTCACTCACTGAGGAGCGTCGCCGAGGGCGTCGACAGCATGGTGAGGACCATGGGAAACCGCCAGGCCTGGCAGAGGCAGGTGATGCAGGGGCAGCCGGGACATGAACCAGCTGCCCCTCCGTCCCAGGGTGATTCCCAGGGCCCTATGCGCACCGACCTTGCCAAGGGGGTGTTGGGTACCAACCCGAACCTGTCCCATGGAGATCACCAGCTCCCACGAGTTCCCCCCCTCTGATGAGGCCGCGTCTCAGGGTCAGCACACGGGACAGGGTGGCACGGCTGTGTATGTGCCGCCGACAAGAGAGCCGGGCCCCTCCGGCCCCAGAGCCCCCAGAGGACGCCCACCAGGGGCACCGAAGGCCACGGGACAAGGTAAGCATCTGGCTGCCTCCACCTCTGATGTGCATCCTGGGGACACACCTACACATAATGGTAGAGCTAGGAGGGCAAAGCATGTCGAGGATCACTGAGGGCACTGGGGTGCAGGGGGGGGGAGGGGCACCATTGGGAGTGTGGGGAATTGGATTATACATTAGACAGCCTTGATGATGCCAGTATGATGCCTCTGTCACTTTCTTCTGCAGTGCAGGCCGACCTCTGAACCCTTGGCCCATCTCTCCATGCATCCCCCCCCCCTCCCCGCTGGGCACGCCGCGTGCAGGTGATGGGTGTGAGCGAGCACTGAGCTGACAGGCAGGGGTCAGACTATGGCATAGATTGAGGAGCACTGGCACTCAGCTCTCTGCGGGTTATCATCACCCCTCTGCCCTCGACGTTAACCCGCTGACAGTGCTGACAGAGTCCCAGCACCCTGGAGTGATGTGACACAGACCCTGGGATCGTGGGGAATGGGGGTCGAGGGGTGAGTAAGGTAGTGATGACTGACCAGGCCATGTTCAATGTGAATCAGGTGGATATGAGGGCCTCCCTGCCCCTCCAGGCTTGTCGGACCCTCGCTGTTCTGCAGCCTCCGGCTGGTCCTCTGGTTCCTCCCTGAGCCTGCCCTCCAGCCCCTCCTGGTCCAGTGCCAGCTCAACGTCCTCCTCCTCGGAGGTAGCTACATGTTCCTCATCCCCAACCTCCATCTCATCACCCCGCTGCTGTGCAAGGTTGTGGGGAGCACAGCCAACCACCACAAAGCGGGCGACCCTCTGAGGGGTGGACTGCAGGGCACAACCGGAGCGGTCAAGGCACTGGAACCACATCTTGAGTAACGGCACGAGATGCCACAGGGGCCCCATTGCACTGGGGTCTCTGCTTCAGTCTCCGGCATCCGTACTGGCATCATTAGCCAGGTCCTTAGCGGGTACCTCTTATCCCCTAACAGCCAGCCGCCCACCCTGGGGTGCTCCTCAAAGAGGCAGGGCATGACTGACAGCCCCAGGATGTAGCTGTCATGGACACTCCCCGGGAGCGTGCACACACGTGCATTATCTCCATCTGGTGGTCGCACATGAGCTGTATGTTCAGGGAGTGGGATCCCTTTCTTGTTAACATCAGGCACTCCCAGATGGCCTGGTGAATGCAGGGCAACAGGCGTGGCATCCACTACCCCCTGGAGCTGGGCATCCCGCGATGGCGGAGAAACCTGCTGCCCAGGCATCCGATTGGTCTTGGTCCATGACAAAGTTCATATAGTTTTCCGCCCGGGCAAACAGGGCATCCGTGACCTGTCGGATGCACCTGTGGGCTCTGGTCTGTGAGGTGCTGGAAGGATCCTGAGGCGTAAAAGTTCAGGGCTACAGTGACATTTACAGTCACAGGGAGCGGGTGTCCTCCTCATCCATGTGGTGCCAAGTCCACAAGGATATGGCACACGTGTTGCACCGTCTCCTTGAGGCGGTGCCTCCTGCAGCTAGCGCTGTCCATCATTTGTTCAAAGGACCAGCGGTGCCTGTACACCCTGGGCCGTCGTGGGACTCCCCTTCTTGGTCCCTCCCTGGCCTGATGGGCAACCAGGTCCTCAGAGTGTGGGGCGGGGTCCGACACATGGGCTGCCATCCCGAGCATCTGCTAACGCTGCTGCTGCCGCCGTCTCTGCCATTTGGCCGCCCGGCCCAGCAGCAGCACCACTCGGACTAATTCCGCATCCAGCATCCCTGCCATAGCGTTCAATACCTGTAAGGAATTGGGAGAGGGTGTTAGACTGACAAACAGCGGTGGCTCCCACCCGGGGACCCTCCAATCCCCCATTGATCCCCCCTTCCTCCCCCACCCAGAACGCTCTGCCCACGCACGCCCGGCCACAGCGGGCCCCCCTCACCGGGCCCCAGACCCTGTACTCCGGACACCCACTCATAACGTCACCTGGAACATGCGCTGGTCCCCTCCCCGTGGCACTCACCCACCCTCGGGCCATGGATGTGCCCCCGGTGCTGCGCCCCACCCCCTGGGCTTTCGGAGGTTGGCTGCTGCACCTGTGGCGTTGCCTCCCGAAGTGTTCAGGCACAATATCCAGGCATCACGGTCTGATTGGGATGCTAGACAATAGGCCCCACCTGCTACATGGCCCGCACACCCTCAGGAATTCACTTGGGTTGTGTGAAGTGCCCACTTAACTACGATTGCCAATTCCCTATTAGTGATTGCCTTCAGCCGCATGGTCAGAGGCTTCGGCAGTCAGTGAAGGTTATGGGTTTTGGTGGGGCAGACGGGCAGGAATAAGGGTTGCCTCCGGAACGGATACATAATGCGGGCGGCATAACCAAAGACCCATCCCACCCGGCTTACTCACTCTGCCAACTTCTTCCATCGGGCAGGAGATACAAAAGTGTCAGAACACACACGAACAGATTCAAATACAACTTGTTCCCCGCTGTTACCAGACTCCTAAACGACTCTTCTATGTACTGAACTGATCACTTCACACATCTTCTCGACTGAGTAGTACTACACCCCTGTATGCTTCATCCAATTCCTGTGTCTATGTATTTACATTGTGTCTTTATGTACTTGTGTATTTTATGTTTGCCCTATTATGTATTTTCTTTTCATGTACAAATGATCTGTTTGAGCTGCACGAAGAACAATTGGCGGGATTCTCCCAACGGGCGGCTAAATGCCGGTGCCGGAGTAAAAACGGGAGTGTTTTACTCCGGCGTTGGCGCCCGTTCCGGGACCCCATTCTGCGGCCCAAAGGGGGCTAGGACGGCGCTGGAGCGGCCTCCGCCCCCCCAGCTGCCGATCCCGGCCTGAACTCGGCACCGCGGGGTAAGCGCATGCCTTCTTCCCCACGGTGGCCCCGACGCCAAATGGCGCAGGGTCACAGGAACCGGTGCAGAGGAAAGGGGGCCGGGGTGGGCACAGAGGCCGGCCCGCCGATCGGTGGGCCCCGATCGTGGGCCAGGCCACTACGGAGGCCCCCCTTTCCCCCCCCCACAGGCCTCCCCCGGACTCTTCAAGGGCGAGGTCCTGCCGGCTCAGAGGATGTTAGAACGGCATCGGCGGTACTTGGCTTTTTGATGACGGCCGCTCGGCCCATCCGGGCCGGAGAATCGACGCATCGGCCCATGCCGGCCTGGGGTCAGAGAGTCGACGCATACCCCGACCGGCGCCACGCCGACCACGCCGGCGCCGAAGGTGGCAATTCTCCGCACTGCGGAGAATTGCATCCCAGCGTCGGGGCGGCATGGTGTGATTCGCACGGCGCGGCGCCAATTCTCCAACCCGGCGGGGGGTCGCAGAATTCCGCCCAACACTTTTCCTGTACCTTGGTACACGTGACAATAAACAAAACAATCCACCCATCCACAAGCCAGGGGTTGGCTTGGTGATGCCGTGCACGTTACCGCCCCCCCCTGACCCTGGTTACCTCCCCCCACCCCCCAGCACCTCCTCACCTCACCCTCCCATGGTGGCCCACCCCTGAGGAGGTTCCCCTACCCCCAGCCGGGTTCCCCCCCTACCCCCCTCCCCACCAATGGTCCCCCAGCCCTCGCCGAGCACTGGGGTGGCAAGCCCAGTGCCCCCGGGCTCTTTGCCTACTCACCTCCTCAGCTCCCCACCGAAGCTCTTCCGCCAGGTTCACGTCTTTCCAAAGGAGTAACTAATTGGCGCCAACGTGAGCGCTTGCTGGCGACACCGCTGAATGACAGGAGGCCATTGGCTATGGGGTGACTCGTAAACTGTGTGAAAATAGGGCTTAAGGGGTAATAATTGATTACTTGCCACGCTATGGCGAGATCCCAATTTCACCTAAGGGAGCGGGCTGGTTGCATCACAAACTGTTTGGCGCCTGGCGCGGTTCTCGTTTTCGGCCTGTCCCGCTGTTTACCGGCCTCGCTTCGCTTGAGCGAGAGTCCAGCAAGGCCAGAGAATCATGCCCGATGACTCTGTAAACTCTTTAGACTTGTTCTCCACTATTCTTTTGTATATCCCTGCCTTCTTTTACCTCTTCTAATTGATTTTTTTCACATTATCTCGACATTAAAATGATGAGACTACCCAGGACTCCCAGGTCCCATTCAAAGCCTCCCTACATGGCAGCAACAGCACGGGGTGTGCCATTAAGCAGGATTGGCAAATTGAACCCAGCAGGGCTTTTAATATTTGAAGAAACTGGGAAAATAAGGTAATATAGTTAAACGATAATGAAAGAGATCCATTTTGCCTTCAATTCCACACCCCATGGAATGCTCTTAGGCTAGCTTACAAATGAGATGTGTTTCCATGGCAACATGTCTCACAGGACATACATGCAAATGCACAGTGGCACACTCAATGACACATCGCGGACCCAAATCTTGAATGCCAAGGCAAATAGAAGGGTGAACAATGGGTGGTACACCAACAAGCATTGCTCTCAGTATGTTCCAGGTTGGGTTTCCCACTCCTGAGCTGTCTACTGACTCTTACTGGAAGTGTAGGGTGGACACAATCCGCCATGATGGTGGTGAGCCACTAGAACTCCATGTGCAAACTCACACATGAGGCAAGTGGTGTTGCTGGATCTCACGGGTTGAGATTCTAAGGCCTTCTGTTCCAGAAATAGAATTCAGTCACGAGGGGATAGATTTCGTACTGGGTGCTGATTGTATTCCTTGCTACAACCTGCCTGACGTTCATTCCATTTTTGGTCATTCAGAAGACACCTAGCAGCTCAGAACCATGAATCTCTGCCTGTCTTTGAAAAGAGGCCAAAGTACATCGTGATGAAGAACCAATGGTGGACACCATTACTATTGGTACTAACGTACCACAAAAGTACAGTGTTAATAACGAGCACGTCTTGGGGCACACTGGGTAGTGCCCCTCTCTGAACCAGAAGCTCTGGGTTCAAATCCCACTCCAAGATTTGAGGTCCAAAGGCTGGTGCGTTCATAACACGGCCAAGGCTTCAGACAGGCTACCAGCTAGAAATCATTTCTGTGCTGTAGGCAGGAGAGAGAGCAAAGTGTCTATATTAAGCTGGGTATCAATCTGACTTTTGACTTAATCCCTCTTTATGGTCTAAAAATCAAACGGATTCACGCCTACTACTTCAGATACTTCACGGACACCTAAGTCTCCAATTTGGATGACGGAAAGAGCACACTCATACGAGCTAGAAGTGCACCCTCTCCAGTTAGTTCAATTACATCCTTCCGAAAGTGTGATGACCAGAACTGAACACAGAACTCCAGCTGTGCCTACCCATAGTACTGTACAACTCCAACATATGCCACGGCTGATAAAGGCGAGTGTCTTATTAGCCTTCTTAACTATCCTATTAACCTGTACTGCTGCCTTCAGGGATCTGTGGACAAGCACCCCAAGATCTGTCCTTTGAGCTTCCTAGTGTCCTTCCATTCATTGAGTATTCACTTGCCTTGTTACCGTTATGGGCCAGGGTTTAGAGAAGTGTATCATGGAGTTCACCTGACCCACAACTTTTAATAGATTGTGGTATGGGGAGCACACGGCCCACTCTACAGGTGTGGTACAGCAGAAATGGAAAAGTATTTTTGTAAAGCAAACAATGTTTATTCTATGAACTCAAGTTAACTTTTTTAAAACATACAGTGAACAGCTTAGCAACCATTCATTCAAATACAACCCCCAAAGACTACAACACTATTTTATCCTTTAAGCTTTCCTTTTAACATCCATAAAAACAAAACCTTTAACAGAAGCACCTCAGGCTTAACTTCACTACTGAGAACAGTTACCACATTGAAATCAGCAAATGGACACTCATAAACTTGCAGAGATTCACAAACATCCTGCTTTGATTGCAGCTTCTCCAAAACTAAAATGAAACCAAACCCACCCTGCAGCAAAAAGCCTAAAGCGAAAGTAAAAAGCTGACAGACAGCCCAGCTCCACCCACTCTCTGACATCACTGCAGTAATAAACACCCATTTCTTAAAGGTACGGGAGATAGAGGAGCAGATAGGTAGACAGATTTTGGAAAAGGGTAAAAACAACAGGGTTGTTGTGATGGGAGACTTCAACTTCCCCAATATTGACTGGGACTCACTTAGTGCCAGGGGCTTAGACGGGGCAGAGTTTGTAAGGAGCATCCAGGACGGCTTCTTAAAACAATATGTAGACAGTCCAACTAGGGAAGGGGCTGTGCTGGACCTGGTATTGGGGAATGAGCCCGGCCAGGTGGTAGAAGTTTCAGTAGGGGAGCATTTCGGGAACAGTGACCACAATTCAGTAAGTTTTAAAGTGCTGGTGGACAAGGATAAGAGTGGTCCTAGGGTGAATGTGCTAAGTTGGGGGAAGGCTAATTATAACAATATTAGGCAGGAACTGAAGAACCTAGATTGGGGGCGGATGTTTGAGGATAAATCAACATCTGACATGTGGGAGGCTTTCAAGTGTCAGCTAAAAGGAATTCAGGACTGGCATGTTCCTGTGAGGAAGAAGGATAAATACGACAATTTTCGGGAACCTTGGATAACGAGAGATATTGTAGGCCTTGTCAAATAGAAAAAGGAGGCATTTGTCAGGGCTAAAAGGCTGGGAACAGACGAAGCCTGTGTGGAATATAAGGAAAGTAGGAAGGAACTTAAGCAAGGAGTCAGGAGGACTAGAAGGGGTCACGAAAATACATTGGCATTTGGGTTAAAGAAAATCCCAAGGCTTTTTGCACGTACATAAAAAACAAGAGGGTAGCCAGGGAAAGGGTTGGCCCACTGAAGGATAGGCAATGGAATGTATGTGTGGAGCCAGGGGAAATGGGTGAGGTACTAAATGAATACTTTGCATCAGTATTCACCAAAGAGAAGGAATTGGTGGATGTTGAGTCTGGAGAAGGGTGTGTAGATAGCCTGTGTCACATTGAGATCCAAAAAGACGCGGTGTTGGGCGCCTTGAAAAATATTAAGGTAGCTAAGTTCCCAGGGCCTGATGGGATCTACTCCAGAATACTGAAGGAGACTAGAGAGGAAATTGCTGAGGCCTTGACAGAAATCTTTGGATCCTCACTGTCTTCAGGTGATGTCCTGGAGGACTGGAGAATAGCCAATGTTGTTCCTCTGTTTAAGAAGGGTAGCAAGGATAATCCAGGGAACTACAGGCCGGTGAGCCTTACGTCAGTGGTAGGGAAATTACTGGAGAGAATTCTTCGAGACAGGATCTACTCCCATTTGGAAGCAAATGGACGTATTAGTGAGAGGCAGCATGGTTTTGTGTAGGGGAGATCGTGTCTCACTAACTTGACAGAGTTTTTCGAAGAGGTCACAAAGATGATTGATGCAGGTAGGGCAGTGGATGTTGTCTGTATGGACTTCAGTAAGGCCTTTGACAAGGTCCCTCATGGTAGACTAGTACAAAAGGTGAAATCACACGGGATCAGGGGTGAGCTGGCAAGGTGGATACAGAACTGGCTAGGTCATGGAAGGCAGAGAGTAGTAATGGAAGGATGCTTTTCTAATTGGAGGGCTGTGACTAGTGGTGTTCCGCAGGGATCAGTGCTGGGACCTTTGCTGTTTGTAGTATATATAAATGATTTGGAGAAAAATGTAACTGGTCTGATTAGTAAGTTTGCAGACGACACAAAGGTTGGTGGAATTGCGGATAGCGATGAGGACTGCAGGATACAGAGGACTGCAGGATACAGAGGATACAGCAGGATTTAGATTGTTTGGAGACTTGGGCGGAGAGATGGCAGATGGAGTTTAATCTGGACAAATGTGAGGTAATGCATTTTGGAAGGTCTAATGGGGTAGGGAATATACAGTGAATGGTAGAACCCTCAAGAGTATTGAAAGTCAGAGAGATCTAGGTGTACAGGTCCCCAGGTCACTGAAAGGGGCAACACAAATGGAGAAGGTAGTCAAGAAGGCAGACGGCATGCTTGCCTTCATTGGCCGGGGCATTGAGTATAAGAATTGGCAAGTCATGTTGCAGCTGTATAGAACCTTAGTTAGGCCACACTTGGAGTATAGTGTTCAATTCTGGTTGCCACACTACCAGAAGGATGTGGAGACTTTAGAGAGGGTGCAGAAGAGATTTACCAGAATGTTGCCTGGTATGGAGGGCATTAGCTATGAGGAGCGGTTGAATGAACTCGGTTTGTTCTCATTAGAACGACGGAGGTTGAGGGGCGACCTGATAGAGGTCTACAAAATTATGAAGGGCATAGACAGAGTGGATAGTCAGAGGCATTTCCCCAGGGTAGAGGGGTCAATTACTAGGGGGCATAGGTTTAAGGTGCGAGGGGCAAGGTTTAGAGTAGATGTACGAGGCAAGTTTTTTACACAGAGGGTAGTGGGTGCCTGGAACTCGCTGCCGGAGGAGGTGGTGGAAGCAGGGATGATAGTGACATTTAAGGGGCACCTTGACAAATAGTGAAGGTGAAAGTGAAAATCGCTTATTGTCACAAGTAGGCTTCAAATGAAGTTAATGTGAAAAGCCCCTAGACGCCACATTCCAGCGCCTGTTCGGGGAGGCTGTTACGAGAATTGAACCGTGCTGCTGGCCTGCCTTGATCTGCTATCAAAGCCAGCGATTTAGCCCTGTGCTAAACAGCCCCATGCATGAATAGGGTGGGCATAGAGGGATACGGACCCAGGAAGTGTAGAAGATTGTAGTTTAGTCAGGCAGCATAGTCGGCATGGGCTTGGAGGGCCGAAGGACATGTTCCTGTGCTGTACTTTTCTTTGTTCTTTGTTCTTTCACTACAGATATTTATATACACACCCATTTCTTAAAGGTACTCTCACTGCAGATATTTACATACACACTCATTTATAAACACCCATTTCTGAAAGGTACTCTCACATGACCCCCTTCCAAAGTGCATCACCTCACACTTTTCAGGGTTAAATTACATCTGCCACTGATCTTCCCATCTGACCCATCCACCCATATCCTCCTTTAACCGGAGGACCTTCTTCTTCACCGTCAACTACCCGGCCTATCTTCGTGTGATCTGCCAGAATAGGGTGCAAACCCCATGCCGGTGACACCAACCTGATCCAGATCGACCGTTGATTTGCTGTAGAAACACACACTTGTACATGCAGGTTGTAATCTGGAGCCCTGGATAGCAATGGAAATGGCATCACGTGGCTGATCAGGAATCTCTCCCAGTCTTAACACCTGTCATTGGTGTGTGTTGGGAGGATTTATACGTTGATATTGAACCGGTTTGTCCGTGGTACGGATGCACATTGCTTGACCATCAAGTCCTGCAGTGGGACTTGAACCCAGAGATTCTGGCTCAGAGGGTCACTACCCATTGCACTGTACAACGTCCTCGTTTCCAGCACCGTAATTTTAATTCCAATAGTAATGGTGTCCGCCATTGATTCTTCATTATCATATACTGCAGTTCCACAAATTAATATTTCATGACACAATACAAGTGTTTATTTCTTTAAAATGTCTCTGTGTGATCAAACTGTACAAGCCAGAGGAGACTGTTCGCTTTCTTGTGGAGCTCTGAAGCAGCTATAACTTAGCCCCATCCCCTGCCTTATTCTTACCTCCACCTCCTCCTCCAGGTACCATACCCTAAGAGGAAGCCCATTGGTGACCAAGGGCTTCCATTGGCTTGGGCCATGACTGTTCTAGACAAAGTGCTGCAGTGGCTTGCCATTGCCTACTGCAGTTTGGCAGACCGAGAAACTCTCCCAACTCTTAACATCTGCCTTCAGGCGTATGGGGAGGATTTACAGGCTGATGATCAACTCGTTTGGCCGTATTCCGCACACGCGTCCCGTGCCCATCAAGTGCTGGACTGGGACTTGAACCCAGAGCTTCTGGCCCTGAGGGAGGGAGGGACACTACCCACTGTGGCAAAACACCTCCATCCATCCTATCCTTACACCAATTTAAAGACTAACCTTCTTCATTCTTAAATGCCATTATGGATTCTGATTGGACCATTGCTTCCGGTAGAGAATCTACATTCTGACAACTCTCCATGTAAAATCAGAACCTCCTGATCTCCCCTTTTCATTGATGACCTTAAACTTATATGTCTCCTCCCTCCACCCACCCCTATGGTTGGAAACACATTGATCAGTGGGAATAGTTGGTCTCATCACCTGATGAAAACGCCGCATCATTTCAAATCCTGCTAACAAATTTCCCTCTTTAGCCAAGCAGGCCACGAGAAACAGAATTCCCACTTGCAATTGGTTTTTTGTTGTGGTGCTGAAGTTGTCTCGGAAATAAATTAAGGCCACAAGCCTGTTACCACGGTTATTGGGCCTTCTAAATGTAAGCACCGCTGCTGCTTCTGAACGAACTTTGCAGTGATACGGAAGAGAAAATGAGGCAGCTCACTTGATGTACGGCAAGAATAAAATGTTAAATCCCTGGGAGCCTCCTGTGTGTAAAATGTTTCGCTGCGGTGAGACTGCTTAAGAAGATAAATGAAGTTGTCGCCCAGAGCCCAATCCTGCCCAGAGGGAAAATACACGTGCTGTGAGGTGTCTGCGCATCCTTGTACACATGGCGAACACGCGCAACACAGGAGACTGATTGACACATTAGTCGGCCCACCGGAAGACCCCGAACAGCAGTGAACCTATTTGCAAATAGATTAAACAGAAGGACAAAGTGGGCGACTCACGGGGGTTCATTAGATGCCAGACGCCTGGGCCATAAGGGACTGGCACATTTGGATTTTCCTCCATGGGGACGGGGGTATTGTACCCTCTTCAACAGCTGTGCTCCTCAGACTCTGACACCGCAACATTGCTGATGAATTACAATTAATTGTGTAATTTGAATGTTTTTGTTTTAAGAATCAGCGGTTTCCGCGTTTGCAACATCCCTGCTTGCCCGGCTAGATTACATGAATATTTTGTCTCCTCCAATTGTAATTTGACCTCCTGGATGAAAAAGGCTGTGAAATAATAACAGGATGACACCTACTGCTGTGTACACCGTGAATAATGGTCTAATAGCAGTAGGATACAGAAAACCAGAAAATAAATATGCTTTTAATTGGATGCATGTGGACGTGATGCTGTAAGGTCCCTACCCTAGCTGCAATTGTATATCTATCTTTACATCTGAATACTAATGGCCATCCTCATCAGCTCCTAATTATCTCGGTTCAATTAGGATGTCATTTGGGTGAGGTAAATGCAGCTTCCTTTAATACCTCTGGAAACATTCACCATCATTAAATTCCAGATTTTAACCCTTCAGTGTTAGTTTTAACCCTTAGCCTGCTGGGTTAGCCTGGGAAATGTCATTCTCCCTTGGCTGGCCGTTAAAAAAAAACCTTCCTCCACTCCCATGCCGAGTGTCACATGAGGTTCATCAAGCATGGTTGGCCAGGCGACTCCCAGTCCTCATTCGCTGCATCAGGAGTATTGGAAGGATTTTCAGGCCGATAGTCAACTTATTTGTGAACATGCTTTCCATGGCCGTCCAGGATGCAAACCCGGAGCTTCCTGCTCCAGCCGTTGCTGACAGATAGGTTGGCTTGACCGTGCAGAGGGAGAGGTACTTAGAGATTGTCATCCTGTTGGAGGGGCAGTATTGAGGGAGCCAGCACTGTCGGAGTGGCAGTACTCAGGGGGTGCCGCACTATCGGGGAGTCAGCGCGAAGGGATTGCTACACTGTCAAAGGGGCAATACTGAGAGAATAGTGCACTTCGGAGAGGCAATACTGTGGAAACCCTGCACAGTAAGAGCAGTGTTGTACTGACAGAGGGGAGTACTGCATTGTCAGTGGGTCAGCTAGAGCATGCAGGAGTGTGATAGAATTGGAGGGTTAGCACAGAGAAACTGCTGCATTAACGATATTCTCATAGGGCAGCATTGAAGAAACGCCGCACTGTCGGAGGGATAGTACAAAGTACGTGCAGCATGCAGAGGGTCAGTATTGAGGGAGAACTTCAGGATCAAAGGGCCAGTACTGAGGAAGTGCTGCAATGTCAGAGGAGCAGGATGGAGGAAACACCGCTCTGTCGGTGGGGGGAAGTGATGCATTGCTTTATTGAGGGGCAGTAGTGAGGGAGTGCTGCACTAAGGCCCCTTTTGCCTTCTCAAGTGAAGATGAAGGACCCCATGGTGCCAATTCTAAGAGCAGGAGAGTGTTCCCCTGTGTCCAGGCCAATATTTAACCCTCAACAAACATCACTCGAAACAGGTTATCTGATCATTGTCACATTGCTGTTTGTAGGAGCTTGCTGTGCACAAAATTGCCTACTGCGTTTTCTACATTACAACAGAGACTACACTTCAAAGATTGTTTGGAAAGGTGCTATATAAATGCAAGCTCTTCTCCCCCCCTGCATCCTTGAGCTCTAAAGTATTATGTCACTACTGATACATCTTTCTCCTTTGACTAAAAACCTATTGCGATACAGACAAGAGCAATTCCTTAAAAAACAGCTCCAGGAAAACATCGCAAAATCTGCAGTGCTAATGTCTACAGTGTTCTGATACAAAAATATTTTTTTGATTGCCAATAGGAAGCTGCAACACATCAAATATACAATTCACATCTGGACACACAGCAACACAGCCTTCTACAACCAGTGAACATCTCTGAGATTGCCTCCCTTTACTCATTTGGATTTAATGGTTGTTTGAATTATTTGAAGCCGGTTTGGTAATTTTCTCTTGAACCAACAGTTTGCTGTTGATGAGCCTCACACAGCACCCACTGAACCCCCAATACGGTGAGTGCACGTATATGTTCTGATGTGGAGTTATGGAATGAAAGAGCACAGGAGGCCATTCAGTTCATTGTGCTTGTTTAGCACAGGGCTAAATCGCTGGCTTTCAAGGCAGGCCAGCAGCACGGTTCAATTCCCGGAATAGCCTCCCTGATCAGGTGCCGGAATGTGGCCTACTTGTGACAATAAGCAATTTTCATTTCATTTTTCGTTGTGCTGGCTTATTGCAACGGCTATCCAATTAGTCACACTGCCCTGCTCCTTACTCATGTGTGCCCCATCCCACCTATCATTGGTCCAGAATAAAGTAGCCAAAACTTCATGAAGAGGCGATGGGTATCTTGGCCACTGGCTGGATAGCTGGCAAGAGTCCCACGTCGCCTTTTTGCAGGAAGGCCTACTGCATCATGTGCCATTCAAGATCCTTGGGATGCACGTCTCACCCTCTGAGCGGTGCCAGCCAATCAGAGGTCGATAGCTCTATAATGGCAGTAACACTATGGAGATGGGGTGGGCTGCCACTGCTATGACACACACCCGAGGCCTAGGATTGGTGTTGAACCAGAATTGAGTGATGGCGGGAGGGCGATCACAGAGTGAGAGTCGCTGGGGAGGGTGAGGTGGGTAGATAGCTATTACAAGGGGATGGCTCTCAGCAGGCCCCGCCTTCCCGATGCCAGGTCCCTCAATCAGGCACTGAGCACCTTTGAATGAGGATGAATGGGATGAGGTCCTTAAGTGGTCATTAATTAGCCACTTAAGGACCTCAATTAGCGTCGGGCAATGAAGGCCGCCCATGGGCTCTCCCCCAATGGACTTACTCAGGGCAGAGGCAGGAAAGTGAAAGTGTCCCCACCCGCCACCCTCCCAGGTAAACAAATGCCCTCCCTGCCACCAAAATCACCATGGAGGAGAGGGGGCACACAATTCTGCCACATAATGCAGCCTGGCTCACCCACAGGGCTTCCAACTTCGAGGTGGACGTACTCCTGAAGGTGGTCCTCATGCCTCCAACTGCCCCACCCCCACACTCCTCCGATTGGTCAACGTAGGTGCCCATCCTCACGCTGCCCCGCCTTGTACGCCAATCTGAAAGAGCATAGATTCCGCATTATCCGACTTGGTGATTCTTCATTGTCAATGAAACAGCCTTTCTTCGTCATGTTCAGTTTGCAACTCAGAAGAAAAAACATTCAAAGAAAAATAATGAAACATTTCTGATTGCCCTGGTGATGTTTCTTCGCCACTACTCGCAGAAGTATCCTGGAAATTAGTGGTGAATTCCTGGAGTCTCACAGGCATTCTTGGAAGGGTTGATTCACTGGGTCTGGATTTAATCACTTGCTTCAATGCAATTTAAAGTTGGCGTTTCCTGTCAATGATGGAATATCACATTTTGCATGTTTGGATTGTTACATCATCACAGTCCCGATGACAAATTAACTTCAGTAATACTTTAACTGCAAAAAATAATGTTATTATCTGAGACACCCTTCCGCTCCCGCCCAACCCCCCCCCCGCACCACCCCCCCCCCCCCCCCACACCACCCCCTCCCCACCCCACCCGCTCTTCTTTGTGCTGCGCACCACCATTTTGTGAATTGTGAGCAAGTGCATATAGCATGTACAATCAGGGTAAGTGGTGCAATTCGAGTGCAATAAGTGTGTTTTAATATGCATATTTGCTTAAATCCCACCCATAATGGGCGGGGCTGACACCTGCAACGCCTCACGAGATCAGGTTAATCCCGGCAGCAAGGTCTCCTGGCTTTTATCGACTACGTGCGCCACAGCGAGCTGCCTTGGGATGGAATTCACAGATTACAAGCCATTTACAGTCTCCACCCATTTGATGGAGTACAAATTCTGACTATCATGCAATGTACTCGTGTAATTTCATCCCTTAGAAATGAAGTAGAAGTTGCCCTTGGAGACGATTTGCAAAATTTAGAAGCTGGTTGGCTAGCAGTCAAGAATTGGCTATTAAAATTTCGCCCCCCCCCAAGGACCAATTGGTCCAAGATCACATCTTGCATTCAAAAAAATAATGAAGATATTCAGGATTTTGAGGAAAGATTTTTACATATTTGGATGGAATATTCAGGGATGCAATGAAATGAATGAAAATTGCTTATTGTCACAAGTAGGCTTCAAATGAAGTTACTGTGAAAAGCCCCTAGTCGCCACATTCCGGCGCCTGTTCAGGGATGACACGCGACCAGGAAAATGACACATGGGACGCAAGCACTTTAAGTCCATTAAAAACGTTTTTTATAGCCGGTGTTAAACCTGAAGTTTCTGCTGCCTTGAATTTGGTTTTACCAGCTTGGGCCACAGCTGGCACATACCGAGACATAGTTGACCGATGCATTCAGATAGATCGTGGTTTGCACAATCAGGCAACTTTTAACACTGCAGCTGCTCAAATGCAGCCTATTGCTCTAATCCAGCGGCGGCTGTTGCAACACCTGCAGGAATATCAGCAGTAACTACAATTTCACCACCAGCGCCAGGGCAAACATGTACCCTTGCTCCATTAAAATCATGTAAGAAAATACCACAATGTCTTTTCTGTGGTAGAGTAGGACACTGGATGGCAAAATGCTATCATAAACAACGGATGGATTCGAGAGATGATAATGAAGTAGACAATGTTCACTACAATACATTTCCACCTCGTGGTCAACTACGTAACGCGCACAAACAAGACGCACCTAGGGTTACGTTCCAACAAGACACACCCAGACTTGCGTACAGGGATTCTAGACCCTCCCAGCCGTTTCCACGTAGGGAGGAGCCTTACCCACGTAGGGAGGAACCGTACCCACGTAGGAATCTATACGATGATGATAATGCTATGAATGAAATGTTAAACAGCTGTCCTCCAGCTCAAAGAAGTTCTCTGTTTGATAATTCAAAAAACTACTAGAACACACTCTTGATGATTCTCTCCATTTCTCTCTACATGCGCTCGTGGAACAGAAAAATTATGGACTATATGGGCTAAATTCTCCGGAAAAGGCGCGATGTCCGCCGACTGGCGCCCAAAACGGCGCAAATCAGTCGGGCATCGCGTCGCCCCAAAGGTGCGGAGTGCTCCGCATCTTTGGGGGCTGAGCCCCAACCTTAAGGGGCTAGGTCGGCGCCGGACGAATTTCCACCCTGATCGCTGGCGGAAAAGGCCTTTGGTGCCCCGCCAGCTGGCGCGGAAATTACATCTCCGGGCGGCGCATGCGCGGGAGCGCCAGCGGCCGCTGACGGCATTCCCGCGCATGCGCAGTGGAGGGAGTCTCTTCTGCCTCCGCATGGTGGAGACCGTGGCGGAGGCGGAAGGGAAAGAGTGCCCTCATGGCACAGGCCCGCCCGCAGGTCGGTGGGCCCCGATCGCGGGCCAGGCCACAGTGGGGGCACCCCCCGGGGCCAGATCGCCCCGCGCCCCCCCCAGGACCCCGGAGCCCGCCCGCGCCGCCTTGTCCCGCCGGTAAGGTAGGTGGTTTAATCTACGCCGGCGGGACAGGCATTTTAGCGGCGGGACTTCGGCCCATCCGGGCCGGAGAATCGCGCGGGGGGGGCGCCAACTGGCGCGGCGCGATTCCCGCCCCCGCCGAATCTCCGGTGCCGGACACTTCGGCAACCGCCGGGGGCGGGATTCACGCCAGCCCCCGGCAAATCTCCGACCCGGCGGGGGGGTCGGAGAATCGCGCCCTATATTTCATTAAGAGTGGGAGGTATTCATATTGATTTCTTATTTGACACTGGAGCTGAACTTACCTGTGTTACTGAACAGAATGCTGCTTTCTTTCCCCTAACTGCAGAAAAAATTGAAGCTTTTGCTGCAGGAGGAGGCTCGGTCACTCTTCGGAAGATTAAACCACTGCTTTTAGAATTTGGACACATCAACTGATGGCATCAATTTGGGTAGGTCCAGTAACACAAGCACTTCTAGGTATGGACACCTGGGGCGAAATTCTCCGACCCCCCGCCGGGTCGGAGAATCGCCGGGGGCTGGCGTGAATCCCGCCCCCGCCGGTTGCCGAAGTCTCCGGCACCGGAGATTCGGCAGGGGCGGGAATCGCGCCGCGCCGGTTGGCGGGCCCACCCGCTCGATTCTCCGGCCCGGATGGGCCGAAGTCCCGCCGATAAATTGCCTGTCCCGCCGGCGTAAATTGAACCACCTACCTTACCGGCGGGACAAGACGGCGTGGGCGGGCTCCGGGGTCCTGGGGGGGGCGCGGGGCGATCTGGCCCCGGGGGGTGCCCCCACGGTGGCCTGGCCCGCGATCGGGGCCCACCGATCCGCGGGCGGGCCTGTGCCGTGGGGGCACTCTTTCCCTTCCGCCTCCGCCACGGTCTCCACCATGGCGGAGGTGGAAGAGACTCCCTCCACTGCGCATGCACGGGAATGCCATCAGCGGCCACCAACGCTCCTGCGCATGCGCAGCCCGGAGATGTCATTTCCGCGCCAGCTGGCGGGGCACCAAAGACTTTTCCGCCAGCTGGCGGGGCGGAAATTCCTCCGGCGTTGGCCTAGCCCCTCAATGTTGGGGCTCGGCCCCCAAAGATGCGGAGCATTCCGCACCTTTGGGGCGGCGCGATGCCCGTCTGATTTGCGCCGTTTTGGGCGCCAGTCGGCGGACATCGCGCCGTTTCCGGAGAATTTCGCCCCTGATCACAACTAAATTCTTCACTCAATTTCAATAATGGAAAAATCACCTGGTCCAGTAGACATGTCAAAAAAGATGAAATACCAAATCATCCAATTTGGGCAATTGACAAAAATGATTGTGGTCTTTTAAAAATGGAACCAGTCACTTTTATGGGATCCACTCCACCTTGTACCAAACAATACCCTATTAATAAAACTTCAATTCAAGGCATTCTACCTATAATAAAACAACTTGAAGAGAGGGGTATTTTAGTGCGCGTTCACAGCTCATCAAATAGCCCTGTATGGCCTGTAAAAAAGGCTAATGGCACATGGCGCCTCACTATTGACTACAGAAAGGCAAATTAATTCATTGTCAGAAAAGCTCCTTTAGTGGCAGATCCATCTACAATCTTTAACTCTTTAACTCCTGACCTTCAATGGTTTTCAGTCATTGATATGGCCAATGGCTTCTGGTCAGTACCACTAGCTAAGCAAGTACAACCATGGTTTGCTTTTACAGTCAATCAGCAACAGTACATATGGACTAGACTACCGCAAGGTTTTCACAATAGCCCAACTGTTTACCACATGGCCCTACAGAATCATCTCAGGAAACTGCCTGATCTGCCTTCCACTATTATCCAGTATGCAGATGATGTTCTGATAACCTCCATCAATAAAGATGATCATGACAAAGACTTACGGGTGGTCTTGAACCACCTCAGTACTAATAGTCACAAAGCTAGCTTTGCCAAAGCACAAATTGCCCAGAAAGAAGCTGTTTACTTGGGACAGAAAATTTCCAAAGGCAAAAGGGAACTTACTCAGAACAGAACGGCTGCCATCAAAGCAGCTAAAGAAACCTCAACGTATCGCTAAAAGGTTGCCAAGAACTGTCAACTTAAGAAAACTATCATTATTCTGAATGTTGCTTTATTAATTTAAAGAAATTAACATATATTGTCAGCTGTGTTTCTTTTAACAAAATTGACAAATTCATCTACAGAAAACCAAGATACAGCAGAAGATTGGTTCAGTTATAAGAACATAAGAACTAGGAACAGGAGTAGGCCATCTGGCCCCTCGAGACTGCTCCGCCATTTAATGAGATCATGGCTGATCTTTGTGGACTCAGCTCCACTCTCCGGCCCGTACACCATATCCCCGAATCCCTTTATTCTTTAGAAAGGTATCTATCTTTTTCTTAAAAACGTTTAAAGAAGGAGCCTCAACTGCTTTACTGGGCAAGGAATTCCAGAGATTCACAACCCTTTGGGTGAAGAAGTTCCTCCTACAGTCCGTCCTAAATCTACTTCCCCTTATTTTGAGGCTATGCCCCCTAGTTCTGCTTTCCCCGAACAGTGGAAACAACCTGCCCGCATCTATCCTATCTATTCCCTTCATAATTTTATATGTTTCAATAAGATCCCCCCACATCCTTCTAAACTCCAATGAGTACAGTCCCAGTCTACTCAACCTCTCATCATAATCTAATCCCCTCAACTCTGGGATCAACCTAGTGAATCTCCTCTGCACTCCCTCCAGTGCCAATATGTCCTTTCTCAGGTAAGGAGACCAAAACTGAACACAATACTCCAGATGCAGCCTCACCAACACCCTATACAATTGCAGCATAACCGCCCTAGTCTTGAACTCCATCCCTCTAGCAATGAAAGACAAAACTCGATTAGCCTTCTTAATCACCTGTTGCACCTGCACACCAACTCTTTGCGACTCGTGCACCAGCACACCCAGGTCCCTCTGCATAGCAGCATGTTTTAACATCTTACCGTTTAAATAATAATCCATTCTGCTGTTATTCCTCCCAAAATGGATAGCCTCACACTTGGCAACATTGAATTCCATCTGCCAGACCCTAGCCCATTCACCTAACCTAACCAAATCCTTCTGCAGACTTCCGGTATCCTCTGCACTTTTTGCTTTACCACTCATCTCAGTGTCGTCTGCAAACTTTGACACATTGCACTTGGTACCCAACTCCAAATCGTCTATGTAAATTGTGAACAACTGCGGGCCCAACACTGATCCTTGAGGGACCCCACTAGTTACAGGTTGCCAACCAGAGAAACACCCATTTATCCCCACTCTCTGCTTTCTGTTAGTTAACCAATCCTCTACCCATGCTACCACTTTACCCTCAATGCCATGCATCTTTAGTTTATGCAGCAACCTTTTGTGTGGCACCTTGTCAAAAGCTTTCTGGAAATCCAGATATACCACATCCATTGGCTCCCCGTTATTTACTGCACTGGTAACGTCCTCAAAAAATTCTACCAAATTAGTCAGACACGACCTACCCTTTGTGAACCCATGCTGCGTCTGCCCAATGGGACAATTTCCCTCCAGGTGCCCCGCTATTTCCTCCTTAATGATAGATTCCAGCATTTTCCCTACAACCGAAGTTAAGCTTACCGGCCTATAATTACCCGCTTTCTGCCGGCCTACTTTTTTAAACAGTGGTGTCACGTTTGCTACTTTCCAATCCTCTGGGACCACCCCAGAGTCTAGTGAATTTTGATAAATTATCACTAGTGCGTTTACAATTTCCCTAGCCATCTCTTTTAACACTCTGGGATGCATCCCATCAGGGCCAGGAGACTTGTCTACCTTTAGCCCCATTAGCTTGCCCAATACTGCCTCCTTAGTGATTACAATCATCTCAAGGTCCTCACCTATCATATCTTTATTTCCATCAGTCACTGGCATGTTATTTGTGTCCTCCACTGTGAAGACTGACCCAAAAAGCCTGTTCAGCTCCTCAGCCATTTCCTGTTCTCCTATTATTAAATCTCCCTTCTCATCTTCCAAAGGACCAATATTTACCTTAGCCACTCTTTTTTGTCTTATATATTTGTTGAAGCTTTTACTATCTGCTTTTATGTTCTGAACCAGTTTACTTTCATAGTCTACCTTACTCTTCTTTATAGCTTTTTTAGTAGCTTTCTGTTGTCCCCTAAAGACTTCCCAGTCCTCTAGTCTCCCGCTAATTTTTGCCACTTTGTATGTTTTTTTCCTTCAATTTAATACTCTCCCTCACCTCCTTAGATATCCACGGTCAATTTTTCCCCATTCTACCGTCTTACTTTTTTGTCGGTATGAACCTTTCCTGAACACTGTGAAAGATCGCTCGGAAGGTTCTCCACTGTTCCTCAACTGCTTCACCATGAAGTCTTTGCTCCCAGTCTACCTTAGCTAGTTCTTCTCTCATCCCATTGTAATCGCCTTTGTTTAAGCACAAAATACTAGTGTTTGATTTTACCTTGTCGTCCTCCAACTGTATTTTAAATTCCACCATATTGTGGTCGCTCCTTCCAAGAGGATCCTGAACTATGAGATCATGAATCAATCCTGCCTCATTACACAGGACCAGATCTAGGACCGCTTGTTCCCTTGTAGGTTCCATTACATCCTGTTCCAGGAAATTATCCCGGGCACATTCTATAAACTCCTCCTCAAGGCTGCCTTTACCAACCTGGTTAAACTAATCAATATGCAAATTAAAATCTCCCATGATAACCGCTGTCCCATTTCTACATGCATCCGTTATTTCTTTGCTTATTGCCTGCCCTACCATCCTGTTACTATTTGGTGGCCTATAGACTACTCCTACCAGTGACCTTTTCACCTTACTATTCCTGATTTCCACCCAAATTGATTCAACCTTGTCCTCCATAGCACCAATATCATCCCTTACTATTGCCCGGATGCCATCCTTAAACAAAAAAGCTACACCACCGCCCTTACCGTCCATTCTATCCTTTTGTATAGTCTGATACCCTTGGATATTTAACTCCCAGTCGTGACCATCTTTTAACCATGTTTCAGTAATGGCCACTAAATCATAGTCATTCACGATGATTTGCGCCATCAACTCATTTACCTTATTTCGTATACTACGAGCATTCAGGTAAAGTACACTTATGCTGTTTTTTATGTCTTTGTTATGAATCCTAACACCTTGATCAGTAACTTTTCGCAATTTATTTTTCCTCTTACCCTTTCTCCTAATTTTCCTTGTCTTTGAACCCATATCTCTACATAATAACCTGTCACGTAACCTGCTGCCTTGATCTCCATTAACCATTATACTGTCCATAGCTTCACACTTCCCTTCCCCCCCAACTTGCTAGTCTAAAGTCCTTGTGACCAACCTATTTATCCTATTCGCTAGAACACTGTTCCCAGAATGGTTCAGGTGAAGACCGTCCCAATGGTACAGGTCCCTCCTGCCCCAGTACTGATGCCAATGCCCCATGAAATGGAATCCTTCTTTCCCGCACCGCTCCTTCAGCCACGTGTTAACTTCTCTAATTTTCTCAACCCTATGTCAATTGGCACGTGGCTCGGGTAGTAATCCAGAGATTATAACCCTGGAGGACCTGCTCTTTAATTTAGTCCCTAGTGTTTGATAATCCCCAAACAGGTCCTCTTTCCTAGTCTTACCTATGTTGTTAGTCCCAACGTGGACCACAACAACTGGATCCTCCCAAAATTCTCTCTCCAAAATCCTTTCAAGCCGATCAGAGATGTCCCTCACCCTGGCACCGGGCAGGCAACATACCATGCGGGACTCTCGATCTGGCTTACAAAGGGTGCCATCAATCCCCCTAATTATAGAATCCCCTACAACTACCACTTGTCTTTTTGCTCCCCCCTCTTGAATGGCTTCCTGTACCACGGTGCAGTGGTCAGTCAACGCATCCTCCCTACAGCCCTCTTCCTCATCCACACAGGGAGCAAGTACCTCATACCTGTTGGACAAGGTCAAGGGCTGAGGCTCCTCAACTCCTAAACTCAGGATCCCCCTACCTGCCTCCCTTGTAGTCACACCACTCTTTCCCTGACCACTGTCCGAATTAACAGTACTTATTCTACCGGGTGTGACTGCCTCCTGAAACAAAGCATCCAGGTAATGTTCCCCCTCCCTGATGTGCCGCAGTGTGTGCAGCTCGGTCTCCAACTCATCAATTCTGAGCCGAAGTTCCTCGAGCAGCCAACACTTGCTGCAGATGTGGTCACTGACGGTCTCAATGGGATCCACCCGTTCCATCATCATACAGCAACAGCACATCACCTGTCCAGCCATAATCAATTAGTTAATTAATTTAAATAATAATTTTTATTTTTTATTGTTTTTATAGAACCTCAAGGATAAACCCGAACACAGCCCTCTCTCGCCACTCACCCGAACTCAGTCACTCACCTAAACTCAGATGCACTCTGTTCCAATCAGCACTCCATGACTAAAGGCACTCCTGCCACACCTTTTGTGCACTCACCTCTCCCAGCACTGCCCCGGCTCTCTCTCCTCTCGCGCTATTTTCGCTGTCCCGGCTCTCTCTCCTCCCGCGCTTTTAAAATCTCCCGGCTCTCTCCTCCCGCGCTGTTTTCGCTGTCCCGGCTCTCTCTCCTCTCGCGCTGTTTTCGCTGTCCCGGCTCTCTCTCCTCCCGCGCTTTTTATATCTCCCGTCTCTCTCCTCCCGCGCTGTTTTCGCTGTCCCGGCTCTCTCTCCTCTCGCGCTGTTTTCGCTGTCCCGGCTCTCTCTCCTCCCGCACTTTTTAAATCTCCCGGCTCTCTCCTCCCGCGCTGTTTTCGCTGTCCCGGCTATCTCTCCACTCGCGCTGTTTTCGCTGATATATTTTCGCTGTATATTTAATAAGTTATTGTGTTTGATATTTTAAAATAAATGTTTAAAATTAGCCTGGAAATTAAAACCTCAAACAATGTGGAAGCTGTTTTTTTTTTTTTTAAACTCTGATTAAAAGCAAATCTATATTCCAAAAGAACTGATCGTTCAAAGACATTTGATAACAGGAATTTGGCAGCAATCCAACTTTTATTCCCAGTCCATTTGAATGACAAATATAAAAAACGTTTAGAGATGTGAATGGCATCATTCCAAGCTATACGCCCCTTTTGTCTCTGCAAGAAAATTAACCCTTTCAACAAGCGTTTGTGTATAATCCAGAAGATGTCAAAGACTTGACAATTCACATCCAATACAAAGTTTCATTATTATTCATTTATTAGTGAATTATTATTAATAATTTATTAATAAATTACATAATCAATTTTGATCATCATTTTACCATTTATTACGAGATCATATGTTCAACTTTTTATTGTATAATCATTTTATTTGTATACATGAAGTTATTATTAATTGTTTATTGCTGAATTATGTAATCATGATATCAATTTTCAATCAGTATATCAATGTTAAGATCTGTAAAATGTTAACTGTAGTATTACAAAATCGAATGGCACTTGACTATGCGCTAGCTGAAAAAGGTGGCACCTGCGCCCTGACTGGTGCAGAATGTTGCACTTTCATTCCCGATAACTCTAAAGAAGTTAAAGATTTGGCATTACATATCCAAAAAGAAATCAAAAAACTTGATCCACCCCAATTTAACTCTCTCTGGGATAAAATTTGCGAATGGCTTGGACACACTGGAATGTCCACAATAAGAATAATCCTATTCTCCTGTGTAGCTGTATTCATTATTTACATAACATATCAATGTGCTAAGTGCATCAAAAAACTATTCGTTAAACACAGGGGACCAATGATCAGAATGATTCAAACTAACCCAACTGCACCCCCAATTGATGAATTTGAGCTGAAATACTATTATTGAAATGTTACTGATCAATCAACTATTTGACTGTATTATTAACATATTGTATAATTTATTAATACTGAATCAGTAGGATCAAATTTATTAATTATAATAATTATTTTGAAATGCCTGTTGCAATGCTAAGTGTCCATTCTATTGTTTAAAACTGCAATGACAATATGAATGAGTTATTCTTTGCGCTTTTACCTATCCTATCGCATTAATGATGGATTTTATCTTATTCTGATATATCTCACTTCATCTTTCGATTTATCAAAGGGCCGACTGTAGAAGCCAGGTATTTCTAATACAACTAGTATAGGTAAAAGATAGCTGTTTAAGCATAAATATTAAGCCCCAGTTTTAAATACCCATTTTAAATTCACTTATAACCTCAGTTCATCTCTGAACATACAGAGACACAAAAAACAGCATGAAACAGCAGAATTCCATCATAGATTAAAATAGCACAGTTGCAAGACAATTTGACACTATGCTTGTGCTGCTGTCAAGGGCAAGGGCTGAATTCCATGGCAACAAGGTGACAAGAGTCCAGTAACTAAAGCTCTATTGTTCTCTTTTCAGGCCATTAGTGATTACAGCGTGAATCACATTCCATAACATGATTCAGACATGAAACAATTAAAACTAATGTTGCACATTGAAGATGGACGGCTTGCCGTCAAATCAAATATGTTTGAGTCTAACCCAAACCAATTAGGATTATATTGGAGTGTGATTAGATGACTTAAGGCAGATATGAAAGGGTATAACTGAAAAGTTTCCACCCGCCATTTTGGGGAGTTGTTTTTGGAAGTTTTGACGTTTAGTTTTAGATTAGCTCTCTCTCTCTCTCTCTCTTTTTCATATTTCATTTTCAGACTTTGACCTTTTAAAAGTTAAAATTGTCTACGAATTGCCTACGGGTGAAGCGTAGCAGTTTGATCACGCCCAAGATTTATGTTACAATTGATTTTGGAGTTAGCGGCAATTTATTGAGAAAGGCGTCTCAGAAGAAGACTAATGTGATGATTTTATAAGACATATTAGAACATTTCATGAAACATATTCTCTTGAAGTATTAATGTTTGTAATATGAAAACATCTATACTTTTGTGGCATGGATTAATAATTTATTTACATTTAATTTTTTTAAATTATGTGAATTTATTACATTTGGAAGTGAAATTTCCGCAAAACATTTCGTTTTCATAAACTCCCATCAATTCTGATGATTTCCTTTCACGTGTGAAGCAGCTGAGGTTGGACTGGTAGGTGGTAGGCAGTGTCGTTTGCCCTGCTTAAATGACCCACAAATGAAAAGGTTTGACAACCGCTGCACTTCAGGTTGGAAAGGGCAGAAAAAGAAATTGAGGTGCGTGGGGAAGCCAACTGTGTCAGGGCAGCACGAAGCTTGGGTTAAGAAACTGTGGATTTTCGAATGCAGGGCAGACAGTGGGAGGTAAAGGGAAGAGCTGGTGATGGAACATCTTTCTATTCTATGTTTCAAGCTCGCAAGAAACATGCAAAGGTCAAGCACACACTTGCGAGGTGCTGAATAAAGCTTGGCGATCATTCAATGGGATGAAACTCGTTATGCGGGGAGATCAAAGTCACAGGTGAGTGGTGAAAATGATATGTTGTGCTTGTATTAAAATAACACAGTGAAAGAGCATGGCAACACTCTGGGCAACAACATATTGTCACTCAAGGTGTCATGACGCCTTAAAGATTTTACACCTTGGCTCCTTTCCATATCTACAGCTACTTGAGGCAGACATGTGTACATTTGGTTCACCAGGATTAAGTCACTAGACTGAAGCCAGGATTCTGCATTGCTGACTTGGAGCACCAGCCCCCCCACCCCCCACCCACTCCTGCCCCGCCCCGCTCTTACCAGCTGCCATACGTGTCTTACAAGGATCCATGGGTTGATAATCAAACTCTGGACTGGAATCAAACCTGCAGATTCTGACTCAGGGATGCTACCCACAGTGCCACGAGACCTCCATTAACATGTTAACTAGCTTCCAATAATCAAAATATATTGTTAGGGTAATTATTAGCCTGAAGATGGCAGGGGTGTAGCGGTATTGTCACTGGGCTAGTAATCCAGAGACCCAGGGACATGGTCTGGGGACCCAGGTTTGTCCCACCACAACAGATTGAATAAAAATCTGACAATAAAAGTCTAATTGTTACCATGACGTTTATCATAAAAAATTATCTGCTTCACTAATTTTCTCCAGGGAAAGAAATCTGTCGTCCTTACCTGGTCCGGCCCGACATGTGACTGCAGACCCACAACAATGTGGGTCTTAAATGCCCCCTCAATAAATGCTGTCGCAGACAGCAACACCCGCACCCTTTGAAAGAAAAAAAAATCAGAAAGCTTTGCCATAAGTTTGAATATTGGGGCTCTGAGCCTCTTGATGTCCGTGACGGCAGACCAGGTTAATGCAATGTCCCCTCCAATTAATTCTTTGTTGTTTGTGGCATGTGTACCACACCGTATGGTCCAATTCCGATTGCGTATCTTCCGCACACTCGAGCATCTTAGAGGGAACATTGGTCTTAAGCACTGTTTACCTCTGGCTAGCCGGCGCTGTCATTCAGAGATCGGGAGAGTGGATCCTTTGTGGTGGGTTAATATTAGCTGAGGTTTGCAAATCTCTGCTCCATGATTTCAATGTTGTGTCCCGCGCTATTCTCCTTAGTGTGGTATAACAAGGAAACAGCAAGTTACGGAGTACACCAAACTTTGTACAGTTGCATGACACAAAACTGCACGTTTTACCGCTGTGACTTTGGAAAATAGGCAATACAATGCTGCGAGTTCTGATTTATTTTTATATTGCAATGCTGCATCAAAAGACGGGCTTGAAATTCATAGCGCAAAGTCGATTGCCGTTTTTGTCAAATTTTATCTTCACTTTTAAGGAAGCATTTCTCTTCAATCGGCCCTGATTTATTCCATCAACATCGTCAGACGCAGCGTTAATTACTTAAAGTCAAATTAACTTAACACATTAATTCTGATCACCACCCTTTAGAAAGGATGTGAGGTTTCTTGAGGGAGGTCTTGTGGTGAAGTGGGTAACCCGTCCCCCACTCTGAACCAGGAGCTTCAGGTCTGAGGCCCACTTCAGGCTTTGATGGTCAAGGCGTTTGTGTGCATAACGTGGCCATACAGGTTAAGCATCCGGTGAAGATATTTTTCACTACCTCATTTTAACTTGGGCAAATTGTGATTTTAGGTTTGCCACAGCAAGGCAAACAATGAGAAAAATGCATATTTATTAAATTTTCAGAAAAAGGCCACTGTATATATCCTCCCCTGAAGGCATTTATCACGAAAGAATGCAATGGGAGTCATAATATTTATCTACTTAATGCCGCTAATTCTCTTCCATCCTGCATTTCCTCGTGGAATCCAGCTAATTATTACAGCATACTAGCAAAACAAGAATTTGAAGGTCACTCGGCTTTGGGTCTTCAACAGAATTTAAACAGATGAGAATAGGATCTACATTCTTTGCGTACGTTTAAGTTAGAAAAGATGGTTTCAAAGCAGTTAGCCATTTTTAACAACTTTGATTCCCTTAATTAATCTCATCCCATTTAATGAGCCTGAGATCAAGTCTGGCTCTCTTGGCAATAGTGGATGGCCAATAAATTACACAGAGCATGTACACCCGGCGTGAGTTTGTGTGTTGTTTGAAATCGGTGCGCCACTTGCAGAGACGTGCGCCACTGAGGCAGCTGCTGAAATGTTGGAAGCAAGACTATTGTCAACAATACAATTTGTTCTGCTAAATTTGTTCCTCTGCTGCCAGGGGTACACAACATAGCCAGTAAACAGTGTGTGGTTACAGGAAGCAACATGCTCTCCTTAATTCCCGTGTCTAATATACGATGACAGGAGCTGCCACTGAGATGTGTACACCCATGCAGTCCCAGACAAGATGGATGTTTCCTTTCTGTGTGGAACCTGTATGTGTAAGTTGATACCAAGGAGCCATGCAGCATCCAAGAATGATGAATTTTGTTTCAGCTTTGTGTTGAAATAAATGACGATGATGATTTGGTTATAATCTACAGTCGTAAACACAGTGCCAGACCACAGTCCACAAGTCATCAGTTCAAATCCCAACATAGAAAGTAATGAAAATGGTCGTTTATGGCTTGACACCAAAAAGATTGACCATGAAGTCTGCTGGGTGGTCATTAAAAACCCATCGATTCATTAAACTCCTTCAAGGGAAGGCACTAGTCTGGAAGACCCCAGTTCTACAATACATAGTTTATCACCGTCAGTCCTGGATTACTAGTCCAGTGACAATACCGCTACACCACTGCCTCCCTAGTGTAACTCTGAGGAGAGCACCCGTTTGTCCAGTCTTAGTCAGGCATTCTGACAACATGTTTCAAATTACATCTGAGATGATCCAAAATTATCAGAGCTTCAATATTTGACATAACTGTGTCTGGACACATGCTCGTGTTTGTTTTTCTTGATTGCTTGATTGATTTATTGTCACATGTACCAAAGTACAGCAAAAAGTATTTTTCTGCAGCCGAGGGAGTGTGCACAGTCGACTAAAAGAATAATCAACAAAGTACATGAACAAATGGTGATTGGTTACAGTGCAGAACAAGGGCCAAACAAAGCAAATACATGAGCAAGAGTAGCATAGGGCATCGTGAATAGTGTTCTTACAGGGAACACATCAGTCCAAGGGAGAGTCGTTGAGGAGTCTAGTAGCTGTGGGGAAGAAGCTGTTCCTATGGCTGGATGTGCAGGTCTTCAGACCTCTGTATCTTCTGCCTGATGGAAGGGTCCGGAAGAGGGCAAAGCCCGGGTGGGTGGGGCCGCTAGCAATGCTGTCTGCCTTCCTGAGGCAGCGGGAGGTGCAGACAGAATCAATGGGAGGGTGGCGAGCTTGTGTGATGCGTTGGGCTGAGCTCACCACACTCTGCAGTTTCTTGTGATCTTGGGCCGAGCAGTTGCCAAACCAGGCTATGATGCAGCCGGATAGGATGCTCTCTATGACACATCTGTAGACGTTTGTGACAGTCGATGCAGACATGCTGAATTTCCGCTTCCGTAGGAAGTAGAGATGTTGTTGGGCTTTCTTGACTGTTGCAATAAGTGATTATTATCTCAATGATAAAATATTAAAACATGCTGCTGTGCAGAGGGACCTGGGTGTCCTAGTGCATGAGTCGCAAAAAGTTGGTTTACAGGTGTAGCAGGGGATTAAGAAGGCAAATGGAGTTTTGTCCTTCATTGCTAGAGGGATGGAGTTTAAAACTAGGGAGGTTATGCTGCAACTGTATAAGGTGTAGTAAGCCCACACCTGGAGTATTGTGTTCAGTTTTGGTCTCCTAACCTGAGAAAGGACATACTGGCGCTGGAGGGTGTGCGGAGGAGATTCACTAGGTTAATCCCAGAGTTGAGGGGGTTGGATTACGAGGAGAGGTTGAGTAGGCTGGGACTGTACTCATTGGAATTCAGAAGGATGCGGGGGGGATCTTATAGGAACATATAAAATTATGAAGGGAATAGGTAGGATAGATGCGGGGAGCTTGTTTCCACCGGCGGATGAGAGCAGAACTAGGGGTCATACCCTCAAAATAAGGGGAAGTAGATTTAGGACTGAGCTCAGGAGGAACTACTTCACTCAAAGGGTTGTGAATCTATGGAATTCCCTGCCCAGTGAAGCAGTTGAGGCTCTTTCATTGAATGTTTTCAAGATAAAGATAGATAGTTTTTGAGGAATAAAGGGTTATGGTGTTCGGGCGGGAAAGTGGCGCTGAGTCCACAAAAGATCAGCCATGATCTCATTGAATGGCGGAGCAGGCTCGAGGGGCCAGATGGCCTACTCCTGCTCCTAGTTCTTATGTGAGTGGACCAGGACAGACTATTGGTGATTATGACCTCCAGGAACTTTTAGCTATCGACCATCTCTACTTCAGAGCCATTGATGACGAAGGGAGGGCGGGAGGGGGGTTTGTCAAGCTACGCTTCCTGAAGTCGATGATCAGTTCCTTTGTTTGCCGACATTTAGAGAGAGGTTCTGTTCTCCCATATGAAGTAGCATATCAGGCTACTAGGTTCTTTGCTTTAAGGGCTTTAATTGGGGCAAGAGCAGGCTTCCCTCAGGAGGTTCTGCCCACCCCCACCCTAAAATGGCTTCCTGTTCAGAGAAGGCGGGACCCCGGTGGTCAACCCGTCCACGCAATTTCACCCGCCACTCCCGCCGACCTCACAACCCACTGGTGGGGGGAGTTTAAAATTCAGATCAAAACATTTTTGCCCAAAGTTTAGTTCGACATCAGCTTTCGTAATTCTGTCATTGCAAGCAAGGAGTTAAGAACCAGTTTTCCCTCATGAATAACGTGCTAAGCCAAGTTGTTGAAGTATTCCTTTAATTTTCACAAGACCCTTCCCACCCTCCATTTTTGTCTCCATTTGTAATCTCACCAACTGGTACTCCACTTTGACTGCTCCTTCAATCCAGTCGGGTTGATTTTGTAGCAATCTGTCAAATGTAGCTCAGACACACCAGCAGACAGCATGCCGCACAATCTGACTTGGCACCTGGTCAGACACATGAATTTCTTACCGAAGTCTGAAGAGTTGGCTCTGGAGGGAAGAATTCTGTTCACAGGAATTTAGTTGCTAATAGATCTTCGAATGGATGTCGCTGCGATTTTATAAACACGCAGTGGAAATTATTCATTACTGCTCAGTTCATAGATTACGTTGTTCACAGATATATGTCCATTTGTTAAAATGTACTGTTACCTTCCTGGGGTTTTCGTGATTAATGACATTCCGTGATTCTGGTGATTGAATATATTTATTATAGTCTCTGGTTAAGATTGACAGATGGTTCCACTTCTCCACACTGTTAAACAAATGAATGTGTTTCCTTTCCTAATAATTTTAGCAGCTTCAGTAAAACATGCCTGACTATCTGCCATACGTGTATATCCAACAACACTCCACACACTTAATACAGTGGAACACGGAGGAAGATAGAGATATTAATCAAACACACCCAGGTCACAAGGAGCAACCTCCCTGCCCAGTTTTACTCTCTCGTGAACTCAGTGGAGACTCATCTGGGATGGGATGTAAACCCAGAATTCCACCTGATCCCATAGGTTTGCCACCTTGGAAACTGTACTGGACCAGCCATACAAACACTGTGACTACTAGAGCAGGCCAGAGACTGGGAATTCTGTGGCAAGCATTCTGGTCACCACATTATCAGAAGGACGTGGAAGCTTTGGAGAGAGTGTTATGACAGTTCATCAGGATGTTGCCTGGTCTCGAGGGTGTTGGCTATGAGGAGAGCTCGAATAAACTAGGATTGTTTTCACTGGAAAGACGGAGGCTGAGGGGAGGCCTGATAGAGGTCTACAAAATTATGAGAGGCATAGACAGGGTGGATAGTCAGAGGCTTTTTCCAAGGGTGGAAGTGTCAATTACAAGGGGGCACAGAGTCACGGTGAGAGGGGCAAAGTTTAAGGGAGATGTGCGGGGTAGGTTTTTCACGCAGAGAGTGGTGGGTGCCTGGAACGCGCTGCCAGAGGATGTGGTGGAAGCAGGCACATTAGCAACATTTAAGAGCCATCTGGATGGATACATGAATGGGGAGGAAATAGAGCAATACGGACCGAGTAAGGGCAGAAGGGTTTTTTTTCGTTAGGGCATCATGATCGGCACAAGTTTGGAGGGCCGAAGGGCCTGTTCCTGTGCTGTACTTTTCTTTGTTCTTTGAGTAACTCACCTCCCTACTCCCCAAAGCCTTTCCGACATTTACAAGGCACAAGTCAGGAATGTGATGGATTATTCTCCGCTGACCTGGATGAGCTCCAACACTACTCAATCAGCTCGACACCATCCAGGACAAAGCAACCCAATTGATTGGCATCCCATTAACCACCTGAAGCATTCACTCCTCCCGCCACCAATACACAGTGGCAGCCGTGTGTACCATCTGCAGCAGTGTTGGGCAACCTGCGACCCTGGGCCCACATGTTGCCCATCTGGGCTCTGAGTACGACCCAGGAGACATTTCGTTGACAGTTGTCCATGCACAATATTGCCACATTCTGTCGGGTTCCATCCGCGTAGTAGCTTTTTTCCTAAAAAGTGATCCACACATAAAACAAGGGTAGGTGCAGTGAGGTGTGTGCTGATTGAACACAACATTGACTATGAAAGCCATGCGTTCCCTCGGCTTCCAATCAAGCAGAAACATTTCTTTTGTTTTTGCCATTTGAAGCTGATGACAGTTCTATTAATACGTTAATGATTAAGTATTGTCTATAACTCATCAAAAAATATTTGGCATGAATTTAATGTATTCAATGTTATTCAAGAGTCACAGTTAGTAAACATACCCAATTTGAATCTTGTGGCCCACTGAGATGAAGGAGGGACACTCACCAGCCTAAATTTCCCATCGCTGATCTGCAGGATGCAATGCAGCAACTCAACAAGATTCCTTCAACATCACCTTCCAAATCCATGACATCTACCACCTAGAAAAACACAGGCTGCGGGAACACCAACACCTGAAGGTTTCTTTTGTAGGCCACAAACGAGTCTGAATCGAGTTGGTAAGAAGCAAACTAGGTTTATTACAAAGCAATTATATTTACAATATACATTAGATCCCAGCCGGGGCTCTCTGTGGGCTCCATACCAGACCGACTTTATACAGAACTCAATCATGAATGTCAGCGAGGTTCACTGGGAGACTGATTGCTCCAATCCCATCGTTCTTATGTGGGTTATAGCATAGTTCCCCTGCAAAAATTTGAAGACTCTTCTGACCACGGCGGAGTAGGAGGGTGCTGGACTCTCTTTACCCGTGGCTGTGCTTCCTGCACTTATGGCGGTGTATATCTGGATGGTGAAGGCGGAATCTGTTCGGAACGCCGTGTGGGAGGTACTGTCTGAGGCTGCTGCATTGCTTGTTCCCCATCGGAGACTTGCGAAGCCTGGTTCTCCATGTCGGAATCTGTCGCTACGACCTCTCTCATTTAGGCACCTTGACCACCTTGGGAAATGCCCTAGCCTCCACTGGCATTGGATATGGTTTGACTGTAAGGTTCCTCTCCTGAGGAATCTTTCAAAAGACTGGTCCCCTGGACCTTATGTAGTGGACATGGTTTGTCATGACACGACCCTGCAGCTGGACTCGATACGATACCGGCTGTGTCTGGCAGACGATTGTTCCTGAGATCCACTGGACACTGCCTGCAAAGTTTCGAACATAGACTGCGTCACCTGGGAGAAATCGCCTGGGCGGTTTCATCTAACTGGGCGATGCCCTTGCTGCTCCTGGCTGTGGTGTAATTTCCCACCAATGGCAGGGAAAGCAAAACCCAGACCAGTTTTGAAGCGATTATGTTCGATTATATTCGATTATATACTGTAGACTGGGTGGAGCGGCAGGAGGTCAGTGACTGGTGGGAACGAGGAGACATTACAATAAAGATGTGTAGGTGACAAGACAGAGGAAGTGTTAATGACAGGAAAAGGTGATAGTGGTTGCAGAAAGGAAAGATACACAGAATGTGTTAATATGAGAATAAAGGTCGGTGCTCAGTGAAAGCAAACTGAAGAACAAGAGACAGATGGCCCGGTGGGGGGATGCCAAACACTGGGAACACTCAAAGTCTAGTCTGTAACCTGCATTACTCTTTTTTTTCAAACAGTTTGCTTTGAAATAGATATAAACGCTTTTGCAATGTTTAACATTTTACAACTAAACCTGAGTCTCGATGGGTTCTTTTGCACTCAATGTTTTTTGATGGATTTTATTCCAGACGTTGAGATCTTATCAGTGAGGCTGCTGTAAGAATGTAACAATGCATAGATTCAGTGGTGGCTCGAGGCAACACCAGAGAGACTTCCGGTATAGCTGAACAAGATGTTTATTGGGAGAAAGAAAAGATAAATTATACACAGGCACAGAGTCACTAAACAGGTCTTCACTGGCTGCTCCAGGGTCCACTCTGTCCAGGACCCCATTCCCCGGGTCCCGAGCCTTTTCCCCATTGGCCGGTGTGGTAGCGTGGCCCCTTTAAGGGGGCGGGCTCCTCGGACCATGTGACTAGCTCGGGGTCAATCGCACATGAGCGTGCGGACCCCGGTCAATGGGGAGTTTGCGCGGATCCCTGGGGGCAGGACAGTGGGCACTGGAGGAATTCTACGATTCTCTCCTTTGTGCAAAATGTGCTGTTTCCTCTGGTTGGCCTGGGGTGCCTCCACATCCTTGCCAAATTTGGGAAAACTATGTCTGAAGGCGACGACCCACGAGTAATTCAGCCGATGTAACGGCCGTGGCGGCATAGGGGTTTGTATTGTACAATAGAAGAAAGTGGGTCAACCTGAAGTGAAGTGGTGTGTTGGATAGCTTCTTCATGGTTGTTTTGAACATCTACACAGCTCACTCTGCTAACCCGTTTGAAGTGGGGTGATAGGTAGCAGTTCTAGTATGGCGAATGCCATTTGTTTGGACAAACTGTTGAACTCTTTTCCAGTGAACGCAATGCCGTTGTCAGACACTATGATATCGGGGGGGGGCCACGGGTAGCAAAAACCCACCGCAGGGCCTTTATTGTGTCCGTCAAGGTTGCCGTCCCACCTCTTGGACATCAAACCATTTTGATGGGCGTCTACCAAGACATGGAACATTCTGTCCAAGAAAGGGCCTGCGACGTCCACATGTACCCTCATCCATGACCACCAAGCCATTCCCATGTGTGGAGATTGGCTCTGGGTGGCAACATCTGCTGTACCTGGCAAGTGTCGCAAGTCCTGTACCATGCGTTCAATATCCTTATCTATGCCGAACCACCAAATGTAGCTTCGAGTTAACATTTTCACTTTCGTTGGCCTAGACGCGTACTGCACAATTCCTCTAACAGTGGTTCTCTTACTAGTGGTGGCACCACTCGGGAATCCCAGAGTATGACTATATCCTTGCAACTGAGTTCGTCTTTGCAAGTGAGGTGAGACCTTAACTGGTCAGGTTTATTTATCATAGTGCCACCTGCTTAAGATCACGTGCTTCACTTTGGGCAGGACTGGGTCACGTTGTGTTCCATTCTGTAAATGACCTGACAATACCTGCAAAGTTCCAAGGAAGTTCAGCACCAGGACAATTTCCTGAGGCATCGATGGTGCTTCCGGGTTCATTGGAAGTGGGAGCTGACTGGGCACATCAGCGTTTGAAATGTGTGGGCTTGCCTTATGCTGAAATATATAATCGTAGGCCGCCAGCAAAAAAGCTCACTATTGTACCCTGGTAAAGGCAATTGGAGGTATCAGCTTGTCTTCATGAAGGAACCTAACAAAGAGGGCAGCACGGTAGCATTGTGGATAGCACAATTGCTTCACAGCATCCTGGGTCCCAGGTTCGAATCCGGCTTGGGTCACTGTCTGTGCGGAGTCTGCACATCCTCCCCGTGTGTGCATGGGTTTCCTCCGGGTGCTCCGGTTTCCTCCCACCGTCCAAAGATGTGCAGGTTAGGTGGATTGGCCATGATAAATTGCCCTTAGTGTCCAAAATTGCCCTTAGTGTTGGGTGGGGTTACTGGGTTACGGGGATAGGGTTGAGGTGTTGACCTTGGGTAGGGTGCTCTTTCCAAGAGCCGGTGCAGACTCGATGGGCCGAATGGCCTCCTTCTGCACTGTAAGTTCTATGAAATCTATGAAAATTTGTGGTCACTTATTACATTGAAACGTCCCTCATAGACAGACTGGTGAAATTTCTTGACTCCGTAGAGGCCTTCCATCTCAATCTGTGTGTATTTCCATTTGGCATCAAAGAGAGTTCTGCAGGCGAAGGTCTCTCTGAGCCAACTTCCATTTTTTAGGACAGGAGCGTTCCTATTCCATATGGCGATGCATCGCAAGTCAGGATGAGGCATTAATCCGGGTCAAAGTGAATCAATAGACAATATGACTGCAAGGCCTGCTTGACGTGCTGGAAGACCTGCTCCTGTGGTTCCTTCCAATGCCAACGTTGGTGTTTTCTTAAGAGCTAGCTTGGGGATAAAATGACCATTGCAGTGTACCATCCTCAGAAAGGACTTTAATCCTGTCAGTTCCTAGGTGCTGGGGCTTCTCTTATGGCTCCCACCTTGGCTTCAAGTGGGTTCAAGCCTTTTGAGTCTATTTTGAACCCAAAGGAAGTGACCTCACGAGCTTGAAAAGTGCACTTTTCACACTTCAGTTGAATTCCCGCAGAATTCTCAGCACCTCTTCTTGGCTTGCTCATTTGATGCTCCTGTTACTAGAATATCATCCCGATGGACCGCAACCTTCGGGATGCCTTGGAGCAGATTCTCCATTGTACACTGGAATATCAGACAGACCAAGGAGCTGCCAAAGGGTAACCTGGTGTATTGAAACAGGAAGCATGTTAATTGTCGCAAACTTTCAGGAATCTTTATCTGGTTCTAACTGCAAATAAGCATTGTAGAGGTTGTGTTTGGTGTTATGGGGCGTGATTCTCCAACACCCCCGCCGGGTCGGAGAATTGCCAGGGCTGGCGTGAAACCCGCCCCCGCCGTGTCCCGAATTCTCCGCCACCAGAGAATCGGCGGGGGCGGGAATCGCGCCGCGCCAGTCGGCGGGGCGTAAATCACTCTGGCGCGGGCCTAGAATTCCGCACCTTTGGGGCGGCGCAATGCCGGAGTGGTTCCCGCCACTCTATTACACCGGATTCCCCCGCCCCACCGGGTAGGGGAGAATCCCGGCCAAGATCTTCACATAAAGATTTTCAATTTGTGGAATTAGGTATTTGTCTACTCAGGCTCTCTGGTTTTTTGTAAGCTTGTGATCACCTCATATTCCAACTGAGTGGTCTGGCTTTAGCACAGGGACAATGGGGGCTGCCCAATCTGAAAACTGCATGGATCTGATAATTCCCAATTGTTCCAGATACTTAAGATCAGTTTCCACTTTTTGATGTAAGGTGTAAGGGGCTTATGTGATGAATATAGGAATTCCAGATATATAGTTTTATGTGTAATTGGTGCAGTAAGGGATAAAAGCCTGGGTTAGTGCGTGACTGCTGCAGTCATGATTTTAAGCATCCTGGTTTGAAAGCCAGCAGAATCTTTGGAGACATGTGCAATTAAAGCATTGTAAAAGTTGGGTGAATGGAATTTTGTTTATAGAACTGAGGTTCCCTGGAGTAGATAATTAGGGACATTGGGCGGAATTCTCCATTTCTATGGCTAAGTGCCAAGGCCGGCGTGGGACCCGTGGTGTTTAACGACCAGCAAATCAGCGCAAACCCTTCATCGATTCTGGTAGCTCATGAAACACCCGTGGATCGCGCTGAAAACGCCCAGAGAATGGCCGGGTCTCGGGCCGTGCATGCACATGGCTGACGACCTGCGCCATACAACATGGTGCTGGCCGTGCGCGACCCCAACACACCAACCCCACAGCCTACCCCCTGGCCATCCCTAACCAGTCCCCCCCCCCCCCGGCTCTAACAGAAGACCCCCCCCCGCCCCCCTGGCCAGCGGCGCAGATCCCAGCTGAGTGTGGTGGCGCTGGACACAGTTCGCAGCCGTCACGCCGGGTTCTCGCGCGGTTGGGACCACAAGTGGCCCGCACCGTCGGGAACTCGGCCCATCAGGGACAGAGCATCATGGGTAGGCCAGCCGATGATGCGCCAACGCTGTTGAAATGATGAGGCTGGTGGCCCCAATTTCAGCGTGGAAATCCATTCTCCACCCAATCACTGAACACAATTTCGCTGTAAGGCTACGGAGAATCTCGCCCATTGTGTCTAGTTTTAGTAAGACAATGTAGTTAATGGGAGAGGCTGAGTCTGAAGCAATCAGGTATTGAGTTTTCAGTTTCAAAATTGAGTTAAAGATTAGACCGTGGACAGACCAGTGAACTTAGATCCGTCTGTGAAAAGGAACAGTTTCTCTCTAAACACTGAGTTAAAGATTTGCCATGAACAGGGCAGGAGCGGTTTCTCAAAGGCTGGCAAGTTAAACAGAAGTCTGGGACAGGCAAGAATCTGCAGGCTGTTCCCTGACCAAATTTCCCAATCAGTTTTTTAAAAAGATCTCTATTAAGCAAGTATCATGGAGTCTGCTATCTGTATTTAAAGGTGGATTTTAACCTGAGGTAGATGTTGCTTGAGTGGAGATAAAGCTAACAGTTGGGATTTATTGTTTCATTGTATTGTTAGGCATTGTTTACTGGGTAATTGTAAGCTGTTTTCTTGTATGAGGTTAAAGATATTTCAGTCCTGTGTTCGTAATAAAGTTTGTTTTAATATATAATATCCCTATTTGTACGTGAAATCACTCCTGAAGCGAAGTATCCTTTCCTTACAAATTAAATAAAATATTATTTATTTTGCCCGGTATCCTAGCAACTGTTGGGGTCTGGTCCATATGATCGTGCGGCAACATGCCTGGATATGACCCCTTTCTATTGTAGCGAAAACAAATAGTGGCATAGTTCTTGGGTGTGGTCTCACCCACATTGGTATCAATCATCTTGACCTTTCAGCTGCCAACTCATTTTCTTCTCTGTGTTACGATCCTGGACCAGACCCCAACATTTGCTGGGATACCATACAGGAACCGCAATCACTTTTTAAAAATTTGTTGAACTGTGAGGATAGGCCTCCAGGGGTGATTCCACACACAACCAGGGATATTTTATATTAAAATAAACATTATTAACACAGTATTAAACTACCTTTAACAACAGAGAAAATATAGCTTACAATTACCGGTTAAACAATGCTTAACAATAAAATGAAATACTTTAACTCTTAACTGCTACCTAATTAATCTCCAATCAAGCAAACCCCTTGACAGGCCAAAACCCACTTTTAAATAAAGCTAGCAAACACAGGATTACTTGCCATCCTATGGATAAATAGTTAATTTACAAGACTGCTTGGAGAGAGAGAGAGAGAGAGAGAGTGTGTGTTGGAGGCTTCTCCCTTCCCCCTCAAAATCTAAACTACTGCGGACTTGAGTCCATCCAATCTACACTCTTTGCCAATGCGGTGGCTCGAGGCAATATGAGGGCGACTTCCAGTATTACCGAGGATAACCGAACAAGGGTTTATTGGCCCCGCATTTTTCCCCATTGGTCAGGGTTCATGCGCTCCTGTGTGATAGGCCCCGAGCCAATCACATGGACTGTGAGGACCCACCACTCAAAGGGACCGCACCACCACAGATTCAGAAGAGAGCTTTTCAATTCATCTGAACACTCTAAAACATTTGTAAACAATGGGTGGAATAAGGTTCAGTTTGAAAACCAGCCTGTAGTTCTCCATTTGCACAGACCAATTTTCATCCTTAGAATCATAGAAGTTTACAGCATGGAAACAGGCCCTTCGGCCCAACCAGTCCATGCCGCCCAGTTTTTTACCATTAAGCTAGTCCCAGTTGCCCGCACTTGGCCCATAACCCTCTATACCCATCTTACCCATGTAACCATCTAAATGCTTTTTGAAAGACACAATTGTACCCGCTTCTACTACTACCTCTGGCAGCCCATTCCAGACACTCACTACCCTCTGAGTGAAGAAATTGCCCCTCTGGGCCCTTCTGAATCTCTCCCCTCTCACCTTAAACCTATGCCCTCTAGTTTTAGACTCCCCTACCTTTGGGAAAAGATGTTGACTATCTACCTTATCTATGCCCCTCATTATTTTATAGACCTCTATAAGATCACCCCTAAGCCTCCTACGCTCCAGGGAAAAAAGTCCCAGTCTATCCAGCCTCTCCTTATAACTCAAACCATCAAGTCCCGGCAACATCCTAGTAAATCTTTTCTGCACTCTTTCTAGTTCAATAATATCCTTTCTATAATAGGGTGACCAGAACTGCACACAGTATTCCAAGTGTGGCCGTACCAATGTCTTGTACAACTTCAACAAGACGTCCCAACTCCTATATTCAATGTTCTGACCAATGAAACCAAGCATGCCGAATGCCTTCTTCACCACCCTGTCCACCTGCGACTCCACCTTCAAGGAGCTATGAACCTGTACTCCTAGATCTCTTTGTTCTATAACTCTCCCCAACGCCATACCATTAACTGAGTAGGTCCTGGCCTGATTCGATCTGCCAAAATGCATCACCTCACATTTATCTAAATTAAACTCCATCTGCCATTCGTCGGCCCACTGGCCTAATTGATCAAGATCCCGTTGCAATCCTAGATAACCTTCTTCACTATCCACTGTGCCACCAATCTTGGTGTCATCTGCAAACTTACTAACCATGCCTCCTAAATTCTCATCCAAATCATTAATATAAATCACAAATAACAGTGGACCCAGCACCTATCCCTGAGGCACACCACTGGTCACAGGCCTCCAGTTTGAAAAACAACCCTCTACAACCACCCTCTGCCTTCTGTCGTCCAGCCAATTTTGAATCCAATTGGCAACCTCACCCTGGATCCCGTGAGCTTTAACCTTCTGCAACAACCTACCATGCGGTACCTTGTCAAAGGCTTTGCTAAAGTCCATGTAGACAACGTCTACTGCACTACCCTCATCTACCTTCTTGGTCACTCCCTCAAAAAACTCAATCAAATTTGTGAGACATGATTTTCCACGCACAAATCCTTGAGCCTCTCTTAAACAATGAGTGGGCTTGGTTTCAGAGATCAGGATGCAATCTTTAAAGAGAGCTATCGGGCGCTCCCATCCCTCCCTCCCAGACAAACATTGGGCACTCCAATACACATTGGTTAGCCCCTCCTCCCACCCCTGGACAATAAGCAGGGACTCCCTTACCATGCCTCCCACAATTATCAGGGGCTCCCCCCATCCCAGCAATCATCGGGGGCTCCCCCTCACCACCACTGCTGTGGAAGTATTGCTGGCATTCCCCCACTCAGTGCCCGCTACACGCAACCCCCCTTCTCCCAGTGCCTGTAAGCTTGCCCCCCACTGCTGGGTCTCCCCCACCACACATAAATAGAAGCCACTCCCCTCCCCTCCCAATGGGGCTCCCAAGATGGCTCAACCCTGGCACAGGTTGGCACTGCTCGGGCATGTCCCTCTCCTCCCGTTGGCTATGCGTACCTCTGAGGGATCCCTACGACTGTTACTCATTTTTTAAAATCTGTGGTAAATCTGTGGATCGCGTGACGGGGGAAACATTTAAATGAGGCTCATGGCATCACCTGTGAGGGATGGGGAAAATCATAAAATGTGATCACTCCGGAGGGAATGGCAGTTCCTGATTCACTTTGTATTTTTCACCCGTATCGCCGTTCTGTGACTGTGCTCAGTTCCTTTCCCAGTCAAATATTTATTGTATCTTGTTGAATTCTCTGAAATGACCTGTCTCAATGTGCATCCTGTTCCATTTATTCATCAACTTCTGTGCAAAGTACTCAAGGGAAAACTAAGGACATGAAAATAGAAAACATTTTTCTTCAATATCACTTATCCTTTATTCATTCATTAGAGAGAAGGACCTAACAGACCCCATGGGGGCTGAGGCGGGTTCCTATCCATTGTCGTTTACTGGCTACATTCACAGCACAGTTATTTTCACGTGCTTTTTCACGTTCAACAAGTCTTTCAAGATCTTTACACACCATGGTCAATGCTTCCACAACTTACAAGCAAAAATCGTCAAGTTCGGAATTCCATGCACCATGACCATTCAGCAGATAAGGCACAGCTTGGAGTAACAGAGAGCACAGCCGAAACAGATAGAATTCACACAAATTAATGATTGAACTTCTAAACGCATCTACTTTTTCTTACATTTGTAAGAGTCCTTCCTGGTTACCTCTTTTGTTCCCATTTCTTTTCTTTTATTTTATGGTTTTGGTCCGTCGACCCACAATCGGAATGTACCTTTAAACAGAAATAGCCTGCTTACCAGGACACTGTGTTCCCAGGTTTTGTATGCTGGAGAGGCAGAACCAGATTCCTCGGCACCGTATGGCTCTTATGGGACCAGCTTTGGAGGGACTCAGTTCGATTGGTTAACTGCCAACCAGTGAGTTGGCCAAAGACAGTGTTCTGCCTGACAACAGTCAGTGATTGGTTCCTGCATGATATTTTCTGAGAAAACTTAGAAGTGGTCAGACCTTGGAAGTGAAAGGAATACTTTCTCTCCCCTGTTTGCCGAACTGAAATAACCGCTCTATTTTTCTGATATCAGTGAGTGCCTGGCACATTCTTTGCTGTGAACCTGAAATGATGTGGAGTCTGCAGCCAAAGAGTCATCCAGACTCAAAATGCTAGTTCCCTTCTCTCTCCACAGACACTGTCAGACCTTCTGAGATTGTCCAATATTTTCTGTCTTTGCTCAGGAAAGTGGACAACCTTGCCCAAGAAAACCATGTCTTCCTTGAAGGAAGAAGTACCAAAATGAAAACCTGAACTTCAGAAAAACATTGACTGGAAGACATCCCTGTGCATCAGAGATCTTTATCTTTTTATTTTTATATTTTCTTTCTCTTTCTACCACCCTTTCCCCTCTGTGTTGTTTGTCTGTGTGTGTGTAGAGAGAGAGAGTGGGGTGAGTTGGGGGGGTTGACAAAGGTCTAGTAGTTAGTCAGTTAGATTTTCTGCCCATTCAATTATACTACTGTACGTAATAAAAGGTTACTTGTGTTAAAGTTACAAATGTGGGGCGGCATTCTCCAGGAATCGGCGGGGCGGGCAGAAACAGCGCAGTGGAGTGGCGGGAACCACTCCGGCGTCGGGCCACCCCAAAGGTGCGGAATCGTCCGCACCTTCAGGGGCTAGGACGGCGCCGGAGTGGTTGGCGCGCCGCCGGCCGGCGTGGAACCCATTGGCGCCGCGCCAGCCAGGGTGGAAGGGACTCAGCCGGCTGGTGCGGGTCCGTGCATGCGCGGGTGCATCAGCATCTGCTGATGTCATCCCCGCGCATGCGCAGGGGAATTCACCTTCGCGCCAGTCATTGCGGAGGCATACACGGCCGGCACGTAGGAATAGAATGCCTCCATGGCACAGGCCTGCCCGTGGATCAGTGGGCCCCGACCGTGGGCCAGGCCACCGTGGGGGCACCTCCCGCGGCCAGATCACCCCGCGACCCCCCCAAGAACCCCGGAGCCCGCCCACGCCGCCAGGTCCCGCCGGTAAGGGACCAACTCCAATTTACACCGGCGGGACTGGCATAGAACGGGTGGGACTTCGGCCCATCGCAGGCTGGAGAATCGCCAAGGGGGCTGCTGCCAGCGGCCACCGACCGGTGCAGCGCGATTCCCGCCCCCGCCAAATCCCCGGTGCCGGAGAATTCCGGCGGGGGGGTCGGAGAATCCCGCCCATGGTGACTGTAGTTTATTGGCAAATGGGACTGGTACAATTTAGACTGGTACAAAAGGTGAAGTCACACGAGATCAGGGGTGAGCTGGCAAGGGGGATACAGAATTGGCTAGGTCATAGAAGGCAGAGAGTAGCAATGGAAGGGTGCTTTTCTAATTGGAGGGCTGTGACTAGTGGTGTTCCACAGGGATCAGTGCTGGGACCTTTGCTGTTCATAGTATATATAAATGATTTGGAGGAAAATGTAACTGGTCTGATTAGTAAGTTTGCAGACGGCACAAAGGTTGGTGGAATTGCGGATAGCGAGGAGGACTGTCAGAGGATACAGCAGGATTTAGATGGTTTGGAGACTTGGGCGGAGAGATGGCAGATGGAGTTTAATCCGGACAAATGTGAGGTAATGCATTTTGGAAGGTCTAATGCAGACAGGGAATATACAGTGAATGGTAGAACCCTCAAAAGTATTGAAAGTCAGAGAGATCTAGGTGTACAGGTCCACAGGTCACTGAAAGGGGCAACACAAGGTAGTCAAGAAGGCATACGGCATGCTTGCCTTCATTGGCCGGGGCATTGAGTATAAGAATTGGCAAGTCATGTTGCAGCTGTATAGAATCTTAGTTAGGCCACACTTGGAGTATAGTGTTTAATTCTGGTCGCCACACTACCAGAAGGATGTGGAGGCTTTAGAGAGGGTGCAGAAGAGATTTACCAGGATGTTGCCTGGTATGGAGGGCATTAGCTATGAGGAGCGGTTGAATAAACTCAGTTTGTTCTCACTGGAACGACGGAGGTTGAGGGGCGACCTGATAGAGGTCTACAAAATTATGAGGGGCATAGACAGAGTGGATAGTCAGAGGCTTTTTCCCAGGGTAGAGGGGTCAATTACTAGGGGGCACAGGTTTAAGGTGCGAGGGGCAAGGTTTAGAGGAGATGTATGAGGCAAGTTTTTTTACACAGAGGGTAGTGGGTGCCTGGAACTCGCTGCCGGTGGAGGTGGTGGAAGCAGGGACGATAGTGACATTTAAGGGGCATCTTGACAAATACATGAATAGGGTGGGAATAGAGAGATACGGACCCAGGAAGTGTAGAAGATTTTAGTTTAGACGGGCAGCATGGTCGACACGAGCTTGGAGGGCCGAAGGGCCTGTTCCTGTGCTGTACTTTTCTTTGTTCTTTGTTCTTTGGGACTGGAATTGACCACGTACTAGCCCAGATGTTGTGACATTGACCATGATTTTCCCGTCCCCAGCCGTGTGTTTCTTGGTGGTGCACAGTTTGCCGGTGATGGAATTCTCTCTTCCCGCCGCTTGTCAATGAGATTTTCCATTGAACCCACACCACGTCGCCGGGAAGCCCACTAGCCAGGGGTCCATGGCAGCGGGAAAAAGAATTCCAACGACTCGGGAATTTCGGCCATAATTTGAAGTCTCAGTCCCAGGAGCTTCAAAATGGTACACAGCGGTGATTTGGGGTACAGTATATTAACAAGGCACCAGGTTTGTAACAGTATAACAGGATGGCTCAGGAAGCTGCTAAAATCTTTCTTCAGGTGGAGGACTTGTCTTTGGTTTATTTACAACGATTTTGAAAAAACAAGTGAATTGAATTGGTAAGAGTATTAAACGCAGGGGTACCGGTTAAAGTTCAGAAGGCAGAGAGAGATATGTGATGTATTAGTTGAGTGCTTGGGTCTGTTGGAAACACAGGAGAGCCCACGAGCAAGTAGTCCAGACGGTGTAGCATCAGAAACACTTCCTGGTGGGGAAACCGATGTGGAGAGAAATCTGTTGCAGTTCGAGCACGAGAGTGAATTTCTAAAAATGGAGATGTGGAAAAAGGATGAGCAAAGATCATTTGAAATGAGGAAAAAGCAAAAGAGAGAGAGTTTCAGCTTAAAGCGTTAGAAATTAAAGGAAAGCTGTCAAGAGCCAGAGGGGAGCCTAACCCTAAAACAGAACCCAGTGGGGATATGCGTCAGTTTATACAGGCCCTACCAACATTTTAGGAAAAGAATGTAGAAGCATTTTTCATGGCATTTGAGAAATGGGCAACTCAAATGGACTAACCAAAGAAAAGGTGGCCATTATCCATGTAAAGTAAACTGGCAGGGTGGGTGCAAGAAGATTATGCTTCCCCGCCAGACGGGGTGCCTAAGGATTACGACATGGTAAAACAGACTATTCTGGATGCAGATGGATTAGTTCCGCAGGCATATAGACAAAAGGTTTGGAATTTAAAGGAACAGCTGGGACAAACTTCTGTTGAATTTGAACAGGATAAACAGAAATATTGTAATAGATGGGTATGAGAATTGGGAGTTGAAACTGCCTATTAGGCTCGAAGAGAAATCATCCTCTTGGAAGAATTTAAGAATTCACTACCTTCTATGGTAAGAACCCATGTTGAAGACCAAAGGGTTATAGCTGTTAGACAAGCAGCAATAATGGATGATGATTATGAGCTGATCCATAAATTTGCACCTTTGTTCCATCACCTCCATAATTTTGAAAAGGATAGGGTGTGGAAGAGTCAAAGGAAGGCAGGTAGCCAAGGTAAGGAATTGATATCTGGGAATACGCCAAGATCTCCTTCTCAGACCAGGATGGAAGGCACTGAGGGTGGAGGTGAGTCTCGAAGGCCTACATGTTACCATTGCAATAAAATGGGACACATTCACCCAGCATCTTGGAGGTTGTGAGGAAAGCCAATGGGACTTGTTGGGGTTCATAAGGTGGATTCTGAAAAGGGAACGAAAGTGGCGAATACTACAGAGGAGACTGTAACACTAGCTAGAACTAGGAGACGTGAGGTAAACACTGCTGTGGCAGCAGGTGTGGCGAATGAGGTAGATGGGAGATATGCAGGGTTTTTGTCTAAGGGGATGATCATCCCATTTTCATCACATGATGTAGCCACACCCAGAACTATTTTAAGGGACACACGCGCTATGTAAACTCTCACTGGAGATGGATTTGTTTTTCTCTCCAGAGAGTTCAATGAAAGCTACGGTGTAGCCATCTGGGATGGCCACTTCCCGATTACAAAATGGACACTTTGCAAAGATTGCAGGGAAAATGGACAATACTGAGAAAGAAAGCAGGTGCAGGGTTTGTCTGTTGATTGGAGCCGCAGCTCCCAGACAAGACCGATACTGCAAAACCATTACCATACTAATGAGCCATCCCCAGGGACAAAAGAGTAACATTTAAGTAAACGATACCAAGGCAGACACCAGGTGCCAGAGGAGACCAGAACAAATCAGGACAATGGCCACCTAGGACACGCCCAGCAATCAGGGCACCCACCCCTCTTTTGGAGGAAATCAATAGGAACGCTTGGGAAACGGCCCAATTAATTGGCACGCGAAGCCCCTTTTGGGTATAAGAAGGATCCCCCAAGAGAGAATCGCTATCGTGGCTCCGGCTCTCACCAAGACGAGACCTGCCAAAGCTGCATCAGAACAAATAAGTCCAAGGTCAACGCACGCTACCAGACAGACGCTCTTAGCTTCTTAGCTGTTAGTCCATACCAGTTCAACCCCAGCAGCCTCAGAACCGAACAACGGCCATTGTTCCTCTGACTGAGTGGGTGCCTGAAGCTAAGTATAGGGTTTAGCAGTAGTGATAGTTTAGTCTGTAGTATTTCGTGCATGAGTATATTTGACTGTGTGTAAATAAATGAGCATTGAGTTTGAAATTACTAACTGGTGTGTCGAGTCTTTGATCAGTATTCGGGTTTGAACCTTGTGGCGGTATTGAAAGATACCTGGCGACTCTAGAGCAAAACGTAATTAAAATTAAGGAAGGCGACCATATTGGCCGCCATCTTCAGAGCCAAATTAAGAGACACACAATTAGCACCATTTACTGGCGACATCTGACGGGACTCGACCTAGAAGTGGCCTATCCACTCCGAGAGAACCCAAATTTGAATTGGAATCCAATTGGAAACAGAAAAACCACAAGTGTAAGAACAATACCGATCAAACCTCCGAGATTCAGAAGTGTGTTAATGCATGCATACTAACAGAGATATAAGGTAAACCTGAGAGATTTTGTTGCGTAAAACTGTCGGGAATTTTGTAGGCCGGAAAATAGTGTAAGCCGTACCCGTGTTTACATCACCACTTTGTCACCCCCTGTTCCAAATTCAGTAGAGAACTCAGATAAAGAAAATGGCAATGAAGGCAATGGAACGCCTTATAAACCCCCAGGAATTCGAGGTCGCAGCGACCAGTAGAGTAGGAAAGTGTCCCGTATGGGAAGAGGAAATCAGAAAGTACCTCAAAGGGAAAGGATGGCCCCTTTGGAGCGAATTCTGCGCGAATGACGAAACAGGTCCCGGGAGTATAGGACATACTTGGTGGGAGAACCTGACAGAGATCCACAAGAAGAGCTGAGGGAAAGCTCGCAAGCCGATGGCCATCGCGTCCTGTTTGGCACAATTGCGAGGCACAGAGGAGGTCGTTAGGACGCTCCGTAGAGAGATAGAGGAGAGAGACAGAAATAGTGAGGGAGATGTGAGCGAGTTTGAGAAAGAGAATAAAGATTTGAGAGAACAGTTAGCAGTGAGGGACAGAGAAGTGGATGATGCCAAGAGGACATACCAGTCTTGTCTCGCCCATTTGAGTAGTTTTCAGACCCAATATGATAAGGCCTACCAGGACACGCAACGTGCAGTCTTGGTAAGACAAGAAACCAAGCAGCAGGTAGAGACATTGCAGAAACAGTGCAATGATTTGAAAGGAGCCCTACGAGCGCTCCACACTTCCACGACGGAACAAAGGCAGAGCTCAGTAGAGCACGCAAAGTGCCGGAAGCAAATTGCAGAATTACAATCTCTGCTTTCTGTCCAGAATGGGTTTCAAAGTACGCTTGGACCCCAATGAGACCAGGAAAACGGCCCCGATTGGCAGGAGTTAAATGAGACTGCCCACAGATACGTACATGGGACATGTACGCAAGAAAAACCCCAAAAGAGAAAAGCACCCCAACCCCTGATTGAACAGGCAGAACACACCCCCATGAACCCTGTAACCACACACCCCAGGGCCGCAGCAGAAGAAAACGCAGACTTCCTGTATACAACCCCGTTAACCGTGACCCAATTACGGGATGCGTGTGGAAAGATTACACCGTTCCTTCCCACATCAGACCCCCACTAGTTTTTCGCTGGAGTTAAACAGCAGACTACCATGTACGGCCTGGATGAAAAGGAGCAAGTGAAGCTCACAGTTTTAAGCCTCGACCCTTCGGTCATGGCAGCCTTTCCCGACCCACAGAGTGTAGGAGGAGGCACACTCCAAGCGATGCACACAGCTATCCTAGATGCGATCGGCGATAACAGAGGAGACCCGGTAGAAGGCCTAAACACGTGTAGGCAAAAGAAAACAGAGCACCCCACAGCGTTTGCTGGACGTTTGTGGATACATTTCACAATAGTTTTCGGAGAGTTAGCCCGCGCCCATTTGTCCCCAGATAACATGGCCAAATGGACTCCAATCCTAGTCTCTCACGCGACAGATGCAGGACAGAGAGCTTGTGCAAATTATGACCCCCTCAGATGAGGACCACAACGAAAAATGGGTTTTGAAGAGATTGTCCCGCACTTGGGAACAATCCGTCCAAGGCAAAACCGCATTTGCAAAACCCGAGGAAGAGCAGGCAGACATGAATCCAGTTAAAGCGCGCCAGAACCCCGCATGGGTAAATGAGGGCAGGAACAGCCCACCACAGCCAAAACCCCAGGAATGTTACAACTGTGGACAATTAGGACACTATGCACGGGAGTGTCAAGTGCCCCAGAAGCAGCAGAGAAACCAACAGACAGGCACCCTAAATAAGAATAGGGCAAAGCCAATCCATAGCGTTAGCGCCCGTTCAGAGAACATAGGCATGAACGGCACCGACTGACGGTGTTCGGGCTCCCCAACTTGGGTCTGTGACACCCTTTGGGACAAGTCCGGTAGACCGGTCGTAGCAGGCAAAGTCCGGGGACACCCCGTAGAATTTCTTTGGGACACAGGAGGGTCCCGCACCACACTCAATTCCTCCACGATGTTGCAGCGAGACACGTGGCCCACAACAGACACCATCACCCTCAGTGGCTTTACAGGTCTTTTACAGCAAGGACACATCACAGACCCTGTAGCGATACAAATAGGGAACATTACAACTAAACACCCCATAGTTTTGGTCGATCTACCCCAGACAACTGAACAGATCCTAGGAATCGATTTTATGAGCTCCCACAACCTCTCTTTTGATCCAGTTAATAAATGTGTATGGAGAATGGCAAAGGCAGCACGAGCCCCCGCCACGCTCACAGTCGGAGACTATGAAAACAGGATTAGCTCAGTAGGAGACTTCTGGTTCGACCCTCGAGCCATCAGTCAGGACTAGCAAAATTTTCCCGACCCGATTGTCTGGTCCAGTATGTAGATGACTTGCTACTACAGAAGACACAAAGGACAGACAGGTTAGGGAAGTCCTGCAGCAACACAAAGCAGCATTTGTACAGCACAAGCACGACTGTGGCAAAATAGCTGGCTTGGTGAACATTACAGGTCCCGACCCCAGACCCCAAAAGCAGTATGGTTTTCCCCAAGAGGCAGAGGGAGAAATCTCAAAAGTGATAAAGAGTTTGCTTGATCAAGGCGTACTCAGATCAGTAGCCTCCACAAACAACGCACCAATTTGGCCCGTCAGGAAACCCAATGGATCATGGCGACTGCCCATTGATTACTGGGAATTGAATAAAGCAACCCCAGTAGCAGCCCCCAACATAGCCATGAGTCCCGAGACCATGCTCAAACAGGGATTCCAGTCAAAAGAAATTTCGGTTTTGGACATTAGCAACGGCTTTTGGTCCATTCCATTGGATAAAGCGTGCCAGTACAAATTTGCCTTTACATTCCAGGGACAACAATACATGTGAACGTGCCTTCCTCAAGGCTTCCACAATTCCCCCTCCATTTTCCACCGGCAGCTGGCAAATGGACTAGCAAAATTTTCCCGACCCGATTGTCTGGTCCAGTATGTAGATGACTTGCTACTACAGACAGACACAAAGGAGAGCACATTTCGCTTCTCGCCGAACTCCTACCACTCCTAAAAGAAATTGGATGTAAAGTCAATCCCAAGAAGGCCCAGATTTTGCAGGAATAAATGATTGACTTAGGCAGAGTAATCACACATGGTAAACGCGAGATCGAGCAAAAGGGAATTGACTCGATCGTCAAATTGCCCCTTCCTCATAATGTCTCAGCCCTCCGGTCATTTTTAGGACTGGTTGGCTACTGCCAAAACCATATCGTTGGTTTTGCCACAAAAGCAGCGCCCCTATCCAACCTTCTCAAGAAAAAAGCACCTTAAGAATGGCTTCCACAGCACACGGATGCCGTGGATCGTTCCTTCCCACAATGAAAAGATAAGGCTATTGGAAAAGCATAAAATGGTTTGTAGGGACACACTGGGTGCACTACATTAACTGTACATGCTGTAGACGTATATGACTCCAACCGGATGGAACAGCACCAATATCAACTGAACCCACGGAAGCTAGCTCAGATAAATACAAAAATTCAATGCACGTTGGAGAATCAGTTAATTAAGCCGAGTTGGAATTGCTGGGGTTCGCCGGTCATGTTAGTACCTAAGCGGATGGGATAACTCGGTTCTGTATATACCACGGGAAGGTCAATTCCAAGACGGATTTGTATCTGATTCGCAGTTTGGAGGACTGTAGCAATAGGGTAAGCAAAGTCGCCATAGTCCCAGATGACCATAGGCTGCTTTCCCCATTAAGAAGGAGCACTGACTGGTGGTGATGTAACCTGAGGATCATCTCAGGCAAGGGGCAAGGTTGAGAAGGTGGGGCCTTCCTGAATAACCTCAGCCGGTACGGGAATTGAACCCACGCTGCTGGCCTCGCTCTGCATCACAAACCAGCTGTCCAACCAACTGAGCTAAAGCAGCAATAGGGTAGGCAGTGCCTCATGCCTGTCAAAAATCGATTTTCTTTAACCCCCAGAGCTAAAGAAATATCTGCCTTTGTGACTGCAAGGTGATTGTATCAGGATAAAGTGACGCTGTTCATATTTTAGAATGCACCAGCTACATTTCATTGATTCATGGATCAACTCGTGGTGAGGGTGCCAAACAGCGTGGTCTATTGAGGCAATGTGGTAGTTTACAGTGATACATGGAAGGAGAATGTAGGACAATTGGAGAAGTTATTTAAACAAGTGCAGTTGGTTGATTTAGCCATCAATTCGGCCAAAAGCGAGTTTGCCAAAGCAAAAATGGCCTACCCAGGGCATGTTCTGTGACAGGCACAAGTAGTGCCCAGAACAGCCAAGGTAAGGGCATTACTAGATTTCCCCATTCCCAAAACAAAATGGGGGATTATGCGGTATTCATAGGTTCTATCGCAAATTTGTACCTAACTTCAGTACCATAGCGGTACCTTTGCAGAAACAAGCAAAACTGGGATGATCTGCAGAATGCCAAACAGCTTTTGAGAAATTGAGGGCCATATTGGTAAGTGAACCAGTGTTGGCCGGCACTGATTTTTCCAAACCCTTTAAAATGGCCGCAGTTGCCAGCGACCTCGGGGTGTGGGCAGTGTTACTACAGGATGACGAGTCAGGAATAGAGAGGCTGATGGGATACTTTTCATAGAAACTGAGGGCTGGATTCTCCGATGTTGGGGTGCTCCGTTTTGACGGCAGCCCCGGGGGTTTCCCGGCGGTGTGGGGCTGCCCCACAATGGGAAAGCCCATTGACTGGCCGGCGTAACGGAGCATCCCGCCGGCGGGGTGAGGCAGAAATGTGGCGCAGCGGGGCAGAGAATCCAGCTCTAAGTGTGTGGCAAAGAAAGTACCATTGAGAAGGCCCGCTTAGTATTGCTACTAGTCCTTCAGCATTTTTAAGCTTAAGATAATAAGCAAAGCCTAGTGTATTCTTACAATAATCCATTTGCATTTGTGGAAAAATTTAAAACTCAGCACGCAATACTGTTCCGTTGGAGTTTATTATGTCTGCATGTGTGCTTGTGTGTATGTGTGCACGTGTGTAAATGTGGGTGTGTGTATAGCATGGATGCAAATACATAGAACATACGGTGCAGACGGAGGCCATTTGGCCCATCGAGTCTGCACCGACCCATTTAAGCCCTCACTTCCACCCTATCCCCGTAACCCAATAACCCCTCCTAACCTTTTTTTTTTGGTCACTAGAGGCAATTTATCATGGCCGATCCACCTAACCTGCACGTCTTTGGACTGTGGGAGGAAACCGGAGCACCCGGAGGAAACCCACGCAGTCACAGGGAGAACGTGCAAACTCCGCACAGACAGTGACCCAGCGGGGAATCGAATCTGGGCCCCTGGTGCTGTGAAGCCACAGTGCTATCCACTTGTGCTACCGTGCTGCCCAGTGTGTGTGTGTATGTGTGTGCACGTGTGTTTGTGTTTTTACATGTGTTTGTGTGTGCTTGTGTGTGTGTGTGCGCGTGTGCATGTGTCTGTGTTTATGTTTGTGTGCGTGTTTGTGTATGTATGCTAGCCGTGTGTTTTTGTGTGTGTGTGTGTGCATGGGTGTATGTGTGCGTATATATCTATGTGCATTGTGTGTGGTGTGTGTCTTTGTGTGTGTGTATGTGCACATTTGTGTCTGTGTGTGTGTGCGTGTGTCTGTGTGTATTTGCTTGTGTGTGTGTGTTCACGATTGTGTCTGTCTGTATTTGGCGTGTGCGTGTCCGTGTGTGTGTTTGCTTGTGTGTGTGTGTGTAGTGCAGCAGGATGTAGTGAACACTCCACTCCTCCCCAGGTATTTGGATGTTAAAAAAATCTAACTTGAGTTAATCATAATGTGAACTTTCTGCAGATTATTAGTAAATCAGATTGCGTAAACTGATGAATTAGGAAACCGTGCCATCACATACTTTAAGAAATAATTCAAAACACCTTCTGCTTAGAGACAGGTGGTGAAATGAAATCAGTGTAGTTTGCCTTTCTCCCTCGCTCTAGTGTGGCAATCACGATAGTTGTTCTATTGCCAGTTGCTTGGCTTGAAGTTGTGATGCTTAATTATCAAGGCTAATTAATAAAATCAGCCTTAGGATTACTAGCGTTCCTTTGGGTTCGAGGATGTCTAGTCAGAATGCACAATCATTTCAAGCGTACGTGGAGAGGGCGGCACGGCGGCGCAGTGGTTAGCACTGCTGCATCACGGTGCCACGGACCCGGGTTCGATCCCAGCCTCGGGTCCACTCGTGTGGAGTTTGCACATTCCCCCCCGTGTCTAAGTGGGTGCAGACGGATATGGGTCAAATGTGGGCAATTGGGACTAGCTTAGTGGTAAAAACTGGGCAGCATGGACAGGTTGGGCTCAAGGGCCCGTTTTCTTGCTGTAAACCTCTATGACTATGATTCTCCCCGTGTCTGCGTGGGGTTTCCTCCGGGTGCTCTGGTTTACTCCCACAGTCCAAAGGTGTGCAGGTTAGCTGGATCGGCCATGCTAAATTGCCCCTTAGTGTCCAAAAAGTCAGGTAGTGTTACAGGGTTACGGGGATAGGGTGGGGGAGTTGGCCTAGTTAGATGCTCTTTCAGAGGGTCGGTGCAGACTCGATGGGCCGAATAGCCTCCTTCTGCACTGTAGGTATTCTATAATGCCTTTTAAAACCGAGGCCCCCTAATTGGCGGGTGACGGGGACAATCGAGCGGGGAGGTCCCACCGGCATAAAAGCTGGTTTTGGTCTCTTGCCCGAATTCGCTGCCCCTTCCACTGTTCCAACTCCCCCAAAAGGGGGTGCAGAAAATCCCTGCCCAGTAACTCTCTCTCTCTACAGGAGCTGCCTGACCTTTTGAGAATTCCCAGCACTTTCTGCTTTTATGTCATATTTCCAATATTTTGCTTTTGTCTTCAGCCTGGCAACTTGAGTGTGTCCTGTTCTGTTAATTTACATCAGCTGTACATTTATAATTCTTTCCAGTAAGGTAGTCTAGACATGGCCTGAGGGAATTCCTGTGCAATTTTGACAAGTTCCCATTAATACAGATACAGGGAAAACAAATTGAACAATTCATTTGAATTGTGCCTCAGAGGGAATCTATTCAGTCAGTGTGGCTGCAGTCTCCGCACATCAGCAGCAGTCAAGGAAGATGTTCAGCACATCATCCTGACTTAAACATATATCGCCGTTCCTTCATACCTGGGTCAAAATCTTGGAACTCCCTACCGAACAGGACTTAGGACTACCTTCACACGCAGAATGTAGTCACAAATTCCATTGCCTGGCAACCAATTCCATCGGTCTCCCTAGCAACTGAGTCAGACTTGGTGCCATATCTGACTCCGAGATAAGTTTCTGTCCTTTAGGATACCATCACCAGACCACCTACTTCTACCTCATGAGCATGGCCCAACTCATCCCTACTCCACCACCGCCAGCCCCCCCCCCCCCACCCTCCATCGCTCCCCCCTTCCTCCGCACCGCCCCCACCCCACCCCACCCCACCCCCCCGGCCTCAGCTCACCTGCTGCTGAAGCCTTCACCCAAGCCTTTTTTACCTGTAAGCTTGACTATTCCAATGCCTTCCTGTCTAACCTTCCGCCTGCCACCCGACACAAACTTAACCCCAGCCAAACCTCTGTTGTCCGTGTCAGAAGAGGAAAGCCAGCACAATTTGCTTGAAGGGAAATTGTGCTTAATTAGCCTGGTTAAGCCTTTTGAGATTCTGAGGACCCGGGTTCAATCCCGGCTCTGGGTCACTGTCCGTGTGGAGTCTGCACATTCTCCTCGTGTGTGCGTGGGTTTCGCCCCCACAACCCAAACGATGCGCAGGGTAGATGGATTGGCCGCGCTAAATTGCCCCTTAATTGGGAAAGAATAATTGGGCATTCTAAATTTATAAGTAACAAAATAAGCTTTTTCAGGTAGCAGAGAGGATTGATGAGGGTAATATGGTTGATTTTCCAATAAGGCATCTTTTAAAGTGCCACATAACAGGCTTGTCAGCAGAGTTAATGTAATTCAGTGGGTTAATAGTTATGGTAATGAGTTAGGGATCCACATCATGATCATAGAGTTATCATAGAATTTACAGTGCAGAAGGAGGCCATTCGGCCCATCAAGTCTGCACCGGCTCTTGGAAAGAGCACTCTACCCAAGGCCAACACCTCCACCCTATCCCCATAACCCAGTAACCCCACCCAACACTAAGGGCAATTTTGGACACTAAGGGCAATTTATCATGGCCAATCCACCTAACCCGCACATCTTTGGACTGTGGGAGGAAACCTGAGCACCCGGAGGAAACCCACGCACCCACGGGGAGGATGTGCAGACTCCGCACAGACAGTGACCCAGCCGGAATCGAACCTAGGACCCTGGAGCTGTGAAACAATTGTGCTATCCACAATGCTATTGTGCTGCATTGATGTAACAGTGACATCAGCAGTCATGTGCTAGAGACTCTGTGGAACAGATGGAATAGCCAATACTACTGAGGAACATGTATACTCTATGGCTTATCCTGTGGATAATGTTAATGTAGCTGGGCGAGATTGCAACAAGACGTAGCAAACATTAGAACAAGAGAAAGTTGGCCCTGTGTGCAGAGGAGGAAGAGGCATGTAGACAAAATATGTATGGGAAATAAAAAGAAGGGTTAAGATGGAGGAGAAAGGACACAGTTTAAAGTTGCTGAACTCTGAAGGACTGTAAATGTGCCCAATGGGAAGATGAGTAGAATATCCAACAGGCCTTCCCTCTCTTTTAGCTCTGATGAAGAGTCAAGCCAACTCAAAACATTATTTTTTTCTCTGCTGCCAGACCTGCTGAGATTTCCCAGCATTCTCTGTTTTTACTCAGGATGACATGGGCCACACGACCAACATACAAAACATGGCAGCATGGTCACAACAACCTGGCAAAGGGTTGGTGCCATCAGCAGAATAGCCACAGCACGAAAGTGGAAGACGACCTGTTCGAAGGAAGGAACTGAAAACCTACCTAGGAGGGAGGCACACTGGAAAACATATCCATGTCAGCACCAGGCGAATGGTCACTGCCCCTACCCTGCCTGTTTAAATGTCTGAAAGACCTGCAGAGAGGCCAACACTGGGAGTTGTGGAAGAAAGACTTCCTCTGATATCGAGTAGCATCGGCCTTGCATGCTGAAGAGCAGAAGCACCAGGTTAGTTCATTCCTTTACACCATAGGATCTGTTGCTGGTGATGTCCACTCGAACCGGGGGCGCGATTCTCCGACACCCGCCGGGCGATTCTCCGGCCCGTGATGGGCCGAGTGGCCGCCCGGTTCCGGCCGATCCCGCCGGTATAAATTACAACAGGCATTTACCGGCGGGACCTGGCTCCGCGGGCGGCCTCCAGGGTCCTCGGTGGGGGGGGGGGGGGGGGGTGGCGCACAGGGAACTGACCCCAGGGAGGGGGGGTGCCCCCATGGTGGCCTGGCCCGCGATCGGAGCCCACCAATCCGTGGGCGGGCCTGTGCCGTGGGGGCACTCTATTCCTCCGCGCCAGCTGGTGTAACAGTCCGCGATGACCGGCACAGAGATGAACCCGCCCTGCGCATGCACTGGGATGACGCCTGCACACGCTGGCACTCCCGCGCATGCGCCAACTCGCGCCGGCCGGCGGAGGCCCTTCGGCGCCGGTTGGCGTGGCGCCAAGCCGGCGTGGTGCAAACCACTCCAGCGCCGGCCTAACCCCTGAAGGTGCGGAGGATTCCGCACCTTCGGGCCGGCCCGACGCCGGAGTGGTTCACGCCACTCCTTCGCACCAGAGTTTCCCGCCCCGCCAGTTTCCGAAGAATCCCGCCCCGGATGTAGAAGCGATCTTGGAAGTGTGGATGAGCAGAGGGATCTCGGTGTCCATGTACATAGATCCCTGAAAGTTGCCACCCAGGTTGATAGGGTTGTGAAGAAGGCCTATGGAGTGTTGGCCTTTATTGGTAGAGGGATTGAGTTCCGGAGTCAGGAGGTCATGTTGCAGCTGTACAGAACTCTGGTCCGGCCGCATTTGGAGTATTGCGTACAGTTCTGGTCACCGCATTATAGGAAGGACGTAGAGGCTTTGGAGCGGGTGCAGAGGAGATTTACCAGGATGGTGCCTGGTATGGAGGGAAAATCTTATGAGGAAAGGCTGATGGACTTGAGGTTGTTTTCGTTGGAGAGAAAAAGGTTAAGAGGAGACTTAATAGAGGCATACAAAATGATCAGGGGGTTAGATAGGGTGGACAGTGAGAGCCTTCTCCCGAGGATGGAAATGGCTGGCACGAGGGGACATAGCTTTAAACTGAGGGGTAATAGCTATAGGACAGAGGTCGGAGGTAGGTTCTTTACGCAAAGAGTGGTGAGGCCGTGGAATGCCCTACCTGCAACAGTAGTGAACTCGCCAACATTGAGGGCATTTAAAAGTTTATTGGATAGCATATGGATGATAATGGCATAGTGTAGGTTAGATGGCTTTTGTTTCGGTGCAACATCGTGGGCCGAAGGGCCTGTACTGCGCTGTATCGTTCTATGTTCTATGTTCTATCTCTGCAGACATTGAGAGTGTCCTAAAAACGTTCAACACATTTTTTTAAAAAAAATTTAGAGTACCCAATTATGATTCTTTTTCCAATTAAGGGGCAATTTAGTGAGGCCAATCCACCTAACCTGCACATCTTTGTTTTGTGGGGGTGAAACCCACGCAGACACGGGGAGAATGTGCAAACCCCACACGGACAGTGACCCAGGGCCGGGATTCGAACCCAGGTCCTCAGCGCCGTAGGCAGCAGTGCTAATCATTGTGCCACCGTGCTGCCCACATATTTTAATCTGAAACAATCCCTTGTGATAGAGCGAGCGCTATTTATTCAAAGATCCCAAAGGCCAAGGGAATCTATCAAATTATTTCTTACTGGCCTATATCGCCCAGCCAGTTCTTGAAGGCATGGCGCTTTGAAAGGTGAACTTATTCACGGCCGCATTGTCATCGGAGTCCAGGATGAAAATCTGTCAGACTTTTTGCAGTCGAAAGAACGTAATTCTCGATCGAGCATTTCAATACACAGAGCAGTCCAAATCAGAGATATAATCCATCGTGATGCCGAGGCTGCACAGGCCCAAAGGTGGCAGTCCCACTCAATCAAAAGGCCACCAAAACAGGCAAATGGATAGGAGATCCAAAGTAGCCACGTTGAGGTGCTTACTTTGCAAAAGAAAGGAGCACAGACACCAAGATTGTCCAGCAGGTGGTCCAGTGTAGGAGGACAGGACACTTCAAGCACTTCTGCAAACGTGACAGCTTTGATAGAGGAAGAAAACAGGAAGATATTTATGAAATGCAAACTATCCAAGAAAATGAAAGTAACGACAGACACAGTTTTTAAAAAATAAATTTAGAGTATCCAATTCATTTATTCCAATTAAGGGGCAATTTGGCGTGGCCAATCCACCTAACCTGCACATCTTTGGGTTGTGGGGGCGAAAACGACGCAAACACGGGGAGAATGTGCAAACTCCACACGGACAGTGACCCAGAGCCAGGATCGAACCCGGGACCTCGGCGCTGTGAGGCAGCAGGGCTAACCCACTGCGCCACCGTGCTGCCCTGACAGACACAAAGCTAGCATGGATATTCTGAATTCTCCCTCCGTGTACCCAAACAGGCACGCAGTGTGGCGATTAGGGAATTTTCACAGTAACTTCATTGCAGTGTTAATGTAAGCCCACTTGTGACACTAATAAAGATTATTATTATTATTATAATCACAGAGTTCCCTAGGAGGAGTAAATGGTCATGAGCAAAGCTATTGGTCATTTAAAGTGGAACATGAAGGGAACGGATTTCCGGGCTGCATTGTGCCCAGCGCAAAATCCCGCCATTCAGGAAAGTTCCAGGCTTGTCCGGAAGCGGGATTCATGCCAGGCGCGAAATGGTTTGTGATTTTCCCGAGGTCTTTCTGCTGGCACAAACTGGAACTCACCCAGAAAGGGCAAGAAGCTGATTGGCATGATCATGCATGTATTTAATTATGATTAGTAAGTTCCATGCTGGATCTTCCAGCCTCCCAGAATGTTCCAATTCCCCCCACCCCACCCCCTCTCTGCCAGCAGGAAGTCACAGGGGCGCAAATCACTACTGGTCTTTAAAAGGAGGGACTAGGCATCACAGACTCCGGGGTGAGCAAGGAGGTCAGTGGTGCTCAGCAGTTACCTCCCGGGTGCACAAGGGCAAGTCAGCTGTTGCCATGGTGCGGGGACCTTCTCGGACCTGGGATTTGGGGGAGCTCAAGGTGAGCTGGAGGGCTTCAGGTCAGGGGTCTCCACCATGAGGGGGGTCACGCGGCTAGTCTTATCTCAGCTTGCTGATAAGCCTTTGAAGTATTTCATATGAGGTCAATTTCAACGCCCAGTCAGGTGGCAATGGCTTCTCTGCTCATTGTCAGTTTGAAAGGCTCTGTGGGGTTTTTTATTGACATTCCATTTCATTCCTCATTAACTATTCCAAGCACAGGTCTGGAAACTGTTGCCTCAATCAGAGGAGCATGTCAGATATTAACACAACCCCTCAGAGTCTATCAATTCTAAAGCTCTTGCTGGGATGCACATTTGTTATATCTAAGCTCATTATTTTTAGAAGGGTGTTTTGTCAATCTCGCCTGAACTACATGCCTTTCTAGTTTTCACCATGCAAGCAGATGGGTCCACTCAGAAATGATAGGGAAAGTGTTCCTCAATGAGGACCCCCCCCCCCCACAGCCATTGTTATTCACGACATGAGCGCCAGAGGGTTGAGCACAATCTCCCACATGTTGCTGCCAATGGCCTGGGAGAATCAGGGCTCCTGATCTGGATGGAAGGAAGTCTAAAGATTGGAAGCCTATAGGACTGCCATTCAGAGAGTGAAGGCAGGACAGTCATGTAAAGAGCAGGTGAAGGGGGCAATATTTAACTCCCTGTTAGGCTTTAGGCCACGGGTCATGCACTGGCTGCTCAAATGCATTGAGCATTAGGACATGCCAGCAATAAGATCCCGAGATGGACAAGCCTGAGTATCCACGGTGCCTTTTGTTCTGGCCCTTGTCTGCCTCTGACAGGACGTGTGCCCTCTAACATTCCTGCGAGTCATGCTCGTCCAACCAATTGTCATCAGCACATATCCTTCACTGCTCTCAGCTGCCTCACTCTACAAGTCAGGGTAAGTGATGGAATCCTTCCTTGTCAAGGATTGAAGGATGGGGGCTGGGCATTGGGGAGAGGGTAGTGGTGGGGGGAGGGGGGGGGGAGGATAGGCTAACGCCTCGCAGCAGCGACTACCCAACTGCACTGGGGGATCCAGGAACCATCATGCTTCACTTGGCTGTTCATGCCGTAGCTGCTGCAGGTGATGTGAGGGGAGGGAACAGGCGGCTGAGAGGCTGGTGATGACTATGAAGTGGCATGGGCAGTGCCCTTCGCCATTGAGGTGATGATGTGTTATGGCCAGCAGCCAATTGAGGTGGCGCTTGCTGCCGGAGGTGGAGTAGGGGTGTCATCCATCAGGATCATGAGGACAAGTTGTGTTGGGAGGGATTGAAGGTCCCGGAATGGGACTTCCAGTGGCGGCCATGGTGTGAGTGGTCGCACATTTGGCAGCTCCCGCTCAAGGCTGTTTTTTTCGGACCATTTCCCCATTCGGAGGGTGGATGTGTAGTTGAAGAAGGTGTAGGGTTTGCCAGAGGGAAGTCTGACTCCACTGGTGGGGCTGGTGGATGGATCCATGGACCAGAAGTGGGTCAAGAAGAAGGGAGCAGCTGGAGCAGGAATATCTTCGTACACCACAACTTAAGATGGCGGAGGATGCAGGGTCCGCGCAGTCCACCCAATGGTCAATGGATCAACTGGCGGGCCTTTTAACGAGACGTTCAGCCAGCAGAGGAAAGGGGCCCATGAGGACCTAGCCAAGGCTGTAGATCTGTTGAAGTGGGGAATTGATCAAGTGGGGCAGAGGCTGGGGTCCCAGAGCCAAGCTATCCGGAAAGTGGAGGAGGCGGTGGGGGAGCACGAGGAGCTTCGCTGGTGGCTGGGGTGGGAGTAATGCAAGAGACCTAGAAGCGGCTGCAGGAGGAGGTGGAGGACCTTGAGAATCTCTCCCTGAGGCAGAACTTGAGAATTGTCGGGATGCCTGACGGCATCGAGGGAGCGGGACCTGCCACGTATGTGGCTGGAATGCTGGAAAAACTGATGGGAGAGCAGCCTTTGGCCGGCCCCTGGAGATCGACCGAGCGCACAGGGCGCTGACGAGGAGGCCGCAGGCGAACGAGCCGCCGGGGGCAATGGTGATGCGTCTTCACCGGTTCCCAGCTAAGGAAAAGATTTTGAGATGGGCAAAGCAGACGCGGAGATGCACCTGGGAGGGAAGAGAGCTACGATTGCATCAGGACCTGGGCCCGGATCTGGCGAAGAGGAGGGCTGGGTTTAACCGGGTGAAGGCTGCCCTCTTTAAAAAGTTTGCAACTTAGCTAATGGTTGTTCAGGAATGTGGCTAATTCAGCTAATAGCCATTTTGTGTAACTTCTTTTTTAATCGTATGCCTGTCCTTTCTGATATTAGTAACTCTTAGATTATAAAATCACATGCATTGTTTATACACTATCTATTCCTACAAATTGCCTCTTATTCTAAGCCAGGGTACCTTTATCTAAAATCTTCTTTCTAAATCTGACTTCAACAGGACCACGCGCCACATTGGGTGGACTTGCGCGTCATTGGGTTGGGCTGTGCCCTGCATGGGTGTGGGGGCGTCCAGGGACCACCTTATAGTGAGTTGGGGGTTGGGGCAGGGTACTTTGGTTGTATTGGATGCTCGAGAGAATGGGATGCCATTTAAAAATGGCATCCCGATCTCTCACTGCGCTGAGGGGTTCCAGTGGGTGGAACGCTTCAGTGCAGAAAACGGGCTAAGAGCAGCCTCATTGGGGAGTTCCCCACTGAAGCCCCCAATCTACTCGGATGGGCGTTAGATAGCGCGTTGTTTCTCGGTGCTCCGAGCGTCGGGAAACACCCAGCTAATCTCGTGCTACGAGACTCTGTCCTCATTCGCATCGTGTTGATGAAGCAGCTTAAAGTCACTACCTGAGTCAGACCAGAGTTACTGAAGATAAGATTGGCCATGCAACCAACATATGAAACAATTCAAGCTCATGGTATGTAAGGAACAATGGCAGCAAGATACACGGTTGGCGTGTATCAGGGAACAGAGAGTAATTGTGAACCATTGTTTTTCAGACTGGAGGAAGGCATACAGTAGCTTCCCTAGGTGTCAACCATGACAACTGCTTTTCTTGATCTACATTAATGGTCAAGACTCGGGTGAGTGGGGCACAGTTCCAAGGTTTGCTGATGACGTCAAACTTAGAAGTACTGTGAATTATGTGGAGGATAGTGGCCGAATTCAAGAGGACACGGAGAGGTGAGTGGAATGGGCAGACCTGTAGCAGATTAAATTTAATGTAGAGAAGTGTGAAGCGATAGGTTTTGGTCAGAAGAATGAGGAGAGGAAACCTAAACTAAATGGCACAATGGTCAAAGGGCTGGTAGAGAAGTGGAACCTGGGTCTATCTGAATATTGAAGGTGGCAGGACAGGTTGGGAAAGTAATTAATAAGGCATACGGCATCATGGGCTCTGTAAATAGAGGCAAAGAGTACAAAAGCATGCCGAAACTTAATGTAACACTGGGCGGCTCGGTAGCACAGCGGTTAGCACTGTTGCTTCACAGCACCAGGGTCCCAGGTTCGATTCCCGGCTTTGGTCACTGTCTGTGCGGAGTCTGCACGTTCTCCCCGTGTCTGAATAGATTTCCTCCGGGGCTGTGGCTTCCTCCCATAAGTTCCGAAAGATGCGCTGTTAGGTAATTTGGACATGCTGAATTCTCCCTCCGTGTACCTGCGCAGGCGCCGGAATGTAGCGACTAGGGGATATTCACAGTAACTTCATTTGAGTGTTAATGTAAGCCTACCTGTGGCAACCATAAAGATTATTACTATTATTAAGTGGAGTATTGCAAACTATTCTGGGGAACACATTTTAGAAAGGACGTGAGACATTAGAGGAGGTACAGGAAGTATTCATAAGAATGTAGTGCCTGTAGTGTCTGTCTCTGCAAGGCAGTACAGCCGAAAAGGGTCACCTGAGTTGAGGGACCTGTGGGAACCAAGGGTGAGTGTTATAACCTGCCTACTGACGATTGGCTGGGGACTAATGACTATCCCACAATCCTATGGGAGTATGAACTTCCCCAATGAGGGGGGCGGAGAAACTCCTACTATAAATAAGCTGGCCAGTCCAGGAACCAGCAGGAAGGAGAAGGTAGCAAGGGAAGTTACTGCTACTGTTATGTATATATTGTTATAGTAAATAAACGTTATTATTTTGTATCCTTAAAACTCGTGCTGGATTCTTCGGGGCCCTTACAAAACTGGCGACGAAGGTAAAAGTGAATAGCTGTCTACACTGCTGAAGCCACCTCCCTGGATTTTTGTTGGATACAGGTTGGAAGTTGTTTTCTATTATACCATGCCTCTGTACGGACGTTTGGATGTTTTTGATGCTGCGCTGGAAAGCTGGAACCAGTACACACAACGGATGCGTTACTATTTCCGGGCAAACAATGTCACTGAAAACGAGCGCCAGGTGGTCATATTGCTCACCGCCTGCGGCCCGCATACGTTTGGGGTGATTAGGAGCCTTACGTACCCAGCTGCGCCGGACACCAAAACGTTTGACGAACTTGTGAATATAGTGGAGCAACACTTTAACCCAACCCTGTCCACGATAGTCCAGCGTTACCGGTTTAATACCGCTGAGAGGACCCCTGGAGAATCCCTTGCCGATTTTTTTATCCAGGCTACGCGGGATTGCGGAATACTGTGACTATGGTGAGACCTTGTCAGAAATGTTACGCGACCGTTTGGTTTGCGGTATTAACAATGCGGCCACTCAGAGAAAGTTGTTAGCGGAGCCAACATTGACTTTTCAACAGGCAATACAAATAGTCTTGTCCTGAGAAGGTGACCTTCTTTGAGAAGGTGACTGAACAGGTAGATGAGGGTAGAGCAGTTGATGTGGTGTATATGGATTTCAGCAAAGCGTTTGATAAGGTTCCCCACGGTAGGCTATTGCAGAAAATACAGAGGTTGGGGATTGAGGGTGATTTAGAGATGTGGATCAGAAATTGGCTAGCTGAAAGAAGACAGAGGGTGGTGGTTGATGGGAAATGTTCAGAATGGAGTACAGTCACAAATGGAGTACCACAAGGATCTGTTCTGGGGCTGTTGCTGTTTGTCATTTTTATCAATGACCTAGAAGAAGGCGCAGAAGGGTGGGTGAGTAAATTTGCAGACGATACTAAAGTCGGTGGTGTTGTCGATAGTGTGGAAGGATGTAGCAGGTTACAGAGGGATATAGATAAGCTGCAGAGCTGGGCTGAGAGGTGGCAAATGGAGTTTAATGTAGAGAAGTGTGAGGTGATTCACTTTGGAAGGAATAACAGGAATGCGGAATATTTGGCTAATGGTAAAGTTCTTGAAAGTGTGGATGAGCAGAGGGATCTAGGTGTCCATGTACATAGATCCCTGAAAGTTGCCACCCAGGTTGATAGGGTTGTGAAGAAGGCCTATGGAGTGTTGGCCTTTATTGGTATTGAGTTCCGGAGTCGGGAGGTCATGTTGCAGCTGTACAGAACTCTGGTACGGCCGCATTTGGAGTATTGCGTACAGTTCTGGTCACCGCATTATAGGAAGGACGTGGAGGCTTTGGAGCGGGTGCAGAGGAGATTTACCAGGATGTTGCCTGGTATGGAGGGAAAATCTTATGAGGAAAGGCTGATGGACTTGAGGTTGTTTTCGTTGGAGAGAAGAAGGTTAAGAGGAGACTTAATAGAGGCATACAAAATGATCAGGGGGTTGGATAGGGTGGACAGTGAGAGCCTTCTCCCGTGGATGGAAATGGCGGGCACGAGGGGACATAACTTTAAACTGAGGGGTAATAGATATAGGACAGAGGTCAGAGGTAAGTTCTTTACGCAAAGAGTAGTGAGGCCGTGGAATGCCCTACCTGCTACAGTAGTGAACTCGCCAACATTGAGGGCATTTAAAAGTTTATTGGATAAAAATATGGATGATAATGGCATAGTGTAGGTTAGATGGCTTTTGTTTCGGTGCAACATCGTGGGCCGAAGGGCCTGTACTGCGCTGTATTGTTCTATGTTCTATGTTCTATGAGAGAGCGCAGAGCGAGGAGTACAGGAGCTACAGGGAATGGAAGTGCATGCCTTGGAGTGCAACCCTTTCCGCCCAAAAACGTCCCCCCCGCACTCCTGCGGTACCTTGGGCGAGGCAACGACCAGACCGACGCCAGTGGCCATCGGACATTCCTCCCCGAAGGGAGCCTTCTTCAGAGCCAATGGATGAGGAGCCATGTCCGTGTCAGACATGTAGGCGCCGACCCCGTTGCGGACGGCGGTCCTGGGGACGCCAGAGGCGCCGTCGTTCCGACCGAAACTGGGACCAGCCCAGGGGCCGTAACTGGGACCAGCCCAGAGGCCGTACCTTCCATGTGGATGAACCTGCGGCGACCACTCCTGAGGACGTGGAGACGGAGGACGACTGCCTGCAGCTGCATTGTGTGGCAGCTCCCCGTGTGGCCCCCATTAAGGTGACAGTACGGGTCAATGGCCACCCGCTGGAGATGGAGTTGGATACTGGCGCAGCGATCTCCGTGATCGCCCAGAGGACATTCGACCGCATCAAGCAGGGTATACAGACCCTTGCATTAACTGACTCACAGGCCAGGTTGGCCACCTACACGGGGGAACCACTGGACATTGCAGGAACTACAATGACCCCTGTTGTCTATGGACGCCAGGAGGGGCGTTTCCCACTTATCGTGGTGCGTGGCCATGGGCCCAGCCTGTTGGGTCGGGATGGTTGCGCCATTTGCGGTTGCAATGGCAGCACATCCTCCAAACAGTTTCTGGAGGGTTGACTGAGGTGCTAGGACGATACCCAGAGGTATTCCAGCCTGGTTTGGGGAAAATAAAAGGGGCCGTAGCCCGTATCCAAGTTGAACCAGGAGCCACGCCGCGCTATTTCCGGGTGCGCCCAGTGCCTTACGCTTTGCTCGAGAAGGTAGAAGGGGAGCTCACTCGTTTGGAGAGTTTGGGTATTATCAGGCCCGTCCGTTTTGCTGACTGGGCAGCACCAATTGTACCAGTAATGAAGCCAGATGCCACAGTTCGCTTGTGTGGCGACTATAAACTTACAGTGAATACAGTTTCCCGACTCGACCGATACCCAATGCCTCGCATAGAGGATCTCTACGCGAAACTTGCAGGCGGACTCTCATTCACAAAATTAGATATGAGTCACGCCTACCTGCAGTTGGAGCTGGACCCTGCCTCCCGACCATATGTAACAATTAGCACACACCGGGGCCTGTATGAATATACACGGTTGCCCTTTGGAGTATCCTCTGCCTGCGCAATTTTTCAACGTGTTATGGAGGGCATTTTGAGAGGTTTACCACGTGTGGCTGTCTACCTAGATGACGTGTTGATTACAGGGACATCGGAGCAAGAGCATTTGGAAAATCTGGAGGCTGTCCTTAGACGCCTTTCAGAGGCTGGAGTCCGTTTACGTCACACAAAGTGCGTATTTCAGGCAAAAGAAGTAGTCTACCTAGGTTATCGGGTGGACCGCGAGGGTCTGCACCCCGTCGCAGAGAAGGTGCGTGCAATTCAACATGCCCCCACCCCGACTGACACTTCGCATCTTCGTTCTTTTCTCGGTCTCGTAAACTATTACGGGAAGTTCCTCCCCAATCTGGCAACTACGCTGGCCCCCTTGCACCTGCTGCTAAAGAAAAATCACACCTGGGTTTGGGGTCAGCCGCAAGAAACCGCTTTCCGGCGGGTAAAGCAACAACTGTCGTCGTCTGGGTTACTAACCCACTATGATCCGGGAAAGCCTTTGCTCGTCACATGTGATGCATCCCCGTATGGTATTGGGGCTGTCCTGTCCCACAAGATGGAGAACGGGGCCGAGCGACCGATAGCTTTCGCCTCCCGCACATTGACTGCAGCGGAGAAAAAGTACGCGCAGATCGAGAAGGAGGGCCTGGCAGTGGTTTTCGCGGTGAAACGCTTCCACCAGTATGTGTACGGCCGCCATTTCACTATCGTGACTGATCATAAGCCCCTGCTGGGACTCTTCAGAGAGGATAAGCCAATACCGCCCATTGCTTCTGCACAGATCCAGCGCTGGGCTTTGTTGCTTGCTGCTTATGAGTATTCTCTGGAGCACAAACCAGGGACGCAGATAGCAAATGCCGACGCACTGAGCCGATTGCCTTTATCGACCGGCCCCATGTCGACCCCCACGACCGGTGAGGTGGTCGCAACCCTAAACTTTATGGACACCTTACCTGTCACGGCATCACAGATCCGTGAGTGGACCCAGACGGAGCCAGTCTTGTCAAAGGTTCGGCACATAGTCCTGTATGGTGGGCAGCATAGACAGCTCCCAGGCGAGTTGCGGGCATTTTCCTCCAAGCTGTCAGAGTTCAGCGTGGAAGACGGCATCCTCTTGTGGGGGACGCGTGTGATTGTCCCGGAAAAAGGCCAGGAGCTGATATTATCAGACTTGCACAATGGCAATCCGGGCGTGACCAAGATGAAAATGTTGGCCCGGAGTTATGTCTGGTGGCCAGGCCTCGACACCGACATTGAGAAGGTGGCCCAAAACTGCTCCATTTGCCAGGAGCATCAGAAGCTTCCGCCGGCCGTGCCCCTACATCACTGGGAATGGCCAGGGCGGCCTTGGGCACGCTTAAAAGCAGATTTCGCAGGCCCTTTTCAGGGATCCATGTTCCTTCTGCTAATTGACGCCCAGTCCAAATGGCTGGAGGTGCATAAGATGCAGGGGACAACGTCCTGCGCAACAATTGAAAAAATGCGTTTATCATTTGGTACGCATGGCCTCCCCGAGGTCCTGGTCACCGATAATGGCACTCCATTCACGAGTGAGGAGTTTGCTAGGTTTACAAAGATGAACGGCATCCGCCATATCCGCACTGCCCCTTACCACCCGGCTTCAAATGGGTTGGCAGAGCGTGCAGTGCAAACATTCAAAAGAGGCCTAAAGAAGCAGTCTTCCGGATCAATGGACACGAGACTGGCTCAGTTTTTGTTTACGTACAGGACCACCCCCCATACAGTGACTGGGGTAGCTCCCGCAGAACTCCTAATGGGCCGGAGACTTCGCACCCGCCTTAGTATGGTCTTCCCGGACATTGGCGCAAAAGTACGCCGCACACAAGAACGGCAGGGACCGGGATTGTCTCGGCATCGTCCGATTCGGCAGTTTGCGCCCGGTGACCCAGTATTCGTGCGGAATTTTGCTGGTGGTGCCCAATGGGTTCCTGGTGTAATCTTTCGCCAAACGGGCCCTATATCGTGCCAAGTGCAAGCCCAGGGTCGTCGTCTCCAGCGAAAACATGTAGACCACGTCCGGTCCAGAAGATCATCCCCGCAAAAGATTCCCCGCCCCCGGAGCTCAGTTCAACAGCGGCAAAGACCAGAAACAAGGGAAGGTAGTCCTCCAAATCTTCCACTGGTGCCTCACTTGAAGCCTGTGCAGGTCGTGACGGGACCGAATGGGGATAGAGACGCTGACATGACGGAGGCAGCAGACTCTGACTCCGAGATGGAGACACAGGATGAATCAGAGGGGGAATCCTCGGGTCCACAGGCCGTGGATGTACAACCGCGCTGCTCATCACGGAAGCGCCGGTCTCCGTCTCGTTATACGCCGCCTGATCCAGCGCCGCGTGCAAATGGCGTCCGGCCTGCGGCCAAACGAGTTTGACGCCTTCCTTCGCCAGGGCCTACGGTGGATTCCTTGGACTTTGGGGGGGAGGGATGTTATAACCTGCCTACTGACGATTGGCTGGGGACTAATGACTAACCCACAATCCTATGGGAGCATGAACTTCCCCAATGAGGGGGGCGGAGAAACTCCTACTATAAATAAGCTGGCCAGTCCAGGAACCAGGAGGAAGGAGAAGGTAGCAAGGGAAGTTACTGCTACTGTTATGTATATATTGTTATAGTAAATAAACGTTATTATTTTGTATCCTTAAAACTCGTGCTGGATTCTTCGGGGCCCTTACAAAAGTGAGTGACCACCCCAGAGGATGGAGTGCAATCTTGGGCAGAATACATCTCGCAGTCATGTGAGGGCCCCAAGGTGGCCTAGTGCTGTAAAACCTCTCGTACCAAGTTACTCTTTATTAATAAAGACCTTCTTGTTCTTAACAAAGCCTAAAGTCTTTCAACAACACAAAGTGTGCCACAATATGTAGCCAAGAATCGTTCTAGGAATGAGGGTTCTCTGTTTGGTGGATACATCGGAGATGCTGGGGCTGTTCTCTTTGGGAAGAGAAGGCTGACTGAAGATTTGGTAGAGATGTCAAAATCATGAGAGCCTGAACAAAGTATAGAGGGAGAGAGAATCTGTTCCCATTGGAGGGTGGCCAAGGAGCCACTGATTTGTGTCGAATGGCAAAGAAATCAAAGGCAGCAAAAGAAGAAAAATTACTCCTTAGATGTTTAGGATCTGAAATGCACAGCCTACGAGTTTAATGGAGACAGATTCGGTTAGAGCTTTCAAAAAAGGAATCGCTTATCCATGTGACGAGGGAACTGCAAGAGCGATGGGCAAATAGCAGGGGAGGGGAATGAGCTAAATTGCCCTTGCAGGAAGCTGGCATGAAAATGAGGGGCCGAGTGGCCCCCTTCTGTGCTGTGAACATTTTATGGTTCTACAGTAAACTCGCTTAAAATGTCCAATTATAAAGCAGTGCAGGTGGCCTCAGCTACAATTGGAAGATGTGACCATGTGTCAAGTCTCCAGTCAGTCTGCCCATCACACTTCACATGTGTTGAAATGCAGTTTAAGCCCTTACCATCGTCTTCCTCCTCTGACCTTTCGTATTTTTTCAAAGCTCACTGAGCATGAAGCTCAAGGAGTATCGGACACTCTTCCATGGACATCCAATATATTCCAACACACTTTTGTGTTGGTCGGCATTAGAGGTATTATGGTACCCTGTAATGCTGTAAGACCATTGGTGTAGGAGGTACTGTTTTCATTGGTTAAGCCTGCCTGCTGGTTCTGCCCAGTAAGGCGGAGTATAAGAGCCCGTGTCTCCCCAGCAGCTGCCTTCTGTACCTGCACTGCTGGGGGGAACATCTAGTGTAATAAAGCCTTCAATTGTCTCCAATCTCGCTTCTGGAGTTGTTGATCGAGCATCAATATATTACACTAGATTTTAAAGAATAGACCTCCGAATCAAACCAGAGTGTCTGCAACTCAGCCCCCACGCGGCAAACTCAGCGGCAACCTTCAATCACTGGCTGGCGTGTTTCAATGGATATCTCAGGGCGGCCACAATTACACCCACGGAGGATCAGAAAATGCAAGTTCTGCACTTGAGGGTGAGCCCAGAGATCTACACTCTCATCGAGGACGCGGACGATTTCGAGGCCGCAATGAATCTGCTGAAAGGACACTATATTCGCCCTGGAAGCCAGGTCTACGCCCGACATCTACTAGCGACGAGGTGACAAATCGCTGGAGGAATTCTACCATGCGCTCCTGGTGTTGGGGAGGAACTGTAACTGCCCGTAGGTTTCGGCCAGCAACCACACAGAACATTTAATCCGGGACGCATTTGTTGCAGGTATGCTGTCCTCCCAAATCCACCAGCGATTGCTGGAGAAAGAGACACTAGGCCTCAAGGAGGCAGGGGCCCTTGCTAGCTTCCTGGATGTGGACTCCCGAAAAGCCCGCGCTTATGTCCAAAACCGTGCAGCAGCCCCTTGGGCAGTGTGGAACCCCCCCCCCCCCCCCCCGCGACCGACTCCGATGCATCCCCCCACTAGTATGTGCTGTGAGACTGCCCGGGGAGCCCGCTGCTATTTTTGCGGGCAAGCCAAGCACCCCCGACAGCGCTGCCCGGCCCGCTCATCCCTCTGCAAAGGATGCGGCAAAAAGGGCCACTTCGTGGCGGTATGCCAGGCCCGGGCGGTCGCTGCAGTCTCCGGAGGCGAATCGGGACTGCAACCAGAACCCTCTCCACGGGCCACGTGCGGCCAGCGGGCGCCGCCATCTTCCTCCTTCAGGGCCACGTGTGACCTCTGGGCGCCGCCATCTTGTCTCTCGGACACCACGTCTGATGGATGGGCGCCGCCATCTTGTGCACCCCCAGCCATGTGCGACCAGCGGGCGCCGCCATCTTGGCTGGACTCTCAGGACCCCGACTCGGTTGACCACACACCGCCTGAGGAGAACATCCAACTTCTCCCACGACTAGCCTTGGTGACCCTGGACCAGTCTCGACCCCGAACACTCTCGACTGCAACGACGACCGTGCTCATCAATGGGCATGAAACATCCTGTCTGATCGACTCTGAGAGCACGGAGAGCTTCATACACCCCAACACGGTAAGGCGCTGTTCTCTCCCCGTTCACCCAGTTAACCAAAAAATCTCCCTGGCCTCCGGGTCTCATTCAGTGGAGATCAAGGGGTTCTGCACAGCGAACCTCACGGTCCAGGGAAGGCAATGTAAAAATTACCGGCTCTACGTCCTTCCCCACCTCTGCGCTGCCACACTCCTAGGGTTAGATTTTCAATGCAACCTCCAAAGCTTAACCTTTAAATTCGGCGGCCCTATACCCCCCTCACTGTCTGCGGCCTCGCGACCCTCAAGGTAGATCCGCCTTCCCTGTTTGCGAACCTCACCCCGGATTGCACACCCGTCGCCACCAGGAGCAGAAGGCACAGTGCCCAGGACCGGACATTTATTAGGTCAGAGGTCCAGCGATTACTGAGGGAAGGTGTCATTGAGGCTAGCAACAGTCCCCGGAGAGCTCAAGTTGTGGTTGTAAAGACCGGGGAGAAGCACAGGATGGTCATCGATTATAGCCAGACCATCAACAGGTATACTCAACTTGACGCGTACCCTCTCCCCCGCATATCCGATCTGGTCAACAGGATCGCACAATACAAGGTCTTTTCCACGGTGGATCAAAAATCCGCCTACCACCAGCTCCCCATCCGCCCTAGCGACCGCAAATACACTGCTTTCAAAGCAGATGGGCGGCTCTACCACTTCCTAAGGGTTTCCTTTCGGTGTCACTAATGGAGTCTCGGTCTTCCAACGAGAGGTGGACCGAATGGTTGAACGGTACGCTTTGCGGGCCACGTTTCCGTACCTCGATAATGTCACCATCTGCGGCCACAACCAGCAGGACCACGACACCCTCCATACCGCAAAAATCCTTAATCTCACATATAACAAGGATAAATGCGTGTTCAGCCCTGGCTACGTAGTGGTATGATGGAGTTATAGGCCCAGACCCTGAACGCATGCGCCCCCTCATGGAGTTCCCCCTTCCTCACTTCTCCAAGGCCCTTAAATGCTGCCTGGGATTTTTCTCTTATTTTGCCCAGTGGGTCCCCAACTATGCAGACAAGGCCCTCCCACTAATCCAATCCACGGTTTTTACCCTGTCGACAGAGGCCCACCAGGCCTTCAGCTGCATCAAAGCGGACATCGCAAAGGCCACGATGCACGCCATTGACGAGTCCCTCCCCTTTCAAGTCGAGAGCGACGCGTCCGACGTAGCTCTGTCGGCCACCCTCAACCAAGCGGGCAGACCCGTGGTCTTCTTCTCACGCACCCTCCACGCTTCAGAAATCCGCCATTCCTCAGTTGAAAAGGAGGCCCAGACCATAACAGAAGCTGTGCGGCACTGGAGGCATTACCTGGCCGGCAGGAGATTTACTCTCCTCACTGACCAACGGTCTGTGGCCTTCATGTTCGATAATGCACAGCGGGGCAAGATAAAGAACAACAAGATCTTACAGTGGAGGATCGAACTCTCCACCTACAACTATGAGATCTTATATTGTCCCGGGAAGCTAAACGAGCCTCCTGATGCCCTATCCCGCGGCACATGTGCCAACGTACAAGTGGACCGCCTCCGAGTCCTCCACGAGGACCTCTGCCACCCGGGGGTCACTCGATTCTTCCATTTCATTAAAACCCGCAACATGCCCTACTCCATTGAGGAGGTCAGGACAGCCACCAGGAACTGCCAAATCTGCGCGGAGTGCAAGCCGCACGTCTACAGGCCAGAGAAAGCGCACCTGATAAAGGCTCCCCGTCCCTGTGAACGCCTCAGTGTGGACTTCAAAGGGCCCCTCCCCCCCACCGACCGCAACATGTACTTCCTGAACGCGATTGACGAGTACTCCATGGTCCCATTTGCCATTCCCTGCCCCGACATGACCGCAGCCACCGTCATTAAAGTCCTCCACAGTATCTTTACGCTGTTCGGTTTCCCCGCCTACATACACAGCGATAGGGGGTCCTCCTTTATGAGCGATGAACTGCACCAATTCCTGCTCAGCAAGGGCATTGCCTCGAGCAGGACGACCAGTTACAACCCCCGGGGAAACGGACAGGTAGAGAGGGAGAACGGAACGGTCTGGAAGACCGTCCTACTAGCCCTACGGTCCAGGAATCTCCCAGTCTCCCGCTGGCAGGAGGTCCTCCCGGATGCCCTCCACTCCCTCCGGTCACTGCTGTGTACTACGACCAACCAGACACCTCACAAACATCTCCTTGTCTTCCCTAGGAAGTCCTCCTCCGGGACCTCGCTCCCAACCTGGCTGGCAGCTCCTGGACCCATCCTGCTCCGCAAACACGTGCGGGCGCACAAGTCGAACCCATTGGTCGAGAAGGTCCATCTCCTCCATGCTAACCCTCAGTACGCCTATGTGGCGTACCCCGACGGCCGACAGGATACGGTCTCCCTACGGGACCTGGCGCCCGCTGGATCCCCACACACACCCTCACCACCAATCCCACCCTCCCTCCCACCGGCGCACCCCACAGCCGCCCCCTTTCCAGGTGGATCGGTCCTCCCACCGATCCCGTCTAGGGGTGATGAAGCTGCCGAAGATGCCAAAGCCATGCTTCCGGAGCCACAGATGCCTGAGCCGGCACCTGCATCACCACCGAAGCTACGATGATCGCAGAGGACGACCAGGGCCCCCGATCGACTAATGCTTGCAGTCTGAACTGTAAATAAATTTTGTAAATAGTTGCGATGTAACGAGGCAAAACCACTGTACTGATGTATACCGGGTACCTCCATAACCTTAACCTCTACCACTGTGTAATGCGAGGCCACCACCCCCGCCGGACTCTTTTTTTAACAGGGGGTGAATGTGGTAGTCAGTATTAGAGGTATTACGGTACCCTGTAATGCTGTAAGACCATTGGTGTAGGAGGTACTGTTTTCATTGGTTAAGCCTGCCTGCTGGTTCCGCCCAGTAAGGCGGAGTATAAGAGCCCGTGTCTCCCCAGCAGCCGCCTTCTGTACCTGCGCTGCTGGGGAAAACATCTAGTGTAATAAAGCCTTCAATTGTCTCCAATCTCGCTTCTGAAGTTATTGATCGAGCATCAACTTTGAAAGCGCGTACCCCATATCAAGTTCACCAAGTAGAGCCCAATCAAAGCTTGCATTTTTAAACAATGTGCGGAAAAACATGACGTTAAAATCGCAACATTATTTATTGGCTGGCCACAGCTTTAGTACATAGCTGCTCAGAGGTAGAATTGATTTTCACAGACTCAATATTTTCAGCACCAAAGTTCTGAGATCATGAGGATAATTAACCTTCCTCCCCCACAGACACTTCTTTCAAGCATTTTATTCGCGTTTCCAGAAAGATCATTTCAAATTGTCCATTTTATTTCTGAGGAACTTTCTGGAATCTTTTCTTCTGCTGGCTTTTGTGCGTAGTGAGCATAGACTCTTCACTGTGGGGAACGAGTACAAAGCAGTACTGTTCAAGGTTACCGAGAAACATGCTTCAGAACAACTATAAAGACAACATTCGCTCTGGAATGTTCAGAACCTGAAGAGATTTCAAGTAGTCGTGATTTCATTGTCACACCTTGAAAAAGGCCAAATCTTTCCCAAATATATTCACTCTGACCATAGAATGATTACAGCACCAAAAGAGGCCATTCTGCCTGTTGTGTTCATGCTAGCTCTTTGCCAGAACAACTTGGCTAGTGGCCCTGCAAATGTCTCTTCAGGCACTGATCCAATTCTCTTTCGAAAGCTTCAATTGAATCCGCCTCCACCAGACGCTCAGTCAGTGCAATTCAGACCCTAACCACTCGCAGTGTAAAAGATTCCTCAAGTTGCTAGTGATTCTTTTGAAATTCACTTCAATAAAATATTTTCTTTTTTTTAAAAATCGGAATGGCTGGCAGCTCTCTAAGACAGGACTTCCACCTGAGTGGTGGACCACCTGCCTGCAGCTACTTAACATTCATTCCAACATGAATTGGCTGTGGGACACTCAGGGTTGGCAGGGATGTGTTCCCCACCAACTCTTTGGATGCCATTCGCAAAATTCAGGCTTCTGTCTTTCTCATGATTGATTGGTTGGTTGATTGTCACATGCACTGGAGTACAGTGAAAAGTATTTTTCTGCGGCCAAGGGAACGTACACAGTACGTATACAGTAAACAAAAAGAATAATCGACAGCGTATATTGACAAATAGTACAAACAGTGGTTGGTTACGGTGCGGAACAAGAGCCAAACAAAGCAAATACATGAGCAAGGGCAGCTTAGGGCATCGTGAATGGTGTTCTTACAGGGAACAGATCAGTCAGAGGGAGAGTCGTTGAGGAGTCTAGTAGCTAGAACAAAGAACAAAGAACAAAGAAATGTACAGCACAGGAACAGGCCCTTCGGCCCTCCAAGCCCGTGCCGACCATACTGCCCAACTAAACTACAATCTTCTACACTTCCTGGGTCCGTATCCTTCTATTCCCATCCTATTCATATATTTGTCAAGATGCCCCTTAAATGTCCCTATCGTCCCTGCTTCCACTACCTCCTCCGGTAGTGAGTTCCAGGCACCCACTACCCTCTGCGTAAAAAACTTGCCTCGTACATCTACTCTAAACTTTGCCCCTCTCACCTTAAACCTATGCCCCCTAGTAATTGACCCCTCTACACTGGGGAAAAGCCTCTGACTATCCACTCTGTCTATGCCCCTCATAATTTTGTATACCTCTATCAGGTCGCCCCTCAACCTCCTTCGTTCCAGTGAGAACAAACCGAGTTTATTCAATCGCTCCTCATAGCTTATGCCCTCCATACCAGGCAACATTCTGGTAAATCTCTTCTGCACCCTCTCTAAAGCCTCCACATCCTTCTGGTAATGTGGCGACCAGAACTGAACACTATACTCCAAGTGTGGCCTAACTAAGGTTCTATACAGCTGCAACATGACTTGCCAATTCTTTTACTCAATGCCCCGGCCAATGAAGGCAAGCATGCCGTATGCCTTCTTGACTACCTTCTCCACCTGTGTTGCCCCTTTCAATGACCTGTGGACCTGTACTCCTAGATCTCTTTGACTTTCAATACTCTTGAGGGTTCTACCATTCACTGTATATTCCCTACCTGCATTAGCCCTTCCAAAATGCATTACCTCACATTTGTCCGGATTAAACTCCATCTGCCATCTCTCCGCCCAAGTCTCCAGACAATCTAAATCCTGCTGTATCCTCAGACAGTCCTCATCGCTATCCGCAATTCCACCAACCTTTGTGTCGTCTGCAAACTTACTAATCAGACCAGTTACATTTTCCTCCAAATCATTTATATATACTACAAAGAGCAAAGGTCCCAGCACTGATCCCTGTGGAACACCACTGGTCACAGCCCTCCAATGAGAAAAGCATCCCTCCATTGCTACCCTCTGCCTTCTATGGCCTAGCCAGTTCTGTATCCACCTTGCCAGTTCACCCCTGATCCCGTGTGACTTCACCTTTTGTACTAGTCTACCATGAGGGACCTTGTCAAAGGCCTTACTGAAGTCCATATAGACAACATCTACTGCCCTACCTGCATCAATCATCTTAGTGACCTCCTCGAAAAACTCTATCAAGTTAGTGAGACACGACCTTCCCTTCACAAAACCGTGCTGCCTCTCACTAATACGTCCATTTGCTTCCAAATGGGAGTAGATCCTGTCTCGAAGAATTCTCTCCAGTAATTTCCCTACCACTGAAGTAAGGCTCACCGGCCTGTAGTTCCCGGGATTATCCTTGCTACCCTTCTTAAACAGAGGAACAACATTGGCTATTCTCCAGTCCTCCGGGACATCCCCTGAAGACAGCGAGGATCCAAAGATTTCTGTCAAGGCCTCAGCAATTTCCTCTCCAGCCTCCTTCAGTATTCTGGGGTAGATCCCATCCAGCCCTGGGGACTTATCTACCTTAATATTTTTTAAGACACCCAACACCTCGTCTTTTTGGATCACAATGTGACCCAGGCTATCTACACCCCCTTCTCCAGACTCAACATCTACCAATTCCTTCTCTTTGGTGAATACTGATGCAAAGTATTCATTTAGTACCTCGCCCATTTCCTCTGGCTCCACGCATAGATTCCCTTGCCTATCCTTCAGTGGGCCAACCCTTTCCCTGGCTACCCTCTTGCTTTTTATGTACGTGTAAAAAGCCTTGGGATTTTCCTTAACCCTATTTGCCAATGACTTTTCATGACCCCTTCTAGCCCTCCTGACTCCTTGCTTAAGTTCCTTCCTACTTTCCTTATATTCCACGCAGGCTTCGTCTGTTCCCAGCCTTTTAGCCCTGACAAATGCCTCCTTTTTCTTTTTGACGAGGCCTACAATATCTCTCGTCATCCAAGGTTCCCGAAAATTGCCGTATTTATCTTTCTTCCTCACAGGAACATGCCTGTCCTGTATTCCTTTCAACTGACACTTGAAGGCCTCCCACATGTCAGATGTTGATTTGCCCTCAAACATCCGCCCCCAATCTATGTTCTTCAGTTCCCGCCTAATATTGTTATAATTAGCCTTCCCCCAATTTAGCACATTCTTTAGCTGTGGGGAAGAAGCTGTTCCTATGTCTGGATGTGCGGGCCTTCAGATGTCTGCATCTTCTGCCTGATGGAAGAGTCTGGAAGATGGCAAAGCCTGGGTGTGAGGGTTCTCTGACAATGCTGTCTGCCTTCCTGAGGCAGTGGGAGGTGTAAACAGAATCAATGTGAGGCTGGCAAGTTTGTTTGATGCGTTGGGCTGTGTTCACTACACTCTGCAGTTTCTTGCGATCTTGGGCCAAGCAGTTGTCAGACCAGGCTGTGATGCAGCCGGAGAGGATGCTCTCTATGGCACATCTGTAGAAGTTTGTGAGAGTCGATGCAGACATGCCGAATTTCTTTAGCTTCCGTAGGAAGTAGAGACGTTGTTGGGCTTTCTTGACTGTTGCATCAACATGAGTGGGTCAGGATAGACTGTCGGTGATGGTGACTCCCAGCAACTTAGAGCTGTGAGAGTTTCCAATCTCCACATTTGAAGGACTCAGCTTGGAATTCTCTCCGAAAGTCACTCCCACCCGGACAGCTTCAACAAAGCTCCACCTCCAGGGTTTCAGTCTCACCTACTGATATTTCTTCCCCTGGGTCCCCACCTACACTCGAGCTTCACCTTACACAATTTGAGATCTTCAACCATGCCAAGTAGAACTCCATTGCTGCAAGACGGTATCTTTGCCCTACAGCCCACAGCACAAAGTCACCGACCTTTGGCGGCCCTCTCGGATCTTCAGGGCGTCCTCCAACTCACTTTACTTCATGTCTGTTCCCCGCAGCTCTCTCTCTCTCTCTTTAATTCAGAGCCTATTGTTCTTCTACTTTCTTTCACCTTTACTTAACAGGAGGTGTTTCTGATCTCTGTCCTCATCCTTTACCTGGGACTGTCTTCTGTTCCGGTCTCACTCGCTTGTTTTGGACCTTCTCGCTTTGGGACCTTCTCCGTGTTCCCTTTACCGTGTCCTGCTCCCTGGGACACCTTCGCTGCAATGACGCTCCTCTTTGGGTCACCTGACCTGATGTTTTGCGCTGTTTCACTTTTCATCTTCGTTTGCTTCCGCACGTGTGCGCAGCACCGGTTCCCGGCCTGGAGACGTGATAGTCACCGACTGTGGCCCTTTCCCGACCAACACATGCGCAGAGAGCCCGAGGCCTGACAGGAACTTTAGTTCCTGAACTATGACATGGATTTAACCTCCAGGTAAGTTTATTTCTTTCCCTTTTCTTTGTTTCATCATAACCGCCGCAGGGACTTAAGCACAAATAAATCCAGTGCAGCACTGAGGGAGCGCTGCACTGTCAGCAGCTGCTGGATTTCTGATGAGGCTTTAAACTGAGGCGCCTTCTCAGGTCAGTGCAGGAGGTGCCATTGCAAACTTCTGCAGGGCAGTTATCCCCGATCTTTACATTTATCCTTCAATCACTGAGTTATGGGAATAGGGTGGAGGTGTGGGTTTAAGTAGGCTCTGTCCAAGAGCCAGTGGAGGCTCGAAGGGCCGGATGGCCTCCTTCTGCACTGTTAATGTTAATTCTGTGATTCATCATCGCAAAATCTGGCTATTGTCACATTGCCGTTTCTGGGTGCTGGCCGTGATATTAAAATTCTCAACCTTATTGTGGATGTCCAACTTTAGTCCAACTCGGGAAGGGGCCATACTGGACCTGGTATTGGGGAATGATCCCGGCCAGGGGGTTGAAGTTTCAGTCGGTGATTACTTTGCGAATAGCGATCACAATTCCGTAAGCTTTAGAATACTCATGGATAAAGACGAGAGTGGTCCTAAAGGAAGAGTGCTAAATTGGGGAAAGGCCAAGTGTTATGGGCGAGGCATTTTCAGAACCCCAAAATATATCATGGAGTTCAACCAACCTCCCCCTTTAATGTATTTGTTGCTTTTCCTAGCACACGGCTTGTTCCCTAGGAGTGGGATTACAATTATGGACACGTGGGTTTTTAAACACAAAACAATGTTTATTCCATGAACTCAACTTAACATCTTAAATAAACATTGGATCTCTTAACACCCCTTACTTCAAAGATAACTCCGAAAATATTGCAACATTAAATAATTCCTCAAAATGTTCCTTCAAACTTCCAAGAGACTTAACACCTTTAAACAGAATCACATCAGGTTAAAGGCTTTACTATTGTGAGTTTAAATCACCCAAATGATCCAGAGATAGTCTTTCATGGCAGAGATCCAGCGCACTGCAAACACAGACACCCCCAAGCTCTTTTCAAACTGCAAAACTAAAAACTGCAAAATGGCTGATCTAAAGCCTAGCTCCACCCACTCTCTGACATCACTGTTTTCTTAAAGGTACATTGCTTAAACATCCATGTCTTAAAGGTACTCTCACATGACACAAGTATAACAAAATTCGGCAGGAGCTAGGGAATGTGGATTGGGAGCAGCTGTTTAAGGGTAAATCCACATTTGAAATGTGGGAGTCTTTTAAGGAAAGGTTGATTAGAGTGCAGGACAGACATGTCCCTGTGAAAATGAGGGATAGAAATGGCAAGATTAGGGAACCATGGATGATGGGTGGAATTGTGAGACTAGCTAAGATGAAAAAGGAAGCATACATAAGATCTAGGCGACTTAAAACTGATGAAGCTTTGGAGGAATATCAGGAAAGTAGGACAAATCTCAAACGTGCAATAAAGAGGGCTAAAAGGGGTCATGAAATATCTTTGGCTAACAGGGTTAAGGAAAATCCCAAAGCCTTTTATTCGTATGTATAGAGCAAGAGGGTAACTAGAGAAAGGATTGGCCCACTCAAAGACAAAAGAGGGAATTTATGCGTGGAGTCAGAGGAAATGGGTGAGATTCTTAATGAGTACTTTGCACCGGTATTCACCAAGGAGAGGGACATGTTGAGGCTAGGGATGGATGTTTAAATACTCAGTCGGCATAAGGAAGGGGGACATTTTGGGTATTCTAAAAGGCATTAAGGTGGGCAAGTCCCCAGGTCCGGATGGGATCTATCCCAGGTTACTGAGGGAAGCGAGGGACAAAATAGCTGGGGCCTTAACAGATATCTTTGCAGCATCCTTGAGCACGGGTGAGGTCCCGGAGGACTGGAGACTTGCTAATGTTGTCCCTTTGTTTAAGAAGGGTAGCAGGGATAATCCTGGCAATTATAGACCCGTGAGCTTGACGTCAGTGGTAGGCAAACTGAGGGATAGGATCTATTCACATTTGGAAGAAAATAGACTTATCAGTGATGGGCAGTATGGTCTTGTGCAGGGAAGGTCATGTCTTACAAAGCTAATAGAATTCTTTGAGGAAGTGACAAAGTTAATTGATGAGGGAAGGGTGTAGATGTCAGAACATGGACTTCAGTAAGGCGTTTGATAAAGTTTCCCATGGCAGGTTGATGGAAAAAGTGAAGTTGTATGGGGTTCAGGGTGTACTAGCTAGATGGATAAAGAACTGGCTGGGCAACAGGAGACCGAGAGTAGTGGTGGTCTCAAAATGGAGAAAAGTGACTAGTGGTGTTCCACAGGGATCCGTGCTCGGACCACTGTTGTTTGTGATATACATAAATGATCTGGACGAAGGTATAGGTGGACTGATTAGCAAGTTTGCAGATGATAATAAGATTGGTGGAGTTGCAGATAGCGAGGAGGACTGTCAGAGAATACAGCAAAATATAGATAGATTGGAGAATTGGCAGAGAAATGGCAGATGGAGTTCAATCCAGGCAAATGCGAGGTGATGCATTTTGGAAGATCTAATTCAAGAGCGGACTATACGGTCAATGGAAGGGTCCTTGGGAAAATTGATGTACAGAGAGATTTGGGAGTTCAGGTCCATTGTACCCTGAAGGTGGCAACGCAGGGCGATAGAGTGGTCATGAAAGCATACAGCATGCTTGCCTTCATCGGGCGGGGTATTGAGTACAAGAGTCGGCAGGTCATGTTACAGTTGTATAGGACTTTGGTTAGGCCACATTTGGGATACTGCGTGCAGTTCTGGTCGCCACATTACCAGAAGGATGTGGATGCTTTAGAGAGGGTGCAGAGGAGGTTCACCAGGATGTTGCCTGGTATGGAGGGTGCTAGCTATGAAGAAAGGTTCAGTAGATTAGGATTGTTTTCGTTGGAAAGACGGAGATTGAGGGGGGACCTGATTGAGGTCTACAACATTATGAGAGGTGTGGACAGGGTGGATAGCAACAAGCTTTTTCCAAGAGTGGGGGTGTCAATTACAAGGGGGTCACGATTTCAAGGTGAGAGGGGGAAAGTTTAAGGGAGATGTGCGTGGAAAGTTTTTTACGCAGAGGGTGGTGGGTGCCTGGAATGCTTTGCCAGCGGAGGTGGTAGAGGCGGGCACGATAGCATCATTTAAGCTGCATCTAGACAGATATATGAACAGGCGGGGAACAGAGGGTAGTAGATCCTTGGAAAATAGGCGACAGGATTAGATAAAGGATCTGGATCGGTGCAGGCTGGGAGGGCCAAAGAGCCTGTTCCTGTGCTGTAATTTTCTTTGTTCTTTGTATTTTCATATCCCTCAATATATCCTTGCATCCCGCCTAATTCCCATAATTACGTCCAGCCTCACAACCCGATCAGCGCTTCTCCAATTCTGATCTCTTGAGCAACTCCGATCTCGGCGGTCATACTTTTAGTGGCCTAGGCCCTAAGCTCGGGAATTCCCTCCCTAAACCGCTCTGCCTCCTTTCCCCCCTTTAAGATGCTGATTAATAGCTCGTTGGCCAAGCTCACCTGCCGTGGTATCTCCTTGTGAGGCTCGGAGTCAAGTTTGGTTTGATAACATTCCTGTGAAGCACCATGGAATGTTTTAGGATGCTAAGGGTGCCATATAAATGCAAATGGATGTTGTTATCGCATTTTCTCTCTGTTAACCCGGTTGCATGTGGACAGTTCCACCCCCCCCTCCCACCTTCAGCTGAATGTGGATCTCAAAATCATAAATTAGGCAATCCTAAGATAATTAGTCCAGCTTCAAATGAACTGGAAAGGAAAACAATCCATCAAATTATCTTTTTCCTCCACACACTGGAATCCCACCCAGCACAGCAAGCCTATACCGATCTTTCAATATTTTTCCTTTTCATCTTCCAGGCTTGTTTGAAAAGAAGCCCATTTAAGGCCAGTGTGAGTTCACCGTTCTATTCCACTGCCTTCGTGTACCAGAGACAGCAAAAGCGCTCAGAAATGCAGCTGGCACAGGATAGCAACGCAACACAGGCCAATGTTGCTATAGCGATTTGCATAAAAGTAATGGGGGGAAAAAATAAATAAAAGAACTGGAGCTGTTATAGAATAAGCGAACTCCGTAGTTAGGGAGTGTTTCTAAAGTGCTGCATCCTACCTAAAGTGTAAAAGATTTTAGTTTTTTCCTCATGGGTGACAATGATCTGTTTGTTTCTCATCTCCCAAAATACAAGCCATCGAAATGGAGATCCAGAGAGGATAATGCCCTCGCTCGGGGTCACCCTCAGAGGGATCGACGAGCCCACTGGCGGGCAAGAAAATTGCAGCCATTAAAAAACTTTGATTCTGGGATGTAAAACACATTTTGACACCATATAAGCAAGAATCAACTTTTTCTGGATTCCTGTTCTGTGAGAAAGTCTTTCGGTGTCTGCCTTTTTGATGAAATAGCACTGGTCTCATCACCTGGGGAAAGATAAAGAGTGCATGGCTCTTGCCAGGAGGAATTATAAATTTACCTGCATTATTCTGTTATGGAGGTTGAACACCATCGGTATCTTCATGTATAAAGGTCTTTCCTACTATTATGGGCCAGGATTTAGAGACACCAAAGTATATCATGGAGTTCACCTGACCCACACCTTTTAATAGATTTTGGTTTTGAGGAGCACAAGGGCCCACTTTGCAGGTGTGATGCAACAGAGATCTTAAGTGTTTTTAAACAAAATAATATTTATTCTATGAATCCAGTTAACATTTTATAAACACACAGTAAACATCCTATCAACTACCAACACTGATACCCCCCCCCCCCCCCAAAGATACAGTACTCTTTAGGTACCCCTTAGTAACTTTCCTAACAACATCCATAAGCCAAACACCCTTCTTTCCTTCAAAAACAGAGCAGAGACAACCCCGGCAACTATAGACCGGTGAGCCTCACGTCTGTAGTGGGTAAAGTCTTGGAGGGGATTATAAGAGACAAGATTTATAATCATCTAGATAGGAATAATATGATCAGGGATAGTCAGCATGGCTTTGTGAAGGGTAGGTCATGCCTCACAAACCTTATCGAGTTCTTTGAGAAGGTGACTGAACAGGTAGACGAGGGTAGAGCAGTTGATGTGGTGTATATGGATTTCAGCAAAGCGTTTGATAAGGTTCCCCACGGTAGGCTATTGCAGAAAATACGGAGGCTGGGGATTGAGGGTGATTTAGAGATGTGGATCAGAAATTGGCTAGCTGAAAGAAGACAGAGGGTGGTGGTTGATGGGAAATGTTCAGAATGGAGTTCAGTTACAAGTGGAGTACCACAAGGATCTGTTCTGGGGCCGTTGCTGTTTGTCATTTTTATCAATGACCTAGAGGAAGGCGCAGAAGGGTGGGTGAGTAAATTTGCAGACGATACTAAAGTCGGTGGTGTTGTCGATAGTGTGGAAGGATGTAGCAGGTTACAGAGGGATATAGATAAGCTGCAGAGCTGGGCTGAGAGGTGGCAAATGGAGTTTAATGTAGAGAAGTGTGAGGTGATTCACTTTGGAAGGAATAACAGGAATGCGGAATATTTGGCTAATGGTAAAGTTCTTGGAAGTGTGGATGAGCAGAGGGATCTAGGTGTCCATGTACATAGATCCCTGAAAGTTGCCACCCAGGTTGATAGGGTTGTGAAGAAGGCCTATGGATTGTTGGCCTTTATTGGTAGAGGGATTGAGTTCCGGAGTCAGGAGGTCATGTTGCAGCTGTACAGAACTTGGTACGGCCGCATTTGGAGTATTGCGTACAGTTCTGGTCACTGCATTATAGGATGGACATGGAGGCTTTGGAGCGGGTGCAGAGGAGATTTACCAGGATGTTGCCTGGTATGGAGGGAAAATCTTATGAGGAAAGGCTAATGGACTTGAGGTTGTTTTCGTTGGAGAGAAGAAGGTTAAGAGGAGACTTAATAGAGGCATACAAAATGATCAGGGGGTTGGATAGGGTGGACAGTGAGAGCCTTCTCCCGCGGATGGAAATGGCTGGCACGAGGGGACATAGCTTTAAACTGAGGGGTAATAGATATAGGACAGAGGTCAGAGGTAGGTTCTTTACACAAAGAGTAGTGAGGCCGTGGAATGCCCTACCTGCTACAGTAGTGAACTCGCCAACATTGAGGGCATTTAAAAGTTTATTGGATAAACATATGGATGATAATGGCATAGTGTAGGTTAGATGGCTTTTGTTTCGGTGCAACATCATGGGCCGAAGGGCCTGTACTGTGCTGTATCATTCTATGTTCTATGTTCTATGTTCTTTAGGTAACCCTTAGTAACTTTCCTAACAACATCCATAAGCCAAACACCCTTCTTTCCTTCAAAAACAGTAGGTTTGCATTCCTTACAGAAACAGGTATTACTTTGAAATTATCAAGTGATCTGGAGACATTCTTTAGTATGCAGAGAGAGAGACCAAAATACACCTTCTTAGTTTGGAAGCAGCTCCCCAACTGAACCGAAAGTAAAACCCAGAGCCACAAACAGCTTCCAGCTCAAAACAAAAGTAAAAAGCAGAGCCAGAGCCCAGCTCCACCCACACACTGACATCACTTCAGCCACTTGAGAAAACAAACATTTCTTAACGTGAAATTCCCATGACACCTACTCATGTTTTCCCTGGGTTTGTTGTTAGCATGACTCCCCGTGTGCTATGAATAAAGCACTGCTTTATTGAGGGAAACTTGACTGAAACTAATGGTGCCGCATGCATTCTCTTACCAAGTTGCCACCTTTCTGTGGGCAAAAACATTCCGTCACCCATCTCCACAAAGCAAGACTTTTCTGGCCTGCATTGGATGGATCAGAGTCTGACAAATGCAGCAAATGATACCCATGGTGCCATGAGAGAATCCAGCAATACTGATGTCCAGTACATTGGCTGCAGGCATCCAGGCGCAAAATGTTTGACTGTCAAGTTTCAGTGGTTGGGATAGCTCTCTCGCGGTCTCTCACAAAGTGAAGAGAGACAGTGAGGTTTACCAGAATCTTTAATTGTAGCTGCTAGGCATAATCTAAGGTGCTCGCAGCTCTGCCTCTCATCCTTCTACCTAACCCCTCATCCTCGTCCAAATTCATGTCTTTGACAGGCGTGTGGTGTTGCCTTTGCTATATCTGTATTTAGAGCTGGCTTTGAAGGGCAGTGGCAGCACTAATACAGTAGCTGGGGATCTTCGTGAAGGAAAACCTCTATCGCAAACAAAAACCCAGCACAAAGAGCAGAAAAACTGTTGCACAAGTAATAACCCCAGAAGAGGCGGAACTTAATTCTCCAGAAACTTAATAATCTCACATTTAAGAATGAATGTTAAACTGTTGTTTAAAAGGCGTATAATGGATCAGCAAGGAAAGATGAAGGAGTCACCGTAGGACGTCAGTTATATATTCTAAATGGTGGATGGTTCCTGTTGTATAATGTGCCTGCATGCCATTATAGTGCAAAGGTGCTCACCACCACAAGAGTTAACGTGGTACTGGAGAATAGCAGTGTCCTTGGTATGATGTATAGAGCCACATGGTAACAGACTGAGACTCGAGAGAACACTCTGGAAGCGGCCAGAAGCATCATGCATGTCAATAATCTGGCATCTGTAAATAATTAAAGATGACCCAGAAACGGTCCATGTTTAAACGTACAAGACTCAAGATCTCATCATTGAGACATCTAATGAATGCATGTTACAAGTTTCAAGATTCCAAAGATACTGCAGCCGTAATAATATTTTGAAAACAATACCTTGCCACCTAATGTTATGTGACAGTTTCAAACTTGAATAACCTCATGAATTCCTTCATTTAAATAAATGAAGACACACTCTCAAGTGAAGAGGACATTTTTAGTTATAGAAAGTAAGCTGTTCACTTAAATGATTTTGAGTAATAGGGTCTTGTGGTCTCCTGGAGCTGTGCTTGACTGCCTGAGGGAGGAAACTCAATGTATTTCTTAAGTGGCTACATATTCCCCCCCCCCCCCCCCCATTCTATTTGCCTCAATAAGGAGATTGCATGATTCAGGGAAAGTGTACATAGCAGCTCCATATCTGAATGACCTGATGATCTTTTCCCATTCTTTTTATCATATGTTGGTAATTTGAAGGTCATGCTTTCTCCATTTCTTTTTTGCAGAGTAGAGCAGCATCAAGTAGCATTACACGCCAGAATGGAAAACAAAACATTACAGACATCCCCTAAGAAAATCATAGAACTACTGCACGGTCCCATTTCCTGGTCATAAAACCAAATTAAATGACACTTGTCTGCTAAGCACTTAATCTGATGTACATCGGCCTCTGAAATGGTTTCCTCTTCAGGGGCCTAGTATGTAATTAGTCCAACTGAAGCTTCAGCCTGGATTCATTCCAGAAAATTAAAAGAGGCTTTAACGGGCCCACTTTTCCTTCACGCTTGATGTGTAATGGAACGGGAGGAGTCAAAAAACCATTTAAAACCCAAATCGGTGTGGCTTCTCTTGTAATGCTATAGCCAAAATCGTTCTACAGTAAAAAAAACAATTGATAGGTACTTGTTAACGACTTTTTAAAGCGTTCAATTATCAACAACAAAATATAGGTTTGTCCATTTATTGTATTCAAGAAATTTCAGACATATACAATAATTAGACACGCGGAGAAATATATGTCATTAGCTCTTAGCTCTCCCCCAAAGAAACTTCACCTTCATTTTACCTTTTCGAATCCAGCTCCCTCCACAACATATTCAGAAAGGCTTAGGATCTTTATAGTCTGTTTCTCACAAATATTGTCAGTGCTAATTAATTATGGCATGACAAGTGTTATTGCAAACAAAAACATCAGAAAGGAAGTTTTTACTTCAAAACAACAGATGCCAACTTGCTTTCATCCTGCTTCCATTGTTGCCCTTCTTTTCCCAAAAGAGTCTTGGCTAACTGTCCCACGGCGCAGTCATGGGATTACTCAACACCCTGCGGTTTAAGCAAACATTTAAACCAGTCAGAAATTAGGGTACTGCAGGAGCTGGAAATCTAAAATAAAAACAGAGAATAATTTTCACTGTTTACTGACTTCCCCATCTTGCTCTCATGCCCTCTGTCCTTGGTCTGCTGCACTGTTTCAGTGAGGCCTAACGTAAGCGTCAGGAAAAGCACCTGAGGATCAGCAAACCTTTCAGCAAGAACGCTCGCTGCCTCCTTTTTCACAATTGCTAGCTTTTCTGGGGCAGGTCACCATTTTCTGCTGTTTAATGGAGATGTTACCCTTGTCTTCTGCGCTTCATAGCTGCCAGAACAAGACAGTCATAGGTCACGCCCAGTGAAATGCTGCTTGTCAAACACCCACGCATACAATTTTACAGGTATTGCTCCCCCTCCCCCCACCCCCCCCCCCCCCCCGAACCTCTTCCCTGCCCCTGCCGAGTTAAGGGAGAAAAAATGATCAACCAATCAGAGTCGACTGAGCCGTATTAAATTTAAACAGAAGCTTGGGGGGGCGAGGGGTAATTGTTCACCTGTGCATTCTTCATGTTTCTACCATTACCGATTAAAACCCACTTGTCAACCAGCCAGCATATCTTTCAGTATGAACTGTTGTTTCCCTTTGAGATTTGATATTCTTGCAAATCGACCCTGATGAGTGCAAGTCGAAAAGCTTCGGCAGCATGTCTCTTTTTTCATCAATTCTCACGTTCTGTTCTACCAAGTGAATATCATTATTCCTTCTTTAACAACCCATCTCACCATGTCCCTCTTACCCGCTAAATTTCTTTGTTCATTTTTGTTATGCCATGAGTGTTACATGTTTCCGAGTTTTTTAACTGGATTACTTAAACGATACATGAATATTATAATTATTTTGATGGAAGTTGATGCAATTCAGCCTTGGGGCTGCAAGCATGTTTCTTGAAAAAAAAAACATTAAAAAACCATTAATTAACGAGATAAATATTTTTCAGAAAGAAACACTTAATTAATCTTTATTAGTGTCACAAGTAGACTTTTATTAACACTGCAATTAAGTTACTGTGAAAATCCCCTGGTCGCCACATTCCGACACCTGTTCGGGTACACAAAGGGAGAATTCAGAATGTCCAATTGACTTAATAAGCATGGGCTGGTTTAGCACAGTGGACTAAACAGCTGGTTTGTGATGCAGAACAATGCCAGCAGTGCGGGTTCAATTCCCGTACCAGCCTCTCCGAACAGGCGCTGAATGTGGCGACCAGGGGCTTTTCACAGTAACTTCATTGAAGTCCACTTGTGACAATAAGCGATTATTATTATTTATCGGAACTTGTGGGAGGAAACCAGAGCGTCCGGAGGAAACCCATGCAGACACGGGGAGAACGTGCCGACTCTGCGCAGACAGCGACTGAGATACCCTCAATTACGACTCAGGAGAGAAGATTGATAATTCAAAGGCTCTAATTACCAGAGAACCAGACAGCTGCCCACTGAACGTAACCTTATATACAGTTCCCTGGGGGCGGAGCCGAAGGCGGAGTCCCCCAAGGTTCCAAACCCAGTCTTAAAGGGGCCTACGCATTAAAGGTACATGTGTATACAGATATCATTCATCACAGCGACCCAAGCCGGGAATCGAACCCAGGACCCTGGCGCTGTGAAGCAACAGTGCTAACCACTGTGCTACCGTGCTGCTCCATTTAAGGAGTTTTTCTGGACAATTCCAGAATAGCACTTGCTATCAGTCAATAATTCTGACATGAAATGTACTGATGAAATTTGAATGACCACATGGTAAAACTGGATCGACGATCGAGAAATACTTAGTGGAAATCTAGTCATAAATGACATACAGCTGGTTTCAGGTGCTATGTAGGGAATGTTTGGTAACACAGGGCTGTAATCTCCGGTCCCCCAGCCGCGCATTTCTCGATGGTGGATTGACTAAGCCAAATTGTCCCTTAGTGTCCAAGGTTAGATGGGGTTATGGGATTACGGGGATAGGATGGGGAGTGGGACTAGATAGGGTGTTGTTTCAGAGAGTCAGTGTAGACTTGATGGGTTGAATGGTCTCCTTCTGCATTGTAGGAATTCTGTGGTTCTATGGTCCTATATGTCAATGGGGTTCCCCATGGAAGCCACCCTCACGCCACTGGGAAACCCACGGGCGGGAGTGCGCTGCGAGTTGGACCCGAGAAACCCAGCAGCCTGAGCATTCCGGCCACAGTTAAAATGTCATGTGATACGTGGCGGCGGTCCATTGCCAATGGATGTAATTGAATAATAAAAATTTTAATATTTGAAGCCGCCCAAAAGATACAATTTGCATTTAACTTTATCTGCCACCAATTCACTCCGCTAACCTATCCAAATCTTCTTGTAGTCTGCTCTTTTCATCCTCACAGTTTACCACTTTCTCTAATTTGGTGACATCAACAGACTTCATAGGAACAAAGGACTTAGGGAGGTTGAGTTGGCCATTTGGCCCCTGAGCCTGCTCCACCATTTGATTCGATTGTGTCCACAACTCCATTCTATTGCCTCCGCCTCATAACCCTTTGTCCATCAAAAATCTATCTAACGCGGCCTTGAATGAATTCACTGCCTCCCCACATTCAGGGGAAGAGAATTCCATAGGCTAATGACCCTCAGACAAAAGGGGTGGGATTGTCCTACCCTCCGCCGGGTCGGAGAATCGCCGGGGGGCAGCGTGAATCCTGCCCCGCCGGCCGCCGAATTCTCCGGCACCGAAAATTCGGCGGGGGCGGGAATTGCACCGCGCCGGTCGGCGGGCCCTTTTGCCGATTCTCCAGCCCGCGATGGGCCGAAATCCCGCTGCTGTTATGCCAGTCCCGCCGGCGTGAATCAAACCACCTACCTTACTGGCTTGACTAGCGGCGCGGGCGGGCTCCGGGGTCCTGAGGGGGGCGCGGCGATCTGGCCCGGGGGGTGCCCCCACGGTGGCCTGGCCCGCGATCGGGGCCCACCGATCCGTGGGTGGGCCTGTACCGTGGGGGCACTCTTTTCTCTCCGCCTCGGCCACAGCCTCGCGATGGCCGACGCGTAAGAGACACCCCCCCTGCGTATGCGCGGGCATGAAGTCAGCAGCCGCTGACGCTCCAGCTCATGCGCAGACTTCTGCCGACTGCCGGAGTCCCTTCGGCCCCGGCTGGCGTGGCGCCAAAGGCCTTTCCCGCCGGTCGGCGGCCCGCAAACCACTCCGGCGCGGGGCTAGCCCCTCAAGGTGAGGGCTTGGCCCCTAAAGGTGCGGAGAAATCCGCACCTTTTGGGGCGGCCCGACGCCGGAGTGGTTCCCGCCACTCCATCCCGCCGGGACCCCCCACCCCGCCGGGTAGGGGAGAATCCCAGCCCTTTTCCTCATCTCTGTCTTAAAAGGGAGACCTCTTTATTTAAACTGTGTCCCTCACTTCGCCTTTCTCCCCAAATTAAACAACCTCCCAGTACCTACCCTATCAAGTTCGCTCACGATTTTGTATGTTTAATTAAGATCGCCTCTCATTCTTCTCAACTCCAATGGCTATCGATCCAACCTGTTCAACCTTTCTTCATGACATAAGCCCCTCATCCCAGGAATTAGTCCAGGGAACCTTTTCTGATCTTCTTCTAATGCGTTTACATCCTTTTTTCGAATAAGGAGACTAAAACTGGACATAGTACTCCAGGTGTGATCGCACATCAATGCTCTGTAAAGCTGCAGTAAAACTCCCAGTCTTTTACATTCCATTCCACTTGCCTTCCAAGTCCACCACATCTACAGGTTCCCCTTCATCCACATTGCTTGTTACTTTCTCACTAATGAATTAGTTAAATACGATTTTCCTCTCACAAAACCATATTGACTCTGATGATTCTATTATCATTTTCTAAGTATCCTGCTCATAAACTTGTGAATAATGGATTTTAGCAATTTCCCTTTGACAGCTGTTAGGCTAACTGGCCTATGGTTTGCTGCATTTGGTCTCCCTCCATTCTTGACTAATGGTACTGCATTTGCAATTTTCGATATCATTCGTCTCGTACTTATATTCAAACAATTTATAGCAAGAGGAAATGAAACAAATTCAGGCACAGATCCTGGAACACACTAGTCCTCAAATTCGAAAAGCATAATTGATCTCTACACGCTACCTCTGTTTATTTCCCATCCCTCTATCTGTAACCACATTCAGTTCAAGACAAAGTATTTAGTATTTTTTGTAACAGGCCTCTTATATCCAACCCTCCCAAACGCTGTTGTAAATTCCTTATGTGCAACATCGGTCCTGTTCCCCTTACCTACTGTAACCGAGTGAAAGATATGTGAGCCATAAACATTTGAGAACTCTAGATTTGTATCGGGGTCCAGCTTTAAGAAACTTATCAAAATGTCAGAATGACCACGGCAAGGCAGTACAGATTTAAGTAGTAGTACAGATTTAAGAAATCTTTCATTGGCAATTAACATCAATCTGGAATGTTGCCCAGCCTTGTCGGGTTAAAAGGCAGGAAATAGTTTGGAATGAGAATATAAGTACTGGAAGATAATCCTTATCACTGGCCTGTTCATCTCTGCACTTTGAGACATAACTGCTGTCAGTGAAGAAAATGCACCTGTTTAGCATGCAAGGCTCCAACTTGTGTGTTTAATAAGAAACCTGCTTAGGTTCCTTCCACTTGTATACAATCTGTCAAGTTGATTTGGAATGAGCTTCCCTTTGTAACTGCATGTAAACTGTTACTGATAATCTGTACCTTTATATTTATTGACTAATTTCATCCTGTCTCCTGTCTGTCCACGTCCAAGACTGATTGGATTCTGGGGCGTCATTCTCCGACCCCCCGCCGGGTCGGAGAATGGCCGTTGGCCGCCGTGAATCCCGCCCCCGCCCCCGCCGAAGTCTCCGCTCCCGGAGATTGGGCGGGGGCGGGAATCCAGCCGCGCCGGTTGGCGGGACCCCCCGCTGGATTCTCCGGCCCGGATGGGCCGAAGTCCCGCCCAGGAATTGCCTGTCCCGCCGACGTAAATCAAACCTGGTATTTACCGGCGGGACCAGGCAGCGTGGGCGGGCTCCGGGGTCCTGGGGGGGGGCGCGGGGCGATCTGACCCCGGGGGGTGCCCCCACGGTGGCCTGGCCCGCGATCGGGGCCCACCGATCCGCGGGCGGGCCTGTGCCGTGGGGGCACTCTTTCCCTTCCGCCTCCGCTACGGCCTCCACCATGGCGGAGGCGGAAGAGACTCTCCCCACTGCGCATGCGCGGGAAACTTTCGGCGGCCGCTGACGCTCCCGCGCATGCGCGGGGAAACTGACAGCGGCCGCTGACGCTCCCGCGCATGCGCCGCATTTCCGCGCCAGCTGGCGGGGCAACAAACGCCATTTCCGCCAGCTGGCGGGGCGGAAATCCCTCCGGCGTCGGCCTAGCCCCTCAATGTTGGGGCTAGGCCGCCAAAGATGCGGAGACTTCCGCACCTTTTTGCCGGCGCGATGCCCGTCTGATTTGCGCCGGCTTTGGCGCCAGTCGGCGGGCATCCCGCCGTTGGGGGAGAATTTCGCCCCTGATTTCCTAATTTAACATTTTGCTTCCTTTTCCTGTAACTGGGACAGAACATTTACCATCCTCCAGTATTCTAGGATGTATTTTCTAGGATGTATTCCGACTGTTCAATCTTTCAGTCCCATTAATTATTTCCTATGTTTGAATATTTATCACATCGTGCCCAAGAATTCCTGCTGACTGGATATGTTCCTCTGAATAACTGGTCACCTCCAGTATTTCCTCACACTCAAGCACATTGCCATTGATTTCATTGTTACTATAGGACCCTAGAACCACAGAATTCCTACAATGCAGAAGGAGACCATTCAGCCCATCAAGTCTACACTGACTCTCTGAAACAACACCCTACCTAGTCCCACTCCCCATTCTATCCCCATAATCCCATAACCCCATCTAACCTTGGACACTAAGGGACAATTTGGCTTAGTCAATCCACCTAACCTGCACATCTTTGGACTGGGAGGAAACCGGGGTACCCGGAGGAAACCCACGCAGACATGGTGAGACTGTGCAAACTCCAAACAGACTGAAACCCAAGGTCGGAATTGAACCCGTGTCCTTGGCGCTGTGAGGCAGAAGTGCTAACCACTGTGCCGCCCTTTACCATTTGCGAAATGAGAACCTTTACCTTGCTCCAACATTGGTGGTCCTGACTTTAGCTGTTGAGGCTCTGTAGTACCCTCAATAATGACACGAGAGTGTGGAATGGTAAATGAAGGCTTTAATAAGCAGAGAACTAGCCAGCTACAGAGACGTGTGCTTACTGAGTGCCGCCTACAGGGCGTCACCTTATATATGGCTCCCTGGTGGGCGGAGCTGGAGGCGGAGTCCCCCAGGGTTCCAAACCCGGTCTTAAAGGGGCATCACGTACATGGTGTTAAGGGTACAATAACCATTCATCACAGGCTCTATGCTTTGGAATTCCCTCTCCAAACCTCCTTACCTCTGATCCTTAAAATCTATCTCTTCACTAAAGTCCATCTGCCCGAATACTGTCCTATGTGCCTCGCCGCCAAAACTTTGTTTCACAATGTTCCTGTGCCTTGGGATGTTTATTACTTTAATTACTTTTCCATATTTGTAATCATCTCCAATACACAATCATTTATGTTTTCTTATTTTTTTTATGCCCATTACAAGGTAACAGGTGCCAAACAGACAGGTTCTCTATTGCTATGGATATATCAGTGGCCATCTTGTGTGCTGTCAGTTCTGTTTCACAAATACACCTTTTTAGTGTTTCTCAGTAATAAATGAGCACATAAAAGGCCAGATTAACATTTATACGGTATTCCAATAAAAATTCAATTCGGGATTCCAGGTAACTTCATGAGAAGTATGTATCTCAACTTGATTTGATTTGCATTTAAAAAATTAATTCCTGTTTGCCTTGCAGTGTTGATGCAATCTACCTCTCAAGGTTGCTTCATCTGTGATTATAATTTTAACTCAAACTCCATGCCAACCAGTGCTCTCACTCTGAAATGATTAAACAATTATCGCGAATGCAACATTACAGTTTACTGGGATTTGACAAAGTGTGCGTTGCCGCCTGAGGATCAGCAAACCTTTCAGCAAGAACGCTCGCTGCCTCCTTTTTCACAATTGCTAGCTTTTCTGGGGCAGGTCACCATTTTCTGCTGTTTTATGGAGATGTTACCCTTGTCTTCTGCGCTTCATAGCTGCCGGAACAAGACAGTCATAGGTCACGCCCTGTGAAATGCTGCTTGTCAAACACCTACGCATACAGGCGGCACGGTAGCACAGTGGTTAGCATTGCCGCTTCACAGCTCTGGGCCCCAGGTTCGATTCCGGTTTGGGTCACTGTCTGTGCGGAGTCTGCACGTTCTCCCCGTGTCTGCGTGGGTTTCCTCCGGGTGCTCCGGTTTCCTCCCACAGTTCAAAGATATGCAGGTTAGGTGGATTGACCATGTTAATTGCCCTCAGTGTCCAAATAAAAGGGTAGGTGGGGTTACGGGGATAGGGCGGAGGTGTGAGCTTAAGTAGGGTGCTCTTTCCGATGGGCTGAATGGCCTCCTTCTGCACTGGATTGGCCGGCTACATCTGCTAACTAAATTTGAGTACTGCAAAAATTATGGGGGCGATTCTCCGATATGGAGGCCAAGTGTTCGCGCCGTCGTGAACGCCGTCGCGTTTCACGACGGCGCGAACAGGCCCCGGGCACGACCTATTCTGGCCCCCACAGGGGGGCCAGCACAGCGCTGGAGCGGTTCACGCTGCTCCAGCGTCCTTACGCGGTGCCAAATAGGCACCGCGCCAACCCGCGCATGCGCAGTTGGGGGCAGCCCTAATCCTGCGCATCCCAATCCTGCGCATGCGTGGGGAACGTCTTACGCACGCCGGCCCCTCACCAACATGGGGCCGGTGTTCTGGGGCCGCGCGTGGAAGGAGGTAGGCCCGGGGGGGGAGAGGCCGGCCCGCCGATCGGTGGGCCCCGATCGCGGGCCATACCCCATCGGAGGCCACCCCGGTGAAGGAGCCCCCCTCCCTCCCCCACAGGCCGCCGCCCCCCCCCCCCCCCCCCCCCAGCGTTCCCGCAGAGTTCCCGCCGGCAACGATCAGGGGTGGACGGCACCGGCGGGAACCTGTCGTATCGTAGCGGCCGCTCGGCCCATCTGGCCGGAGAATCGCCGCTCGCCGGTTCTCCGAGCGGCCCGGTGCGAATCGCGCGCCGCTGGTTTCCGGGGGGGGTGGGAGAATCGCGTGCGGGGGTCGAGGCGGTGTGGCGCGATTCATGCGGCGCCCCGGCGATTCTCCCACCCGGCATGGGGGGGGAGAATAGCGCCCTACATGCAGCAGCTATTTTGACTTCTATCAATTTAATATGGATGAGATAAGAGCAATGAACTCTTAGGCCATATTTTGTAAAATTAAATCCTCAACTCAGGCGGCCGATGGCACAGTGGTTAGCACTGGTGCCTCACAGTGCCAGGGTCTTGCATTTGATTCTGAGTTTCCACGTTCTAGCCGTGTCTGAATGGGTTTCCTCCGGGTGCTCCTGTTTCCCCCCACAGTCCATAGATGTGCAGGTTAGGTGGATTGGCCATGATAAATTACCCCTAAGTGTCCAAAGATTAGGTTGGGTTATGGGTATAGGGCGGGGGGAGTGGACCTGGGTAGGGTGCTCTTTCGGAGGGTCAGTGCAGACTAGTTGGGCTGAATGGCCTCCTCTTGCACTGCAGGAATTCTGTGACCAGCTGGTGTAACGATAGCACAATGGTTATGCTATTGGGTCCATAATGCAGACGCCTAGCTTGAGAATCCAGAGGCAGTAACATCATCAGGGCGGCGGTAAACTTAAATTCACTTTGTCAAATAATTCTTTAAAAGTAACTACTGAATTGTCATTCAAAACTAAAGTAACTACTGAATTGTCATTCAAAACTAATCTGATTCACCAAATGTCCTTCAGGGAAGGAAATCTGCCATCCTCACTTGGCCTGGCCTGTGTGTGGCTTCAGATCCATTGCAATGTGGTTGATTCTGAAATGACCAAGCAAGCCATTCAGTTGTATTCATCTGCTGAAATACAATTGGGAATGGGTCAGAAATCTTGGCCTTGCCACTGATGGCAATAAACTGTGAATGAATTAAAAACAAAAGAATATAATAACCGTCCGCCGCTATATGTCAAGGGTACCAAAGGGGACAGCAAATAGATAAAGCATGCAGTTGTATAAAAACTGTTACTTCAAAGCGTTTTTGCCCTTAAGACACCTTTTAACTTATTAGGCTGTTTTTTTTTCAGTTCGGAATTTAAGCAGACATTTGCAGCGGGGTTCTCTTACCCCCCCCCCCCGCCGGCGTGTCGGAGAATCCCCGGGGGGCGGAGCAAATCCCGCCCCCCCCCCCCCCCACTGCCGGCTGCCGTATTCTCCGGCGCCGGTTTTCGGGCGGGGGCGGGGTTCACGCCACGCCAGCCGGGGGCCGTTGGCAGCGCCCCCCCCCCCCGGCAATTCTCCGGGCCCTGATGGGCCGAGCAGCCGTCCGTTTTTGGACAGTCCCGCCGGCGTGGGTTAGGCATGGTCCCACACGGTGGTACTTGGCAGGTAAGTCAGCTGGGGCGGTCCTCGGGGGGGCGCGGGGGGATCTGACCCCGGGGGGGGGGCCCCCACGGTGGCCTGGCCCGCGATCGGGGCCCACCGATCTGCAGGCGGGCCTGTGCCGTGGGGGTACTCCTTCCTTCCGTGCCGGCCCCTCTCTATGGCCAGCGCGTAGAAGACAACCTCCTGCCTATGCGCCAGAAAACGCCGGCGTTTCCGTGCATGCGCGGGGTTACGCCGGCTCTTTGGCGCTTACGCGGACTCGCGCAGTCCCTTCAGCGCCGACTGGCGCGGCGTCAACCCCTCCGGCATCCACCTAGCCCCCGAAAGTGCGGAGAATTCCAGAGTGGTTTGTGCCGGTTTTCCCGGCGCCGTGGGGACTTTGTTCCGTGAAAGGAGAATCCCGCCCAAGGAAAGGAATGACATCACTTTGTCATCAAGCAGTACAGGAATCATACCTGGCACAAAGAAAGAGGTTTTTGGTGATCAATCATCTCAGTTTCAGGACATCACTGCAGGAGTTCCTCAGGATAGTGTCCTAGGCCCAACCATCTTCAGCTGCTTCATCAATGACCTTCCCTCCATCATAAGGTCAGAAATGGGGAAGTTCGCTGTTGATTGCACAGTGAAGTAATACATGTCCAAATGCAGCAAGACCTGGACACCATTCAAGCTTGAACTGATAAGTGACAAGTGATATTCGCTCCACACGAGGGACAGGCAATGACCATCCCCAACAGGAGAGGATCCAACTATCTCTCCTTGACATTCAATGGCGTGACCATCGCTGACTCTCCACTATCCACATCCTGGGAGTTACCATTGATCAGATGCTGGGAATTCTGCAGCGAGTAACTCACCTCCTGATTTCCCAAAGCCTTTTTACCATCTGCACGGCACAGTCAGGACTGTGACAGAATAGTCTCCACTTACCTGGATGAGTACTACTCCAACAACACTCCAGAATCTTGATATCATCCAGAACAAAGCAGACCACTTGACTTGTACTCCACCCAGCACCTTAAACTTTCACTCCCTCCGCCATCATTGCACATTGGCAGCGTTGTACCATTTACCAGGTGTGCTGCAACAACTCAGCAAGGCTCCTTCGAAAGCACCTTCCAAACCCACAGTCTCTACCGTCTCAAAGGACAAAGGCAGCCGGCACATGGGAGCACCATTGCCTGCAAGTTCCCCTCCATGTCACACACCATTCTGACTTGAAAATAGATTGCCATTCCTTTACTGCTGCTGGGTCAAAATCCTGGAACTCCCTCTCTAACAGCACGGTGGGTGTGCCTACACCTCAGCGACTGCAGCGGTTGAAGAAGGCAGCTCACCACCACCTTCTCAAGGATAATTGATGGTGGGCAACAAATGCTGGCCTAGCCAGCAATACACACACCCCGTGAAAGAATAAGTTATTTCTACTGATGTGCGTATCTGACCCTTTTACAGGAAGATAGTCACACTGATAAGTGTGTGATGAAAGGGAGAAACAAGCATTTGCATGTGGAAAAACGTAAGTTGCAGACTTTCAAGGCCACTTTACAGTGATAAAGCACAGTCTAACACAATTGTTAGCTTTAACTAATGAGCCTGCATTTAATCTGATCGCAGGTTTCTCTGAGCCTACACTTTAGGATATTCCATTTGCTTGATAAGTTATATCCAAAAACACCTTTCAGACATCTACGTTTGCTGACATTCACCTCAACATCATCCATGAATGCAAGTCTCTAATTTACTCATGGCTCTCAAAATGTCCGCACAGAATCTATGGAATGTTTTTTTTAATAAATTTAGAGTACCCAATTCATTTTTCCCAATTAAGGGGCAGTTTAGCGTGTGCAAACTCCACACGGACAGTGACCCAGAGCCGGGATCGAACCTGGGACCTTGGCGCCGTGAGGCTCTTTTGAAACTGTTTTAACAATTTGTTACAGTGCAAAGCCATTTTTGAATTTCAGTATAATTCAATTCTATTTCCTTTGTAATTCTTAATAAATAATTACTTCAGTAGAAAATCGTCAAAGGTAGTCGAGGACTTCATTCCCATTTTTCAGGACCTTCCTTCAAACAACACAAATTGTGAAAAACTGGTGGGCAGCACGGTGGCGCAGTGGTTAGCACTGCTGCCTCACGGCGCCGAGGTCCCAGGTTTGATCCCGGCTCTGGGTCACTGTCCGTGTGGGGTTTGCACATTCTCCCCGTGTTTCGCCCCCACTACCCAAAGATGTGCAGGGTAGGTGGGTTGGCCACGCTAAATTGCCCCTTAATTGGAAAAAATGAATTGGGCACTCTAAATTTATATATTTTTTAAATTGTGAAAAACTGTTGTGGCAGCTGTTTCAAGTTTCCCTTCTGGGATTTGGGCAGATCCGCATTGACCATCAGCCATGCCATAAGACTATGGCCATGTGTTTGTGTATATAGACATGTGTCCAGCAGTTAAAAGGAGGGGGAATATTTGCTCCTCCCTGCTTAACCCCACCATCTCATTAAATGGAGATAACTCTGCAACTTATTCTGACCACTTTATTCCCAATTAACCTTTCATTCGCCACCATTATCGCTTTCCTTCATTTTCCAATTCATTGCTAATCAACACTGTGATATTATCCAAGTGTAGGCCTTAGTGCGGGATTCTCCCGAAAGATTTCCAAGTGGTAGCGAGCTTCCCGCCACTTGGCCCGGCGATGCCAGCGACGCCATTCAACGTTAATTGGTCCACATAACGAGGCCTCACGGGCTTCTCACCGCAAATGAAGGCTCGCCAGCCGATTGGCCGGGACCGCACTCACCAGCCCCCCCCCCCCTCGCGCAGATACACACACCTCGGTGGGAAACGTCAATGGGCAGGCCTCTGGGGCACAATCTGGTGAACACCACACAGTCACTGATGTACATCTGATGGAGGCGGGAACCCCAGACGGAAGTCTGCTGAATCACAGGTCCCAGTTATGTCCTAACCTGATGCTGAGCCTCTAGTACAGAGTTTCCCGGAGCTGATGGAGACTTTACGGTGTGGCCGGGACATTCAGAGGGAGATGGCAGCGAAACTCAAGCAGATCCGTAGCTGATTGGAGGAGTTCCAGGGGCTACAGTGGGAGATGTCGCCAGCAATGCATCCTGGGGACACACCTAGACGTAGTGGTAGAGCTAGGAGGACAAAACACATAGAGGATTACTAAGGGGAGAGGGCGTGTGGGGGTGGTGGGGAGAGTGGACTGGCACCATCGGGAGAGTGGGGTATTGTAGGACACCAGGACACCTATGACACGTTTAAAATCCTTGACCACAAGCAGTATGATGCCTCTGTCACTTTCCTCCGAAATGCATCCCGGCCTCCGGCCAGAGCTGTGCCTCCTCCCCTGGGTTTCGGATGCTGGCTGCTGCGTGTGTGGTGTTGCCCCCTGCAGTTCAGCCACAGTGTCCATGCACCAAGGTGTGACTGGGGTTGCGAGGCAATGACTCCCACAGGCTACAAGGCCTGCCCACCCACAGGGATCCACTTGAGATGTGTGAAGCGCTCACTTAACCATGATTGTCAATTCTCCATTCGCGATAGCCTTCAGCCGCACGGCCAGAGGCCTTGGCAGTCGGTGGGGGTTTTGGGTGGTCGGCATACAGGCAGGGGCAAGGGTTGCCCCTGGAATGGATACACACGATCCAGGGGTTGGCATGGTGGTGCCGTGCATTATTGGCCCTCCAGCGCCTCCATCCCTCGCGGAGGATGCCCCAAGTCGAGGGTCCCCAACCCCACCCCTCCCTGCCGAACACTGGGGCGGCAAGCCCAGCAGCCCCATAACTCTTTGCCTGTGAGCAAAGATGGCTATCACCTCCTTGGCTCCCCGCAGAAACCCTTCTACCAGGTTCACGTTTTTCAATCATAAAATCATAGAACTTACAGTGCAGAAGGAGGCCACCTGGTCCATCGAGTCTGCACCAGCAATTGGAAAGACTACCCAAGCCCACGCCCCCACCTCATCCCCACAACCCAGTAACCCCACCTAACGTTTTGGACACTAAGGGCAAGTTATCGTGGCCAATCCACCTAACCTGTACATCTTTGGACAGCGGGAGAAAACCGGAGCACCCGGAGGAAACCCACGTAGACACGGGGAGAACGTGCAGACTCCGCACAGACAGTGACTCAAGGCCGGAATTGAACCCGGGACCCTGGAACGGTGAGGCCGCAGTGCTAACCACTGTGCGGCCGTGCCACCCCGAAAGCAGTACTAATCGGCGCCGGCATCACCACTTACCGTGGAGGCCGCTGAATGACGGGAGGCCGTTGAAAATGAGGTTGCTCCCATTAATTATACGGAAATAGGGCTGAAGTGGTGATAATTGGTTTCTCAGCACGCGAAGGCGAGATCCCGATTTTGCCCACAGGAGCGGGCCGGTTGCATCACAAACTGTTTGGTGCCCGGCCTGGTTCTCGTTTTCGGCCTCTCCCGCAATTCACGGGCCCCATTTCGCTCAAGCCAGAGTGCAACGAGGCTGGAGAATCGCTCCCTCAATGTCTAGTTAATAACCATCAGAGGTGCCTCCACAGAAACAATTGGCCAGTTAGCAATTTAGACATTTCTTCTTGGCAATTTTTGTTCAGTTGAGAAAACATTTCCTGAGGCTGAGAAAGGTTGCCTGCGACATAAAATGAAATGTGTCATGTACAGCAAGCAATTCAAAAGGCAAGTGGTATGTTCATCCTTATCGTCAGAGGGTGAGAGTATAAGGGGTATGAAAGCTTTTGGTGAGTTTGCAGTTGGAGGGACTGGAGGTGGTTTTGGTCCCTTCACTCTCAGGGAGAATGTATTTCCCTTGGAGGGGGGAGTAACAGAGGTTCGCTAGGTTGACAGTTGGGTGAGTGATTGGGCTGAAATTCTCTGGTGTTCAGAAGAACAGCAAACTAACCAGATTGAAAGGGATAAAATTATTGAAGGGCTCGGCAGGGTAAATGCTGAGAGGCTGTTTCTCCAGGTGGTGAATGGAGAATTAAGGAGTCATAGTCTCAGGATATAGAGATCGGTGTAAATGTTGCGGGTTCCCTGAATCACTGACATCAAAGGCTTTCAAAAAGGTCATTTATTCACGAGCTCTGCAACTACTTCAACACTCGTTCTCTGCCCACGTTCCTGAGGGTGACTCCAGCACTCCTGCCGCGTGACCTCTTGACCTCTTTTGTAGCCATGCCATCACGTTCTCACGAGACCACTCGCCCCACATTTTCCCCTTTTAGTTCAGACACCTGGTGGCATGAGATGTAACAGTATGTGCAATGGGAAACTGTGTAAAGACTACTGTGCAGTGTGCAATTAAACAAGCTAGCAATGAATAACTATTTACATAAATATACATATATATACAGAGGCACAAATTAAACTGGAGCAACTGGTGCATCGCCTATCATGTCTCCTTCTCACCATTGCCATTTCTGTGGGAAAGAACACTGAAATTCCGAAGTCAGTTCTCGGATAAGTGGTAATACAGTCCTGGAATCTTGTGTTCAGCCTGCACAAGCATACTGAATGTTTGATTACACCGATTTGTGGTGCTGTGATCTTTCTGTGGCCAGTGTTCTCACTGTTAGCAGCATAGGGCGATTCATCTGTCTGATCGTCAGGTGCAGGATCCGCTGTGATGGCCTCTCTCGGAGTCTGCATGTCCACTGGTACAGGGGCCTGGTGCCACAGGCCAGGTGACGGATGTGCTGTGTTACCTGTTGGTGCTGGTTCTGATATTTGCAGAAGGTGACAGCGATTGCGTACATATTGGGCACTGTTCAGTTGTGGGGCATTCCTGTGTGCCACCGCCGACCGGTCATGGCCACGTGCAGTCTGAATCCTGACCATTGGACCAGGTGTTAGAGGGCTGCGTCTATGGGCATCTCAATCATAGTGCATTTTGCTTCTCAACCTGTGTTGCAAGAGGGCATCATTCACGTCTTAGCAGCAGGAATCGTGGTTATGGTGCTGACGAGGGCAGGCCCTGTTGTGGCAGGTTTCTTGTAAAGTTAGCTTGTGGAGCCAATTCCTGATGTTACTACAGAGGGCCAGTGCAGTGATTCCTCGGCCCTGTATCCGTTTGCTTCCAACCCGGTGCCCTTGGTGCAGTTGTTGTGTATAGACCCTCTGGAGGTCAGTAGGGATGACGAATCACTAGCCACAGTCACTTCAGCTCTGGAGAATGTGTGGAGCTCATGGCTCACTGCTTATGGCTCCCTTGAGGACTCTGGCCAGCCCCTCATGATGATGTTGCACAGTTGGTCTGCATGTGATGTCTGTGTGTAAGGCCTGTTTGAGTTCCTAAATTCAACGACAGGGCGGTACCCCTGTTGCCATGATGTCTACGTCTTCCTCACAATCTGCCTGATCTGTAGTGGGTAAAACGTCTCTGCCGAGATCATTGGCCAAGTATTATTCTTTGCCATGTTTGTATACAACACTGAGGTTGTAGCATTACAACGTTAGCAGCATGCGTTGCCGCCGTGCAGACGCCGTGTGGAGAGGCTACTTTAAGGTAGTTGAGTGGCTGATGATCTGTTTCAGTAGCTGCAGGACGACCATACATGAAGTCATGTAATTTCTGACAAGCAAAGACTAAAGCAAGGAGTCCCTTTTCAATCTGTGCTCAGTGAGTCTCCGTGTCAGTGAGGGCCCATGGAGCTGTTAGTCCGCTGTTACTGCACCAAGTACTTGCTGGGAAGTGTCTGCTGGTACAAGTACAGGTGCTCAAACATCAGAGTGTTGGAGCACCAGCGGGGCTATGAGTGCCTCTTGGAGTTTGTTGAAGATCACTGTGTGCTGTTCTTGCCAGCACCATTCGATGTCCGAGTGGAGAAGTTGACGGAAAGGTCCAGTTATTTCATTATAATACGGGATAAACTCAGAAAGATAATTCTTCGCACGAAGAGAGTGCTGTGAAGCGAGCTTGTCCATGAGAACGGCCATCTGTCGTATAGCCCTTGTTTTGGCTCGATCGGGTTTTACAACATCATCTGTGAGTAGATGACCCAGGTAAGGAACCGGGTGATACTGAATCTGCATTTCGCAGTATTATGCTTTAATTGGATGGCCCTGAGAATGTCAAGGACGAGGTGAAGATGTGCATCATGTTCTTGCCCAAACAAGAATATCATCAGCAATGATTTTGCAAGGTTGGCCATGTCCCGCTGGAAAACCTCAGTGGAGGTCCCATAGGACATACAACAAAAGTGATGTCTGCCTACCAAAGACATCAACGTGGTTAGTTTCGAGGATTCCCCATCGAACAGCATCTGCCAGTTCTCACATTTCAGATGGGAATGCTGAACACCTTTCATTTTGGCATATCTGCTATTACCTGTTCCATTGTCTTCATAGGGTGATGTGGTCTGAGCAGTGCTTTGTTGAAGTGAGCTGGGTCACTACATACCCTGACCGCAGCATCTTTTTTAAACTGCAGCCACCATTGCTGAAACACATTCCGTGGCCTCGTCGCCAGGCAGATATGACACCGAGTGCTGACATCTGATACAGCTCATTAACAGCTTACTGCTTCATGACTCCTGGTACCCTTCTCAGAGGGCAGACGGTTGGTGGTACCAAATCATCTGGTTTCAACTGGTAGTTTACCAATGATATCACAGTTGAAGTGGTCTTTGTCCACAGTCATCTCTGGGATTTGGTGTTGTAGAGCATGCTCTTCTGGGCCAAGGTGAATGAACCCCAATGTAATGCTGTCTCGAAGCCCTCGTAGTGACTTTACATTCTGGTCAACTATATGGAAGTTGATGTTTCCCTGTGTGCAGTGGAGGGTTGCTACACCTTCAGTGCGAATGGGCTGTAGGCAAACACCACGATGTCCAACTGGGTGCTGGGATCCGGTGTCGCATACAGGTCTAGTTCCCGTAACCTTTGCTCAAACGGTACATTATTCTTCACTCCGGCATCAATCTTGAATTAAAGTCTGGGGTTACTGCTAATTATGTTGAGAATGGTGAATGGCCCATCGAGTATGCACCAGCCCTCCGAAAGAGCACCCTTCCTGAGCCCATTCACCCACCCTGTTTTGTTATGCTCTTGACGTAGCAGAAGCTGCTTCCTTGATGTGCACTCTGAGAAAGGAAGGTTCAGACTTGGAGATAGCTTGAACACATTTATTAAACTGTTAACAATTCTCCTACTTGGATTCGACTCTCCTGTTAATCCTGCTATAGCTACTCAGACTGACTAACCAGTCTGCTACAATCCACGTGGTGGGTGTGATGTGTTTCAATCAACCCTGTCTGTACTCACTAAGTGTCTCCACTGGAAAGAGACTGAGCATGTGTGCTGTGTCCTTTTATATGGGTTGGTGTAATGCCCCCCTGTGGTAGTGTCACGTCTGGATGTGTTGTGACTGCCCATTGGTCGTGTCCTATCTTACTGACCTATTGGTTGAATGTCTGTGTGTCATGATGTCTCTGGTGCTCCCTCTGGGGTGTTTATCTAGTCTTAGTGTATTTGCATTAACCCCTTGTGTATTTACAGTGATGCATATCACCACAGACCCTATCCCTGGAACCCCATAACCCCACCGAACATTTGGACATTAATGGGCAATTTTAGCTCGGCCAATCCAGCTAACCTGCGTATCTTTGGATTGTGAGAGGAAACTGGAATACCCGAGGAAACCCACGCCAGACTCGGGCGAGAATTTGCAAACTCCACGCAGACAGTCACCCATGGTTGGAATTGAACCCGGGTCCCTGGCACTGTGAGGCAGCAGTGCTAACCACTGTGCCACCGTGCCGCCCTCAATTTCTATTGTAGGCGCATCATCATGTTCTCAAGTGGCCACCCGACCTGCAGTCGATTATTTAGGACTGAGATGAGATGTAATTGGCTGAATTCTCCAACCTCCCAGCTGCGTGTTTCTCGGCGACGGCCAATCGCTGGCAGCGGGATCCTCTGCCCTCGCCGCTGTCAATGAGAATTCCCTTGGAGTCACCCTACGCCACGGGGAAAACCACGGGCGGGGGGGTGCGCTGCCAGCGGGATCAGAGAATCCCACCACCAGTGAACAGCCAGAGGAATCCAGCCAATGTCTTCACTTGAAGGGGTGATCAGTTGCTTAGTGTTTTCAAGATTGATAGATATTTTGGACAGCAAAGGATATGTTACGAAAATGGAGCTCAGGTCGAAGATCAACAATAATTGTTTAAAATGGTGGTCCATGTTCAAGGGCTATCATTGAAACCCTACAATGCAGAAGGAGGCCATTCAGCCCATCGAGTATGCCCCGGCCCTTGGCCAGCGCACCCTCCTTAATCTCACACCTCCACCCACTCTCTGTAACTCTCTCTCGAGAACTCCACCTAACGTTTTGGACACTGAGGGACAATTTAGCATGGCCAATCCACAAAGCATGTGCATCTTTGTGCTGTGGGAGGAAACCGGAGCACGCGGAGGAAACCCACGCAGACACGGGGAGAACGTACAGAGTCCACACAGGCAGTCACCCAAGGCTGGAATTGAACCCGGGATTCTGGAGCTGTGAGGCAGCAGTGCTTGCCACCCTGCTGCCCACGCTGTGGTAAACCACTGTTGCACCTCTATTAGGTGATGAATGGTAAGACCTGTACTACAGGTGCGTTGGTAGTCCCTGCCTGCTGGCTCCGCCCAGTAGGCGGAGTATAAATATGTGTGTCCTCCATGCGGCAGCCATTTTTCCAGCTGCTGTGGGAGGCCACACATCTTCGAGCAATAAAAGCCTCAGTTGTACCCAACTCAAGTCTTTGTGCAATTGAACGTGCATCAATTTATTGCTCTAAGATTATCAAAAGATGGACCTCCGTATCAAACCGGATCGCCTGCTGCTGGATCCACATTCAAGCGACGCCAAAAAGGACTTTCAGCACTGGCTAGCTTGCTTCGAGGCGTACACCAACTCGGTGCCCAGCCCTGTCTCGGAGGCTCAGAAGATACAGATCCTGTACTCAAGGTTGAGCTCCAGCGTCTTTCCGCTGATCCAGGACGCGCCAAACTACGCCGTAGCCATGACGCTTCTCAAAGAAAATTACGCTCAGAAGACGAACACGCTCTTCGCCAGGCACGTACTCGCCACTCGCTCTCAACTCCCTGGTGAGTCCATAGAAGACTTCTGGCGGGCCCTAATCCCACTCATCTGGGACTGTGACTGTCAGGCCATTACGGCCACTGAATATTCAAACCCCCTTATGCGGGACGCGTTTGTTACGGGGATTGGGTCGGACCTCATACGCCAGCGACTGTAAGAAGGGGCTACGCTTGACCCAGCAGAGACAAAGAAACTAGCGCTCTCTATGACGGTTGCCTCGCGCAACATTCAGGCCTATACTCCCAGCCCCGCGGCCCACCCCTCCTATGCATTTTGGACCCCACAGACAGCTGCCACAGCCTTACCCAGCCAATACGCCTGCGCCATGCGCCAGCCAGCGAACCCCGGGGGTCCCTGATGTTACTTTTGCGGCCAGCAGAAACACCCCCGCCAACGTTGCCCGGCCCGCGCTGCCCTTTGTAAGGCTTGCGGCAAGAAGGGGCACTTCGCCGCGGTGTGCCAGGCCTGCGCAGTCGCCGCTATCACCCCCACTCCCCTCATTTACAGACAATGGGCGCCGCCATCTTCACCTCCCCGGACCACGCGCGGCCAGTGGGCGCCGCCATCTTCTCCCCCTCAGACCACACATGGCCAGTGGGCGCCGCCACCTTCTTCCCCTCAGACCAAGCGTGGCCAGTGGGTGCTGCCATCTTCCCCTCCGCGCAACAAGTGCGACCCATGGGCGCTGCCATCTTGTTCAACACCCGCCACGTGCGGCTCATGGGTGCCGCCAATTTGTCCTCCTCAAGATCTTCAGGCGCCGCCATCTTGTCTCCTCCACGGCACATGGGCACCGCCAGCGTTCCAGGACCTGTGCCCCCCGGGCTCCCCATCATCCGACACCAGCAATGACCGACCACGACTCGCCTCAGTGACCATCGACCAGTCTCGTCCACACAACCTGGCTACCGCATCGACCAGTGTTAAAATCAACGGACACATGACCTCTTTCCTGCTGGACTCCGGGAGCACCGAAAGCTTCATCCACCCGGATACGGTAAGGCACTGCTCCCTCACGGTACACCCCGCCAAGCAAAGAATCTCCCTGGCCTCCGTATCCCATTCCGTGGCGATCGGGGGTACTGTACGGAAGTACGGACAATCACCAGGGACTGCCAAGTCTGTGCGGAGTGCAAGCCGCACTTCTACCGGTCGGACCGTGCGTGCCTGATGAAGGCCTCCCGCCCCTTTGAGCGCCTCAGCGTGGATTTCAAAGGGCCTCACCCCTCCACCGACCGTAACACATATTTCCTCAGTGTGGTCGATGAGTACTCCAGATTCCTCTTCGCCATCCCATCCCATCCCGGCGCCAACCTATCCCCCCCCCCCCGTGCCCCCAGCAGCAACCCCCCCAGGACCATCCGTCCTCCCCTGCCCACGCCCGAGGATGAAGAGGATTTTGGCACGCTCCCGGAGGCACCGGACATCAGACAAGCATCGGCATCTCCACCACCACTACATCGCTCCCAGCGGCACATCAAGGCCCTGGACCGGTTAAACCTCCAACTGGTCCACTGGACTTCAAAAGACAATTTGTTTTCTCTCTGTCAAAGATTGTAAATGTAAATGTAAAAAAAAAACATTTGTTGTATACAGTTCTCCACCACCCCGCCGGACTCAATTTTAACAGGGGGTGAATGTGGTAAACCACTGTTGCACCTCTATTAGGTGATGTATGGTAGGACCTGTACTACAGGTACGTTGGTTGTCCCTGCCTGCTGGCTCCGCCCAGTAGGCGGAGTATAAATATGTGTGTCCTCCATGCGGCAGCCATTTCACCAGCTGCTGTGGGAGGCCACACATCTTAGAGCAATAAAGCCACAGTTGTACCCAACTCAAGTCTTTGTGCAATTGATCGTGCATCACACGCCATGTCCTGCTCTTATTTCCTATGCTCTCATATTAAGTCAAACTTATAAGAACTGTCAACTGAGAGTTGGCATCGGCAAGTGAAATTTTTCAAAAGGAAATATTTAGGATAAAGGCATCGAGAAACATTATAAATCTCCTCAAGAAGACCAGTAATATAAGAACTGCAGTGCCTGATGTACAAAATGAAAATGCATCTCATTATTCCGTTAAGGTGTGTGCTTCTGGATATAACTGCAATGTAAAAGCCCAATTAGGTCCTTTGGAGATTAAACTGGGCAGAAATATCATGGCAGATCAGAAAAAGACATCAGTTTCAGATGTATAATTAGGAATAAATTGGCCTGGATTTGCAAAGCAGTTCTAGTTAAATTGGTCACTGAGGTAGAGAAATGAAAAGTGTGGATGAATTACTCGACTCAATCAACCTGGCTCAGCATCTGTAACCTATGTTACAACAGCGAAGCATGTCGTATAAAGAAATTCAAAGCTTTTAAGTGAGCTTAAAGTATATGCGTCAGATGAGATGGATTCTAAAATTTTGCAGGAATGTATGTTGAATTAAGAACATAAGCAGGAGCACACAGCCCCTCCAGACTGCTCCATCATTCAATACAATCGTAGCTGATCTGCTTCAACCTCACCTTCCCACCAGCTCCATGGGCAACACCTCAACCAATCAGCACCCTCTTCTTGTTCATTTTAAAGTGTTGCTTTCTTTGAAATTTGGCATTCCTGTGTCTGTCCTGATGATGCACAACAAAACGTTTCAACAGATTTTGTGCATCTGGAGAGACACTTTTCCTGCTGGTGTGGGAGTCCAGCACAATAAGAACAGGACAAAATCTTGTGCCCTCCTCTGTGGTAGGTTTGGAGGCAGGGTAGCTTTTAATCGGATGGAGGGTGGAGCCCCCGTCACCTTCCTGTCTCCACCCCGACTAAGTCCGTGGCGGAAGGCCCAAGGACAGCCTTACTGCCCTGCAACCAATTGAGGCTTGTAAATGGCCCATTGATGCTCAGCTCAGTTATGGGCCTTACTCTGCTGTCACTGGTATTACCTCGGCACAACAAACAAACCAATGCGGGCTTGCTTGTGAGCGCCAGGAGGGCCGGGGAGAGAGGCGGAGCAAAGGCAAAGAGTGTCTGAGCATCAAGAAGCGGGCAGGGGTGCTGACAGTCACTCCCCTGCCCTTGCTGCCGATCTCCCTCACCTCACATTCCCCCGATCAACACTCACCTGTGACTTGGGATCCAGCGGCGATAGTAGCCTCCTCCATTCCATAGAGCTGTCGGCCTCTGGTCTGGAGCTCTTGGCAGGCTGGGCTTGTCAAATGAGTGGAGCAAGATGTGGAGGGCCTACCCGGAGAGAGGGGCTTGCAGGCACTCCAACCAATGGCCATGACCCTTGACTCCTCCATAAATGCTTCTGCCCACAGGCGTAACATTAGAGCTGGATCATTCACGAGAGGGGTTAGGAAACACTTCTTCATGCAAAGAATGATAGAAATGTGGAACACCCTCTCTCAACCACAATGCTAGCTTCATTAGTCATTTTGAATTGGATAACAATAAATTTTTGCTAGACACGAAGATATGAAGCATAGTTGGGCTAAGATACAGATCACCTTGACCTCACTGACTGACCAGCAGGCTTTAGAGGCAGAATAGCCTATTCCTGTTCCTATTTTGTGATCATATACAGACACTGGATGGCCCCAATCTTCCAGTTGGGATAAGAATCTTTGTATTTGGGATAAGTTCAGGTACGGAGTGCCTTTGAACATAAATGGTTTAAGCCATCACCAAAATAACATGCCTTGTCCTCAGACATGAGCTCCTCAGTGACTATGGGTCCATTGCTTGCCTAACCTGCAGTATGCACATCGTTGACAGGCGACTTATCTCTGTTATTCAACTGTTGAGTTTATTTTTGAAACTCTGTATTTAGCAGGTGATGGTCGAACAACAGACTAGCTGAAACTTTGAAGCTGGATGGGGGTGACAGGACGGGGGGGGTGGGGGTGGGGGGGGGGTGACGACAGTGTGTCCCACACAAGGATGTTGCCACTGTGACATCTTTTCTGCTTGTGTTCTGGGGGAAATAGTCAGTAGGCTTGTCACTTTTCTCTTCCGCTGACCAGTTACCCAAACATGGTCAAGACCCGTAGATTCCAGGTCTAGGATTTACATGATTATATTGTGCCTAGGTGAATTTCTTTCTCTGCAAGAGTTCATTGTCTGAAGTAATTGCATCTAACGTCCCACGCAGGTGATTAAAATTGCCTGGATGTTCTGTGAATGGATCTGGAGGTGATCCCATTCACATTCTTTCAAAGTAAGTGTCGCTGGGGTTTTGATCCTATTTTAATGGCTTTTGAATGTGCAAGGTACAGTCGTGCAAATGCTCAACCCTTTCAGAAGCTGTCAAATGCCTGTCGAGTGGAACAAGATGTGGAGGGCCTACCCAGAGAGAGGGGCTTGCAGGCAGCTCACTGGAATGCATTTCACTCTTTCAAAACTAGTGATGTTCAGCCAGTAAAGCCATTAAGTCATATTTAATATAAAGCCTTTGTAAGAGCAGGAGGAGATTATTTGGGTAGCTCTTGCAAAGAGCCAGCACTCACAAGGCAAGCTAAATGGCTGTCTCCTGTGCTGTATGGGTCGATGAGATTGGAACTTGGAGAGAATTACACATCCAATCCCTGTGTTCAACCCCAGGATTCCTGGTCCACTGACATGCCACTATATCAATGCCATCTTTTACTGCAGTGAGCACCATTTTTGCCACCATGGCATAGGCAAGGGTAAACTTTGTAAGATCAAAAACAAATCTAGCAAAAAAAATATTCTAATTGGAAACGCAAGTGCATCTGTGATCAATTAGTCATCTGAAACTTGAATAATGGCCATATTCCTGCAATCTTAAAAATAAATCATAAAGTAGCTTACAAAAGGACCAAAATAAAAGGATTCCATTTCAACCTTTAACTATCAAAGGCTGGGACGGAGGAGAGAATGAGCTTGTTCCTTCGATCCCCCAATCCCCACCCAGGGACTCGAGGGCGAATGGGCACATAAATGAATTTTTGTTGCTTGCTTCATTGCTGACAGGAGGACAAGAGCAGAGGATTGTTATTGGAAGGATGGAGTCAGATAAAAGATGTTTCCACACACAGAATAATTAATATTTCACAAGGGCACAGGAACAGCATCAAGAAAGGAAGGATGCTTTGCAAGTGGCGACTGAGGCAAAACCAGAACACAATTCAAAGCGGAATTGATTTGAAAAGGATGAATAGAGAAGGATACAGGACAAGGCGCAAGGAAATAGGATGAGATTCGACAGCTCCAGATGAAGAGCCAGTTTCAGCACAAACTCAATAGCACAAATTGCCCCCCTCACATCCTCCTGTGCTATAATTTCTGATTCCATTGCATGCCAGAGGCATCTTCCTTGTATTAGTGCATTTACCAAATACCATGATTAATTCATGAATAAGCGCTCCGATCTAATTAACCACTGCGCTCTCCTGGGGATACAGAAATCACCCTTGACATTCTTTTTCTCTCTCTCTACGGCAGTTGTATCCCGAACTATCCCAAAGGCCCCTGAATAGAAGGAGCACAGTTCGCCCAGAGGAGGAAGGAAGAAATGTATTTGCTAGCGAGCATTGAGCCAGCAGACTATCTCTTGTGGCTTGTCACGAAGTGTTCAGATGTGGAGTGAGCCGATAATCAAAAGGCTCCCCATTTTTCTTTAATAGGCCATGAATCTTGTGGTTCTTGGGTGTGTCTGTGAAGGCTCTCAGGGATTCCACTCTTCCCCTATATAAGAAAATGGTAGCACATAGAATCATAGAATCCCTACAGTGCAGAAGGAGGCCATTCGGCCCATCGAGTCTGCACCGACCCTCTGAAAGAACACACCACTCAAATCCACTTAGCTGCCCAATCCCAATAACCCCTTAACTTAACCTACACATCCCTAGACACTAAGGGACAATTTAGCATGGCCAATCCAACTAATCTGCACATCTTTGGACTGTGAGAGGAAACCGGAGCACCTGGAGGCAACCCAAGCAGACACAGGGAGAATGTGCAAACTCCACACAGGCAACCACCCGAGGTCACCTTGCCGCCCTGTAGAATCTATAGAATCCCTACAGTGCAGAAGGAGGCTATTTGGCCTTTGAATTTGCACTGACCCTCTGAAAGAGCATCCTACCTAGGCCCACTCCTCTACCCCTGCCCCGAAGCCCCACCTAACCTGCACATCTTTGGACACTAAGAGGCACTTTCGCATGGCCAATCTTTGCATGTTGTGTTATGTAGTAATCAATTTTAATATAATTTGGTAGCATCTATCCCATGGACACTTCCTTGATTTCAAGTGATTTGCAAAGGGAACAAATGTGATATGAGAAACAAAACTATTCTCACGAGTGGACTTCCTGAAAGTTTGACGGTGGCAGGTTCAATCTAGGCATTCAAAAGGGAATTCGATCATTATTTGAATCAAAATGTGCAGGGGTACAGGGCAAAGGTAAAGGAATGATTGCACTAAGTCATATTGCTCATTTTGGAGAGCCGGTGCAAACTCTATAGGCCAAATGGCCTCTGTGCTGTAGCAATTCAGTGAAACTGCGATATTAGCATGTCATCAGATCAATGCCATCTCGCTGGCTATGTTTTGTCAATCCTAATTTTGTTATTTAAACCTCGGGTTTTTGTTTTGAACATTTGCGATGAATAATTTCTGGCTTTTCTTTTTGTTGAGCCACACAAAAGCACAAGGAATCCTTTCTTATGGAAAAACGATTTCAAAGTATCCCCAGCCTGCTACCCACCCCTCTATACATCCAAACTAAAGCCAGAACATCAGCAGAACATCTAACCATGCCGCAAGCCATTTAATCCACTCATTGCTGGTGAAAAATAATACCTTCCAAATTATTCACTGATACAATTCAACCACAATAAAACATTTGTCCCCCGTTGCCCATGTGGTTTGATTCTTTCGAATTCTGTGCATGTGAATTAGGATTGGAATTCTATATAACGAGAATCAATAGCAAAGTGCTTTGCTTCTTTAGGAGCCCAAAGGGTGGAACAAGCTAAAAGCTTAATCTTTCAGCACAATATTAGCCAGGCACTGATTCAAAAATATAAGTAGCTTTCTCATGCACTGTCATGCTTCTTGTGTCCGGTGGGTATAATTCAGAATATGCTCTACGATAGTACATTGGTTGCAGCTACCAGAACTATTGTTAAGGACCAAATTAATTCTCCCTTAGGTTAGCAAGGGATAGCTAGCACAGATCATGTTTGACTGACTCAATTTATTTGGTTGATGAAGGAACTAGCACCTGTTGAAAACATATGAGTGGAATTCAACCCCAAATTTCTTTTTTTTTATAAAACATTTTATTGAGATATTTGTGATTTTGTAACAATAACAGAAGAAACAGCGTACGTACAAATATCAACTTAGTGCAAAGGCCGTCTTCCTCCCTCACAGGTCCCACCTTTCTTGCACACTAATCTAAACTAAACTAACCCCCCCACCCCCTCTGCTGACAGTTAATTTTCTCTAAAGAAGTCGACGAACGGCTGCCACCTCCGGGCGAAACTTAACATTGACCCTCTCAGGACTCCCGGTGGCGCCCTCGAGGAAGCAAGTCGCAGGTCGGATCGCTCCCGCCCGCGATGGGCAAATGGACCTTTTAAACGGACTTTTGCGGGACCTGGCGACCTGGTTAGGTTGAGGAGACGATAGGGAAGAGGCTCCCCCCCCGCCTCCTCCCCCCCCCCCCCCCCCCCCCCCCCCCCCCCCCCCCCCCCCACCAAGAAGGGTATGAGCAGCTGGACCAGAAGTGGTCGAGTGGAGCGGCAGGGCTCGAAGCGGGAGCAGCGGGGACCACAGGCCAGGCGGCGAAACATGGCGGACGGCAGGGACCAGGGAGCGGAAGCTCACTGGCCAAGGGAGCAGCAGATGGAGTTTTTTAAGAACTGCTTCGCCGAATTCCCGTAACAGCCTCCCCGAACAGGCGCCGGAATGTGGCGACTAGGGGCTTTTCACAGTAACTTCATTCGAAGCCTACTTGTGACAATAAGCGATTTTCATTTTCATTTTCAATTGAAGAGGGACACGTTGGACCCAATGAGGGCGGTAATGGACCGAATGGTCGAGGTGCAGGCGGTCCAGGAGAAGGCGCTCAGGGAGGTCGAGGTGAAGCTCTCCAGCCAGGCGGACACGGTGGAGGAGCTGGAGCATGAGGTGGAAGAGTTGAACGCCCGCCAGAGGAGGATGCAGGAGCAGCTTGAAGAGCTGGGAAATAGAGCCAGGGGGCAGAATTTGAGGATACTGGGGTCAGGTCACTACTGATGAGGACATTTAATGAGGCAAGGGAGGGGGGGGGGCTTCCCCCGACGATGTCGCAGGCCACTATCTCATTGATCCTGAAGCGGGATAAGGACCCGGAGCTATGCGGGTCCTACAGACCGATCTCCTCATTAAATGTTGACGCCAAACTGTTGGCCAAAATCTTGGGCAAAATTCTCCGGAAACGGCGCGATGTCCGCCGACTGGCGCCCAAAACGGCGCAAATCAGACGGGCATCACGCCGCCCCAAAGGTGCGGAATCCTCCGCATCTTTGGGGGCCGAGCCCCAACCTTGAGGGGCTAGGTCGGCGCCGGACAAATTTCCGCCCCGCCAGCTGGCGGGAAAGGCCTTTGGTGCCCCGCCAGCTGGCGCGGAAATGACATCTCCGGGCGGCGCATGCGCGGGAGCGTCAGCGGCCGCTGACGGCATTCCCGCGCATGCGCATTGAGGGAGTCTCTTCTGCCTCCGCCATGGTGGAGACCGTGGCAGAGGCGGAAGAGAAAGAGTGCCCCCACGGCACAGGCCCGCCCGCGGATCGGTGGGCCCCGATCGCGGGCCGGGCCACCGTGGGGGCACCCCCCGGAGCCAGATCGCCCCGCGCCCCCCCCCCCCCAGGGACCCCGGAGCCCGCCTGCGCCGCCTTGTCCCGCCAGTAAGGTAGGTGGTTTAATTCACGCTGGCGGAACCGGCATTGCAGCAGCGGGACTTCGGCTGCTCCGTCAACCGCTGGGTCGTTGAGCCAGAACTCGGCTCATCTGCCAGCTTCAACCTAGGCCTTCTCTGTTTGCCTATTTCTTCCTTTGCGAGCACTCCTGGTCCACCTATCCATGCACTGGTGTGGGACTCCTCCTTACGGTCGCGTCCACTATCAATTTTCCAAATAAAATCTGAGAGAAAATCGGGGAAAAGGTCCAAAAGTCCGACCCGAGTGGGAACTATCAAATGTGCGACCTACTCCTTCATGGCAGCCACCGGAAGTCCAACCAAAACATTTCTAACGCCGCGCTCCTCCAGCCATGCTGCACTGGAAAAACAGCCCGCCGCTAAGCAGTGTTGCCAGTAAACGCTGGGAGACACCCCCCTCCCGGGATTTGCCGCTGCCCGCAATGCCCCGCGAGATTCAATGCACTCTCACGAGACGTTGCAAGGTGAATCCCGGCCTTCACCCCCACACCCTTCATTCCCCGCTGCCCGCAATGCCCCGCGAGATTCAATGCACTCTCACGAGACGTTGCAAGGTGAATCCCGGCCTTCACCCCCACACCCTTCATTCCCCCTCCAATCCCTTCTTTCATGGGCATGGCCCTCCCCTGACCCTGACCCTTGGCAGTGCCACACTGGCACCCAGGCAGTGCCCCTGCTAGCCTAGCAGTGCCACCCAGGCACCCAGGCAGTGCCAGCCTGGCAATGCCAAGGCACCCAGGTGTCAGAGGGAGAGCCAAGGTGTCACCCTGCCCTGTCCCGACCTCCCAGGGGTCTCCAATGGCCGACAAGACCCCCCCCCCCAACAGGTGCCATTGCACCTTGTCCACATCTGTGTGGATCAGTACTAAATGGCACCCGGTCGAGCCCTGCCTGGGTCTGCTTTGTTCCCGAGCGCCGGTAGAATCTGGCACATGCATATTTAAATGGGCCTAATGGCTCATTTATATATGCTGATCTGGACCTCACCCACGCTGGGCGAGATCCAGATCACGATGTCTCGCGAGGGGCAGTTGAATCTCGCGAGACATCTCGAGCGTTGTGATTCAATGGCCTCGACGCGACACCAAATTGGGCGCCTAGAGAGCTTTCAGAAGTTACTTGACAATATATTATGTAACAGGCTTATGTGGAAGATAGAAACACATGGGAGCAAACGACAGTGGTAACTAGGGTCTATAATTGGATATAATAATAGGATATATGGGTGGCACGGTGGCACAGTGGTTACCACTGCTGCATCATAGAGCCAGGGCCCCAGGTTCGATTCCCCGCTGGGTCACTGCCTGTGTGGAGTTTGCACGTTCTCCCCGTGTCTGCGGGGGTTTCCTCCGGGTGCTCCTGTTTCTTCCCACAGTCCAAAGGTATGCAGGTTAGGTGGATTGGACATGATAAATTGCCCCTTAGTGTCCAAAAGGTTAGGTTGGGTTACAGTGATAGGGCGGGGGCTTGGGTGGGGTGTTCCTTCGGAGGATCGGTGCAGACCCGAGGGGCCGAATGGCCTCCTTCTGCACTGTAGTGACCCTATGACTCTATAATTGGCTATGTGATAGGAGGCAGAGAGTGGTGGTGAATTAATGTTCTTTTTTCTGACTGGGGAGAGGGAGACTCTGGGACCTCGCACGGGTCAGTTTCAGCAACAGAACGCCTCCTATTCAGTGTAGCTGGGTCAAAGTTCTGCAACTCCCTTCCTAACAGCAGTGTGGGTGTACTTACAACACATGGACTGCACAGTGTCCTCAAGGGCAATTAGGAATAGGCAGTGATGCCCACATCTCGTGAAAGAATGAAAAAACAAAGATGTGACTTATCTTAGTAACTAATTGTAACTGTAACCTTAAAATAGAGAAGCACCATGCATCTATATGAAACTTATAAAAGAAGAAAGATAAATACTGATAAGGTGGCCATTTTGTGTCATCATCCAAAAACATCCTTGTCATAATATACACCAGTATATCATGATGCAGACACACACTGATGGACACACAGTGGGATCAATCAACATACACAACACCGCAACCAATCACCAGTGAGAGCACACGCACTATAAAGACAGTGGGCATCAGAGTTCCCGCTCATTCGAGTAGCAGCTAGCTAGGAGCACAGAGATCACAGCCTGCAACACAGACATTCACCATGTGCTGAGTGCATCAACTGGTTAGGACAAGGCAAAGGTCTTTAGTTAAAGCTGGTATCGTATTTACCCACAGTTCAAGTATGTTTAAACAGTTAACCTTTTAATAAAATAGTGTTGCACTACTTCAAGTGTTGGTGACCTGTATGTGATCCAGAACACACAACACATCGTGATACCAGGAGTGGTTGCATACTAGCACTTCTTAGACCTACCTGTAAGTGATCTGCCTTCCGCCAGCATTCCGTCTTCCTGCAACATGGACAGCATCAGCCCGCCGCCGCCGCTCCGCATCGCCGGCAGCCTCGGGGCCAACTGGACGATTTTCAAACAGCGCTTCCAGCTCTACCTCGAAGCCACGGACAGGGAGGGTGCCTCGGACACCAGAAAGATTGCTCTTCTCCTCTCCACGGCCAGGGACCATGCCATCCACATTTTCAACTCTCTCACCTTTTCAGATGACGAAGACAAGACGAAGTTCAAGACAGTTCTCCTCAAATTTGACACTCACTGCAGCGTAGAGGTGAATGAAAGTTTCGAACGCTACGTGTTCCAGCAGCGTTTGCAGGGTAAGGACGAACCTTTCCAATCCTTTTCAACGCACCTCCGCACCCTTGCGCAATCTTGCAGCTACGGGCCCACATCCGACTCCATGATACGCGACCAGATTGTTTTTGGTGTTCAGTTGGACCCCCTACGTCAGCAGCTCCTCAAAGTAAAGCTACTCACCCTAGCGACCGCCATCGAGACCTGTGTCCTACATGAAAATGCCATCAGTCGGTACACCCATATACAAGCGGCTGAAACGGGGCGGCAAGGTCCCCACGAGGCGGAATGGGGCCAAGTGATTGAGCACCTCCAGGGCCTCAGCCTGGATGAGGGCGGCCATTTTGCGTGCTTTTCACGGACTCTTTCACGGCGCTTGTACGCACCAAACGAGGGGACGGCGATGTGAAGGAATGTAATGCGCAGGCGCGCACCACGCATGACCGCACCGTGCATGCGCGGTGGCGCAGCGAACGTGCTGACATCACAACGTGCGGCAACTGTGGCTCCGCCCATTTAAAGCGTCAATGGCCCGCAAAATCTCGACAATGCCTACGATGTGGAAGAAAACAAAGCAGGCCGACGGCCACCTAGGACACGCCCAGCTATCAGGGCACCCATCCCGTTATTGGTCAGGATCAATGCGAATGATCAAGAAATTGCCCAATTGATTGAGGCCAAGTTTAAGGCCCGCCCAAAAGCTCGTGAAGCCCCCTTCGGGTATAAGAAGAAGGCCTCAAGAGAGAATCGCTCTCTTGGAATCGGCTCTCACAGCGGAGAGACCCGTCCACCAGCTGCACCAGAAGCAAGTAAGCCCAAGGTCAACGCTCGCTACCAGACAGACGACCTTCGCTGTTCCCCTCTACCACTTCGACCCCAGCAGCCTCAGAACCGAACAACGGCCATTGTTCCTCTGACTGAGTGGGCGCCCGAAGCTAAGTATAGGCTTTAGCAGTAGTGATAGTTTAGTCTGTAGTATTTTGTGCATGAGTATATATTGCTGTGTATGTAAATAAATAGTATTGACTTTGAACTAACTAACTGGTGTACCGACTCTTTGATCAGTATTCGCGTTTGAACCTTGTGGCGGTATCGAAAGATACCTGGCGACTCCCATTTGCATTAATGTTCATTCGAAACACAGTATCCACGTCCACAGGATACACCCCCCACACCCTCAGGACTGGACGCCCCATGAAAGGCACAGAATATTCATTAGGACTGGATTTGGCCAGCCCCACAGTCACCGCCCTCACGCATGAGAAAGCAGTACAACAAGTTATTGAGAATGTGAAGGCCGCCCAGCTTGCAGCAGCCGTCAGGCTTGGAACCCGCAAGAAGCAAAGCAAAGTTTGCTTTGATAAAACGGTACACGCCACTGAGTTTGCAGTAGGGCAGCAAGTGATGCTATCCCTATACAACTCCAGTTCATTCCTTTCCCCCAAATTTTCCGGACCGCACTCCATCTCAGATTAAGTCTGTGTATCTGTGTATAAAATCACCTATCCGAATGGCAAGTCTGCGTGGTTCCACATAAACCAGCTTAAGGCTTATGGCTCGCAGAACAACCATGCACACCACATCTCGCTTGCAGCAGCACGCTCAACCCACGAACGACGTATTCCTACCCTCCCCAACCTGTCCAGCCCGTCCTCAGATACAACTTCAACTCCACCATCAGAGGCACGACTCCGCCTCGCCCTACCTTCAACCAGCAGCGGCAGCGACAGCGATAGCGATGATGATAGCCCCAGCACACCACGTTACGATTATACCCCTGCAATAGGCCCCACTCCCAGTGATTCCGAACATGATTCCAGCGACCCCTTCGAGATAACATACATTAAAGCCCCTGACCCAGACCCACCGCCCGACGATTACGGATTAAACCCTTGCAGCTCCAACCTCGACACAGGATTCTAGCACCGAGACAATTCGTTCAGGCTCATCCGGAATGATGAGATGGACCCCAATTCGCCCCAAGCAGCTTTAGCAAACCTACTCCAGTCAAGAGTATGGCAGCCGGGAGAAGATGATGACATAGAGTCTGACTCCCACCAAACAAATCCCTTTGTGACTCTGTTCGCTATTGAGCAATGAGGTGTCCAGATGATGGTAAAAAAGGAACCGATGGAGAGTTATGGTGTCCTTTCTGATGGAACCTGCACCATGTTTGTTATGTATGTTTGTTTGTTATTGTGAACGTTAAATGTTGTTAGTCCACTTAAAGTTTTCATGGCCCCACTCCACCACTCTTTTAATGCCTAATGGCAGTTAATGGAACAAGTTTGTCCGCGGACAACAAATCATCGCTACTCTTCTGATTCGAAGGTAATCATAAGAGGCAGCACCGACGACGACTAAAATTCTTACCGTTCTTGCCGGTCGCTCAGGCAGTGGAGAAACGGCACTGGTCCCCGCCCTGCCTGAGGACCCCCCCCTCTGGTCAGCTACGCTCGGGTAGAGCACATACGGCACTGGTCACCGTCCTACCCGGGGATTCCACCCATTCTTACCCGCCAAGGCCCATACGCACCCCATTTTGGCTCCTTAAGTTCAAAACTCTTTTGTTTCTTTATGGCAACCCTTAGGTTGCTTCCAGATGCTATTTACATCCTCAAACACCAGGATGGTAGATCACACAGGCTGCGAGACGAATCGCACTGTGTCAGTATTTTTCTCGGATGTCTTGCCCAAATATTTGGTTTTTTTAAAAATGAGGAGGTCACAGATGGTGACCAATTATCATGGGTGATTGGCAATAAAGGACAGACAGACAGACAGATGAGATCTTAAACAAGATAAAACAGAAATTATGCTTGTGTCCATAGAACTCGGTCACCTCAGGAACCTCAGAAGAAGAAAAGAAGAAAAGAAGAAAAAAGAAAGAAGGAAAGATGAAGACAACCATTATGCTCTACAGTTGGATTTTAGCAGGATCCCTCCAGTTGCGCGCGAACCCCCTGACCCCTACCACACAGGCCGTGAATGTTTCCCACCCCTGCCATACACTAAATCCCGAGATAGTTACCGACCTAGTGTGACAAGTTCATCACCTGGTATTCCCAGTCCTATATTGTGGAAGCACTGTTAGTACTGGCGATACTCTGCAGTGTCGTTCATACCCTTAGACTCAAGAAATGGCGGAGGAAAGCCTCCCACACCCCGGTATACACCTTCAGATCCCCTATTTTTGGACTTCAACAAACCCCCCAACCCCTTTAAGTGAATTAAAGTACATCCGTTTCTTTGTGTGTGTTCATTTCGTTTGAATAAAGAAATGTAAAACTCTGTGCTTGACTGCCAAGCCAGAGACCTGTGTTGCTGCTATTGTACAGTTTAAAATGTTGTAAATTATTTTGATTGAGTGAGGTTAGTTTAGTTAAGGACAGTTAGAGGTTCCAGTTTTTTTTAATTTTGTAATGCATGCCTGAATGTCATAGCGCCCCGTAGAATTTTATGATGATGTATGTACATAAAATAATTTAGGTAAAAGTTGCAATTCGTAGGGCAGAGCAGTGTAGAGCCTATCAAGTGCTTATGGGTGCCCGACTTAGGAGGAGGATGAAGACGACACAGTAATTTGATCCTTCACGCTTCACGTTGAGGATCACAAGCAGGGAGTGTAGCCATCTGGGATGGCCACTTCCAGAATACAAAATGGACATTTGCAAAGATTGCAGGGAAAAATGGACAATGTTAAGAAAGCAAGCAGGCACAGAGCCTGTCTGCATATTGGAGCCGCAGCTCCCAGACAAGACTGAAACTGTAGGCCCGTTAGTATATGGGTGGCCCATCTCCGGGAACAAAGGAAGATACTTAAGTAACCAATCTGGCTCCAGACCTCACGGCGCCAGTTCCCCAAACCGAAAGCAGAAAACAAAGCAGGCCAACGGCCACCTCGGACACGCCCAGCCATCAGGGCACCCACCCCGTTATTGGTCAGGATCAATGCGAATGAACACGAAATCGCCCAATTGATTGGGGCCAAGTTCAAGGCCCGCCCAAAAGCACGCGAAGCCCCCTTCGGGTATAAGAAGAAGGCCCCAAGAGAGAATCGCTCTCTTGAAATCGGCTTTCACAGCGGAGAGACCCGTCCACCAGCTACACCAGAAGCAAGTAAGTCCAAGGTCAACGCTCGCTACCAGACGGACGACCTTAGCTGTTCCCCTCTAGCACTTCGACCCCAGCAGCCTCAGAACTGAACAATGGCCATTGTTCCTCTGACTGAGTGGGCGCCCGAAGCTAAGTATAGGCTTTAGCAGTAGTGATAGTTTAGTCTGCAGTATTTCGTGCATGAGTATATATTACTGTGTATGTAAATAAATAGTACTGACTTTGAACTAACTAACTGGTGTACCGACTCTTTGATCAGTATTCGCGTTTGAACCTTGTGGCGGTATCGAAAGATACCTGGCGACTCTAAAGCAAACGTAGTTCGAATTAAGGAAGGCGACTATATTGACCACCATATTTAGAAACAACCAAAGAGAGCAACAAGTTTACACATTCTCCCCGTGTTTTTGTGGATTTCACCCCCACAACCCAAAGCTGAGCAGAGTAGGCCATGCTAAATTGCCCTTTATTTGGAAAAAGTGAATTGAGTACTGTAAAAAAAAAATTAATTAATTAATTAATTAAAAAAACAAAAAAAAGGTCTCAAGTATTTTTGGCTTCCCTGTTTCACATTGCTCTCGTAGTTGAGCTTGCGGTATGAGTGCTTTCACACACTACGCTGTCTGAAATATTGTGGCCTGCCCTTGATAGCTAAGAGGAAGTCTTTATTTTTAAAGATTGCTATAGCAACTGGTCCTATTCCATCCCTTGTCTTCAAAATAATGACAGAATAATACGCAAGACCTTTTCTTCTGAAGGCTTTAACTGCCGATTATGTGTAGCAGTGGTAAGATTTTATCACATATCTTTGTCACATTAATGGTTAATCTTTGGCTCCTTTTACAGTACGTAACAGCCAAAGTTCACAATTTATACTGAAGCTGTGCTAGATTCAATATTTTATGCACCGAGTCTTTACCCTTTTCTGACCAACTACAGTTCACCGAGCTCCTTTAATTCTCCTCAAGGGCTTCCAATTAGACAGCTTCATTTCTCAAAGGTTCCAAATCAAGCTCACTGATTGGATAAGTACAGGTTCATAGAACCTTTCAAGAACAGTAACCATGACAAGTGGAATTTAACTAATTGGCAGCTCTCTAATATCATTGACAATCAGAAATATATTTGAACAAATTGCACTGTTTAGTAACTTGAGGAAGCAGGCGAAAATTGTGCATTAATTTATTTTGGCTCTGTACTAAAGTTCTGCATAAAGCAGCCTCTCGCTCCCAGTACAATCCTTGCTGGGAGGACTAGTCTGTCCAGGCCCTGTTTTGGGCCGGCTTTAAATCAGTGCATAATGAGCCCCAGGCGGGTGGCCTCCGCCCCCTATCTGGGAAGGCTCATATTCCACGGGTCCCATGGGAAGATCAATGGTGGTTCCACTCCCCCCATGGTCCTCACGGAGATTAGGACACACAGCCTGTTTGAATTCAGTTTTTTTTAAAATATATTTTATTCAAGATTTTTTGGCCAAACATAACAGTACGTAGTGTTTCTTTTAAACAACACTAAAGCAATATAAATAACAGTGGCCAGTTTTAAACAAATAAATAAATAATATATGAACAGAAACAAAAACCAAACTAAATGGCAACTGCCTTGTCAAAAATAAATACTCTCCAAAGATACAATCTAACAGTCCAATATACCTTACCTAGAACAAGTGCCTATACATATACAATAACATCCCTGAGAGTCCGTCCGATTCCATCCCCCCCCCCCCCCTCCCCCCCGCCCCCCCCCCCCCCCGGGTTGCTGCTGTTGTCTTCTTCTTTTCTATTCCCTCTATCTTTCTGTGAGGTAGTCGACGAACGGTTGCCACCGCCTGGTGAACCCTTGAGCCGAACCCCTTAGTACGAACTTAATCCGTTCTAACTTTATAAACCCTGCCATGTCGTTTAACCAGGTCTCCACACCCGGGGGTTTAGCATCCTTCCACATTAACAATATCCTGCGCCGGGCTACTAGGGACGCAAAGGCCAAAACATCAGCCTCTCTCGCCTCCTGCACTCCCGGCTCCTCTTCAACCCCAAATATAGCCAACCCCCAGCTTGGTTCGACCTGGACCCCCACCACCTTCGAAAGCACCTTTGCCACCCCCACCCAAAACCCCTGTAGTGCCGGGCATGACCAGAACATGTGGGTGTGATTTGCTGGGCTTCTCGAGCATCTCGCACACCTATCCTCTATCCCAAAAAATTTACTGAGCCGTGCTCCAGTCATATGCGCCCTGTGTAACACCTTAAATTGCATCAGGCTTAGCCTGGCACACGAGGACGATGAGTTTACCCTACGTAGGGCATCAGCCCACAGCCCCTCCTCAATCTCCTCCCCCAGCTCTTCTTCCCATTTCCCTTTCAGCTCATCTACCATGATCACCCCCTCGTCCCTCATTTCCCTACATATGTCCGACACCTTACCATCCCCCACCCATGTCTCTGAGATCACTCTATCCTGCACCTCCTGCGTCGGGAGCTGCGGGAATTCCCTCGCTTGTTGCCTCGCAAAAGCCCTCAGTTGCATATACCGAAATGCATTCCCTTGGGGCAACCCATATTTTTCCGTCAGCGCTCCCAGACTCGCAAACGTCCCATCTACGAACAGATCTCTCAATTGTGCTACCCTTGCTCTTTGCCATGCTCCAAATCCCCCATCCATTCTCCCCGGAACAAACCTATGGTTATTTCTTATCGGGGACCGCACCGAGGCTCCCGTCCTTCCCCTATGCCGTCTCCACTGCCCCCAAATTTTCAATGTAGCCACCACCACCGGGCTTGTGGTGTATTTCTTCGGTGAGAACGGCAACGGTGCCGTCACCATAGCTTGTAGGCTAGTCCCCCTGCAGGACGCCCTCTCCAATCTCTTCCATGCCGCTCCCTCCTCTTCTCCCATCCACTTACACACCATTGAAATATTGGCGGCCCAGTAGTACTCACTTAGGCTCGGTAGTGCCAGCCCCCCCCCCGTCCCTACTGCGCTGCAAAAATCCCCTCCTCACTCTCGGGGTCTTCCCGGCCCACACAAAACTCATAATACTCTTCTCAATTCTTTTGAAAAAAGCCTTCGTGACCACCACCGGGAGGCACTGAAACACAAGAAGGAATCTCGGGAGGACCACCATTTTAACCGCCTGCACCCTACCTGCCAGTGACAGGGACACCATGTCCCATCTCTTAAAGTCCTCCTCCATCTGTTCCACCAACCGCGTTAAATTAAGCCTATGTAGTGTACCCCAATTCTTGGCTATCTGGATCCCCAAGTACCGAAAGTCCCTTGTTACCTTCCTCAACGGTAAATCCTCTATTTCTCTGCTCTGCTCCCCTGGATGCACCACAAACAACTCACTTTTCCCCATGTTCAATTTATACCCTGAAAAATCCCCAAACTCCCCAAGTATCCGCATTATTTCTGGCATCCCCTCCGCCGGGTCTGCCACGTATAGTAGCAAATCATCCGCATACAGAGATACCCGGTGTTCTTCTCCTCCCCTGAGTACTCCCCTCCACTTCCTGGAACCCCTCAATGCTATGGCCAGGGGCTCAATCGCCAGTGCAAACAGTAACGGGGACAGAGGACATCCCTGCCTCGTCCCTCTCTGGAGCCGAAAATAATCAGACCCCCGTCCATTCGTGACCACGCTCGCCATCGGTGCCCTATACGGCAACTGTACCCATCTGATATACCCATCTCCAAAGCCAAATCTCCTCAGCACCTCCCACAAATAATCCCACTCCACTCTATCAAATGCTTTCTCGGCATCCATTGCCACCACTATCTCCGCTTCCCCCTCTGGTGGGGGCATCATCATTACCCCTAGCAGCCTCCGTATATTTGTATTCAGCTGTCTCCCCTTCACAAACCCAGTTTGGTCCTCATGAACCACCCCCGGGACACAATCCTCTATCCTCGTTGCCATTACCTTGGCCAGAATCTTAGCGTCCACATTCAGGAGGGAAATAGGCCTATAGGACCCGCATTGCAGCGGGTCTTTTTCCTTCTTTAGGAGGAGCGATATCGTTGCCTCTGACATAGTCGGGGGCAGCTGCCCCCTTTCCCTCACCTCATTAAAGGTTCTCATCAGTAGCGGGGCCAGCAAGTCCATATATTTCCTATAGAATTCAACTGGGAATCCGTCTGGTCCCGGGGCCTTCCCCGCCTGCATGCTCCCAATCCCTTTCACTACTTCCTCCGTCTCAATCTGTGCTCCCAGTCCCGCCCTCTCCTGCTCCTCCACCTTAGGGAATTCCAGCTGATCCAGAAAGCACATCATTCTCTCCTTCCCATCTGGGGGCTGAGCTTCATATAATCTTTTATAAAATGCCTTGAACACTCCATTCACTCTCTCCGCTCCCCGCTCCATCTCTCCCTCCTCATCTCTCACCCCCCCTATCTCCCTCGCTGCTCCCCTTTTCCTCAGTTGGTGGGCCAGCAACCTGCTCGCCTTCTCCCCATATTCGTACTGTACACCCTGTGCCTTCCTCCATTGTGCCTCTGCATTACCCGTAGTCAACAAGTCAAATTCTACATGTAGCCTTTGCCTTTCCCTGTACAGTCCCTCCTCTGGTGCCTCCGCATATTGTCTGTCCACCCTCAGAAGTTCTTTCAACAACCGCTCCCTTTCCCTACCCTCCTGCTTTCCTTTATGTGCCCTAATAGATATCAGCTCCCCTCTAACCACTGCCTTCAGCGCCTCCCAGACCACTCCCACCTGGACCTCCCCGTTATTATTGAGTTCCAAGTACCTTTCAATACACCCCCTCACCCTTAAACACACACCCTCATCTGCCAATAATCCCATGTCCATTCTCCAGGGTGGACGCTGTTCTTTTTCCTCCCCTATCTCCAGGTCCACCCAATGTGGAGCGTGATCCAAAATAGCTATAGCCGTGTACTCCGTCCCCGTCACCTTCGGGATCAGTGCCCTTCCAAAAACAAAAAAGTCTATCCGTGAATAAACTTTGTGGACATAGGAGAAAAACGAAAACTCCTTACTCCTAGGTCTACTAAATCTCCAGGGGTCTACTCCTCCCATCTGCTCCATAAAGTCCTTAAGCACCCTAGCTGCAGCCGGCCTCCTTCCGGTCCTGAACCTTGATCTGTCCAGCCCTGGGTCCAGCACCGTATTAAAATCTCCACCCATTACCAATTTCCCCACCTCTAGGTCCGGGATACGTCCTAACATACGCCTCATAAAGTTGGCATCATCCCAGTTCGGGGCATATACGTTCACTAAGACCACCGCCTCCCCTTGCAATTTGCCACTCACCATCACGTATCTGCCCCCACTATCCGCCACTATGGTCTTTGCCTCAAACATTACCCGCTTCCCCACTAGTATAGCCACCCCCCTGTTTTTTTGCGTCTAGCCCCAAATGAAACACCTGCCCCACCCATCCTTTGCGTAGTCTGACCTGGTCTATCAGTTTCAGATGCGTCTCCTGCAGCATAACCACATCTGCCTTAAGTTTCTTTAGGTGTGCGAGAACCCGTGCCCTCTTTATCGGCCCGTTCAGCCCTCTCACATTCCACGTGATCAGCCGGGTTGGGGGGCTCTTTACCCCCCTCCCCCCCCTGTCGACTAGCCATCTCCTTTTTCAATCCAGCTCCTCACCCGGTTCCCACATAGCCGTATCTCCCCCCAACGGCGCCCTCCCGCCCCGACCACCCCACCCCATACCAGCTCCCCCTTCTCCCCAGCATCAGCAACCCAGTTAACCCCCGCCCCGCTAGATCTCTCACTAGCGTAATTGCACCCCCCATGTTGCTCCCAGAAGTCAGCAAACTCTGGCCGACCTCGGCTTCCCCCCGTGACCTCGGCTCCCACTGTGCGAGGCCCCCTCCTTCCTGCTTCCCTGTTCCCGCCATGATTACCATAGCGCGGGAACAAAGCCCGCGCTTCCCATTTGGCCCCGCCCCCAATGGCCGGCGCCCCCAGCTCCTCATCCTCCCTCCCCCCCCTCCCCCATGGCATGGGGAAGAGAGAAAAGTTACAGGGTCGCAGGATTAACAACTTGGGAAATCATCTCTTCCCCCTTTTCCCCCCCTCTTCACCCCACATATTCGCCCCACCACTTTGTCCCAAACGTTCTTTTTCTCGCCCGCTTATTCCAGTTTCTCCTCGACAATAAATATCCACGCCTCTTCTGCCGTTTCAAAGTAGTGGTGTTTCCCTTGATGTGTGACCCACAGTCTTGCCGGCTGCAGCATTCCAAATTTAACCTTCCTTTTGTGCAGCACCGCCTTGGCCCAATTAAAGCTTGCCCTCCTTCTCGCCACCTCCGCACTCCAATCTTGATATACGCGGATCACCGCGTTCTCCCACCTACTGCTCCGAGTTTTCTTTGCCCATCTGAGGACCATCTCTCTGTCCTTATATCGGAGAAATCTCACCACTATGGCTCGAGGAATTTCTCCAGCCCTCGGTCTTCGCGCCATAACTCGATAGGCTCCCTCCACCTCCAACGGGCCGTTCGGGGCCTCCGATCACATTAACGAGTGCAGCATCGTGCTCACATATGCCCCGACGTCCGCTCCTTCTGCACCTTCGGGAAGACCAAGAATCCTTAAATTCTTCCTCCTCGCATTATTCTCCAGCACCTCCAGCCTTTCCGCACACCTTTTGTGTTGTGCCTCGTGCATCTCTGTCTTCACCACCAGGCCCTGTATGTCATCCTCATTCTCAGCAGCCTTTGCCTTCACGACCCGAAGCTCCTGCTCCTGGGTCTTTTGCTCCTCCTTTAGCCCTTCAATCGCCTGTAATATCGGGGCCAACAGCTCCTTCTTCATCTCCTTTTTAAGTTCTTCCACGCAACGCCGCAGGAACTCTTGTTGGTCAAGGCCCCATATTAAACTGCCTCTTTCCGACGCCATCTTGCTTTGTGCTTGCCTTCCTTGCCGCTGCTCTAGAGGATCCACCGCAATCCGGCCACTTTCCTCTCCTTTTTCCATCCGTGTCCAGGGGGGATTCCTTTCTGGTTTACCGCACAGTGTTTTTAGCCGTTAAAATTGCCGTTGGGCTCCTATCAAGAGCCCAAAAGTCCTTTCCACCGGGAGCTGCCGAAACGTGCGACTTAGCTGGTCATCACCGCACCCGGAAGTCCAATTCAGTTATTTTTTTTGACCAGCCCTCCAGCTGAACAACTGTTGCAACTTCTTACAGTTAAGACGGTGAAAGGTATTGTTTAAAAAGAACTTTCAACATGCATTGGGCACACAGTATGTGTTGTGTAGCAATCTTGTAAAGAGTAGCCCATACCAAACATTTGCGGATCTAGAGGAGGAGGCCCCCAATAGAGGGAATCCTTTCCATCAATAAATAGATCTGGAATATGGGGCGGGGTTCTCCCTTACCCAGCGGGGCAGGGGGGCCCGGCAGGATGGAGTGGCGTGAACCACTCCGGCGTCGGGCCACCCCAAAGGTGCGGATTTCTCCGCACCTTTAGGGGCCAACTACTCACCTTTAGGGGCTAGGCCCGCGCCGGAGTGGTTGCCGTCCCGCCAGCTGGCGTGGAAGGCCTTTGGCGACCGGGGGAAGTCCGCGCATGCGCGGGAGCGACAGCGCCTGCTGACGTCATCCCTGCGCATGTGCAGGGGGAAAGAGTGCCCCCATGGCACAGGCCCGCCCGCGGATCGGTGGGCCACGATCACGGGCCAGGCCACCGTGGGGGCACCCCCCGAGGCCAGATCACCCCGAGCCCCCCCCCCCCCCCCCAGGACCCCGGAGCCCGCTCGCACCGCCTGGTCCTGCCGGTAAGGGAGGCGGTTTAATTCACGCTGGCGGAACCGGCATTGCAGCAGCGGGACTTCGGCCCATCGCAAGCCGGCGAATCGCCGGGGAGGCCCGCCGACCGGCGCGTCTCGATTCCCGCCCCTGCCGAATCTCCTGTGTCGGATAATTCGGTGGCCGGCGGGGGCGGGATTTACGCCGCCCCCGGCGATTCTCCGACCCGCCGGGGGGTCGGAGAATCCCACCCATGATCGATGAAGATATGTCTGGACGAACTATTTACGCTCCCCGTAGAAGCCAATAATTTCTACTAAATAGATTAATTTCCCAGTGACTGATGGAAAGAATTAAAGGGCAGGATTCCCATGCTTGAAGACTTTTACTGCACCAAACAACCAGAATCAATATAGATCAAACATTAATTAGCAGGTGACCAAAAAATCAAACTAAATAAAAGGCTAGGTTTCGCAGTTACCAACTAATACAACTCAACAAAACTCTTTTATACAAAGCCATGCTTCTGATGCTTACATGGTATTAGAGAAACAGTCCCACAGTCGCTCCCAGCTCCCCAACAAAGGGTCACTCCCTCCTGCCACGCCAGGTTCAAACTTCCAATGTTCTTCGACAATCATTCCACTCAGCCTGAGTTTCCCTCGTCATAATTACCACCAGCATTGCACATCTTGCTGACTGTCCATTCCTTAAATTGTCCAGAGCACTAGGGGGTGATGGTGGTAATGTCATTGAACTAGTAATCTGGACACCCAGGCTGCTGCTCTGGGGCAAGAGTTCAAATCCCGCCATGGCTACTAGTGGAATTTAAACTCAATTAATCTGGAATATAAAGTAGATCTCAATAATGGTGACCATGAACCTATCAGTGATTGTTGTTAAGACCCCATCTGGATTCATAATATCCTTTCGCAAAGGAAATCTGCCATCCATATATGGTCTGGCTTACATGTGATCCCCAAACCCACAGCAATGTGGCTGCTTCGTAAACTGTCCTCCACAATGTTGAAGAGCAATTAAGAATGGGTAGCAAAGGGCGGCTCAGTGGTGCAGTGGTTAGCACTGCTGCCTCACAGCGCCGAGGACCCGGGTTCGATCCCAGCTCCGGGTCACTGTCCATATGGAGTTTGTACATTCTCCTCGAGTCTGCTTGAGTCTCACCCTTAACGATGTGCAGGGTAGGTGGATTGGCCAGACTAAATTGCCCCTTATTTGGAAAGAACTAAAAAAAAAGAATGGGGGCGAGATTCTCTGACCCCCCGCCAGGTCGGAGAATCGCCGGGGGCTGGCGTGAATCCCGCCCCCGCCGGTTGCCGAATTCTCCGGCACCGGATATTCGGCGGGGGCGGCAATCGCGCCGGTTGGCGGGCCCCACCCCCCGCGATTCTCCGGCCCGGATGGGCCGAAGTCCCGCTGCTAGAATGCCTGTCCCGCCGGCGTAGATTAAACCACCTACCTTACCAGCGGGACAAGGCGGCGCGGGTGGGCTCCGGTGGCCCCACGGTGGCCTGGCCCGCGATCGGGGCCCACCGATCCGCGGGCGGGCCTGTGCCGCGGGGGCACTCTTTTCCTTCCGCCTTCGCCACGGTCTCCACCATGGCGGAGGAGGAAGAGACTCCCTCCACAGCGCATGCGCGGGGATGCCGTAAGCGGCCGCTAACTCTCCCGCGCATGTGCCGCCCGGAGATATAATTTCCGCGCCAGCTGGCGGGGCACCAAAGGCCTTTTCCGCCAGCTTGCGGGGCGGAAATTAGTCCGGCGCAGGCCTAGCCCCTTAAGGTTGGGGCTCGGCCCCCCCCAAGATGCGGATGATTCGGCACCTTTGGGGTGGCGCGATGCCTGACTGATTTGCACCGTTTTGGGAGCCGGTCGGCGGACATCGCGCCGATACCGGAGAATTTCACCCTGGGTCATAAATGGTGGCTTTACATACCGGAAAGAATAAAGAGCACTTTCTGTTCTGATCCCTTTCTTTTGAACATAAACCGTACTCTCACAAACATCCTGCTTGGTTGCTAACACCAAACCATTCTCCTTGCTTCTTCACAGCAGTAACCGTTTTGTTTTTTCTGTGACTCAAACAGCAGCAGTAATTTTTCTGCAAAGAAGCTTTAAACAGCCTCCCCACCTCATGGGTTTCTGTTTGAGTTTCTCTTCCCATGGCAATCAGATCCCCTGGGGATGTCTCAGAGCTGAGATGTGTTTCGTGAATTCTCTGCTTGACTTTGAGTTAAAGGTCCATTTCAAGACACAACTAAATTAGTGAATGAAGCAGGTTCAACCATGTCTCCCAAATGGGAAAGTGGCTATGTGGTAAGATGGGGTAAGTGGGAGTAATTGGGCAATTCTTTAAAAAAGCCACCACGGGCATGAATGACTCCATCTGCATTGTATAACGCTGTGCCTTGGTGGTGAAAAGATCATTCATCATTGGTAAGCAACGTGGGGGGGGGGGGGGGGCGGTGTCGGAGAATCCCGCCCCATAACTTTAGCGTTCCTGCAGGTCCTGTTTTATTTCCTCCATTTTGTTTTCGATAAACAAGAGTTTAAACCGCACCGGAGTCAAGGTCCAAAGTAAGATAAAAAGTGTTAGTAATCTTAAGAAATAATAGTATCCGAAAAACACAATTATATATGGGTTCCTCCCAAAATCCCAGACCTCAGAGGCACGCACTTTCTTCCTTTATTAATAAATCACATTCAAATTTTTTTGGAACAACCTAGAAAATTAGAAAATGCTGACAAGATAGTTTCAGGACATTTCTCGTGGTTTGGTGCCTGTTCATCTGGAAAAACTTTGTTATGTTAGAATGGATCATTCCAACTAATTTTAAGCACCACTTTTAGGTTTCATGTAACTAACAGATGTGTGCTCTTAAAAGAACGGGAAAAACAAAGTAACGTTTGGAAATTCAACTGGGCAGCCAGATCGTCACTTTGCCCAAGTTACCTCATTGGTCAATCTCAACTCCGTCCATCCCACCACACAGTTACTCTATTCCTTCCTGATCCCCAGTGGTACCTTCCGTACTCCATCTAACTGTAAAGTCTCAGGGAAGCGACCAGTCGGAAGCGGCGACTGCAGAAAGGGTTTTACTTCATCGAAAGCCATTTGCTGTGGTGGGTCCCCAAACAACTGGTGCAGGGGTAGCCAACATTCGTGCCAAGTCTGTGCTGAACTTGCCACAATAATTTTAAAAGTGCAGAGTCCTCTTTGATCCTTTGGCACGGGTGCCTGCCGGATTGCCCGAACTTTATCATCCACTGGATGTAACCCGTTTTTGTCCTCCCTGTAGCCTATGTAGACTAACTCTTTTGCATGGAATATGCCCTTTTCCCACCATAGGCGGACCCTGAATGTCTCGGATCCATGTAGCAAATCCTCTGGGTTTTTCATGCGTTCCCGGTCGTAGGAACCGGTGATCAATACGTCATCCAGGTAAACTGCTACCTGTGGAAATCCTCCGAGGATATTCTCCATCACTTGTTGGAATATGGCACATGCTGAAAAAAACTCAGCCTGGTGTACTCATACAACCCCCTGTGCATGTGACGGTTAAATCTTTCCACGAGGCCATATCCAGAACTAATTGAAGATGAGCGTGGCTCAGGTCAAGCATGGTGAAGCTGACTTACTTCTGCCATCGCCGGATCAAACGACCACCCGGCATCTACCGACCGTGCCAGGGAGACCCCAGTCGTGTGCCGTTTAGTACTGGTCCCCACAAAGGGGGGGCCAGGTGGAACGGTACCTGGAGGGGGGGGTGTCCCAGGCAATCAGAGCCCCCAGGTGGCCGGCCTCCGGGCAGGGTGGTACCCTGGCACTGCCGGTGCCACCAGAGCACTTTGGCACTGCCAGCCTGGCACACTGGCAGTGCCCCCTGGGCACCTAGCTGCTGGCCTGGCATTGCCAGGGTGCTCAGGTGGCACTTTAAGGGTGCCAGGCTGGCATTGTGCCCAGACTAGGGATCGGCCCTGGGTGTGCCCTGCCCAAGGATGCTGGGGTGCGAGGGCCAGAGGACACACTGACAGGTGCGTTGGGGCATTCGGGGATTGTCGGGGGTTGTGTCTGGGGGGTTCGTGAGATCAGTCTGCCATTTAGAAATGGAATCCGAACCCTTTCCTGCACTGAAGTGCTCAGCTTGTCAGAGCTCCTCAGAGCAGGAAATGCAGCTAAGTGTAGCCTCGCTGTAGCGTTCCCCTCCGTTGCACGAAAACTAAGACAGAGCGCCAAAATATAGCGGGGTGGCTCCTGGCGCTTCTAGCGCTGGGAACGATCCCGCTACGCCCGCCCAGAGTGTCACTCTGTTTTATTTTGGTTAGACCGCGCCCTAAAGTGTGATTGAATGACACTGTGGATCTCACCCAAAAGAACGGCCAGAAACATTTCCCCAAACTAGCCGAAAATTACACCTTTGGTTGAATTCCGCCTCAGATTTCCTCGGATTGTATCAGCTTGATGGGATCATTGTGGAGCCAGTGTGACCCTGAATCTTCTCTCACCCAATCTAGAGAGCAATGCTCTCAGTTAGTGGCATTCTGCCCATGAGTCAGAGGGTGGTGGGTTCAAGCACAAGGTACTTGAGCAGAGAAATGTAGGTCACGGCCTGTAGCACGATAGGAATGCTGCACCTAATGAAGAAACCAGCCTCATAAATGAGAACTTTGTCTGTTCTCCCAAATGGATGAAATAAAAATCCTGGGCGGGATTCTCCTGTCTCCGACGCCAAAATCGCGTTCGGCGATCGGCCGGAGAATCCCCGTTTGCGATGAAATCGGGGACGGCGCCACTTTCGCGACATGCCACCCCTCCAAAGCTCTAGGAGTACGCTGCACGCTTTATCGACGGCCTCAGGATGTTACCTGCGGCCCTCTCCCCGATGCTCCGCTCCCAACCGGCCAAATTCCTGATGGCGTGTGTCTCTCATGCTATTTCTTTGTCGGGAACTCGCCGTGGCGGCTGCGGATTCAGTCCAGCACCTCCACAGTCGGGGGAGAGCCAATCCGCGGGCAAGGGCGACGTTGGCATGGGCTGGGGGCACTGTTTGGGGGTGGTCCGGGGGTGCGAGCGTGGCCAAAGGGAGGGTACTATTTGGCAGGCCGCTGCCATGCGCATGCGCGGCCAAGGACCCGGCAATTCTCCGGCCGTATCAGCAGCTAGAGCTGGGTGCTCGATGCTGCCTGCCTGCTAGCCCCCCACCAAATGAAGGATCGGTGACCGTTTTCCGAATGATTGTTCGGTCGTAAAACGCCACCGTTCCCACGCTGGCATCAGGACATAGCCTAGAAATCGGCGAATCCAGCCCCCTATTTCTGAGAACTGCAGCAGAGTTATCCCTGGTATCTTGGGCAGTATTTTTCCCTCAATTTTTGTAAAGAAAACATTGTTATTTATGGGTGTTTGCTGTGCAGAAATTGCATGCTGCATTTCCTGTATTGCACCAGTGGCTTCACTTTAAAGTACTTCATTGGCTGTAAAGTACTTTGGGCATTACAAGGTCAAGAAAGGCACGAGATAAATTAAAGCCTTTCTTTTTGCTTGTAGTTGGGATAGAAAGTGATTTTTAAAAATTGATACATATTGGTCCTTGTTTTATGTTTGCGGCAGGTGTAGAGGGGCAGCACGGTAGCATTGTGGTTAGCACAACTCTGAGGAACCCCATCAATGAGGCACAAGAAGACTGCAAAAAGAGCCAAATGATCACCAGGTTAGTCGTACAGCAAGCCATCGGAATGATAAAGATGTGCTTCAGATGCTCAGATATTTTGGGCAGCATGGTAGCATAGTGGTTAGCACAGTTGCTTCCCAGCTCCAGGGTCCGAGGTTCCATTTGCGGCTTGGGTCACTGTCTGTGTGGAGTCTGCACGTTCTCCCCGTGTGTGCGTGGGTTTCCTCCGGGTGCTCCGGTTTCCTCCCACAGTCCAAAGATGTGCAGGTTAGGTGGATTGGCCATGACAAATTGCCCTTAGTGTCCAAAATTGCCCTTAGTGTTGGGTGGGGTTACTGGGTTATGGGGATAGGGTGGAGGTGTTGACCTTGGGTTGGGTGCTCTTTCCAAGAGCTGGTGTAGACTCGATGGGCCGAATGGCCTCCTTCTGCACTGTAAATTCTATGATATCTATGATATTTGGGCCATGGAATGGTAAAGTTAGCTGCTGTTCGGCAAACTAATTCAATTACACACAATTAGTCGAGATTATTGAAGCAGAAGAGACAAAGGACTGATGGTGTCTACACGGTTCAGACACTTAGCAGCCATCAAATACCGAGGTGTCAAAACACTTCAATATAGATAGGTTGTACTTCATGGAAAGTTGGCAATACTCCTTGATTTCCTTCTCTGTCTCCAGATGCAATGTTCTGTGAGCTGATATTACAGAAATATGCCTGCCCCACTGAAGAAGGATTTTCCCCTTCAGGAATGTCGCAAAAGGACTAAACTAATGCTCGAATCCTACTGATAGAATACTCAACTGAACCCTATATTGCCAATGTCTGCATTTATCCTGATGAACCTTTTCTCCTTCATAACCTGTAAGTATTATCCACTAATCTAAAGTGTGTTCAGAAAAGAATGCCTACTTGGTGCCAGAATCGGTCATACCTTCCCCTCCTGGATCACATGGTTCATGTCCCATTGAGGCTGCACTGTTGGAGGTGCCGTCTTTAGGATGTTAAAGCAAGGCCCCACCTGTTCTGTGAGGTAGATGCAAAAAAAATCCCTGGCACTAGTTAAAAGAACAGCACCGGGAGTTCTCCCTTGTCTTGGCCAATATTTAGCAATCAATAAATAGCATTAAATCGTATCACCTGGTCATTATCACATGACTGTTTGTGGGAGCTTGCTGTGCGCAAATTGGCTGCTTCTTTTCCCACATTACAAGTGGCGATGCTTTAATTGGTTGTAAAGTACTTTGAGGTGTCCTGTGGTCTGAGCGGTGCTATATCAATGCTAGTCTTTCTTTACCTTTTCTCTCTAGTCCTCAACCAAAGTTTAAGTTAACCAATCAGCTTAGAGCCACATTTCCCGTGCTTCTGACTTATGCGCATCTTTATTATGTCGGACCTAAAAGGAATTGAAGAGTTTGAGAGAAGAAACAGTTCAGGGTGATGTTATTTGTGTATCAGGATGCTTAAGGTTTAATCAAACCACACTAATACGTTTGATATTGCAACATGTTAAAAATCCAAAGGACATAGACTCTAATTTAAGGGCAGCACGGTAGCAGAGTGGTTAGCATTGTTGCTTTACACCATCAGGATCCAGGGTTCGATTCCGGCTTGGGTCACTGACTGTGCGGAGTCTGCACTTTCTCCCCATGTCTGTGTGGGTTTCTTACAGGTGAACAAAGAACAAAGAAAAGTACAGCACAGGAACAGGCCCTTCGGCCCTCCAAGCCTGTGCCGACCATGCTGCCCGTCTAAATTAAAATCTTCTACACTTCCTGGGTCCGTATCCCTCTATTCCCATCCTATTCATGTATTTGTCAAGATACCCCTTAAATGTCACTATCGTCCTTGCTTCCACCACCTCCTCCGGCAGCAAGTTCCAGGCACCCACTATCCTCTGTGTAAAAAACTTGCCTCGTACATCTCCTCTAAACCTTGCCCTCGCACCTTAAACCTATGCCCCCTAGTAATTGACCCCTCTACTCTGGGAAAAAGCCTCTGACTATCCAAACCTGGTGCTCCGGTTTCCTCCCACAAGTCCAGAAAGATGTGCTTGTTCGACGAATTGGACACAACACCAACTGCCCAAGTTCGATTCCCTTTTGAGCTGCTGGAGAGTTAGGATTAGTCCCCTCAACCGGCCTCTGAGACTGTGAGGTAATGCCATTACAGAAAATGTGTCAAGGACCGGCCTTTAGGCAGAAAACATGTGAATTGACACTTATCTAAGGAAAGATATCCTGGCATTGGAGGTAGTTCAGAGCTAGTTCACAAGATTGATCCTGGGCTGGGAAGGATTTTCTTATGAGGAGAGATTGAGTAGGTTGGGCCTGTGCTCATTGGAGTTTAGAAGAATGAGAGGTGACCTGATTGAGACATATAGGAATCTCAAGGGGTTTGACAGGGTCGATGTTGAGAGTTTTTTTCCTCTTGTAGGAGAGTCCAGGACCAGAGGGCACAACCTCAGAGTAAGGGAGTCGCCCATTTAAGACAGAGATGAGGAGGAATTTCTTCTCTCAGAGGGTAGTGAATCTGTGGAATTCTTTGCCGCAGTGGGTTGTAGAGGCTGGGTCGTTAAGTATGTTCATGGCTGGGGTAGACAGACTTTTAATCAGAAAGTGAATCGAGGATTATGGGGATAAAGTGGGAAAGTGGAGTTGAGGATTATCACATCAGATCAGTCATGATATCATTGAGTGGCAGAGCAGCTTCGATGGACCGAGTGGCCTATTTCTGTTCCTACATTTTATGGTCTTATGCTGTATTTAGAATGGTCGAACAAAAAAGATATATAATTTTGAAGCTGTTAGTGACTAAAATTTGTTTTTACAATCAGCCAGATAGATCAGAATTTTTTTTTCCCAGCTCCATAATTTTAATGTTCCTTCTTTTGCCTTATGTGTCTATCTTCACAGCAATCAAAGTCCTCGTCTCCTCGTCGCTGACTCATGCCTATTCTCGTGACAGCTTTTCTTTGGACCTCAGGCACAAAGATGCACTTGGAAAAAAAATCTTGCCTTCATGTAGCACATGTTCAAAACAACAACTCAAAGAGCATCAGGCTTTTTTTTTAACCCGTTGTTGCTTATCCAATATGAGCACAAGATTGCACAGACTGCAGCAAAATTAGTCACAATCCGTTTATGTGGAAGAATGTCGACCCAGACAGCAGAGAACTGTCTGCTGATCTTTGGGGGAAATTGTTGCGTGACCTTTGTCAACTCCAAAGTGGCAGACAAGACATCAGTTTAGAGTCTCGGAGGTGAAAAGGATGTACGTTCCATCCTTACGCAGGAATGAATGATTTCCACCGTCACTTCATTGCCTGCCATTTTCTCGGATCACCTCAGAGGAATGTTGGGGCTGCAATAGAAAAAGGTCTAGCGCAGCGTTGAGCGAGGGAATGTTCCTGGCTGTTCTGCCCCATTTTCCTCAATGTCCATCCCTGGTGTGCTAAAATTGAAGGGTGGCCCAAAAACATATGGGGCGGGATTCTCCGACTCCCCGCCGGGTCAGAGAATCGCCGGGGGCTGGCGTGAAACCCGCCCCCGCCGGTTGCCAAATTCTCCGGCACCGGATATTCGGCGGGGGCTGGAATCGCGCCGCGCCGGTTGGCGGCCCCCCCCCCCTGGTGATTCTCCGGACGCGATGGGCCGAAGTCCCGCTGCTGGAATGCCTGTACCGCCGGCAAGAATCAAACCACCTCTCTTACCGGCAGGACAAGGCGGCGCGGGCAGGCTCCGGGGCCCTGGGGGGGGGGCGCGGGGCGATCTGGCCCCGGGGGGCTGCCCCCACGGTGGCCTGGCCTGCGATCGGGGCCCACCGATCCGCGGGCGGGCCTGTGCCGTGGGGGCACTCTTTTCCTTCCGCCCTCGCCATGGTCTCCACTATGGCGGAGGCGGAAGAGACTCCCTCCACTGCACATGCTCAGGGATGCCGTGAGCGGCCGCTACGCTCCCGCGCATGCGCCGCCCGGCAAAGTCATTTCCGCACCAGCTGGCAGGGCACCAAAGGCCTTTCCCGCCAGCTGGCGGGGCGGAAATCAGTCCGGCGCGGGCCTAACCCCTCAAGGTGAGGGCTCGGCCCCTCAAGATGCGGAGAATTCCGCACCTTTGGGGCGGCGCGATGCCAGACTTATTCTCGCCGTTTTTGACTCCGGTGGGCGGACATCGCGCCGATTACGGAGAATCCTGCCCATGGTGACTGGTCTTTCACCGGGGCCACTGGCGCCTAGAGGCCCTGAAGAGAACATCTCGATGACTAATGGAGGCAATAAGAGGCTCTTTTTAAACTTGCTGCAGCACTTACAGCCCGCAAGCAAGGTCTTCAAGCATCAATGGTTACTGTGATAACCCTCACGAGGACCACAGGGACTCACCCATCGATCTCCCCCGCGGAGTACGAGTTCCCATGGTAACGGGTGGAGGCCCACCCAGCGGGCACTAATTACCAAACCCATTAAATGCCGCCCCAGATCGCACCAGGTGTTCTGTTAGTTCCGGGCTGGGACACTTGTGTTGTGAGCTGTAGGCGTGGCTTCACTTTTCTGTTTGGAATACATCTGTTTAAATCTTCATTACTACGCTGGCGACAAGGAGTAAGAATGCGATTCTGGACAGCCCTGCTTTAAAAAAAAACTGCAGTGAGGAAACGTATGAAGAGAACCCGAGAATTTAACTATTTGGGAAGTTCAAGCAGTACAGTGCGGGCATGAAGGGTTGGCCCAGTATACAGAAACAATGCGCTATTTCTTTTGTGCAAATGGCATAGAAGGTGACGGCTGACAAAAAGTAATCCTTTTGACTGCTTATGGAGCCCCACTGTTCGGCATCATTAAGAGCTTGACTTACTTGGCAGTCCCGGACTCAAAAACGTTTGAATGAACTGGTAGAATTAGTGACAAACCACTGTCAGCTGCACACAGACTTAGTTTATGGGTTCAATGGTCACCTTGGTCGACGCCCATTCTAAATGGATGGGCCTACATCAGATGTAATCCACAACTTCCAGCGCCACTATAGAGTTGCGCCAGTTGAATTGCTGATGGGCCAATCGACACCTCTGGACCAGTCTCATTCAATTCTTTGCCAACTTAGGTGAGAAAGTGGAGCCAAACCAAGAGGCCCAGAAAAAATATTGCAATACCAACGACCCGACAGGACCTTCAAGCCTGGGGTTACCATCTTTGTTCAGAATTTCGGAAGCAGATCCCCTTGGATCCCGGGGAGTTCAATGGAAAAGACTCGCCCCGTGTCGTGCAAGGTCAAGAGGACCATAAAAAAAACAGGTGGACCATTTCAGGAGCAGCGAATCCTCTCCTGCAGGAACTATTCCAGGCAGGGCCCTCAACATCCTTGAAACCCACCTCCAGGCAGGAGACTCGATCCATATTAAACCCAAGAGTCATCCCCAAAGAGGACGAAAACACGGGCTCAGAAATGGAGACCGAGGTGACTGACCCACAGCCGGAAGTCAGCATTGTGGAAGCGCCCCCATCAGTGGCCCGTCGATGCTTGGCGAGGAAGCAATGCTCCCCCATCCACTTCAACCCCCCCCCTCCCCCAGGTACGGCTCCGCTGACGGTTGACTCAAGGCCGTGTGCAAAGAGGCAAAGGAGACCTCATTGTCGTGGGAGTGAGGGGGAGAATCTGGACTTGCGGGGGTTGGGGGAATAACTCATCAATTGCCCCATGGAGCTCATGGAATATGAGTTCCCATGGTAACGGACAGAGGCCCACCCAGCGGGGACTTGTGGGACACTTGTGTTTGGCGCCTTGGATGTGGCTTTACCTTTGAGTTTAGACTAAACCTGTTTAAACCTTCATCTTGGTGCTACCTGCATTACTGCAGTTATATCTCTCGAGGTCTCCTGTTTCTGCTTCCCAATCCCAACGTAAAAGCCTATCGTGCAACCAGCTCAGCCCAGAAATAAATGGACTCCTTCCCTTGTAGTGTCCTGGGCCCAAACATCTTCAACTGTTTCATCACTGACCTTCCTTCCATCGTAAAGTCAGATGTGTGGATGTTCGCTGATGACTGCACAATGTTCAATACCATTCGCCGCTCCTCGGATACTGCAGCAGTTCATGGTTACATGCAGCATGACTGGACAATATCTAGGCTTGGGCTGACAAGTGGGAAGTAACATTCACGCCAAACATGTGCCAGGCAATGACCATCGCTAACAAGAGAGAATCTAACCATCTCCCTTTGACATTCAGTAACATTACCATCGCTGAATCCCCCACTATCAACATCCTGAGGGTTATCATTGACCAGAAAGTGAACTGGACTACCTATATAAATACTGTGGCCACATGAGCAGGTCAGAGGTTTGGGGTAACTCACCTCTGCCTCCTCAAATCTTGTCCTTCATCTACAAGGCACAAGTCAGGAGTGTAATGGAATACTCTTCATTGGCCTGAATGAGCCATTCCAACAGTACTCAAAGAGCTCGACACTATACAGAACAAAGCAGCCCGCTTGATTGGCATCCCATCTACCACCTTCAACATTCACTCCTTCAACCACTGATATATAGTAGCAACAGTATGTCCATCTACAAGATGCACTACAGCATCTCACCAAGGCTCCTTTGACAACACCTTCCAAACCCGCAACCCCTACCATCACGGGCAGCCGATACATGGGAACACCGCCATCTCCAAGCCACACACCATCCTGACTTGGAACCATATCACTGTTCCTTCACTGTAATTGGGTCAAAATTCAGGAATTTCCTCCCTAACAGCACTGTGGTTGAACCTACATCTCAGGGACTGCAGCGGTTCAAGAAGCAGCTCACCACCGCCTTCTCAAGGGCATTTAGGGATGGGCAAAAAAGCTGGCCCCATGCTTAGTTTTAATTCCACTGAATCGCGCCCATTAACGTTGCTTCTGTATCCACAGATGCTTGCTGAGCACTTCCAGCCGGGTTAACCACCAAGACACACACTGTTGTCCAATGAGATGGAAGGCTGCTAGAAAAATATCCAAATGCCCATAACGTTCAATTCTCGACCAACTATATTCGAATGAATCAGGCCAGGTTAGAGTTAAATTCCTCAAAGCCACTATCCTGCCGAAAAAAGATTTTTTTTCCCGACATCGCGTCGCACTCGAGACTTGTTAATTCTGTACTTGTTCCAGTTCTACATTGAAGTTAAACTCCCTCATACAACGCAGACTATTAATGTGATGTTAGCCAGATGGTATCTGTATAGCGCAGTCATCTAATCATTTGATTCCTCCAAATGTGGTGAGAGGAGCAGCAGTTACACAACTATCTCATTTATTCTTCCTGAGTTCTCAGCGGAGAGGCAGGTCCTCAGCAATTATCTGCTGAACCATGAAAGTGTTCTGTGATTTTTTTTTTCACCCTGGGTAGGGTGGGGGGGGAGGGGGGGGAAGCAGGCTCTGAGATCTACCTCAACCACAGTGCTGTTGGTGTTAATCCCATCTACACACTGGCCATCGAGCCAACTGACTAGTTCAATGTTACTGGGACAAAATCCTGGAACTCCCTCCCTAACAGCACAGTGGGTGTACCTACAGCCGAAGGGCTGCAGCGGTTCAAGAGGCAACTCACCACCACCTTCTGAAGGGCAACTAGGGATAGGCAATAAATGCTGGTCTAACCAGGGTCCCTGGTTCGATTCCCGGCTCGGGTCATTGCCTGCGCGGAGTCTGCGCGTTCTCCCTATGTGTGCGTGGGTTTCCTCCCACAAGTCCCGAAAAAGGACCTGTTAGGTAATTTGATCATTCTTAATTCTCCCTCTGTCCCGTACCAGCCTCCCCGAACAGGCGCTGGAATGTGGCGACTAGGGACTTTTCACAGTAACTTCATTTGAAGCCTACTTGTGACAATAAGCGATTTTCATTTCATTTCAAACAGGTGCCAGAGGGTGGTGACTGGGAGATTTTCACAGTAACTTCATTGCAATGTTAATGTAAGTCTACTTGTGATATTAACGATTATTATTATTTTTTAAGACATCATCTGGTACACTCGTCCTTCAGGGAAAGAAATCTTCCCTGACCTGACCTACATGTGACTCCAGGCCACAACAATGCCTCTTAACTGCCCTCTGAAATGGCCTGGCAAGCCTCTTTGTTCAAGGAGATTAGGGATGGGCAGCAAATGCTGGCCTTGCGAGCAATGTCCACATCTCATGAAAAAGATTGAGAATAGGTTCCACTCTGAACAAACAAAATATTAAAACAGCCAAAGATTGGTTCCGACCATCGATGTTACCTTTTCAGACAGCTTGGGAATTTCTCAACCACAAGGCGCTATGATGGGAGTTGTCAGTCTCCATTTTATGTGAGACTGCTACATTGCCCCCAATGCATAGGTAACTGGTATGTCAAACCAAAAAATGTTATTGCTCGAGTCACTCGATATGTATACTGGCTAGGTAGTCAATCTCTACCTATCTGGGATCTCACCGTTCCTTCATTGTCGCTGGGTCAAAATCCTGAAACTCCCTTCCTAACAGCACTGTGGGTGTACCTACACCACATGGACTGCAGCAATTCAAGAAGTCAGCTCACCACCACCTTCTCAAGGACAACTAGGAATGCGGATGGGCAATAAATGCTGGCCTTGCCAATCATGCCCACATCCGAGAAAAAAAATAAAAAGAATGTCAATTGATGGGGTAGGAGAGGATAAATAACAAAAACGACTCTTAAATGGTGAGTCTTCAGTAGAGATCACAAACTAATCAGTTGAACTCCCATATACTGCTCCCCATGCTGGCTATTGGGTCAGGTTTCTGTGCCCTGGCCCCAAAATCTAATTGTGCCAAGTTATCACGTGAGTATCAGAAAGAACATCTCCAACAATGCAGCACTCTCCGAGAATTTGTACTATGATTATAATATATTAGAATGTGGATCTTGAGCGGCATTCTCCGTTCCTGAGACTAAGTGTTGAGGCCGGTGCAGGATTCATGGAGTTCCACGACAGCAAAACTGGCGCCTGGACTGATTCAGCGACTGTGGAGGGGCTAGCACCGCGTAGAACACAATCAAATCCAATGAGAAACGGTGCCTGATTCGCTGGGTCCGTGATTGACACTCGGGGCGCTGACAAGCTGCAGCTGCACATACACATTACAATCCCCACACACACTCATCCCAGCCAACAAGATGGCACTGGTTGCACTGGAGCCCGCCCATACAGCTGATGGGTCGGCTGGGGCCAGAAGATACCTAGAGGGTGCCCTGGGAGGACATCCATACGATCTGTGGCCCTAAGGTCACAGTGGGCAGTCAACAACATGCACAGCTGCATGGCTGCCTGGCAGGCTGCCCACACAACCCACCTCAGGCCATCCCCCCGACCATGGCAGAAGGCCCCTGGCCAGCAGCACAAATGTTATGGCGATGTTAGACACTTTCTGTACCCCCGCTCTCTCCCTCATCAGCCACGACACCGGTTTCACAATTTTTAAAAGCGCAATTTATCGCACAGTCGGGAATTCAGCGCGTCGGAGGTGGGGCATGACGGAGGCCCCAGAGAATACCGGGTCAGGCCAGCTAATGGTAGGCAAATGGTGTTTACTGCACGTGTGTTCCAGAATGCAATGGTGCCGCTGTTGAGGCGACAGAGTACTTCGATTTGGCATCAAATCGGCAACCGCCACATTTTCGGCGTCGGAACCAATTCTCTGCCCATTTGCGTTTCCCAATTTCAGCATTGGCCGATGGAGAATCCTGCCCCATATGTCTCACATGAAAAGTGAACATTTAATGAAGCATTTCCCAGAATGGTGGTGGTGAGTTCACTCAGGGAGTTCAAGTTACCGGGGTAACGTGCATGTTGTAGTCTGGAGCTATGGATAGTGTTGGTCCAGGCACCAATTTCTTTCTATTATATGGCTGACCAGGGACCTCTCATATTCTTATCATCCACCATTGGAAGGGTTTGCAGGTTGGTACTCAACCTGATTAACCATGTTAGAAACCTTGGCCATCAAGTCCTGGGGTAGGAGTTGAACCCATCTTCTGGCTCAGAGACAGGGATGCTACCACAAGGCCTCCTTCCCAGATTACCCATACTTCATTCACTCCATGGAATTTGCAAAGATTTTCACTAAAACCACAAATGCTGACGGTCGCAAAGAAATGATTTTTGAGGAACAGGCGTGAAAGGAAAGGAGAGCGAGTGCAGTCGGGGACCAGATAATGAGCAGAACCTCCACCAAGCCTTTAACATTTTCCCTGTGGCATGGAACTATATGTATAAATTAGAAATATTTCAGGTATTTTTTTACACATCCAGTAATATCTCGGTTGGAAGTGCTACAATGCAGTGAGTATTTAAGGGTTTGCAATTGCACAACTAACTGCATGTATCCTCTCCCCCTCCACCCCCCTTTCCCATCCCCATCCCATAATTGTAACTGCCAAATCTCCCTTTGCAAGAAGTTAGTGGCCGTTCATCCATCGGGAGATGTTTGAAAGGCAGAAATGTGGATAAAGCTGATTTTCCCCTTTTGCAAGTCATGGAGGGTCACTGTTTTATTTCAATTTGTTCGTTGGATGTTAACACTTCTGGCAAGGCCAAATGTGCCCATCCCTAATTGCCCTTGAGCGCTGGTAGGAGTCAGCCACATCACAGTGGGTCTGGAGTCACACACAGGCCAGACAGGGCAGCCATGGGCAGATTTCCCAGGTGGGTTTTAGCAGCAATCTAAGGTGAGCAAGATCGCCATTAATGAGACCAGCTTTCAGTTCCAGATTAATGAACTGAATTCAAATTTCACCAGGTGCCGTCGATGGGAATTGAGCATCAGCCTGGGCCTCTGGAATACTAGCCCAGTAATATTACTGCTACACCACTGTCTCCCCCTGTAAGTGAGGCGGAGGAGGGGGGGGAAGAGGACAATGAATAGCATTTATGTGTATAAGAAGAATCGAGATCAATGCACAAGGGAGAAAGGAATGGAAGAGTGCCCCAATGGGGTCAGATGAAGTAGGGAAAACAGAGGCTAACATGGAAAATAAACGCCAACGAGGTGGATCGGTTGGATTGAAAGGTTGTGACTGTGCTGTGGATTCTACGCAATTCTCTGTATAAATGTTGCCTAGTGTATGGAAGCTACTTTTGATATTTCTGCAGCTCTGCTACCAGGTTTGCTGCATAACGCACACTTAATAATGAAAGATGAATTAGTCCCCTCTTGTGATACTGTTGGGAGAGCAGCAATTGGAGTACAGCACATATATTACGATACTAAATCATTCCGTTCAAAAGTCATTGCCGTGTGTAAGGTGATAGTCTAATAGCAGTGAGTATAGCTGAGGAGCAATGAGACATAATTTGAAATGGTGCAGGAGAATTCCGACCATTAGCTGATTAGCTTGGTGGAGATTGTGGAATACAACTCCAGGCCAGCTGCAATGTCTCAGTGGATGCAGCTCTTCCCAGGAAGGGTTTCAAACCATCCTGCTGAGATTGAAAAGAGCAGTGGCACAACAACTGTAACTTATGTAACCTTTCCCTAGACGGGTCAGTAACGTAGGCAACAGAGAGAGTTTCAAACCATTCTTGGGCTAAATATTTCCTCAAATGTTTCAGACTGATAGCCTTGGGAAATTACATGTCCTTTGGGCTGGTATGGAATGCTTAACATTTGCTCAGGGTCATTAATTATTAGTGTAGAATTGACCTGGTTGGTAATGTGGGATTAAAAAGGACAGAATTTAGCTGGAAAGCATTTTAAAGCCGCCCTCTGTGTGTAGCTAATCACATGATAAAAATTGTGCTATTTTGGGGCAGTTAGTGTCTAGGACGTCTTTCTTCAACCGTTTTGATGCCAGGCGTTTATTTAATTTGCAGTGTATTTGTCACATCCTCTTGCTGGTTCCTGTCTGAATTTTATGAGTGTCAGCCTGTCAGTCCGCAGGTTATGGGTTCAATCCTCGCCTTAAGTGCATGAACACAAATCCCGAGGGAGAACTGCACTGTTGGAGGTGCCAACGTTAAATCAGAGGTCTGTCCTCTGCTGAGGACATAAAAGAGCCACTGCATCACTTCAAAGAAGAGCAAGGATTCTTCCCAGTGGTCTAGGCAATATTGATTCCTAATCCAAAAGCACCAACTAAGCAGCTTGTCTGGTCATTATCACATTTGCTGTTTGTAGGACGTTGTAGTGGACAGATGGGTTGCTCCTTTACAACCTTTACATAACAATGGCTTCACTTCAGAAATGACTTAATTGGCTGCAAAGGAGGGTAGCACAGTGGTTCGCACTGTTGCTCCATAGTGCCAGGGTCCCAGGTTTGATTCCCGGCTTGTCTGTACGGAGTCTGCACGTTCTCCCCGTATCTGCGTCGGTTTCCCCCCGAAAGACATGCTTGCTCGGTGAATTGGACATTCTGAATTCTTCCGCAGTGTACCCGAACAGGCACCGGAATGTGGCGACTAGGTGATTTTCACAGTAACTTCATTGCATTGTTAATGTAAGCCTACTTGTGACACTAATAAAGATTATTATTATATTAGTAAGTCATGAATGCCATTATCTGAATGCAAGTTCTTTACAGTGCCACCTCTGATATAACTGTTAGAGCTCAGTCTTGTGACTAAGTGTTAGATCAAGCCCAAGATTAGGTACAGCGCCTTTTCTTGTCAGGTTGGATCTTGTCTGTCTCTCTTGTAGAGACCATGGGGGTGATTCTCCGAGCCCCGTTCCGGGCCTGGGAGAATCGCCGCAACCGCGCCACGACGCCCCGACGCCGGCGCGGGATTCCCCGAGGAGCGGAGAATAGGCGGCATTTGCGCCGGTGCGTTTGGCGCGGCGCCGGCCGCGGGCCGCTGGAATCGGCAGGGCCGCCGATTCTCCAGCCCGGATGGGTCGAGTGGATGCGCCGATATGACAGAGTCCCGCCGGCGCCGTTCACCCCTGGTCGCTGCCGGCCCGGGGGGGCGGCCTGTGGAGGGGGGGGGGGGGGTGGTTCTTCACCGGGGGGGGGGGGCCCTCCGATGGGGTCTGGCCCTCGATCGTGGCCCACCGATCGGCGGGCTGGCCTCCCTCCCCGGGCCTATTTTCTGGCACGGCCGGCCCCTGAACACCGATGCCATGTTGAGTCGGGGCCTGTTTTTGAAAACTAACCACTATTCTTTGAAGTCCCCCTACACCAAAAAGGGCCGACATTCTAAATGGTGAACAGGGATTCTCACTCCCTGACTCCTATGCAGGCTTCGGTGGGTGCTATTCATGTCAACCTATATTTTCAAGTTATCCCCCGGTATAACCCATACCTTCACAGAAGATTTCATCTACTTACCACTGAGTAGCATCGATCCTGGGTCCCGCATTGCTAAGTAAGTAAAGTAGACTAATAACCACTGTTTCAGGTTAAAACTTTTACGTTATTTTATTATTATATTTTTTCTTTTAAAAACTGCAATCACTATCTTTACAGAAAGGTAAAAAGCGCTTGCTTCTGGACCCTCCTGGTTGGTTGACGGGACCTTCAGGCCCACCTTGACAATCAATCTTCTTTAAAGTCTGGTCTTCTTTAGATGTATTCGCTGGTTAGCTCAGTTACTATATCTTGTCGATCCCATGTACCGAGCTGTGAGAGCTGGCTCTGCTGGCTGTATCTGAGCTGACTCTGAGCTGACTCTGCCTCCTCTTTAAATTCTGGTCTTCCTTAGATATATTTGCTATTTTAGCTCAGCTGCTTTGCTCTGTCCCCTGACTGTAAGCTGACTCTGCTTGCTTCTCTTGTTCCTTCTCTGCTTCTCTCCCTCTCTGCTTCTCTGCTCCTTTCTCAGGGTTTATATATTTTTCTGACAGTTATTAAGTTTTTATGACTTTATTGTAAAGTAACTTTGATTTCCCTTGGATTGTAAAAGGTACCTTTAATCTGAATTTTTCTAACATGACTAAGTATTCATTTTGACATGACCTCAGCTCATAGATCTCTGATTACATTGTTTCCTTTGTGATGTTCAAAATGCTTTGATTTCAAGAGACGTGTGAATTTTGATTCCTGTCATTTCTATAGTTTTATTGTCAAATTGTGTCCCCAGCTCATAATTTTGACTTTGATTTGGGTCTGATTTGTGTTCTTGTAGACAGGTTGTCTCCAGTTTTCTTTAATTTACCTGATGTCAGCAGAGCTTCACACCTATATATTTGATCCCCTAGTCATTCTTTCCTAACTGCTGATTTTACTTCAATGAAGGTGTGAATCATTGCTTTTAGCGTAATGCTAAAAATCCATTTGGTTGTGGCTTGAAAGACCTGCCTGTTTTAAACATTCGTCACCTAATTCAACTGAAAACTTTATCCATTCCTTTCCAGCTGCTTAAAAATAATTAACTTCAATTAAGGTGTGAAATATTACTTTTAGCAGTATACCAAAATCCTGTTTTGTTTTGTTTGCTAAGCCTGTTTGACCAAGGCTATCTGCATTTTACCATCCTCTCCGGGCAGCTGCTGTTAACCCTTTGTGGGATTTTTCCCTATATTCTCTCATGTTTCTCTTAGATCAGGTATTGCCAGACTTCCATGTTTCAAATGACATATCTTTCCATATTTTCAATTACAGGCCGGCGCACTAAAGAAGTCCCCCGTGCATGCACAGGTTGGCGCAGTCCAACTGCGCATGCGCGGGTTGGCGCGACGCCCATTTAGCACCGCGAAAGGAGGCTGGAGCAGCATGAACCGCACCAGCGCCGTGCTGGCCCCCTGTGGGGGCCAGAGTCGGTCGTACCCGGGCCCAGTTCGCGTCGTCATGAAACGCGACGGCATTCACGACAGCGCAAACACGTGGCCTCCATATTGGAGAATCGCCCCCCATGAATTAGATTCAATTAGAATTTGAATTACTTTTTCAAGCAAGCAATGAGGTGATTTACGGGCTTGCCCCATCCACTCTCCACATTATATCCATGGAGACTATTCTTTGTTCTGTCACGTTGGGGGACTTGGCGGCCATCTTGGGTGGGTCTGGTGTCAGCTCTTCTTGAGAGGTTGCTGGACTGACCCACAGGGTGGGAATGGCTGATCCTGGTTTGGGCGGAGGAGTGGGGTGTAGATGATTCCCCCATCCGGCTGGTCATGTGGAACGTGAGGGGGGTTGAGCTCACCAGTAAAGAGATCGAGGGTGTTTGCGCACCTTAGCGGTCTGAAGACTGATGTGGTGCTGTTGCAGGAGACACATTTGTGGGGTAAAGATCAGTTAAGGCTGCGGAAAGTTTGAGTGGGGCAAGTGTTTCATTTGGGATTTGACAGTAGGGCCCGGGGGGGTGGGGGGTGGGTGGGGGGGGGGGGGGTTGGGGGGGCTGATCTTGATCAATAAGCAGATAGCTTTTTTGGCGGCTAAGGTTTTTTATGGATCCGAATGGGAGATATGTTATGGTTAGAGAGTTGTTGGCGGGTTCCCTGGGGGTACTGGTCAATGTATATGCCTCACAATTGGGAGGACACAGCTTTTGTCAAAAGGTTGCTGTCTTTGCGCCTGTTCGGGTACACAGAGGGAGAATTCAGAATGACCCATTCACCTAACAGCACATCTTTCGGAACTTGTGGGAGGAAACTGGACCCTGGCACTGTGAAGCAACAGTGCTAACCACTGTGCTACCATGCCGCCCATAACTGCCATAGTGACCTCCGATCATGCTCCACATTTTGTGGATTCGGTGGTGGGTCGGCTCCCGCTCAGGGAGGTTGGAGACGTCGCTGTTGGCGGATGAGGGATTCTGTGAGAGGGTTTCCTCCGCCATTGAGGAGTATCCGGAAGTGAGGAGATTTCACCTTCCACGTTGTGGGAGGCTTTGGAGGCGGTTATTAGAGGAGAGATCATCTTACAAGGCGCATAAGGAGAGGAGTGAGAGAGTGGAAAGGCAGAGGTTGGTGGATGCCATCCTGGAGGTGCATCACCAAAATTCAGTTAGTCAGACACCGGAACTACTGGCAAGTAGAAAGAAATCGCAGGTGGAGTTTGGGCAGCTTTCGGATGGACAGGGCGGTGCGCCAGCGACAGCGTTCGAGGGAGGCTTTTTATGAGCATGGGGAGAAGACCAGTCACCTATTAGCGTACCAGTTGAGGCGATAGGCGGCTTCTCGAGAAATAATGCAGGTAATGGACACATGTGGCAGGTTGATCTCTGCCCCAGCTAAGGTTAATAAGGCTTTTGAGGTTTTTTAACATAACCTTTACAATATGGAGCCTCCGAAGGATGGGTTGTCAATGTTGGAGTTCTTGGATGGTTCGTCTATCCCGGTGGTGGACCAGGAGAGAAGGGAGGAACTGGAGTCCCCACTGACCTTAGAGGGGGTGGTGAAACGTATGGGTCTGGTGCACTCGGGTAAGGCGCCAGGGCCGGATGGATTCCCAATCGAATTTTACAAGAAGTTTGCGGGACAGTTGGCCCCATTGCTGTTAGAAATGTTTAAAGATTCGATGTCTCGGGGGATGTTGCCGCCCACATTGGCTCAGGCGTCAATCTCCTTGATCTTAAAGTAAGATAAGGATCTGGCATAGTGGGATCTTATTGTCCTAATTCATCATTGAATGCAGATGCAAAGTTGTTGGCAAAGGTCTTGGCTATGCACCTGGAGCCCTGCCTCCGAGGGGTTATATCGGAGGAGCAGTCGGGGTTTCGTTACGGGTAGGCAGTTGTCAGCCAATGTTCGGAGACTGATTAATGTTGTTTTGTCCCCTCTGCAGCCCCTCAGTCGGAGGTGATTATTTCATTGGATGTGGGTAACGCGTTTGTTAGGGTGGAGTGGGGTTATTTGTTTGAGATCTTTGGAAGGTTTGACTTTGGGTCAGATTTATAGCTTGGATCCAACTGTTATATATGGCCACCACCGCGAGCATTCGTACAAATGTTTTGAATTCAAAGTCTTTCCATCTGAGCAGAGGCACGAGACAGGAGTGTCCACTGCCCCCGCTGTTGTTTGCCTTGGTGATTGAGCCTCTGGCCATAGAGTTGAGGCCATCTACGAAGTTGAGGGGGATAGAGACAGACCATAGAGTGTCATTGTATGCAGACAATTTATTGTTGTATGTGACGGACCCTCTCGTCAGTGGAAAGAAGATGATGAAGCTGTTCGGGAGGTTTGGTTACTTCTCGGGATATAAATTGAACTTGGGCAAAAGCGAATGCTTTCCAGTGAATCTCCGAGGGAGGAGTGCCAATCTGGGGCGGTTGCCCTTTCGCCTGGCCAAATCCAGCTTCCATTACCTGGGAATCTGGGTGCCCACGATTGGGCCTCGCTCCATAAATTTAATTTTGGGCATCTGGTCAATGCAGTGAAGGATGACCTGAAGAGCTAATCTTGGCGGGAAGGGTTCAGTAGGTAAAAATTAATATCCTCCCAAGGCTTAAATCTTTCCATGTGAAAGTCAGTAAACCTTGGTTACGGCTCCTCTTCCGTTCTCCCCGGCTAGATGGACTTCCATCTTGAGAATATGGAGCCAGTTTAGGCAGCATTTTAAACTTTTAAATTTGCTGTCCCAAATCTGTGATAATCACCGCTTTGTACCAGCAGCCTTGGACTCGTTGTTTGGGACATGGAGAGAGGGGGGGACGGGGCGGATTGGAGATTTGTTGATAGATAGTTCACTGATTTTGAGAAGCGGTTGGGAAAGTACCGACTTCCGAGTGCTCACCTGTCAGGTAAGCGCGTGTATGTACGCAAGTAGGTTTTTCCTACCCCTTGGCGCCTCTGCCCACGTGATGGATATGGTTCTTTCGGTACTGATGTAAAGGAAGGGAAGATGTCGGACATTTATAGTCAGCTTGTGTGGATGGAACAGATTCCACTCAATGAGGTTAAGAGGAATTAGGAGAGGGAGCTGGACCAGGCATTTGGTTGGCACAGAGGGTTGTGGAGCAACGCTCTACACAGAGTCAACTCCATTTCCTCATGCGCTAGGCTTAGCCTGATTCAGTTTAAAGTGGTCCATAGGGCACATTTGACCAGGGCATGGATGAGTGAGTTCTTCTCGGAAGTAGATGATAGGTGCGCGCAGTGTTCTAGTGGCCCAGCAGACCATGAGCACATGTTCTGGTCTTGTTCTAAGCTTATGAGCTTTCTCTTTCTTCAGCCCCATGTCGGGAATTCTTGGAGCTTTGCCCTTTGGTGCCGATCTTTGGGATTCTACCCGAGATGGCAGCCGTTTGTTTCCTATTTCAGGAGCTGGTCACCGTCAGATGTTGCGGGGGGGGGGGGGGGAATTGGGGGAATTTGTTTTTTGTTCTTTATAGGTTTGGTTTTGGGGGTGGGGGGTGTGAAATATTATAATTGCTGTGTGAATATGTTTTGTCAACATGTTATATTGGAAAACAAAACCTTAATAAAAATGTATATTTTTTAAGTTAGAGGGATATCGTGCCTGTTCTATGGAGACCATGATGTGGAGATGCCGGCGTTGGACTGGGGTGAGCACAGTAAGAAGTCTTACAACACCAGGTTAAAGTCCAACAGGTTTGTTTTGAATCACTAGCTTCATGTCCACCTGATAGGACTTCATAAATTCACTGTCATCGTTTCAGAGGCCACCAAGAAATCACCCCATCCCTTTTTTAAAAAATGTTTTTTTTTGTATCACTTTGTTCATTCAATATTCCGTCACCCCGCACGTGCGCAGAGGGCTTCATTTCCGCACCGGCAATGGCGGACCACTACAGCCGCCGGTGCGGAAGAATAGAGTGCCCCCACGGCACAGGCCCGCCCACGGATTGGTGGGCCCCGATCGCGGGCCAGGCCACCGGGGGGCACCTCCCGGGGCCAGATCCCCCCGCGCCCCCCCCCCCCGCCCAAGAACCCCGGAGGCCGCCCGCACCGTCAGGTCCTGCCGGTAAGGACCTACTCCAATTTACGCCGGCGGGACTGGCAAAAAACAGGCGGGACTTCGGCCCATACCGGACAATTCGGGCGGCCCCGGGGCCCATCGAGCCGCGCCGGTCCCCGCCATTCTGAGGCGGGCGGCGCGATTCACGCCGGGGCGATTTTTGGGGGGCCGGAGAATTTGGAGGACGGCGGAGGGGGATTCATGCCGACCCCTGGCGATTCTCCGATCCGGCGGGGGGTCGGAGAACCTCGCCCACTGTGCTCTGAAGTACTCACCTTGTCACTCCCTTTTGCTACTTCAACTTATACATTAATGTCGCCTGTTCTTTCTTCTGTTTTAGCAAAGATGGTGTATTTCTATTTATCAATTGTTGGGTAGAGTGACCAAGCAATGAAATAGGTTTACTTAAGACATGTGTCTCGGATGTTGTGGAAGGTTGTTAACATATGATTCACATTGACTACTAAGAAAAGCTGGCTGTGATGTCCACAGGTAATAGCTAGTTAAATCACAATGTCCGGGCCTGTGCATGAGAAATGAGGACTGGAATGGATGCCGTATGCATTAAAAAACACCCTCCAGCTAGAAATTGATGCTCTGGGGAGAGCTGAGGGAACGTAACTGAGGAAGCTGCCTAGAATATAGCACAAAAACATACAATGGAAAAAGTAAAGTTGTTATACTTCAGCCAAATTTCATCCACATCGCAGGGGTTTCTTTGCTTCTAACAGAGTCAGTCATGCACTGATGCAGGTAAGTACACGCAGGGGCATATTCATACAGATACAAATTAGAGGCTATATACATGTCGGCATGATCTACCGGTCACAGCACCCGAACAGGAGCATAACGTGGCCGGTAGATGCCGGGAGAAGCCTCCTGTGGGCTTAATGGCAGCCAGTACGCCTCGCGAGATCTACCCGGACCTCACGAGGTGGTGCGATCAGGATCCCTCCAACAATGGGCGTGACCAAGCCACACTTGCCGAAGTAGGTTTTAAACCTGCTTCAACGTGCTCACCCAAGATCTACCAAGCTCCCGGCATCCAATAGCCGTCCCAGGGAGTGCCGAGCCAGGCGCCATACAGTACTGGTCCACACAAATATTGACTAGGCAGAATGGCACCTGGGGAGGGGGGTCTCCTGAGCCATCAGAGGCCCCTTGGTGGTCAGGGATGGGGCAGGGTAGCCACCTCGCCTGCCCCCTAGAACACAGGCACCTTGGCACAGCTACATTGCCACTGCCAAAACGACCAAGTGGCACTGCAAAGCTGGTAGGAGCACTGCCAGGATGGCAGTGCATGCATGCCCGGGTGCCAGGGTGGCACTGCCATGGGTCACGGCCTGGAGGTGCCATGCCCATGAAAGGAGGTTGGGGGGGGGGTTGAAGCGTCGGGGAGTGCAGGGCAGGTATGAAGAGGCCTCATAAGGGTTGGAGGAGTGAAGGGTGGGGGTCCTGGAAGGGGGGGGGGGGAGAGTCCAAAAGGGGACATGGGAAGACCTGGAAAGGGGGGGACCTCAACGACCACATAGCGGGGTTTCATCACTTGGGAGGGGTGGGGGGCACTGCCCATGTGTGTGTGTGGGGTGTGACATTGCCCATGGGTGGGGGTTGTGGGGGCTTTGGGGGTCCCTACAAACCCTCTTACAGATTGGAGTACCCTTTCCAAATGGTGGCCGATCTCTCAGAAGCCGGTCTGGCAGCGAGTTCAGCTCCCCAATGCTGAAAATAATTCTACGGTCGAGATTTACCGAACACCCTGCCGTGTGCTTTTCGGCGGCGGAGGCAGCACGCCAATGAGATCTACCGATCCCTCCACTGTCAATGGGATTACCTGGTGGCAACACTCCTCGTCGGAGGGAATGCCTTGGCCCGGCATGGGACCGGAACATCCCGCCGGTGTGAATAGGTGGTAGATCGTGACCTAAGTGGGGACTTGACCGGGGAAAAACGCCCCAGGGCCAAAAACAGTGACTGTGTAGTTAGATAGCGGAAACTCCCAGCAAAACCCGCCACAAACAACACTTAGAAACATTTGCTTCAGATCGCACCCGCTATTCTGCATATTCTATCCAGTTGTTGGGGACCCGCTTCTATAAAACAGGTTAATAACCGGTGCGAAAATAACACCAATTGGAATATCTAGGCAGCAACCTATATTTATCCCACCACACTCTCTATCACCCAGCAGTGATGCATCCCATGCCCCTTCCACTATTCACTGAGATCATCACACGTCTGAAACCTAACTCCATAAACCAGCTCGTGCCCCTTTCCCTTAACATCCTCGGTTAGCAAAAAGCGATCACTCCCAGATGTAGCATTTACTATTGATTCCGTGCCGATTGCTGTCTGCGGAAGAGAACTCCAAACATCTACTCCTCGATGTGTGTGGAAGCGTTTCTTGAATTTGCTCCTGAAAGGTTGAGCTTTCATTTTTAGACTGTGTCCCTTGGTTCTAATCTCCCCAATCAGCGCAATAGTTTCCCGCTGCCTGCTCTATCTGTTCTCCTTAAAAGCCCCTAGGTGACCAGGTCCCAGGGAATACAACCCTAGTTATTGGGCTGGTGGGGTCTTCTGGTCCCATCGATGACGACCCACCCCCACCCCTCCCCTCCACTCACGGCAGGTTCCCCGGCTGGCAGAGGGTGCGAGCCACCTAAAACGCCCCAGACATTGGCAGCACCGGAAGTCCCACCGGCAGCCAATGGTGAGCCACTTTGCCGGCTGGAAAAATGCCGTCGGTGAGTGGGTGGGGGGTTGAAAGTCCACCCATTGTGTATGTTCTTGTAATTTTAAACCTTGCATTCCATGTGTCATTCCAGTAAATCTATCCTTTACTTCCTTGAAGGCCAACATATCCTTCCCAAAGTGCATGCCCAGCTGCGGTCTATCTTTGTGAAGCTGCAGTAACGTCTACCCCCTTGTATTCAAGTCCTCTACATGGAAAGAGCAGCATTCCATTCATCCTCCTTCAGGTATCTGTTTGTGCAATTGTAACGATCTACCTGAATCCCCAAGTGCCTGTGGATCACTGTTTCCCTAATTATTTTTTGTTGCGTGAGGCCTATTCACATAAGTGCGCAGTCCCTTTAAATATCTTTGTGTGGCTGGCTGCATGCTGTATTTTGAAGGGGTCAATTTGTCCGCAGTCTGCCCGATAACTTGCGGATTTCCACACAGCTGATCGACTTAGAGGGAACATCGCTTTGCACCTCCACTGATTCAGGCATTTCACCTCTTAGAAAGTATTCCATTTAGTCCCTTTTTAGGCCGAAAATGGATGACCTCACATGTGCCGATACTGAAATCCATTTACCGCAGCTTCTCCCGTTCATTTAACCTATCAAAGTCCCTTTGTAATTTTATGCCTCCATCTTTACTGCTTACAATGCTGTCGATAAGATTAATCCCAATGGCCGAAATATACGTGTGACGCTGCTATGTGACTCTCGCTACAGTAATCGTTTGAAATGCACAGGGGATCCGAACGTTCCTTGTACAATTTCTGTCAGCACGGACATAAAACAAAATCCAGTAAATAAACCAGTTGATGTTGTGCACAGTCTGGGTTCTGGAACGTGATTATAATGTTGCCCAGGCCGGTCGGTCACTTTGACACATTGCTCAGGAACCTGCTATGATCAAGTGGTCTAAATAATTGAGGTCAATTAAACGCAAATTACTTCTGCTGTCGGAGTTTTTTTCTGATTGCCTTTGATTGGTTACGTTGTTGCCTCTCCAGGTTATGTCGAAACCAGAAAATAGCATACATTCTGTACACAATTCTTTTGAGATAATTCCCCGATTCTTTGCTTAGACCGAGTGAAAAAATGTAACATATGGGAGCATGTAACATGCTCTAAAAATCTTTAAATAAATTAACAGATTGCCCATCGCATTACTCCTGACAAATCGATGATGGGCTGTCAACAACAGAAATTTTAATAACATACAAGGAGAGAGCAATTATTTTATTGCCAAGGTGTAGCTGCCCTTTCTCTTTACGGCTACAAAGGCTGGACAGCCTGGTTTGTGACGCAGAGCGAGACCAACAACATGGGTTCAATTCCCGTACCGGCTGAGGTCATTCACGAAGGCCCTGCCTTCTCAACCTTGCCCCTCGCTGAGGTGCGGTGATCCTCAGGTTAAATCACCACCAGTCAGCTCGCCCCCCCGCCCCCCCCCCCCCCCGCCGCCGCCCCCCGCCTCAAAGGGAAAAGCAGTTAATGGCCATCTGGGAGTATGGCAACTTTACAAAGTCTGATTGGCTGTTGTTAGTGCTTGGATACACTGAGCACCAGTGTGAAGTATAGTCCCTGCTGTTTTGTGGGACGTTAACATCCGATTTCTACACAGATACAACAAACAGCAATGTGATAAATGACCAGATACACTGGACTGGATTCTCCGGTCGGCAACACCGAAACCGCGCTCGGCGATCGGCCAGAGAATCAAAGTTCCCGACTGAATCGGGGTCAGTGCCGCTTTCGCAATGCTCCGCCCACTCCAAAGCACCGTACTCAGTACTCCGATGTATCGACGCCTCAGGACCTTGCCCCCCCCCCCCCCCCGGATGCTCCGCCCGGACCGGCCGAGTTCCCGACGGCGTGGGTCTCTCATGGTCTCACCGGTCGGAACTCGGCCTCAGTCCAACGCCACCCCAGTCGGGGGAGGTTCGATCCGCAGGCAGAGGGGGACTTTATCTGGGGCAGGGGGGCACTGCTGGGGGGGGGGGGTCCGGAGCACGTGAGCCGGCCAAAGGGGGGCACTAATTCACGGGCCGGGTCAGCGAGTGGCCTTCACCTTGTAGCGTGGCATGGACGCTGCAGGCCACCGCCGTGCGCATGCACGGCCACGGACCCAGCAATTCTCCGGGGCGTATCGGCAGCGAGAGCTGGGTGTTCTACACTGCAAGCATGCTAGCCCCCAGCCAAACGGAGGATCGGTGGGCCATTTTACACCATTTCTTCTGAAAACACCGCCATGGGGACCCAGCCTCAGAATTGGAGAATCCAGCCCCCTGCTTATCAGTGGCATTGGTGGAGAGGGGAAATGGTGACTAAGGCACACCAGAGAACTCAGCTACCCTTCCACTAATAAAGCAACGGGATCTTTTACATCCACCCGATCATCCTCAATATGGCATCTCACTCAGAAAACAGGCCTATCATCATACAATGCTCTCTCAATACTGAGCGAGGCTGACACTAAATGAATTCCAAAACAGTTGCTGTTGGCACACTGGGCAAAAGACTATGGCCAGGATTCTACAATAATGAGGCTAATCCCCACGCCCGCCAAAAACGGGCGCGAATCACTCCGGACTTTTTTCGAAAAGGCCCGGAGTGATTCTCCGGTTTTAAGCGGGATAGCAGGGCCCCGACGTGCGCCCCGCAGCTCCATTTGCCGATATGGGGCCCTGCACGTCCGGCCGTGGGTCCGTGCATGCGCGCGGCGCCCATTTTCGCGCCGGCTCCCGCGCAACATGGCGGAGCCACACAGCGGGCCAGCGCGGAAGAAGAGAGGCCCCCCCTCCCTGGAAAGCGGCGCCCACCGATTGGTTGCCCCCGATCGCGGGCCTGGCCATCGTGGAGGCCCCCCCCCAGGAGTCTGATCCCCACTCCCCCACCAGGACGGCCATGACCATGAGCTCCTGCCGGGTGGAACTAGATGTAAACCATGTCTGCGGGAACATGGCGGGAACTCGACCGGTCTCCTCAAAAAATCGTCGCGGGGGCTTCTTTCAACGCCCCCCCGACCGGCGGCGCGTCAAACCGCGCACATGCGACTGGCGCGTCCGCGGATAATCGCGGAAGCGGCGCAGCGCCGTATTTCCGGCGTCATCGGCTATTCCCCGCCCCCGCACCGGGAGCGATTCCAGCGGGAGGGTTGAAGAATCCCGGCCTATATACATATCTAAAGTTGCAACATGAAAACAAATCATTCCACCTGTGGTATTATAGGTATTACAGTACCTGAGAGGCTGAAGTACCATTGGAAGAACCTATATGCTTGCCATTGGCTAGAGTGCATAATAGCTCCGCCCTGATAGGCGGGGTATAAGAACCCGTGCCATCCCAGCAGCCCTCATTCTGTAGGTGAGCTGCTGAGGGGAACATCTAGCTTATTAAAGCCTTCAGTTGTACTACAACCTCGTTTTAGTGGTCATTGATCGTGCATCAATTTAATAAGCTAGATTTTAAGAAGAAAGGATGGAGCTTCGTATCAAGCCGGAGTGTCTGCAACTTAGCCCCCACGCAACGAACTCAGCGGCAATCTTTAAGCACTGGCTGGCGTGTTTTAAAGGGTACCTCCTGTCGGCAGAAAACGCACCCATGGGAGAGCAGAAACTGCAGGTCCTGCAATCAAGGTGAGTCCGGAGATCTACACCCTCATCGAGGAAGCAGAAGACTTCGATGCAGCAATCGAGCTGCTAAAAGGACACTATATTCACCTGGTAAACCAGGTCTACGCCCAGCACCTGCATGCAACAAGGCGACAAACCCCTGGAGAATCGTTGGAGGAAATCTACCGCGCACTCCTGGTGCTGGGCAGAAGCTGCGGCTGCCCGCAAGTTTTGGAGAGCGAGCACACGGAACTCTTAGTCCGGGACGCTTTTGTGGCAGGTATGCTTTCATCTCAAATCCGCCAGCAACTGTTAGAGAAAGACACCCTGGGTCTTAGGGAGGCACGGGCCCTTGCAGGCTCCCTGGACGTGGCCTCCATGAACGCCCATGCCTACGTCCCCGACAGCGCGGCAGCACCCTGGGCAGCGTGGAACCCCGCAGCGGCCGACCCAGAGACTTCCCCCGTTCCCCCGCGATCCTGCGCTGCAAGGCGGCCTGCCAACCCCGAGGGGCCCCGCTGCTACTTTTGCGGGCAGGCCAAGCACGCCCGCCCGCGCTGCCCAGCCAGCGCATCCACCTGCAGGGGATGCGGCAAAAATGGCCATTTCGTGGGGGTATGTCAGGCCTGAGCGGTGGCCGCGGTCTCCAGCGGCAACTCCGGACCGCCACCACAAACTTCTCCACGGGCCCCACGTGCCCAGCGGTCGCCGCCACCCCCATATCCCAGGGCCACGTGTGGACCCCGGGCGCCGCCATCTTGTTCCACGGACACCAGGCTTGAGGGACGGGCGCCGCCATTTTGTGCACCCCCAGCCATGTCCAACCGATGGGAGACGCCATCTTGGGTGGACCCCCAGGACCTCAGCTCAGCCAACCACACACTGCCTGAACAGAATTCTCAACTACTGCGATTGGCCTTGGAGACTCTGGATCAATCTCGACCTCGAACACTCTCAACCGCTACAAAGACTGTTTTCACCAACTGCCACGAGATGTCCTGCCTAATTGACTCGGGGAGCACGGAGAGCTTCATACACCCCGACACGGTATGGCACTGTTCCCTCCTCATCCACTCTGTTAAGCAAAAAATCTCACTGGCCTCCGGTTCCCACTCAGTGGAGATAAAGGGGTTTTGTTTAGCAAACCTCACAGTCCAGGGAAGGGAGTTCAAAAATTTCCGTCCCTACGTCCTTCCCCACCTCTGCGCGGCTACATTCCTGGGTTTAGACTTCCAGTGTAACCTTCAAAGTCTGACCTTCCAACTCGGCGACCCTATACCCCCCCTTACTGTCTGCGGCCTCGCGACCCTTAAGGTCGACCCGCCTTCCCTGTTTGCGAACCTCACCCCGGATTGCAAACCCATCGCCACCAGGAGCAGACGCTACAGTGCCCAGGACCGGATCTTTATTAGATCAGAGGTCCAAAGGCTGCTGAGGGAAGGGGTCATTGAAGCCAGTAACAGCCCCTGGAGAGCTCAAGTAATGGTGGTAAAGACCGGGGAGAAGCATAGGATGGTCATTGACTACAGTCAGACCATCAACAGGTTTACGCAGCTGGACGCGTACCCCCTCCCCCGCATATCCGACCTGGTAAACAGGATCACGCATTATACGGTCTTCTCCACGGTGGATCTCAAGTCCGCCTACCACCAGCTCCCCATCCGCACTAGTGACCGCAAATACACTGTCTTCGAGGCAGACGGGCGGCTCTATCACTTCTTAAGGGTTCCCTTTGGTGTCACTAACGGGGTCTCGGTCTTCCAACGCGAGATGGACCCAATGGTGGACCAGTACGGTTTACGGGCAACATTCCCGTATCTCGATAATGTCACCATCTGCGGCCATGGCCAGCAGGACCACGACACCAACCTCAGAAAATTCCTCCAGACCGTAAAGATCCTTAACCTAATGTACAATAAGGATAAATACGTTTTTAGCACCGACCGTCTAGCCATTCTCGGCTACGTAGTGCAAAATGGATTTATAGGCCCCTACCCTGAACGCATGCATCCCCTTATGGAGTTCCCCCTCCCTCACTGCTCTAAGGCCCTGAAGCGCTGCCTGGGGTTTTTTAGTTACTACGCCCAGTGGGTCCCCAACTATGCAGACAAGGCCCATTCCCTGATCCAAACCACAGTTTTGCCCCTGTCGATAGAGGCCTGCCTGGTCTTCAGCCGCATCAAAGCAGACATTGCAAAGGCCACGATGCACGCCATCGACGAGTCCTTCCCCTTCCAGGTCGAGAGCGACGCGTCTGACGTAGCTCTGGCGGCAACCCTCAACCAAGCGGGCAGACCCGTGGCCTTCTTCTCCCGTACCCTCCATGCTTCCGAAATCTGCCACTCCTCAGTCGAAAAGGAGGCCCAGGCCATAGTAGAAGCTGTGCGACATTGGAGGCATTACCTGGCCGGCAGGAGATTCACTCTCCTCACAGACCAACGGTCGGTGGCTTTCATGTTCGATAATGCACAGCGGGGCAAGATAAAAAACGATAAGATCTTGCGGTGGAGGATCGAACTCTCCACCTACAACTACGAGATCTTGTATTGTCCCGCGAAGCTAAATGAGCCTCCTGACGCCCGGCACATGAGCCACCGCACAAGTGGACCACCTCCGAGCCCTCCACGAGCACCTCTGCCACCCGGGGGTCACTCGCTTTTTCCATTTCGTCAAGACCTGCAACCTGCTCTACTCCATCGAGGAGGTCAGGACAGCCACCAGGGACTCCAAATCTGCGCGGAGTGCAAACCGCACTTCTACCGGCCAGAGAGAGCGCACCTGATAAAGGCTTCCCATCCCTTTGAACGCCTCAGCATGGACTTCAAAGGCCCCCTCCCCTCCACCGACCGCAACACGTACTTTCTGAACGTGATTGACGAGTACATCCCGGTTCCCATTCGCCATCCCTTGCCCAGACATGACTGCCTCCACCGTCATCAAGGCCCTCCATAGCATCTTTGCACTGTTCGGGTTCCCCGCTTACACACACAGCGATAGGGGGTCCTCCTTTGTGAGCAACGAACTGCGTCAATTCCTGCTCAGCAAGGGCATCGCCTCGAGCAGGACGACCAGTTACAACCCCCGGGGTAACGGGCAGGTAGAGAGGGAGAACGGAACGGTCTGGGAGAGCATCCTGCTGGCCCTACGGTCCAGGAATCTCCCAGTCTCCCGCTGGCAAGATGTCCTCCCGGATGCCCTCCACTCCATCCGGTCACTACTTTGTACAACCACCAATCAGACACCTCACGAACGTCTCCTTGTCTTCTCCAGGCAGTTCTCCTCTGGGACCTCGCTCCCGACCTGGCTGGCAGCTCCCGGACCCATCCTGCTCCAAAAACACCTGCGGGCACACAAGTCAGACCCGTTGGTCAAGAGGGTCCATCTACTCCATGCTAACCCCAGTACGCCTACGTGGCGTACCCCGACCCCGACGGCCGACAAGACACGGTCCCCCTACGGGACCTGGCGCCCGCCGGAACTCCACGTACATTCCAGCCACCAGTCCCACCCTCCCTCCACCGCAGCACCTTACAGGAGGATCGGTCCTTCCGCCGCCCCTGCCTAGGCCCCCCCCACCCACCGACGCCCCCCGCAGGCGCTCCCTTCCCAGGTCAACCGTTTTCCCCACCAGCGCCGTCTAGGGGTGACGAAGCTGACATGGAGATCGAAGCCGCGCTCCCGGAGTCACAGACGCCCGGGCCTCCACGGGAGTCACCACCGAGGCTCCGACGATCACAGAGGACGACCAGGGCCCCCGATTGACTAATTGCTTCATGTTAACTGTAATCTGTAAATATAAAACACCGAATGTACATAGCTACCAGACTGTAAATAGTTACGAAACACTGTACGGGGGTATTACGGTACCTCCATAACTAATTATACCATGTTGTTATGTTCTGTAGTTGCTGGCCAACACCCCCGCCGGACTTTTTTTTAACAGGGGGTGAATGTGATTTTATAGGTATTACGGTACCTGAGAGGCTGAAGTACCATTGGTAGAACCTATATGCTTGCCATTGGCTAGAGTGCATAATAGCTCCGCCCTGATAGGTGGGGTATAAGAACCTGTGCCGTCCCAGCAGCCCTCATTCTGTAGCTGAGCTGCTGGGGGAAACATCTGGCTTATTAAAGCCTTCAGTTGTACTACAATCTCGTTTTAGTGGTCATTGATCGTGCATCACCAGCTACACAGACTATGGGCGAAATTCTCCCCCAACGGCGCGATGTCTGCCGACTGGCGCCCAAAACGGCGCCAATCAGACGGGCATCGCGCCACCCCAAAGGTGCGGAATGCTCCGCATCTTTGGGGGCCGAGCCCCGACATTAAGGGGCTAGGCCGGCGCCGGAGGGATTTCCGTCCCGCCAGCTGGCGGAAACGGCGTTTGTTGCCCCGCCAACTGGCGCGGAAATGACATCCCCGGGCGGCGCATGCACGGGAGTGTTAGCGGCCGCTGACAGTTTCCCGCGCATGCGCAGTGGGGAGAGTCTCTTCCGCCTCCGCCATGGTGGAGGCCGTTGCGGAGGCGGAAGGAAAAGAGTGCCCCCATGGCACAGGCCTGCCCGCGGATCGATGGGGCCCCGACCGCGGGCCAGGCCACCGTGGGGGCACCCCCCGGGGTCAGATCGCCCCACGCCCCCCCCCCCCCAGGACCCCGGAGCCCGCCCACGCCGCCTTGTCCCGCCGGTAAATACCTACTTTAATTTACGCCGGCGGGACAGGCAATTTCTCCGCGGGACTTCGGCCCATCCGGGCCGGAGAATTGAGCGGGGGGCCGGGGGGGGTTGGATTCACGGCGGCCAACGGCCATTCTCCGACCCGCTGGGGGGTCAGAGAATGACGCCCTATATTACTAATACATAACTATATTTAAAATTCCTTACGGTTCTATGAGCATCTTAGAATATTCTTCCACACAGAAAAGTACTATCTCAAATGGAAAGGCAGAGATATATATAGATATATACAGATAGATAAATATACAGATTTAATAGTAAATATTTAAAATCAGTGTAAAAAATGCGAGGAAATTGTTCATGATAAAACTTTCTTCACAGACCTGTTTTAACTGGATTCCACTCACTGTACATTCATCTCCATACAGCATTCTTATAGCAATTGCAGCGAGCCGCCACATATCATCCAGACATAAAAGGTTTTTATTGGATAATGAGACTACCTTTTTGGTTTTCTACATGTTCTTAAAGAGAAAAAACCCAATGAAGGAAAGTGAGGCATTAGCACCCTCGACTGTGAGATTTTAGAACTGCAATGCACTATGTAGTCACGGAAGGGTGGATATTACATGGATTTGGAGCACCCAATAGACCACACACTGGCAGTACAATCAATAATAGATGGAATTTCAGAACCGTAATATGCAACAAAGTGACAGAACAATCGATAATACGTGAAATTTTGGAATGCAAGAGCATAAAAAATAGGAGCGGGACCAATCGGCCACCTTGAGATCATGGCTGGTCTTCGACCTGAACTCCATCTTCCCATCATCCACCAATATCCCTTTATTCCCTTAGTATCTAAAACAAAATCTTATCTATCTTTGTCTTGAATGTATTCAATAAAGGAGCACCCAGAACCCCCTGAGGGAGAGAATTCCCAGGATTCACAACCCTTCAAGTGAAGAGATTTCTCATTTAAGTCCTTAAATGACTGACACCACAATCTGTGTCTGTGACCTCCACCAGAATGGTTAATGTCAGACGTCTCCACATTATAATCCAGCCTGCCCACTCACTTAGAATCCTAGAATATGTACAGTGTAGAAAGAGGCCATTCAGTCCATCCATACCCCCCTCTATATCCTTAACTTCTTTGCATCCTCCTCTCAGCTTATTTTCCTGCATACCTTTGTTTTGTCTGTAAATCTGGATCGCTTATCCTCGGTCCACCTGATTGATAGAGATTGTAAATCACAGAGGCCCAAGCACTGGTTTTTGCGGTATCCCATTAGTTATATAGTGCCAATGTGAGCACTCTTACTCCGTTTTCCGTCTGTCCACCAGTCTTTTATCCATGTTAAACCATAGAATGCCATTCGGCCTATCGAGTCGGCACCGACCCGCTGGAAGAGCACCCTACCTAGATCCACTCCCCCACCCTATCCCCATTGGACGCTAAGGAGCGATTTAGCATGGCCAATCCACCTAACCTGCACATGGTTGGACTGCAAGAGGAAACCAGAGCACCCGGAAGAAACCCACGCAGACATATGGAGAATGTGCAAACTCCACACAGTCACCTGAGGCAGAATTGAACCCTGTCCCTGGCACTGTGAGGCAGCAGTGCTAGCCACTGTACCACCGTGGGGGTAATATATTACCCCCAATCTGGCGAACCCTAATTCTGTGGCAGGAGTTCTTGTGTGGAACCCTTCTGAATGCAGTTTGGTAATTCAAATCCATTGGCGAGAGTCTTCCGTCCTGGTTCAGGGCTGGGCTGGGATTTTTCAGTGCAATGAATGGAGGGAGAATTGGCTGGGACACCAAGTTTTCCATTCTCGCTCGCAACAGATCCCTACAATGACGGGACCGGAGAATCCCGTCCATTACATGCACTGCTTCCCCTTTCTACCCTGCTAGTTACAACCTCAAGATATCTAATAAATTTGTCGAACACAATTTCCCTTTCTTAAATTCTTACTGGCTCTGCCCAATCATATTATGAATGTTACCTTCCCTGTTACCACATTAGAGCTGCTATAATATTGTACAGCTGCAGAAAAGTTGCCATGCCAGACTATCCCAGTGAAGAGCCTGAACTGAATGATTCAAACTCAAACCGGAACCTTAACAAAGGTGTAAATTTCAACTGCTCCCCTTGATAATAATAGCCGCTTATTGTCACAAGTAGGCTTCAATGAAGTTACTGTGAAAGGCCCCTAGCCGCCACATTCCGGCACCTGTTCGGGGAGGCCGGTACGGGAATTGAACCGGCGCTACTGGCCTGGTTCTGCATTACAAGCCAGCTGTTTATCCCACTGTGCTACACCAGCCCCATTATCAGGGAGTCAATTCACCTCCCAAAATCCAAAGCAAGTGAAACCGTGGACTTTTCAATCATGATTAACATTCCCAGCGATTATGCCACAGTAAGGAGGCCAATGTTTGCATTCAAGAATACACCATCAGTGGGGGACCTGTTTATAAATGGGATGTTTGGAAGCCTTGGGGCGTTGGAGGAACAATTTGGGCTCCCTGCCTGGAAACGCCTTCAGGTACATGCAGGTAAGGGCGTTTGTAAGACGGCAGGTGAGGGAATTCCCGCTGCTGCCAGCACATAGGATCCAGGATAGGGTGCTCTCGGGGGTGTGGGTTGGAGAAGGCAAGGTCTCAGCGATCTACCAGGAGATGCAAAAGGAGGAGGAGGCCTCGGTGGAGGAGCTGAAAGGTAAATGGGAGGAGGAGCTGGGGGAGGAGATAGACGAGGGTACGTGGGCGGACGTCCTGGGTAGGGTAAATTCTTCCTCGTCTTGCGCCAGGCTTAGCCTGATACAGTTTAAAGTTCTGCACAGAGCATACATGACGGGGGCAAGGCTGAGTCGGTTTTTTGGAGTAGAGGACAGGTGTGTGAGGTGTTCGGGGAGCCCAGCAAATCACGCCCACATGTTCTGGGCGTGCCCAGCACTGGATGGGTTCTGGAGGGGCGTTGCGAGGACGATGTCTAAGGTGGTAAACACCCAGGTTAAGCCGAGTTGGGGGCTCGCACTATTTGGGGTATCGGACGAGCCGGGAGTGCAGGAGGCGAAAGAGGCCAGTATTCTGTCCTTTGCGTCCCTGGTAGCCCGGCGGAGGATTCTGCTACAGTGGAAGGATGCGAGGCCCCCAAGCGTGGAAGCCTGGATCAGCGATATGGCAGGGTTCATTAAATTGGAGAGGGTAAAATTTGCCTTAAGAGGATTTGTGCAAGGGTTCTTCAGGCGGATGGCAACCGTTCCTAGACCTTCTGGCGGAGCGTTAGGAGGTGGACAGCAGCAGCAACCTGGGGGGGGGGGGGCTACTTTGTGTATACTACTGTGTTTATTGTCGTTTAATGGGGGGCTTGTATATTGGGAGACTAAGCGACATAGCTATAAGATGTTCATTTTTGTGTTTTTTCTTATTTCTGTAAATATGTAAAGATTTTAATAAAAATATATATTTTTTAAAAAGAATACACCATCAGAATCTTTTCTCACTTCCTCAAAAATGTCTTTGGGTCCAGCCACTAGACGTTGGGCGGGATTCTCCGGTCCCCCAGCCATGTGTTTCTGGGCGGTGCGCCGTTCGCTGGCTTCGGGATGCTATTGTAACCACCCCACGCAGTCGGGAAACCTGCTAGCGTGGGTGCGCTGCCAGCGGGATTGTCGATGACCGGAGAATTCCGGCCATTGATTTTACAACATAGCCAACGTGGCACTGCTGTCGTTACACTTTCACCTCTCTTAAGCTCTGAAGGAGAGCCATAAGGACTCAAAACGTGACCTCTGCTTCTCTCGCCACAGATGCTGCCAGGCCTGCTGCGTTTTTCCAGCATTTTCTGTTTTTTATTGTGGCTCTGTAGACCATGTGAAATGACCAGTTATTCTGAATTACAAGAAATGATTTAATGCCACTATAATCCTCTCATTGCACAGCCCAAGCCAAAATGGACATTACTTGTGAATCTGCCTGAAGATGCTACTGGAACAGAATGATTTACCTGCGCAATGCAGCTTCTAGTTACCATTTAGATGGACCTTTAGAAGGTAATAAACTCCTGTATGTGATAAGATAGCAGTGAAAACGTATTCAGTTTGTCATTTATGTATCTCTCTCTCTCTCTCTCTATATATATAGCAGCATTGATGCCCGAGAGTTACATAATCATAGCTTATACCATCAATTAACTCGCAAGGAGGTAGGCCCCAACAGCTGCCTCGGCAGATGTGGGGAGTGAACCCACACTGTTGGCTTTTATTGGGCAGTACACACTAGGCAACTGAGCTAATCGACCCACCCCCCCCCCCCCACTTTTGTATATGTCAAACTGAAATCCAACAAAGAATGTTTCTAGGACTTGCATAGCATTGAGAGGTATTTATGACCAGATGTTAACTGTGGTTAAGTTTACAAAGGACCCCTTGAGCATAATTTAACTGCGAAGAGGTTGTTATGATAGGCATCCCCTGTGACGAGTAAATTGGGATTGTGTTACGGTTTCCAGCACAAATACCAGTGCAACAGGACTATCCATCCCTCTGGAATGTCTATATCTATAATGGCTAATCAGCTGCTTGAGAGGCATTTCGAGAATGGTTGTTATTGGTAGGTTGCAATTGATTCTTTTCAACCCTGTGAACCAAATCAAGTGCCAGGATTGACATGGTGCAGAAACCTCCACTTCACTGAAGCATTTAAAAGAAACAAAGAAAGATTGTTATTCCCCCGGGCGGGATTCTCCCTTCCCCGACGCCGATTACGCAATCGGTGACTGGGCGGAGAATCCCTTTTGATGCTGAAATCGGGAGGCGCCGCCCGTTTGACGCAGGATTTTGTATGCTCCGCCCCCTCTGAAACGGCGCCATCGCGGCGCGCGCCGCACGGCGTTGGGACGGCCTCAGCGCATCATCTGAAGGTCCTCCCCCCGATGCTCCGCCCCCGATGGGCCGGGTTCCCGGCCACCGCGGTTGATGTGCGGTCTCAGCCGGGCGGGAACCCGGTGTGGCGGCTGCGGACTGTGTCCATCACCACCACAGTTGCGCGGGAGCCATGCTGCTGACCGGGAGGGTGGGGGGAGGGGGGGGCCTTCTGCGAGGTCCGGGGGGGGGGGGACTGGTGGGGGGTGCCCAGGGGGTGGCCGGGGGGCACTATCGAGCAGGCCGTCGCCGTGCGCACGCCATTCTCCGGCCGCTTATTTCGTGGAAGCCGGAGGTTTTACGCAGCGCGACTGCTAGACCCTCACCGGTCGCAGGATCGGTAAGGGGGTGCCGCCGATTTCTTCCAAGTAAATGCAGATCCTCCGCACTTATCCTCATAAAAGGAGAATCGGGTCCCCTTAATTAAAAAAACATAGCGGGAGGTGAAACCCGAATGACAGTAGTGTAAAATGGATGCTTGCGAATTGTCAGCCGGCCTGAGGTCCTGACCAATTTTCATTGCGAGTCAGTGAAACAAGATCCGACAGCGGTTCGAAGCTGGCTGACTATTTGCTTGTTGAAAAACAGAATTCCGTGAATGCTGGAAATCGCAAATACAAACAGGAAGCGCTGGAAATACTCAGCAGGGCAGGCGGCATCTATGGAGAGAGAAACAAGAGTTGACATTTCAGGTCGATGACTTTTCATCAGAACTGGGAAAAGTTAGAGATATAATAGGTTTTAAGCAAGGGCGTGGGTGGTTCAAGGTCGATAGGAAGGTCTGTGAGAGTGTGGAAGGTAGGAGAGGGTGTCATTCCGCCAGGGCTAACAGGAATGATGGTGGGGCAAGGAAAGAAATGAAGCAAAAATAAGAGAAAAGACTAAACAAGAAAATGGCAGCATGGGGGCAGCACGGTAGCACAGTGGTTAGCACAGGGTCCCAGGTTCGATTCCCGGCTTGGGTATCTATGCGGAGTCTGCACGTTCTCCCCGTGTCTGCGTCTGTTTCCTCCAGGGGCTCCTGTTTCCTCCCACAGTCCAAAGATGAGCGGGTTAGGCGGATTGGCCATGATAAATTGCCCTTAATTTTCAAAAAGATAAGTGGGGTTACTGGATTACGGGGATGGGGTGGAGGCATGGGCTTCAGTAGGGTTCTCTTGCCATGGGCCGGTGCGGACTCGATAGGCCGAATGGCCTCCTTCTGCACTGTAAGTTCTATGATTCTATGAAAAGAAACAGAATGAGGGCAGAGATGATAGTCCAAAATGGTTGAACTCAATATTGAATCCAGAAGGCCTAATCGATAGATGGGGTGCTCGCTGTTCCTCCAGTTTCCCTGGGCCATTGCAGCAGATCGGGGACAGAGATGTCAGTGTGAGAGTGAGGTGAAGAATTAAAATGACAAATCACCGGAAGCTCTTGGGTCATGCTTTGAGGTGTTCTGCAAAAGAGTCACCCAATCTACATTTGGCTTCACCAGTCTAGTGGAGACCACATTGAGGGCAGCAAATTGTAGACGAGTTGAAAGTAACACACGCAAATCGTTGCTTTGCCAACTGGAAGGAGCGTTTGGGGCCTTAGACAGTGAGGTGCGAGGTGAAAGAGCAGGTGTTACATCTCCTGGGCCTGCATGGAAAGATGTCTTGGAAAGTGGACAAGGGGGTGACTGAAGAATGAAACAGGGTGTCACAGAGGGACTGTTTGCTAATGTCTGTTTTGCACAATCATGGAAGTTGAATTTCAAACCCCATCATCCCTAAAAATCCCCAAAGCTTGCAAATCCAGTGCAATCTATGATATGCCCAACTCCACAGGGTACTAAAAATTTGATTCCCCCCAAAAATCCGGATTGACTGATTGGCCTCAGTTAAGTAATGCTGATGATCAGAAGTAAGCCCATTTTTCTCCTTGAATGCGCTTGTGTTTGGCAGCTCACGGTCTGTACCACTCCATATTTATAGCCATATGCTTCTCATTCTTGGGTTCTATTTGCTACTAATTAATTTCTCTGTTTTGGACTGCCATATACCATTCCCTGTCTGTTCAAATTAATTGGCAACCCTTCAGAATGTCTTCTAATAGTTTCAGAATTTAGAGGTTTTGGAACATTCAATAAACTCAAATCCAACAACAGAGACCGAGATTGAAAGATTTTCCCTCGTGCATTGATACTGGTTTGAGCTTGCTGGTTGCCATATCGCTTCCATTCAGGCAGCAGCTGGTTTACATTGCCCAGCTCCAGATGCAATTCCCTTACTGAGGAGGGAACTTAGTGTATGTGGTAACCCTCCCGCCTACAAGTTATGATGTGGGTTCAAATTCCACTCCAGAGTCATCGGCACAAAATCTAGACTGGCACTATAATATAGTGCTGAGGAATGGCTACACCCAGATGCTTGATAATACAGAACTTGAATATTGCTGAAGAGAGACATATTGTCAAAGTTCTTCATCTTGCATGCATCAGGACAAACACAAGAATGCCAAATTTCAAACAGTCACAACGATGTATACCATAGGAGAAGAGGGTTTGATTGGTTGGCAAATTGACTCTGATTGGCTGAGATGTTGCCATGGAGAAAGAAATAGTTGTGGTGTTTTGAAATTTGGTGCTCTTGCATTTGTCAAGATGGATGTAAGATGAAAAGCTTCAGCAGCATGTCTCGCGCTTCAGCAAACCTCCGACACTATCGAGGTGCCATCCTTTGAATAAAACTTTAAACTCAGGCCTCATCTGCCCTCTCAGCTTGGATGTAAAAGATCCCATGGAACTACTTTGAAGACGGGCAGGGGAGTTCTCCCAGTGTCCTGGCCAATATTTATCCCTCAGCCTAGATCTAAAAACAGATGATCTGGCCGTTCTCACATTATTCTTGGTGGAACCTTGCTGTGGGAAGACAGACTTACACATAATTTACATAACAACAGTGGCTCCACCTTAGAACGTCTCTTTTTTTAAATAAATTTAGAGTACCCAATTCATTTTTTCCAATTAAGGGACAATTTAGCATGGCCAATCCACATCTTTGGCTTGTGGGGGCGAAACCCACGCAAACACAGGGAGAATGTGCAAACTCCACACGGACAGTGACCCAGAGCCGGGATCGAACCTGGGACCTCGGCGCCGTGAGGCAACAGGGCTAACCCACTGCGCCACTGTGCTGCCCACCTCAGAAGTTCTGCATTGTTTGTAAAGCTCCTTGAGACATCCTGTATTCATGAAAGGCACTATATAAATGCAAGATTTGTGTGGTGGCTTGAGGCAGACACTGAAGGCTTCCAGTAGTAAACAAAGGGGTTTATTGACGAAAGGCAAAGACAGTTAGATAACAGGCAGAGAACATTATGCAACAGGTCACTACACTTCAGCTCCCTGGTCCACACATCCCGGGGTCCTGCTCCCAGGGCCCCATGCATACTCCCCATTGGCCGGGCTTCGTGTGCTCCTGTGCGATTGCCCCAAAGCCGGTCACGTGGTCCATGGAGCCTGCCCCTTTAAAGGGTGCATAGTACCATAGTTTGCCTTCTGCATCTCAAGAGAAACAAATAAGTAATATGGTCCAATGGATTCGCTGAGCGTTTGACACCACCAGAATTATAACAAAGGTGACACTAGTGCAGTCTCAGTCGGGAGCCTTGACCTGCTGGCATGGTTCACCAGTCAACCTTGTATTGTTCAGTCCCAGGAATGTACAAGGGGATGAATCTATGCAGTTACAGTCAATCACCTGCAGGGGATTGAGTGTCACTGGTCTCCAGGCCTCTGTTGCAATGTAAGCATCGCTTTAAAGCAGAGTTCGCTTCACGTTGCAACAGAATATGAGAGGGATGATTTGCGAGCTAGAGGCTTTTGAGAGCTTTGTATCCACCACAAGGGACTGAGAATGACCAAGGCAAAGCAGTATTGCTTTGAGAAATCTTTAAAGACAGTTACGGTCAATCAGGAATAACTCCAAACCTGGAAGGATGGACGGCAGTGAGATGATCAATTGGGTGAGATTGGGAAGGAAGGAGTTAAGAGTGGGAATGTGTATGTTAGAAGATAGTCCCTGTTACTGTTACACTCACCTCTTTACAATTAAAGGCATAACCCCATGTAGAACATAGAGCATAGAACATTACAGTGCAGTACAGGGCCTTCGGCCCGTGATGTTGCGCCGACCTGTGAAACCACTCTAAAGCCCATCTACACTATTCCCTTATCGTCCATATGTCTATCCAATGACCAGTTGAATGTCCTTAGTGTTGGCGAGTCCACTACTGTTGCAGGCAGGGCATTCCACGCCTTTACTACTCTCTGAGTAAAGAATCTACCTCTGACATCTGTCCTATATCCATCTCCCCTCAATTTAAAGCTATGTCCCCTCGTGCTAGACATCACCATCCGAGGAAAAAGGCTCTCACTGTCCACCCTATCCAATCCTCGGATCATTTTGTATGCCTCAATTAAGTCACCTCTTAACCTTCTTCTTTCTAACTAAAACAGCCTCAAGTCCCTCAGCCTTCCCTCATAAGATCTTCCCTCCATACCAGGCAACATTCTGGTAAATCTCCTCTGCACCCTTTCCAATGCTTCCACATCCTTCCTATAATGCGGCCACCAGAATTGCACGCAATACTCCAAATGCGGCCGCACCAGAGTTTTGTACAGCTGCAACATGACCTCATGGCTCCAAAACTCAATCCCTCTACCAATAAAAGCGAACACACCGTACGCCTTCTTAACAACCCTTTCAACCTGGGTGGCAACTTTCCGGGATCTATGTACATGGACACCGAGATCTCTCTGCTCATCCATACTACCAAGAATCTTACCATTAGCCCAGTACTCTGTCTTCCTGTTATTCCTTCCAAAATGAATCACCTCATACCTTTCTGCATTAAACTCCATTTGCCACCTCTCAGCCCAGCTCTGCAGCTTATCTATGTCCCTCTGTAACTTGTAACATCCTTCCGCACTGTCCACAACTCCACCGACTTTAGTGTCATCTGCAAATTTACTCACCCATCCTTCTACGCCCTCCTCCAGGTCATTTATAAAAATGATAAACAGCAGTCGCCCCAAAACATATCCTTGTGGTACACCACTAGTAACTGAACTCCAGGCTGAACATTTCCCATCAACCACCACCCTTTGTCTTCTTCCAGCTAGCCAATTTCTGATCCAAACTGCTAAATCACCCTGAATCCCATGCCTCCATATTTTCTGCAGTAGCCTACCGTGGGGAACCTTATCAAACGCTTTACTGAAATCCATATACACCTCATCAAATGCTTTACCCTCATCCACCTCTTTGGTCACCTTCTCAAAGAACTCAATAAGGTTTGTGAGGCACGACCTACCCTTCACCAAACTGTGTTGACTATCTCTAATCTAATTATTCCTTTCCAGATGATTATACATCCTATCTCTTATAAACCTTTCCAAGACTTTGCCCACAACAGAAGTAAGGCTCACTGGTCTATAGTTACCGGGGTTGTCTCTACTCCCCTTCTTGAACAAGGGGACATTTGCCATCCTCCAGTCTTCTGGCACTATTCCGGTAGACAAAGATGACTTAAAGATCAAAGCCAAAGGCTCAGCAATCTCCTCCCTAGCTTCCCAGAGAATCCTAGGATAAATCCCATCCGGCCCAGGGGACTTACCTATTTTCACACTTTCCAGAATTGCTAACACCTCCTCCTTATGAACCTCACGCCCTTCTAGTCTAGTTGCTTGAATCTCAGTATTCTCCTCGACAACATTGTCTTTTTCCTGTGTGAATACTGACGAAAAATATTCATTTAGCGCCTCTCCAATTTCCTCGGACTCCACGCACAACTTCCCACTACTGTCCTTGACTGGCCCTACTCTTACCCTAGTCATTCTTTTATTCCTGACATATCTATAGAAAGCTTTAGTGTATCCTTGATCCTACCTGCCAAAGACTTCTCATGTCCCCTTCTGGCTCTTCTTAGCTCTCTCTTTAGGTCCTTCCTAGCTAGCTTGTAACTCTCGAGCGCCCTAACTGAACCTTCATGTCTCATCTTTACATAAGCCTCCTTCTTCCTCTTGACAAGTGTTTTGACTGCTTTAGTAAACCACGGTTCCCTCGCTCGACCACTTCCTCCCTGCCTGACAGGTACATACTTATCAAGGACACGCAGTAGCTGTTCCTTGAACAAGCTCCACATTTCCATTGTGCCCATCCCCTGCAGTTTTTCTCTCCATCCGATGCATCCTAAGTCTTGCTTCATCGCATCATAATTGTTTTTCCCCCAGATATAACTCTTGCCCTGCGGTATATACCTATCCCTTTTCATCACTAAAGTAAACGTAATTGAATTGTGGTCTATCACCAAAGTGCTCACCTGTCTCCAAATATAACACCTGTCCTGGTTCATTACCCAGTACCAAATCCAATATGGCTTTGCCTCTCGTTGGCCTATCTACATACTGTGTCAGGAAACCCTCCTGCACACATTGGACAAAAACGGACCCATCTAAAGTACTCAAACTATAGCGTTTCCAGTCAATATTTGGAAAGTTAAAGTCACCCATAACAACTACCCTGTTGCTTTCGCTCCTATCCAGAATCATCTTTGCAATCCTTTCCTCTACATCGCTGGAACTTTTTGGAGGCCTATAGAAAACCCCTAACAGGGTGACCTCTCCTTTCCTGTTTCTAACCTCAGCCCATACTACCACAGTAGACGAGTCCTCATCAAACGGCCTTTCTGCCACCGTAATACGGTCTTTGACTAACAATGCCACCCCTCCCCCTCTTTACCACCTTCCCTGAGCTTACTGAAATATCTAAACCCCGGCACCTGCAACAACCATTCCTGTCCCTGCTCTATCCATGTCTCCAAAATGGCCACTACTCTGAACCTCCTGTATACTGGAGCTACAATTCAGGTTCCCAAGCCCCTGCTGAACTAGTTTAAACCCTCCCGAAGAGCATTGGCAAATTTCCCCCTAGGATATTGGTACCCCTCTGGTCCAGGTGTAGACCATCCTGTTTGTAGAGGTCCCAGCGACCCCAGAATGAACCCCAATTATGCCCCATGTGGGTGAACAAACCTCACCTGTTTAAACTCTGTGGGTGGGATCTCCCGGCCCTTCCAGTCCCGCGGAAGGTGACCACCCGCAGCAGGTTTCCCGGCAGCGGGATCGGCGGGCCACACAAAACACCACAGTCATTGACAGGGCCGGACTTTCCCACCTGCGGCCAATGGCCACCGGAAAACATGCCGGGGGAGGGGGGCCTAAAATCCCACCTTATGTGTCCAATAGATTATTGGGCCCTGGATCTGCTTCAGTGCGGCACAACACATATAGATTCTGAATTCAGCCCCTCTGCCCTTATATGCAATGGCATTGGCATCTTAATGTTAAACGGAGTTTCAGGCCAGTGGAAATTCTTGTAAAAACTCTTAATGCTTGGAAGATATAAAGTTCAGCGGAAATATAACTGAACAGGTAACACTGAATTTTTACCAGCCATTAGGGGGACTGCCTAGGAGGCAGGAATGGAACAGAAAGGAGGAGGGTGGTGTACGTATGGTCTACGTGCTATTATATCACCTTGCCAGCGGTGTGAAAGGTAGCAGACAACCTGGAGCCAGTGAACCCAGATGGACTCCCAGTGGGCTCCGGGAGGGCCCTCTCCATGTTGGATACTCGTTGGTACATGGAGCCCCACCCCCTCACCCCCCACGATTACAATGGCTGCCCCCACAGCAATGGTGTCATCTATCTTCCCCCAACAACCACCCCCCACCCCCTTGCCGGGGCCTGCCTGACCAGCCCCACCACCCCCAAACCCCACTTACCTGACTTTGAAGGTGCACAACCTTAAATATGCTCTCCTCCTGCAGATGCAGCACCAGCCATGGCCATCGCTAGCAGCGGTGCTACTGAGCTACTAGTCGTCTGATCCTCTAATTTGGACAACAGCTTTTGAGATGGGAGACTTGAGGGTGAGTCCTTAGTGGGGACAGCAGCCTTGGCTGCCGGTGACAAAATGCAATCCCCGAGTCTTGTAACATGGTCCATGGTCCCCTTCCCAACTGTTCCAGGCCCCGGCAGCAAGACAATTACCACGTGCATAAAATCCAAACCATACCATTCAGGAGGCCATTACTCTAGGGGCTGAAAAAAATCTTTAATGCCTTTGATTACAAAATGCTTTAACACACTTCCCTGTGTGTAGAGAGTGTCCCGGCCCAATAGTTGCTCTAGTATATCACAAGACTTATCCTTAGCAAGGGTGGCCTCCACATATTAGAGACAGAATTAGGTTTTGCTGCTATTGGTATGAGATGTGGAAAGCACACCTGATAGAGTACATATAGGGACGCCATGAGAGGATTGGGCTAGGTTAACCTTTAATTCATCTCGACATTTGAATACTATAAAAATATTCCATTTCAACTCACAAGCAATCAATGGCAAGTCACTGAAGAAGACACCCATAGGTCCTAGGGAGTGGAGGGAAGAGAGTTGGAGGACATGAAAAGGTTTGCACCAAGGGCTGACCTGAAATCTTTCTCTCTCTCCCTTGCAAATTTTTCTTTGGCCTCTTCATTATGCATATTATTTTGACTGCACTCCTTTGAGTTTTCCTCTTTTGCCCCTCCAGGTATATCCTCTCTCCTGCTCGTCCTCCTTTTCTTCGTCCTCAACTGCGTTGAGACCCATTGTACCATCTCCTGCCAATTCCCTGTTACCCAAACCAGCTCCACCCTCCTGCCTACCTCCGAGCACCTTCGACTCCGCTGTTTATCAAGAATGTAATGCGAACATACCAATTGGGAGCTATCTCAGACTTAAACCTTTCCTCTTCTCAACTGGCCTTTCAAAGCCGGTCTGTCCTGCCACCTTTAACCAGGTTTCCCAACTTGAAGATAGGGACAAAAACACAAACTGTATGAACTCAAAATCAGCAGTTTTAATATTAAACAACTCATTTTATTCAAGTTGAAATTTACATTTAAAAAACATTGAACCACATTCGTTAGAAATGATCTTTCAAGTCATAGGGTGCACTGCCACACAGTGGCACATTGCTGTACATACAGATCATCTCAAATATTTTTGAACCTTTAAAGTTGAGCATTAGATAAATATATTTTATCAATCGACATCCTGGGGGGCTATATTAATCAGAAACTGGACTGGACCAGCTGTATACATGCTGTGGCTACAACAACAGATTAGAGGCTGGGAATTAGAGAGGGTGCAGAAGAGATTTACCAGGATGTTGCCTGGTATGGAGGACATTAGCTATGAGGAGAGGTTGAATAAGCTCGGTTTGTTCTCACTGGAACGACTGAAGTTGAGGGGCGACCTGATAGAGGTCCACAAAATTATGAGGGGCATAGACAGAGTGGATAGTCAGAGACTTTTTCCCAGGGTAGAGGGGTCAATTACTAGGGGGCATAGGTTTAAGGTGCGAGGGGCAAGGTTTAGAGGAGATGTATGAGGCAGGTTTTTTACACACAGGGCAGTGGGTGCTTGGAACTCGCTGCCGGAGGAGGTGGTGGAAACAGGGACGATAGTGACATTTAAGGGGCATCTTGACAAATACATGAATAGGATGGGAATAGAGGGATACGGACCCCGGCAGTGTAGAAGATTTTAGTTTAGACGGGCAGCATGGTCGGCGCAGGCTTGGAGGGCAAAAGGGCCTGTTCCTGTGCTGCACTTTTCTGTGTTCTTTGTTCTAATTCTGTGGCGTGTAACTCAGCTCCTGACTCCTCAAAGCCTGTCCACCATCTACACGGCACAAGTCAGGAGTGTGATAGAATATTCTCCAGTTGCCTGGATGAGTGCAGCTCCAACAACACTCAAGAAGCTGGACACTATCCAGGACAAAGCAGCCCGCTTGATTGGCACCCCAAGTACCACCTTAAATATGCACTCTCTCCACCGCCGATGCACAGTAGCAGCCGTATGTCCCACATGCACTGCAGGAACTCACCAAGACTCCTTCAACACTGTCTCTTAAACCCATAATCCCTACGACGTAGACAGACAAGGGCAGCAGATACCCGGGAACGCAGCCGCCTGGAACGTCTCCTCAAAGTCTTTTTTTTTATATTTTAATTGGAATTGTTGCACTTAATATCAAAATAATAATAATAACCAAAACAATAACAACACCAAGTATTATAAGCTCCCACCATTTCTGCGACAGTAGTCCCAGTTAGCATTTCCTTACATTATTTACATTAGTGCGTATCACGCAGTTTTTTTAGAAGTCTTATTGGAATTTTGAATGTTTAATAAAAAGAATTATACACAACTTTACATACGTAATTACAATTACTGCCAGAACTCATTCCATTGTTTATAATTACATTACTTTTGCTGGGGGGGGCGAAGCTGGGGCGGGGTGGGGGGAGTCCTGTTCCCCCCCCCCCTTGAGTTCTTGGGAGAGGTTAGGAAGGCCCGGTTTGACATGTGTTGGAGCAATCCTTGTCCCCTCCTGCGAATAGCCTTCCTCCCCTTCCTTCTCTACTATACACGAGTTCCCTTTCATCCAGGCGGTGCTCCCTGCTCCTCCTTCCCACCCCCCTTCCTATCCCTCACCCTCCCTTCCTATCTACTCCCCGCCCCTAGTTAGTTGCTGGTTGAACACAGGTATGCAAAGAGGTTTGCGAACTTCTTCCACGTGTCGCGGAATCTCGCCTCGGACTCCCCTTATCGAGAATTTTATTTTTTTCTAGTTTCAGGAACTCAGCCAGATTTTTCTCCTCAAAGTCACTCACCATCCTGACTTGGAAAGTCATCCTTCATTGTCGCCGGGGCAAACTCCTGCAACTCCCTCACTAATAGCAATGGGGGCGTACCTGCACCACATGGACTGCAGCAGTTCACCAAGGTGGCTCACCACCACCTTCTCAAGGGCAATTAGGGATGGGCAACAATAGCTGGCCTGGCCAGCAATGCTCACAGCCGATGAAAGAATATTTTTTAAAAACATTTTCTTTTTGCCACTTAGCTTACCAGAATACAATATCTTATTTGGCATTTTGAATGCTATTGGATCTACCTGATATTATCTTGAACAGGGACATTTCTTAAGGCAATGTTCCTTTGTTTACAGCTTACTTTTATATTTTAAGCGTGAAGCATTACAGTCACTCAAAGGATGACGCACATGGAAAAACATAAATGGTAGAACATGTGAGGACTCTGTTTGACCAAACCAGTTTTTAACCATCCGCTTGAGTAAATATCCCATTTAAACAGGCCCTGTATCCACATCCATTTATCTCCTTAACCTTCAGCTACCATCCAAATTAATCTTGATGTTTATATGGATTTACCTCAGCCAAAACCTAGGAAGTGAATTCCATAAACCTCACAGCACGCTGTCTAAAGGAATTTTGCAAGCTTTTTGTTCCAAATCTTGATGTCCTTTCATTTTAGACCTTGGCCTTTGCATCTAGACATGTAAACGGGTGGAGTATTTTTCACGCCTTACACACAGTATGGACATCAAACACTCCTATGGCAGGTGACGACATTAATTTGATGTCGCGTGGCATCTGTAATAATTGAAGGAGTTGCAAACGCAAAACTGGGGGCTTGGTTTGTACCGCTGGATTTGGCCTACATTGTTATTCTAACTCAATCCACATGCCTGCGACAACCCATTACAATTATCTCTCTGGATATTCCTGTATATGTACAAACAGATGTGATGAGCTCGTCCCTCAGTAACAACTCAAGTTAGTATTCCTCCATGCAGTGGAGGGGCTGGTTTAGCACACTGGGCTAAATCACTGGCTTTTAAAACAGACCAAGGCAGGCCAGCAGCACGGTTCAATTCCCGTACCAGCCTCCCCGAACAGGCGCTGGAATGTGGCGATTAGGAGCTTTTCACAGTAACTTCATTGAAGCCTACTTGTGGCAATAAGCGATTTTCATTTCATTTTCCATTTCAATTAAAATCTCCCTCCAATGCGATGATTCCAAAAATGTACCCCAAATCCCAGGAGAAGCATAGCCACATTGCGATGCTTTTTCCTGAATTTGATGGTTCCTTTGGAGACTGGCTGTCAAATTTGTACAATTTAAATCTCAGTTCGGATTCATGCCCACTATATACTGCCAAGAGAGAGCATGATTTTATTTCAGAGGAAGTAGCTTTAATCTGTTTCTGATATTAAATTCAGCAACAGCTTGCGTTTACATAGTGCCTTTAACATAGTCCCCAAGAACTTCACAGGAACATTATCAGAAAAGAATTAATACTCAGTCATGAAGAGATCTTCAGACAGGTGATCAAAAGTGTCAATGAGATGGCTTGAAGGAGAAGACAGGAAAGGTTGAGGGAGGGAATTCTAACATTTGGGACCAAGGCTGAAGCCCATCGATCAGTGAACGCTGAAAGTCAGGGCTGAGCACTAGGCCAGGATTGGAGAAGGGAAGACATGACGCAAGGTTGTAGTTTGGGCTGAAGGAAGTTAGAGACCAGGAGCTTTCTGTGACGCAAGGAGACGTTTCGCTAACAACTCTTTGTGCCCGCAAAGGCTGAAGCTGCAGCTGATGCAGGGACTCCGTACACTGAAGCACCCTACACCATAACAACAGGGGTCCTGGGTGGTTGCATAGCAACAGATATCAGAACTACTACATCCATGGTTTCAGCACAGTGCCACGGCAATAAGCTGGACAAGCATTTGATGTTTTATTCTAAGCAAGACAGCAAATTAAGGGGAGAATTGTTTGTGACGTTGTTGGCAAGGGGGATGTAGAATTACATAGAAACCATGAGGAATAAGCCATTCTGCTCAACCCATTTGTATTGGCATTTATTCTCTGAACAAGCAATGGCCCTAATCTGTAGAGCCCGCACTGCTCCCCACCTCCCATTCCTTCAACCCCACTTTTGAAACAATATAGGCAGGTGTCTGCTGTAGCTTCGCACGCAGCTGGTGTTGAACTCAAGAAGACCAGGAAAAATGGAAGAAAACTGATGTATGTTATAGAGTTTGGGGAGCAAGAAAAACACACACAAGGACACATCGCAATATTGTCTTTACCTCAATGCATGGTTGAATCTAGCTTGTCCTGAACCAAAAATGGCGTATTTGGAAACATTTGTTCACTGCTCGACTCTGCTCCAAAGGCGAATTCCTCGTCTCATTTGTCCCACACATTGGTCAGGTCAGCTTTGAAATCATTCGGGGATTAAGCTTGATTGGCCCCCAAAACAGTCATGAGGATTGTGCTTGCGATTAACCTGGACACATCGATTGCAAATGAAGGCAGCATTGCAAATGTTCCCTGCTTATTTCAATCAGTTCAGTATCTGCCCAGAATAAGCCATGCTTTTGAGTGGCTGGATGCATCATCAGGAGGACAATATCGTGAATGGCCAGCACTACTTGAAGCAAGACCGGAGGTCTACTGTGGCTGGAGCAGGTGCTGGCAGTGATGCAGGAGGTGACTCTAACCTGGGCAGTAGTGAGGAATGACACAAACTAGGAGAATGCGAGTTCAGGCTTACATTACATGGTTTCCACAAGCTACCAACTATTCAACCACGACAGTCAAATCACCCTGACTGATTGCACTAAATCCTCGCTCTTGCAGAGCTAGGTAGCACTCAACTGGGGCAGCAGAAGATAGGGGGGGAACAGGTCCTAACCCCGCATGGGAAAGACAACAGTGGTCATTATTGGGATGACCATTGGTGAGGCCATGTCCAATAGCAGGACTGAACCCATTAAAGATGATGGTATGCTGATACCTCATCTGGGGTGATGGGGGTCTAGTGGTATTGTCACTGGACCAGGAATCCAGAGGCCCGGGCTCGGGAGAGATGAATTCAACTACTGCCCTTGTTATTTTGACTGTCGGTTGGTCAGAGAAGGCTGCTGCTGCCCATGTCAAGATGGTGCAGTGCATAGCCAGGGCGTCTAGACCTGTAGTCACTCCAGGTTGGCCATCAGCAATCACCCCATCAGCCATATTGCAGCCGTCAGGGGAACACAACATAGGAGCACAAGGACAAGCAAACACACCTGGAGGACAGGCACTATGCCAAGGGTGTTGAGTTGAATTCTGAATGCATGATTTCATTTGTAGATTTGGTTGGGATTTTCTGATAGCATTTATCTGTGGCCCAGCGGTGTGACAGGTGGGTGGTGTGGGATGGTGTAGGACTGTCGGCAAATGGGGAATTTAGGTCCTTGTTGCTAGTATTGCAATGAGTTCTGGCCAGAACATGGCTGTTTCAATTCCCTTCCTCCTCATGTTCCTCAATTGCTTGCCATATACCCCATGGCTAGGACTGACTACATTTGATACCGCCACAAATCTTGATATCCAATCTGCTGAGCACTGCAAAGCTCCTCCAGTGTGACCCAGGCAACAGACGTGTTATTTCAGCACACCAAGGGACTGCACTATCACATCTCGTACCTCAGCTTTCACCGAATGGATGCCATGAAGCCATCAGCAGAAAGCTTTCCCTCCCTCGCCACATTTTGGTGCACAGTGGTAGTGCAACGGATTGCCACGGAGATCAAGGCATCATGACTGCTGCCAGAATATTGGCCATTGACCTGCTTGGTTCACTGCCCGTGATTATACACCAGCTCGGCAGCAAAGGACTGGAATGGCTTTCAGATGTGGCACCGCTCTGAGTTGACGTGCGGTGCTGCAAAGCCATCAGTGTGCAGTCACTGTCGCCTTGCACCATGGGAAAGTGGACAACCTTGGCAAAGCCACCTGCACACTGGAAAGATGCAAACACATAAAGGTTCATCCCCATCATCACCTGGAAAGGTGGTCCTCTGAGGTTGCCATTGTGGCTGCATCAAATGGTAGCTTTCAATGACGATGTCTTTGGTCTCACACATCATTCCGCATGAGGTTCAGGTAGGAGTCCTACTCCCGAAGGCCCAGGGTCGATTAGGGCTCCTACCCTTCTCCTGCTCCCTCCCTTCCCCCCCTCCTCCAGCCGTTTGTCCCGCTGCGTTCTGTTTCATTCCTGGCCTCTGTTCATTCTCCAAATCATACTCTATTCCAAGAGGATACATGCTACTGGACCCAATCTAGGAACAGCTTCTGGAATATGCCTTTTAAGATTGCAGCATGCCATCACTCGAGGGGAAGTGTGCCATGTGAATCGTGAATCACACTCTGTTTCACTTTGGCTTGTGAGCAGAGTACATAGCTCTGCTGCTCATGTCTTCAAGTTTTCTGTCCACATATACATTCTTATATGCCCCGTTTAAATAGATTAACCCACGTGTTTACACGATCCCTTAAGAGGGATTGGTGTCTGTATCATTATAACACATACACTCGTGACATAACCGGTTTGTGCAAAAGTCTAAAAGTCAGCAGAAGCTCCTTCAGTACCTGCCTCGCCACATCCAGTGGACCTTTGCAGCTTGAAACAGCAATGGAAAGCAGCAAACCCTTGCAGAATCGAAACAATAACCTGACAAAGATCAACCCTCAACTAACCTGCAATTAGTTGTTCAGGGAGCTTGGCAATGAAGTCCTTACTGCTGCTGGGCACGAGTTCAACTGTGCAAGGTTAAGGTGGGCGTTAGCTGAGGTGTTGAACTCCAAAATGGCATTGCTGGCATCAGATTGGTGTTGCACATTGATTGATGCCATGACCTGCCAGATCTCAGAATTCTGGTCCTGACTAATGCCCTCGTGAATATGGCGTCCGAAGCAATTCAGCCTAAACATGTGCCCACCTGCTGCCAACAACATTTCAGAGCCCTAGAGATCCTCCGGGTCCCTAAAATACAGGCACAAAGGAGTCCAAATTCTCACCCATGAAATTTTGCCCTCTTTGATGTTTACAAACCTTGGGTTTACAAACTGGCAAGGACCCAAGCAGGAATACGTTGTGAAGTTTTCATAATTCCTCTGATAGACTTCATTCAGGCAAAAGTAGCCTTTTGTTTCATCAAAACCTGTCTCTGACGCAAGTGCCAGAGAATTAGACTCTTCACGCAGTAGTTCACAGAAGCTTCATCCACCATTTGGACAGAGGAATCGACCCATTTCTTTTAAACAGGTCCCCGACTCTCTTAAACACCAAATAAAGAATTTTCATTCAAATCCATTAAGCATTCAAGGAGCTGAATTGCAGGCTGAAATTATTATAATTTAAAAAATACAAAAATCTACAAAAATAAATGCTGTACAGTGACAGCCTGTACACGTTTTCACTATTAAAGAATTTCACCAGTTGTACAATCTGATTATTAATTCCATCAACTCCAGACTTGATTCTGAGTATAATATCATCCCCGAACAGGTTCTGAATTGTTCAAACTACTTCTCCTTCACTCCCATCCCATGCAACTCTTGAACATTTAAATACAAAAACACTTCTGCAATTATCCACTCCTCTGATGCTGAATACAGTCCAATGAGCTCATTGTCCAGTTAAATCTGGAGACATCTTAGTAATGATTAGGTTTTGGTTGGGTATTTTACCTGGCTTCTTAGATTGATTTGCTGGGGGACACAAATGAGCAAATGTCGCAGTTTATCTGCAATTTAGTAAACTCCTAAATGGAGCATGAACATCTCCTGGCTAAAGAGTTATACATTCAACAGGAGCGAATTCAAACGTGACTTTTCTTCTTGTTCCGTGAGAACATCGTTTTAATATACACCCTGGCACAAAAAGGCAAACATTGAAAAATGTACAGGGAAGAACAAAATGCCTAATGTCACACCGGCCAATCAAAAAGGAATACTCAGTGGGCGGGAATTTACGGCCGTTTCCGCTGGCGCGATTTTCCGGTCCTGCCTACGGCGGAGTGTATGGACAACGGGAAACCCCGTCGACAGGGGCGGGCGTCGAAAATGCCCCGCGTGGCGGTGTGGAATATCCTCCCCCCCCCGCCCCCAGAGAAGGTTAGATGCTAGAGTAAAAAGCTACCTGCTAGCACAGAGATTAACATCTGATGGACTAAATGGCCAGTCCACCACCTCAGCCTTAAGTTCAGGTCTGCCGTCCAGTTAGCCATCGTGGGAAAGTAAAATGCAAATGTTAGTTTTCTTCTTTGTTAAAATCTTATTGACAAATGGCCTCTCTTACGTATTCAGGTACAGTGATGCTCTCCAATTTCATGAATATCTAATACCAGTACCGTTATAAAACAAAGCAGCTTTTTGCTGGTAGCATACATTTTTCACCTAAAGACTTTTTAATTGACAACAAAATGTTTCATCAAGAGAACAGTATCTGGTGAATGTTTCATCGCTGGTTGCCTGCGCAGAATGGTAAACTGAATTTAAACACTGAAAAGGAAACATTAATGGAAGCCAAGTTGATGAACAGAACTTTGTTTTTTGCTCACGTTGTCCTTTGGGTGGAGGCAATCCCCTGCATAAAAGCCAATTCCTGTTTCACTATATCAGGTAGAAAACCTCCACCTATAATCATGGACATCATTTTGCAATTCCTCACTTTTCCTGCAATGTTCCTTTTGTTGTCGGTGATTCCACGGGCAAACAACTGCAGTGGTTTCTTCGCGCTATTGCCTCGTTGCATCTCAGCATTCTTGGTAAGATTATGTTACGAAAGACGACATTTGATTTACACAGGCATTCAGTCAAGCAATGACTCGGTTTTAGAATTCTCATCCTTCTTTTCAACCCCATCGCAGTTTCGATCCTCCCGACGTTTGGAAGCTCCACCAGCCGAACACCCCTCCGAGATGTCTGCGCTCCTCCAATTCTGGACTTTTGAGCATTCCCAATTTTAATTGCTCCGCCATTGGAGACCATGCTTTCAGCTGCCAAGGCCTTAACCTCTGGAATTCCTTCCCTAAACCTCTCTGCCTTTGTTGCATCTATTTCTCCCCTTTAAGACACTCCTTCAAACCTACCGCTTTGACAAAGCATTTGGTCATCTACCTGAATATCTCTTTATGTGGCTCAGTGTCAAAACTTTTTGGCAATGCTCCTGTGAATCGCCTACAGAAATGTTGCAACTTTGTGGAGATGCTATATAGGTACAAGTTGTCGCTGATAATGAGAAAAGCCACCAGCCTCTACCTTGCCTAAAGGAAAAACATAATTACTACCTGGGTTTGCATGGGACCATTAATTGCCCATGGAAAGAAGTATTGGTTGCCAAGGTGCATGAACAACTTAGGAGACCCATGTCCTTTCCTACAGGTTTCCCTGACCACAGGAATTAGCAGAGACAGGTTACAGAGGGAAGGCACCGAGGGAGAAATAGTAACTCAATTGCAGGAATGACCTCCGTTGTGTTTAAAGACAGCATTCTCCTAAACTTCAAGTCAATGTTTTGAGCAGCAAGTGCAGCATCAAGTAATCAGTCTGAATCCAGATTTAGTGCATCATCAGCAGTGTCCATTTCCGGATAAGGCTGGTTGTTCCCCAAATTCACATAATTTACTTTCAAGTTGATGTAATGTTCTCCTTCCAACATCGATTGAATTGTTTCGATTTCATAAACAATTTCAGTAAATTTTGGACGCATTTCGGGCTTTGGATCCCAACAGCGGAGCATGATGTCAAACCTGGACAAGGGAGAGGTTATTAAAATCAAGCACGGCCTGTGGGTCACATTGTATCTGTAGCTCATTTGGATTTCAGTATGGGAATGCTGTGTACCGGAGCATTCAGACCACATTCCTGCCAAACAGTCCCAATTCCATTATCCCCTGCAAGCTCACAGACCTACAGCTGTATTAAACAGGTGAATATCCATTTACCAAATTCAGCAGCAGAGGAATCGTAGAATCATAGAATTTACAGTGCAGAAGGAGGCCATTCGGCCCATCAAGTCTGCACCGGCCCTTGGAAAGAGCACCCTACTTAAGCCCACACCTCCTCCCTATCCCCGTAACCCAGTAACCCTACCTAACCTTTTGGACACAAAGGGGCAATTTAGCATGGCTGATCCACCTAACCTGCACGTCCTTGGACTGTGGGAGGAGGCCGGAACACCTGGAGGAAACCCACGCAGACACGGGGAGAGCGTGCAGATGCCACACAGAGTGACCCAAGCTGGGAATTGAACCCAGGGTCCTGATGCTATGAAGCAACAGTGCTAACCACTGTGCTACCGTGACATTCTGCTTCACAATTATTCCATTGTGTATCTATAGTTCAGCACAGATATTGATGTCCTCTCTTCTCTCTGGATGCTCCCCTGTCCAGTAGCTCTCCTTCCCCCTCTCCTCCCTCTCCCTGCCTCTCGCCTCCCTCCCCCTTTCCTTCCCCTTCTACTCACTCCCTCCTCTCCCTCCCCCCCTCTCCCCTTCCCCATGTATGAAGCACTCACAGTTCATCCGGGCAGTATTCTGGTTGAGGCAATCTTCTCCCCTTTAACAAGTATCTGGTAACATCATAGGGATCTATCTCTGGGTAGGGTGGTGCCCCTCGAGTTAGCAGCTCCCACAGCAACACGCCAAAGGACCACTAAACACAACAATGCCAACAGATTAATCTGTAAATATTTGCAGAAATTACAAAGTCGCACTCATTAAAATGGATTCCAATGGTGTGGATAACATAAATGAGGTTTGACCCTCGAACCCAATGCCATTCTTCCAACATTCTACAATGCAATTTAAAATATATTTAGGGATTTAATTTCTTCAGGTCGTGTGTCAGTTAACATGTTTGTGCATAAGTCCTGTAGGTGTCACGTCAACGGCTATAAACCCATTCAGTTTAGTGAACTATTAGGTTCATGATTTTCACCATGGAATTTTGCACAAACATTTTCTGCACAGGTTCAGTCGATTTAGCAAAGGCAAAAGAAACACAATTAGAAGTTTCCAATTGCTTCATTGGGAAGTTGATAGATCTTTCGAAGGGTTGAACAAGGGAGGTTAGAGGGGCAAGTCGCTTCGATTTCCCCGAGGTCAAATTGGGCATTTGCCATTTGCAAAGGCAGACTAGGCTGGTCAACAGTTTTGGCAGCCTCTAGACTTTCCATGTTTCTATGAAATGCAAACTCATTGCGACCCACATCTATGCTGTGACTATGATATCATGGCAGAGTCGGTGGATGTGTGGTCACGCTCATTGCGCATTACATCTATAGGTCTTTACTTGAGTCTGCAAATAGCAAAGGAACAGGTTTGTGGTTTCATGGACGAGTAAATGGAATCAGAAACCTCAACACGCCAGTAAAATACCATGCGATCCCGGGAATAAAAGTAGAGCTTTTCCAGTAATGCTGCCCATGGAGTTTACTGGATTCCTCGGGGAGCCAGGAGGGAAAGTACAGATTGTGGTTCTCTTCTTTCCACTCTCCAAGGAATCATCGTTGAAGTGCTGCCAGGCGACTTGGAAGCAGCTCATTCACCCACCATTTCAATTGGGGAATGGTGTGTGACACGGAGTCGCTTTACAAGACTAGCACATTGCACAACGTCGGACATTATCAGGAGGAAGCCCCAGGCTGCAATCTCAGACATCCAGCTTGTTGCTGTTTCATGATGAGCAAACACAGACTCACAGCACTGATCCCCGACACAAGGACAAGCAACTTCTTTATTCATTCCCTCTTTCATGCGATGTGGGTGGAGCTGGCGAGACCAGTATTTGCCGCCCGTCCCTAATTGCCCCTGAACGAAGTAGCTGTCTAGGCCATCTCAGAGGGGCAGTTGAGAGTCAACATATGGAGTCTGGAGTCACCTGTAGGCCAGACCAGGGAAGGACTGCAGATTTCCTTCCCTCAAGGATATTAGTGAACCACATGGTTTTTTTCCACAACAATCAATGATAGCTTCCTGGTCACCCATTACTGAGAGTAACTTTTAATTCCAAATTTTATTAATTGAACATACATTTTACCAGCTGCCGTGGTGGGATTTGAACCCATGTCCCCAGAGCAATAATCTGGGCCTCTGGATTACTTGTCCAGTGGCATTAACATTATGCTACCATCTTCCCCGACCGTACAGTGCCTTTTATGTGATAAAACATCCAAAGACACAGCATGTTGATTATTTCAGTTCTGTCACAGTGCAGTGCTGGTGGCTAGGTAGCATTCGTGCGAGCCTGGCCACATGAACTTACCACAGAACCATAGAATTCCTACAGTGCAGAAAGAGGCCATTCGGCCCATTATGTCTGCACAGACCCTCTGAGAGAGCACCCTAACAAGGCCCACTCCCCCGCACTATCATCGTAACCCCACCTAATCTGCACAGCTTTGGACTGTGGGGAGGAAACCAGAGCATCCGGAGGAAACTCACGCAGACATGAGGAGAAAGTGCAAACTCCACATGGGCAGTCATCCCAGGCCGGGATCGAACCGGGTCCCTGGTGCCGTGAGGCAGCAGTGCTAACCACTGTACCGCTCTGCCCCCGTGCCTCGTTTTTTTTCTTTAATGGCATGTAGACGACATCAAGCATGTCACCCTCAACCCCAGTTTGGTGAGGAGAAAATAAAAACTTTGGCCGTGATTTTCCAGTCCTACCTAACATGGGACCAGAAATTGCCACCTGAAGTCAACTGGCTGCTCTGTTGAATTTTCCAACCCGCCCGCTACGATTCCCACCACATTGGGGGTAGTGCAGGGGGAGAAAATCACAGCCCTTATGTAAAAGTACACCCAGCCGTGTGGGTCTATGATATAAAGAATGACTATTACAAGCTGGAAAGTGTCCAGTACAATATCTAAATACTTACCACGTCAGATTTAGTGGTGAATTTTTGAGTCTGCAAGCTTTCGAGTGCCATCCATTTCACAGGTAGCTTGGCTTTCCGGTGATCCTGAATGCTGTAATATTCCTTGTCCAACACATCCCGTGCCATTCCAAAGTCTGCCACCTTCACCACATAGGTCTCATCCAGCCTAGAACATTCAAAGTAAAGCACAAGCCAACTGTGTGGATCAGCTCTCACTCTATAAACAGGAAATCCGAAAGGAACATTTCAGTAGCAAGTCAATCCCTAAACAAAAATCCCATCCATTTCAAAAATTGATCCGCCCTTACTTTTCCTCGGCAAGTTAGCTCATTTGAGAGGGATCAACAGAGGAGGAAACATATCCAATACCTGGACTTGATGCTGAAAATCTCATTATTGATTGCATGTGGCGCAATTTGTAGCATTTCTAGCTTCGGAATCATCAAGGCTTAAATTCCATTACAGGTCATTTGGTTAAGTCTACAAGGAACCATAAGCTTCTCTCTCCGTTATAGAGAGTGTGTGCAGGGCAAGGCCACGAGGTAGACCTTTGCGAACTACCACAGCTGGTATGGGATTTGAACCCATACTGCTGTACCACACGCTAGCCACCTAGCTAACTGAGCTAACCTGCCCACAATGACTGGAGTGCAAAAGTCAACACCTCCAGTATTGAGGGGGTGCTGCACCGCCAGAGGTGCTGGTCTTCAGATGAGGTGTTGAACCTGCACCCTGTCTGGTTCTGAAGTGAATATAAAAGATCCCATGACACTATTTTAAAGGCAAGCAGGTGAATTATCCCTGGTGCCCTGGCCAATATTTATTCGACAGTCGCCATCACAAAAATAGATTATTTGGTCATTAAGACATTGCTGTTTGTGGGAGCTTGCTGTGCACAAATTGGCTGTCCCATTTCCTACTTTGTAACAGTGACCACACTTCAAAAAGTATTTAATTGGCTCTAAAGTGCTTTGCGACACCCAGTGGGTGTGAAAAATGTAAATACAAGTATTCTTTTCATTCATGTACATAAATTGACCTTGTCAAACTCCAGTGCCCTGAACGCGAGATTCTTTTTGTTTTTTTCTTTTACATGGCAGTGAGCGTCACCAATTGCCCTTGGACTGAGCGACTTGCTGCACCATTTTACAGGTGACCACTTTGCTGCCGATCTGGAGTCAGATGGAGGCCAGACCAGGGAAGGTTGGCAGATTTCCTTAGGGCATCAATGAGCCAGGTGAGTTTTTAAGGACAATTGGCGATAGTTTCATGGTTGCCATTACTGAGACTGTATTTTGCATTTATTAATTGAATTCAAATTCCACCATCTGCCTTGGTGGGATCTGAACCCATGGGGATTACCCGTCCATCGACATGACCACTCTGCACCTTTAAAACTCACAGGAAACACCATTATAACCCAATTTCATCAACTATCTGATGTTGATCTCATGTTCAAAAGTGATCATTGCAGGGGTAGCATGGTGGTGCAGTGGTTAGCACTGCTGCCTCACACTGCCAAGGACCCGGGTTCGATCCCAACCCCGGGTCACTGTCCATGTGGAGTTTGCACATTCTCCGCGTGTCTGCCTGGGTCTCACCCCCATAACCCCAAAAGATGTGCAGAGTAGGTGGAGTGGCCTTGCTAAAATTGCCCCTTAAGGGCAGCACGGTAGCATTGTGGATAGCACAATTGCTTCACAGCTCCAGGGTCCCAGGTTCGATTCCGGTTTGGGTCACTGTCTGTGCGGAGTCTGCACATCCTCTGTGTGTGCGTGGGTTTCCTCCGGGTGCTCCGGTTTCCTCCCACAGTCCAAAGATGTGCAGGTTAGGTGGATTGGCCATGATAAATTGTCCTTAGTGTCCAAAATTGCCCTTAGTGTTGGGTGGGGTTACTGGGTTATGGGGATAGGGTGGGGGTGTTGACCTTGGGTAGGGTGCTCATTCCAAGAGCCGGTGCAGACTCGATGGGCCGAATGGCCTCCTTCTGCACTGTAAATTCTATTTTAACCTATGATAACCTTCTATGATAATTGGAAAAAATAATTGGGTACTCTACATTTATTTTAAAAAAGTGATAATTGCAATAAAAAAAATTTACTTTGGAAGGGTTAGACATTATTTTTTTGTTCCTCAGCTAATTTTCTCTCTTTTTCTCGGAGAGTCAAGGATCTTCGCTGTTTCCCAAGGGTGTCTGCTAACTTGTACAAGGAGGGTAGCACGGTGGTGCAGTGGTTAGTGCTGCTGCCTCACGGCGCCGAGGTCCCAGGTTCAATCCCGGCTCTGGGTCACTGTCCGTGTGGAGTTTGCACATTCTCCCCGTGTTTGCGTGGGTTTCGCCCCCACAACCCAAAAGATGTGCAGGGTAGGTGGATTGGCCACACTAAATTGCCCCTTAATTGGAAAAAATGAATTGAGTACTCTAGATTTTTATTTTTTAAACTTGCACAAGGAGATTAGGAAGTAAGTGATGGTAAACTATTTAATCAGAAAGACATCCCAGTTGAGCCTAATGCTGTCCTGCTCCCATGTATTTACAGCAATCTGGATTCCCCCTCTATTGGCCCGTGATGTTGAAGTTAATTGAAGGCAGCCAAATTCACAACTCAACAAGATTGGCGAATTCAGTAAAGACCTAGAGACTTCCAATTTGTCTGGATCTGTTCTTGCCGGTGCCTTTACCGACTCGGTTAATGAAAGAAGCCCTGTGTTATTGTTGTTTTAGAAACGATAAAGTATTGAATGCCCGATTCTCATTTTGTAAACCTCATTCACCCAGAGACCATGTAAGAAAGGGTGCACGAGAGAGGTTTTATCATAGAATTTACAGTGCAGAAGGAGGCCATTCGGCCCACCGAGTCTGCACTGGCTCTTGGAAAGAGCACCCTACCCAAGATCCATACCCCCACACTATCCCCATAACCCAGTAACCCCATCTAACACTAAGGGCAATTTTGGACACTAAGGGCAATTTAGTATGGCCAATCCACCTAACCTGCACATCTTTGGACTGTGGGAGGAAACCGGAGCACCCGGAGGAAACCCCCGCACACACGGGGAGGATGTGCAGACTCCGCACAGACAGTGACCCAAGCTGGAATCGAACCTGGGACCCTGGAGCTGTGAAGCAATTGTGCTATCCACAATGCTACCGTGCTGGTTAAGGGGAGCGGATTTCAAAATCAATTGTAAACTTTTTTAAAATTAATTTACGAGATGCAGGCGTTGCTGGTTAGATCAGCAATAATTTCCCATCCCTAGTTGCCCTTCAGAAGATGGTATCCCTCCCCGTACAATGAACGTCCAACATGATCATTTACAAATATACTTACATGCAATTTCTCGCTGCGAGATCTCTATGAACAAACTTCATTAGTGCGAGATATTCCATTCCTTTGGCAACCTGTAGCCCAAAGCCTATTAAATCTTTCACTGTTGGATTCTGTACATGAAACAGGAAAAATACAAACAGCTGCCATCAGAATCAATGCCCAATAGAATCAATGGATACAGACCACCCGTCTGTAACCCTGCATCAATGCCAATCCAATAATGGCTATTATTAGGACTTTTGTTAACTATCTATTTTCACCTCTACTTTCCCTCGATGCCATGGTTGATGAGGATTGGAGCTAGAGTTTCTGTTTTGTAGTCCCCCATAATTTTCTTTCCTTCATTTTGGGGCAGCACGATAGCACAAGTGGCTAGCACTGTGGCTTCACAGCGCCAGGGTCCCAGGTTCGATTCCCCACTGGGTCACTGTCTGTGCGGAGTCTGCACGTCCTCACTGTGTGTGTGTGGGTTTCGTCCGGGTGCTCCGGTTTCTTCCCACAGTCCAAAGACGTGCAGGTTAGGTGGATTGGCCATGCTAAATTGCCCTTAGTGTCCAAAAAAAGGTTAGGAGGGGCTATTGGGTTACGGGGATAGGGTGGAAGTGAGGGCTTAAGTGGGTCGGTGCAGACTCGATGGGCCAAATGGCCTCCTTCTGCACTATATGTTCCATGTTGAAATGAAATGAAAATCACTTATTGTCACAAGTAGGCTACAAATTAAGTTACTGTGAAAAGCCCCTAGTCACCACATTCCGGCGGCTGTTCGGGGAGGCTGGTACGGGAGGCTGTTCATTCTTTCATAGGATGTGGGTATCTCTGGAAAAGCCAATTCCCAATGTCCCTCGAACTGAACATTTCGCAAGGAAGTTAAGAGCCAACCACATTACTGTGGGGTCACATGTAGACCAGACCAGGTAAGGACAGCAGATGTCCTTCCCTAACGGACATTAGTGAACCAGATGGGTCTTTGCAACAATCAATGATAGTTTCATGGTCCGAGCTTTTTCCGGACCCCAACATGATGCATGCGGCAGGCCGGACAAAAGACTGTTAGCGGGATTGGAAGATCCGTTGGCAGGCGGGGCCGGAAAATCCCGGCCTAGATTTCATTTCCAGATTCATTTATTGAATTCAAATTCCAACCGCTGCCGTGGTAGGATTTGGAACCCATGTCCTCAGAGCATCAGCCAAAGGGAAATGGTGGCATAGTGGTATTGTTTCTGGGCTAGTAAACTGGTGACCAAGGCATGGGTTCAAATCTCATGTTGACGGGTGGCTGGTGAAATTTTTAATTTTAATTTAATTAATAAATCTGGAATATTATTGTAAAATCCTACTTGTTTCATTACTGTCCTTTAGGGAAGGAAATCCGTGTGGTGGCACAATGGTTAGTACTGCTGCCTCACAGCGCCAGGGACCCGAGTTCAATTCTGGTCTTGGGGGTTTGTCTGGAGTTTGTACTTTCTCCCCATGTCTGCGTGGGTTTCCTCCGGGTACTCTGGTTTCTTCCCACAGTCCAAAGAAGTGCAGGTTAGGTTGATTGACCACACTAAAATTGCCCATTTAGTGTCCAAAGGTTAGCTGGGGTTATGGGGTAAAGCGAGTGGAGTGCTCCTCCGAAGGGTCGGTGCAGACTTGATGGGCCGAATGGCCTCTTTCTGCACTGTATGGATCACAAGGCTCTGGATTCCACTATGGCATTAACTCTCCCTGCCAGTCTATGTCGGCCATGAGGAAGTGTGGGGGGACTGTCCCTGAATGAGTTCCAGCTGCCTTCCCTTCCATTAAGATTAGGATGTGAGCCTTCACTGAGACATCTGGGGCGAAATTCTCCGGAAACGGCGCGATGTCCGCCGCTGACGGCATTCCCGCGCATGCGCATTGGAGGGAGTCTCTTCTGCTTCCGCCATGGTGGAGACCGTGGCGGAGGCGGAAGGTAAAGAGTGCCCCCACGGCACAGGCCCGCCCGCGGATCGGTGGGCCCCGATCGCGGGCCAGGCCACCGTGGGGGCACCCCCCGGGGCCAGATCGCCCCGCGCCCCCCCCAGGACCCCGGAGCCCGCCCGCGCCTCCTTGTATCGCCGGTAAGGTAGGTGGTTTAATTTACCCCGGTGGGACTTCGGCCCATCTGGGCCGGTGAATCGAGCGGGGGGGGCCGCCAACCGGCGCGCCGCGATTCCCGCCCCCGCCGAATATCCGGTGCCGGAGACTTCGGCAACCGGTGGGGGCGGGATTCACGCCAGCCCCCGGCGATTCTCCGACCCGGCGGGGGGGTCGGAGAATCTCGCCCCTGGTTTAGATCGGAGACTGAGTGGAGTGGTGATTTAAAAATGCATTACTGAAAAGCAAACATTACAAAAACTTAAAATAGAAAAACCTTGCCTTTTACAAGATCAGTGTAAAGGGATAAGGAGGCAAACTTAACAGATGGCTGGGAATTTGTAACAAGACACCAGTGCCAATGAAGACCTAAACCTGTGACCCTTTCTAAGTCATCAGAGCCTCTTGACCATATGAATTATAGATGGCAGCACATTTGATTCTATCTTAAATTTATAGGGGTGCAGCACTGATCAGAAGCTGCATGTTCAACGCTGAATTCTACAACATTGTCCTCAACAGCAATAATGAACTGAGACTATTGACAAGGTATACTGTGTTGGAACCTTCGCTTATCAACGATGGCACAGACAACAACTCTTGCCCATAACTCAGTTAATGGTCCTAGCGCAATTCATAAACTGGAAGAATTTTGTATTTGGGGGGGGGGAGTGGAGATTTGCAAATTAAATTTCAGTTTGGATGTACATGACCAGGAGTGGTAGGGAGTTTTAACTTATTTCAATCGTGTAAAACAGTCAATATCAGATTGGCCACCCATTACACAAATTCTTTGCATTTTGGCCAAAATTACCCCAGTTTCTGAAAATGATGGGACAGCGTGCATCACCCTGTCAATTTAGACTGTTACAGTTCAATATTAGTCATTACTTACACGCTCCTCCTGACGGATAAAATGCCGGAGATCGCCATGCTTCATAAACGGCAATACTACCAACGGTAACCCTTCCTTAGGAAGGAAAACACCCAGCAGAGAGAGAACGTTTTCATGGTGGAAATCCTTCATGATGATGCCTTCTTTCAAAAACTGCTCCACCTCCTCAACATCTGAAATTCCTGTTGAAACGGCACAACACACAAGGATAAATATGCTGGATGAAGAAGAGATACGGAATTCTCTGCCCCACCCCACCCCCCACTCCCCCTGCTTCCCCCCCCCCCCCACCCCCCGCTCCCCCCCCCCCCCACCCACGTGTTTTCCAGATCCCCCCCGCCCCCCCACCCACGTGTTTTCCAGCAGCGGATGCTGCTCACCATTGGCGCTGGTGAGATCTTCAGGTCCTGTCCAAGGTCTATGGCATTTTGCACGGTTCACCCGTCCCTCCGCCGGGAAACCCCTCGCGGGAAGCCACCTTTGGCAGGGCTGGAAGATCCCAGGGAAGGGCCAAAACATCCCACCCTGCAAATCTGTTTTATTCAGGCGAGGGTTTTGCATATTGCACATGTGCCAGCACACCAAACGTTTATCAGATAGCAGCTGGACTGAGGCTTGCGCACCCTGCCCTGGAGATTCTTGGGCCCCATTCCTGCAGGTAATACAGCACCAGGGCATCATTTGGCCACAGAAGGAAGCCATTCAGCCAATCGAGCCCATACTAGCTCTCTATAGAGCAATCCAGTCAGTGCCATGCAAGTGAATTTCAAGTACCCATCAGTGTCCTTTCAAAATCATTCTGCTCGCAATACCTTCAGAGAGGACGAAGTTTAGTTCATTACCAATCACTGCGTAAAAAGGTTTTTTATCACACCCGCTCCGTATATCTTGTCAAAAACCTTATAAAGAATCATAGACTCCCTACAGTGCAGAAGGAGGCCATTTGGCCATTGAGTCTGCACCGACTCTCCGAAAGAGCATCTACCTAGGCCCCCCCCCCCCACTCTGTAATCCCACCTAACCTGCACACGTGTTCACAGTCCGTGTGGTGTTTGCACATTCTCCCTGTGTTAGCGTGGGTTTCACCCCCACTACCCGAAAGATGTGCAGGGTAGGTGGACTGGCCACGCTAAATTGCCCCTTAATTGGGAAAAAATGAGTTGGGTCCTCTGAATTTATTTAAAAAAATAACCTGCACATCTTTAGACTGTGGGAGGAAACCGGAGCACCCAGAGGAAACCCACGCAGTCACGGGGAGAAAGTGAAAACTCCGCACAGACAGTGACCCAGCGGGGAATCGAACCTGGGACCCTGGCGCTGTGAGGGAGCAGAGCTATCCACTGTGCCGCCACGCTGACATCTGTGTCCCCTCGTCTATGTTCTATCAGCCAGTGGGAACAGCTTTCTTTTGTCTGTCTAATCTAGACCTGTCATAATCTTGTACACCTCTATCAAATCTCCTTTGCTCCAAGGGGAACAATTGCTGATTCTCCAACCTAACCTTGTCGTTGGGCTGGTTTAGCACACTGGACTAAATCGCTGGCTTTGAAAGCAGACCAAGGCAGGCCAGCAGCACGGTTCAATTCCCGTACCAGCCTCCCCGAACAGGCGCCGGAATGTGGCGGCTAGGGGTTTGTCACAGTAACTTCATTTGAAGCCTACTTGTGGCAGTAAGTGGTTTTCATTTCATTAAAGTCCCTTACGCCTGGAACTGTTGGTGAATCGCTCCCACACCCTCGCAATGTCCTTCTCATCCTCCCTGAAATGTAGTGACTGAAATTGGTTGGGGCCTAACGAGGATTTTTATAAAGGTTCATCAAAAAGTCTCCGATTTTATGCTCAATACCTCGACTTTGAATCGTAAGTTCAACACCAGGGAACTGTCGGCTGAGGGTGAAGATACTCCCCAAATCGCAGGGGTCAAGTCATTTGCATAGCCAGAGTGAGCTGCCTGTGTCCGCAAGGGTGCATCGGCGGTTGTCATGCTAGCTAGAACTGGCCTTTCTGAGGTGGAGTGAAGACTTCACAAAATTCAAATGAACTGAAGAGAAAAAGAAAATTCTAAAAATCTCACAGATTCCCATTGGATTCACTCGGATTACATAATCCCTTTTGGATCAAGTGCCTTATTCAGTAAAGATTTGAAGCTATCAGAAGGTCTCAAAAGGACTCATCCTGGATTGCAAATGGTCCAAAGGATATGAAAATCACTTATTGCCACAAGTAGGCTTCAAGGAAGTTACTGTGAAAAGCCCCTAGTCACCACATTCCGGCACCTGTTCGGGGAGGCTGGTATGGGAATTGAACCATGCTGCTGGCCTGCCTTGGTCTGCTTTAAAAGCCTGCGATTTAGCCCAGTGTGCTAAACCAGCCTTCTTCTGTAGCTTAAAAACTGTCCTCAACATACCTTCTGCACATTGGGTAGGATTTGGAGCTATCTTCCCACGATATCTCTTCCCAAAAATGGAATACAAGGGTCTGAAAGGAACAAACACCCAGCTAGGCCAGGCTCTTAACCACACCCCCTCCGGGACTGAGGTTTATACTTCCGCCAACTGCAAGGAGTTTGAAGTCATTGGGCCTGATTTTAACCCAATCTAACAGACTGGAGCCCAAGTTAAAATCTTCACTCCTGTCTTTGACTGCCCATTCTCAGTCAGTCAGTCCACTGAGGAAGGTTAAATTGGAAATGCAATATAATCTCCACATTTGTGTACTATCTGGTGGGCTTTCTCATGAGTGGCATTTGTAAAGGCCTTAATGTAAGTCGTTTGCCTACTCCCTTGGTTAGAAAATGGAATAGAACTATCAGGAGATGTGGTGTTGATGAAGGGAAGAAAAAATTGTTAATTAGGAGTGAAAGAAAGAGGAGAATATCTTAACACTGATCCATCCGCATTACACTGAACGTGCATCATTGCAAATGAATTACGTTAAAGAAAGCCGTGATGGAGGGTAGTGAACCCTTAGAGCAAGAATCAGTTTTTAATCCCGAGTATGTGCCAAGCGAGGCAGCTCAGACACAAGACTCTGAGTGGGTGGTAATTGGTCCTAACGTCACTAGGCGTAGGCCGGGTAGCTTTAGGGAGGGACGTTTTTGCTCCTGATTTTAAATGTCTACAAGGAGCAGCTCAGTAGATGTCAGGTGAGTTGCCCATCTTGAACGTACCGTGGGGACATGGGAACGGAGGGTGAGAGAGTAAAGGAGTGCGAGGCACTTTGCTTTGGAACAATTCGATCCATAGAGTGTGGGAAATTGAAGAGCACCGAAGACTAATCTTGGGCGGGATTCTCCGTCCCACTGCACCAGAAATCTGGGGCTGAATTCTCTGCACCCTGATGCAAAAATCGAGTCTGGAGAAACCAGTTTCATGCATGAAATCGGGACCGGCGCTAGTTCCGCGATTCTCCGCACCCTGAAAAATGGTGTACTCCCGCGCTGCTTATCCACCACCTGCGGCCATTGCTTGAGGCCCGCCCCGCTGTTCTCCGCCCCCGACCGGAAGAAGTACCGACGGCATATTTCTAATCTGGTCCTGCCGTTCGGGAGACTCGCGTGGCGGCTGCGGACTCAGTCCGCGGCCGCCATAGACGGGGGCGGGCCAATTGGGGTGCAGGGGGGGCCTCATACAGGACTGGCCCTTGATTGTGCAGGCGGTCCGGGTCGGGCGATCGGCCGATCAGGGGCACTATTTCCGCGGTCCGAGTCCGCCATGGAGCACAGCGCGGCCACTGGAGGCCGCTGCCGTGCGCATGGGCGGCCTCTTACCCGGAGGGGCGGGGGCCGTATCAGCAGCTGGAGCTGCGAGCTCCCCGACAGCTGCCTGCTAGCCCCCTGCAAGGCTGTGAATCTGTGGCCTCTTGATGCCAGTTCTTCTGGCGCAAAAGACCACAGTTTTCACGACAGTGTGGGCACATAGTCCCTGAAATGGAGAATCTAGCCCCTGGTGCGGCGCTCCCCCGGGATTCTCTGTCTCGCCAGCCGGTCAATGGGGGTTTCCCATTGTGGGCAGCCACATGCGGTCGCAAAATCCCCGGGCTGCCGGCGCAACGGAGAATCCCGACAGCGGAGAATCCAGCCCCATGTTTGTTCACCTTGGACCACTGCATAACTCAGCAGCCAGATTGCAGTGTAGATGTGTCAGGACAAGAAAACAGCTCAAATGTCTGGCCTCTTGGCTGTGGAGTGGTGTGTGATGCAATCAGGGCTAAATTAGGGGAAGAAATTCTAAAACAATTATTATGTTAACACCAAGAGATTTTTTTTTTTTTTTTAAAGCCATAGAACAATGACCATGTGGAACAATGTCAGTGTGCCAATGGTAAATTTGTACATACTATTCAGGGACTTGACAGCACAGTGAATTTCCCTCTTGTTCTGGTCTTTGTACAGCCCGTGGTAAACACGCCCAAAATGCCCTGCAAAGAGATTTCATTACTTTAACATTCTTTCCAATGCATTGAAAACTTCACAAAAATAATGCCACTTTGGCTCTCCATCCAGATGGTTCACTGAAACAAAATTCTATTTAATGCAGGGGCAGCTTGGTTAAGGTAATGGGACTAGTGCTTTCGATATGTTGATGAGCCTAGCAACATGGCAAACAGATGTTTAACTAAGGCAAGCTGGTAACAATGGGGAATACAACATCAAGGGTTTGAACAAGGGGCGTCATTCTCCGACCCCCTGCCGGGTAGGAGAATCGCCGGGGGCTGCCGTGAATCCCGCCCCCGCCGGTTGCCGAAGTCTCCGGCACCGGATATTCGGCAGTGGCGGGAATCGGGCCCCGCCGGTTGGCGGGCCCCCCCGCTGGATTCTCCGGCCCGGATGGGCCGAAGTCCCGCCGATAAATTGCCTGTCCCGCCGGCGTGGATTAAACCACCTTTTGAACGGCGGGACAAGGCGGCGTGGGCGGGCCCCGGGGTCCTGGGGGGGGCGCGGGGCGATCTGGCCCCGGGGGGTGCCCCCACGGTGGCCTGGCCCGCGATCGGGGCCCACCGATCCGCGGGCGGGCCTGTGCCGTGGGGGCACTCTTTCCCTTCCGCCCTGAATTGGCACTGATTGGAATGATACAGAGATGGAGAGAAATAAAGAAGGACTGATGTAAAGAGAGAGACAAGAGAAACAAGCAGGTACAGAGAGACAGGTAAAGCAGGCGTTTCTCTGTGGGCTTCCCATCAGTCTGAACTGTGGGTCAGAAGCCTGCGCTGTGAGAAACAGTCAATCAATATGATTTTCCTCAGAGTGTCCAACTAATTGCCAGAGGACATGCTCACCACCCAATTAAGGATGGCAGGTGGGCTCTCATACGGGCTGACTAATGAAAGGCTGTCCAGATTGAAAGCAGGCAGCACACAGCAGGCAAATGAGAGAGAGAGCATTTCAAAATGGAGGCATTCTCTCGGTGAATTTTTATGAACATTCAATTAAGAATGGAGTTGGCCGAAATGCCACCACTGCGTGATGCCGGGAAGTGGCCGCTGTTGAACCGAGACAGGGCGAGCCTCAAATCCCTCTGGTCTGCCACCAGAGGACGCCACCCAAGCAGCTAAACTGCCCCCGTCATCAAGGCGACCCTCGTTGGTATGAAGTGTCGCTTAACAAGCCAGATGGGCTATCCACCGTGTGAGGGCAGAGAACCCTGCCCTGCCCCTGCCCTGTCCTGCCTCCGCGAAAATGTCCCAGGGAACTGGAACCTCGGCAAGCGACACCATTTCTAACACCCACCTGCCTCTGATCCTGGTCCCAATGGAGCCCAAAAATCAAGCTCAGAGACAGATGGACAGATAGAGAGAGAGAGAGAGAGAGAGAGATGGAGGGAGGGAGAGAATGGAAGTCAAGATAAGCTGGCCAACGTACTGTGTTTCCAACACCATTCCAGGAGCCAGCAGCCATTTTAGATGAGGTACTTTCAGGTTTGGTCGGACAACTCCCCACGAGATAGCAAGTAGCCATTTAAGTCCACTTGGAGACATCTTAAGGCCAATCGAAAAAAGACTGACTAGGATTTTCCATTCGGCCTCCGGTTTCCTGCATAGGTTGGGGCTGGTTTAGATGCCTGCAGGCAACCCATGAGAGCCCAGATGCCCTCCCTGGTTACCTGGGTGTGAGAGCAGCACGTGCTACCCTGGTGGGGGCTCCTCCCTCCTGTGGCTGCTGAGTGTTTTTAATATAAGAATGAAAACATTGGTGGGAGGTGCCTGTTGCATCACCCTCTTTATCACACCTTACATAATGCTACTCTACTCGAGCTAGAAGGCATCTGCTGGGCCCTCTGGGGTCAAGAGCCTGCTCTCCACCCTTAATTGGGCGGAGAGCCTTCTAGGAAACAGTCCCAACTTCCGTTTCCCACCTCCCTCCTCACAACACCCCTTCCCACAAGCATAGGGAAAATCCAGCACAGATATGGAAAGATAGAGAGAGACTGATATGGAGAGAGACTGAGTTAGAGAGAGAAAAAGAGAGAGAAACAGAGGGAGAGATAGATAGATAGAGAGAGGGAGGGATAGAGGGAGAGGGAGGTAGAGAGAGAAAGAGAGGGAGGAGAGAGAGATGGAGGGAGAAAGAGAGAGGGAGGGAGGGAGGGGGAGAGAGAGATAGATGGAGTTAGAAAAAGAAAAAAGAGATAGCGAGAGGGAGAGATTGATAGAGAGAGACAGAGAGATGGGAAAAGAGAGAGGGACTGAGATAGAGAAAAGTGGAGAGAGGGAGAGAGAGAGCGGGGAAGCGAGGGGAGAGAGGGAGAGAGAGAGGGAGAGAGAGAGGGAGAGAGAGAACAAAAGAAAGAGCCTGAGATAGAGACAGAGAGTGAGCAAGACTATGGCCTAACATTTCCGTTGTGGCCTCCCACAGGAATCATAGGGGGCAGGATGGATAATTTAACAGACCAGCAAAGGCCCTTGACTTTGGGTGGGAATTCCACAGGATGGGAAAATCCTGCCCTATATATACATGCGGCCGCATTAAAAGCAACCCATTTTAATTAACATTAGTACGTTCACAGCCACTGGGAGTTTGGGGAATCAAAGTTATTATATGTTAACCTGCTGGACAGCACAATCCTGAAAAAGACAAACGAGTTCCACGAATGTTAATAACTCATCAATTGAGCACATACTAACCTTTTCCAATCACCTGGTCGGTGTATGCAGTTAAACATTCTCTCGGGATCAGGATATCTTTCACTTCTTCCAGCAGCTCAGGCCTCAGATTCTGTGATTTTATTTCTTTAGGATTGAGCAGAGGGACCGCTGCCCCATCAGTACTGCCTTTATAATTCCGAAATGTGTTTCCACTTGATCCAGATGTGGGAGTGAGGACTAACCGGGGAAATAAAGTATAACGTTTGTTACAAAATACGTTCCGCTTTAGCATTTATTAAAGAAGGTCAAGCAAATAACAGCTAGGGCATGTTTTTAATAACAGCTAGGACAATTCTTTCTGACTCTGTCAGATACCTTTCCTGTTATTCGTGGGATGTGGGCTTTGCTGGCTGGGCCAGCATTTGTCTCCCATCCCTCATTGCCCTTCAACTGAGTGGCGTGCTAGGTCATTTCAGGGGGCTTCTAATAGTCATTGTTGTGGGTCTGAAGTCACATGTAGGCCAGACCAGGTAAGGGTGGCAGATTTCCTCCCCTGAAGGACATTAATGAACCAGATGGGGTTTCGCGACAATTGACAATGGGCGGGATTTTCTGGTCCTTCCCACCTACGGGAAGGTCCCGCCGAAGTTTTTCCCAGCGGCAAAGGTGGCCCGCCATTGGCCGGTGGCAGGATCATCTGATACTGTCACTACCAATGGGGCTTCCCCGTTCAGTGCACCCTTCACCACCAGGAAATCCGAGCCCTGGCGAGAACGGCCAGAGAAATCTGGGAAGGATCTCCCAACCAACATTTAAAAGCTTCTGCAATTCCGGAAAATGCGACAGCCGGTTCGGAGGAAGGTCCCACAACAGCAATGAGATAACGGCCAGATTATCTTCCTATTTTGGTGATTTCGCGGAGGGACAATTATTTGGCCAGAACAGCGAGACAAAGACTCCTTCTCTTTGCTGAAATAGCGTCATGTGAAGATAGTTTACCCAAGCTAAAATTAGAAGGGAGTATTCAATGGAATGCAAAACATTCCTGTTCCATGGTGGCTTCAGTTGTTATTTTTTTTAAAAATCATTCTCTGTGAATTTTCCATGGGGGTTGACGGAGGATTGGAAAAAAGGACATTACTTTTAAAAAAAACTCTTATCTTTCAACAAGTAGTCAGTTGTGGTCCATCAGAAATACAATTCAAACCAATAAATAGTTCAGTATAAGTGTGGGGGTCTTTGAAATATGTTATGGGCAGGTACAGGAATGACCAGAAATACTATCGAAATGTGGGCCCTTACATCGAAAAGATGAGAATGAAAGTCAGCAATGGAAACACCCCGTCAGAGCACACCTAGAATACTGAGAGTCTGGTAACCACATCTTAGGAAAGATACATCAGCCTCATAGGGAGTGCGATGTAGGTTTACCAGAATGGTGAACGGACTCCACAGAAGTTAAATTTTGAGGAGACTTTGTACAAAGCGGAGTTGTTATTTCTTGAGGCAGCTAGTCCTTAAAGTCAAATTGGAACTTTTTTTTAAAAGCAGCTCTATCTTGATAATAACCGCCATTTTGTGGCTGCGTTGCGCTATCCGGGAGATCCCGGGAGAGGCCTGTCGCGGGCTCCCTGTCAGCCTTCAGGCCTCGCGGGATCTACCCAAGTCCTGCGAGGCGTTGGAATCTAAAGCACGCCCAAAAGCGGCGTGACCAAACGGCACGTGCCTAAGCAGGGGTTAAAACTACTTGAGCGAGCTTACCCAGGACCTACCAGCCTCCCCAAAGAAGCTGCAGCCTGGCGCCTTTCAGTATTGGTCCACACAAATGTGGGCCAGGCTGAATACTAGCCAGGGGTCTCCCGGGCCATCGGAGACCCCTGGGTGGTCAGGATCAGTGCAGGGTGGCTCCCTGGCCCTCCTGGAACATGGGCACCTTGGCATTACCCAGCTGGCAGTTGGCACTGCACCCCAGGCACGGGCGCCCGGACTGCGAGTGCTGGGAAACACGCGGCTAAATGTGCTCGTTATGGAACTTCATTCCCATTTAGTTGAATCGCACAACAAGTGTCGTTTTTAATACCGGTGGGAAACTCACCGGCGGAAAACTCCCTGAAAAACCACAAATGAGGTCCCAAAAGACGTGGGGCGGGATTCGCTGACCCCGGGGTCGGGGAATCGCCGGGCCGGTCGCTATTCACGCGACGCCGCCCCGGCGCCGGTCATTTTCGCCAACGCGGTCGGTGCGGCGCCGGTCGGGGGCCACTCTACCCGCCTCCCCCCCCCCCCCCCCCCCCCCCCCGGCAATTCCCCACACAGGATGGGCCGAGTGGTCGCTTAGATAGCCTGGCGCCGATCACATGTGGTCTTACCTAGTGGGACTTTGGCGTCCATCCTGCGGGGGGCCGGGGGGGGGGGTGCGCCTGGTGGGATGGAGGGGGAATCTGACCCCAGGGGGGGGGGGCCTCAAACGTGGCTGCGATCGGCGGGCCGACTTCTCCTGGTGGGGGCCACTTTTACTCTGTACCGGCCACTGTAGCTCATCGCCATGTTGCGTCGAGGCCGGCGCGGAGAAGGAAGCGAGCGCGCATGCGCGGGTTCGCACCTGTCGCAGCGCGCAAGCGTGAATTTGTGCTGGCCGCAGACCCGCGGCGCCCATTTGATGCCGGTATTGGCTGCTGGAGCTGCGTGAGTCGCTCCAGTGCCATGCCATTCTGAATTCTCCCTCTGTGTACCCAAACTGGCGCCGGAGTGTGGCAACTGGGGTATTTTCACAGTCACTTCATTGTAGTGTTAATGTAAACCTACTTGTGACACTAATAAAGATTATTATAATTTAAAAATGTTTCCATTAAATTCCGCCCAATGAGTCCACCACATTTTAGGAAGGAGTTTAAAAATAAAATTGCAGATTATAAAACATTTATGGATTTAGGAAATTACTTAATCCTGGGACTTACTGGAATCCCTGTAATCGCTGGGAACAGGTGGTATTGTATTGCGAGTTATCATATTCACTGAAGCTTCCAAACGGTTCAGTAAATCAGCATGCTCTGAAAAACAAGATATAATTTTTGGCAGCTGGCTTAAGACACCATATTAAACCAATAATTGAACCAAACACAGTGCATCACAATTAGATAATGGAAGTAGCAAGGATATGTATATTATCAAGGGGTGATCCATTTTCTGTGAATGGAAATTATCTTCCACCTGGGGTAGATTGAAAATTCTCGAATTTCACAAAAAGCTACTGATTGGGTGGGATGCAAGGAGAATTCGGCAACCGGCGGGGGCGGGATTCACACCAACCCTCGGCAATTCCCCAACCAGGCGGGGGGGTCGGAGAATCTCGCCCCACATGTGAGGTGGCTTGCGCCAAGCTCTTCACCAAACTCAACGCCTCAAAAGGATTCTGGCAAATCCAGCTCGACAAATCCAGCAGGAAACTGTGTACATTTAATACCCACTTTGGCAGATATTGTTACAACAGGATGCGTTTGGGATCATATCTGCTTCAGAAGTGTTCCATAGGATTATGGAACAAATTATGGAAGGCATTGAAGGTGTTCGCGTCTATGTCGACGACATAATCATTTGGTCCACCACCCCGCAAGAGCATGTCAGTCGCCTCCAGCGCGTATTCAAACGTATACGTGAGCAGGGCCTCCGCCTCAACAGGGCCAAATGCTCTTTTGGTCAGACGGAACTCAAGTTCCTCAGGGACCACATCTCCCAGTTGGGTGTGCGGCCGGATTCGAACAAGGTAGCTGCTATCACAGCCATGAAAACGCCAGAGGACAAGAAGGCGGTCCTCCGATTTCTGGGCATGGCCAACCTTTTAGGGAAGTTCATCCCCAACCTTGCCTCTCATACCATGGCTCTCACGAACCTGTCAGGACGACGACAAATGTCCAATGGCACCCTGCCCACGTGCGCGAATGGAGAGAACTAAAAACCAAACACGCCCCGGTCTTAGCTTTCTTTGATCCAGCCAAAGAGACCAAAATTTCGACCGATGCGAGCCAATCCGGCATTGGGGCAGTGTTCCTGCAACGTGATGAGGCCTCATTATGGGCCCCGTTGCATATGTGTCACATGCCATGACCCCCACGGAGCAGCGCTACGCGCAGATAGAAAAGGAGTGCCTGGGCCTTCTGACCGGTGTGGTTAAGTTTCACAATTATGTGTACAGACTTCCTCAATTCACCGTCGAGACCGACCTTCGCCCACTGGTCAATATAATACAGAAAGACTTGAACGACATAACGCCTCGCCTCCAGCGTATTCTTATCCGGCGTTATGACTTCCAACTGGTATACACTCCAGGCAAAGACCTCATCATTGCTGACGCTCTCTCCAGGGCAGTCAACACTCCATGTGACCCAGCGGGATTTGTCTGCCAGGTTGACGCCCATGTGGCCTTCGTGGCCTCCAATCTACCTGCCACGGATGAACGCCTCGTCCAAATTCGCTGCGAGACGGCGGCTGACCCTTTGCTACAGCGTGTCATGTGCCACCTAACAGATGGGTGGCTCAAGGGCCAATGCCCTCAGTTCTAGAATGTCAGAGATGATCTGGCGGTAGTAGATGGGGTTCTTCTGAAACTGGACGGCATTGTCATCCAGCATAGCATGCGCCAGCTCGTCCTGGAACAACTACACGAGGGCCACCTTGGCGTGGATAAGTGCCACCGATGGGCCCGAGAGGCAGTGTATTGGCCCGGCATTAATGAGGACATAGCCAACACAGTGCTCAACTGCCCCACTTGTCAGCGCTCCCAGCCGGCCCAACCACGTGAGACCCTGCAGCCCCATGAGTTGCTCACGTCACCTTGGACCAAGGTGGGCATCGACCTGTTCCACGCGCTGGGTAGAGACTATGTCCTGATCGTGGACTACTTTTCAAATTACCCAGAGGTGATATGGTTGCACGATATCACATTGTCTGCAGTCATCCGTGCCTGTAAGGACACCGTTGCTCGACACGGTTATGTTGGACAATGCCCCCTGCTTCGCAAGCCAGGAATGGTCCAACTTTGCCAGGCAGTACAAGTTTGCCCATCTGCCATCCAGTCCCCTGTACCCCCAATCCAACGGCAAAGCAGAGAAGGGGGTATATATTGTCAAACGGCTCCTCTGCAAGGCTGCCGATGCTGGGTCCGATTTCTACCTCGCCTTGCTGGCCTATCGCTCCACCCCACCGTCCACTGGCCTGTCGCCAGCCCAATTGCTCATGGGTCGTACCCTGAGGACGACGGTGCCATCCATTCATGTCCCAGGCCTCGACCACATTCCGGTCCTTCGACGGATGCAGCTGTCTCGTGCACACCACAAGGCGGCTCATGACTCCTGTGCAGCTGATCTCCCTGCTCTGGCTCCAGATGACAACATCCGCATCCATCTTCCGGATGGTGGCTGGTCTGCAACCGCTGTTGTCCTTCGGCAGGTGGCCCCCCACTCGTTCCTGGCTCGTCTACCGGATGGCTCCATTCTGCGTCGCAATCGACGCGCCCTTCGTCTCGTTCCACGCTCGCTACATGATCCTCCACTGTCGCCTCGCCCTCCTGCTGACCCTGCCATGGACTATGCCGAGATCTCTGTCACTCTGCATCTCCTCACTCTGATGCAGTCCAGCCCGTTCCTCAGCCGGCGACTCCCGACCCACCCTTGAGGCGGTCAACCAGAATTTGTCGCACACCTCAGAGACTTAATTTGTGAACTTTGTGAACTTAACCTAACATAAGAACATAAGAACTAGGAGCAGGAGTAGGCCATCTGGCCCCTCGAGTCTGCTCCACCATTCAATGAGATCATGGCTGATCTTTTGTGGACTCAGCTCCACTTTCCGGCCCGAACACCATAACCCTTAATCCCTTTATTCTTCAAAAAACTATCTATCTTTATCTTTTCACATTTAATGAAGGAGCCTCTACTGCTTCACTGGGCAAGGAATTCCATAGATTCACAACCCTTTGGGTGAAGATGTTCCTCCTAAACTCAGTCCTAAATCTACTTCCCCTTATTTTGAGGCTATGCCCCCTAGTTCTGCTTTTACCCGCCAGTGTATCTAATCCCTTCATAATTTTATATGTTTCTATAAGATCCCCCCTCATCCTTCTAAATTCCAACGAGTACAGTCCCAGTCTACTTAACCTCTCCTCGTAATCCAACCCCTTCAGCTCTGGGATTAACACAGTGAATCTCCTCTGCACACCCTCCAGTGCCAGTACATCCTTTCTCAAGTAAGGAGACCAAAACTGAACACAATACTCCAGGTGTGGCCTCACTAACACCTTATACAATTGCAGCATAACCTCCCTCGTCTTAAACTCCATCCCTCTAGCAATGAAGAACAAAATTCCATTTGTCTTCTTAATCACCTGTTGCACCTGTAAACCAACTTTTTGCGACTCATGCACTAGCACACCAAGGTCTCTCTGCACAGCAGCATGTTTTAATATTTTATCATTTAAATAATAATCCCTTTCGCTGTTATTCCTACCAAAATGGATAACCTCACATTTGTCAACATTGTATTCCATCTGCCAGACCCTAGCCCATTCACTTAGCCTATCCAAATCCCTCTGCAGACTTCCAGTATCCTCTGCACTTTTTGCTTTACCACTCATCTTAGTGTCATCTGCAAACTTGGACACATTGCCCTTGGTCCCCAACTCCAAATCATCTATGTAAATTGTGAACAATTGTGGGCCCAACACTGATCCCTGAGGGACACCACTAGCTACTGATTGCCAACCGGAGAAACACCCATTAATCCCCACTGTTCGCTTTCTATTAATTAACCAATCCTGTATCCATGCTACTACTTTACCCTCAATGCCATGCATCTTTATCTTATGCAGCAACCTTTTGTGTGGCACCTTGTCAAAGGCTTTCTGGAAATCCAGATATACCACATCCATTGGTTCCCCGTTATCTACCGCACTGGTAATGTCCTCAAACAATTCCACTAAATTAGTGAGGCACGACCTGCCCTTTATGAACCCATGCTGTGTCTGCCCAATGGGACAATTTCCATCCAGATGCCTCGCTATTTCTTCCTTGATGATAGATTCCAGCATCTTCCTACTACCGAAGTTAAGCTCACTGGCCTATAATTACCCGCTTTCTGCATCCCTCCTTTTTTAAACAGTGGTGTCACGTTTGCTAATTTCCAATCCACCGGGACCACCCCAGAGTCTAGTGAATTTTGGTAAATTATCACTAGTGCATTTGCAATTTCCCTAGCCATCTCTTCTGGCACTCTGGGATGCATTCCATCAGGGCCAGGAGACTTGTCTACCTTTAGCCCTATTAGCTTGCCCATCACTACCTCCTTAGTGATATCAATCCTCTCAAGGTCCTCACCTGTCATAGCCTCATTTCCATCAGTCACTGGAATGTTATTTGTGTCTTCCACTGTGAAGACCGACCCAAAAAACCTGTTCAGTTCCTCAGCTATTTCCTCATCTCCCATTATTAAATCTCCCTACTCATCCTCTAAAGGACCAATATTTACCTTAGCCACTCTTTTTTTTAATATATATATTTGTAGAAACTTTTACTATCTGTTTTTATATTCTGAGCAAGTTTACTCTCATAATCTATCTTACTCTTCTTTATAGCTTTTTTAGTTGCTTTCTGTTGCCCCCTAAAGATTTCCCAGTCCTCTAGTCTCCCACTAATCTTTGCTACTTTGTATGCTTTTTCCTTCAATTTGATACTCTCCCTTATTTCCTTAGATATCCACGGTTGATTTTCCCTCTTTCTACCGTCCTTCCTTTTTTTTGGTATAAACCTTTGCTGAGCACTGTGAAAAATCGCTTGGAAGGTTCTCCACTGTTCCTCAACTGTTTCACCATAAAGTCTTTGCTCCCAGTCTACCTTAGCTAGTTCTTCTCTCACCCCATTGTTATCTCCTTTGTTTAAACACAAAACACTAGTGTTTGATTTTACCTTCTCACCCTCCATCTGTATTTTAAATTCCATCATATTGTGATCGCTCCTTCCGAGAGGATCCCTAACTATGAGATCTTGAATCAATCCTGTCTCATTACACAGGACCAGATCTAGGACCGCTTGTTCCCTCGTAGGTTCCATTACATACTGTTCTAGGAAACTATCGCGGATACATTCTATAAACTCCTCCTCAAGGCTGCCTTGACCGACCTGGTTAAACCGATCGACATGTAGATTAAAATCCCTCATGATAACTGCTGTACCATTTCTACATGCATCAGTTATTTCTTTGTTTATTTCCTGCCCCACCATAATGTTACTATGTAGTGGCATATGGACTACTCCTATCAGTGACTTTTTTGCCTCACTATTCCTGATTTTCACCCAAATGGATTCAACCTTATCCTCCATAGCACCGATGTCATCCCTTACTATTGCCCGGATGTCATCCTTAAATAACAGAGCTATACCACCTCCCTTACCATCCACTCTGTTCTTCCGAATAGTTTGATACCCTCGGATATTTAACTCCTAGTCGTGGCCATCCTTTAACCATGTTTCAGCAATGGCCACTAAATCATAGTCATTCACGATGATTTGCACCATCAACTCATTTACCTTATTCCGAATACTACGAGCATTCAGGTAAAGTACACTTATGTTGGCTTTTTTACCTTTGTTCTGAATCTTAACACCTCGATCAGTAACCTCTCCTAAGTTATATTTCCTCTTAACTTTTCTCCTAATTTTCCTTGTCGTTGAACCCACATCTTCATGTAACAACCTGCCGCTTCACTTACCATTAATATTTATACTTCCCGTTTTATTCCTTTTATTATTCCTGGTCCTATTCACTGAGCTCCCCTCAGTCACTGTACCTTGTATTGTCGTCCTTTTTTATTTTTGACTATGGCTTCTCTGCCTTACACTTTTCCCCTTACTCACTTTTGTTTCTGTCCCTGTTTTATCATCATAGAATTATCATAGAATTTACAGTGCAGAAGGAGGCCATTCGGCCCATCGAGTCTGCACCAGCTCTTAGAAAGAGCACCCTACCCAAGGTCAACACCTCCACCCCATCCCCATAACCCAGTAACCCCACCCAACACTAAGGGCAATTTTGGACACTAAGGGCAATTTATCATGGCCAATCCACCTAACCTGCACATCTTTGGACTGTTTTACTACCTTCCAACTTCCTGCATCGGTTCCCATCCCCCTGCCACATTCGTTTAAACTCTCCCCAACAGCTCTAGCAAACACCCCCCCCCCTAGGACATCGGTTCTAGTCCTGCCCAGGTGCAGACCGTCTGGTTTGTACTGGTACCACCTCCCCCAGAACCGGTTCCAATGCCCCAGGAATTTGAATCCCTCCCTCTTGCACCATCTCTCGAGCAACGCATTCATCCTATCTGTCCTGACATTCCTACTCTGACTAGCTCGTGCCACTGGTAGCAATCCTGAGATTACTACCTTTGAGGTCCTACTTTTTAGTTTAACTCCTAACTCCCTAACTTCAGCTTGTAGCACCTCATCCCATTTTTTACCTATATCGTTGGTGCCTATGTGCACCACGACAGCTGGCTGTTCACGCCCCCCCCTCACCCCCACCCCAGAATGTCCTGCAGCCGCTCCGAGACATCCTTGACCCTTGCACCAGGGAGGCCACATACCATCCTGGAGTCTTGATTGCGTCCGCAGAACCGCCTGTCTATTCTTCCCCTTATGATTGAGTCTCCTATCACTATAGCCCTGCCATTCTTCTTCCTGCCCAGCTGCGCAGCAGAGCCAGCCACGGTGCCATGAACCTGGCTGCTGCCGCCTTCCCCTGGTGAGCCATCTCCCTCAACAGTATCCAAAGCGCTATATCTGTTTTGCAGGGAGATGACCGCAGGGGGCACCTGCACTGCCTTCCTACTCTTGCTCTGTCTTTTGGTCACCCATTTTCTATCTCCCTCAGTACCTTTCACCTGCGGCGTGACCAACTTGCTAAACGTGCTATCCACGACATCCTCAGCATCGCGGATGCTCCAAAGTGAGTCCATCCGCAGCTCCAGAGCCGTCAAGCGGTCTAACTGGAGCTGCAACTGGACACAGCTCTTGCACGTGAAGGAGCCAGAGACAGTGGATGTGTCCCTGAGGTCCCACATCGCACACGAGGAGCATGACACGAGTCTGAGGACTCCTGCCATGTCTTAAACCTTCAGTTAACTTCAACAACCACAATTTCCCCCCCCAAAAAATAAACAACGAAGAAAAAATAAATAAACATACCAATGAAAAGAAAATGAAAACAGAAAAACTACTTACCAGTCACTTACCAGGGATAAAAAGCACTTCCTCCCCACCCAGCTTCGAATTCGAATTCTAGATTCAAATTCCCAAACTCACTCTTTGCTGTCTCACTCTGCCTGTCTTCTCTGGCTCACTGGGAGAACCCACTGACTTATAGACTTTCTGAATTGTTTTGTTCTTCCGTTTGATCATTTACATGGTTTGTATATAGTGTTCATCTCGTTATTCTTGTTGCATACTGTTTTTCTGCACCAGGCACCTTCCCATGTAAATAGCTTAGTTCTCATGTACATAGTCCTGTAAATATGTCTTTCGCACCCCACATATAGTTAGGGACATTCTCACCATACATTATTTATTGCCACACATGTACATTCTTTTATAAAAGGGGGGATGTCATAATATACACCAGTATATCATGGTGCAGACACATACACTGATGGACACACAGTGGGAGCAATCAACACACACAACACCGCAGCCAATCACCAGTTATAGCACACGCACTATAAAGACAGGGGGCATCAGAGTTCCCGCTCATTCGAGCTGCAGCTTCCTAGTAGGACAGAGCTCACAGCCTGCAGCACAGACATTCACCATGTGCTGAATGCATCGACTGGTTAGGACAAGGCAAAGGTCTTTTGTTAAAGCTAATATCGTGTTAACCCACAGTGAGAGGATGTTAAACAGTTTCTGACTTAATAAAATAGTATTGCACTATTTCAAGTGTTGGTGACCTGTATGAATTCCACGGATCCAGAGCACCCAACACAACACTCTTAATGAGCCACTATCAGCATCATTCTCAGTCATGATCATCACCATTCAGATTCTCTTTGTCTTTCTGTCCATGGCATCTTTGTCAATCTCCACCTATTGCTGGCCCTCTGTTCAGCCCCACTGCTCCATGCACCCCCCCTCCCTCAACAACAGTAGAAATCTGATCCTATTTCCAGTTCTCTCTAGCTTTGACATAGAATCATCCAGACTCAAAACGTTAGCTCCCTTCTCTCTGCCACCTCCTGCTGAGATTGTCCAGTATTTCCCGTTTTGTCGCTGATGCTGCAGTATCTGCAGTTCTTTGCTTTTAACTTGAGTGCCAAACTAGCCGGTGAAACGTGGGATGCTGGTACCACCAGCCTCCGAACCTTAGCGTGCGCAAGCACACACGCCACTGCATGCCGATCTATTCGGCCCATGCAAGGTACGACTCCCATCAAGAAGGCCGATCTGGAAAAACCCTCCCACACAGGACCTCAACGCATATTCCACCTGGACAAATGACTGGGAATCATTGGACCTGGCAAGCAGTGACCTGGTCTCAAACCCAACACAACAGCCTGGTTTTCACCTTCCAAGGAAAGGCCACAGTCCCTGCTTGGCCAAGCTCTACATGTGGAGCAGTAGTGCCACCCCCGATCTGTCTGGGAGAGAGAAAACTGTGCACATCATAGAGGAATGTTCAATTCACAGATTCAGCAGAGGCCTATCCGCATTCAACACAGCAAGACCGGAAGAAACTGTTTCAATTAGGGACATTGCATTCGCTAAATAAATAACCCCGGAAATTATGATTACGCTGGAAACCTCAGTAAGAAGTCTTACAAAACCAGGTTAAAGTCCAACAGGTTTGTTTCGAATCACTAGCTTTCGGAGCGCAGCTCCTTCCTCAGGATTCACCTGAGGAAGGAGCAGTGCTCCGAAAGCTAGTGATTCGAAACAAACCTGTTGGACTTTAACCTGGTGCTGTAAGACTTCTCACTGTGCTCACCCCAGTCCAACGCCGGCATCTCCACATCGCAGGTAACCTCAAAATGGGGTTATGAATGAGTCAGTGCTGTCAGGAAGCGGGGGGGGGGGGGAGGAAAGCGAAGTTACCTTGACTCTTCTTCCTGTATATCACCAGTACAGCGATCAAAATCAGTAATGCCAGCAAAAAGACAACGGTGCCAATGATAATTCCCACAATTGTATCGGAACTTTCCTCAACGTGGATGACATAGCCAATGAAGTACTCCATGTCATTCACCCAGAGCTGAAATAAGGAAAGAAGAATCAGAACAAAACGAATCATGACAGAGAAATTTATAATTTTCCACCCATTGACTATGAATAGGTCCCGGGCAGCACAGTGGTTAGCACTGCTGCCTCACAACTCCAGGGTCCCAGGTTCAATTCCGGCTTGGGTCACTGTCTGTGTGGAGTTTGCACTTTCTCCCCGTGTGTGCGTGGGTTTCCTCCGGATGCTCCGGTTTCCTCCCACAGTCCAAGATGTGCATGCTAGTTGGATTGGCCACGCTAAATTGCCCTTTAGTGTCCAAAAGGATAGGTTGGGTTACTGGGTTACGGAGATAGGGTGGAAGCCTGGGCTTATGTAGGGTGCTCTTTCCTTCTGCAATGTAAACTCTATGATTCTTAATAGTTCACGTGCCTGACCCGAAACGGTGTGAAACAATCGGTCCAGCAAAGCGGCAGCAATGGAAACTGTTACATTATGGAGATGACATGGAAATGGTCCATTTGGCTCAACTAATCTCTGCCAGTGTTTCAGCTCCACACTAGCCTACTCACGGCCCTCTTTGTCTACCGGTGTATCTTTCTTCCTCATTTACTCTTCCTTCTCCTTAAATAATAATAATCGTTATTGTCACAAGTAGGCTTACATTAACACTGCAGTGAAGTAATTGTGAAATTCCCCTCGTCACCACATTCCGGCACCTGTTCGGGTACACAGAGGGAGAATTCAGAATGTCCAATTCACCTAACAACACGTATTTTGGGACTTGTGGGAGGAAACCGGAGCACCTAGAGGAAACGGACGCAGACATGGGGAGAGCGTGCCGACTCCGCACAGACAGTGACCCAAGCCGGGAATCGAACCTGGAACCCTGGAGCTGTGAAACAACAGTGCTACCCACTGTGCTACTGTGAGTTCCACAATCCAACTGCTCTCAGTTTGATTGTTGGGAGTTGCCATCAGGGAGATGAGTTCCAGTTGCCTGAACTTCCTGGTTTTTTCAGCCTCTTATTCTCCAATTGGACTCCATTACCCAATTATCCAAATAGACAAATTTCACCTACTTTTGGTCATTCAACGTTGCTTTCAAATTTTGCCCCAATTTGGCCTGTAAACCGACTTCAATGAACGCAAATAACATTGTGCCAGTTGCATTATTACAAATTTCCGAAATTTACTTGGAATTTTGTGTAGATTGTACCAACCTAGTTAACGCAGTGTCATCTTAGGAGGGTTTTGCCAAGAGGCATCTTAGCCAAGGGGCGGGTGATTGGCTTGCTTCCAGAATGCTACAGTAACAAGGGCTTTGAAGATGCTCGGCATTAGCTCACACCCTCTGACGTTCTGTACTTGGCCCCTGTTGGGTGGCGGTGAGAAGGGTCCTCCATGTCAGACCTGCACAATGGGGCAAGGTTTAAGGCCCTTTGGCCCTAGTACATGGAGGGACTTGACATTTTGTAGACTGCTCAGGTTGTACGTCTGACAATGAGTGTGCTTGACAAATACAAAAGTGTTGAAATTGTATTGAGGCACCTCAAAGAAGAATGTGTTACAAGAAGAAAAGTTGAATTTTATTGCACTTGCTGTCATTTGAATTTGAAATGTTTTGCCACCCAGCTGAATGACTGACATAGAATGTGGGCAGGGGGCTGGATTGTCCACCCTGCTGCACCACTTTTCTGCCCCGACCCTCCGGTGGGATTCTCCGTTACGCCGGTCGACCAATGGGGTTTCCCATTGTTGGGCAGCCCCACGCCGTCGGGAAACCCCTGGGCGCCAGCAAAACGGAGGAACCCGTCCTAGATTCTCCATTCGGGAGACTTCTGTACGCTGCACCGATGTCTATGCTTATGTATTTACATTGTGCGTTTATCGTATGTCCTATGTACTCATGTATGGAGCGATCTGCCTGGACTCTATGCAGAACAATACTTTCCACTGCACCTCGGTACACGTGACAATAAATCTAAATCTATGTTTTCCCACCAGAGCTGAACCGCTTCACGCTGGCACAGGGAGCAGCAGCCAGAAGTGCTTCACGCTGGCACAGGGAGCAGCAGCCAGAAGTGCTTCACGCTGGCACAGGGAGCAGCAGCCAGAAGCGCTTCATGCTGGCACAGGGAGCAGCAGCCAGAAGCGCTTCACGCTGGCACAGGGAGCAGCAGCCAGAAGCGCTTCATGCTGGCACAGGGAGCAGCAGCCAGAAGCGCTTCACGCTGGCACAGGGAGCAGCAGCCAGAAGCGCTTCATGCTGGCACAGGGAGCAGCAGCCAGAAGCGCTTCACGCTGGCACAGGGAGCAGCAGCCAGAAGCGCTTCACGCTGGCACAGGGAGCAGCAGCCAGAAGCGCTTCACGCTCCCCAGTCATACAAATTTATGCATGGCGGATGGCAAGGGAATTCATCGCGAGTCATAGTATTGGGCTGCCATTTTGAGCAGGGGTGGTGGTGTGCAAAATAGCCTCCCCCCCCGTAATGCAAACCCTGCATTCTCCCCCCACCCCCCCCCACTAACTGGGGGATTTGTCGGATCACACCACCGCCCCCTCAAAAGAACGCATGCATGAGGGTGACCCCACCCCTCCCACCAGAGACCCCCAACAGAAACTCTCCCCAATCAGAGAACCCCAATAACAGGTAGCCCCACCCCATAACAGGTAGCCCCACCCCATAACAGTCACCTCCCCCCCCCCATAACAGGTCATCCCCCCTCATATCAGACTATACGTTGGACACGAAATGAATATTGTAAATATAATCTGTAACTTCAAGTGTAATGAGGCACCTCAGAGAGCCACATACAGCACTGAAAGAAACAAATTTCTCTTGCACGTTATCAAATATCAACTTTGAATTGTTATGTAATGAATGTTTAAAAATTTTATAAATAAAGTATATTCAGGCTGAAAAAAATATAGCGTGAAGAATTACATAATCACAGAATCGTGACAGCACACCAGTAGGCCATTTCAACCCATTGTATCTGTGCTAGTCCTCCATATGACAAATTTACCTCGTACCACTCGCCCCCCCCCCCCCCGCCACCCCCCCCCCCCCCCCCCCCCCGCACCCCGCTCCCTATAACCCTGCACGTGTATCCTTTTCAATCCAATTCCCTTCTGAATGCCTCAATTGAACCTGCCCCCACCACACTTTCAGGCTGCACATTCCAGATCCAAACCCCTCGCTGGGCGAATAAGATTTCCCTCATAGAATCACAGAATAATTGAATCCCCATAACCTCACCTAACCTGGTCACTAAGGGCAATCTAGCATGGCCAATCCACCTAACCTGCACATCTTTGGACTGTGGGAGGAAACCCACGCTGACACAGGGAGGACGTGCAAACTCCACACAGATACCCAAGGCCGGAATCAAACCGGGGTCTCTGGCGTTTTGAGGCAGCAGTGCTAGCCACTGTGCCGCCTCATGGTACCATTGTTTCTTTGGCAAGTTACCTTAGATCTGTACCCGCTCACTCTCAGTACAAAAGTGTGATGCCCAGAACTGGACATGAGGGAATGAGAAATACACATTATGTGGGCAGCACGGTAGCACAGTGGTTAGCACAGTTGCTTCACAGCTTCAGGGTCCCAGGTTCGATTCACGGCTTGGGTCACTGTCTGTGCAGAGTCTGCGCGTTCTTCCCGTGTGTGCGTGGGTTTCCTCCGGGTGCGCCGGTTTGCTCCTACAGTCCAGAGATGTCCAGATTAGGTGGATTGGCCATGTTAAATTGCCCTTAGTGTCCAAGAAGGTTGGGTGGGGCTACTGAGTTACAGGGATGGGGTGTGGACTTTGGTAGAGTACTCTTTCCAAGGGCCAGTGCAGACTCGATGGGCCGAATGGCCTCCTTCTGCACTGTAAATTCTATGTCAACACATTATGATACCATACACTGTGGCACATTGTGTCCGTCCTTGGCCTGCTGCAATGTTCCAGTGAAGCTCAACGCAAACTGGGAAACAATATCTTCCGGTCAGGCACGCTACATTCTTCCGGTCTCAACATCGAATTCAACAACTTCAGATGATTAGCTCTACCCCACCTCGACCCATTTGTTTTCATCCCATTTCATTTCAACTGTTTTTTACCATTTCTTTCTCTCTTGTCTTTCTTTATATATATTCAACCCCCCCCCCCCCATCTTATCCACCTTTCATTACCTTTTCTCCCCTTTGCTTCCCCTTTCCCTTCCCCCACACCTGCATCTGTCGCAGTTTACCCTCTGATGATAGTTTCCCTGCTGTTTGACCTTTCACACCTTTTGTCCTCTCTGGGGACTGCCATTAGCCCTCTTTCCCCTTGGTTTCTGTGGCCATTAGCGCCCGGTTTCCCTGGGTTTCTGTGGCTAGGACTCATCTTTCATTCTCACTCCACAGTATAAATATTTCCCACTTTCTCTGTCTTTTAGCTTTGACAAAGGGTCATCTGGACTTGAAACGTGAGCTCTTTTCGCTCCCTGCATCTGCTGCCAGACCTGCTGAGATTTTCCAGCATTTTCTCTTTGGTTTCAGATTCCAGCATCCGCAGTAATTTGCTTTTATTTATTGTGGCACAAGGCACAGATTTCCTCTGTGGTCTTAGAAGCCATAGAAACCAGAGCAAAGTAACGGTGCAGAAAAGAGGCCATTCAGCACATTGGGCGGGATTCTCCGCTCCCGCGACTAAGTGCCCGCGCTGTCTTGAACGGCGTTGAGTATCACGACAGCGCGAAACGGCCCCGATCGCGATCGATTCAGGGCCCGAAAATGGGCTAGGAGCGGGGCCGCGAGGAACTCAGGGGGCGTGGCGCGAAAGCAGCGTCGTAAGCGCGCGACGCCCGAATGACGCGGCGCAGCACCATAAATGGCACGATCCGCACTTGGATGGACCCAGGAGGAGGAGAAGGAGGAGAGATGGCTGAGCCCCGACGAGCCGCTCCGAGGTTCCGGGACACGGACCTGGACACCCTCCTTGATGAGGTTGAAAAACGAAGGGCCACCCCTCTGCCCAAGACGTGGGCATCGCCAGCCGTCCAGCACGGTGAGGCGCGGCTGGCGTGAGGTTGGCACCGCTGTGAGTGCTGTGGGGCACACCCCCCGGTCCGGGGAGCAGTGTCGGAAGAAGCTGCACAACCTCACTCGGGCTGCCAGGGTAAGTGCCATGCGGGTGCCCCCCGGGTCACAACCAACCGCCCCTTCCCCCCCCCCCCTCCCCCGGGCACGAGGAGGGATAGTGGGGTGGGGGGGGGGTCAGGGTGCACAACGTTATACTCGACCCACATGAGCACCGCAACCCCCTGGAGAGATGCCATGCGTGGCTCCAACTGTCTCCCCACCCAGCATTAATGTAGCCTATATCTGCATGCCCTGATGATACCTAATTGTGATGCTTTATCCAACCCCCCCCCAGGACAAGACAGCTCACAACCAACGTGAGCGTATGAGAACCGGAAGGGGTTGCAGGAGCAAGTGAGACAACCCTGCATGTCCTCTCCCCCCCCCCTCCCCGCCAGCCTTTCATCGCCCCCCCTCACACTCTGGCCACTGCACCCTCGATCCCCTCCCCCCTCACACTCTGGCCACTGCACCCTCGATCCCCTTCCCCCTCACACTCTGGCCACTGCACCCTCGATCCCCTCCCCCCTCACACTCTGGCCACTGCACCCTCGATCCCCTTCCCCCTCACACTCTGGCCACTGCACCCTCGATCCCCTCCCCCCTCACACTCTGGCCACTGCACCCTCGATCCCCTTCCCCCTCACACTCTGGCCACTGCACCCTCGATCCCCTCCCCCCTCACACTCTGGCCACTGCACCCTCGATCCCCTCCCCCCTCACACTCTGGCCACTGCACCCTCGATCACCTCCCCCCTCACACACTGCCCCCACCACCACCATACACCCGGCGCAGCGTGTCTAACGGACCCCGTATCGTTGTGATCCCCAGGGCCAGCCGGCGAACGTCCAGGGTCGTCTCGGCCAAGACACAGCCGACCATCTGCAACCTCAACCACACCCAGGGATGCAGCCACCCAGGCCGACATCGCACGGGTGGCATCCACGGTGGAGGCAATGGGTGAAACGGTTTCGGCCATTAGTCAGGTTCTGCAAGGCATTGGGCTTCACGCGCATGCATCATCCATGGCCCAGGAGTGGGCTGCCCTCGCACAGGTAGCCATGCGCCAGAGCCAACACGACATTGCCGCCGCGCTCCGGGCCCTGGCCGAGTCTCACCATGCCACGGCCCGGTCCCAGCAGTCAGTCGCGGAGAGCATAGACCGCCTGGCGCACGTGCTGGATGGCGTAGCGCACTCACAGGTTGAGGTAGCACAGTCCCTGGCAGGAATGTCGCACTCCCTGGGCTCCGTCTCTGCAAACAAAGAACAAAGAACAAAGAAATGTACAGCACAGGAACAGGCCCTTCGGCCCTCCAAGCCCGTGCCGACCATACTGCCCGACTAAACTACAATCTTCTACACTTCCTGGGTCCGTATCCTTCTATTCCCATCCTATTCATATATTTGTCAAGATGCCCCTTAAATGTCCCTATCGTCCCTGCCTCCACTACCACCTCCGGTAGTGAGTTCCAGGCACCCACTACCCTCTGTGTAAAAAACTTGCCTCGTACATCTACTCTAAACTTTGCCCCTCTCACCTTAAACCTATGCCCCCTAGTAATTGACCCCTCTACCCTGGGGAAAAGCCTCTGACTATCCACTCTGTCTATGCCCCTCATAATTTTGTATACCTCTATCAGGTCGCCCCTCAACCTCCTTCGTTCCAGTGAGAACAAACCGAGTTTATTCAATCGCTCCTCATAGCTTATGCCCTCCATACCAGGCAACATTCTGGTAAATCTCTTCTGCACCCTCTCTAAAGCCTCCACATCCTTCTGGTAGTGTGGCGACCAGAATTGAACACTATACTCCAAGTGTGGCCTAACTAAGGTTCTATACAGCTGCAACATGACTTGCCAATTCTTATACTCAATGCCCCGGCCAATGAAGGCAAGCATGCCGTATGCCTTCTTGACTACCTTCTCCACCTGTGTAGCCCCTTTCAGTGATCTGTGGACCTGTACTCCTAGATCTCTTTGACTTTCAATACTCTTGAGGGTTCTACCATTCACTGTATATTCCCTACCTGCATTAGCCCTTCCAAAATGCATTACCTCACATTTGTCCAGGTTAAACTCCATCTGCCATCTCTCCGCCCAAGTCTCCAGACAATCTAAATCCTGCTGTATCCTCAGACAGTCCTCATCGCTATCCGCAATTCCACCAACCTTTGTGTCGTCTGCAAACTTACTAATCAGACCAGTTACATTTTCCTCCAAATCATTTATATATACTACAAAGAGCAAAGGTCCCAGCACTGATCCCTGTGGAACACCACTGGTCACAGCCCTCCAATCAGAAAAGCATCCCTCCATTGCTACCCTCTGCCTTCTATGGCCCAGCCAGTTCTGTATCCACCTTGCCAGTTCACCCCTGATCCCGTGTGACTTCACCTTTTGTACTAGTCTACCATGAGGGACCTTGTCAAAGGCCTTACTGAAGTCCATATAGACAACATCTACTGCCCTACCTGCATCAATCATCTTAGTGACCTCCTCGAAAAACTCTATCAAGTTAGTGAGACACGACCTCCCCTTCACAAAACCGTGCTGCCTCTCACTAATACGTCCATTTGCTTCCAAATGGGAGTAGATCCTGTCTCGAAGAATTCTCTCCAGTAATTTCCCTACCACTGAAGTAAGGCTCACCGGCCTGTAGTTCCCGGGATTATCCCTGCCACCCTTCTTAAACAGAGGAACAACATTGGCTATCCTCCAGTCCTCCGGGACATCCCCTGAAGACAGCGAGGATCCAAAGATTTCTGTCAAGGCCTCAGCAATTTCCTCTCCAGCCTCCTTCAGTATTCTGGGGTAGATCCCATCCGGCCCTGGGGACTTATCTACCTTAATATTTTTTAAGACACCCAACACCTCGTCTTTTTGGATCACAATGTGACCCAGGCTATCTACACCCCCTTCTCCAGACTCAACATCTACCAATTCCTTCTCTTTGGTGAATACTGATGCAAAGTATTCATTTAGTACCTCGCCCATTTCCTCTGGCTCCACACATAGATTCCCTTGCCTATCCTTCAGTGGGCCAACCCTTTCCCTGGCTACCCTCTTACTTTTTATGTAAGTGTAAAAAGCCTTGGGATTTTCCTTAACCCTATTTGCCAATGCCTTTTCATGACCCCTTCTAGCCCTCCTGACTCCTTGCTTAAGTTCCTTCCTACTTTCCTTATATGCCACACAGGCTTCGTCTGTTCCCAGCCTTTTAGCCCTGACAAATGCCTCCTTTTTCTTTTTGACGAGGCCTACAATATCACTCGTCATCCAAGGTTCCCGAAAATTGCCGTATTTATCTTTCTTCCTCACAGGAACATGCCTGTCCTGTATTCCTTTCAACTGACACTTGAAAGCCTCCCACATGTCAGATGTTGATTTGCCCTCAAACATCCGCCCCCAATCTATGTTCTTTAGTTCCCGCCTAATATTGTTATAATTAGCCTTCCCCCAATTTAGCACATTCATCCTCGGACCACTCTTATCCTTGTCCACCAGTACTTTAAAACTTACTGAATTGTGGTCACTGTTACCGAAATGCTCCCCTACTGAAACATCTACCACCTGGCCGGGCTCATTCCCCAATACCAGGTCCAGTACCGCCCCTTCCCTAGTTGGACTGTTTACATATTGTTTTAAGAAGCCCTCCTGGATGCTCCTTACAAACTCTGCCCCGTCTAAGCCCCTGGCACTAAGTGAGTCCCAGTCAATATTGGGACCAAACATTCGGACCGTGGTCGATACCGCTGCAGGCCTCCAGGACTGACAGCGTCCGGTGTCGGTGGTGCGACGGGGCATGTCTCCGATCGCACCTCCATCCCACAGTGAGGCCCGGGGGCCAACGGGCTCGCCGAGGGAGGAGGAGGTTCTGGGGCCCGTCCCGGTATCTCCAGCAAAGGGCGTCCCTGAACCCTCGGCCTCCCCCAGTTCCGTCCCTGGCGCATCTGGTGGGCAGCGGGCAGGACAGGGTGGCACCATGCCATCCAGCACGCCCGCCGAGCAGCCTGGCCCATTGAAGCCGGGCCGCCACAGGAAACGCGTGCCGACGGGGAGCCATGACGCAGGGCTTGATTCTCAGCAGTCCGCCTCCACTCCTGCTGTACCATCTGGGGAGACACCTAGACGTAGTGGTAGGGCCCATAAGGCAAAGAAGTTAGAAACATAGTAAGTTGGCACAGGTGCAGGGCACAGTTTAGTTGTACGGGGTAGGGCATCTGTATGTGAATGTCACAATTAAACTCACTGTTGCACTAAACTTGTAAGACTCTGTGCTATGTCCGGTGCCAGGGGGCTCGTGAGGGTGACCGAGTGGTGCTGTGGTTAACGAGTGGTTCAACGTCGGTGCCGGATGTGCTGTCCCTTTCCCCCCTGCCTCCCAAAATCGGACACCGTAGTCCTCGGCACTCCGACGCCAGCTACCCCACACGGACACGTGATGAAATGTCTGTGACCAACGTTGTGACCACCGGAGTGGATGGTTCAGCTAGAGCCATGAGTCAGACCTTGGCTGGCGAATCTGAGCTCACAGCTCATCGCAGAGCGGGCTGTCATCATTCAACATGGCACTGATCACACCCGCTTACACAATCATCAATGTTGTGCAATCCCATAGTGCCGCAGTGGTACGGTGCCGTGTACGCGGTGCAGGGGTGCTGGGGGGTAGTGGGTGCAGTGTGGTGCCCGTGTGCAGGACTGGCGGTGCAAGTGGCAGTGTTCAGCGAATCCCCCCCCCCACGGTGCGTGAACCGTGCGGCCACCAACGCGTCGCGTGCCCGCTGTCCTCGACGGTGCCATCTTGCAGCCTCCTGGACGTAACCAGTACCCGGGCAGTGTCTGTGTCCTGCGCCTCTCCCCCCACCCTGATGCACGCCATCCTCCTCCTCCTCCTCCTCCTCCTCTTCCTCCTCCCCTTCGTTTGCGTTAGCTCCGGTGCCGTCGGGTCCTCCCTCCGACTCCTCCACCAGGGCATCTCCCCTCTGCATGGCAATGTTGTGCAGCGCACAGCAGACCACAACTATGTGACCGACCCTGTCGGGCCAGTACTGCAGGGCCCCTTCGGAGCAGTCCAGGCACCTGAATCGCATCTTCAGCAGGCCGAAGCACCGCTCCACCACACCCCTGGTTGCTGCATGGGCCTCGTTGTAAAGGCTCTCCGCGTTGGTCTGAGGCCTCCGTATTGGCGTCAGCAGCCATGACCTCAACGGATAGCCCTTGTCGCCCAGCAACCAGCCCCTCAGCCGGGGGGGGGGGGATTCATCGAACATTGCGGGGATGAACGACTGTGCCAGAATGTAGGCGTCATGCACACTCCCGGCGTACCTTGCGCACACGTGCATGATCTTCATGTGGGGGTCGCAGACCACCTGAATGTTCATGGAGTATGCACCCTTCCTGTTCATGAACACTTCCCTGTTGTCTGCAGGCGGGTGCATGGGGATGTGCGCACCATCGACGACACCCTGGACCATCGGTATCCCGGCCACCTTGGTGAATCCACGTGCCTGTACTTCCTGCTGTGCTCGGTCCTCGGGGAATTTAATGTACATGTCCGCGATGGCGCACAAGGCATCGGTCACGGCCCGGATGCACCTGTGGACCGATGCCTGTGATATCCTGGAGAGGTCCCCTCTCGGCGCCTGGAAGGAACCGATCGCGTAAAGGTTTAGGGCCACCGTCACCTTGACGGAGACTGGTATAGCGTGTTCTCGTCCTGTTCCACGTGGTGCGAGGTGCGCCACGAGGTGGCATATATGCGCGGCCGTCCCCCTGCAGATATGCCGGATGGCCACCTGCAGAGCTGCAGCTCCAACCACGGCAGTGAACATTGCTGTCTGGTTGGCATACATGGTGACCTGCAGGAGGGTGGTGGGGGGCAGAGAAACGACATGTTACACGGAGGTTCTTCCACACCTCGCCAGCCGGGTTGCATGGGATCCCTGTGTGCCCCGGTGGCCTGGTCATGCTGCAGATACGCAGCCAGCCTAACATCTGGTCACTGTCTGCGTCCAATGATCAGTTCACACCGCCCTCCTCACCAGTGTGCCAGTCGACTGTGCCCATCAGCCACACGACAACCTGCGGCCGTGTCCTCGTCACTGCCCTGCCATATCAGGGCGGCTGCCATGTGGCATCCGCGGATGGACGACACCCTCCACACTCTCCCTCACCCCCCCCCACCTCCACTCCCTCCCTCACCCCCATTCCCACCTCCACTTCCTCCGTCCCCCCCCACCTCCACACCCTCCCTCCCCCTCTCCCACCTCCACTCCCTCCCTCCCCCCTCCCACCTCCACTCCCTCCCTCACCCCCCCCACCTCCACTCCCTCCCTCACCCCCCCACCTCCACTCCCTCCCTCACCCCCCCACCTCCATTCCCTCCCTCACCCCCCCCCACCTCCACTCCCTCCCTCACCCCCCTCCACTCCCTCCCTCCCCCCTCCACTCCATCCCTCAACCCCCTCCCACCGCCCCCCCGTTGGCCGCAGCGTTCTCGGGGAAGCCGACCCGGTCTGCAGGAGCTCCGGAACAGTCCGCTCACCTCCTCTGGCTGACGACTTTATTTACCACGTGTGAACGGCGACGGCGTGACCCCAGTTCACGTCGTCGGGACTTCGGCCCATTCGGGCTGGAGAATAGCGGGGGTAGCCAGTCGCCTGTGCCCATCTGCCACACGACAACCTGCGGCCGTGTCCTCGTCACCGCCCTGCCATATCAGGGCGGCTGCCATGTGGCATCCGCGGATGGACGACACCCTCCACACTCTCCCTCACCCCCCCTCACCTCCACTCCCTCCCTCCCCCCCTCCCACCTCCCCTCCCCCCACCCACCTCCACTCCCTCCCTCCCCCCCTCCCACTTCCACTCCCTCCCCCCCTCCCACCTCCACTCCCTCCCTCACTCCTCCCTCCCACCTCCACTCCCTCCCTCACCACCCACCCCCCCCCCCTCCCACCTCCACTCCCTCCCTCATTTTGGTTGTCTCGGTCGATTCCCCGGCCTGCGCCGCGCAGAACTCGACAGGGCCGATCTCGCCGCTTGGGTGAATCGCGGGAGGGCGTCGGACCGGCGTCTCGTGGAAAACTGGCGCGGCAGGCGATTCTCCCAACCGGCGCCGCATCGGAGAATCGCGCCCATTGGGTCTGCTCCAGCCAAAAAACTGAAAGGTATTCTAGTGCGCATTTTAATCCCACTTCCCAGCCCTGGCCTTGCAGGTTACAGCGCTTCAGGTGCAGATCCAGGTACCTTTTAAATGAGTTGAGCATTTCAGCCTCAACCGCCTCCTTAGGCAGTGAATTCCAGACCACCTTCAGAGTGAAGAAACCTTTCCTCATGTCCCCTCTAATCCTCCCACCAATCCCTTTAAATCTGTGCCCCCTGATAATTGACCCCTCAGGGAGGAGAAACAAGTTTTTCCTGCCTACTCTGTCTAGGCCCCTCATAATTTTGTAGACCTCCCTTCCTGAAAGAAAATGGCAAAGGTGCCTCGAAGGCAGATGCTTTAAATTTCACCACAAAACAGCAGGCGGAAAATGTAGAGAGATAAATAATTCAACTTGCAAACCTCGACTGGAAGCCCTTCGCTGGGAAAATCTTCACGTTTAGCTTTGATCTTGCAGGTAATCTCCCCTACCCATATCTCTTCATCACAGACCTCGCCTCCGACAGTAAGAGTCACATTCATGCAGTCACGCAGTTCGAACAACATTTTGTGCTGTCTCCATGGAAACAAAGTGAAATTTGTGTTAAAAAAGTTGACAAGTAAACAGTTTATCTTTCAATCTTCTGCCGCACTTTCAGCAAAATTAAAATCTGAAATCCTTTCACGTGCAAGGAAAATGCATCTGTTCCCCATCTTCAGCTCCATGTTGGAAATGGCCATTCTGGAAATGCCTAACTTGCGATTTCATTGACATCCTGGTCAATGGCAAACACTCTTTCACTTTTCTCTGTCTCCTTAATCGTGTTTCACAAAATGGGCTCCTTAAAAAAATTAAGGTGGATCTGATTAAGGTGTCAAATCTGGGGCGGGATTCTCAAATAATGGGGCTATGTCCCCACGGCCGCGAGAAAACGGGCACAAATCACTCTGGACTTTTTTCTAGAAAGTCCGGGTGATTCTCCATTTTTAAGGGGGCTTGCAGGGCCCCGGAGTGCTCCTCGCTGCTCCGGCTGCTGATACGGAGCCCTGCACTTCCGGCTGATGTGTTGGGTGTTCTGGATCGCAAACAGGTCACCAACACTGAAAGTGGTGCAACTCTATTTTTTTATAAGGTTAACTATATTAACATACTTGAACTGTGGGTAAATGCAATACCAGCTTTTACTGTTGACCCTTGCCTAGTCCTAACCAGGTGATGCACTCAGCACATGGTGAATGTCTGTGTTGCAGGCTGTGAGCTCTGTGCTCCTAGCTAGCTGCTACTAGAATGAGCGGGAACTCTCCTGTCCCCTGTCTTTATAGTGCGTGTGCTCTCACTGGTGATTGGCTGCGGTGTTGTGTATGCTGATTGGTCCCATTGCATGTCCATCAGTGTGTGTGTGTGTGTCTGCACCATGATGTACTGGTGTATATTATGACACCGGCCGCAGGCTCCGTGCGACATGGCGGACCCACACAGCGGGCCAGCGCCGAAGGTGGCGCCCGATCGTCGGCCTGGCCGTCAATGGAAACCCCGCGGAGACGATCCCCCCCGCCCCCCCACCCCCACCAGGACGGCCACCGCAGCCGCGACTCCGGGCTCCCGCCGGGTGGAACCATACGTGAACCACGCCGGCGGGAACTCAGCCGGTCGTCCACAGAGAATCGGAGTGGGGGCCTCTTTCAAGGCGTTGCGGGTCCGATGCCCCATTCTCCACCCCCCCCCCCCTCGCCTGGCGCGATTGCGGTGCGGAGGTTCGGAGAATCCCGGCTATGGAGTCAACACAGGACAGAATGAGGCCATTCTGCCTTATGAATGCATGGCAGCTCACTGTAGAGTATGCAGCCAGTTCCATTCCCCGGCTTTATCCACATAGCCCTGCAAGTCTATTGTCCTCCAGTGCATGTCCAACTTCCTTTTGAAACAATGGGCGGGATTAGAACATAGAACATACACTGCAGAAGGAGGCCATTCGGCCCATTGAGTCTGCACCGACCCACTCAAGCCCTCACTTCCACCCTATCCCAGTAACCCAATAACCCCTCCTGACCCAGGCCGGGTCGGAGAATCGCTGGGGGGGGGGCGGGCACGAATCACGGTCCGGCGGTCCGCCGATTCTCAGACGGTGCGGCGCCGGTCGGGGGCCGCGTACGCCGATTCTCTGCGCGGGATTTGCCGAGTGGGCGCTGAGATAGGCCGAGCCCCGAGCTGCATGAGTCGTTCCAGTGCCGTGCTGGGCCCCTGTAGGGCTCAGCATCGCTGCTCCTGGGGGCCTGTTGACGCCGTCATAAAACGCGACGGTGTTTACGACGGAGTTAACACTTAGCCTCAGGATCAGAGAATCCCGCCAAATGTTTTTTTTAATAAAATTAGAGTACGCAATTCATTTTTCCCAATTAAGGGGCAATTTAGCATGGTCAATCCACCTAACCTGCACATCTTTGGGCTGTGGGGGCGAAACCCACGCAAACACGGGGAGAACGTGCAAACTCCACACGGACAGTGACCCAGAGCCGGGATCGAACCTGGGACCTCAGTGCTGTGAAGCAACAGTGCTAACCACTGCTCCACCATGCTGCCCTGCTTTGAAACAATGTTTAAAGGATTTGATAGAGGAGAGAGAGAGAGAGAGACAAAGAGAAAGAAACAGGGCACAATGGTGAACTCTACAAAAGCCTGCAAAATGCTGTGATGACATAATTGTGTAATAGTGTTACTCTGACACATATCACCGATCCCTCTTTATTCATTTAGTGCTCCCGGCATTTTTACTGAAACAGTTCAACACAGATCCATCGCATTTTATACCATAATGAACATTGTTATGTTATGGATACAGATGTACATCAGTAAGACAGCCTCTTGGGTGAACGTGGGCGGGATTCTCCAACCCCCCGCCGGGTCGGAGAATCGCCGGGGGCTGGCATGAATCCCGCCCCCTCTGGTAGCCAAATTCTCCGGCACCGGATATTCGGCGGGGGCGGAATCGCGCTGTGTCGGTTGGCAGGCCCCAACCCCCCCCCCCCCCCCCCCGCGATTCTCCGGTCCGCGATGGGCCAAAGTCCCGCTGCTGGAATGCCTGTCCTGCCGGCGAGGATTAAACCACCTCTCTTACCGGCAGGACCTGGCGGTGCGGGCGGGCTCCGGGGTCCTGGGGGGTGGCGCGGGACAATCTGGCCCTGGGGGGGTGCCCCCACGGTGGCGTGGCCCTCGATCGGGGCCCACCGATCAGCGGGCGGGCCTGACATGCGCAGGGATGACGCCAGCAGCCGCTGGCGATCCCGCGCATGCGCGGACTCGCGCCGGCCGGCAGTGTCCTTTCGGCCCCAGCTGCCGTGGCGCCAAACACCTTCCATGCCAGCCGGGGGAGCGGAAAGCACTCCGGCGTGGGCGTAGCCCCTCAAGGCCCCTAAAGAAGGTTGTTAAGAAGGCGTACGGTGTGTTAGCTTTTATTGGTAGAGGGATTGAGTTTCGGAGCCATGAGGTCATGTTGCAGCTGTACAAAACTCTGGTGCGGCCGCATTTGGAGTATTGCGTACAGTTCTGGTCGCCGCATTATAGGAAGGACGTGGAAGCATTGGAAAGAGTGCAGAGGAGATTTACCAGGATATTGCCTGGTATGGAGGGAAGATCTTATGAGGAAAGGCTGAGGGACTTGAGGCTGTTTTCGTTAGAGAGAAGAAGGTTAAGAGGTGACTTAATTGAGGCATACAAGATGACCAGAGGATTGGTTAGGGTGGACAGTGAGAGCCTTTTTCTTCGGATGGTGATGTCTAGCACGAGGGGACATAGCTTTAAATTGAGGGGAGATAGATATAGGACAGATGTCAGAGGTAGGTTCTTTACTCAAGAGAGTAGTAAGGGCGTGGAATGCCCTGCCTGCAACAGTAGTGGACTCACCAACACTAAGGGCATTCAAATGGTCATTGGATAGACATATGGACGATAAGCGAATAGTGTTGATGGGCTTTAGAGTGGTTTCACAGGTCGGCGCAACATCGAGGGCCGAAGGGCCTGTACTGCACTGTAATGTTCTATGTTCTATGTTCTAAAAGTGCAGAGAAATCCGCACCTTTGGGGCGGCCCGATGCCGGAGTGGTTCCCGCCACTCCATCCCGCCAGGACCCCCCTTCCCGCCGGGTAGGGGAGAATCCCGCCCCGTCTGTCTCATTTTGGCAGAACACAACGTTAAGGAACTTGGCTCTTTGGGGTACTAGGAGTGTCTTCCTGAGTGTCTTCTGATTTTGTGGATGATTCAGTTGTAACAGATTCCGTAATTTCGGCAGTTGTAGTCCTCAAGTCTGGCAAGTCACTGTGGTGGAAACATCTGGTACAGATTCTGTACTCTCATCACGTGCAGGCAATAACTGGTCAGTGTGCTGACGCCAAATCCATTCATCGTCAGATTGTAGAGTATATGAAATTGGACCCGTTTTGGTTAGTACAATTGCTGGAGTCCATTTCTGCCTCCGGTGTAATTTTCACAAGAACACATTCCCCACGGTCAAAGGTTCTGCTTTCGGAATGTTGTTCCCTTCTAGCCACTTGGTTCTGATGTTGCTGCCTGTCTATCTCTGAAGCTGAAAGGGGAGTCAAAAGGCCAAACTGTGAGCATAGTTTCTTTTCAACATCAGTATAGTCGGTGAGCTTTGTGTTGTTGAATGCGCACTGTTTCTGTATATCATTAGGAAGCTATTAACACATTTAGGTAGAGAGTCTTTATCCCTCAACCTTCACTGCATGCTTAAGCGATTGTACGAAATGTTCCACTAAGCCGTTAATAGCTGGACAGTAGGGGGTAGATTTAATATGGTGGATACCACACCCTTTCAGGTAGTCCTCAAATTCAGCTGATGTGAACTGAGTACCGTTATCGTTCACGAGTTGTTCAGGTCGCCCGAATCTTGTAAATACCTCATTGTTGTGTTGGGCGCTCTGGATCCGTGGAACATATACAGGCCGCCAACACTTAAAATAGTGCAACACTATTGTATTGAGACAGAAACTGTTTAACATACTTTCACTGTGGGTTAACACGATATTAGATTGAACTAAAGACCTATGCCTAGTCCTAACCAGTCGATGCACTCAGCACACGGTGAAGATCTGTGCTGCAGGCTGTGAGCTCTGTCCTACTAGGAAGCTGCAGCTCGAATGAGCGGGAACTCTGATGCCCCCTGTCTTTATAGTGCGTGTGCTCTAACTGGCGATTGGCTGCGGTGTTGTGTGTGTTGATTGGTCCCACTGCGTGTCCATCAGTGTGTGTGTAGCTGAACCATGATATACTGGTGTATATTATGGCACTCATCAAGCCTTTCTAAGGTCTGTTCCATAGTTGTTGATTTCATGATGACAATCTCCGGCCACTTTGAACGTGCGGCAATCATGGCCAAAAACATGTGACCTTCGACTGGTCCCGCATAATTGCCATGGATTCTTGCCATGGCCTGGTAGGCCATTCCCACGGAGGGAAAGGTTGTATTGGAGGGACATTTCTCAACATAGCGCAGGATTAGCATAACCTCATCTTCTTCTCTATTTGGGCATCCAACCTGGGCGACGAGAAGTAGCTCCTTGCCAACTCCTTCATTCTCGCTACCACTGGGATGGCCCTCGTGCAACTGTTGCAGGATTTACATTGGAGACACAGTGGAATGATTACTCTAATACCCCACAACAATACTCCATTTTGTACCGTCAACTCATGATGCCTGGTTAGATAGAATTTAAGTTCTGCAATATTTCTGTGCTCTTGTGTTAGAATGCCTTTTTGAATCACGACCAACACTTTCCTCATCACTGAATCTGTTCAAGTAAATATCTGTACCCGAGAAGGTGTTAACGGAACATTTTCCACATGAGGCAAATAAAATAAAGCTGTTGAAATGTTCATCAGATTCGTGTTCATCTTTTTGGTCTTGTCCGGGCAAAGTATCCACGTTTGCGTGCTGTTCAGACCTGAGATATTCGATGACATAATTGTGCGCCGACAGGATTAATGGTCAACTTGTGTTTTGTACTTAACCCTGTTGGGTTAACATAGAATTTACAGTGCAGAAGGAGGCCATTCAGCCCATCGAGTCTGCACCGGCTCTTGGAAAGAGCACCCTACCCAAGTCCACACCTCCACCCCATCCCCATAACCCAGTAACCCCATCCAGCACTAAGGGCAATTTTGGACACTAAGGGCAATTTAGCATAGCCAATCCACCTAACCTGCACATCTTTGGACTGTGGGAGGAAACCGGAGCACCCGGAGGAAACCCACGCAGACACGGGGAGAACGTGCAAACTCCGCACAGACAGTGACCCAGCGGGGAATCGAACCTGGGACCCTGGAGCTGTGAAGCAATTGTGCTAACCACCATGCTACCGTGCTGCCCCCTCTTTTTTCTTTCTCATTTTGTTATTGATATTTTATGAAAACCTTTAATAAAATATATTTTTAAAAAAGGATTAATGGTCAACATTGTAATCGACTAGCAGCAAGCGAAAGGACCTAAAAATTGTTTTTAAGGGGCGATGATTGGTCAATGGAATAAATTAAAGGCAAAATAAATAATAGTGGAATGTTCGAATGCCAAAAGGTAATGCTGAGAGCTTCTTTCTCAAGCTGGGCATAGTTGGACTCAGCACCAGTCATCACCCTGAAAGCAAATACCATTGGTCATTCTTCGCCTGAAGGCACAGTTGAGACAACTGTGAAGGCACCGAGACAACTGCTCCAACCCCACAGGGTGATGTGTCACAAGCCAGCGGCAGCTTCAGTTTTGAGTTACAACGGATTAATAACTCCGATTCTCATAATATTCTTTTGATATTTTGGTAAGGATCTCACAATCTTTTGCCCAGAGCCAAGCTGGTTTGTTACAAAGACATGTGTGTAAAGGTCTTGTTGCTAAGAGCAGTACAAATGTTCCCTGGGAACTTAATAATCCTAGAGACGACCTTAACTGAGTCACATTCTGTGGTCATGGAATATCCAGGATCTCCGGTATCTTCCTAGGTTCTTTGTGAAGACCATCTTGGTCGATGAAGTGTCCAAGATAATGAATAGAAAATTTCACGAATTCGTACTTCTCTTCCTTGACCCTGAGACTATGTAGTTGCAGCCTTGCAAGAGTAGCTTCTAGGTTCCTTACAAGCAGTACATTGTTCAAACCTGTAATCGTCCAGGTAGCATTGCACACCCGATAGTCCACTCAAGATCTGATCCATAGATTGTTGGAAGAGAGTCGGTGCTGATGTTAACCTGCATGGAAGCCTCCGATACAGAAACAGACCCCTGTGTGTTACTGTGGTCAGTAACGGTAGAGACTCAGTAGTTATGTTCATTTGCTTGGGAGAAATTTTGCGAAATGTTTGGTTGCCCGAGAGGCCTGCAAAAAGATCTCCGATAAGTGGCCGAGGGTATTGATCAGCATATAATATAGGGTTGATAGTCGATTTGAAATCCCCGTATATTCATACTGAATCATCATTTTTTAAGACTGGAACGCTATCTACCAGGACTCTGGTTCTATTCGCAGCCTCAGCAGTGATCTCCCCGCCGAGGCCGCACTTTCAAGGTGCCACAACCCGTCTGGTTCTACTGCTGCAAGACACGAGCAGCAGGGTGACACAGTGGTTAGCACTGCTGCCTGGGTTCGATTCCCACCTTGGGTGACTGTCTGTGTGGAGTTTGCACCTTCTCCCCGTGTCTGCGTGGGTTTCCTCCGGGTGCTCCGGTTTCCTCCCACAGTCCAAAGATGTGCAGGTTAGGTGGATTGGCTATACTAAATTGCCGCTTAGTGTCCAAGGATGTGCAGGTTAGGTGAGGTCATTGGGGGTAGGGCAGGGGAGTGGGCCTCGGTATAGACAGAGGGTCGTGCAGACCTGAAGGGCCGAATGAGCTCTTTCTGCAGTGTAGGAATTCTATAAATTCTAGTACTTGGGTTCCAGGCACAACTTCCAGTAGATACGTTACCCACCTGTAGGCACCCACCTGCAGGCACCCACCTGCAGGCACCCACCTGCAGGCACCCACCTGTAGGCACCCACCTGTAGGCACACACCTGTAGGCACACACCTGTAGGCACCCACCTGTAGGCACCCACCTGCAGGCACCCACCTGCAGGCACCCACCTGCAGGCACCCACCTGTAGGCACCCACCTGTAGGCACACACCTGTAGGCACCCACCTGTAGGCACCCACCTGCAGGCACCCACCTGTAAGCACCCACCTGTACAGCTCCACCCATGTCACAGCTGAGCCATGTTCTGGATGAACAAACGGCCCAGGGAGCCCTCTGTTTGGTTTGCACGCCAGTATTTTCTCACGTAACATTCATTAATCCTGGCTCACAAATTCACAGCCATAAATTTAAATTTAAAAGGCAGAAATTCCCCGACCGTTGAGATTCTTTCTTTCTGCCAGCAGCGCACCCCCACCCACGGGTTCCTCGACGGCGTTGTGTGGCTTCAATGGGAGTAGAGAATCCGGCCGCCAGCAAGCGGCGCGTCGCCGAGAATCGAGTGGCTGGGGGACCGGAGAACTCAGCCCAAAGTTTCCTTCTGAGAAACCATCCCAAGAGTACAGATCTTCAATTTCATTTGCAGAGTGCGACATGCAAATAATTTTCACATTTTCTCACAGGAGCTGAGGAACCAAAATAATTAACTCACGCGGAACTTAATCTCATCTTCCCCGTTCGTTAACTTGTACACATTCCTATCTTCACCGTCTTCATCATCGAATGGATTAACCTCATAGTCCATCTTGTATTCCATCTCAAAAGCCTTGAGGTTCTGCACGCCATCCATTATCACAGTCAGCTTTCCTTCTACCTCGTCATCGTCATAAAGCGGAGGAGTTTGACAGATCATGGCCTCGGCAGAGTCTGGCTGTTCACATGCCTGCGGCCAAGAGGAAGAGTATTTAGGATTGTGCAAACAATATCACATTCAGCTGATACACATAGGAGTTTGGTAAGAAGTCTTACAACACCAGGTTAAATTACAACAGGTTTGTTTCGAACCTGTTGGACTTTAACCTGGTGTTGTAAGACTTCTTACTGTGCTCGCCCCAGTCCAACACCGGCATCTCCACACCGACCGGCGCAGGATCTGGGGATATAAATGCACAAATTATTGAAGGTGGCAGAGAATAAAGCATGCAGACTCCAGGGCCGGGATTCTCCCCTACCCGGCGGGGCGGGGGGTTCCGGCGGGATGGAGTGGCGGGAACCACTCCGGCATCGGGCCGCCCCAAAGGTGCGAATTCTCTGCACCTTTAGGGGCCAAGCCCTCACCTTGAGGGGCTAGGCCCACGCCGGAGTTGTTGGCACGCTGCCGGCCGGCGGGAAAGTTCAGCCGGAGCCGAAGGGGCTCCACCAGCCGGCAGGAGTCCGCGCATGCGTGGGAGCGCCAGCGGCTGCTGACGTCATCCCCGCGCATGCTCAGGGGGGGTCACTTCCGCATCGGCCATCGCGGAGGCTATGGCCGAGGCGGAAGGAAAAGTGTGCCCCCACGGCACAGGCCCGCCCGCGGATCGGTGGGCCCCGATCGCGGGCCAGGCCACCGTGGGGGCACCCCCCAGGGCCAGATCGCCCCGCGCCCCCCCCCCCCAGGACCCCGGAGCCTGCCCGCGCCGCCAGTCCCGGCGGGAAGGTAGGTGGTTTGATTCACGCCGGCGGGGCTGGCATGACAGCAGCGGGACTTCGGCCCATCACGGGCCGGAGAATCGCGGGGGGGGGGGGGCCGCCGACCGGCGCAGCGCAATTCTCGCTCCCACCGAATTTTCAGTGCCGGAGACTTCGGCGGCAGGCAGGGGCTGGATTCTCGCCGCCCCCCAGCGATTCTCCAACCCGGCGAGGGGTCGGAGAATCCCACCCCAGGGCTTTGTCCATAGGGACGTGGGTACTAAAACAACCCTCTGCCCAATAGAATCATAGAATGGTAACAGCACAGAGGGGATCTATTTGGCCCATGGTGTCTTTGTCTGTTCTCTGAACAAGCATTTCACCGAGTTCCACCTCCCTGCCTTTCCCCTGTGGCCTTCCAATTCTTTTCTCTTCGGGTAATTATCCTCATTACTTTCCAGTGTCACATTTCAATCTGCCTCCACCACAATCTCAGCCTGTGCATTCTAGAGCCGAAGCACTCGCTGCATGAAAAAGCTTCTCCTCCTGTCACCATTACCTTTTCTCTGCCAAACTCCTTAAAGCAATGCCCCCTGGGTCTCGGTCCTTCTGCCAATGGGGAAGGTTTCTCCCTGTCTACTCTGTCCAAACCCATCATTTTAAATACCTCCTCTCAACCCTTCTCTTCCCAGAGGAGAACAGCCCCCATGCCTCCAATCTATCCTCGGTCCTGGGGCCATTCTCGCGAATATATTCCTGCAGCCTCTCTCCTGCCTTTACATCACCTATAGAGTTGGACACAAAATTCGAGTTGAGGTTGAACCAATGTTGTGCACAGGATTATCGTGACTTCATTGTTTTTTGTACTCAATACCACTATTGACAAGGACGCTGTATGCTTGATCACCTGCTTTCTCAGTCCCTTCTACCACCTTCAAGGATTTATGTACTTATGTCCCTCCAGTCCCTCTGGTCCTGCTCTCCCTTCGGAATGACCCCATTTGTCTAAGACTCCTCATTCTTTCCACCAAAGTGAGTAATTTCACACTTCTCTGCCTTCAATTTCACCCACCAATTGTCCATCCATTCCATCAATCTGTCCGTGCCCTCCTGACGTTTAACACTGCAGTCACTCTTCGCTTAACATTGTAGTTGCATTCCTGAAATGTGCAACTTTAACCGTGTCATGTGAGGGTCCTTTTAAGAAAAGTGTCTTTTATCAAATGGCTGAAGTGATGTCATTGTGTGGGTGGAGCTGGGCTGTGATTCTGCCTTTTACTTTCGTTTTGAGCTGGAAGCTGCTTTGTGGCTCTGAGTTTTTTGATTTCGTTTTCAGTTGGGAGCTGCATTCAAACAAAGAAGGTGTATTTTTGGTCTCTCTCTCTGCATGCCAAAGAATGTCTCCAGACCACTTGATAACTTCAAAGTAATACCCGTTTTCTGTAAGGAATTCAAACCTACTGTCTTGTAGTAAAAGGGTGTTTGGCTAATGGATGTTGTTAGGAAAGTTATTAAGGGTTACCTATAGAGTACTGTAACTTTGGGGGGGGTATTTGTGTTGGTAGTTGATAAGATGTTTGCTGTGTGTTTATAAAATGTTAACTGGATTCATAGAATAAACATTGTTTTGTTTAAAAATACTTAAGATCTCTGTTGCATAACATCTGGAAAGTGGGCCCTTGTGCTCCTCATAACCAAAATCTATTAAAAGTTGCAGGTCAGGTGAACTCCATGATATACTTTGTTCTCTAAACCTGGCCCATAACAAGTGGAATAACTTTATGCAAATCAGATATTTCCATTACAGCCAATGTACAAGTTGCAACTGCAGACTTAAGGGCTTTTCCCGTTAAGGAAAAAACATTGAAATACTATATTCGTAATGTAATGACTTTTAAATGAAAGAAAAATGCTCACTCATTCTACTTACCTTCTCCCCACTGACTCCCTCCCCCAGGCAGACTCTCTCCCACTCACTGCTTCCCTGCCTGACTCCCCCACTCCCCACCACCCCCCCCCCCCCCCCACCCCTTTCGAACACTTCTGCCCACTGCCTTTCCTCTTGAACTCTCACTGTGACCACAGACTCAGGAGAGGGGGCAGTGAGAGGGAGAAAAGGAGCAAGGGAGCGAGAAGGATATTGAGGAAGGGAACTGGCAAGAGGGAGAGTCCACAAGAGAGAAATAGAATCTCAGGGAGAGGGAGAGAGTCTTGGCCAGCACGAGAGAGTATCCAGGAGTAAGAGAGCGTCTCAGGGAACGGAAGGGGCCACTCCAAAATGGCGCGGATGGGGGTCACGCTCGCTCCATCAGCCCCAGCTCAAAATGCCGCTAAAGTGAATGACCTGACGCTAAGGCACATGCGGCGAAGAATGAGACAACTTAAAACAAGAACTCATGTATCCTCCTCGCGGCTGACAATACTTCCAAATTTGCAGTTGTCGGCTGCAAAGAGACATAGATAGGATGCAGAGCTGGGCTGAGAAGTGGCAGATGGAGTTTAACCCTGAAAAGTGTGAGGTTGTCCATTTTGGAAGGACAAATATGAATGCGGAATACAGGGTTTACGGTAGAGTTCTTGGCAATGTGGAGGAGCAGAGAGATCTTGGGGTCTATGTTCATACATCTTTGAAAGTCGCCACTCAAGTGGATAGAGCTGTGAAGAAGGCCTATGGTGTGCTCGCGTTCATTAACAGAGGGATTGAATTTAAGAGCCGTGAGGTGATGATGCAGCTGTACAAAACTTTGGTAAGGCCACATTTGGAGTATTGTGTACAGTTTTGGTCGCCTCATTTTAGGAAGGATGTGGAAGCTTTGGAAAAGGTGCAAAGAAGATTTACCAGGATGTTGCCTGGAATGGAGAGTAGGTCTTACGAGGAAAGGTTGAGGGTGCTAGGCCTTTTCTCATTAGAACGGAGAAGGATGAGGGGCGACTTGATAGAGGTTTATAAGATGATCAGGGGAATAGATAGAGTAGACAGTCAGAGACTTTTTCCCCAGGTGGAACAAACCATTACAAGGGGACATAAATTTAAGGTGAAAGGTGGAAGATATAGGAGGGATATCAGAGGTAGGTTCTTTACCCAGAGAGTAGTGGGGGCATGGAATGCACTGCCTGTGGAAGTAGTTGAGTCGGGAACATTAGGGACCTTCAAGCAGCTATTGGATAGGTACATGGATTAAGGTAAAATGATATAGTGTAGATTTATTTGTTCTCAAGGGCAGCACGGTAGCATTGTGGATAGCACAATTGCTTCACAGCTCCAGGGTCCCAGGTTCGATTCCGGCTTGGGTCACTGTCTGTGCGGAGTCTGCACGTCCTCCCCGTGTCTGCGTGGGTTTCCTCCGGGTGCTCCGGTTTCCTCCCACAGTCCAAAGATGTGCGGGTTAGGTGAATTGGCCAATGATAAATTGCCCTTAATGTCCAAATTGCCCTTGGTGTTGGGTGGAGGTGTTGAGATTGGGTAGGGTGCTCTTTCCAAGAGCCGGTGCAGACTCAAAGGGCCGAATGGCCTCCTTCTGCACTGTAAATTCAATGATAATCTATGATTAATCTAGGACAAAGTTTTGGCACAACATCGTGGGCCGAAGGGCCTGTTCTGTGCTGTATTTTCTATGTTCTATGTGTCATGTGGAAATATTGGGCCCTGTAGGCCCAAGTCTAGGTTATTTTTATATCTATACACACACATATATAAAAGCAGACCCCACTAAATACCTTCCTCCAGTCTGAAAAATACTTCTCTATTTTCCCTGTCATGTGGGCAATTTTGTCCATGCTGCTGCTCCATGTTTTACTTCAAGGGCTCTAACATTTCTGATAAGCCTGTTATGCAGCATTTTATCAAATGCCTTTTGGAAGTCCATGTACACCACATCAACTGCATTACCCTCATCAACTCTCTCCGTTACCTAGTCAAAACGTTCAAGCAAGTTAGTTAAACAAAATTTGCCCTCAACAAATCCATGCTGGCTTTCCTTAATTAATCTGCATTTTTCGAAGGGGCTGTTAATTTTATTCCAAATGATCATATCAGAAAGCATTCGAGTTACACTGACAGGCCAGTAGTGGCTGGGGTTATCCTTACACCCTTTCCTGAATAAGGGTGCAACATTTGGAATTCTCCACTCTTCTAGCACTACGCTTGCGTCCAAGGAGGATTGGAAGGTGAAGGTCACTGCCTCAGCAAGTTCTACCCTGACTTCCCTTGGTATCCGTCGATGCACATCACCCAGTCGCAATGAATCAACTTTACGGACAGTCGGCCTATCTAATGGTGGTGGCATGTTGCGGTTCACTCCGGAAGCCTCAGTTGCTGTGGCGATATGCACATGCATTCTGTGGAGCTATGGATAGTGATGGCAGAGGCTCCAATGTCCTTTCCAATGCATGGTTGATCAGGAATCTCTCCCGCTCTTACCACCTGCCAGTTTTGGTAGGATTTCCAGGTCACTGGTTTGGTCACGTCACGAACACACCGGGCGCGATTCTCCACTCCCACGCCGGTTGGGAGAATCGCCTGGGCCGCCAAAATTTCCGGGAACGCCGGTGCGACGCCCTCCCGCGATTCTCCCAGGCGCGGGAATGGCCCGGTCGAGTTTCGCGGGCCGCAGGCCGGAGAATCACCGGAGACACCGAAAATGGCGATTCTCCGGCACCCCCGCTATTCTGAGGCCCGGATGGGACAAGCGGCCAGGCCAAAACGGCGGGTTCCCCCCGGCGCCGTCCACACCTGGTCGCTGCAGTCGTGGGCGGTTCGTGAATGCTGGGGGGGCAGCCTGTGGGGGGACGAGGGGGGATCCTGCACCGGGCTTCACCTGGAATGTGGGGTGGCCCGCGATCGGTGCCCACCGATCGTCGGGCCGTCCTCTCTGAAGGAGGACCTCCTTCCTTCCGCGGCCCCGCAAGATCCGTCCCCCATCTTCTTGCGGGGCGGACTTAGAGAGGACAGCAACCGCGCATGCGCGGATGACGTCCGTTATGCGGCGCCGGCCGCGTCATCTATGCGGCGCCGCTTTTACGCGGGTGACAAGGCCTCGCGCGTGTAGATGACGCGGCCCCAATACTGGCCCATTGTCAGGGCCTGAATCGGTCGGGACCGGGGCCGTTCCGCGCCGTCGTGAACCTCGACGGCGTTCACGACGGCGCGGCCACTTCGGCGTGGGAGTGGAGAATCCCACCCCCTATCCTTGGCCATCAAATCCTAGGGTGGAACTCAAAACCAAAGTTCTGGCTCAGAGGCAGAGACCCTCCCCCACCCCCATTCCACATCAAGACGTCCAGCCTATTGAATACCTCCTCTGCAATTTATTTATTTTTTTAAATAAATTTTTAGCAGTTTTAAGGAGAAAGGATGGAACAAAGGTGAAATATTTCTAAAATAAAAACATACCTTTTCAAACGTTTTGTTTTTATCATCAGTGAAGACGAGCCTTGGTTGGTACACGGAGTTCAGATTGGTCCCACTTATTGTAATGTTGAGGCCTCTGTGGAAAACCCAATGAATTAAACAGTGAATTAAATCTTAAATCCATGAATGAATGAGAGAGAAAAGCACACGCACACTACACGCATATGTACACACATGTTGAGCAGACACGTGCACGCACACAGTCAACAGAGGCAGTAGGCTGAGGAACATTCTTTCCCCCCCCCCTGAGATTGACCCTCAGTCAATCATGAGTGTGAAGAGATTATCATCCTTTGCCTTCCTTCACCTTGAAAAATGCCCCAATAGAAACCCAGATGTGTGCGTGTGACGTCTCTGCAGGGGTCTGCGTGTGTCACGGTTTGAAAAAGAACTTTAGATTTCTCCACATAGTCCCCTCGCAGTAGACAAGGATGTGGATGGGAAAGAGGCAGGATGTGACTCAGCAGCCATGTTCCCGGCTATAGATGGCCATTTATTTGGATAAGCCAGTACAATAGGCAAGTAGGAACAGGAAGAGGCCATTTATCCTCTCGAGCCCATTCTGCCATTCACCATGGTCACGGCTGATTTGTGATCTACCTCCTGACACCTGCCGTTGTCTCACATCCTTTAGTCTTTTTGGCTAACACAAATCTATCTCTCTCAATTTTAAAATTAACAATTGTCTCATTATCAATTGTTGAAGTGTTTTCTAATTTCACCCCTGAAATGTCTGGCTCTAATTTTAGATGCACTCCTAGACCAACACGCCCAGCAAGTGAAAATAACTTCTTTCTATTTACCCAATCAGTTTGATTGACAATTCTAGTAGATTGCAAGACTTTTATTTCTTTTAAAGTCCATTTGAAAGGCTCATTGCAAAGCTTCCGAGGTCAGTGCATAGTGGCTACTGGGTGAGTGGCTCTGGAGGATTATATGGGGGCATATGGAAGGTCATAGAGGGTTTCAGGGGACATGAGGGGGCTGGATGGGGAGTTGAACGGAGTGAGGGATGAGGACTAGGGGGAATAAGAAGAACAATGTGGAGAACTGGACCAATGTCCCAGAGAGCCTGAAGTGAACCTTCGAATCAACCGCCTCAGCATCCGCCCACCCTCCCATCCACCCACCCAGCTCCATTTTTCCCTCACAACTGCCAAGCAAGGCAGCAGACCCAAACCTTGCTCAACCATTGACAGAAATGTGATGGGAATAGTAGGAGGTGCCCTGAGTCACATTTTCCAATCCTGAGATGAAAATCCAGCTGCCTCTTGGATTTCTGGGCCTTCTGTTTAAGGCCGTGTGGAGCCAAGGCAGGTAGATGGTGCTAAGATACAGAGCACCACAATCTAGCTGAATGGCTGACTCCTGTTCCTATGGTTACGATTTTAAGGAGGGTCAGCAATCAACGCTCGTGGTCCCTAGAGGCGGCACCTAACTCGCAACCACCCAGTCTCGAGTCCACACTGCCACTCAACGCTCACTCGAGCGTCGATTGGCACTGGGCAGGACTTCGATCCACAACCCAGCCTGACACAGTGCTGCAGCGGCCTAAAGTATTCCTTCAGCTCCCTGTCTGGAACAAAGTCCCGGGGCCTTTGAAAAGGTAAATCCCAGGGGTCCGGGGGGTAGGAGGAGTGGGTACCAGAGCTCCAATCCCCCAGGGGGAGGCACGCCAACTCCCCCACCCCTCACCAACCTTCCTGGCCGAGATGGGGAAGAGGCCGTTTTCCCACCCTATCCGCACCCATTCCTGCCAGCCTAAATGTTGAGGCTGGGTGGGATAAGGCCTTTAAGTGGCAAGGGCCTTGATATGCCCTGCACGCCCAAACATGAAATTGTGTTTGGGTTTTGGCGGGTGGGTTCCTGGGTGTGGTAAACATCTAGCACAATAAATTGATGTACCATCAACGACTACGAGACGAATGGTGAACTATTGAGGCTTTATTGTGCTAGATGCCTGCAGGGTGGAGCCAGCAGGCCGAGATTTACTGTAATGACTGGAGTACAATGGCAGTACCGTAATACACGTAGTGTATGATCAGTGGTGTTTACCACACTGGGGTGGGGGGAAATCCAGTCTGTTCAATTTGAAATTCTGTCCCCACCTCAGAACCCACCTTGGGGGGAGGGGGTGGGTGGAGCATACATTTCTTCCCTCTGGTTCACTCAAGTAAATCTTCATGGACTTCGTCCCACAGCAGCAACAGCAGGTAACCTGTTGTTACCTCATTGCCTGTCTGAGTGGCTCGCACAAGACTCGATTAAATGGTGGCTTACTTCATGAAGCTGCAGGTTGGGTAGATGCTGCTGATGATGGGATTCTTTCGGTACTGGAACTGGAGGTTAGGCTCGGCTGTTACCCTTGCCGAGTCTATCACCACAACAAGAGGGTCTTCTTTCAACAAATTCACTTTTTCAGTTGTGCATTGTATAAAAGTATTATTTTTTCTGGCAGGTCAAAGCACAAAAAAAAAAGGATGAAAAGCATAGGTCATTTGCTCAAATAACACATATCTGTTTCAGTACTTCTGCTCATTCAACAACAGGGACAAAAAAAATCAATAGTAAATCTGCTTTTCCAGATGTTACAATGCAGGAAGTGTGTCATTCAACTCATAGGAGGTTCGTGGGAAGTTCACTCTTTGTTTTCATACACTCCATCGCTCTCCTTCACTCTGCAATCCAGAACTCTCTTTCCAATTGCTCAGTCAATTGCAAAGGTTGAATTGATAGATTTTTGTTCGGCTTATGTTACCGAGCGGTGTAGATGCTTTTACATGATGCTAGCGTCAAGGAGGATCCAAGGTATGGGGATAGCTTGGCAACTGCAGTGTACAGCTGGTACAGGGTACCAAGAGTCGACAACATTTGCTCATATCATGATGTAACTATGGGGCAAGGTAAGGGGACAGGCCCCAAGAGCTGCCTCAGCCAGTACGGGAATTGAACCAGAGCTGTTGGCACGTTTCTACTCCACATTCATAACCAACTGAGCTCACCACCCCTGCGTGCACCACACACAGCAATATGATTTTGATCTCTTCCGGCCATTTTGGAAACACTTCAGTAAAAATAAAGAAATATTTTGCATTGAACGATTCGGGGTTGGGTTGGGCTGGATTGGGTGACTCGGTGGGTGATGAACCAATGCAGGGACCGGCAATATTTTGTCCCCAAAGAAAAAGAAATGGACAAAATAGGGCAGCATAATGGCGCGGTGGTCAGCATTACTGCCTCAAGGAGCCGAGGACTCGGGTTCAATCCCGGCCCTGGGTCACTGTCCGTGTGGAGTTTGCGCAGTCTCCCCATGTCTGTGTGGGTTTCACCCCCACAACCCAAAATGATGTGCAGGGTAGGTGGATTGGCCACGCTAATTTGCCCCTTAATTGGGAGAAAAAAAATAATTGGGCACTCTAAATTTGTGTATAAAAAAGAAATGGCCAAAATAAAAATTATTGGGAGCCACAGGATAGAAATTCAACATTTAGAAAGCAAATACTTGGCAAATTGTCAAGTGTCTCTGATAGAATATATAATTTTTTTGAAATTGAAATGAATTAAAAATTGTAAATAAATTAATTAATTAAAAGCAATATTAAAAATTAAGGAATAATAATAATCTTTGTTAGTGTCACAAGTAGGCTTACATTAACACTGCAATGAAGTTACTGTGAAAATCCCCTAGTCACCACACCCCGCCGCCTGTTCGGGTACACTGAAGGAGAATTCAGAATGTCCAGTTCACCTAACAAGCACGTCTTTCGGGAAGGAAATCCACGCAGAAATGGGGAAAACATGCAGACTCCGCACAGGCAGTGACCCAAGCCAGGAATCGAACCCGGGTTCCTGGTGCCGTGAAGCAACACTGCTAACCACTGTGCTACCATGGCACAGAGCTCGTCAGTACAGGAAATGGGGCCAACACACTTCTTTGATGCATTTTAGAGGGAGCATTGCTGTGCATGAGTTTATTGTCACGTCTACCGAGATACAGTGAAAAGTATTGTCCTGTGTGCAGTCTAAACAGATCGTTCCATACATGAAAAATATAGAACATACAATAGATACACGATGTAAATACATAGGCATAGACATCGAGTGAAGCAGACGGAGTGTCGTGCTACTCAGTAGAGAAGATGTGTGATATCAGTTCAGTCCATAAGAGGGTCATTCAGGAGTCGTAACAGCGGGAAAGAAGCTGTTTTTTAGTCTGTTAGTGAATGTTCTCAGGCTTTCGTATCTCCTGCCCGATGGAAGAGGTTGTATCTCCTGCCGAGGGAAGAGTTGGAGGAAAGAATAAACCGGGTGGGAGGGGACTTTGATTATGCTGCCCCCTTTCCCAAGGCAGCGGGAGATGCAGGCAGAGTCAATGGATGGGAGGGGGGTTTCACGTGATGGACTGGGCTGCGTTCACGACTCTCTGTGGTTTCTTACAGTCTTGTGTTCTCTAAATAACCATCTAAAATGGTACGTTCTCCGTCCGTTAGCACAAACATCTTCGCAAACACAAAAACCTAAACATGGTAGAGACAACTGTTGCACACTGCACTCTTTTCTTTTGGGCTTAGATTATGTGTAACATGTACCAATTTCTGCCCCAGGCCCAACTCACTCACAAACATGACAAATGACAAACTTGATTTCCCGGCCATAAACTTGAAACAGATGCTCGGCCAATTGTCTATTTATATCTAATCAGAGTTTGAGGACCTCGCTGAAATAGGTTAAAAAAGCGAAGTGAGGCCTGCCCTGCCCGAATTTCTTCAAAACCTGCCCGAATTTCTTCAAAATATTTTCAGGATGCACAGTAGCCCCGCTTAAGGCGGGATCAAGTAAAACTTAATGAGGATCTCCAAGCCAATGCTGCAGGAGTGTCTTTTTCCTCATCTCGTGTTCAGCGATCCCGACCACCCTTGAACAAACCGAAGGGAGCCTGTTGGCATCTGAGATGGCTGAACTGGTGGTAGGTTTAGCAGGGGAGCTGCATCAGGATGGTTTAGTAATAATAATAATCATAATAATCTCCATTATTGTCACAGGTAGGCTTACATTAGCACTGTAAAGAAGTTACTGTGAAAAGCCCCTAGTCGCCACACTCCGGCACATGTTCGGGTACACTGAGGGAGAATTCAGAATGTCCAAATTACCTAACAGCACGTCTTTCGGGACTTGTGGGAGGAAACCGGAGCACCCGGAGGAAACCCACGCAGACGCAGGGAGAACGTGTGGACTCCGTACAGACAGTGACCCGAGCCAGGAATCGAACCCGGGACCCTGGAGCTGTGAAGCAACAGTGCTAACCACTGTGGTACCGTGCCACCCACAGTGGTTGGGCACTAACTAATTTCCAATATATTGATCACTTCCCCTGCAATTGTTAAGTGCTTATGCTACTACAGGCTGCTACAGTGCAGAAAGCCAATGCTACATGCAAGGACACAGTTCAGATTCGTCACGTGGAGAATCCCACCCAGCAACTTTAAAAACGATTTGGAACCAAGTTACCTGTTCCAAAGTTAAAGATTTGAATATTCCCTCTATACAAACTTTCTCCATTCTCATCTCTTACCGACTTATGATGCAGTCTTTCCCACCAATTATCACTTCCTGGTTGTTGCCAGTTGTCAGATGTCTGCCCAGGAAAATAACTGATGTCCCACCATCTTGAGGGCCATATGTTGGAGTCACTTTAGTTATGACAGGTTCCTATAAAAAAAATATTATATTGGTTCTCAGCTACCCCAGAAATCATAACATTTGCAGAATTGCAGATCCCGCCAATATCCACGTATATTAGAGCCATTGACACAGTCACAGTTTGCAAAGGGGTCGGGCCAGGGGAATGGGAACAGTCCCTGGTGCATTGCCTAATATGTACGGAACTTAGTGATTCCAACAAGGGGGGGGCAACTGGAATGGATGTAATTGGCTTCACAATCATTGACGAGAGCAAAATGCAGGGATAGAGGGAGTGAGAGATAGAGATGGAGAAAGCACACGGTGGCAGACAAGATTGAGTATGGCTATGGCGCACCCCTCCTCATTGTCAAACTGACTCCTGATACTCGTCTTACACCAGAGAATAAAAGTTGAGGTCAGGCATTGGAAAGTGAGCCGATACACCTGAAGATTCTGTCTTTTATCATGTGAGAATATAGCAGCCATTTGGTCACCCAAAACCAGTAAACCAAAGTTCCCATTTTGTCTATTTGCAGAAAACTGCATTATCTCAGTCACCCATCTACACAAACCTACAGCAATGAACTCTTCCGCTGGGCTACAGAGGAGGGAAGGGTGGCAATGACGATTTGTGGAAGGACAGTTTGAGGGGGCAACTATTTCTCTTAATGTTAAGGCCTGAGCCCTGGAATATCCTCTCCAAACCTCCTTGCCTCTTCAATTCTCTCCCCTCCTTTACGACTCTTTAAAACCTTTGTCTTTGACCAAGAGTTTGGTCACTTATGCTAATGTCTCCTTCTTTGCTTCACTTTTCTGCTGCACTCCTGTGAAACACCTTGGAATGTTTTGCTGGGCTGAAGGAACTATATAAATGAAGTAGTTGCTGTGATAGGTAAAAATATTCCAAAGTTGTAGGGTTACCAACTCTCCAGGATTCACCCAGAAGTTGAAGATCAGTCTCCAGGTCACTGCGATATGCAATCCAGCAGAAAATCAGGAGCTCATTGAAACATTTTCTTTCAACATTTCCCGTCACCAGATATAAAAGTCTTGAAAATGGCAACAATAACGCTGTTTGATTGACAGTCAAGCATCATCCAATTGGGTAATGAGTCATATTGCTTTCCAATTAGAAGGCAATGTGTAACAAGAATGGGATGTGCTTGCTGACGAACGGCCAGAGTGTGGAGACAAGTCACGTGATAAGCCTCCAGGAATACATTTAATCACAGTTGGCAACGCTACCAACTTGGGTTGCTCTTTGCATTGGTCAATGCAGACGTTTATTACTGGGTGTCTCTTCCTGGTGAGGGGTTTGTCACTCAGAGCCACGTCCATAGGACGACAACAGAAAGCACAGGCAGTGGGGGTGCCTTACCGGAGGGTGTGCGCGAGCCCGGACTACTGCCTGGGGGCCACCAGCAGGCAGATCCACTGCTTTGCCAAAGCTCCAGAGGGGCTGCGAAATTCCAGAAATTCTTTCACAAGCTAAATTGGTTATCCAGCGCTTACAGTCAGGTAGCCTTGCCACCCCCACTCCCCACCATTCCTCCTTTAAGAAAATGGCCCAGCGACCATGGTGGAGCGGTGGATGTTGGGATAATGCGGGTACTAAAAGGGTCACCGGTCGGGAGCACGGGAGTTCTCCCAGAGCGTGGGCAGAGACACAGCATGTAGGAGCTCCTCAGTTACTGTTAATAAACATATCCTGTTGTTAGTCCCTGGTCGCCAGTTATTCGAAGACAATACTTCAACACGGAACAGGACCATGCCATGGAATTCTGTGTCCTGCCCACCCACCTCCCATTCAGCCCTCCTCTCTCTGCTCTCCTCTGATGTTTAGCATCTGCTTCATTTTCCTACCCTCCCCTCACAGGACTTGGATGCGGTTTTCGTTACTTGGATGAGTGCCGCAGAAATGCCTCTGACATCCTGGCTCCAACAGCCGGGATCGCTTAGTCCAAATTCGGCTGAAACCATTTCTAACACAGCAGGCAACAAGAGGCTGGGAAAGGAGGTCAGTGTGCTTTGGGCAGTGTTATTTGATGGCTTTATAATGAAGAATACGTTCATGACACATGATTCACTGCTTACCAGCGACGTAACATATAACTGCAAAAGACAGGATGAGAAAACGGAAAAACTCAAAACCCCATAATGGAAATTAAACTGATGCTGGTTCACCTGCTGGTTCGTTCCAGCATTTGCTGTTTCTTGCGCCAATGGCTAAAACACATGATTAGAAGATTTCTTTAAAACTTAAGTGTAGGACTGTGGCTTGCACGTTAAATCTGACGGCATTTTTGTCCCCAGAGTTGGCAAAGTTTGTGGAAGAGTTAGGGATGAAAGTTACAATAAGATTGGGTCACAAACCTATTTAAGTAAATGGAGGTGTGCAGAGCTTTACCCCAAAATGGCTGCTGAGTGAGGTTGGCTGAGAGTCAGACGTAGGAGCTACTTATATCTTACTCTGGCCCAGTTTGTTTTCCTTGACTAGATATGCTACCGAACCTGCACATCTTTGGACCATGGGAGGAAGCCAAAGTCCTGGAGGAAACCCAGGCAGACTCAGGGAGAATGTGCAAATGTGGAGATAGAATTAGATAGATTTCGAGGGTGCAATCTAGTTTTTAAGTGTCATTTGTGGTGGGTATTGCTGGGAGACCCCCCCCCCCCCCCCTCGGCTCTGTCGGCAAGTTCCCCACCACTATCTAACCACACTTAAGTCAACATTTGGGGTCCTGAGGAGTTACTCCCCGGTCAAGCCCACACACAATTTTTTTGCCGCACTGGGGAGCTGAAGGCGCTGCCACAACAGCTCCTCAGAGATGGGGCCATCATTTTGAAAGGGTGCCACGATCTCTAAGAGGGCTTGTGGGCCCCCAAATCCCCCCACCCATGGGCAATGTCACCCCCACACAAATGGGCATTATCACACACTGCTCCAAGTGATGATGCTTTGATATGGGGTCGCTGAGGGCCCCCCTTTTCAGGCCTTCCCTCACCCCCTTTTGCCCCCCCCCTTCCAGGATCCCTATGTTTACACCTCCCCCAACCTTCCAGAGGCCCCTTCATACCTACCCTGCACCCTCCACCCTTCATACCCCCTCCACCCCATGGGCATGGCTGCCCCTGACCCTTGGCAGTGCCACCCTGGCACCCCTGGCAGTGCTCCCGCAGCTTTGCAGTGTCACCAATGCACCTTGGCAGTGCCAGGGTGGCAGTGCCAAGCTGCCTGTGTTCAAGTGGGAGGGCTGGGGACCACCCTGTCCTGACCATAACCAGCCAGGGGCCTCTGATGGCCTGGGAGACCCGCCCCCTGGGTGCCATTCTGCCTGGTCCATGTTTGTGTGGACCAGTAATGAATGGCACCTAGCTGGGGACTTCTTAGGCACACGAGGTTTGGTCACGGCCATTGTGGGCAGGATCCTCGCCCTGTCTGCGTGGCTCTCACAAGGTGTACTGGCTGCTTGGAAGCCCACGGGAGGCTTCTCCTGGCATCTACCTGCGTGTGGTGCCCTGGTTCGGATGGGACGCTGCTGGTAGATCGCACCTCTAGACTCTAAAGGTGTCAAGGGGCCTGGGGAGATCACAGGTATATGGCGTCGAGATAGAGGGGCAGCCGAGGTCAAATTGAATGGCTGAGCAGGCTCGAAGGGCCAGATGGCCTACTCCTGCTCCTATAATCTACATTTCTAGTAGAATCCCCAGTGAAGTGAAAAGCAGCTTTGGCGTGAGGTGGTTCGGTGATCTAAAGAGAGCAGCTCAGTGACAAAATTTAGCACTCGGAACCGACATGTGAAAAACAAGCGAATCATAATACTGTGTGTATCTAACCACAAATTCAAATCCTGCGAGGGAGATGGATCCACTGATGGAGAATTCCCCATGATGCTTCTTTTCTTGAATCGTGACCTTGACCGCTGTCAGTGTCTCAGGCTGAGGCTTTCCAGTAACTTCCAGTTTGCACAACAACCTGCCAGAAAACACAAGATTTGTTTCTCCATCTTAAAACAAGATCAGGCACGCATTTCAGGGACTGCAATTGACACATTCACCCACTTTCAACTCGTTTCAGAATGCCTGTCTTTGAACAAACACGGTGCCGTCATGTTTTTAGAATGATAAAATGACAACCGCTCATAAAGGATTGTGCCAACATATTGTCGGTGTGGGCTCATTCATTGAGACGAGACACGCAGGAACGTGGCATTAAAGCCTCAAAGATACCAGAAACTGAGCTCTTTCTCTGTTAAAAGCAAAAGCCAGTTCTAAAACTGGATGGCATGACACACTTCCTTTACTGTGATGTCATGCTGCGATCCTATAAATGCATGTCTCAACATTGCCCCCCCCCCCCCCTCCCAACTCTGTCAATGACTCAGATGGTTGAAGCTGCGACTAGCCGAACCATACCAATCAGAGAGAATCCCAGTTCAAACCAATGGGCGGAATTTTGAGCCTGTGGTGGTCGTCAGCGTAAACGGATACTTGGGCCCAATACCCTGCGAAAGTCAGAAAACAAGCTTCTCCTTCCTTGCCCCCCCCCCCGCAGATGGCATAACGAGGATTCTACCCTTCTCATTTCAATATATTTTAATAAATTTAAATGTCATGACAGACCTTCTCAGCCATATGATCCTCCCTCACTGAATATTCATTCGGCGCCGGCTTGGCATCAAGGCAGGTTTACAACGGGTTTGTAAAAACAGGATTCAGTCAAGGGGAACCCGTCGGAGTCGCCAAGGTAAATGTAGCTCCTGGGTTGAGAGGGACATGCCCGGGCAGTGCCCTGTGACCTTTAACGATGGCGGCCTAATCCATTGGCGCTGGCATTGCCGGCTCTATCAGGCCCCGCACCGCCAGAGTAACGATGAAAACCACCCCGCCCACATTTATTTGTTCACAATGCGTTAAACTCTGCAGAGAAAACTCATCTGTGCAGCTGGAGAGCTACACGGCAGCTTTCTCGCCTCAGCCAGCACTCGATGTGCTGAGGGGAAGATACCGCCCAGTGTACGAGTTGTGTTGGCTGAATTGTTGGATGACAATTGGAGGATTTTAGGAAAATTGTATTATAAATATATTGGACAAGTTAAGGGTTAAAAGTTAGAATACGTTTAACTGCAACAGTTGTTTTTATTTTAAGAATTCTGTTTTGCAAGGCATGGGTGGTTCAGCAGCCAGCAGGTGACATTGACGAAGGAGTGTGTTTTTTTAGTCTGGCCTAGTCGTTGTCCTGGGGAAGTCCCTGGAAAGTACATTTGTTTTTTATCTTGGGGAGATGAGGTCATTGCTAGGTGGAGCCAAGGAAGGCAGAGACACGCGGCAGAAGGGAGGCACGGTGGCACAGTGGTTAGCACTGCTGCCTCACAACGCCAGGGTCACGGGTTGAATTCCAGCCTCGGGTGACTGTCTGTGTGAAGTTTGCACATTCCCCGTGCCGCTGCGTGGGCTTCCTGCGGGTGCTCCGGTTTCCTCCCACAGTCCGAAGATGTGCGGGTTAGGTGGATTGGCCATGATAAATTGCCCCTTAGTGTCCAGGGATGTGCAGGTTAGGTGGGGTTACTGGGTAGGCCGGAGTAGTGGGTCAGAAGGTCAGTGCAGACTCAATGGGCCGAATGGCCTCCTTCTGTACTGCAGGGATTCTATGAGATTCGATTCTATGAGATTCGATGAGAGACATTTTGAAAGCATTAGAGAGACAGAGCTTTTTGAGACCACAAGTAAAAGCTGGTTTCTTTCCCAGTAGGATGATTCAAACAAAGGGATAATATTTTAAAAAGCAGAGCAGAGTTGCTTGAAGACAAAGAAGAGGCTGAAACATTCCAGTTGAAGCAGCTTTGTGAAGATATTCAGCCAGAGTCTGAAAGGGTTCTAACAAGAGCCAGAATCTGTTCTGTACCGCAAGAATTACTCTTTGCCCTGCTGATTTTCAAGCTGGATTGAGAGCTGTACTTTTCTTTTATTGTTCTTTAATGGGAAATTGAGTAGTAATGGTAAGGGGTAATTGAAAGCTATTCTTTTTCGGCCATGATCAAATTGCCTCTTAGTATCCAAAGCTGTGCAGGTTAGGTGGGGAAAGGGTGGGGCAGTGGGCCTAGGTATGGTACTAGATGGTCAGTGCAGACTCGATGGGCCAAATGGCCTCCTTCTACACTGTAGGAATTCTATTCTATGGTTCCAAAATGCAAAAATGGATAATTATTCCAGTAAGAATCTCTAAAATGCCAAAAATGGATCAGGATGCAGCCCTCTCATTCTCAAAGCAAATACAGCATGCTTCAGCAGAACTGCTCCATCAGAAATGTTGTGAAATCAAGTTAGCAATCCTTAGTAAGCTCATGACCTCTTCTGGCCGTACACAGTATCATTGCCATTGACCTACATATCTGTAACTGCACCTCGAGCGTAATTCATTGCGAGGTGCTCCGAGACATTTCTGAGTGACAAGTGACTCAAGCTACAATAATATAAGTCTTTTCCTTACGTTAATACAGTGTGCTCTGTAATCTTTCAAAATTATTTTGCAATCATGAAGTATTTGGCACTAATGCGATCCTAAACATAACGAAAGCTGAAACCCAGCACTCAGATAATCCGGTCCTGATAGATGGTGAGCAGTGGTTGTGCTGGAGACAATTTCTGTAAAATCCAACAAAGGATAGTCACCTATTTTTAAATAGATTCCAACACAACAGGACTGTTGTCATAGGAACAATAGTGCAGCTGAATTGCAGATCAGTACATTGTACTGGCAGGTAGTATGGTAACGATTTACAGAAGAATTTTCCTCTTAAAAGTTTGTCTCCAACTTTAGGAATATTGTAAACAGGAAGAGGCCATTCTGCCTGTCGAGCAATTTGGTTAGATCCTGGCTCATCTGCCTTTCTAACTCCGTCCAACTGCCCTGAACACCCCCGCCTTACAGAAATCTACCAATCTCAGTTTGCCATTTTCAGCTGAACCCCAGGCTCAGTAGCTTTCTGGGGTGGAGAGTTACAGATTGGGCACGCACCCAGTTAAGGAGCATTGAGAGTCGCGGTGCAAAGTGTGCCACTTAGGAAGCATGCAAGGGCATTCAAGTAATGGTCATCTGTCTGACTTGTCGTCATCCTGTATAAATTACCCAACTTCAACTTAAAAGGCTCCTTGTATCACAGTGAAATTGAGATGTGGAGATGCCGGTGTTGGACTGGGGTGAGCACAGTAAGAAGTCTTACAACACCTGGTTAAAGTCCAACAGGTTTGTTTCAAAGCTTTCAGAGCACTGCTCCTTCCTCGGGTGACATTTTTGCCCAATACAGTAGCAGCAGGAATGTTCAAATATGCTTTACTACAGGGCAGTAAAGTACAGATGCCACACCCACCTAAACGCCTCACACCAAAATATATCCTAAAAATCCACTCCACTGTTCAAACGACATAAAATAGCTTACGGTCACGTTCATCGGTGGCACTCTTCATTTTTAAATTCTACGACAGTTTACATGTCACATTTTGTGCCAAATCTGAATATCCCTAATCTAGGATAAATAAAAGAAGGATGAATTTATCCAACCAATCAGCATGATTTAAACCTGTTCGTGGTGGGTTAAGAATTAAGTGTAATGTAGCTTTACAGCCATCCTGAATTGCAGTAGATACATTTTGGGCTTTTTAAAAGAAATTTAAAGTACCCAATTATATTTTTTCCAATTAAGGGGTAATTTAGCGTGGTCAATCCACCTAACCTGCACATCTTTGGGTTGTGGGGGCGAAACCCACACAGACACGGGGAGAATGTGCAAACTCCACACGGACAGTGACCCAGGGCCGGGATTCAATTTATTTTAATTTATTCATTTTCAAGGCCAACATTTATTGTTTGTGGTGAGCCACCTTCTTGGGGGACAGGGATCCATCTGCTGTAGGTCCACCCACCATACTGGAGGAAGGGGAGTTCCATGATTTTGACCCAGTGAAGATGAAGTAACGTTGCTATATTCCCACATCAGCGGGCTGTTTGGTTTGGAGGGGAACTTGGAGCGAAGATAACAATCCCTTGCTCCATTGCTGCCCTATTCCTTCAAGGTTAGTTCTTCTCAGACCTTTTTGGTTGGAATCTTCTGGGCCTATTCATTGAATCCCTACAAGTGCAGAAGAAGACCATTCGGCCCATTGCGCCTGCACTGACCCACCAAAAGAATACCCTAACCTGGGCCCACTCCCTCACCCTACCCCCGTAACCCCACCTCATGTTTGGACACTAAGGGTCAATTTAGCTTGGCCAATCCACCTAACCTGCACATCTTTGGACTGTGGGAAGAAACCGGAGCACCCAGAGGAAACGCACACAGACACAGGGAGAACATGCAAACTTCTCACAGGCAGTCACACCGAGGTCAGAATCGAACCCGGGTCCCTGGCTTGTGGGGAACAGGCAGGTCGAGGAATACTGTGCAAAATTTGACTGGGGGACGGGAACAGTGGCGTGGCTTCTAAACTCAATCATAGACAGAAACTAAACCCCTTAAAGTGCTTCATATTTGAATATAATATGTCTCTTTCCTCCCTCAGATAAAAGTCCCCATGGCACATGATTAAGAAAGAGTCAGGGAGTTCTCCCTGGCATCCTGGTTAATATTGACCCACCCATCAACATAAGGCTCCAGTAGCTGACCCAAGACTGGGGGTGAGTTTCCACAGAAGGCACTCCTACATGTGGTGCATTTTTGTGCAAAAATCATGCATCAGTCGCTTTAATGTTGTGTTTCTGGGCTTCCCACCAAAGTTATTCCTGCCAATTAACAGGATCTCCATGAAAATTAAACCCACTGGGAACTATGGTTTTGGCGGGAGGAGGGGGGATGGGGGGATGGTGATGCTGCATTTTTCAACTTGACAACGGTCTATTTTTCACCTGAAGCAGCCAAGAATGAAAAGTACCTAATCTCGTTCATCCCTCCAAAGGCCACATCCTACCTGATGCAATTTTGATGTGGGCCTATCATGGTCACCCACCTGAAACAGATGGGATGAGACTTTCTTATTTTTTTTTTAGGTGGGTAGCTGAGAGCTTGCATGGCTGGGTTCAACTTTTTAAAATAATGTCTTTAATTTTCCAATGAAAGGGTAATTTAGCGTGGCCAATCTACCTACCCTGCACTTCTTTTGGGTTGTGGGGGTGAGACCCACACAGACACAGGGAGAATGTGCGAACTCCACACGGACAGTGATCCAAGGCCGGATTCGAACCCGGATCCTCGGCACCATGAGGCCTTGAACTTAAATTGCTACAATACCGATGGCTTTGGGTTTTCACCAATTTAACTGACCCATGACATGGGGTCGGGCACGCCTGAGATGTGAGGCTGCATATTAAATTGTAGGCAACCAAGTTAAATTGGATGGAGTCCTTCCAAGTAAGGGAAGAGGGTCTGCCTGAGTTAATGAATAAGTATTGGAACGTTTTGCGCGACAAATTAGGTAAAATAAAGAGCATCTCGGTGAAGATCTATGTCGATCCAGAGGCAACCTCTCACTTTTTTAGAGCAAGACCAGTGCCATACGCCTTGTGAGAAAGATTAATCATAGAATTGAAGAGATTGGAAGAACAGGGTATTTATTATCCAATCAGTTCAATTTGCAGAGTGGGCAGCACCCATAGTCCCCGTGATAAAGCCTGACAGGATGGTCCGAATCTGTGGCGACTATAAAATTACAGATCATCAGGCTGCCAAGTTAGGTAAGTATCCTAGATTCCCAAGATTGAAGACTGGCTGGAAATCTGTCTTATACAAAGCTAGATATCAGCCATGCATATCAGAAACTGGAGTTAGACAAGGCTTTGCAAGGTTACGTTATGAGAAGCACGCACAAAGGTTTGTTTCAGTATATGCATCTACACTTTGGTGTGTTATCAGCATATTTTCCAGAGAACAATGGAAAGTCTATCTCAAGGTCTTCCACCCATCGCAGTGCACCTGGACGATGTTTTGATAACTGGGCCGTCAGAAACTGAGCACATTGCTAACTTAGAGGAGGTGCTAAAGAAGTTTCAAGAATAGGCCTCAGGGAGGAACAAAATGTAATTTAAAGCCACTGAAGACCCTATCCTGGAGTATTATGCAGATGCCCATGGAAGACAACGTCAGAGCTGATACAAAACCCCACTGAAGTTAGGTGCAAGGTGTTCCAAACCAATACTGGTTTCATGTGATGTATTTATTTGGGATATCATTGAGAAATGTTTGCAGAAACAGTGAGCACTAAACCTTCTTTTTCATTAAACAACAAGAAAAGTATTTATCAAAGTAGAAGAAGGATAATGAAACGCTACAAATAAGAATCTTCTACTGTGGCACATTAATTTAATCCCTCAAAGACTGGAAGCCCAAAAGCACCTATCTCCCCTGCAATCCTAAACGCGACTCAGACCCCTTTGTTTCCCAAACAACCATAGACCTAATGATCAAATCTAGCCAGTGACTACCAGCTTAAGTGACCAGGACTTGGGAAGCGGAATTTATTTTGCAATGCTTCAATGTGCTCTAACATGGATAAATTTGCCTTCTTCAACTGATTCAGTTGCTGCTGCAATTCCTCCCCTCCTTCTGTGTCCAACATAGAATTCTTGTCCAAATATTGGACTTCCTGGATCATATCTTCCTTTTCCTTGGAAACTTTCTCCACTTGTCCAGCAACAGCCTGTAGCTGATTGGGTAGTTTCTTTCCTTCAACTTCAAACTCCCAGATTCTCTGAGAATTATAGATTTTCTCTGCTTCAAGCTCTTGAATGTTTACCTTTCGCCCTTCACTGGTTTGTTCAAACTCGTTATTTGTCTTAGCTGAAGTGATAAGTTCCTGAGTAACCCCGGGCGGGATTCTCCGACACCCTGCCGGGTCGGAGCATCGCCGGGGGCTGGCGTGAATCTCGCCCCCACCGGTTGCCAAATTCTCCGGCACCGGATATTCGGCAGGGGCGGGAATCGCGCCGGATGGGCCGAAGTCCCGCTGCTGGAATGCCTGTCCCGCCGGCGTGGATTAAACCACCTCTCTTACCGGCGGGACAAGGCGGCGCGGGCGGGCTCCGGGTCCTGGGGGGGGGGGGGGGAGGGATCTGGCCTCAGGGGGTGCCCCCACGGTGGCCTGGCCCGCGATCGGGGCCCACTGATACGCGGGCGGGCCTGTGCTGTGGGGGCATTCTTTTCCTTCCGCCTTCACCACGGCCTCCACCATGGCGGAGGCGGAAGTGACCCCCTCCACTGCGCATGCGCGGGGATGCCATGAGCGGCCGCTGACGCTCCCGCGCATGCGCCGACCGGCAAAGTCATTTCCGCGCCAGCTGGCAGGGCGGAAATCAGTCCGGCACGGGCCTAGCCCCTCAAGGTTAGGGCTCGCCCGCTCAAGATGCGGAGGATTCCCCACCTTTGGGGCGGCGCGATGCCGGACTGATTCGCGCCGGTCGGCGGACATCGCGCCGATTGCGGAGAATTCCGCCCCCCATTATTTTCTGTTTGAAGCTAAGTCAACTTTTCCGCTTGAACAGAAATGGTCCTTTGACTTGATTTGAGCTCTTTTCCCAAAAATGGTTTTCTGGTCCACAATCCACCCAGGTCAACTTCCATTTCAAGGAGATATTTTTCTTAGCTTTACCTGATTTACTTCGCTTTGGTTCATTTTGATGGTCATCTAGGGCAAAATTCTCCGGAAACGGCGCCAATCAGACGGGCATCGCGCCGCCCCAAAGGTGCGGAATGCTCCGCATCTTTGGGGGCCGAGCCCCAACATTGAGGGGCTAGGCCGGCGCCGGACGAATTTCCGCCCCGCCAGCTGGCGGAAACGGCCTTTGTTGCCCCGCCAGCTGGCGCGGAAATGACATCTCCGGGCGGCGCATGCGCAGGAGCGTCAGCGACCGCTGACAGTTTCCCACACATGCGCAGTGGAGGGAGTCTCGTCCACCTCCGCCATGGTGGAGACCGTGGCGGAGGCGGAAGGGAAAGAGTGCCCCCACGGCACAGGCCCGCCCGCGGATCGGTGGGCCCCGATCGCGGGCCAGGCCACCGTGGGGGCACCCCTCGGGGTCAGATCGCCCCGCGCCCCCCCCCCAGGACCCCAAGCCCGCCCACGCCGCCTTGTCCCGCCGGTAAGGTAGGTGATTTAATTTACGCCGGCGGGACAGGCAATTTATCGGCGGGACTTCGGCCCATCCGGGCCGGAGAATCGAGCGGGGGGGCCCGCCAACCGGCGCGGCGCGATTCCCGCCCCCGCCGAATCTCCTGTTATGGAGACTTCGGCAACCGGCGGTGGCGGGATTCACGCCAGCCCCCGGCGATTCTGCGAACTGGGTGCCGCGGGGTCTGCGCATGCGCAGTGGGGCCGGCGGCAACCCGCGCATGCGCCGTGGCATGGGCGCCAATGCGCGGTGTCTCCCTTCTCCGCGCCAGCCTCAGCGCAACATGGCACAGGGCTACAGGGGCCGGCGAGGAGGAAAGGAGGCCTCCAGCCAGAGAGGCCAGCCCGCCAATCGGTGGGCCCTGATTGCGGGCCAGGCCACATTGGTGCCCCCCCCCCCCCCCCCCGGGTCGGACTTTCTCCCCCCCCCTCCCCCTCCACAGGCCACTCCACCAACCCTTTCACGCCGGGTTCCCGCGGGACTCAGGTTTTTTGCGACAGCCGCTCGGCCCATCTTGGGCCGAGAATCGGCGGGGGGGGGGGTGGGGGGGAGCGCGTAGAGCAGCCCCTGACCGCAGCTGCGCCGACCACGCGGGCGCCAATGGCGCTGATTCTCTGCTCTGCGGAGAATCGCGTCCCGGCGTCGGGGTGGCGTGGCGCGATTCGCGCCGGTCGTGGGGCTTCTCTGGCCCGGCCCCGGGCTGAGTGAATCCCACCCAGTAACTTCCTCTTTAGCTAAGTGTATCTGTTCAACTGTGTTACTTTCATGCAATTCATCATCAACGTCCTTGCTGACATTCTCAACATTATCAAACTGCACAGTGTCGTATTCAGGACTATCCCCTCTTGCGCCAGACTGCAAACTAGCTTTCTGCTCCTTCAATTCGGATTGTTCTTCAGGTTTGTGTTCCTGTGACCTCGTCACTGTGTAGTCTGGGAACAAGCAAGCACTCGGGAGCTAGATTGTATGCAGATTCATGTTCAGAGGTTGTGGTGATGCCCACGGTAGTTGATTCTGTATACAATCTAGCTACCGAGTCCTTACAGAAAGAATGTTCTGAATGTTCCCAGGTTGTATAGTGACAAGGTCACAGGCACACAACCTTGAAGAACAATCCATTAGAACTGAAAGAGCATCAGCTCCATGCAGACAGGGAAGGCGCTAGGAACGGGCAGATTCCTGGTGGGCATCTACTAAATATTCGGGCCAGCACTGGCCCTAAACCTGTGGGAGATGTTCGTTGACTTGCTATGAAGGGGAACCCTGCCACCAACATTGGCTCAGGCCTCAATATCACTCTTCCCCAAAAAAGACAAGGACCCGATGGACTGTGGGTCATACGGACCCATTTTACTCCTTAACACTGATGCCAAGATCCGAGCGAGGTGGCCAGACAGCGGCGTACCAGAGGTAGTCACGGAAGATCAGACGGGCTTTGTCAAGGGCAGGCAATTAACCGGGAACATCAGGCGCCTGCTGAACATGATCATGATCCCATCCGGGGCGAGAACACCGAGGGCGATCATCTCTCTGGACACAGAAGAGGCCTTCGACAGGGTCGAATGGAGGTACCTCATAGAGGTACTGGAGCGGTTTGAGTTTAGGCTAGGGTTCACCTCGTGGGTGAACCTACTGTGGAGCGTTCCCACGGTGAACAAATGGACAAACGCCACCAGCTCTAAATACTTCCAGCTGCACAGAGGCACGAGGCAGGGATGCCCTTTATCCATGGCATTGTTCGCCCTGGCAATTGAGTCACTAGCGATCGATCTCAGAGCGGCAAAGTGGTGGACAGATATCCAAAGAAGAAGCAGATTGCATAGAGTCTCAATCGATGCGGATTACTTGCTCCTCTACATCTCGAACCCCTGACCAGCATAATAATAATCTTTATTGTCATATGTAGGCATACATTAACACTGCAATGAAGTTACTGTGAAAAGCCCCTAGTCGCCACATTCCGGCTCCTGTTCGGGGACACAGAGGGAGAATTCAGAATGTCCAAATTACCGAACAGCACGTCTTTCGGGACTTGTGGCAGGAATCCGGAGCATGGGGAGAACGTGCAGACTCCACACAGACAGTGACCCAAGCCGGGAATCGAACCATGGTCCCTGGCGCTGTGAAGCAACAGTGCTGACCACTGTGCCACCGTACTGCCCAGCTCGGGAAGGGGAACTGTTCGGATATGCACGGATGACTGCTGGAGGAGGTACACTCTACCCCTGGATGAGACAAGAAGGATGTGGGAGGAAGAACTAGGCAGGGAGATAGGGGAAGGACTCTGGATCGAAGCACTGCACAGGGCAAACTTCACCTCCATGTGCGCAGGGCTGAGCCTAACCAAGTGAAAGGTGGTGCACAGGGCGCACCTAACCATGACGAGAATGAACGGCTTCTTCCCGGAGTTGGAGGACAACTGCGAACGGTGGGAGGCCCGGCCACCCACACCCCCATGTTCTTGGTACTAGACGTCCTTCTTCGAGGCCATGTCTAGGGTTGTGGGAGTGAGGGTGGAGCCATGCCCAAAAGTGGCAGTCTTTGGGGTATCAGAGCAGCCAGAGCTCGTTCTGGAGAGCGGGGTGAATGCCTCCCTGATCACCTGCCGGAGGCTCCTGCTAGGCTGGCGATCAGCAGCACCACCCAAGGCTGCAGACTGGCTATCTGTCCTGGAGGGATTTCTCAGGATAGAGAAAATAAAGTGTGCCAGAGGATCGGAGGAAGGCTTCCATAAAAGGTGGAAGGAAGGAGGGGGTTCGGGACAGATCACGAAATAAGGAAGAGAAAGGGAGGGAGAAGAGCAAGGGGTTAGGGGGAGGAGCGGGGGGAGGGGGGTAAAAGCACCGAGGGAAAACGCAAGGCAAGTAGGAAAGGGTAGAACCACAAGGGACAAAGGCGACAAAGGAAAGAGCGCGTCCAGTGCCCCCCCCCCCCCCCCCCCCCCACCTCCCCCCAACACAGCTAAGTGCCGGGAGGCACCCAGAGCGGGGGGGCAGGCCGCACAGCTGCGACGGACAACCACCGTAGCTGCATGGAAGCTCCCTCCCAGGGGAGCACAGCCAGCTGCTGGCCCCCACATAACCGAGCGGATGTACTTCAGACCATGGCCTGGCCCAACAGTTGTTCTTTTAGTGTCAGCCACTTCTTCCTGTACATGTCTCGATCACCTTGTGACCTCAACCTTTGAACCTCATATGACAGGCCCCGCGAGTTGAGACAATACACCCTGTTAATAATTGTAAAACTACAGTGGTCATAAAAGTCTTGTAAATACATGCTTTAATCTTGAAAAAAAAAGAATTAGTCACCATCAGCTCTTAGAAGGGCGGAGGGAGCGGGAGTTATTATTATTGTTGGGGGTGGGTCATTTTTGTTGGGCTGGTGGGCGTGAGAAGATCTGTTGGGCTTTTTCATATATATTGTTATTATGACCATGTATTATGTCAGGGCCACTTTCTGGGCTGTTTGATGTTGAGATTGTGTTTGTTATCAGTGAAAAACCTTTAATAAAAAATATTTTTGAAAAAGCTGAATGCCAGAGGGGAGGCGAGAGTGACTTCTCTTGACAGCAAGGCAGCATTTCACCAAGTATGGCATCGAGGAGGCCTAGCAAAACTGGATTCAGTGGGAATCAGGGGGAAATCACCTTTCCTGGTTCGAATCATACTTGGCACAAAGGAAGATAGATGTGGTGTTTGGTAGTCAGTGCTTATGTCATACAACAATGTGCCAACAACAATGTGTACCATCTACAAGGTGTGCTGCAGGAACTCACCAAGTTGCACCTTCCAAACCCACGACCACTACCATCTAAAAGCAGAAGATATCTGGGAACGCCGCCACCCGGAGGCTCCCCTCCAAGTCACTAACCAACCTGATTTGGAAATACATCGCCGTTCCTTCGCTGTGGCTGGGTCAAAATCCTGGAACTTCCCTCGCCAACAGCACTGTGGGTGTACCTACACCTCAGGCACTGCAGCGGTCATGAAGGGAACTCACCACCACCTGAAGGGCAACTAGGGATGGGCAATAAATGCTGGCCAGCCGGCGATGCCCACATCCCGGAAATGAATTTAAAACAGAAAAGAAGTGGAAAGTGAAAAAGACGGGAAAACTGACAAGGAAGGAAGGGTGAGCAGAGAAGAGGTGGGGGAGATGGAGAGTGGCAGGGTAGAAGGAATGGGGAGAAGCAAAAGCAAGACATGGGAGAGACACAGGAGAGAGGAAAATGAGAATAATCAAGGGTTGAAGATGGGTGAAAAAAAGTTCAAGAGAAAATAAATATATTTGACACCCTTGAGTCCGAGGGGAGGGACAAGGGTGTGAGAAACTGAATTTTCCTTTGAAAAAACTCAGTCCAAAGGAGTTCGAGCAAAGTGATTCAGATAATTCTGTTCAAACTTGTCGTCAAGAATGACGACTTGCTTGAGTGAGCTTCGTGTGATGGCAGGGGGCTGGGCCTCCATTACCCCAGCCGCCAGCCTGTTGCTGGGCTCTCTGAGTGCATGACGTCAGCACATGAAAAATGAAAATCGCTTATTGTCACAAGTAGGCTTCAAATGAAGTTACTGTGAAAAGCCCCTAGTCGCCACATTCCGGCGCCTGTTCGGGGAGGCTGGTATTGGAATTGAACCGTGCTGCTGGCCTGCCTTGGTCTGCTTTCAAAGTCAGCTATTTAGCCCAGTGTGCTAAACCAGCCCCTATAAATATCGCTTATTGTCACAAGTAGGCTTCAAATGAAGTTACTGTGAAAAGGTCCTAGTCGCCACATTCCGGCGCCTGTTCGGGGAGGCTGGTACGGGAATTGAACCGTGCTGCTGGCCTGCCTTGATCTGCTTTCAAAGCCAGCGATTTAGCCCAGTGTGCTAAACCAGCCCCAGGCATTTAGTATATGTCAGCTAATGTATTGCGTTGGCAACTTTATTACCCAAGGTGAAGCGAGGAAATTGTGCCCCAGCCATTTTAAAAATAAACTATTTATTTTACATCGTTGGATGTGAGATATCTGTCGGGACAGATTACCAACGTGAAATTATCAACTATTTGTGGACTCAACTGAACAATTTTCTGCCTCCCTCTGACTCACCTCGTCGGATAACCCCCTCTGTGTGGACCGAATTGACCTTGGCCAGGGAGGAGGAGAACGACAAGCTCATAGCGTTTCTATACATGTTGCTCCAAGTGTTTGTACACTAAACTGTGCAACACGGAAACAGGCCATTTGGCCCCACTGGGCTATGCCACATGTAATGCTCTACGTCAGTGTTTTTCAAACTTTTGTAAACCAGCCTACCGTCGGGACCCTCGCCAGCCGAGCTTCACGAACAACGCCGGCTGACCTTCGCGACACTCAACACTTTGGCTTATCTTCAAAGTGAAAGGGGAGCCTGCTTGGTCCTCACGATCACCACTGGGGCTGGTTTAGCACAGGGCTAAATAGCTGGATTTCAAAGCAGACCAAGGCATGCCAGCAGCGTGGATTCAATTCCCGTACCAGCCTCCCCAACAGGCGCCAGAATGTGGCGACTAGGGGCTTTTCACAGTAACTTCATTTGAAGCCTACTTGTGACAGTAAGGGATTTTCATTTAATTTAATTTCATCTCACCCCAATCAGGTTCACAGGAGGAGAGGGCACAGGTGCAGAGTTCAACCAGCTCTTTCCTGCCGTTTTCATCTTTGTGAGAATGGAAAATCCAACCTCATACATATAGGTCACCGTAAAGGGCAACAGCAACTAAATGCTTGTTTTACTCAGCACTGGATACTCCTGGGCAATGCTCCTCCAGAATGCTTACAGCTTCATGGGCTTTTGGCATGTTTTTAATGTGGTATCACAGGTCAGGCAGAGCAGCTTAGTCTTTTCATTTGGAGTCAGCTGTAAGTTGATAAATGACTCTGAGGTCTCAACCTCAAAAGGGATTTTTCACCCACCACTTCTCTTTCAATATCTGAAACTTATCCTCTCCTTTGCCAGTACTTCCCTGCATAAAACATACATGGGTTTTGCATCCTTATTTGCATTGGCACAATTGACAAAACCATACCTCAAGAAATCATTTTTGCACTACTTTGTTCCCAAGTTAAGTTACTTCTTTGTAGCTGTTCACCGGAGGTCTAGGATCTTGGCACAGAACTAAAACTAGGACTGTTCTGTCCTGCCGTGGACTCTCCTGCGTAGCTCTCTCCAGCAGATTCAGATGCAAGATCATGGTCAGTAGGTACACTGCCTATTTGTGTCTCCGGCCGTCTCTTGTAACACAGTCCTCTGGTCTTGCTTATTAGCAGCTAGAAAATGGAAGAAGCTCTCCTCCGTGATTTACATACAGGGCGCTTGACGTCAGGTGTACGTGCAGGGCGCATAACCTGCTCACTGTTGCCTCTCATGGCTGGAAGACGGCACACAGCCTCATTTAGTTCTCATTTAAAAGTCGGTAGCAGCTGTCATTCTCAATTTAAATGCCGGTAGTGGCCATTGGGCGCTTCTCCCGCGATTGGGAATGCCGCGACCGATCGCTCCGCAACTCCCCTGACACCCACCTGCTCCCCACCAGCAAGTCGTGACCCGCACTTTGACAAACTCTGCTCTGCATGGGTTTATTCTCCACATGAACCTTCCCTTCCAATTTTGGTCTACTTCACAAGTGGAAATATTGCATCAATCCATGGCATTCTAATAGGATTATCAAATCAGATCAATCATGATCTTGCTGAATGGCAGAGCAGACTCAATGGGCTGATGGCCTACTTTTGCTCCGATATCTTATAGTCTAATACCCCACCATCCATGCCTGTCAGGCACTCAATGACTCAGCTCACTCCTGACTGTTATACAAGGGCAGGAGACAGAACTATACCCTGCTATGCGCTTACCACAGCATCAGGCCACATACCACCTGAGGCACAATGGAGCACAAGGCAAATTTTAAAATTGAATTAACCAAACGTTTCTACACTTGAAAGTATGAACCACAAGATTGTAAGCCAGTGGTGTGCTGTTGTGTACTGTGAGGCATGCACTGTCACGTGAATCTTTCAATTAATTAATTAACTTGTAAGTTTTCTCTATAGCCACATTCCATTATGTGAACAGCAAACATCACAAATGCTTTAAGGTTGATTTCTCAAAACAAGACGACTTCAAAGTTGATAGACTAGTGTAAGTAAAAGCTTGCGCAGATCTCGAAAGCTCTTTACAAATAGGCATAAAAGGAACGAGCTTCAGGGAAGCGGCACTTGACTTGGGGCCTGAGCATTTTTTAAGGGGATATTGAACAGGGTCAAAACTATATCTGATCTACGTGGTCAATTATTTCTTGTAGGAAAGTTCTTTACAGGGAGGCTCCTTGAACCGGATTTTCCGGGTGAGAATCAAGGAGCGAGACCAATCCTGGCCTGAGTTCCCACCTCTGTTGCCCACCTTTCGGGAGGCAGGATTTTCACAGTCAGGTTCCGCCCTCGAGACGGGTCCGCCACCTGATTAGTGGCTGGGGGGTGGGAATAGAGGCAGGACAGAAGGGAAGGGGGCCACATCATGGCCCTAATCAGCTGCCGTTGATGTGGCTGAGGTCTGTGCCTGGTCTTAAAAGGACGAGGGGATCAAATATCTCGGGAAGTTGGAGAGCTGGGACCTGGCCCAGGATAGTGAGAGGTAGTTTATTGAAGGGACAGGTAGTTTGTTAAAATTGCTCAGAATTTCTTTTGCCCAAACTTTCACTTTTATCCATCCAATTAAAAAAAAAATCGGGCAGACTTTTATGGCCCCTCCTGTCAGAGGGATTTTCCTTTCCTGCCGAAGTCAATGGACTTTTGAACGGCACACCCTCATTTTCCGGCCACGTTTGACGAGAGCTACACTTTACATTTGGGCAACTCGGTAAGCATTGAACCAGGAAACTGAGGCAAGGCAGTGATCGCACCCCATGTCACATTCACGCCAATGGCACCTCTGGCCCAGAAATCTAGGTGGCCGAATCGGTCGCTGGTCTCTTTTCCTGATCTTTGCGTTGACAAAAATAGACAATCATCGCGGCTCAAGGATCGGGAAAGCGGACATTGGGGATGTTGTCTGTGAGTGGCAGCTGCCAGATGTATGGTTGCAAGCAGCCACATGGGCAGAGTAATTATACAAAGTTGAGGGGTTTGCCCATTGGCAAGATTTTCCCTTGGAAAAGGGAATGGGCGCAAGGAGGCTCCTTAACTCAAACATGTATTTATTAACATTTTAAACGGAGAAGTGGAAAATGCACGAACGTACCTCCTGTCGTTTGATTCTTCGGGGATGACTGTGCAATGCCGAGCTCCGACCTGAACGATATGGGAGGTGGGCGTTATTGGAGGAGCATCTGGAGATCGGAATAGCCGGCCACACAGAGTCAGTGTGGTGCTCCCATTAACAGGAGCACTTTTAGGTTGAAACTGAAATGGGAAGAGAGTGGGAGAAGAAGTGCAGTGAGCATTATCCAGCGGGATGTACAGTACCAGACACCACAACACACATCACTTAACTTCTAACTTCTTCCGCACACAACATTCAAGTTTAGCTGTTTCGCTATTCCTCTTTCTGAAAGAGGGGCACATCGGAAGTGACCTTGACGCCACAGGAGGAGAGGTCCTGCAACCAGATGCAATGTCTGTCACCAGTGAAGCACAACAGCGCCTATACTTCCTCAGGAAACTAAGGAAATTCGGCATGTCCACATTGACTCTTGGCAATTCTTACAGGTGCACCATAGAAAGCTGCATCCTACCTGGCTGCATCGCAGCCTGGTATGGCAACTGCTCGGCCCAAACCCGCAAGAAACTTCAGAGAGTTGTGAACACAGCCCAGTCCATCACACAAACCCGCCTCCCATCCATTGACTCCACCTACACCTCACGCTGCCTGTGGAAAGCGGGCAGAATAATCAAAGACCCCTCCCACCCGGCTTGCTCACTCTTCCAACTTCTTCCATCGGGCAGGAGATACAAAAGCCTGAGAACATGCAGAAACAGATTCAAAAACAGCTTTTTCCCCGCTGTTACCAGACTCCTAAATGATCCTCTTATGGACTGACCTGATTAATACTACACCCCTGTACGCTTCGCCCGATGCCCGTGTCTATGTATTTACATTGTGTACCTTGTGTTGCCCTATTATAGATCATAGAATTTACAGTGCAGAAGGAGGCGATTCGGCCCATCGAGTCTGCACCGGCTCTTGGAAAGAGCACCCTACCCAAGTTCAACACCTCCACCCTATCCCCATAACCCAGTAACCCCACCCAACACTAGGGGCAATTTTGGACACTAAGGGCAATTTATCATGGCCAATCCACCTAACCTGCACATCTTTGGACTGTGGGAGGAAACCGGAGCACCCGGAGGAAACCCACGCACACACGGGGAGGGTGTGCAGACTCCGCACAGACAGTGACCCAAGCCGGAATCGAACCTGGGACCCTGGAGCTGTGAAGCAATTGTGCTATCCACAATGCTACCGTGCTGCCCCCATGTATTTTCTCTTCATGTCTAAATGATCTGTTTGAGCCACACGCAGAAAAATACTTTTCACTGTACCTCGGTACATGTGACAATAAACAAATCCAATCCAATCCATGAGCAAACAGTGCGAGGGAGAAGAGAGCAAAAGGATTAAGCAGATCAATTGGGGATGAAACACAAATTCAGATATTTTCAATATAAAACCCGTCATGTCTACCTTTCTCCAGTTCTACTGAAGAGACTTACGAACTCAAAACATTTAACTCTGTCCTCTCTCCACAGATGCTGCCAGAGCTGCTGAGTTTTCCCAGCACTTTTCCATTTGTATTTCTGATTCCCAACATCCGCAGTATTCTCCTTTTAGCTCAATCGGGGGGTTAACGCTGAATTTTTAAAACTAAGGTTGATGAGATTTTTCTGAAATAAATGCATTAAGAAATATGGGGCAAAGATAGGAGTGCGGAGTTAGGTAACAGAGGAAGCATAGAATCCCTACAGTGCAGAAGGAGGCCATTCGACCCATCGAGTCAGCAACACCCCTCTGGAAGCTAGCTAGGCCCATTCACCCGCCCTATCCCCATCAACCCACCTAACCCGCTCAATTTTGGACACTGAACCATGAGCTCATTGAATGAACAGGCCCAATAAGCTGAATGGCCTCCTCTTGTTACTCTGTTCCGAAATAGCCAACATCTCCATCACGTTTACTCGGATTGGAATTTCAGGTCACCACCATTCCCATTTCACGCTCAAATGTTTATTTTTCCTCTTTGCTTCCCAGCTACCTTTCTCCTCAGCCTTATTTTTATTTTTCTGGTCCTTTCTTCACCCTGTCCGCACGCCAAAGAAAAACTAAAAATCTATATATTTTTTGAAACCGACTTATTGCTTGGCCAATTGCAACTAAAGTCTTACAACTGAACATGCTGTGACAAAGAAACTCCAAGATGTCTTCAAACATAAATTTAGTGGTTTGACTCATTTTATTTAGTCTTGTAAGTATTTAGGAACAGTACACACAGTCATGGTGAGTGACTGGAGAATGCAAGTGCTTTTTTCCCCACAGACCACTTGCGCTGACTTGTGTCTCAATTGACTTATACTTTCCGTTTTGATCTCAAAATTAATTGAAGGAAAGACAACACAGCGGCTGTTCCTCTGACAATGCCAGGTATTTCTACATGCCCCAGCAAGGATAATGGTTGCTGTGGTGGAAAGCATGCTATCTTTCCTTTTCAATTAACTCTCCAGTGCTCCCTGCATTTACAGAACGTTAGTTTGAAAAGCTAGACATTTCCATATGACAATCCCTCTCTCAACATTGACCTTGAAGTACCTCAGCGGGTTCCAGCCTTAGGTGGGCATTCGGGGAATTGTGCTCCACTGTGCCAGCTTCCTGGCACCATTCCACCCCTTGGTCAGATTCCCAGAGGCGGCAGAGAGCAGCTGCCTGGAAGCGACCTCTCGGGGCCCCGTGCAGGCTCTGAGGCCCTCCCGCAGCAGCTGGGAAATTTAGGGCGTGATTCCGCCCCCCCCCCCCCCCCACACGTCGGCGATTCGCGCCAGGCCGCTCGGAGAATCGCCGCAAACGGTGAGCGGCGATTCTCCGGCCTGAATGGGCCGAGCGGCCGCTACGACACGACAGGTTCCCGCCGGCGCCGTCCACCCCTGGTCGCTGCCGGCGGGAACTCTGCTGAAACGCTGGGGGGGGCGGCCTTTTTAGGGGGGAGGGGGGCTCCTTCACCGGGGGGGGGGGGGGGTGTCTCCGATGGGGTCTGGCCCGCGATCGGGGGCCACCGATCGGCTGGCCGGCCTCTCCCCCCCCCCCTGGGGCCTACCTCCTTCCACGCGTGGCCCCAGAACATGTTGGTGAGGGGCCGGCGCACGTAAGAAGTTCCCCGCGCATGCGCAGGATTGGGCTACCCCAACTGCGCATGGGCGGGTTGGCGCGGCGCCCATTTGGCACCGCGTAAGGACGCTGGAGTGGCGTGAACCACTCCAGCGCTGACAGGGGGCCAGAATAGGTCATGCCGGGGCCCTGTTCGCGCCGTCGTGAAATGCAACGGCCTTCACAATGGCTTGGGCACTTAGGCCCGGGAGTGGAGAATCCTGCCCATAAATTCAATGAATTAATTAATCTGGAATCGAATGCTAGTCTGAGCAATGGTGGCCATGGCAACTATCTTTGATTCCCGTAAAAATCTATCTGAATTGCTAAGGTAATTTGGGGAAGGAAATCTGCTTCCTTCGCTGGCCTGGTCTACATGTGACTCCAGACAGATCCACAGCAATGTGGTTGACTCTTAGCTGCCCTCTGAAATGGCCAAGCAAGCAACTAAGTTGTATCAAACTGCTGAAAGCCATCATATTAAAACATGCTGTTGTGCAGAGGGACCTGGGTGTCCTCGTGCATGAGTCGCAAAAAGTTGGTTTACAGGTGCAACAGGTGATTAAGATGGCGAATGGAGTGTTGCCCTTCATGCTAGAGGGATGGAGTTTAAGACTAGGGAGGTTATGCTGCAATTGTATAAGGTGTTAGTGAGGCCACACCTGGAGTATTGTGTTCAGTTTTGGTCACCTTACCTGAGAAAGGACGTACTGGAGGGTGTGCAGAGGAGATTCACTGTGTTAATCCCAGAGCTGAAGGGGTTGGATTACGAGGAGAGGTTGAGTAGACTGGGACTGTACTTGTTGGAATTTAGAAGGATGCGGGGGGGATCTTATAGGAACACATAAAATTATGAAGGGAAGATAGAATAGATGCGGGCAGGTTGTTTTCACTGGTGGGTTAAAGCAGAACTAGGGGGCTTAGCCTCAAAATAAGGAGAAGTAGATTTAGGACTGAGGTTAGGAGAAACTTCTTCACTCAAAGGGTTGTGAATCTATGGAATTCCCTGCCCAGTGAAGCAGTTGAGGCTCCTTCATTAAATGTTTTCAAGATAAAGATAGATAGTTTTTTGAGGAATAAAGGGTTATGGTGTTCGGGCAGGGAAGTGGAGCTGAGTCCACAAAAGATCAGCCATGATCTCCTTGAATGGCGGAGCAGGCTCGAAGGGCCAGATGGCCTACTCCTGCTCCTAGTTATTATGTAGATGGACTGCAGCAGTTCAATCTGGTGGCTCACCGCCATCTTCTCTGGGACATTTCGGGATGGGTAACAAATGCCAGCCTTGCCAGTTGCACCCACGTCCCAGGAAAGAAAATTCCAACGCTCCATCAAGTCCATTTTAGGGAGTGTCAGCGGAAAATTTTTGTGCCCAAGCCTCTCCGGAGTGGGATGACCTCCCCCGACATTCTGACTCAGGGGAAGAGAGCATCTCCAGCGTCCCAGAGTCCTTGCACTGAGCCTCAAGGATGCGAAGCTAAGCTGTATTTAGGGCACAATTGTTTCCTGCACATTTTCCACAACACCTTAAAAGGATTTGTGCAGTAATGATCGGAAGGAGGGTAAAACAGCCATTGCAACCAAAGACATCACAAAGCGCTAAAGTAGAGAAGGCCATTTTGTGAAGGCCACTAAAGCTGATTGGATAAATGGACTCAAAGAACAGATGTGTTTCTCAAGAAGGGAAAGGATGGGATAGAAAATAGGAGGGGATCGATAAAGAATGGTCTTGAGGCCTAATGTAAAGAATACAAGCTCATTGCCTTAATAAACATTGGCATTTAGAATACAAAAGTAAGAGAGTAATGATTAGGGCCTTTAGGTTAGGCATTAACTGGAGTATTGCAAACTGTACAATCATTATGAAGTGCTTCGAGAGGTCGGTCATGTGACATATCAACTCCATACTCCCAGAATGCCTTAATCCACTGCAATTCACAAAGTGCCACAACCGGTCCACAGCAGATGCCATCTCTCTGGCCCATCACTCATCCCTGGAGCATCTCGACAACAAGGACTCCTACATCAGACTCCTATTCATTGACTACAGCTCCGCCTTCAACACCATAATCCCAGCCAAGCTCATTTCAAAACTCCAAAACCTAGGACTTGGCTGCTCCCTCTACAACTGGATCCTCGACTTTCTGACCCACAGACCACAATCAGTTAGGATAAATAACATCACCTCATCCACAATAGTCCTCAATACCAGGGCCCCACAAGGCTGTGTACGTAGCCCCCTACTCTACTCCCTATACACACACGACTGTGTGGTAAAATTTGGCTCCACCTCCATCTACAAGTTTGCTGATGACACGACCATAGTGGGTCTGATCTCGAACAATGACGAGTCAGAGTACAGGAGGGAGCTGGAGAACTTGTGGCATGATATAACAACAACAATCTTTTCCTCAACATCAGCAAAACTAAAGAGCTGGTCATTGAATTCGGGAAGCAAAGTATCGTACACACCTCTGTCTGCACCAATGGTGCTGAGGTGAAGATTGTTGACAGCTTCAAATTCCTAAGTGTGCACATCACCAACAATCTGTCCTGGTCCACCCACGTTGACGCTACGACCAAGAAAGCACAACAGCACCTAGACTTCCTCAGGGAACTAAGGAAATTCGGCATGTCCACATTGAATCTTACCAATTTTTACAGATGCATCCTATCTGGCTGCATCTGGCCCAAGACCGTAATAAACTACAGGGAGTCGTGATCGCAGCCCAGTCCATCACGGAAACATGCCTCCCATCCATTGACTCTGTCTACACCTCCCACTGCCTTGGGAAAACGGGCAGCATAATCAAAGACCCCTCCCACCCGGGTTATTCTCTCTTCCAACATCTTCCAAAGGGGAGGAGATACGAAAGTCTGAGAACACGCACCAACAGGTTCAAAACCAGCTTCTTCCCCACTGTTACCAGACTCTCGAATGACCCTTTCGTGGACTGAACTGATCTCTTCACACATCTCCTCGACTGTGTAGTACTACACCCGATGCCTGTGTCCATGTATTTACATTTTGTATTTATTTTTGTCCTTTTTTTTGTCATGTATGGAACGATCTGTTTAGACTGCACGCAGAACAATACCAGAACTGTACCTTGGTACACGTGACAATAAACCAAATTCAATTCAGAAGTTGCGACCTGAGAGAGGGCACAGAGGAATGTTTTTAGAATGGGAGATTAAATATTCAAACCCATGAGAGGATTTGACAAAGTAAATTAGGAAAACTTGTTTTGAATAGCAGAACAATCGACAACCAAGGACACAGATTTAAGGTGATTGAACCAGAAGGGTGATGAAGGATTTTTTTTTAAAAACACAGCGAGTTTTTACAGGAATGATTTGCCTGGAAGGGCAGTGGAAGCAGATTTAGTAACAATTTTCAAAAGAAAATCAGATAAATGCCAGGACAAAATTTGTACGGCTTTGAAGAAAGGGAAGGGCAGCGAGTCAAAATCGATAGCTCTTTCGGAGGGCTCGCAGGTCATCTGGCACAGCAGTACCGTCCTTACCTCTGGCCCAGAAGCTCTAGGCTCAAGTCCCACTTCAGGACCAGATGGGCATGGAAGGTGCGTGCATTACGTGGCCAGACAGGTTGATTATCACTTGATGGCAAGTTTCCTGGTCAGCTATGTTCTTTGCCAAGCATTATCGTGGACCAAACCAGTAGACGTCCATGGTCATCAATGGAGGAAGAGGCATGGGATAAATACCCTTCCTCTGTACTCTGATTTTTTTTTTTATATGACACTGGTTTAGCACACATATGGGGCTGGTTTAGCACACTGGGCTAAATCGCTGGCTTTGAAAGCAGACCAAGGCAGGCCAGCAGCATGGTTCAATTCCCGTACCAGCCTCCCCGAACAGGCGCCGGAATGTGGCGACTAGGGGCTTTTCACAATAACTTCATTGAAGCCTACTTGTGACAATAAGCGATTTTCATTCATTTCATTCATTCACTGTTGATCCAAACAGAACTGTAGATAATTGGTAGACTAGTTACAGGATTGCAGCTTGACTGGCCGTAACCTGTAAATATATACCGTTAGCTGTAATAGAGCGAAACTGGCATTTTTTTCCCCCTAGTATTTCTGTAATTTCCAATTCACAACAATTCCAGCGTTCTGGTTTTGTTTTTTTCGAAGCGAGACACACAGTTTCAGACTTGTAAGGTTTCGAAGTGTGAAATTTAATGAGCTCCTACCACCTTATCTCATTAGGTTCACCTCGCTGGTGAGAACGGAGACATAGCAAACCACAAAGTAAAATCTCAGTGGACTAGCACTTTATAGAATCTGAGCTACTACACAATCTCGAAAGGTTTAAAGTCCAATTTTCAGCAAACAAAACGCAAAGTCCATTTGGAAATAGCAAGCATCTAACCACAATCAGAAAAAAATAGGTGAATGCCTATGCTTAAGACAAGCTAAAACAGTTTGTCACAGGTTATTAGGTTCTTGATCAGTAAGGGGATCAGGGGTTATGGGGAGAAGGCAGGAGAATGGGGATGAGAAAAATATCAGCCATGATTGAATGGCGGAGCAGACTCGATGGGCCGAATGGCCTAATTCTGCTCCTATATCTTATGGTCTTATAAGCAAGTAATTAAACTGACCACTTATACCTAGAGTTGAGACAAACCTTAATCTAAATCAAACTCGAATTAGAAACATAGAAAAATGTCTTCTCCGCCATTCAGTATGATCATAAATGATACTCAATCTCAGCACCATACTCCCACACCCTCCCCACACCACTTGATACCTTTAGTGTCTAGAAATCTACCCATTTCCTTCTTAAATATATTCAGTGACATGGCCTCCACAGCCTTCTGTGGTAGCAAATTCCTCAGGTACACCACCCTCTGAATAAAGGCCTGCCCCATATCCTGAAGCTGTGACCCCTTGTTCTAAACCCTCCCTCAGTCAGCGGAAACAACATCCCTGCATCCAGTCTGTTCAGTCCTGCCAGAATTTTATACATTTCAATGAGATCCCCTCTCATTCTTCTAAACTCCAGTGAATACAGGCCTAGTCGACTCCTCTTACGCCAATCCCGCCATCCCAGGAATCAGTCTGGTGAACCTTTGCTGCACTCTGTGTACATCCTTTCTTAGATAAGGAGACCAAAACTACACACAAAAAACACCAGCTGTAGTCTCACCAAGGCCCTGTACAGCTGCAGGAAGATATCTTGGCTCCTGTACTCAAGTCCTCTTGCAATGAAGGCCAACATACCATTTGTCTTCCTAACTGCTTGCTTTACCTACATGCTTGCTTTCAGTGACCAGTGTACAAAGATACCCAGGTCCCTTTGTACCTCAGCATTTGCCAATCTATTACCATTTCAATGATACTCTGCCATTCTGTTTTTCCTACCAAAGTGGATAACGTCATATCGATCCCTGTTGTACTGCACATGCCATATATTTGCCCACTCACTCAACTTGGTCTAAATCACCTTTAAACCTCTGAACAGCCTCCTCGTCACTCACATTCCAACATGTTTTGTTGTCAGCAAACCTGGAAATATTATACTTGGCTCCTGTAATATCCCACAAAGGACCTACGGGGTAGGATTGCTTATCTACCCCGCGATCCTTGCGGAGTATGAGCTCGCCTGTTAGGGGCGGGGTATCTCAATTGACCAATGTGTAAAAGGCCAGCCAGTAATGCACCAACCAGAGAGAAACCGGGTAGAGATCTCCCGATATTGTTTGTGTAAAAAAACTTTGGGCGGGATTCTCTGGGCGCCTGCTCAGCGACTGGAATGTCCCAGCCGAGGTCAATGAACCTTTACATGATCCGCGTCCCACCCGTGGCGATCTTGCGGTGGGCGGGGTAGAAAAATCCAGCCCTTTGTTTCTTATTTTACTCATTGTGGACTCCCCGGGTCCTTATTAAACTTCGCTCGCCCAAATCATGAACATATATTGGTTGGAATTCTCTAGCCGTTGGGATCCTCTTTTCCTATCGACAGTGAAACCTCATCCTGGCCTCAATGGGAAATCCCATCGACAAGCAGTGAGACTAGAGAATCCACCAACAGCGAGCAGCGTGCCGTCAAAGAACACACGACTGGGGGACCAGAGAATCCAGCCCAAGCACTGATCCCTGCGGGACCCTGCTAGTCACTGCGGGTAAGGAAGGGCTGGGTGCTACAGACCTACCATTCCTGCTACGGGACGAGGGCTAGGGGGGTAGCTATTTTGATAAGCAAGAGGGTGGTGTTCATGGAGGTTGGACAAAAGGTCACAAGGTTGGCAGACAAGGTCTTCTGTCAGAAAACATCACAGACCAAAGGCAAGTATGTTCCAAACAACCGGAATGGGGAAGTCTCACCTTCCACCTTCTGGGGGGCACTGAAGGAGATGATTGTTAAAAAAACAATCTTTCTTGTCACAAGTAGACTTACATTAACACTGCAATGAAGTTACTGTTAAAAGCCCCTCGTCACCACACTCCGGCGCCTGTTCGGGTATACGGAGGAAGAATTCAGAATGTCCAAATTACCTAATAGCACGTCTTTCGGGACTTGTGGAAGGAAACCGGAGCACCCGGAGGAAACCCATGCAGACACGGGGAGAACGTGCAGTCTCCGCACTGACAGTGATCCAAGCCAGGAATCAAACCTAGGACCCTGGCGCTGTGAAGCCACAGTGCTAACCACTGTGCTACCGTGCTGCCCTTTAGGAGAGAAGTTAGGCGAGAAATTATTGCCTACAAGGTGCGCAGAAGCAAGGAAGAGAGGGCGGCTGGGCAGCAACTGATCGACTCCATCCTGGAGGTCGAGACGGCACTCCAAGGCCCTGACCATAGAGCGTCTGGCGGAGAGGAAAAAACTACCAATGGACTTTAAACTGCTATCCATCAGGAAAGCAGTGCACCAACTCCACCAGAGACTGGGGACATTTTATGAGCGTGGAAACAAGGCTAGCCGCCTGCTGGCTCACCAGCTGAGAAAGCAGGCAGTCACAAAAGAAATAGCTCAGGTAAAGGACAGCAGAGGCAGGCTGGCAACCGAATCAAAAATGGTCAACAAAGCATTCAAGGCATTCTCCCGGGAAATGTACACCTCCGAGTCCCCCAACGGGGGTGAAACGGTTCCTCGATGGACTGGACATGCCAGTCATGGGGGACGATCGACGGAGGGAGCTGGAAGCACCAATACCACTGGGAGAGATCATGGAGAGCATCAACTCCATGCAGGTGGGAAGGCGCCGGGACCCAACGGGTTCCCAGCGGACCTTTACAAACAATTCGCGCCGGCACTCGGCCTCACCTGTGGGAGATGTTCGCAGACTCGCTAGCAAGGGGCACCCTGCCTCCAACGCTAACACAGGCCACCATATTGCTGATACCCAAAAAGACAAAGACCCAGCAGAATGTGACCCATTTTGTTGCTCAAGGTGGAATCAAAAATACTCGCGAAAGTCCTGGCTAAGAGACTGAAGAACTGCGAGGACCAGGCAGACTTTAGTAAGGATAGACAGCTAACTGTGAACATCAGACGGCTGCCGAACGTGATACTGACCCCTTCCAGAGAGAGAACACCAGAGGTGACCGTCTCCCTGGATGCAGAAAAGGCCGTCGACAGAGTCAAGTGGAAGTACCTCATTGAGTTATTGGGTGGGGGGGGCGGGGGGGGAGGAGACCAGGGGAATCAACAAGGGGGAGGCTGGAAAATGGCCGACATGTTGACCAGAGGTCCCAACACAAGGCCACAAGAAAGAGAACCCTCAAAGGCAGGCTGACAACAGGATAGAGAGGGGGGAGAAGAAGAGAGGGGAGGCCAAGCGACAGGAGGGGAGGGAAAATGAGGGCACCGCCCACACATAAACACCAGACAACTACCCATGGTAAAGTAAAGGTCCGAGGAAAGAATCCTGAAACAGCAAAAGGGGGGGGGGGGTGTAAACTGTAACCGTCGAATTTACCCTTAATGAGTGTACAGTGTATAAAATGTTAAAACTTTAATAAAAATTGTGTGGGTCTTCACCAAAAGCTGTCTGAAAATCCAAATACATCACATCCACTGGTTCTCCCTTATCTATTCTACTAGTTATGTGTTCAAAAAGTAGGTTTGTCAACCATTTTTTTTTCTTTTAATTTAGAGTACCCAATTATTTATTTATTTTTCAATTAAGGGGCAATTTAGTGTGGCCGATCCACCTAACCAGCATATCTTTGGGTTGTGGGGTGAAACCCACGCAAACACAGGGAGAATGTGCGAACTCCACATGGACAGTGACCCAGGGCCAGGATTCGAACCCGGGTCCTCAGCGCTGTAGTCCCAGTGCTAACCACAGCGCCACAGGCCGCCCTTAGGTTTGTCAACCATGATTTCCTTTCCATATGTCCATGCTGACCTTATCTAATCCTGTTGATACTTTGTAAATGTCCTGTTGTCACATCCTTTATAATAGATTCTTAGTTCATAGATTCATAGAATTTATAGCGCAAAAGGAGGCCATTTGGCCCATCGAGTCTGCACCGGCTCTTAGGAAAGAACACCCCACTTAAGCCCTCCCCTCCACCCGTAACCCCACCTTACCTTTTTTGGACACTAAGGGCAATTTATCATCACCAATCCACCTAACCTCCACATCTTTGGACTGTGGGAGGAAACCGGAGCATCCGGAGGAAACCCACGCACACACGGGGAGAACGTGCAGACTCCGCACAGACAGTGACCCAAGCCGGGAATCGAACCTGGGGCCCTGAAGCTGTGAAGCAACTGTGCTAACCACTATGCTACCGTGCTGCCCATTCTTGCATGTTCCCTCCTCCTGATGTTAGGCTAACCGGTCTGTAACTCTCTGGGCGGGATTCTCCCCTACCCGGCGGGGCAGGGGGTCCCGGCGGGATGGAGTGGCGTGAACCACTCTGGCGTCGGGCCGCCCCAAAGGTGCGGATTTCTCAATACATTTAGGGGCCAAGCCATCACCTTTAGGGGCTAGGCCCGCGCCGGAATGGTTGCCGTCCCACCGGCTGGCATGGAAGGCCTTTGGCACCCTGCCAGCCAGGGCCGAAGGGACTACACCGGGCGGCGGAAGTCCGCGCATGCGCGGGAGCGTCATCGGCTGCGATGACGTCATCCCCGCGCATGCGCAGGGGGGGGGGGGTCACCTCCGCGCGTCGGCCTTTGCGGAGGCTATGGCCGACGCGGAGGGAAAAGAGTGCCCTCATGGCACAGGCCCGCCCGCGGATCGGTGGGCCCCGATCGCGGGCCAGGCCACCGTGGGGGCACCCCCCCGGGGCCAGATCGTCCCACGCCCCGCCAGGACCCCGGAGACCGTTGTTCATTGCAGAAAGGATAGTGCTAGGTAGGTGTAAACTTTGCATCAGCAAAATTGGTCAGGCAATTTCTGTACCTTCTCAATCGGAGTACTAGGTTTTTTTTAACTCTTTCACAGGATGTGGATATGCTGGCTAAGCCAGCATTTATTTCCGACGTCTAATTGTCCTTGTGAAGGTGGTGGCCATCTACTTGAACTGCTGCAGTCCCTCTGGAGAAGCACACTCACAGTGCAGTGTTAGGAAAATAAAGGCAGTTTGACGGGATTTATATTTGTATTAACATACATTAGAAATAAGGGGTGGGATTCTCCGTCCGTTAATGGCAGTGGAATTCTCAGGTCCCATTGCAGTGAGCGAGAGATTTGGCTCGCAGCGATAGCGGAGCAAGCTCGCAATGGAGAATCCCGCCCCCTGTTTTCACCCTCCCTCCTTTTTTAAGTAGTGGCGTTACATTTGCCGCTCTCCAAATTGTTGGGAAAGTTCCAGAATCTACAGAATTGTGGAAGATGACAACCAACGCATCCACTACTTCCATGGCCACCACCTTTAGTCCACTGGGATGTAGATCATCAGGCCCACAGGCCCAGGGGATTTATCAATTCCAGTCCCATCAGATTCTCCAGCTCTATTTAGGAGAGCAATTGGAACGTTAGACAATGCACTTTAAGTAACGTGCAAATTTATGCTGCAGGAAACAAGCTCTATTCACATCAACCTTTGATTAATAGCGTTTCTTCTTAACCCTCTTAAATATATTTGGTGATTGCCAGTTCTTCCCAACACCACCCTCTTTACTGATCAGTATTGCAGAACACCTCCCACGTTTCCTTTCAAGTGTGAGCATTGGCAGAGAGTGTCATCGTGTCGCTCAACAATGGGTGGCATCACAGCAAGTACAAATCGATCATATCCAGCGTGAAGACATAAACAATTCCAGCAGGATTTGCAAGTGGGCATCTTAGCCATCTTTCCTTCATCTCTGGGGATCCAGGCCAACTCTAGCACTTGGACTGCTAACCCGGCAGAGATTAACGCTAGCTAGAGAAAGAAAGAGAGAAAGGGAGAAAGAGAGAATGAAAGGAAAAGGAAAAGACAGAGAGAAAAAAAGAAAAGAAAGGGAGAACGAAAAAGAAAAGAGAAACAAAAAAGAGAGGAAGAAAGACAGGCTTGTATTTGTGTAGTGTTGTTCGCACAGTCCTAAAGTGCTTTTCAGCCAATTGGAAATGTTACAGGATTTGCCACAATTTCTGCATCTTTGACAAACAGCAATTAAATAAATGAGCAGTTGGGTTGTTCTAGAGTAGGTTGAAGGGTAAACGTTGAGCATAGGACACTTTGAGAACTCTGTGCCCTTCTTCAAATAATGCCACGGGTTGTTTTACGTGCGTCTAAGAGAGCAGGTGGGAGGTCAGTTTCACCTCCGATCTATAAGATGGCACCTCTTACAATTCAGCAGAATCACAGAACTGCTACAGTGCAGTAGCGCTCTCGTCTCATTAAAAAATTGCACTGACGGGCGGCATGTGGCGCAGTGGATAGCACTGGGACTGCGGCACTGAGGACTCGGGTTCGAATCCTCACCCCGGGTCGCTGTCCGTGTGGAGTTTGCACGTTCTCCCCATGGGGCTGGTTTAGCACAGTGGGCTAAACAGCTGGCTTGTAATGCAGAACAAGGCAGCAGCGCGGGTTCAATTCCCGTACCAGCCTCCCCGAACAGGCGCCGGAATGTGGCGACTAGGGGCTTTTCACAGTAACTTCACTGAAGCCTACTTGTGGCAATCAGCGATTATTATTCTTATGTCTGCGTGCATTTCACCCCCACAACCCAAAGATGTGCAGGTTAGGTGGATTGGCCACACTAAATTACCCCTTAATTGGAAAAAAAAAGAATTGGTACTCTAAATTTATAATTTAAAAAATTGCACTGACTGCGTGCCTTTCACCACCACCAGTCACCCCAAAACACTTGACAGGCAATGAAACACTGCGCGGAGCCCAGATTGGGTGCTCTATTCTTTGGAGTGGCACTTGGGGCTTCCGCCCTCCTGACTGAGAGGCGGAAAGACCGTACCAATTGACAATGAGTGGTGTGGCCTGGATAACTTGCTGATTCATCAGCAAAGCCTAATTTTGTTCAGAAAAAGAAAACAGTTGTACATTTTTAGAAACATACTTCAACAATAACTGGTGCACAGGTATCCGGTAACCACTTTTTCTGACATTCCTGCTGCTGAGTACACGATCCCTCACACCAACCACACCTCATAAAGGACGGTGCTATCTGGCAAGATTTGCAGGTGAGGAAGTGATGACAGCCTGGTCCATCGATTGGCACTTTGGTCACCTGAAAGCCAAAAAAAAAATCCACATATTTCTTTGTAGAATGTTACAAAGCACTCTCCAGGGAACAAATCCTGAATTTAGTCACAATGTCATAATGCACAAGACAGTGTTTTGGTGTAGGATGGGACAAGGAGAGGGGGAGATAATATTTGAATGCACTGATTGTATTACATCCCTGAAATATATTCCAGCCCATGTTAATCTCCACAATATGAAGTAATGAACTTAGAGCTGGCTGATCAGTTTTGATCTCCACGTGTTGTTCAGTTATTGTTAGTTCAGAGATATTTTATCAGCAGAAATACCAGCCCTTTTTCGAGATTCTAGATCAACAGATCAGTAGCGTTATCCCTAAAAGAGGGAGGGGGGGATGGTAATTAGTGTGCGTGGCAACAAGAACACAAATTTGCATTTACTTAAGCACCCTTTACTGTCAAAACTGTTCCAGGGAATTTCACAGACAGAAAAAAAATGAATGCTGAACCGAAGGAGATAATCGGAGAGTGTAGCAAATATGGTGAGAAAGGTGGCCTTTGGAAGAGAGTTAAAGGAGGAGAAGGGATGTGGGGAAGCAGAGGGGGCATCTGGAAGGAATTCCTGACCGTGGGGCTTAGAAATCTGGAGATATGGGTGTCATTATGAGAAATGTACCGAACTGTAAGGGTTAATGTTATGTCCGAATCAACTACTAGAGGGAGCTAGATGCAGACATATATAAGACATCTTCTGGGAGAGTGTTGAGGAGAAGGCTAGAGAACTGACTGTAGGAAAGATAGTGTGAGTGAGAGCAGATCATAGTTATTCTATTACTGTATAAATTAGTGGTAGATGAGTGTAGATTGTATATTAATTGTCAATTATTTAATATATAGAAGTAAGAGGTCGAATTCAATTAAGTAATGTAAATAAATCTTTAGCTTTGTTTCATGCAAAATCTAGTTGCGGTCTTTGTGAACATTACGCCAACCATCCTAGGATCTGAACCACAAAGAACACCACAATATGGCCACCAATTGAGGTGCGGAGGGAAGATGAGTGTACAAGAGGGCAGAGTTTGGAAACAGTGAATTGGTGAGAGAGTTGACCGGCAGGACTAAGAAGGTTACAGAGATAGGGGAGGGGTGCCTCAAAGGGATTCAAACATGTGGACAGGAATTTTGGTTCAAAACATCGGAGGAGTCAAAAATGTGAGAAGAAGGAAAAAGAGAAAATGCCGGACAATCCGACAGCATCTGTGGAGAGAGAAGGGAGCTAATGTTTGGAGTCTGGAGTCCAGACTCGAAACATTAGACCGCATCAGATGGGATTTTACAACAATCAATGCCAGTTGTCCCAGTCACTATCATGGTGGCACTGGAACCTGTGCCCCCAGGGCATTGGTCTGATCCTCTGGATTACTAGCCCAGTATTATTACCAGTGCACCACATTCTCCCACAGCAGCTTTAAAAGTTCAGCTCGGGATTAAATAGGCGGCCTGGACCCAATTCAGATTCCATGGGCAGGGGAGCATTGCATTCAGTTAAAGACATCTCGGGGGAACTCCGACACTACCTGGCAAGAATTTCATGCTAACGTCTGTCCCACGCACATGGCATTTGTCAGCAGCAACATTTCACAATACACTTCAATTTTTGTTAGATTTAAGAGATTTGGGAACAAGTCAATGAAAGGTCACAGGATGCTATTGCACCAATATTGTATTACAGCGCATTAGCTAATGAATTCCTTTCTTATTCCCCCTGGTCTGTTTTCAGCTCAGCTATCCTTCCATAGGATGTAAGAAACAATTCTCTGCAGGCAACTTTAAAATATATAAACCGAGAGATTTTTCCAATATATTCAGTCATTGGATGTGAACATCACTGGCAAGGCTAGCATTTGTTGCCCATTCTTAATCCTGGGGAGGCAGTGGCATGCTGGTATTGTCGCGGGATGAGTAATCGGGGGTAATGCTCTGGGGACCTGGGTTCGAATCACACAATGTCAGATGGTAAAATTTGAATTCAATACAAATATGGAATTAACAGTCTAATGATGACCATGAAGTTGTTGTAAAAATCCATCTGGTTCACTAACCTCCCTTCAGGGACGAACATTTGCCTGGCCCACAGCAATGTAGTCACGGTAGCACAGTGGTTAGCACTGTCCAGATCCCAGGTTCAATTCCCGGGTTGGGTCACTAACTGTGTGGAGTCTTCTCCCCCCTGTCTGCGTGGGTTTCCTCCGGGTGCTCCGGTTTCCTCCCACAGTCCAAAGATGTGCAGGTTAGGTGGATTGGCCATGTTAAATTGCCCTTAGGGCAGCACGGTAGCATTGTGGATAGCATAATTGCTTCACAGCTCCAGGGTCCCAGGTTCGATTCAGGCTTGGGTCACTGTCTGTGCGGAGTCTGCACATCCTCCCTGTGCGTGCGTGGGTTTCCTCCGGGTGCTCCGGTTTCCTCCCACAGTCCAAAGATGTGCGGGTTAGGTGGATTGGCCATGATAAATTGCCCTTAGTGTCCAAAGTTGCCCTTAGTGTTGGGTGGGGTTACTGGGTTATGGGGATAGGGTGGAGGTGTTGACCTTGGGTAGGGTGCTCTTTCCAAGAGCCGGTGCAGACTCGATGGGCCGAATGGCCTCCTTCTGCACTGTAAATTCTATGATTACCTTAGTGTCAAAAACGTTTCGGTGGGCTTACGAGGATAGGGTGGAGGTGTGGGCTTAAGTAGGGTGCTCTTTCTAAGGGCCAGCGTAGACTCGATGAGCCGAATGGCCTCTTTCTGCATTGTATATTCTATGAAATGGCCGAACAATCCACTCTGTTCAAGGGAACTTTAGGTGGCCCAGCCACATCCCATGATCCATTTATTATTTTTTTTAAAGTGCTTGAGAAGGTGGTGGTGAACCGTTGGGTATAGGTACACCCACACTGCTGTGATGCCAAGGTATTGACCCAACGACAGTGAACACTGAAGAAACAGTGATATATTTCCAAGTCAGGAGGGAAACTTGCAGGTGGTGGTGTTCCCATGCATCTGTTCATCCCAAGCCAGTTACATACAGATGTTTTAAGCCATTAAATTAATTTTTGCAGTGGTCTATATCCTCAATAATAGCTGCAAAGCAAAACTGTAAGCTTTCTGAAAAAGCAAACATGGGCAATCTTGTGTAACGTTTTGAATGTAAAGCAGCAGCTCAGGAATGGAAGGTTGGCTATTTTGGTGATATGATTGGTTTAGTGTTCCATTCAGCCCAAATCGAATAAAAGCAAACTCCCCTCGTTCAACTCTTACCTTTTTTCCAGTAACAAACAGCAAGGAATCTTTCAAACGCGCAACCTTCCTGGAAACGGGATCTGAGCCACTCAAGCTGAAATTTGCATGTGGCTTAAAAGATCTTTGAATAATCACCTACAAATGGAAAGGAGATCATTGAGTGAGCTGATGAAACTCAGGAATCAAAGCCCAGCAAGTTCCTTATCCCGGGAACCGTTCTTTTCTGCATCCTTCCTGAAGTGTTGCACTCAGAATTGGGCACAGTACTCCAGTTGAGGCCAGACCAAGGTTTCATACAAGTTTAATATAATCTTTCTGGCTCTTATACTCGTTGCCCTTATTAATAGGGTATTGCATGCATTTAGTTTGGGGGGGTTTTCGTGACTGAGGTGTCCTTCAGTTACAGCTGCAAATTCCAAGTACACTAAGTATTTCAAAGTATTCATCTTCCTGAGGACTTTTCCCCCTTGAGAACCACTGTTGTGCACCTTTAGAAAGTTGAAGTGGCACATCAGAACATTTTTCTTATTCTTTCACGGGATGTGGGCATCTTTGCTTGGTCAGCATTTGTTGCCCAATTCCTAATTGTTCTTGAGCTGAGTGACTTGCTGGGCCATTTCAGAGCGTAGTTAAGAGCCAACCACATTGCTGTGGGTCTGGAGTCACATGTAGGCCAGACCAGGTAAGGATGGCAGATTTCCTGCCGTAAAGAAAACCAGATGGGTTCTTCCAGCAATCAATGATAACCTCATGGTTACCATTACTGAGAGTAGCTTTTAATTCCATATTTATTAATTGGATTTAAATTCCACCAGCTGCCGCACCCCCACAGCATTTGCCTGGGCCTCTCGATTACTCATCCAGTGACATTACCACTGCACCGCTGCCTCCCCCTGTGGAGTGGAGCTGTATTACTCCACATTGTGGTTTTGGTTTATTTTTTCATGGATGACGACATCATCGACAAGACAATGTTGCCCATCACCCATTCCCCTGGAACTGAGTCGCATGCTAGGCCACAAGAGTCAACCACATGGCTATGGGTCTGGAGTCACATGTAGGTCAGGACAGGTAAGGAGGGCAGAATCCTGCCCTGAAGGGTATTAGCGAACCAGATGGGTTTTTAATGACAAATCAACAATAGTCGCAGTTGGTGCAAATCCTGTTATGGCTGTAAAGCTTTGCCACAGGATCATAACAGGATTTGCGCCGGCAAGATTTCAAATGGCATGTGGCGCTGTGGTTAGCACTGCTGCCTCACGGCGCCGAGGTCCAAGGTTCGATCCCGGCCCCGGGTCACTGCCCGTGTGGAGTTTGCACATTCTCCCTGAGCGAGATTCTCCAACCCCCCACCGGGTCGGAGAATCGCCGGGGGCTGGCGTGAATCCCGCCCCCGCCGGTTGCCGAATTCTCCGGCACCGGATATTCGGCGGGGGCGGGAATCGCGCCGCACCAGTTGGCGGGCCCCCCCCCCCCCCCCGCAATTCTCCGCCCGGATGGGCCGAAGTCCCGCCGCTAAAATGCCTGTCCCGCCGGCGTAGATTAAACCACCTACCTTACCGGCGGGACAAGGCGGCGCGGGCGGGCTCCGGGGCCTCCACACGGACAGTGACCCTGGGCCGGGATCGAACCCGGGTCCTCAGCACCATGAAGCAGCAGTGCTAACCACTGCGCCACCGTGCCGCCCTTTCTGTACCGGATGCTTTGAGGGGTTCCAATGATCTGCAATTCTCTCACAAACATGTTTTCATAAGTCTGATGGCTGTACTTTCAATATTGTGATTGGAACACGGTAGTGAACTCCCCTCTAACATTAATTTCCTTGGACGCAAAGGAATTAAAAACACGAGAGGAATAGCGTCGTCAGAAGCAAATGAAAAGGTTCCATCAGGTGATCTTTTGCAAAATCAAAACAGTTTGGGAAATTAGTGCTTCTTTTTACTGGCAAACTGCATGTCAAGGAAGAGCTCCGTCAGTAAGTGCTCCCTTGTACAAGCACACTGACCTCAGCAAAAGAGAAAGAGCTGTTTTAGTCCAGGGTAAAGGAAACAGATTTACAGCAGGAGAAATGAGGTATTCGATGTACGTCACTCAATTCCTGCAAAGTAAACAAGCCTTTGGTTCTAAAGCTCCATTCCCTTAAGGAATTTGTGCAGAAATTTCAACACAGAATTCAAAGTGAGAGGTCAGGGGCAAAAGATTTCTCACAAACGATTTTAAAAGTTGCCAAAATGCAGACCACTTAATGGCGTTAATACTTTTTCTTGGCAAATCAGACGTAACGCAAGTCACGCAGTTTATACAGAAAAGGCAACTGAAACAAAACATCCAAAAAGGTTTATCCATCAAGAATTTTATCAATTCCTCGATGAAAAGCTAAGCGATCACACATGACACTGAAATGCAAGCTCACCAAATACTGGTTTTGTTGCAACTTCTTTTGTTTTTAAATATTTTTCAACAGTAAGGGAATCAAGGGTCATTGGGATAAGGCGGGAAAGTGGAGTTGACGACTATATCAGATCAGTCATCTCATTGAATGGCGGAGCAGACTCGATGGGCCGAATGGCCTACCTCTGCTCCCACGTCTTAAGGTCTTACGCTAATTATACACAGATAATTTTACAAATACACTGGACACTACAATTGGTCGACCAGCGAAGGAATGTATTCTCTTCAAAACGATCACATAATGCACGGGATTCGTAATGTTTAATTTCTTCCCAATTTGGGACTCAACTGGAACCAAATACATGTAGTTCCACCTTTATCTAACTCTAATTTTGACAGTGTCCTGTCAGAATTTGGATCAAAACAGTGTAGCAAATATCTTACAGTACTGGCACCAGACTGGAGCAGTTATGTAAAGTAAAATCACCATTGTCACAAATGACCACAGGTTGTTCTCCCCTTTGAGGGGGAGGGCTGGCTGGTGGTTATTTGACTGGAGGGCCTGTGGTGATGTGCATCAATGTAAATGCATGTAGGCTGGCTAGACACTAGAGGGAGCACCAAAGACATCACACACTCAACCAATAGATCAGTTAGATAGGACAGGACCAATGGACACTCACGATACACATGGAGGTGACACAACCACGGGGGGGGCATTACACCAACCCGTATATAAAGGACACCACACACATGATCTGCCTCTTTCCAGTGGAGACAGTCAGTGAGTACAGACACAGGGTTGATTCAATATTAGACCCACCACGTGGATTGCAGCAACTGGTTAGTCAGTCTGGGTAGCTATAGTAGGATTAGCAGTAGTGTCAAACCCGAGTAATAGAAGTGTAAATAGTTTGATAAACGTGTTGAAGTTATCTCCACGTCTGAACCTTCCTTTGTCAAGTGCACCACAAGGAAGCCGCTTATGTTATACCTACAACATAACAAATCAGGGCCGTCACACCTCAGGTGAGGGGCAAGGTTGAGAGGGTGGTGCCTTCACGAATAACCTCAGGCAGTACGTGAATTGAACCCGCGCTGTTGGCATCGCTCTGCATCACGAACCAGCTGTCCAGTCAACTGAGTTAAACCCTGGGGGGGAAACCGGAGCACCCGGAGGAAACCCACGCCGACACGGGGAGAAACTGCAAACTCCACACAGATAGTCACCCGAGGCCGGAATTGAACCCTTGTCCCTGGCGCTGTGAGGCAGCAGTGCTAACCACTATGCCGTCGGCCTGCCCTTCAATGGCTGTGAGGCAGCTGGCAACCCGCCAACTCTTCGGGCGGTGGGGCGAGAAACACTGCAATCCATTTTGTGTGTACATTCCCAAAGATAGGCACATCCCAGTAAACACCGCACAGTTATACACATTTGCAGGGCTGAAATATACCACTGACAAATTTAAGCAATGGATTTGCCGTCTGATTCCATTTCGGTTGCTGTTCAAAATGCCCCGAGGCCGATCGCGATGATGTGTCGGCTGGTACAATACAGTCATTAGAAAAGTGCAATCATAGAATTTACAGTGCTGAAGGAGGCCATTCGGCCCATCGAGTTTGCACCGGCCCCAGCACTGTTGCTTCGCAGCTCCACAGTCCCAGGGTCGATTCCCAGCTTGGGTCACTGTCTGTGCGGAGTCCGCACGTTCTCCCTGTGTCTGCGTGGGTTTCCTCCGGGTGCTCCGGTTTCCTTCCACAGTCCAAAGATGTGCAGGTTAGGTGGATTGGCCATGTTCAATTGCTCAGTATCCAAAATTGCCCTTAGTGTTGGGTGGGGTTGCTGGGTTGTGGGGATAGGGTGGAGGTGTTGACCTTGGGTAGGGTGCTCTTTCCAAGAGCCGGTGCAGACTCGATGGACCGAATGGCCTCTTTCTGCACTGTAAATTCTATGGTAATCTATGAAATGCTGTCTCATTAGCTGCCCCCGGACCTAAACTTGGTAAGAGACTGGCCTGGTTTGATGGGTGACAATCCCAGAGAGCCAGCGAGCACAGTTGTTGAAGCTACGAATGACCACCGCGTCGTCAGGTGTGATGTGTTGAAGAGGTCGCTGTCAAACTGGGCAACGCCCTTGCAAATCTTGGTTACGGTGCACCTTTGCACCAATGTCTAGGAGAATCAAACTCAGTCGGGTGCAATACCTACGACCCAATAACATATCAGCGGGGGCCACCCCAGTCACCACGTGCGGTGTCCACCGAGCCCATTGGCTGTTTCTTTAGTCCCCGGTTAACCATCAGCGCGGCTCTTGCTGCCAAGCCATTCGGTGCCGGATAGTATGGGGCAGTGCGGGCATGCCGAATCCCTTTGACTTTCACAAAAGCAGCAAATTCTTCGCTGGTCAAAGAGGCCCCATTATCTGTTACGAGCACCTCATGATCCTGTGGGTGGAATAGAAATGTGCAATTGCTCGATAGTCGCCCTGGATGTGATCGTCGCCATCTTGTGGACCTCCAGCCATTTCAAGAGGGTGTCCACCAGGACGAGAAACATTGAACCCAGGAATGGACCGGTGAAATTGGTGCGTACGCGAGCACAAGGGCGCCCCCGGCCACTCCCAAGGATGTGGGGATGCCGTCGCGGGGGCTTCTGGTGCTCTTGACACATTGAGCATGTTGGGCCAACGACTCGATATCTGTGTCCAAACTCGGCCACCAGACGAAGCTTCTCACCAGCATCTTCATTTTGGACAGTCCGAGGTGTCCGTTGTGAAGGTCCTGCAATATACAATTGCCTGGCCCTTCGCTGGAACAACAACCCTCATGTCCTTCAGGAGGATACCATCTTCCATGGTCAGCTCCAAGAACTTTGAGGAGAGAGCCTTCAACTCCCCTGGTAGCCGTCTGTGTTGGCCACCTTAGAGCACCGGATGCCGCACCTTGGTCAGGGTGGGGTCGGTTTGCGTTCAGTCACGAATGCACAATGCAGTGACGGGAAAGGAGGCCATGAAATTCAGGACAGCAATCACTTCATCCGCCGTAGGGGGGTCTGCGGATTTGGAAGGCGGCTCCACACACTGGCTTCCGCAATCCTGTGCGGTGCTCGAAAGGGTATTCAGAAGCAGCCAATAACATGGCTCAGCATTGACTCCTTGCAAAAGCTATCGACAGGTCGCCTTGTCTTCACAGAAGAGGCCCTGCAACGGATCCGTGATGATAAAGAAATGGCGGCCACTGATGAAACCACTCTACACCAAATACTGCCGGCAGCCTTCTTTCTCGATCTGAACATATTTTTCTCAGCCATAGCCAGCGTCCGGGAGGCAAAGGCAATCGCCGTTTATGGCCATCGTTGACCCGATGAGACAGGACTGCCCCTGCCCCAGACGGTAATGCATCACAAGTGACGAATAAAGGTTTCAAAGGGTCGAAATGTGTCAACACCCTTAAAGAGTAGAACTGCCCTTTCACCTTCTTAAACGCCTCATCATGGGCCTTGCTCTATTCCCAAGGCTGGTGCTTCTTGAGGAGCAGGTGAAGGGGGCCAGCATGGTGGCCAAATTCGGGTTGAACCTGCCATAATAATTGACCATTCCAAGAAAAGAGCAAAGCTCAGTGGCACCTTGTAGGGTGGGGGCCATTTTGATGGCGCTCACTTTCTCGGCAGACGGATGCAGGCCGTCTTGGTCCACCCGATACCCCAAATATACAACTTCTTTCACGTGGAACACGCACTTCGCGCGGCGCAGATGGACCCCATTCTCTGAAAAAACCTTCAGCCCCACCTCGAGGTTCTGCAAACCTTATTGTTCCATGGTCCCCGTGACTAACACGTCATCGAAGTAAACCGCAACGCACGGCAATCCGGGCAGGATATTCGCCATGACGCGCTGAAAGACTGCGCACGCCGAGGATACTCCAAACGGGAACCTGTTGTACTCCTAGAGTCCCTGTGCGTATTGATCATGACGTACTTCCGTGATGATTTGCCGAGCTGCAGCTGTAGATAAGTGTTGCTCATGTCCAATTTCATAAATGTACAGCCACGGGCCAATGGAGCATCATGATCCTTGTTTTTTTTTATATAACCTTAGAGTACCCAATTCATTTTTTCCGATGAAGGGTTAATTTGGCGTGGCCAATCCACCGATCTGCGGGGCTGGTTTGGCACAGGGCTAAATCACTGGCTTTGAAAGCAGACTAAGGCAGGCCAGTAGCAATTCCCGTCCCAGGCTCCCCGAACAGGCGCCGGAATGTGGCGACGAGGGGCTTTTCACAGTAACTTCATTTGAAGCCTACTTGTGACAATAAGCAAATTTCATTTCCATTTCATCTTTGGGTTGTGGGGGCGAAACCCACGCAAACACGGGGAGAACGTGCAAACTCCACACGGACAGTGACCCAGAGCCAGGATTCGAACCTGGGACCTCATCGACATGAGGCAGCAGGGCCAACCACTGTGTTGCCCAATCAAGATCCTTAATTCGAGGTAAAAGATAACGGTCGAATCTCAAAGCCATGTTCGCCGTCGATTTATAGTCTCTGCAGAGACAAACTATCTTATCCGGCTTCATCACAGGCGCTGCCCAGTCAGCGAAGTGCGCAGGTCTATTGATGCCCAAACTCCCCCAGTGACAAAGTTCAGTCTCGACTTTCTCCATTAAAGCAGGGCAAATGGGCGGGCATGAAAATAGCGGGGATAAGAATCCGAAAACATAGCATGGAATAACTAAATCCCAAAGATTGTTATTGTTCTGCTTGAACTACGAAATTGACAAACTCCCACATGGAGAGTAAACACTGAAAAACACTTTGCACTTCTCGTTCAGCCAATGCTCACAAAACCACTTTGCAATGTCAAAACTTTCCATTATCTAATCAGTACCAATAAGGGTGCTGCTATGGTGCCGGCAGCAACCTACAGGTCAGGTGTTTAGACCCCATGACAGCAATTTATACAACTAAATCGAATAAACCTGGTCAGCTCACACTGAACAAGACCAATCATGGAACTACCAGATTGTTGCAAAGATTCTGCTGGGTTAACAAAGAAATATTTTTATCACTTACATAGCACCTTTCACGACTTCCGAAAGTTTCAAAGCAATTTTACATCCAATTAAATACTTATCAAGTGCATTCACTGTTGTCAACAGCCAACTTGCTCCCAGCTAGCTCCCACAAACAGCATGTAAATAACTGGATCATCCATAGTTTTTATTTTAATCCAGTGAGGGATAGATATTACAATGATGGTGGGGAGGGATGCCTTACCTTTTCTCGAAATAGTGGCAAAGGTTCTGTGTCCAGCTGAGAGTGCCTTGATTTAGCGCTACGTCAACAAGATGGCACCTCTGACAGTGCAGCATGTCCTCAGTGTTGCACTGAAGAGTCAGCATGGATACGTGTCGCAAATGAAGGGGATTAACTTGCCACCTAGGGCTTACAGTACAGGGACTTACAGAGACTGCGTCTGGCGTACTGTGTACAATTCTGGGGCGAAATTCTCCGACCCCCCCCCGCCGGGTCGGAGAATCGCCGAGGGCTGGCGTGAATCCTGCCCCCGCCGGTTGCCGAAGTCTCCGGCACCGGAGATTCGGCGGGGGCGGGAATCGCGCCGCGCCGGTTGGCGGGCCCCACCCCGTGCGATTCTCCGGCCCGGATGGGCCGAAGTCCCGCCGCTAAAATGCCTGTCCCGCCGGCGTAAATTAAACCACCTACCTCACTGGCGGGACAAGGCGGCGCGGGCGGGCTCCGGGGTCCTGGCGTGGGCCGGGGTCCTGGTCCAGGGCGATCTGGCCCCGGGGGGTGCCCCCACGGTGGCCTGGCCCGCGATCGGGGCCCACCGATCCGCGGGCGGGCCTGTACCGTGGGGGCACTCTTTCCCTTCCGCCTCCGCCACGGTCTCCACCATGGCGGAGACAGAAGAGACTCCCTCCACTGCGCATGCGTGGGAATGCTGTCAGCGGCCACTGACGCTCCCGCGCATGCGCCGCCCGGAGATGTCATTTCTGTGCCAGCTGGCGGGGCACCAAAGGCCTTTTCCGCCAGCTGGCGGGGCGGAAATTCGTCCGGCGCCGACCTAGCCCCTTAAGGTTGGGGCTCGGCCCCCAAAGATGCGGAGCATTCCGCACCTTTGGGGCGGCGCGATGCCCGTCTGATTTGCGCCGTTTTGGGCGCCAGTCGGCGGACATCGCGCCGTTTCCGGAAAATTTTGCCCCTGATCTCCTTACCCAAGAAAGGATATAATTGTATTCAAAGCAGTTCATGTGACTGGTTCCTGAAAGAAGGGGTTAGCTTATGAGGAAAATTTGAGTAGATTGGGCCTGTACCCAAAAGAATAAGGGGTGATCTTACTGAAACGTACAATATCCTGAAAGGTTCTACAGGGTGGCAGCTGGGAGGATGTTTCCTCTTGTGAAGGAATCTAGAATTCAGCGACACAATTTAAAAATCGTCACTGAATATATTTAAGGTTGAGTCAAGAGATTTTTAATTGACAAGGGAGTAAAGGGTTATGGGGGGGGGCGTTGAGGCCACAGTCAGTTCTTACCAAATGCCAGCATCGGCTCGATGGGCCATAAAGCCTATTCCTGCTCCTACTTCTTGTATCCTTGTACAAAAGGCCAACTGAAAATTCACAGTCAACTTGTGCACCCCACTCCCAGCGGGCAGCACGGTAGCATAATGGTTAGCACAGTTGCCTCACAGCTCCAGGGTTCCAGGTTCAATTCCCGGCTTGGGTCACTGTCTGTGCGGAATCTGCACGTTCTCCCCATGTCTGCGTGGGTTTCCTCCGGGTGCTCCGGTTTCCTCCCACAGTCCAAACATGTGCAGGTTAGGTGGACTGGCCACGTTAAATTGCCCTTAGCTAAGGTGGGGTTACTGGTATACGAGGATAGGGAGGTGTGGGCTTAAGTGGGGTGCTCTTTCCAAGAGCTGGTGCAGACTCGATGAGCCGAATGGCCTCCCTTCTGCATTGTAAATTCTATGAGTAAGCCAGCCACCTGAGGCAGCCTCCTGAGGCAAGACCGTGGAGGGCAGGGGTCAGTGATCCAGGCTGACTTTGAGGCCTACACGGCCTGCCTAGCCAAAGCTGCGGCCGTGGGCCACCTTCGACTGCTGGTTACATTTTATTTGTAAACGTTGTAGCCGACAGTGTTGGAGCGATTTAATCTCGCAGCAAAGGAAGTCACGTTAGCAAGAGAACTCTGCCATCGAAAATAAAAGAGAGGTGGGGTGAGAGGAGGCTGCATCCTTTCAGATAAAGAGTACAGCTATTGTCCTAATCCAGCACCAATGATCAGAGGTATTGTAACCCACCCACCCCAATCCAACTCGTGAACCTGTATGTAACTGGTGAGGAGGAAATGGTGTACATAAATAATAATAATATTAGTGTCACAAGTAGGCTTACATTAACACTGCAATGAAGTTACTGTGAAAAGTCCCGAGTCGCCACACTCCGGCGCCTGTTTGGGTACACAGAGGGGGAATTCAGAATGTCCAATTCACCTGACAAGCACGTCTTTCGGGATTTGTGGGAGGAAACCGGAGCACCCGAAGGAAACCCACACAGGCACAGGGAGAACGTGCAGACTCCGCACAGACAGTGACCCAAGTGGGAATCAAACCTGGGACCCTGGCGCTGTGAAGCAACAGTGCTAACCACTGTGCGACCGTGCCGCCCTGACTAAGTGCCCTGAGCAAGTGTCTAGAAGGTGAAGAAGGGGGGGTGTCAGGTCTGGAATGTGGTGTAATTGTGCTCTTGCAAAAAGGAAGGGAATGTTTGGGAACTACATGGCGGTCAAAATATTGCTGAAATTATCAAAGAATTTGTAACTGGAGCCCCACATGGGCTTGTTTGCTTGGAGACCGAGAAGTTGGTGGAGACAAGTCAATGTCTCGTTATCATCATGCATGATCTGAAGAACATGGAACTAGATATGCCAGGTGGACAAAACCTGATCATGCTGCCAATAACCGAGGGGATGACCAGGCAGATGAGAGGGTCGACCATCTTTGACGGACGTAGGGCACCTGTGACGTCTGTCAACAGATAGTTGACCAATCACAGCCTTGAGGAGGTAGCTTCAGATTATCCAGGCAGGCAGGATGCACAGAGCAGGGTAAAATAAATTGTGCTCAAGACAAAGCAGTCTGACCAACCACTTGGAGACCAGAAAGAAAGAACTGGTCACTCGCTCCATTCCGACTCTCGGCAAACCCAAGCGGCCTTGCCCACCTGGATACGCGAGTTAATTCTTATTGAGTGCAAATTTTGGAATGCTGAATAAACGTGCTGTGTGCAAACAATAATTTGGCAGACTTGAGTTGTTGATACTCAGAGAAAGCCTCCAAACCAGAAGTAGGGAGTTAACCCACAGTACAGGACCAAGATGGAGTCCCGGCCCTTGCTGTCAAAACATCTTTTACCTGTAAAATTCTTCCATCTGCTGTTCCAAGGTGGCCCACGGTGAAATTTCCTATTACAGATACAATGATGGACGTTAGCTTAGTATTATCCAGCGCTCCATCAAATCTATCGATGCGACTGAGGGCTTGCGACGTCTTGGTTGGTTTTTCCCAACACTCTCTCATTTTCTGAAAAAGGGAAGAGAAAGCAAAGGTAGATCATTGTAATTGCAGAAATAATCGTGTATCAAGCTGCTGCAGAAGGGATAATAAAACTCATCTGGCAGAATGTGAGCAAAATTGCACCAGAGGTTGGGAAGAGCAACATATCTCGAGTGGCATTGCTTCGTGTCAGAGGTTAGCCTGTGGGGGTTGGTTGTGAATGTCTGAAGCAGTAGTAATAGCAACGTAAGCATTTAGAAACTGTGAGGGATTAAGACTTCAACCTGTATCATTTTCTTAGACAATATACAGAGATATGCTCATTGTCCTCTCTAAAAATTTCAAACCGGACAAAGAGCTAAAATGGCTAAATCTATGTCTGTCCGTGACCCTGAACAAAGGGCGTCACCTGGCAGTATCGAGAAGACTTATGCCTCGTTATCCCTGAAGAGCCACTAATGACCTCCGGAAGGCTGCACAGACCAAACGCAAAGATTGTTGTACAAACGCCACCTGCATTTTAGAACCCAGACTGGCCTACAGGAGTCTGCAAAGGCAAAGGGCCCCGCAACCTTCTCAGTGATTGAGACATTTAGCAATCTCGGGGATCCAGACGAGGGCTCTGGACCAGGTTGGACACCTGACCCCGTCTACATTCTGCTAGAAATAGTGTGCCATCACCCACAAAACTGATTAATCTCTGCATATCTATCTCATTGTGTGAAGTCGACGCCACCAAAAAGTGATGTATCCGTCTTGGTTTTCAGCTCACTGACATCAGTGAAGGAATACCTCATTAGCGTTAATTGCAGATTCTGGAACCTACGCAAAACAATATTTCTTTACTCGATGCAAATATTTCACTTCCCTAACCCTCTTTTACTCTGTGAATGCAAAGGAGGCGATGTTGGAACACTCCTCCCATGGTCTGAATGTGTGTAAATAAAGTAACCCTTCGAGGTCATCCAATCTCAAGTTTGCTGTGGAGTTATTTTGTTTTGTAAATTTAGAGTACCCAATTCAATTTTTCCAATTAAGGGGCAATTTAGCTTGGCCAATCCACCTAGCCATGCTAACACGGGGAGAATGTGCAAACTCCACACGGACAGTGACCCAGAGCCGGGATCGAACCTGGGACCTCGGCGCCATGAGGCAGCAGTGCAAACCACTGCACCACCGTGCTGCCCTCTGCTGTGGAGTTATTAATCGAAAATTGGATCACACAGAGGGGTGATAAGAGGAGAAATTAGTGCTGTCTAAATTAACTCCCTGCCTGTCTGTAACAGAATACATTTTTTTAAAAAAATTTAGAGTACCCAATTCATTTTTTCAAATTAAGGGGCAATTTAGCGTGGCCAATCCACCTACCCTGCACGTCTTTTCGGTTGTGGGGGCAAAACCGACGCAGACACGGGGAGAATGTGCAAACTCCACACAGACAGTGACCCAGAGCCGGAATCGAACCTGGTACCTCGATGCCGTGAGGCAGCAGGGATAACCCACTGCGCCACCGTGCTGCCCTGAAGACATTTATAAGAATGACAGCAACATCTATTTCACAATTCCTCAGAAAATAGTACTCGCCCCTCGTGCATTGCGCTGCGTGTATTTTTCTTAAAATGTGTATCTTGTCTGATATTCTTTCAGGTGGACTTGGTTGGTTTAATAAATTGGATGAACAATCCTGGTACAAACACAGGCATTGTCATTTCCTGGCTTATTATAGAAAATAAAATGGGTTTCGAATAAACAAAAAGAACACCAATGTTGAACACACAGTTAGCAAATACACGGTTATTCAGCATGCATTCAAGTCAGCAAAGGTCACAAAGAGTCTGATAAGAGGTAGAAAGAGGGAGGAGGCAGAGGAGAAGTCGGAACCCCCCATTACAGAGCAGGCTCGACAGGCAAAAACCAGCAAAGTCAAGGCGCTGTGAGGTAGGTAAGGAAGAACCAAGAACATGGCATTGGTGGAGGGGAAGGGCCGGGACAGAGGACGACGGTAAATCATAGCATCACAGTTTGCATTCACCAAGTTTGAAGGCAGGTAGAGCACGGTTACATTTCAACAGGAGTTGGGCAGTTTTTTAGCACATTAAAATGTATTTCTTAAAACCTCTCATATTTATTACGATGTTGCAAACTGTGCTTTAACGTTTTAACTTGCTGGGAGAGCAAGAGGCAAAATAAATATTTCTCAAAGAATATATTGAGTAATTTAATTGGTTGACCCTCTCCATTCTTTTACTACAAGGTTCACAGAATGCGTTACTCATAAGAGTTAGACAGCGGATAAGGAAGCCACTCAGCCCATCATCTCTATGCTATCCCTCTGCCCCGCTTGGATCTAAAGCCCCGGATCTTCCCCAGCTTCAGGTTTTCTATCATTCTTCAGGTATTTTCTCATTCAAACTTCACTGGTACACGGACTGTATGCTCAGCTGTGATTTGTCTACGTTTGTCTACATCAGCTGAAGGAAAGGTGGATGCCGTGTGATCAGCTAAGGGTAGTGGTGTGGGCAGCACGGTGGCACAGTGGTTCGCACTGCTGTCTCACAGCGCTGAGGACCCGGGTTCAATCCCGGCCCCGGGTCACAGTCCGTGTGGAGTTTGCACATTCTCCCCGTGTCTGCATGGTTCTCACCCCGCCAAACCCAAAGATGTGCAGCGTAGCTGGATTGGCCACGCTGAATTGCCCCTTCATTGGAAATAAAATTAATTGAGTACTTTCAATTTTTTTTAAAACGTATCTAAAAAAAGAGAGATAGTTATAGGAGAGCCACAAGGTCTTTAATTCAGCCTCAGTTACTTACCCCCATCCCTGCTACTTCAACAGAAGCAATGTTTACTTTCATCACGAGTCTGCCAGGGTCAACACCATTTTGGTGCATGGTGTTTATATGGATCTGCAAATATATTCCAGAATAGCACTACAAGCACAGGCCATCCATGTGCAAATATACAACAGCAACCTTTATATTTATGTGGCATCTTTAACATCCTAAAACATCCCAAGATGCTTCCCAGGAGAGTTCTGAAGTACAGTTTGACACCCGAGCCACAGAAAGGTTGATGGCTGAGATCTTAGTCAAACGATAGATTTCGAGGAGTGTCTTTAAGGAAGAAAGCAAGGTTGAACATAGAACATACAGTGCAGAAGGAGGCCATTCAGCCCATCGAGTCTGCACAGACCCACTTAAGCCCTCACTTCCACCCTATCCCCGTAACCCAATAACCCCTCCTAACCTTTTTGGTCACTAAGGGCAATTTATCATGGCCAATCCACCTAACCTTCACATCTTTTGACTGTGGGAGGAAACCGGAGCACCCGGAGGAAACCCACGCACACACGGGGAGAACGTGCAGACTCCGCGCAGACAGTGACCCAGCGGGGAATCGAACCTGTGAAGCCACAGTGCTATTCACTTGTGCTACCGTGCTGCCCAAAGGATGAGGTGGTGAGATTTATGGTTCCAGAGCTTGGGATCTAGGGCAGCTGAAGGCATATACACCAATGTTGGAGCAATTGAAATCAGGGATGCTCATGAGACCAGAATCAGACGAGTGCAGGTATCTTGGAGCGGGTGTGGGGCTGGAGGAGATCACAGAGGCGGGGAGGGACAGGATCAGGCAGGGATTTGAAAAAAAAGAATGAGAATTCTTGTCACATTGACAGGGGGCAATGTAGGTCAGTAAGCAGAAGGTCAGTAGGTGAACGGGACCAGATGCAAGTGAGGACACGGTAATTTTAGAAAAGCCTCAAGTTCCTGGAGGGGAAAATTGGAGAAGCCAGCTGGCGGTGTGTTGAAATACTGAAGTCTAGACAAAGGCATGAATGAGGACTTCAGATGTTCTGAGGCATGAGCAACATTGGGCAATATTACAGAAGTGGATGTAGGTGGTCTTAGCAATGGCATGGATATGGCCAACAGTTCATCCCAGAGTCAAATATGCGACTAGTCTGGTTAAGTCTCAGACACTTGTCAGAGAGAGGGCCAGTATCGGTAATTAGGAAATGGAATTTGGAACGGGGACAATTTTTTTGCAGCATTGAGTTTGCAGACCAAAAGGTCTGAGGTTCGCTCCCCAGTCCCTGCTGAGCTAGCCAATCTGCAATTGGCCTCTGCAGCCTAGGTTAGAGAGGGAGTTCCAGATGACAAAGGGACATCTGGACTCGAAACGTCAGCTCTTTTCTCTCCCTACAGATGCTGCCAGACCTGCTGACATTTTCCAGCATTTTCTTTTTGCTTAGAGAGGGAGCCATCAGAAAGCGGGTACGGACGAGAATTTGTTTTTCTAAAATAAAATACAAAGATTGCAGCAAGTATTGAAATTTCTTCAAAAGGGAGTTTCGAGAAAGATCACAGATACCGTACCTAAGTACAGCTGTAAAAAGGCCCATCTTGCTGAAGCACTCATCAGAACAATTTACAAGAATACCAAATTGTAAACGGAACAACAATCGATACCCCATGAGAAGAGAGTGCTGATTTGTTGGCAAGTGGACGGTGAACGTAGTTTACAATTAACCAAAACAGATGACAGCCCTTTCCTGGCTCATTCTCCACAGCAATGCCTTGGCAAACCAGTGTCAGCCTGCCTGGTTTGGATTTAAACAAAGCCTGACAGTTAACTTGTCAGTTATCAGTTAACTGGTGCATTCTCCACACCAACGTCTCTACCAATCGGGGTTCACTTGCCAACCAATCAGCACTCTCTTCTCATGCGGTATAAATTGTTGATTCCTTTACATTTGGGATTCTTGCAAGTTGCCCTGATGAGTGGATGAGGAAAATCTTCGACAATGTGCCTCTTTTTTTAGCAATCACTCAAGAGGACATCACAGATACATGGCATTATTTCAAAGAGAACAGGGGAGTTCTCCCTGGTGCCCTGGCAACTATTTATTCCTGAATGAGCTTCACCAAAACAGATTGTTTGGTTATTATCACATCATTGTTTGTGGGATCTCACTCTGTTGCCACATTTCCTACAAAAGGGATTACACTTGAAAAGTACATCATTGGCTGTAAATTGGCACATCCTGAGGTTAAGGGGTCATATATGCAGCATAGAAGAAGGCTATTCAGCCCATTAGGTCTATGCTGGCTCCCCACAGAGCAATCCAGTCAATTCCACCACCCCGCTTGATGCAAAAAAGCTTATATAAATACAGGACATTCTTTTCCGAAATTACTAATGCCACCACCGTTACATCACAGATTGCGTCCGTGCGGTGTTATTTTAATCCATTCTGTTTTTGAACTTCGCTCTCTGTAAGTTACTGAGTTCATGCTGTCGTGAAACGTTCATCTTTCGGAGCACAAACTTTGTAAACAGCAAAATCAGCGAGATGAAAAATCAAGCTTTCGGAGCGCATTGCCCCTGGATGTGAACAGCTGCCTTAAAGTACAACTATTCCCTTTTAAGTGTACTGGCTTCTTTGCAAAACCTGAGTTACTATACGGGTGCCTCATGCTGACTCATGCTCCATTGCCTTTAGTGAACTATCTGTTGGAGTGTTGAAATATCAGTTCTGTGAGCTCACGCTCCAGTAACCATGAACTATTACTGAACCCAGCATTCTTTAAGATGCCTAGAGTTGGACATCAAACGATATGGTCAATGAACAACACGTTGACATTATCCTCCATCCTCCTGACCATAAAGAATGGATTCCTGCATTATTCCACCCATCCTATTCAGCATGACCCACAAGAGCCAACATTTCCTCAAAGTCCTGAACTAGTCGGCAACACAAACATCGGACAACCCTCGACACAGGTCTCACTATATCGTAGAATAGAAAATGGTTCTCATCTTGCACTTGCCTTTCAGCCCCCCATGATACCAATTTCTTCAATATCTTTTAAAAACCTAAACCCAGATAAATACACCATGCATATATGGAATTAATAAAACAAAACCGTTTCAGTAGTTTACAGAGCCAGTAATGGAAGTTGATTTACTGTTTAGTAAAGTCACTAAGCCCCATTATGTGTGCACTTATCAATAGATGCAGAAATTTACAAGGGACATAGTTTGCATTCGTGATTCAGTGGTAGAATTCTCGCCTGCCAAGCGGGAGGCCCGGGTTCGAGTCCCGGCCAATGCAAGACAACTCTTTATGGGCGGCACGGTAGCACACTGGTTAGCACTGTTGCTTCACAGCACCAGGGACCTGGGCTCGATTCCAATCTTGGGTCACTGTCTGCGTGGAGACTGTACGTTCTCCCCGTGTCTGCGTGGGTTTCCTCCAGGGGCTCCGGTTTCCTCCCACAAGTCCAGAAACACGTGCTGTTAGGCGAACAGGACATTCTGAATTCCCCCTCTGTGTACGCGAACAGGCGCCAGAGTGTGGCGACTAGGGGATGTTTACAGTAACTTCATTGCAATGTCAGTGTAAGCCTACTTGCAACACTAATAAAGATTGCGATTATTCAATCAGCGGGCAAAATGTGGCGATGTAAGGAGAGATTTGGTAACCCATGTACGCAGTTCACTACATTCCGTACCTGTGACCTTAATCACTAAAGCTCATGGGATGTTGGCCTTTATCTATAGAGGACACAAAGTGGAAAAAAACATCAATTCTACTGTACAGAACCTCTAACTGGAATACTGCATCAACTTTGGGTAGCGCACTCAAGCAATGTAAATGCTCAACACGAGTGTACAATGAATTGGAGCTAGATATTGGATTTAGTTGCAACTTTACGATGCAGTGACCCCTCAGTTCAATTATACGATTCATGGTTCTGCAACACACTAAAATCCACTGCTTTGTAATAATTCGGCTGGTTCCTAATTTCCTGTGGCCCACGACTTTTCATTTATCCTTTCGGGAATGCACCTGCTGTCTGGAAGCGCTGAAAGAGCTGGGAGAAGCTTTCTACAACACCAGCTTCTTAACACAGTCAAAAATAAAAACGCCACAATGTATTTTCGAGTCACGAGGAGAGACGTTAGGACAAGTGGCCAAATGCTTTGCCAACACGGCGTGTTTCAAAAAGGATTGAGAGGAGGAGAGGTTTAGAGAGGGAGTTCCAGACCTTGGGGCTGAGGCAGCTGCATATCCAACAGTGGAGTGGTTATAATCGGGGTTGCTCGAGGTTGGAATTGAAGAAGGGCAGATTTTGCAGAAGGTTGTCGGGCTGGCGGAGGTGATAGGGAGTGGCGAGGCCATGGAGAAATCAGAACACAGTGCGGGAAGTTCAATATTTATAACAGGAAATTACTTTGCAGGCAGGAAAAGAAGCTAAGCGCATTTAGAGAAATGCTAGATTAATGCCAGAAGCCTTGGATTTACATCTTCATCATTGAGCTGTTGCAGTAAAGAAGTTCAGTAAAAAAAATCATAATATTCAACTACCCTGACCTTACATCATACTGCATACATTGAGTTCCATGAGAAATGGACAAACACTGCACCGACTCCAGTACAATCTACCCCTGCTGACAAGATCCCAGAATGTCCACCGTGTCATGTGAGAGTACCTTTAAGAAATGGGATTTATCAAACAGCTGCAGTGATGTCAGAGTGTGGGTGGAGCTGGGCTGCCTGCTTTACTTTTGCTTTGGGCTGGCAGCTACAGGGTGTGTTTAGTTTCGTTTTGCAGATTGGGAGCTGCATCCAAAGAAACTAGGTGTAATTCTGATCTCTGTATGAAAAGAATGCCTTCAGATCACTTGCTAATTTAGCAGTGATAACTGCTCTCAGTAGAGAATTTAAACCTGCTGTCTTTCTGTAAAAAGGGTTTTTTGTCTTATGGATGTTGCAAGGAAAGATTAAGGGTTACTTATAGAGTACTGTATTCTTTGGGGGGAGTATTTGCGTTGATAGCTGCTAAGATGTTTACTGTGTGTGTTTAAAAATCTTAATTGAATTCATAGAATAAACATTGTTTTTGTTTAAACATACTTTAGCTCTCTGTTGCACCACACCTGTAAAGTGGGTCCTTGTGCTCCCCATAACCAAAATCTATTCAAAGTTATCCACACTTGGCCAAGTGTGACAAAGTGGATATGCTTCAATTTTCCTGAAGAATCAGGTTATTACTGAATGAAGGTGGACACATGGCATGTTGCACAATTCACACCAATCAGCACATGCAACGCTCTCATTATCTCAATTCACTGAGCTCCATTACGTGTGGGTCACTTAACCTGACAAGCAGATAGGAAGCAAGTTTAATTGTCCTATTCAAACACATAGGGATGGAATTTCCGTTTCTGCGACTAGGAGAATCAGTGGTCTTCTATGACAAGAAAATCGGCGCTGCATCTGCATCGAATCCGCTACCGGTGAAGGGCTAGCATCGAATCCCATGGAAAATTGTGCGCGACACGTCTGGTCCGTAATGGACACTCGCAGGGCTGACAAGCTGCAGCCGCGCATAATCAATACACCCCCCCCCCCCCACTCACACACTGATCGAGGCCGGAAAGATGGCACAGGTTGTGCTGGAGTGCCCATACAGCTGACGGGTCAGCCGGGGCCAGAGGGCACCCAGGGGGGTGCCCCAGGGGGGGTCACCTGTACGACCCAGGGCACCAGGTTTAAAGTGGGTGTCAGCGGCATGCGCAGCTGCATGGCTGCCTTACCGGCTGCGGTAGTGGTGTTGCGTACCTGTCTGCACCGACTCCACAGCCCACCTCCTGGTCACCCCCCACTACTCCCCCCCCCCCCCGGCCTGGCAGAAGCCCCCGGCAAGGGGGGCCATCAGGAACTCGGCCCATCGGAGGCAGAGAATCGGAGGCCTACTAATGATATGCAAACGGTGATTAAAGTACGCGTAACGTGCGTCGCATTCACGCCGTTTGAGGTGACGGAGCATAGCGATTTGGCATCAAACCGGTGCCTGCTGCGATTTCAGCGTCGGGTTATTCTCCACCCGATTGCATGCTCTGATTTCAGCATCAGCTAATGGAGAACCCTGCCCATGGAATCCAAAACATAACTCTCGAATTTCCAAGAATCAGGCATATTTCAATAACAAATACTCCCCCATAGACGCTTTCGTCATAAAACAAAATTGGAAACAGAAGGACATTTACCTGTCTGGCTCAGCATCTTACAGGACGAGGGAGCAGGAGTTTAAGTATCACTAAAAGGAAAGTACAAATTGCAGACCAGCCCTCCTTTGCTTGGATCGAGCACCAGAGGACAGGGATTTAAGGTCAAAGAAGCAATAGTGACATGAGGTAACCCTTTTCATCCCATTGAGTGTTAGAATCTGGAATGTATACTCTGAGAGTGTGGTGTCGACTGTATAAAGATGGTGAAGTCTTGCTAAAACTATACACCTGGAATATTGTGAACAGTTCTGGTCCACTTATCTAAGGAAAGATATCCTGGCATTGGAGGCAGTCCAGAGAAGCTTCATTTGGTTAATCCCAGGCATGGAAGGTTTTCCTTATGAGGCGAGGTTGAGTAGGTTGGGCCTGTACTCATTGGAGTTTAGAAGAATGAGAGGCGATCTTATTGAGACATAAAGGGTTCTCAGGGGTTTGACAGGGGAGATGCTGAGAGGTTGTTTTCCCTTGTGGGAGAGTCTAGGACCATAAGGCATGATCTCAGAGTTAAGGAGTCGTCCATTTAAGACAGAAATGAGGAGGAATTTCTTCTCTCAGAGGGTGGTGAATATGTGGAATTCTTTACCGCAGAGAGCTGTAGAGGCTGGATCATTAAGTATGTTCAGGGTGGAGATAGACAGAATTTTAATCAGTACAGGAATCAAGGGTTGTGGGGTTGAGACGGGAGTTGCCGATTATCATGTCAGATCTCATTTAATGGTGGAACAAATATGGTAGGCCGAATGGCCTACTTCTGCACCTACATCTTAAGGTCTTATGACAGGATCAATTGAGGCTTTGAAAAGGGAAATGGATTGTTAACCGAAAAGGAAAAGCGTGCAGGGCTACTGGGAAAAGACTGGGGAGCAGCATGTGTTGAATTGTTTATTCGGAGGACTACCACAGAGATAATGGACCGAATGGCCTCCTTCTATGCTGTAACCATTTTACAATTCTAGAGAAAACCAGTTGACTGATAACAAAGGCAATGTTCATTTTTTTTTAAATAGCTGGGCAGCACGGTGGAGCAGTGGTTATCACTGCTGCCTCACAGCACCGAGGACCCGGGTTCGATCCTGGCCCCGGGTCACTGTTCGTGTGGAGTTTGCACATTCTCCCCTTGTCTGCGTGGGTTTCGCCCCCACAACTCAAAGATATGCTGGTTAAGTGGATTGGCCACGCTAAATTGCCCCTTGATTGGAAAATGTAAAAAACACAGCTGTACTGTGTGACTGGTTTTAATTGCAGCTCGGGTGGAGGGTGTGAGGGGAAAAAATGAGCGAGCAAAGGAGGAGGAAAATTGAAAGCAGGAGAGATCAAAAGGAAAAAATGGAGAAACAGAAAGAAATATAAGAGAACAAGAGCGAAAAGAGAGTGTTGATATAATCAGAAACAGTCGGAGAAAAATAAATGTCAGTTGCCTGTTGGCTAAAGGAAGCGTATCCTCTGCCAAAAATTCAGGCGAAAGAATTTCCAAAGTATTTGTCCAGATCGCGAGGATTCCAAATATTTACTTCTTCCCATTTGGACACCTAAACTCTCCAGCATTACACTTGAGCGAAAGCAAACAAGCTACAGACAGTGCCTTGCCTCTGACATGGTAACCCTATGAGAGATAGCCCTGCATCGCCGCGACATGGTGTCGGAATTGCTTGTCACAGATCCAGAAGCAAAACACAGGGTCTGCCTCTGAGCTGGGCGATTACGATAACTGGGCTCTCTTCCAAAGGCGTTAGAAGAAATAAGAGAACTACCCTGAGAAAATAAAATGAGGCAATTTTTTCCTTTAAGTTACTTCATTTACTTTTTACAAACAAAAATAACACATGCTCAAGTCACACCCTCAATAAATGCAATAATCTTAAATGATTGGGAGCCAGATAGCTCAGTTGGCTACATAGCTTGGTTCAGAATAATGCCGCCGGCGTGCGTTCAATTGCTGTTTTGGCTAACCTTGGGGCCACGCCTCCTCACCTGGCTCATGCTTGATGTGGAGAGATGCCCCTCGAGCTGGATACCCAATGGTCTCCGTCTAAGGATGAGAGATGCCCATGTACCCTCGTGAGCTGTGACTAATTACCTCCCTACCTTTAATGACTCACAAGAACACATACCCTTTGGTGTAATCACCACACTGACATGTGTCATTGTAATCTGGTCAAACAGCAGGGGCTAAAAAGGGAGTGCCAGCATGAAACAGAGTAGGTAAAGAGATCAGAGACTAATGCCCCCAAAAACCAGAGTGGAAGAAATAAGAGGGAAGAGTAAGATGAGAACAAAAGTGTCAACATGGAGTGCTAGAAAATGGATGAGACAGACAGAGGGACAGCAGAATGCCCAAGTCACATGTCAGCTGTCAGCCTGGGCTCAGTGAGTATCACTCTTGCCTCTGAGTCAGTAGGTAGTGGGTTCACGTCTCACTCCAGAGCCATGTCATCTAGGCTGAGCAATATTGAAAGAGGGCTGAGACATTAAACCAGCCCGCCTTCACAGGTGAGTGTAAAGAATGGAGGGCCTGGGGCAGCACAGTGGCACAGTGGTTAGCATGGCTGCCTACGGCGCTGAGGACCCGGGTTCGAATCCCGGTCCTGGGTCACTGTCCATGTGGAGTTTGCACATTCTCCCCGTGTCTGTGTGGGTTTCGCCCCCGCAACCCAAAAGATGTGCAGGGTAGGTGGATTGGCCACGCTAAATTGCCCCTTAATTGGAAAAAATAAAATGGGTACCCTAAATTTTTTATTTTTTTTTAAACAAAAAAAGAATGGAGGGCCTGAATTTCCCCAGTTCACTGGAAACAGGCTGGCAAGTGGGAGGACTGACAATACGGGTGGGGGGGAAGGCATTCGGAGGCAAGCGTCTTTCCGCCACTGTGGCATATTGCCAATAACGTGAATCTTAGCTGTGCTGCCTCCCAATCACTGGCCATCTGAGCCACAAGTAGCTAATTAAAGGCCACTTGTCACCCCCACTAACATAGTGCCTGCATCAGGACTCACCTCCAGGTGGGGGTGCCAGCACCTCCTGGTGGATTGTGGGGAAGGTTCAGTGCTCTCCTTACTGAGGAGAATGTTCCCCCCAGTCTGTCCCCCCAATGTCCCCCCCCCCTTCGTCCCCGCACCCGCCCCCCGCCCCCCAGGTCCGCCCCCCCCTCCCTCCCCCAGTAACTGTGCCACCAATGCACCACGACAAGGCTCACCTTATCTCGACTTTCCCCAGCCAAATGTACCTATTCTTGAGGGTGCCTCGCTCTTGATGCAGCCTTAGCAATGGCTTCCGCTGGTGGTAGTGCTGCCGAGGAACCATCCTCAATAGCATGGCACCCCGGGCGGTGCCCCTTAATGGGTAGCTGCCAAAGCAATGTCATCCAGGGCCCAAGAACCCACAAGAGCGGAGTCACCTCACACTTTCAGCCTGAGAAGGGGGACCTCAAGGTCCCTGAGAACTCCAGCTCCTCATCTTTCTTTATTTTGTAAATGAATCTTTTGGGGGCAGAAGGTGTGTGAAATGAGGGGTGAGGGAGGATAAATGCTGACTCATTTCATACAATGTTGAATCACTATGACAACGTTGGACGCAGACTGGAATAATACGCACACTAATACGCACCACTTCCACTGATAAGTGCACACATAAGCACACATTTTTGGCCATGCCTTTGAATTCCACTAATTCGATTTATCTTCTTGCAACAAGTTAGAAATTGCTGGGAGTGGCTTTTGGAGAATTTCCCTGACAAAGTGTTGTGGGATTGAACCCTGTGATCCGATGAAGCTGAACGTTGCGGACCAAGTACTGGAAAGCGAGATTAGAATAGATAGATGGGTGTGGGCGCAGCACGGTGGTTAGCACTGCTGCCTCGCGGCGCTGAGGACCCGGGTTCGATCCCGGCCCCGGGTCACTGTCCGTGTGGAGTTTGGACATTCTCCCCGTGTCTGCGTGGATCTCACCCCCACAACCCAAAGATGTGCAGGGTCGGTGGATTGGCCATGCTGAATTGCCCCTTAATTAATTTTTTAAAACATTTTTTTAAAAGATGGGTGATGCTTGCTGGCTGGCGCAGACACAATGGGCCGCAGGGCTCCTTTCTGTCTGTAAAATTCTTATGACTCTGTGAGGAGTTCTCCTCCAGCATTGAAGTGGAACATGGAATGGGTTTTTCATTTCCCGATTACTTCACAATTGGTAGTCCCACTCCCAGGGCTCACCGGGATTGATGGTGGAAATGATCTAAGATTTGATAAGGTGTGATATTGAGATGAGCTCGTCCTAAATTTGACGTTTCTCCTGCTCCGTGAATCGTATTGGAGCCTCTGTCTTCCAAGTTGTTGCTTCTTCACCCAGAACTGCATTCATTCTCCAACATGGCAATCACTCACCTCAACAAAAATCCAGCTTGCATCTCCCCTCATCCATCCAGCTCTCGTCCAAAATCACAAGAAATGTTTTGCCTTTAACAACTGTTTTCTTTCTGGCAAGGAGATTTAGTGCAGTTACCTCATTGGTCTATTGGTCGTGGGTATTTGTTTTAATTCTTTCACGGGGCGTGGCCAGCATTTATTGTCCATCTTTCAATGCACTTGAGGGGGCAGTATTGAGTCAACCGTATTGCTGTGAATCTGGAGTAGGCCAGACCATGTAAGGATGGCAGATTTCCTCCCCGAGGCACTAGTGAACCAGGTGGGGGCTTTTTTCAACAATTGACCACAGTTTCACGATCATCATTTCAATTCCAGGTTTGTATGTGGTCAACACTCTGATTCTCCCACGTAACAATACTTTCTCATTTATAGAATTAATATTTGGATGGCCACTGCACCTCAGAAACAGTTTCACCAGTACATCTAAAATTCACAAGATAATTCCAGATGGAGACAGCCAGCCAGGTAACTGCTCCTTGCAGCATCCAGCTGGATCACTTCATCTCCACAATCTCTCTTGAAGGATATTATTTTGCACAAAGAAGAACCCACAAAAACAGCTCAGAATTATCTTCTACCCGCAGGTAGGTGCAATCCACAGCACCATGACGTCCACCATTGGTGGGGCAAGGAGGCAGGTCCCGACTCCACCCCAGCCAGAGCGGGGATTGAACACCCATGATACCAGCACCAATCTGATCCGCAACGGACGTCCACTCAACTGCCCCACCCCCACAACAAATATTACACTCTTACTGCCCGTCTTTGGCGTGTATTGGAAGGAATACCAGGCGGATACTCCACCTGTTTGGCCACATTATGCACACACCTTCTTTGGTCACCAAGTCCTGGAGTGGGAACAGGGACATTGCCCACTGCAACATGAGACATACTCACTAACTTGCATTTATATAGTGCCTTTGGTATTACAAAATATCACAAGACGCCTCTGCGCAGGAGTATTAAAAACCAAAAGTATGGAGGTAAGTCACCCAAGGAGATATTAGAAATAAAAACAGAAAATGCTGGAAAAACTCAGCAGGTCTGGGAGCATCTGTGCAAGAGAGGAACAGAGTTAACGTGTCGTGTCCGTATGTCTCTTCTTCAGAGCTGAAGAGGAGCCTGAGGAAGTCATATGGACTTGATACGCCAACTCTGTTTCTCTCTCCACAGATGCTGCCAGGCCTGCTGGGTTTTTACCAATATTTTCTACTCTGATTTTCAGCATGTGCAGTATCTTGATTTTAAGAAGCTAGCCAATCAGACTACGAAAAGCATTATTAATGGGGCAGGTTTTAAAACTTTTTTTTCAAGGAGGAAAGTCAGTCAGGGAGGGTGGAGAGGTGTGGGGGAGACTATCCCAGAGCTTTGCGGCCCAGGCAACTGAAGGCATGGCCATCAATGGTGAAGCAATTAAAACTCTGGGTTCACAACAGGCTAAAATTAGAGGACCACAGATATCTCCCAAGGTCATAGGGCTAAAGGAGGTTATAGAGATAGGCCTTGATATATCAATTCTAAATTTGACTTTGTTAATTAATTATTTTGAATCTGTGGCCGCTCCTCCTACAATTAAACTGCAATGTAACTTCCTATATTGTTTCCATAGCTCAAGACCACTACATTCAAACACCTTCTCTCAAGCCAGGGAAAGATTAAGTTTGAGTTAATGGGTAATAACAACTTGCATTTAAATTTACCTTCAATGTAATGAAATATCCCAAGACACTTTACAAGAGCATTATCAATCAGACTTAGGCACCCAGCCACAGGAGGAAATATCAGGATAATAACCGGTCAAAGCCTGGAGAGGTAGGCCTGGATGTTGTCATTCCGCTCGCATTGAGACCCGCTGCTGGTGGGGCCGGTAAATCCAGCATTAGTTTCTCAGCACTGTCTGACAACGTGAGAGAAAGTGAGTGAGGAGGAGAGGTGTTCACAGAGGGAGTGAAAGGCCTCAGCAGCCAAGAGCACAGCTGCCAATGTTGGGAACAATTAAAATTGGATGCCGGAGGGGGGCAGCACGGTGGTGTAGTGGTTGGCATTGTTGCCTCATGGCGCTGAGGTCCCAGATTCGATCCCGGCTCTGGGTCACTGTCCGCGTGGAGTTTGCACATTCTCCCCGTGTTTGCGTGGGTTTTGCCCCCACAACCCAAAGATGTGCAGGGTAGGTAGATTGGCCATGCTAAATTGCCCCTTAATTGGAAAAGATAAAGTGGGTACTCTAAATTTATAATTTCAAAAAATTTTAAAATTGGATGCTAGAATCAGAGGAAACACAGGGTTGTAGGGCTGAAATGAAAAATGAAAATTGCTTATTGTCACAAGGAGGCTTCAATGAAGTTACTGTGAAAAGCCCCTAGTCGCCACATTCCGGCGCCTGTTCGGGGAGGCTGGTACGGGCATTGAACCGTGCTGCTGGCCTGCCTTGGTCTGCTTTAAAAGCCAGCTATTTAGCCCAGTGGGCTAAACCAGCCCCTAACCAGCTGGAGGAGGATGCGGAAACAGGGAGAGGGTGGGGCCCTGCAGGGACAACACGCATTTATCCTCGGAACTGCATGGGGGCTACCTCGTGATTTTAGGCCTTCTCTTCCAATCTCACCAAAGCTACTCCAACACGTGTTGTGCTTTTTAAGAACATCTTCAATGTCTGTAACAGCACAGCTATCTTTTCGAGCCCCACATTACAACACTTACTGCGCTTCAAAATGTATTTCATTGACTGTAAAGGGCAATAAGTGCTGGCCTATAGCCAGCAACACCCACATCCCCTGAAAGAATAGAAAAAAATAGATCCTGCATCCTTTCGGAGAACAAATGTCAAGAAGTCAATGGCAACAGAACACCAGATAATCTGATCAATGCTAGCAAAATACGCACTTCACACTTGACTTGCGTCTGAAGATCATACCCGTTAACCTTTCAGCGTAGCTGTCAAGCAGCGGAATGGAGAGTTTAGGAACTCAAGTTTTTATTCTTCAGGGACAGCAAAAGGGCCTCAAAGCCTCAGGGATTTTGACTTGATTCTACCAGTTGGAAGTCTCAGCTACCACCAAGTACATTGAATAATAGACACCGAACAATTGCAGAAATGCTCCTTGTATCACAATCCCCATTAGGGAATGAGAAGCCAAAATAACCGAGTTTACCAAGTGACCCCCCCAAATGAAGAAATTACCAAGAAGATTTCACTGTTTGCAACTTTTACTTGAACACAAATCCGAACCGAGTAAATTCAACATGCGCTGGTAGTTTTAAATAGCCGCTACAACAAAGCCTCATCTTACACAACCACGAATGCCCACAACATTCCCCAGACCAAGGTGGCGTTACGTAGCCACACAGTTCCACAATATGCTGTTCTTTATTCACACAGTTTCCTGTCCAACAAGAGTTTTCACCTCCAAGTTTAACGGGTGCAATTATAAGCGAGGCACACTTCGGCGAATCCTCCTCTCCCTCATCGGAACAGAGGTACAGGGGTAGCACGGTGGCATAGTGGTTAGCTCTGCTGCCTCACAGCAGCGAGGACCCATGTTTGATCCTGGCCCCGAGTTACTGTCGTGTGGAGTTTGCACATTTTCCCTGAGTCTGCGTGGGTCTCATCCCCACAACCCAAAGATGTGCAGGGAAAGTGGATTGGCCACGCTAAATTGCCCCTCAATTGTATTTTTTTTTAAAACAGGAAAGTAGTCAGTAATTCAGCCCCTCGGGTCTGCTCCATCATTCAATCATATCATAGCTGATCTCTTCCTGGTCTCAAATCCGCCTCCCTATCTGTTCCCCATTTCCCTTTTTACCTGCTTTTTATCAGAAATATATCTATCCCTTTCTTGAAACCATTTAATGGCTCACTTTCCACCGCTCTATGGAGCAGCGAGTTCCACAAATTCACCTCCCTCTGCGAGAAGTAGTTCCTCCTCATCTCAGTTTTAAATCTACCGCCTCTCAACCTGTCTCTGTGTCCTCTCATTCTAGATTGCTCCACAAGGGGGAACATTTGGTCTACGTTTATTTCATCAATCCCTATTAGTATTTTATATTCTTGGATCAGATCCCCTCTCATCCACAAGGTGGACCTTTGACTACTTCGCGCCATGACAGTCCTAACGTTGTAGCTTTCTTAACAACCCTTTCTTTTTTAAAATAAATTTAGAGTACCCAATTCTTTCTTTCCAATTAAGGGCCAAAATAGCATCGCCAATTCAGCTACCCTGCACATCTTTTTGGGTGGTGGGGGTGAGACCCACACAGACACGGGGAGAATGTTCAAACTCCACACAGACAGCGACCCGGGGCTGGGATCGAACTCGGGTCCGCAGCGCTGTGAGACCGCAATGCTAACCACTGCGCCACCGTGCTGGCCCTCAAGATCCTTTTCAACCGACCTGGTTTAGCACAGTGGGCTAAACAGCTGTCTTGTAATGCAGAACGTTGCCAGCAGCGCAAGTTCAATTCCCGTACCGGCCTCCCCGAACAGGCGCCGGAATGTGGCGACTGGGGACTTTTCACAGTAACTTCATTGAAGACTACTTGTGACAATAAACAATTATTATTACCAACGGAGCAGATTAGCTGTTGCATTTCCTACATTACAACTGAGACTACACTTCAAAAATACTCTATTGGCCGTAAAACACAAGGGGGCAATCCTGAGGTTCGGAAAGATGTGATAAACACTAGCTCTTTCTCTCTTTCTCCATCTTGCTTTCTAATTCCCTTCTCTCGTAAGCTGCTAATTTTGTTTTATAAATTTAGCGTACCCAATTCTTTTTTTCCTATTAACAGGCAATTTAGCGTGGCTAATTCAACTACCCTGCACATCTTTGGGTTGTGGTGGTGATACCCACGCAAACACGGGGAGAATGTGCAAACTCCAAATGGACAGTGACCCAGGGCCGGGATCGAAGCCGGGTCCTCGGCACTGTGAAGCATCAGTGCTAACCACTGCGCTGCCGTGCCACCACTTAATGTGCTAATTTTAACAAGTGTTGGCCCTTCAATGAATCTAATCCCAAGGTAACAGATTGCATAAAATCAACAGGAAACACAAAAGGTGAAACCCGCAAACAGGGACTGTTAGCTGCAAAGGGGCCATTTCCTGGGCTTTGAGGCCAAGTTGTCGAAGCTTAGGAATGCCATTGACCCACCCTTCAGATACCAAACTGCTGACTTTCCTGTTTGTTTCCATCATTACTTCACTGATGAGACAGAGTCTAGTGCAAGAACATTTATCACAGCCCTGTCTGTACAAGTGCTCGTTGTTACCTTAGCAACTGAATGGACAACACCTTGTACTAACAATAGTAATGTTCTGGGGACCTGGGTTTGAATCTCACCAGGGCAGACGGTGGAATTCGAATTCAATAAAAATCAGGAATTAAAAATCTAATGTTGACCGTTGAAACATGGTCAATTGTCCTAAAAAACCATCTGGTTCACTAATGTCCTTTATGGAAGGAAATTGGTCATCTTTACCTGGTCTGGCCTACATGTGACTCCAGACCCACAGTGATGCGGTTGACGCTTAGAACGCACTTAGGGATGGGCAATATATGCCGGCCCAACCAGCGACACCCACATCCCCTGGGCAGATTTTATTTTTTTTTCTTTGCAAAATTCCTCGTGAACGAAATGTTCTTGTCCAGCCGAATCTGATACCCGAATGGGCCAGGGCAAAACCCCAAGGGGGTCAGAAAATGCCAACATGGGAGAGGTCTTCAACACAGATTTGGATATGTAGACCCAACTGTTGGTGGTCTCCAACGTCGTTTCCAGCAGTAAACCTGCCTCGATGTTCCACTCGAAAGTAACGCTCGATACACACCACCCAATCCTGTACCGCGGGTACATGACGCACAGCCAGATACAAAGCGAGTCCAGCGCCCTCCATCTCCACAGTTGTCAGAGGGTTATTCATAATTTGTTGGCGGGATGGATCATAAATTACGAGGTGTGTAATTGAAAATATGGAAAGATGTGTCATTTGAAACATGGAAGTCTGGCAATATCTGGTCTGAGAGAAACATGAGAGGATACAGGGAAAGATCCCGCGAAGGGTTAACAGCAGCTGCAACGTGCAGGATTATAAAATGCAGATTCCTTCTTCCAAACAGGCTTAGCAAACAAACAGGATTTTTGTATGAAGCTAAAAACAATTGTTCACACCTTCATTGAAACTAACCATCTTAGTAAGCATCTGGAAAAGCATGGATGAGGGTTTCAGTTGAGTTAGGTGATAAATGTAAACCTTTCAAGTCACAACCAAGTGGATTTTTAGCATTACGCTAAAAGCAATGATTCACACCTTCATTGAAGTAAAATCAGCAGATAGAAAAGAATGACTAGGGGGTCAAATATATAGGTGTGAAGCTCTGCTGACATCAGGTGAATTAAAGAAAACTGGAGACAACCTGTCTACAAGAACACAAATCAGACCCAAATCAAAGTCAAAATTATGAGCTGGGGACACAATTAGAAAATAAAACTATAGAAATGACGGGAATCAAAATTCACACGTCTCTTGAAATCAAAGCATTTTTGAATATCACAAAGGAACTTTGAACATCACAAAGGAAACAATATAATCAGAGATCTTTGTGATGACGTCATGAAATTCAGATTAAAGGTACCTTTTACAATCCAAGTGAAATTAAAGTCACTTTACAATAAAGTCATAAAAACCTTATAACTGTTAGAAAAATATATAAACACTGAGAAAGGGGCAGAGAGACAGAGGGGCAGAGAAGCAGAGAGGGAACAGAGAAGCAATCAGAGTCAGCTAGCTCGGCCATGGGAAAGGGACAAAGAAAAGCAGCCGAGCTAAAACAGCAAATGCATCTAAGGAAGGCCAGAATTTAAAGAGGAGGCAGCTCAGAGTCAGCTCAGAGACAGCCAGCAGAGCTAGCTCTCACAGCTCGGTACATGGGAAAGATAGAGCATAGCAACCGAGCAGAACAGTGAATACATCTGAGGAAGACCAAAAGAATTTAAAGAGATTGATTGTCAAGGTGAGCGTGAAGGTCCCTTCAACCAACCAGAAGGATCCAGAAGCAAGATCTTTTTACTTTTCTGTAAAGACAGTGATTGCATCTTTTAAAAGGAAAAAATATATATAATAATAAAATAACTTAAAAGTTTTAACCTGAAACAGTGGTTATTCCAAAGTCTACTTTACTTACTTAGCAATGCGGGACCCAGGATCGATGCTACTAAGTGGTAAGTAGATGAAATCTTCGGTAAAGGTATGGGTTATACCGGGGGATAACTTGGAAACATAGTTTGACCTGAATAGCACCCACCGAAGCCTGCATAGGAGTCAGGGAGTGAGAATCCCTGTTCAGCATTTAGAATGTCAGCCATTTTTGGTACAGGGGGACTTCTAAGAATAGTGGTGAGTTTTCAACAACAGGTGGCAATGATTAAACTCCCTGTGAGCCTCACCAAATACAAGGTCCGCCGTTAAAGTGGGCAGGGAACCCTTAACCATGTATCTTCGGCCAGTTTGGGAACCGACAGGAGAGAACCGGCTGGGATCTGCCGTCCTATTAAATAATAGTTATTGGAATAAAACTTTATTTCCTTTTTTAAAATAAATTTAGAGTACCTAATTCATTTTTTTCCAATTAAGGAGCAATTTAGCGTGGCCAATCCACCTATCCTGCACATTTTTGGGTTGAGGGGGCAAAACCCACACAAACACGGGGAGAACGTGCAAACTCCACATGGACAGTGACCTAGAGCCGGGATCGAACCTGGGACCTCGGCGCCGTGAGGCCGCAGTGCTAACCCACTGCGCCACCCTGCAGTCCCTTTATTTCCTTTTAACAACTCAGTTTGGACTCCTTCGTGGTCAACAAAACCATCACAAAAAAATCCCAGGATCTGGTCGTTATCACGCTGTTCGTGGAAAATTCACTGTCACCTTTCACACTTTCCAACAGTAATTGTGCATCAGGAAGTACTTCATTGGCTGCAAATTAGTTTGAAATGTCCAGTGATCATGAAAGGTGTTATGTAAATTCAAGTTGGTCATGAGACACATCAGCTCATACTCCCAGAATGCCTTGATCCACTGCAATTTGCATACCGCCACAACCGGTACACAGCAGACACCTTCTCCCTGGCCCTACACTCATATCCCTGGAGCATCTCGACAACAAGGACACCTACATCAGACTCCTATTCATTGACTACAGTTCCGCCTTCAACACCATAATCCCAGACAAGCTCATATCAAAGCTCCAAAATCTGGGACTCGGCTCCACCCTCCGCAACTCGACCTCCTGACCCATAGACCACAATCAGTAAGGATCAACAACAGCATCTCATCTGGCATTGATAGTCCCCAATACCAGGGCCCCACAAAGCTGTGTACCTAGCCCCCCTATTATACTCCCCATACACACATGACTGTGTGGTAAAACTTGGTTCCAACTCCATCTACAAGTTTGTTGATGACATGACTGTAGTGGGTCAGATCTTGAACAATGATGAGTCAGAGTACAGGAGGGAGATAGACAACCTAGTGGTGTGGTGTAATGACAACAACCTCCTCCTCAACATCAGCAAAACTAAGGAGCTGGTCATTGATCTCAGGAAACACAGTATCGTACACACCCCTGTCTGCATCAAGGGTGTCGAGGTAGAGATGGTTGACAGCTTTAAATTCCTAGGTGTGCACATCACCAACAATCTGTCCTGATCCATCCATGTCACACTACGACCAAGAAAGCACAACAGCGCCGATACGTCCTCAGGAAACTAAGTAAATTCCACATGTCCACATTGACTCTTATCAAGTTTTACAGATGTATCATAGAAGGCATCCTATCTGGCTGCCATCACAACCTGGTGTGGCAACTGCTCGGCCCAAGACCGTAAGAAACTACAGAGAGTCGTGAACACCGTCCAGTCTATCATGCAAAACCGCCTCCCATCCATTGACTCTGTCTACATCTCCCGCTGCCTTGGGGAAATGGGCAGCATAATCAAAAACCCTTTCCATACGGATTATCCTCCATTCCAACCTCTTCCATCGGGCAGGAGATACAAAAGTCTGAGAAAACGTACTAACAACAGGTTCAAAAACAGCTTCTTCCCTGCTGTTACCAGACTGCAGAATGACCCTCTTATGGACTGAACTGATATCACACATCTTCTCTACTGAGTAGCACGACGCTCCGTCTGCTTCAGCCGATGTTTGTGTCTATATATTTACATTGTCTATTTACGTATGTCCGATGTTTTTTCGTGTATGGAACGATCTGTCTGGATTGTACGGAGAATACCTTTCACTGTACCTTGGTACTCCTGACAATAAATCAAATCCAAATCCAATCTAATCCCACCTCCCGGAAACTCCGACCAAGTGTGCGGTCAAAGTTGCGGCTCTAGGATCGGGCTCATCGGCCAAGAAAGAAACCACGCCAAGTAACGAGGATTTTCTTAGGTGGACAATCATACTCGTTAGTGTTGGATTGCCATAGAAGACACAAGCAGCTACTTCTAGACTTTGGTATATTGTATCTTGTACAATATTGGAATCAGCACACACATATATATATTAGTACATATCTAACTGTCTTATTTATTTAAAGTAAAAGCAATTACTTTAACAAGTTCTTAGCAACCAACTTGAACAAGCTCACAGCATTCCACATCTGATAAAGTAGTTAATTTTTTAAAATAAATTTAGAGTACTCAATTATTTTTTTCCAATTAAGGGGCAATTTAGTGTGGCCAATCCATCTACCCTGCGCATCTTTTGGGTTGTGGGGGTGAGACCCACATAGACACGAGGAGATCGAACCCCAGTCCTCGGCGCAGTGAGGCAGCAGTGCTAACCACTGCACCACCATGCCGCCCTTGATAAAATAGTTAATTGACGCTTGACATAATTACTGCTTGTTCCTGGAAGGATGGGGTATTAATGCTTCACAAGGACATACAACTGTTCAATATCAAAGAGGTAACAAAGTTCCAGATGCAAATATGGGAGCTTTTGATCTAATCCAGCCACAACTCGCATTTATATCTTGGATGCAAAAAAGGTATATGGCCCACTTGGATTGATGAACAGTCCCAGAATGTGAAAGCCAAAAGATACTGCTAGGAATTTATAAATCACAGCTCATGGCTGTATGTGGAGTCTTGTAGACCATTCTGGGCACCATATTTCAGGGAAGATGCAAAGGGATTGGAAACCTTCAGTTGTGAAGAGATTTGGACCAGAGAAGGTTAAGGAGAGACCTGCTAGAGGTTTTCGATATACTGAGATAATTGTTAGCGCTGCGAAAGCAATTCCCTCTAGTGAGTGGGTCAATGACTCGAGGTTACAGGTTGACAACAGTGATCGGAGATCTGGAGGGTGGAGGAGAACTTTTTTTTACTCACAGTTGTCAGGATCTAGAACACTGCCTGAAAAGGTGGTTAAAGCTAATTTCATAATTAATTTTAAACGCAAACTTAACTTGTTGAAGAGGCACTTACAGAGCTGCATTCACAAATTATGGATCTGAGGCTAAGTCCAATTGTTCTTTCAAACAGATAGCAGAAATGAACCAAATGGCCTCCTTCTGTACTGTCAGGTTCTATAATTCTGTAGAAAATGATTGGACGAGCAGCACGGTGGCGCAGTGGGTTAGCCCTGCTGCCTCATGACGCCGAGGTCCCAGGTTCGATCCCGGCTCTGGGTCACTGTCCGTCTGGAGTTTGCACATTCTCCCCGTATCTGCGTGGGTTTCGCCCCCACAACCCAAAGATGTGCAGGGTAGGTGGATGGGACACGCTAAATTGCCCCTTAATTGGAAGAAATGAATTGGGTACTCTAAATTTTTTTTTTAAAGAAAATGATTGGATGTATGTGAATTCAGTGGTAAATAATGAGGCCTAACAATTCATCAAAACCTACTCTCTGGCAAGACCATGAGGGAGCAGAGTGCAAAGATTGTGAGCAGAATTTACTACCCTCCTCTCTGGCATGTTTAGTGGTGGGGGGGGAGGATGCCAGGTGGGGCCTGATTAAGGCACTTGAATGGCCTTACTGACCTGGCACAAATTGGGGCACTTGAGTAAGTACTTGGGCACTAGCGCAGGGACCCGATTGTGGCCTCAGATCACTGTCTGTGTGCGTTTGCATGCTCTCTCCATGCCTGCATGGGTTTCTTCTGGGTGCTCCCATTTCCTCCCACAATTCAAAGATGTGCAGGTGAGGTGGAATGGCCACGAGCAACAGGGATAGGGCGGGGGAGTGGGCCTAGACAGAGTGTTCTTTCAGAGGGTCGGTGCAGGCTCCATGGGCTGCATGGCCTCCTTATGCACTGTATCCCCTGCTACTGGCATTCAACTCTGTCAAGGTTGTTTGGGGACTCTTAGTGGGCTGGGTAGCAGGGGTACAGTGCCTGATCGAGGGACCTGGCATAGGGAAAGAGGTGGATTTGCTGAAAGCCAATTCTCAGCGATGGCCTGGTCTCCTCGCTGATTCCTGGGCCTCTGCTGGATGCATCGCCAGTAGCTTCCACTGCCCCTGCTGGCACGGCCTGCGATGGACAGCTGCCAGTTTCTGAGTCACTGGCAGTTCTTGGGCCCTTGACCCCATGGATTCTTTTTTTTTAATTGAAACCACCTGCCATGGTGATTTGTGCCAGGGAGCCCAGAGCATTGCTCAAGGTTTGTGGTTTACCAGTTCAGTGACCTATACCCAATTCTGAGGTTGACCAAGTAAACTAATTCAAATAAACTGAGGGACAAATTAAAGGGGCAGCCCCTTAAACCAAAACGAATCACAAATGAAACTTAAAAAATTCAACCAAAACGCAATTAAGAGGGTCAATAGGGGGCAGCACGGTGGCGCAGTGGGTTAGCACTGCTGTCTCACGGCGCCGAGGTCCCAGGTTCGATCCCGGCTCTGGGTCACTGTCCTTGTGGAGTTTGCACATTCTCCCCGTGTTTGCATGGTTTACGCCCCCACAACCCAAAGATGTGCAGGGTAGGTGGACTGGCCACGCTAAATTGCCCCTTAATTAGAAAAAAATGAAATTTTTTTTTTTTAAAAGAGGGTCAATAATGCAGCTCAGTCCCCACGATGCCCACCAAGCACAGAAAGCCTCCAGCTGTGCCAGTGGACTCCACATGCCCCCTTTCCATGGACACCCGGCCGCGTATGCAGCTGCGGCAGAGGAGCAGACAGTCGGGTCAGACGACCCCCTCGGTCGCCCGCTGGCTCGGCCTGTTAATGGCAGGTTTGGCCAGGAGCAGAATCACAGGGAGGTCATTCTCTTTCCCCGACCCCGTCCACAGCAGCTACCGGAGATCAGAAGCGTGGGGCTGAAAGTGCAAACAAAACTGTTAACAAAAGGTTTTTTTAAACAACTGATAAGGGACAAACTTTCCAATCCACCCATGCCTGCCACAAATTAAAATTTAACCATCAAGTGTGGTGGGATTCGAGTCTGGAAGTCCAGAACTTTGCTCCTAGATTGTGGTTTGCTGGCTTAGTAACCTATAACTAGGCCACAGGATGAACCCAGTCAAGTACTTGATTTGTACTCAATATGGCAGCGCCTCAGCAAAGGGGACCCTTACCAGTGAGACGCCCGCTGCCTGAATTAAGTTACGCCCAATGTTTCAAATGTCACGTAATCAACAACACATGAATTGTTGACTGTGAAAACTGTTCTTACACAACCAGGTCTGATCTTGAAAATGTGCTTAATATAACTTGAGAACCATTAAAGATATAAATAGATTGCATGAGGTTGACACTAAAATGACTATAATGAGCCATTCTCTTTAGTGTGGGCTGTCCTCTGCCTTTCCTTTCCTAGTGCCAAATTGGAAATGGATTCTGGAGAGAGAGAGAGAGAGAGAGAAAGATAGATCTGACCTCCACTTTCTCAATTGACTTTCACAGGCCTTTGCAGCAAACATTGGGTGGATTTTATAGTCCCCTGCTGGCACTATTGAAGATAGGAGGCTGGTAGAATACAGCATGTAGCCTGGCCACCCATATAGACCTGCCTCCCATTTTATGGGGGGGTGGGGGACCTACTTTCCTCACGGCAGGGCGAGACCCATGCCAGGTGGGAACCCAACTGCATTTACAGGACGAGCTGGTGTCGAGCAAGAGGTGGGAGTGAGACCTCTTTCTGGGGGGTCCGTGTGCCCATTGGAGGCACCTTCCCCACAAGGTCATACCCCTCCCCCCCAGCCCCCTTTAACCCTCCCCACCACCTCTCAATCAGGCCTCCAAACCCCTCATTCCCCTCCTCCCCCCCTCACTGAGGGAAAGTCGCTACCAGGTTACCGTTTCCATTCCCCCCCCCCAGTGCAGGCTTTTGAACCCCGAAAGACTAGTTTAGTCGGGCAGCATAGTCGGCACGGGCTTGGAGGGCCGAAGGGCCTGTTCCTGTGCTGTACTTTTCTTTGTTCTTTGTTCTTTGAGACCCTGACATTGAGAATCGGACGTGTGCGGGGAAACTCCTATTCGTTCATTCCATTAATCTCTACACAGAGAGATAAATGTTTTCCAGCATTTTCTGCGTTAACTCTGAATTTTAAGCAGTATTTTGTCTTCATTTTAACCTTTGACCCAATCCCTAATCTTCCACTGGCACACTGACCCTGCACATTGCAGCCATTTAAAAAAAAAAATCCAAAACAGAATTTTAAACGAGCACAGGTGTTGTTTTCGGAAGATTTCTGGGGAAACTGCTAAACGTGAAGCATGGAGATTTTGTCCCTCAGGCTGTCATTATGCTGAATGTGACTGGTATTTTCTCCTGACAGTCTGTCTGTCTGATATATCTGCAGGCTCATTCCTAGTTAATGTTTGTCCAGCAGTCCGCTTCTCAAGCGACACTTGAAGCTGAGACGAGCCCGGCTTAATCTCCGAGGTTAATGGGTCTTCTTTATCACTCTCCATAACAATATTGACATCTTTAATTGATGGGATTTCTTTCATAGTTTTCCTTACTGTCACCTATTGCAAGAATCCAAAATATGACTTCCTCGATGAGATGATGATGTGAAGGCATTGGTTCACCATAGAAGGTGATTGACCTCCTGTCCAAATCTAGAGCTGCAGCACTTTCATTCCCTCATTCCCCCCACACCCTCCCCCCTCCCACCACCTCACTCCCGCCTAACATACTTCCAACAGATATACACAGACCTGGAGCTCAATTTCCGCTTTGAGGGTGAGAAACAGGAACAACAGTTGGGATGTTCCAGTCCCGCCTGTGGCAGGAATCATTGTTGGGCGGGGTGGGGGGGGCGGGGGGTAAGGGAGAAAATTTTGACGGATCAGCCAAAAGCCCATCAACTTCTGGTAGGAATTCACAGTCCCGCGACGGGCAGGTTTGGATTATCCCGGCCTATGTATCTGTGGTAAACCACTGTTAGTGTATTATATGTATTGTGGTAAATTGTTACTGTACTACATGTATTGTGGTAAGCCACCGCCTGATGGCTCCGCCTCCCCTCGGGCTCAGTATAAAGGTGGCTGACCTCCAGCCCTGCCCCAGTTCGGGATCAGTGGCCAGGAGGCTTTCTGTTTAGCTTATTAAACCCATTGTTTTGTTCACTACTCGTCTTGTGTTCATTGATGGCACATCAATTTAATAAGCTAAACTTTTAAGGTGAATTCATCACTCAAGCCTGACCGCCTGGAGCTGGACCCACAAGCAGCCGCGCCACTGCGACATTCGAGCACTGGCTAAGCTGCTTCGAAGTTTACCTCGGATCCTCCACCGACGACGCCACTGACCGCCAAAAGCTTCAAATACTCAACGCACGGATGAGCCCGCAAGTTTTCCTTCTTATCAGAGACGCCCCCTCGTATACGGAGGCAATAATGTTGCTGAAGGGACAGTACGTAACGGCAGTAAAAGAGGTGTACGCCAGGCACCTCCTTGCCATGAGGCGACAACGCCCCGGAGAATCACAAGCCGAATTCCTGCGTGCCTTGCGGGTACTCGGCCGGAACTGTGCTTGCCAGGCGGTATCGGCTGTCCAACACACGGAGCTGCTGATCAGGGATGCCTATGTCGCGGCCATTAAATCCAATTACATCCACCAGCGCTTGCTAGAAGGGGGTACACACGGCCTCCCAGAGACAGTGCAGCTCTCGAACTCGCTGGAAGTGGCTTTCCAGAACATGGAGGCCTACACCTCCGACCACGCGGCACCCTTGTGGACGTCGTGGGCGCCACCATCACCCAACGCGAGTGCGGCGTAAGACTTTGCCGCGCAGCAGCCCACCAACCCCGGAAGCCCAAAATGCTACTTTTGCGATCAGGGTAAGCACCCCAAACAACGCTGCCCTGCACGGAACACGATTTGCAACGGGTGTGGCAGGAAGGGCCACTTCGCCAAAGTCTGCCTGGCCCGACCTGTCCCTAAAGTTCCTAGGCCCAGCAGCGCTGCCTGTTGTCTGTCGGGACCGCCCCCATCTGCCGCGCCACCCGTCATGTGCGACCCGTAGGCGCCGCCATCTTCGCTACCACCCGCCATGTGCGACCCATGGGGGCCGCCATCTTCGCCGCCACCTTCGATGCCACCCGCCACGCACGACCCATGGGGGCCGCCATCTTCGCCGCCACCTTCGATGCCACCCGCCACGCACGACCCATGGGGGCCGCCATTTTGGAACCACTCCGCTGCCTCCCGGGACCCCTGCTCACCCGGTCATACGCTGGCCACCGCTACCTCCGACCGGACCACTCACCACCTTCCGAAGCTCGCCTCCATCACACTCGGCCAGTCTCGATCTCATCATCTCACAAAATCCACGATGACCGTCCGGATCAACGGGCCCGAGACGGCCTGCCTCTTCGACTCCGGGAGCACAGGCAGCTTTATCCACCCAGATACGGTAAGGCGCTACTCCTTCCCAATCTTACCCGCGACCCAGAAAATCTCCCTGGCTTCCGTATCACATTCCATAGAAATCCGGGGGTACTGTGTCGCGACCCTTTCGGTACAAGGCATAGAGTACACTAACTTTAAGCTCTACGTCCTCCCCCATCTCTGCGCTGCCCTATTACTGGGGCTCGACTTTCAGTGCCACCTCCAAAGCCTTACCTTAAAGTTCGGTGGACCCCTGCCCCCCGTCACCGTCTGTAGCCTCGCGACCCTTAAGGTCGCCCCACCCTCGCTCTTCGTTAACCCCACCCTGGACTGTAAGCCCGCCGCCACTAGGAGCAGACGATACAGTGCTCGGGACAGGGCCTTTATCAGGTCAGAGGTCCAGTGACTCCTACGAGAGGGGATCATTGAGGCTAGTACCAGCCCCTGGAGAGTCCAAGTGGTGGTCGTCAAGACTGGGGAGAAGCACCGGATGGTCATCGACTACAGTCAGACGATCAACCGGTACACGCAGCCCGATGCGTACCCACTCCCCCGCATATCTGACATGGTCAATCAGATTGCGCAGTATCGAGTCTTCTCCACAGTTGACTTGAAGTCCGCGTACCACCAGCTCCCTATCCGCCCGGAAGACCGCCAATACACTGACTTCGTGGCAGATGGCCGCCTCTACCACTTCCTCAGGGTTTCCTTCTGTGTCACCAATGGGGTCTCGGTCTTCCAGCGAGAAATGGACCTAATGGTTGACCAGTACGGACTGCAGGCCATGTTCCCGTACTAGATAATGTCACCATCTGTGGCCATGACCAGCAGGACCATGACGTAAACCTCCAGCATTTCCTCCACACCGCTAAGCTCCTTAACCTCACATACAATAAGGAGAAATGCGTTTTCCGCAAAACCCGCCCAGCCATCCTTGGCTATGTTGTGGAAAACGGAGTCCTACGGCCCAACTCCGACCACATGGGCCCCCTCCTGGAACATCGCCTTCCCCACTGCCCCAAGGCCCTGAAGAGATGCCTGGGGTTCTTTTCTTATTATGCCCAGTGGGTCCACAATTATGCGGACAAGGCCCGTCCACTCATTAAATCCACCATTTTCCCCGACGGCTGAAGCTGCCTGGCCTTCAACCGCATCAAGGCAGACATTGCCAAAGCCGCGATGCACGCTGTGGACGATTCCATTCCGTTCCAGGTGGCGAGCGATGCGTCGGACTTTGCCCTGACCACTACCCTCAACCAGGCGGGCAGGCCCGTGGCTTTCTTCTCCCGTACCCTCCATGCCTCCGAAATTCGACACTCCTCCATCGAAAAGGAAGCCCAAGCCATTATAGAAGCTTTTCGACATTGGAGGCATTACCGCGCCAGCAGGCGATTCACTCTCCTCACTGACCAACGGTCGGTTGCCTTCATGTTTAATAATACACAGCGGGACAAAATCAAGAACAACAAGATTCTGAGGTGGAGGATCGAACTCTCCACCTACAACTACGATATCTTGTACCGGCCTGGGAAGCTCAATGAGCCCACAGATTCCCTATCCCGCGGTACATGTGCCAGCGCACAAGTAGACCGACTTTGGGCCCTCCACAATGACCTCTGTCACCCGGGGGTCATCCGTTTTTTTCATTTTATCAAGGCTCACAACCTGCCTTACTCCATCGAGGAGGTCAGGACCGTGACCAGGGACTGCCAGGTCTACGCAGAGTGCAAACCGCACTTCTATCGGCCCGACAGAGCAGACCTGATAAAGGCCTCCCGCCCCTTTGAGATCCTCAGCATCGACTTCAAAGGGCCCCTTCTCTCCACTGACCGTAACATGTACTTCCTCAACGTTGTTGACGAGTACTCACGATTCCCCTTTGCCATCCCGTGCCCTGACATGACCTCTGCCGCCGTCTTCAAGGCCCTGCACCTTGTTCGGTTTCCCCACCTACATCCATAGCGATCGGGGCTCCTCCTTCATGAGCGACGAGTTGCGTCAGTTCCTGCTTAGCAAGTGCATCGCCTCCAGCAGAACGACCAGCTACAACCCCCGGGGAAACGGACAGGTGGAGAGGGAGAACGCGACGGTCTGGAAGGCCGTCCTTCTGGCCCTACGGTCTAGAAGCAGAAGGTCCTTCCCAATACACTCCACTCCACCCGGTCGCTCCTGTGCACTGCCACCAATGAGACCCCTCACGAACGTATGTTTGCCTTCCCTAGGAAGTCCACCTCAGGGATCTCGCTCCCATCCTGGCTGACAGTCCCAGGGCCCGTCCTCCTCCGGTAGCATGAGAGGAGTCATAAATCGGATCCCCTCGTCGAGAAGGTCCTGCTCCTCCATGCCAACCCACAATATGCCTACATGGCACACCATGACGGGCGGCAGGACTCAGTCCCCCTCCGGGATTTGGCACCTGCAGGTTCCCCAGCGACCATCACCACCACCCCCGACCCTACACCGTCTCCCTCCACCACTACCCGGCTACTTCGAGATTTGGCACCTGCAGGCCCACCGGCTCAACTACTGGGCGAAGAAGACAACACGCTCCCGGACGCGCAGGTCTCGACACCAGTGCACATATCACAGCCGGGACTGAGGCGATCATGGTGGAAGGTCAAAGCACCCGACAGACTCAACCTTTAAGTCCACTTCACCCCCGCCGGACTCTTTTTTTTAAACAGGTGGTGAATGTGGTAAACCACTGTTAGTGTATTGTATGTATTGTGGTAAACTGTTACTGTACTACATGTATTGTGGTAAACCACTGCCTGATGGCTCCGCCTCCCCTCGGGCTCGGTATAAAGGTGGCTGACCTCCGGCCCTGCCCCAGTTCGGGATCAGTGGCCAGGAGGCTTTCTGTTTAGCTTATTAAAGCCATTGTTTCGTTCACTACTCTCTTGTGTTAATTGATGGCACATCGGTATCCAGGACCCAAAACCTGTCCCCGGAGGGAAACTGTCGCTCTTTAGATTTTGACCGAGACGTCCCTCAATTGGTATGGAGACAGGTTTTCCGTCCAATTAACTGTGGAAGGAAAGCTCTTGAAACTGAAGAGCCAGAAAGGTCTTCCAGCTTCAGAGATGCGGCCAACTGCAGGAGAGGGTAAGTAACTGGAGGGCACCTCAGTGTGGAGATTCTCTCTCAGCAATGGTTTTAAAAAGGCAATTAAAATAAGTTAAGTGCAGCCAACCAACCACTGTGGGGAGTGAGATAGTGGAAATGCCCCCCTACAAGGTGGTCTTTGGCTGCGCCCCCTCCCCAGGGAGGCAGGGAGGGCCTGTAAGCCTGTTTGGAGCACTGGAACCCTCCACCTGTCGGTCGACTGCTGGGTGCCAGGTTCCAGGAGGTTAACCTGCCCCACGGTGCATCGGGAAACTGGAGGCCAACTGGAAAATCCCAGTCAGCCTCCTTTACTTGCCATCAACAAGCCTGTTAATGAGACATGTTGGGCCCCGAACCAGAGTCACCCAAAATGGGTGGCACGGTAGCACAGTGGCTAGCACTGTTGCTTCAAAGTGCCAGGGACCCAGGTCCGATTCCCGGCTTGGATCAATGTCTGTGCGGAGTCTGCACGTTCTCCCCGTGTCTCCGCGGGTTTCCTCCGGGTGCTCCGGTTCCCTCCCACAAGTCCCGAAATATGTGCTTGTTAGGTGAATTGGAAATTCCGCCGCCTGTTTGGGTACACAGAGGGAGAATTCAGAATGTCCAAATTATCTAACAGCACGTCTCTCGGGACTTGTGGGCGGAGACCGGAGCACCCGGAGGAAACCCACGCAGACACGGGGAGAACATGCAGACTCCGCACAGACAGTGACCCAAGCCGCAAATTGAAACTCGGACCCTGGCACTGTGAAGCCATAGTGCTAACCACTATGCTACCGTGCTGCCCTATGGGTACCCGAACAGGCGCCGGAGTGTGGCGACCAGGGGATTTTCACAGTAACTTCATTGCAGTGTTAATGTAAACCAACTTGTGACACTAATAAAGATTATCATATTATAAGAAAATAAACTGATGATGCTGGGAACTAGGGGGTCAAGGCACTGGTACAGCGGACAACGGCGCTACTTTCTGATCCCATCCACGTCTGTTCCTGCCCCTAGAAAGGATTGAAAATTCTGTGTGCTGCCTTCACACAATGAATTGCACACAAGCATACTCGCATCTTCGCTGTTCCTTAAAATGATATTCACTGCTGGAGTGACGACGGTATTCAAAGAAAAGGAACCAGCCTCAGTGATCTCTTCAAGTGTAAGAGTTGTAAAACACAAACACTCTCTTACACTTGGAGTGAACTTTACTCCAAGTGGCCTCATGCCCTCGATCCCAGACTTGTCTGAAAGCCGTAAAAGGAGAATGTTTGCACAGCCCAAACATTTCAGCAATGGCTCAAGTGCATATCGGTGAAATGCTTCTAAATATTTTCGGTGCTCAGATTAACAAACGTCTGTTTAAACGCCCTTCGACAGCATGGGGTGTTCCATTTCAGACACAGTCACTTTTTAATCAAAGCCAAGCTGTTTCGATCTATCGCCCTATACTGTAAAGTCTTGGAAAGTAAGGCCCCCCCCCCCCATATTGACCTGGGGTTGGGAAGAGGGCAGGCAGTGTTGGGGGGGGGGGGGGGGGGGGGGGGGTGCAGGGCAAGGAGGTGATATTTTCAAATAGGAAACCAGAAGCGAGGGTTTCCCCAGGGCCTGCAGAAATTAACTTCCTCGGGAATGTGCGGAGGCGAAGTCGGGGTGTCGAGGAGAGTGCAGAGGAACCATCGGCCTTCAAATTTGGCTTTTATCAATAAGTGCCTGAAATGGAACATCATACACTGGACGTACCCGCTATCTCAGAACCAAACTGAACTGGAGTGGAAAGGAGTCATCCTCGATCCAAAGGGATTCGCGTAAGAAGATACTTAACCATGGGCCGTTTTTTGAGGCCTTTCCAATCGTTTTTCCAGCCAGGTGCCAACCAGTTTGGCATTTTGGTTACCTGGGGGGTGAGGGGGCGGAGAGAGCTCATAAAGGGTGGCCAGCCAATCAGCTGTCGAATCTTGCTGTTTTTGATGTCAACAACAACTGGAATCCATATAGAACATAGGACATACAGTGCAGAAGGAGGCCATTCGGCCCATCGAGTCTGCACCGACCCACTGAAGCCCTCACTTCCACCCTAACCCAATAACCCCTGCTAATCTTTTTTTTTGGTCACTCAGGGCAATTTAGCATGGCCAATGCACCTAACCTGCACATCTTTGGACTGTGGGAGGAAACCGGAGCACCCGGAGGGAACTCACGCAGACACGGGGAGAACGTGCAGATACCGCACAGGCAGTGACCCAGCGGGGAATCAAACCTGGGACCCTGCCGCTGTGAAGCCACAGTGCTATCCACATATAGCGCCTTTAACATGGGAAAACAACCCAAGGTGAGAGTCTGAGAGCTGAAGGTTCAATGTCTGAACTTCTCTTTCTATTCAGAACATAATTCGGACTGCCAGGACATTCAACGGGACCTTTATAGTTCATACAGCAGGAGGTGGAATTCGTGAGCTAGCAGCATTTGTGTAGGCCCAGACTTCCCAGGTCTGTTTAAGCATGTCCACTGCTGAGGTAAGGGAGAATGATTCAGCAGCATAACATTCACGAGCAGACTCCACATTTGCCAGTCTTTCAAAATCCCAACTAAAACGTTTAGGAGCTGCTTAGCGTTAAAGGTGGGGGGCTCCCAACCAATCACCATATTTTCAGTTTCTCTTGATATTATGCCAGATATCATACAAACAAGGACCTGGAGTGGACCATTTGGTCCCTCACGCCCTCTCCACCATTTGATGAGATGATCACTTTCCTACCTTTACCTCCAATACCCTTTGACACCATCGTTCATCAAGAATCCATCTCTCTCTGCTTGAAAAATATTTAACTACTCTTCCTCCACCACTTATTGTTGTTATTGTCAGTGCAGTCTCGACGGGCTGAAGGGTCTTTTCAGCGCTGTATGACTCTATGACTCTCTGGGGTAGAGTGTTCCGCAGATCGGGGAGCTCAGTGGACGCTCTACCCTTACTAGTACAAAGTAAATAGATTTGTTATGGTTGTGTAGACTTTCAGATATATTTGAAGTTGTTTTGTGCATAAGGATACTCATATCCACGGGTTGACTTTTTTTGAAGAGGTCAGTAGCATATTGGATAGGGGAGTGAATGCGGATGTTGCCTCTAAGGACTTCCCGAAGACACCTGATGAAATTCTACACAAGAGAATAGGAGCAAAAATAAAGTGGCCACAGAATGAAGATAACCCTGTGAGCAGACAGGTACAAAAAGACATAGGCAGACAGCACAAAGCTCTGGTAGTTGGAGCTCAATGTGTAGAGTGAGGCCATCAGGTTGTGTTTTGAGAAAGTCAAATAAGAATATATGTGCAGAAATGTGGTTAGAGGGCGGCACGATGGTGCAATGGTTAGCACTGCTGCCTCACGGTGCCGAGGACCCGGGTTCGATCCCGGCCCCGGGTCACTGTCCGTGTGGAGTTTGCACATTCTCCCCGTGTCTGCGTGGGTCTCACCCCCACAACCCAAAAATGTGCAGGTTAGGTGGATTGGCCACACTAAATTGCCCCTGAATTGGGACAAATTGGATACTCTAAATTTATTTTTTTAAATGTGGTCAGAGACTAGGAGCTGCAAAGGATAAAAAGGGATTGAAGAGCAAGAGTACACAAATGACTAAAGCTCGCGGACAGATACAAAATAGGTTAATGAAACGTTGACCTTTTTTTAAAGGGGTTGGCGTTTCATTTGTTCTCCAGTTTTGGTCAGACCCCACCTGTAGCATCAGGTTCAGGTTTGGACACCAAACCTCACGATATATTGGTCTTGCAGTGCAGATTCACCAGAACAATACTTCAATGGTTAAATTCTCAGGACAGATTCCACAATGTGGCTCATTTTCCATTGGTTAAAAAGTTGAAAAGTAACTGAATCAATGTGTTTAAAGTGATAAAGGGATTTGACAGGGTAGACACTGGGGCTATCCAGAAGAAGAGGGGGACATGCGGCTGAGGAGCAGGCCATTCAGCCCCTCGAGCCTGCTCTGTCATTGAGTAAGATGATGGCTGACCTGCTGTGGTCGCAGATCCATTTTATTGCGGCGTTTTCAACATGCTACCCACCCAGGCCTTTTTCTCATCCAATTAAGTCAGGGTACCATATTATTGCAAAATAAAAGTACTGCTCTGAGAATGTTTGTATACAGAGCAGGGCATATATGGGGGGAGGCAGTGGCATAGTGGTATTGTCGCTGGACTAGTAATCTAGAGATCCAGGATAATGCTCCAGTTGACCCTGGGTTCAAATCCCACCATGGCGGATGGTGAAATTTGAATTCAATAAAAATCTGGAATTAAAAGTTGAATAATGACAACGACACCATTGACAATTGTCATCAAAGCCCATTTGGGTTCATTAATGCCCTTTAAGGAAGGAAGTCTGTCATCCTTACCTGTCCTGGTCTGGCCTATATGTGACTCAAGATCCATAGTGATTGACTCTTAAATGCCCTCAAGGTTGGGCAATAAATGCCCGCCCAGCCTGTGATGCCCACATCCCAGGAACACATTTTTAAAAATATAGGTCAGATTCTGGTTATTGTCCAACATGCAAATTTGCATTTTGGTGTGACATTACCAATGCTTTGTCCTTTTATTGAATTGCAACTTGGAAGCCATCAATGTCTTAGCCACTTGAACCTCCCTCAATTAGAAGTGGTTGGCTACCGTGGGTGCCTGTCATCCATGGCCACTGTGTTCAATTTTTTTTCACAGGGTGTGGGCATCATTGGCCTGGCCTGCATTTGTTGCACAGCCCTAATTGTCTTTATTCACATTGCAGTGGATCTGGAGGCCAGGCCAGGCAAGGGCGGCAGATTTTCTTCCCTAATGGACATCAGTGAACCTGATGGGTTTTTACAACAATCAACAACGGTTACATTAGGTTAGACTTATAATTCCAGATTTTTTTTTTTTATGGCATTTGAATTTCTCCATCTGCCGTGGTGGGGTTCGAACCCAGGCCCCCAGATCTTTACTCTAGGTCTCTGGATTGCCATTTGCCGCTCCAGTGATAGTACCACTACGCCACTGTCTCCCCTGAACCTGTTGTCATTGAACTTATCAAAAGGTGCAAAGTTGCAAGACCTGACAATTAATGCTGGGGGAGTTGAAATCCCCTAATATAATTACCCCATTATTATTTTTACACACCTCAGTAAATTGTCTACATATCTGCTCCTCTATTACCTGCTGACTGTTTGGGGACCTATAATACTCTCCCAGCAATGTGACTGCTCACCTTTCGGAAAAGAAATCTACCATCCTTTTCTGGTCTGACCTATATGTGACTCCTGAACCAGGCAGTCCCTTAAAATGCCACCTGACATAGCCGAGGAAGCCACTCAGTTGAAGGCAATTAGGAAAGCTGGCATGGTAGCACAGTGGTTAGCACTGTTGCTTCACAGCGCCAGGGACCTGGGTTCGATTGCCAGCTTGGGTCGCTGTCTGTGCGGAGTCTGCACGTTCTCCCCGTCTCTGCGTGGGTTTCCTCCGGGTGCTCCGGTTTCCTCCCACAGTCCAAAGATGTGCAGGTTAGGTGGATTGGCCACACTATATTGCCCTTAGTGTCCAAAAAGGTAGGGTGGGGTTTCTGGGTTTTGGGGATGGGGTGGGGCCTTGGGTAAGGTGCTCCTTCCAAGGGCCGGTGCAGACCCGATGGGCCGAATGGCCTTCTTCTGCACTGCAAATTTTATGATTCTCTGAATTCTATGTGCAATAAATGCTGGCCCAGCCAGAAATGCCCACATTCCGTGAATGAGTTAAAAAAAAGAAGATTCTCAGCAGCTGAATGGCCTCCTCGTGTTTTCAGTGTTCTCTTGATGCATCTTGTGTGGTAACGTGATGGGCTTCAATTAAAGTCAGACCTTTCTGTGCTATGCAAGGCAAAGTTGTTGAAACATAACTGGAGGCAGATTTTCAAATTCTCTTTGCAGCTTTGGCAAATGATATGGTGAGACCTGCACCGCGAAGGGATTGGAGTACAGAAATGAAGGTGTCTTGCTGCAATTGGACAGCACCTTGGTGAGATCACACCTGAAGTATTGTGTACAGTTTAGGGCTCCTTATCTGAGGAAGGTTATACTTGCTGTAGAGGGAGTGCAACGGAGAATTCATCAGACTAATCCCTGGAGTGGCGGGGTTGTTTTATGAGGTGAGATTAGGGAGACTGGGCCTGCATTCTCGGGAGTTCAGAAGAATGTGAGGTGATTGCATTGAAGTTTACAAAATTCTTTAGAGGGCGGGACAAGATAGACGTAGAAAGGACGTTTCCCTGGCTGGGTCCAGATTAATCTCAAAATATAGAATAGGCCAGTTGGAACTGAGATAAGGAGATAAGGGAAATGTTCAGAATGGAGTACAGTCACAAGTGGAGTACCACAAGGATCTGTTCTGGGGCCGTTGCTGTTTGTCATTTTTATCAATGACCTAGAGGAAGGCACAGAAGGGTGGGTGAGTAAATTTGCAGACGATACTAAAGTCGGTGGTGTTGTCGATAGTGTGGAAGGATGTAGCAGGTTACAGAGGGATATAGATAAGCTGCAGAGCTGGGCTGAGAGGTGGCAAATGGAGTTTAATGTAGAGAAGTGTGAGGTGATTCACTTTGGAAGGAATAACAGGAATGCGGAATATTTGGCTAATGGTAAAGTTCTTGAAAGTGTGGCTGAGCAGAGGGATCTAGGTGTCCATGTACATAGATCCCTGAAAGTTGCCACCCAGGTTGATAGGGTTGTGAAGAAGGCCTATGGAGTGTTGGCCTTTATTGGTAGAGGGATTGAGTTCCGGAGTCGGGAGGTCATGTTGCAGCTGTACAGAACTCTGGTCCGGCCGCATTTGGAGTATTGCGTACAGTTCTGGTCACCGCATTATCGGAAGGACGTGGAGGCTTTGGAGCGGGTGCAGAGGAGATTTACCAGGATGTTGCCTGGTATGGAGGGAAAATCTTATGAGGAAAGGCTGACGGACTTGAGGTTGTTTTCGTTGGAGAGAAGAAGGTTAAGAGGAGACTTAATAGAGGCATACAAAATGATCAGGGGGTTGGATAGGGTGGACAGTGAGAGCCTTCTCCCGCGGATGGATATGGCTGGCACGAGGGGACATAACTTTAAACTGAGGGGTAATAGATATAGGACAGAGGTCAGAGGTAGGTTCTTTACGCAAAGAGTAGTGAGGCCGTGGAATGCCCTACCTGCTACAGTAGTGAACTCGCCAACATTGAGGGCATTTAAAAGTTTATTGGATAAACATATGGATGATAATGGCATAGTGTAGGTTAGATGGCTTTTGTTTCGGTGCAACATCGTGGGCCGAAGGGCCTGTACTGCGCTGTATTGTTCTATGTTCTATGTTCTATGTTCTAAGTACTGAATCTTTAAAATTCTCAACCCCAGAGAGCTGTGGAAGCTCCCTCATTGAGCATTGATACCAAGGGATATGGAGATAGCACAGGGAAAGTGGTGTTGAGGTAGATGATCGTGCCGTGATGGCATTGAATGGGAGAGCAAACTCGATGGGCCGCTTGGCTTATAAAATAATAACATAATCTTTATTGTCATAAGTAGGCTTACATTAACACTGCAATGAAGTTACTGTGAAAAGCCCCCAGTCGCCACATTCCGGCGCCTGTTCGGGGACACGGAGGGAGAATTCAGAATGTCCAAATTACCTAACAGCATGTCTTTTGGGACTTGTGGGAGGAAACCAGCGCACCCGGAGGAAACCCACGAAGACACATGGAGAATGTGCAGACTCCGCACAGACAGTGACCCAAGCCGGGAATCGATCCTGGGACCCTGGCGCTGTGAAACAACAGTGCCGACCTGTCCCTATGTTTTTGTCAAACCATACTGGATTTAGCATTCCAGATTTTTTTATTGAATTCAAATTTCACCATCTGCCATGGCGGGATCCCCAAAATATTAACCTGGGTCCCTGGATTACTAGTCAAGTGACAAGACCACTAGGTCATCTCTTCCCATTGGGCTGAGTTTCACAGGGGGGCAGACAGATCGCACCACTCCACCCCCAAACTCCACCACCAGGCCAGTAGACTGATCTCTGCCATCTTCTCGGGGACTACAAAACGTTGGGCGAAATTCTCTGCCCCGCGGCACTGCAAACCCGAACTGCGGTCGTGTGGAGAATTGGGCATCCGGGCAAAATCGAGGTCCGTGCCAGGCGCCAGTTCGGGCGCTATGCTCTGGTCCCTCCCTGGTGGCGAAAACCAGGTTTGAGCCCCTCGCCAGCAGCAATATGCAAAACCGGCATTTGCATGCATTTAAATGTGATTAGCGGGTTGGAGACACTATGCTACGCCCTTCCGCAATGCTCCACTCCTCTCAGGCAGAGGTCACTCGGCTGTGAATTACTACAAGTATTTACAAATGTGGTCTGTGCGCCATGGCTGCAAAGGGGGAGCGGGAGGTAAAAAAAAAACCTCAAAAAACGTTGAAAACTGTGGGACTTCCCGAGATGGGGGGCGGTGGGCTGGCTGCCCGAGGCCGGGGGCAGTGATTTGATGCCTCCTTTTGGTGCTACTTATTGGCTGCTCACTCTGCCGAGTGCTGCCTGTGTCCTCTCAATGCTCAGGAGGTAGAAATGGTCATAAACAAAATCTGGACTTAAAAGTCTAAAGTCGATTCATAAAAACCCACTTGGTTCACAAATGCCCTTTAGTGAAGGAAGTCTGCCATCCTTACCTGGCCTGAGCTACATGTGACTCCAGATCTACAGCAATGCGCATTCTGAAGTGGCCCAGCAAGCTGCTCAGTTCAAAGGCAATTAGAGATGGACAACAAATGCTGGTCCAGCCAGCAATGCCCGCATCCCATGATTGAAGAAAAAGTTCTTTAAACCAGTCCAAACTGTTGTACACTCCAGAGGTGTAACAGTACACATACTCCAGACACCTATTCAGTAAGCGCAGAATCAGAGGCAGCAGTCTGCATCGAATTCCTTGACACTAATCGTGAAGTCCAAACCCAAAGGAACTGCAGCCAAGCTCCGCATTAGTTTCGAGTAATGTGAACCATGATCAGCCACCCACCTTACACTGGGACAATCAGTCCATAGGGAAATAGGTCTCATTATGAAGTTAGCCTGGTGATAACACTGGTTACCAAGAACAAAACTAGCTCAATGAAACGGGGATATCAAGCAGGATAAATTGAAAATACAATTTCCATTTCACAACAATAATGTCCCTCATTCTGACCAGGCCAAAAGATAGTTCCTTTCCCCATCAGGTATTTTACTTTAAAGACACAATTGCCTATAAATTGGGCCGTGACCATTTTTCGATGCCCAAGGTGTCGTTTATAGCCACTCCCTCATTCGGAGCTTGATGGCTCTCTTGATATGATCAGCGCCTAAGGGAATTCGCTAAATTTGTTTTCGAACACAGGCCTTCCTCTAAGTCATATTCCCACAATGGCTGGTCTTGTATGACCTGGCCTACACTTCACTTAAGCCGAGGCAGACTCTAGTCTTCCTTTTTTTGGTGCTTCACAGCAGATTTTGAAGAGCGGGAGGGGGAGAAAGAAGAAAAATAGCGGGGGAAAATTCCAAACTCACGTCTTGAGGGCAGTACTCCATCTTCTGGTAAAACTCCAGTCCCCTTTTGAGAGGTTCCTCTGAGCTCTCACAACAGCCTTTCATGTCCCTCTCGATGACCGCATTGATCACTTTGACTGGGAATGTGCATAGAGCTGACCTCTGGCCCACAGCTTTGCTTTGAGGAGCGCTTTCCGAGAAAACTCCGAACAGCACTTCATCATTTTCTGAAACAGAAAGCTCCTTGGCAAGATATGCGCCCGGTTTTGCCAGATAAGCAGCTTGCAATATGTTGAACAGAGTTTCCCTGCCCCCAGCCATTCTCCTCCTGCGCCTTGGCTCATACTCGCAGTGCAACACTAGCTCACGGTAATACCTAACCTCGTACTCTCCAATCTTCAAACGAGCGATTCTCGTCTCATAGTTTTTCGAAGTTATGCTTTGCCTTTGGACAGTTAGAAAATAGACATGATCTTCGGAGCTAAAAGAATAAATATAATCTATAGGATAGGAGTCTAGAAATTCGTTCAGCACAGTTAAAGAAGATTCTTCATCAGAAATGAAGGCAAACCCTTCCATTGATCCCAACAATCTCTTCATCGATATTGATTTTGGACTATACGTCTTTGCCACTGTACTGTTGACAGTGGCACCGATGAACAAATAGGTGACATGCGAATCCGCAAGAACATGTACTTGGGTTCCCAGCGGACTCGCCACACAGTCAGGACAATGGTCTGGCCTGTTGTTTTCTTTCTTGAATAGACATTTTGTCTGATTTAGCTTATCTACTTCGATGTAGTGCATGTAGCATATGCCATGTTGAGAGCTTCCACAGATATACAAGATTTCCTCTTCCTCATCAAACACAAGAACTTCATTGTCATTATCTTCCATGCCAGCCTTTGACTCCCAGTCTGTTGCACAACTTTTGCATACTTCACAGTTCGGGCTGCCAACGGGACCCGTTTGCAGGGAGGCTATCTTTTCGAGAGCTACGTTTAAAGTGTATACGTGGTTCCGCACAGCTAGAAACACACTTTGTGCATTATATTTATACACCGCTATATTCTGTATTGGTTGCTCTGCATTAAAACTTGGCAGGGTGTAGCGGAAATCAAAGTTGAAGCTTTCAGCCTCCTTCAGGCAATCCTGAGTGTCACAGAATGAAATATTTGTCAATAAGCAGACAGTTAACCAAAGGAAGAATTCTGCGCCAAATAGCATCCTGTTGCCAGTTGTCACTTCAGCAAGGTGCGCTGGGAATGTGAAGGAGATCAACAATTACTAAATTTTCCCAGGCTCAAGGCCAAATCCTCAACTCGTGATGTTTCCGCCACAATTTCGGTATCACGACAAAGAACCAAAGAAAACGTGGTCACAACACATTGTCTTGCGCACTGAACATCAGGAAGAAATCGTGCAGTCCGGACTCAAAGCTAGTATCCGCTTCACGGTCACTCCTACAGAAACCATGCGGGTGTGAAGGCTGTTCTCCTGATACACCAGAGAGAAAAAAATTAATAAAGTTAGAAGCCGAACATCAAGGATCGTTGAGGAATTTTCTCCTCTTGTTTAATGCAATAACATCTGAATTACAATCAAAAAATAGGCACAATGAACTTAACAGGACATTTCATCGATCACAAAGAACTCACAACACCTTATCTCTAAAGCATATTCACGTATTCCGGAAGCTTTTAAAATAGATCACCTTGGGCGAATTTTGGGCTGGATCTTTGCTCTGGGAAGTCCCTCAATCCAGTAGACCTGCCTTGGTTTAAAAGTTAGGCACACTTTCTGTTCCAGAAAGGCAGGTCCGCTAACCTCATTAGGAGCTTATAAGGAGCTGCAGAGGCAGGAGAGTGCTGAGGTGAGCTAGTTAGAAGGCCCATCTTGTTTCTCTGGGACCTATTTCCAGTTGTGTTAGAAGCTGTTAGGCCCCCTAGCCCTCACCCCCTCAACCCTCCTCATATACCTCATGCCAACCATATCCGCAGCCACACCTCATGCCTCCATGCCAACTCAAAATCCCCACCAACCCAGCACCCATTATGTGCAGACCGCAGAGGCCATGTAGAGATGAACAACAACTTCTAAAAATGTAATGCGGCTCTCACTCCTACACACTTGATAGTGAAAAATCTCCCAGTCATGAAAGCCATTCAAAACCTTTGAATATCAAGCGGTTAATCTTTTCTGAAAAACAGGCACATTCCTATTCAGAGCCCCATCGGAGACAATGAATCTTTTAATAGCTTCTTTAAGCTGGCAATCAAATGGTCAACTCCAAACGCCTGCTGAGGCAAATGTGGCTTTTGAAACTAATCCAGGCATTCATAATTATACAGCCCTTGGGGAAATGTCAACAAATAATGTTTCAAGTTCTCATGCAACCCAAGTGTGCAATTTTCTTCGAACATTCAATCATCCAATGTTTGTCATTTGAGTTCCGTTGCTTGCAATTCATTCAGGTGTTTTAAAAGGACTCTACAGTTTCCACTACCCCCCCCCCCAACCCAGAAATATGATAATTGCTAGATAATCTGTGTTTTAATGATGTTGGTTGAGGGATTCACATTGACCAAGAGAGTGGCAACATCTACCCTGCCATTTTTCAAAATAGTGCCATATGATATCTGGGATCAATATCATAATACTGTATCCTTCACTGTTGTCCCTGAATATTATTTTCTGTCTTACTGCTCTCAATCTACGATTGAAAATAGCACAGCTAAAGACCACGCACTCTATATGTTAAATTTACACCTCAAGTCACTCCCACAGTGAATAGAAGATGTGTAATTGAGAGTACCTCACCTTGGCTCAATGCACACGACCCAGATCCACCCCATGTTTGAAAGGACAAAATGTGTCATTCAATCTTCGAATATACCAGGACCTGGTTGCAGAGCTGGCCAGGAGGAGAGCGAGCTTTAAGAAAATCAAGGCGACCCTCTTCAAGAAGGAGATGCTGCACCCAGTGCGCTTGTGGATGACCTACGAAGGCCGGGAACTGTGTTTCGGGATGCCAGGGGAGGCAATAGAGTTAGCCAGAGACAATGGACTGGCAGCGGAAGGAGAACATTGAACTTTGGTGGAGATTCTTTTGCGCTGTGTTTCTGGGATTGGGTTGGGTCACTGTTATATGTGTTTGGGACCATTGTTTTGCTTTGGGTTTGATTCTGTTCTTTGGTGGGTCATGGGAAGGGGGTTGTTCTCTCCGATTGGGCTTGGGTTGTTTTGTTTGTATAGTAGGATGGCTGAGCGGGGGGGGGGTGAAATCAGTGGGGGGGGTAAGATGCGAGGCCATAGTCGGGGTCGACCAGGCTACATGGGCGGGCTAATTCACAGAAGCACAGTGGGGGGTGAGCAGGTGGTTAGTGGGGGAATAGGGGTTGTTATTTTGGGGGCCTTGGCGGGGGAAGGGGTGATGAACTGCTGACAGGGGCGGGGCTTCTAAAAAGTGGTAGGAATAGGAACGATGACGGTGGGCACCCAAGGGTGAGCCTGAGGAGGTGCCTGGTGGCTGGCCCAAGAGGGACTATGGTTGATCGGCAGGGGGCTGGGGAGGAGCCCCCCGAACAGGCTGATTACGTGGAACGTTCGAGAGATAAATGTGCCGGTCAAGAGGGCCCGTGTGTCCGCACATTTAAAAAGCTTGAAGGCGGACATGGCCATGCTACAGGAGACTCACCTAAGGGTGGGGACCAGGCTGGACTGAGGAAGGGATGGATAGGGCAAGTATTTCACTCGGGATTTGATTCATAAAGGAGGGGGAGTGGCGATTTTGATCAACAACCGCATGGTGTTTGAAGTGGGGAGTTATGGTGAGTGTGAAATTGGAGGGAATGCCGGTGTTATTAGTGAATACCTATGCCCCGAACTGGGACAACGTCGAATTTATGAGGCGAGTGCTGGGGAAGATCCCCGACTTGGACTCACATCGGCCCATTATGGGGGGGGGGGATTTTAATACAGTTCTGGATCCGAGATTGGATCAGTCGAGTTCGAGGTCGGGGAGGGTGTCGGCGGCAACAAAGGAGCTTTGGGGGTTTATGGAGCACATGGGGGGGGGGAGGCGGATCCGTGGAGATATGGGGGACCCAGGGCGAAGGAATTTTCATTCTTGTCCCATGTGCACAAGGTGTACTCCCAAATAGACGTTTTTGTTTTTGAAAGGAAGTTGCTGACAGGGGTGGTGGATGTTGAGAATTCGGCAATAGTGGTGTCAGACCATGCCCGCACTAGGTGGACCTGCAGGTGAGCAAGGGGGGGGAGGGCAGCACCCACAATCTAGGCTGGACGTGGGGTTGTTGGCGGAGGAGGAGGTGTGTGAGCGGGAGAGGAAGGTCATCCGGGGATATGTAGAGATTAATGACAGGGGGAGGTCTCGGCAGGTACAGTATGGGAGGCACTAAAGGCAGTGGTCAGGGGGGAGTTTATTTAGATCCGGGCACATAGGGAGAAGGCGGAAACGGCGGAGATAGAAATGCTGGTGGAGGAAATCCTGCAGGTGGATAGGAGGTATGCAGATGCCCCGGAGGCAGGGTTGCTAAAGGAGTGGCAGAGGCTGCAGATGGAGTTTGGGCTACTATCTACGGGAAAGGTGGTGGGGCAGTTGAGAAGGGTGAGAGCGGCAGTATATGAGGATGGAGAGAAGGCAAGCAGGATGCTAGCGCACCAATTGAGGAAGCTTTTAGTCTTAATGGCTGAAAAAATAATTTCCCATTTAGCTTTAAATTCAATAACTTCTATATGATATTAGATGGCCAGCATTAATTTACAGGATGTATTCCAATCTCATCAAGATCTGAGATCATTCTTATTTTACTTTGATCTATGATTGCACTTGACCCAGCCACAGTGATTATTGTTGTGCAAGAAACCGAAAGGTATCCGACATTCTCCATACATTTCCTGTAATAGCTGATTTTAATCACACACCATCACTTAGTCACTGTATGGGTTTGGGGGGAGGAGCTAGCAAAATAATGAAGCAGAATTCATAATTAGATCACAACGTAACTCAAGACTACCAGGCAATGCCAGTTTCTGAACTATACACACACACACATATGTACACATACATACGCACACGCATACACACACACATACACACACACATGCACGCACACTCCAAAATGCATGCAGACACATGCCAAAACACATGCACACACCACACACACGCACACCCACACCCCAAAACGCACATACACACGCACCCCAAAAAGCACGCACACACCCAAAACGCACACACCAAAACGCATGCACACACCCCAAAACGTACGCGCACACACCCCAAAACGCTCGCACACACACCCCAAAACGCACGCACACACATCCCAAACTCACGCGCACACACCCCAAACTCACGCACATGCACCCAAAACGCATGCACACACACCCCAAAATGCACGCACACCCCAAAACGCACCCCCACACACCCCAAAATGCACGCACGTGCACCCCAAAACTCACGCACGCACCCCAAAACTCATGCACACGCACCCCAAAACGCACGCGCACACACACCAAAACGCATGCACACATACACTCCAAAATGCACGTACACACATGCCAAAACACATGCACACACTCCAAAATGCACGCACACACATGCACACACACACCCCAAAACTCACGCACACGCACCCCAAAACTCACGCACACACACCCCAAAATGCACGCACACACCCCAAAACGCACACACACCCCAAAACGCACACACACACCCCAAAACGCACACGCACACACCCCAAAACGCACTCACACACCCCAAAACGCACGCACACACACGCCAAAACGCACACACGCCAAAACGCACACACACACCCCAAAACGCACACACACACACACCCCAAAACGCACACTCACACACCCCAAAACGCACGCGCACACCCCAAAACGCATGCACACACCCCAAAACGCACACACACCCCAAAACGCACACACACACCCCAAACCGCACACGCACACACCCCAAAACGCACGCACACACTCCAAAATGCACACGCACACACCCCAAAATGCACGCACACACACCCCAAAACGCATGCACACGCACACACAAATGCACAAATTCTGAATGCAAGGATGTGAATGCACCAAACAATGAGCAATATTTATTCACAAAAAGTCGACCTGCCAGCATTTATTACCCAACCCAAATTGCCCTTGGTTAAATGGGCTCCCCTTCACAGTGCAGTTAAGAGTCAATCACATTGCTATGGATTTAGAGTCAAATAGAAGACAGGCCAGGCCTGGGAAAGGTTGGCAGATTTCCTCCCCGAAAGGACATTACTGAGCCAGCTATGTTTGTACAAGAATTCAGCAATTACATGGTCACCATCTCTGTTACCCCCTATGTTAATTCCAGGGTTATTTCTGAACTAAATTTAAATTCCCCAGCTGCCAAAAATTCATCAATGGCTGTAAAGCATTTTGGGATGTCTTTCAGTTGTGAAGGGCGCTATATATACTGTAAATCTTTCTTGTGACAACATGGGTCAGATAAGGAATGTTAATTGTGACTGTCTGGTCTATCAAAGGCCTGATTGCAGAGTCGCTCATTAAAAGCTAAGTCATTTCAATCTGAGTCCCCTTTCCATATCTGCCTGACTCTTCCCTTTCAGAACTGTACACGATTGGTTGATTGGAAGGGAGATACAATAATAACCACGCCCTATTTTGCTGCCCTTGTAACTGCCTGCCCAGACAACAAGCATCGCATTCTGGTGCATGAATCACAGCCTCATTCTATAACAGTTCTGCGGTTGAACATTTGTGGAAATATTAAATCCCTACTCCATGTAACGCCATTAGGAGAGGCTGCATTCTAATGAGATGCCTCATTAGAAAATCTGACTGAAGTCAAAGACTAAAGGAGATTTGCGGGAATGGGTCCAGGAATGAAAGACTGGGGTGGATTCATTGGAGAGGCTGGGGCGCTTTCGCTTCGAGGGAAGAGGGTTTGGAGGAAATTTGATGGTGTTTTGTTTAAGATCATGAGGGATGGGGGAGGGGGTACAGTAGCACAGTGGTTAGCACAGTTGCTTCACAGCTCCAGGGTCCCAGGTTTGATTCCCGGCCTGGGTAACTGTCTGTGCGGAGTCTGCACGTTCTCCCCATGTCTGCGTGGGTTTCCTCCGGGTGCTCCGGTTTCCTCCCACAGTCCAAAGAAGTGCAGGTTAGGTGGATTGGCCGTGATAAATTGCCCTTAGTGTCCAAAAGGTTACGGGGATAGGGTGGAGGAGTGGGCTTAAGTGGGGTGCTCTTTCCAAGGGCCGGTGCAGACTCGCTGGGCCGAATGGCCTCCTTCTGCACTGTAAATACTATGACCTGGACAGAGTGGATGGGGAGAGGCTGTATCCACTAATGGAAGGGTCAAGAAGCCGTCGCTGGTTAGGACAATATTTTTATTGCCCATCCCTAATTGTCCACAAGGAGGCACTGGTGATCTGCCTTCATGAAACACTGCAGGCTAGGTGGCCTAGGTGCTGCTAGGAAGGGAGTTCCAGAATTCTGACCCAGTGACAGTGACGGAAAAGCAATATATATTCAAGTCTCGATGGTGTGTTGATTAGAGGCGATGATGTTGCATTTGTCCTTCGAGGTGCTACAGGTCGCAGGTTTGGAAGGTGCTGTCAAAGGAGACTTGGCGAGCGGCTGCAGTGCATCCTGTGCACAGTGCACACTACCGGCAATGTGCATGAATGTTGAAGGTGGTGGATGGGGTGTCAATCAAGGGGGCTGGATGGTGTTAAGACTCTTTGGTATTATTGGAGCTGCACTCATCGAGGCAAGTGGAGAGTATGCCATCACACTCCTGACTTGTGGCTTGTAGATAGTGGGCAAGCTGTGGGGAGTCAGGAAGTGACTTACTCGCCAAAGGATTCCTCGCCTCTGACCTGCTCTTGTAGCCACAGTATTTATATAGAACCCTGGAAATGTTATGGCACAGAAAGAGGCAATTTAACACTTGGGGCGGGATTCTCCGCTCCCGGGACTAAGTGTCCGCGCCATCATGAACGCTGTTGCGTTTCACAACGGCGCGAACAGGGCCCGGGCACGACCTAGTCTGGTCCCCACAGGGAGCCAGCACAGCGCTGGAGCGGTTCACGCCGCTCCAGTGTCCCACCGCGCCAACTCGCACATGCACAGTTGGGCCGTGCCAGCCTGCGCATGCGCGGGGAACTTCTTGCGCGCGCCGGCTCCGACGCAATATGGCGTGGGTGTTCAGGGGCCGGCCGCAGTGGAATGTAGGCCGGGGGGGTAGGGAGCAGAGGCCTGCCCGCCGGTCGGTGGACCCCGATCGTGGGCCAGACCCCTTCGGAGGCCCCCCCGGGTGAAGGAGCTCCCTCCTCCCCCCCCACAGGCCTCCCCGAGCGTTCCCGCAGAGTTCCCGCCGGCAGCGACCAGTGGTGGACGGCGCCGGCGGGACCCTGTCGTGTCGGAGCGGCCGCCTGGCTCATCCGGGCCGGAGAATCGCCGCTCGCCGTTTGCAGCGATTCTCCGAGCGGCCCGGCGCGATTCGCGTGGCGCTGGTTTCCGGCGGGTGGGAGAATCGCGTGCAGGGGTCAGGTCGGCGTGACGCGATTCGCGCGATGCCCCGCCGATTCTCCAACCCGGGGTGGGGGGGGGGGGGAATCGCGCCCATCATGTTTGCAGCAGCCAATAAAAAGAGAGAGAAAAAAGGGGCGAGATTCTCCGGTATCGGCGCGATGTCCACTGACCAGCGCCAAAAACGGCGCAAATCAGTCCGGCATCGCGCCGCCCCAAAGGTGCGGAATCCTCCGCATCTTGAGCGGCCGAGCCCTAACCTTAAGTGGCTAGGCCCGCGCTGGACTGATTTCCGCCATACCAGCTGGCGGGAAAGGCCTTTGGTGCCCCGCCAGCTGGTGCGGAAATGACATTGCCGGGCGGCGCATGCGCGGGAACGTCAGCAGCCGCTCACGGCATCCCCGCGCATGCACAGTGGAGGGGGGGTCTCTTCCGCCTCCGCATTGTGGTGGAGACCGTGGCGAAGGCGGAAGGAAAAGAGTGCCCCCACGGCACAGGGCCGCCCGAGGATCGGTGGGCCACAATCGCGGGCCAGGCCACCGTGGGGGCACCCCCTGGTGCCAGATCGCCCCACGCCTCCCCCAGGACCCCGGAGCCCCCCGCGCCGCCTTGTTCCGCCGGTAAGAGAGGTGGTTTAATCCACGCCGGCGGGACAGGCATTCCAGCAGCGGGACTTCGGCCCATCCGGGCCGGAGAATCGCCGGGGGGGGGCCTGCCAACCGGCGCGGCGCGATTCCCGCCCCCGCCGAATCTCCGGTGCCGGAGAATTCGGCATCCAGCGGGGTGGGATTCACGCCAGCCCCCAGCGATTCTCCGACCCGGCGGGGGGTCGGAGAATCCCGCCCAAGATTCCAGCCACTTTCCAGCACCTGATCCATTGGCTTGCAAGTTACAGCAATTCAGATGCAGATCCAGGTACCTTTTAAATGAGTTGAGCATTTCAGCTCGAAACATCAATTCGGGCAATGAATTCAAGGCCCACCATCCTCTGGGTGAAAAAGGTTCTCCTCTTGTCTTTCTCATCCTTCTACCAATCACCTTAAATCTGTGCCCCCTGGTAATTGCCCCCTCAGCTAGGGAAAACAATTCTTTCCTTTGAGCCCCTCATAATTTTGTATACCTCAATTCGGTCAACACTTTGCCTCCTCTGTTCTAAGGAAAACAATCTTTGCCTATCCAATCTCTCCTCATAGCTGCAACTTTCAAGCCCTGGCCACAGTCTTAAAAATCTTCTCTCCAGAGTAATCATGTCCTTCCTGAGGCGCTGAGGACCTGGGTTCGATCCCGGCCCCGGATCACTGTCTGTGTGGAGTTTGCAGATTCTCCCCGTGTCTGCGTGGGTTTCACCCTCACAACCCAAAAATGTGCAGGTTAGGTGGATTGGCCACGGTAAATTGCCACTTAATTGGAAAAAAAAAGAATTGGGTTCTCTAAATTTATTTTTTTTTAAAGAAAAAAAAAAATTTTGGAAACAAACAAAAATAAAACTTTAGCTGTGGCCCAACCAGCATTTTACACAGTTCATAGGGCAGCATAGTGGTTAGCACTTCTGCCTCACTGCATCAGGGACCCAGATTCAATTGCGGTCTTGAGTGACTGTCTGTGTGGAGTCTGCGCGTTCTCCCCGTGTCTGCGTGGGTTTTCTCCAAGTGCTCCGGTTTCCTCCCACAGTCCAAAGATGTGCAGGTTAGGTGGACTGGCTATGCTAAAATTTCCGCTTAGTGTCCAATGATGTGTGGGTTAGTTGGTGTTACAGGGTTGTGGAGATTGCGAGGGGGCCTAGGTAGCGCGTTCTGTCAGAGGATCGGTGCAGACCCGCTGAGCCAAATGGCCTCCTTCTACATTGAACAGATTCTATGGATTCTAAACATTGCATCCCTGCTTTTCTATCAAATACCTCATCCAATAAGATAAAGCAGTCCATATTTTTTTTAATCATCTTATCACCTGTCTTGCCACCTTCAGGGACCTGTGGACATGTATTTCAAGATCTCATTTTTTCTCTATCAATATCCTCCCATTTACTGCATATTCCCTAGCTTTTGCTTCCAGGCACAAAAACATTAAATTAAACACACTTAAAACTATACTTGCACCAGGATTCTCTATTGCGAGCACCAGGATTCTCCATTACGAGCAATAGGATTCTCCATTACGAGCACCAGGATTCCCCATTGCGAGCCTGCTCCGCTATCGCTGTGAGCCAAATCTCTCGCTCACTGCAATGGGACCCGAGAATTCCGCTGCAATTAACGGACGGAGAATCCCACTCCTTGGGTGAAATTCTCCGTAATCGGCGCGATGTCCGCCGACCGGCGCCAAAAACGGCGCAAATCAGTCCGGCATCGCGCCGCCCCAAAGGTGCGGAATCCTCCGCATCTTGAGCGGCCGAGCCCTAACCTTGAGGGGCTAGGCCCCCGCCGGACTGATTTCCGCCCCGCCAGCTGGCGGGAAAGGCCTTTGGTGCCCCGCCAGCTGGCGCGGAAATGACATTGCCAGGCGGCGCATGCGCGGGAGCGTCAGCGGCTGCTCACGGCATCCCCACGCATGCGCAGTGGAGGGGGTCTCTGCCGCCTCCGCCATCGTCTTGTTAAAAACTTTATATACAACATTCACTGCACCTCCCTCGTCAATCCTCTTTTGTTACTTCCTCAAAAAACATGATGAAATGAGTAAGGCGCAATCTTCCACAAACTAAAACCATGCTGACTATTCATTCTAAATGCCATTTTATCCTGTCTCTCAGAATTGATTCCAACACAAAGTCAGACTGAATGGCCTATACATTTTCAGGCCTATCCCTTGCCCCCTTTTTAAATAATGGTACAACTTTAACAGCCCTCCAATCCTCTAGTACCTCACCAGTATCGAGTGAGGGTTGGAAAATGATCTGTTATTTCCTTCCTGGCTTCCTTCAACAGCCTGGGATGCAATCCATCCAGCCCTGGAGATTTATCCACTTTCAAGCATGTCAGTCCCTCCGGTACTTCTTCCCTCATAATGCTGATTATATCTAAAATGTCATACTCCTCCCGTTTAACTAGAATGTCTGCATCATCTCTCCTTAGTAAAGCCAGAGACAAAGTGTTCATTGGGAACCCTACCCATATCTTCTGCATCAATGCACCAGTTACCATGTACATCTCTGATCGGCCTATCTTTTACTTAGTTATTCGCTTTCTCTTAATGTACTGGTGAAACATCTTTGAGCTTTCTTTGACTTTACCTACCAATTATTTTGTATCCTTGCTTTGGTCCTAATTTCCTCTTTTATTTCACCCCTGCACTTTCAAGCTCCCCGAGGTTTTCTATAGTATTAAACTATTTGTGACTGTTACAAGCTAGTTTTCTTTTCCTGCTTTACCTTAACCAAAGGGCTCCAGATTCGGCAGTTCCACCCTTTTTTCATTTTTGGGATATGCCTACACTGTGCCTGTAGAATCTTGCTTTTGAATGCCTCACACTGATTTGATGCTGCTTTGCTTTCTATTAGCTGTATCCAGCCAACATCCGGCAGGTCACCTCTGACGTTTTTGCAAAATTTGTCTTCAGAACTTTTACTCCTGTTCTATCTTTGTCCTTTTCCATAATGATGCTCAATCTAACTCTATCATGGTCATTATCTCCCAAATGGTCCCACCTGCTACTTTATCCACTTTGGGCAGCACAGTAGCACAGTGGTTAGCACAATTGCTTCACAGCTCCAGGGTCCCAGGTTCGATTCCGGCTTGGGTCACTGTCTGTGCGGAGTCTGCACGTCCTTCCCGTGTGTGTGTGGGTTTCCTCCGGGTGCTCCGGTTTCCTCCCACAGTCCAAAGATGTGCAGATTAGGTGGATTGGCCATGATAAATTGCCCTTAGTGTCCAAAATTGCCCGTAGTGTTGGGTGGGGTTACTGGGTTATGGGGATAGGGGGGAGGTGTTGACCTTGGGTGGGGTGCTCTTTCCAAGAGCCGTTGCAGACTTGATGGGCCGAATAGCCTCCTTCTGCACTGTAAATTCTATGATAATCTATTGCCCAGTTTCAGTTCCTCAGACTAAATCTAGAATTGTACCTCCTCTCACTGGGCTTCTTACGGGCTGGTTGAAAAAGTTCTCTTGAATTCAGTTCAAGAATTTTATGCCCACTGTCTATATCCCAGTTGATATCAGGGTTGTCAAAGTCCCAAACTATTACTGCCCTGTTGTTTTTGCACTCAGAAATGTGTTGACGTATTTGCTCTCCGAACTCCCTTGCATTATTTGGGGATTTCTGGTACTCTCCTGACGGTGTGACTGTCCCTTTGAGCTCAATACATACAGCTGGACTAGATCAGATTCGAGTCAATGATAACCCCCAGGATGTTGATAAAGAGAGATTGAACAATGTTAACACCATTGAGTGTCATGGGAAATGGTTGGATTCTCCCTTGTTGGGGATGTTCATTGGCTCGCACTTCGGTAGCGCAAATGTTGCTTGTCACTTAGCAGCCCAAGCCTGAATGTTGTCCCGGTCTTGCTCCATTTGTGTTTTAAGGAAGGGAGGCGGGTGGGGTGAGAATGTGGATGGGGGAGGGGGGAAGAGGAGTTTACTGAGGGACTACCAGAGCTTAGGGCCGAGGCAGCTGAAGACACGCTGCGAAGGAATTATGATGCACTTCCTAACAGCACTGTGGATGTACCTACGCCACACGGACAGCAGCGGTTCAAGAAGGCAGCTCACCACCGCTTTATCAAGGCCAAATAGGGTCGCCAACTGTGATTACGCTTATTCCTGGAGGTTTCATCACATGTGCCCCCATGATCCAGCCATTAAGTCGGACAATACAGCCATCCTTATGGCATATTGCCTTCCAACGCAAAAAAGACTCATTAGCCAATTGGATGTGTTTGACTGTCAGCCAAACAGTTTGCCCCCCCCCCCCCGCCCCCGGCACCCCCACACCCGCCCCACCCAATTTTCAATATTTCTGTAACTGAAGAGAATGTGCCAAAGTCAACCATAGAATTATAGAATTTACAGTGCAGAAGGAGGCCATTCGGCCCATAGGGTCTACACTGGCCCCTGAGAGGGCACCCTACCTAAGGGTGTAATCGAACCCGGGTCCTTGGCACTGCGAAGCAATAGTGCTAACCACTGCACTACTGGACCTCCAACTTTATTAACATCCCGATGATTTCTCTCCCAGGCTACACACAGCAGTGTCCTGGAGATTGGTCTTCAATGACTGGAGACTCCAGGACAATCCTGGAGGGTTGGCGACCCTATTAGGGAGAGGCAATTAATGCAGCACTTGTCAGCGATGCCTACATCGTGTGAAAAGAATAAATAAGAGGCCAGGACTGGAGGAGGGCAGAGAGTTTGAAAAGTCTGCTCCAACAATTCGAAAGGAACATGATCAAGTCAGCAGACAGACTCGCCCTCGTGTCATATTTTCTCTCTCTCCGGGGTTTACCTGCAGTATTCCACAGCCAAAGCAGTTAAACCTGTTTGCATTGCAGGCTGGCTGCTGTGAGTCGCAGCTAGGAAGGAGGTGCAGACCCTGGTTTCCCTCAGCCCATTTTTCCATCAAGGCAGGGGAACAGGGCCAGTCAAGCAAGGATCAGCGCATGGAGACCAACATAGAAAGAAAACTGTAAAGAAAATCCACAACGGTTCACTGCATGAGAATTTTAAATCCAACGAGGTGTTTACTAATTCTAATGTACTTTTACAAATATTTTTATTTCCCCTTTTTGATAAATACTTGATAATAAAACAGAAAAACAAAGAAGAAAACAGTGTCGCCCCCCATCCCCCGCCACCAAAAACCCCGACCCCACCCTCCCCAATAGCTACACGGTGACCAGCCCTCGAAAGTACAAAATAAATGGTGGCCATCTTTTGTGGAGCAGCTCAATAGGCCCCCCCCCACTCGTGGTGGACTTGACTTTCTCGAGGTGCAAAATCTCCATGAGGTTCCCCCAGCCACACTGAGGCACAGGGTGGCGAAGCTGACCTCCACCCCGACAGAAACCGTGTGCGAGCAATCAGCATAGCGAAGGCTAGGACATCCGCTCCCGCGCCAGTCTGGAACTCCGGCAGGCCCGACACCCTGAATACGGCCCCTAAGGGACTGGGCTCCAAATCAATGGTTAGAATCGGCAACCTGGTGCTGAAGAAGGAGACTCAAAACCTCGCCAGCCCAGGGTGTGACCAGGACATGTGTTCATGGCTGGCCGGGCTCCACCCACACCGCTCACACTTGACCTCCACTCTCATAAACAGCTGACTCATCCTAGACCTTATTCGTTGCACCCTGTGTACCACCTTTAACTGTATAAGCCCAAGTCTCGCAGACAAAAATTTGGCATTCACCCTTCGCAGCGTTTCACACCACACCCCTTTCTCCAATTCCACCCCCAACTCCTCCTCCCACTTAACCTTAACCCCCTCCAGTGATACAGTATACTCCTCCAAGATCCTCCTGTATATTCCCAAAGTACTCCGCCCCTCCGTCCCCGCAAGTGACAGAACCCTCTCCAGCATCGACAATGGTGGCACTACCAGAAACATCGGAAAACTCTTCCTCGCAAAGTCACAAACCTGTGTAAACCTCAAAGATTCGGACTGCCCAAGCTTCTCTAACTACTCCTCCAAGCTCGCAAACCGCCCCTCCAAAAACAAATTTCTCATTCCTTTCACCCCTTTGTCCTCCCAGCCCCTAAACCTAGCATCTAATCTTGCCAGTTGGGACATCTGGTTTGCGCACATCGGCACCAAGTTCAATACTGCCGCTAATTTAAAGTGTTGCCGAAATTGTCCCCAAATCTTCAGTGTAGCGACCAACACCAGGTTAAAACTCCCAGAAGTTTGGAACATTATGCATAAGATGATGTCTGCTGAGAATGTGGTGCGATGTATGAACATGGCAAGATATTAGATGCCTACTAAGTAATGTTTAGTCAATGGTGATTTTAGTTTGTTACAGTAAAAGTCTCAAAATATGAAATTTTGTTGTGCACAGGAGCAGTTCATGGGTTGGATTTTATGAGGCACCATATTCCCTTCTTCTCCTCACCCCTGGCTGAAAAGTTGGTAGTCAGCCCTCCACCACCCCCTCCCCCCCCACCCCCACCCCACCCCCACCCCACCCCCGGCCCCCAACAACCTAAAAGTCAGCTGCTCCACAACCATTTTATGCTGGGAGCAGCCTTAATTATTTCAGGTTGGGGCTTGCACCCCAGCCTGGGTGGAAGTCCCGCCCGAGAGAGCTGCGGGCTGTGGAGCTGTATACTAACATGGAATTAAATCTCACAGGACAGGAAAGAAACTTGGCAGGAAAAGACAGAAAACATAGGCACACCTCCTCAGCAGGCAGATGCATACAAACAGAGTGTAAAAATATACAGTCACCACTGCAGCATGCCAGTTTGTGAAATGTACAGTATTGCACAATTGTGCAACATCTGCTCGTTGTGCCTGGATTTGGACTAAAATAGAACTGGAATTCCTGCGATAGGTTAAAGGCACAAACCACGCATCTCGCAACCAACGACTTCTGCAATAAAAAGACTTTAAACATCCCACTAACTGACAGTAGCAGGAAAAAGCATAAATTTGCAAACCGTTCAATTATAAACACAACAGAGGGAAGAAGCTCACTCACATGGTTATTCTATTTTCCAAATCATTGCCACATACCACCCCAACTGTTAAAGAGTTATACAAGATATTTCCTTTATTCTTTGACTTAACAGAGTGAATTCTGATCTTGATTTCCAGTTGTTATGTGAACAGAAAAATCATCCTATCACGCAAAGTTTTATTGTCACGATACAGCCGTTTGTAACTGGAAATTCAGATTAACTTTCACCAGGAGCGGACAGCACGGTGGCGCAATGGTTAGCACTCCTGCCTCGGGCAGGGCGGTGGCGCAGTGGGTTAGCCCTGTTGCCTCCCAGCGCCGAGGTCCCAGGTTCGATCCCAGCTCTGGGTCACTGTCCGTGTGGGGTTTGCACCTTCTCCCCGTGTTTGCGTGGGTTTCGCCCCCACAACCCAATGTTGTTCAGGTTCGGTGGATTGGACACGCTAAATTGCCCCTTAACTGGAAAAAATGAATTGGGCACTCTAAATTTTTTTTGAAAGCACTGCTGCCTCACAGCGCCGAGGACCTGCGTTCGATCCCGGCCCCGGGTCACTGTCTGTGTGGAGTTTGCACATTCTCCCCGTGTCTGTGTGGGTTTCACCCCCACATCCCAAAGATGTACAGATTGGCCACGCTAAAGTGCCCCTTAATTGGAAAACAAAATTGGGTACTCTTAAATTTATTTTTTTAAACTTTCACCAGGAGAGACGCAGAGGAATGAGAAATAGCCAATGGTCTAAAGGGGTCACATATTGTTCAGACAAACCAACACAAACCACCAGGCATCTATTCGCAAAATGCCCACACATCATTCTCAGTAAAACAGGATCCGAGTTGTTTGACAAAGATTAAGACAACCAGTGTTACTCTGCCAGAGGGAGGGAGGGGGAGATCTGGGGATAACGCCAGCTCACCGCCGCTCCCAGAGAGGACGGAGAATCTGGTGCCCAGCCAAATCGCCAATCTCCAAAGCGATCTCGGAGAATCCCGCCGGTGTGAAGGGACGGAGAATCAGCGTCTGTGACTGCTGAAAAAAAAGACAGACAGATTGCTGCCAGGGGAGTCGTTTACAGATAGTAACGGGCGGCACACTGGTTAACACTGCTGCCTCACAGGGGCAGGGTCCCAGGTTCGATTCTAGTCTTGGGTGACTGTGCGGAGTCTGCACATTCTCCCCGTGCCTGCGTGGGTTTCCTCCGGGTGCTCCGGTTTCCTCCCACAATCCAAAGATGTGCAGGTTAGGTGGGTTGGCCACGCCAAATTGCCCCTTGGTGTCCAAAAGGCTATGTGGGGTTACTGAGTTACGGGGATAGGGTGGAAACCTGGGCTTAAGTAGGGTGCTCTTTCCAAGAGCTGCTGCAGTCTCGATGGGCCGAATGGCCTCCTTCTGCAATGGAAATGCTATGATTTTATGATTCTATGTCCATTCCTTGAATGCTGACTGTAACTTGGAATTTCCTCTCACTCCTCATGGCTCTCTTACTGTGTAATTCCAAACGAAAGTAAAAGAATATTCAATGGACACTCTCCAGGAGCTTACAACATGTTTAAATTGTTGTTTTCAGTCCCCACTCCCCCTTCAGTTTTTTTCACTAACACCAGATCAGGGAAAATAAAATAAAATTGGCCCTTGCTAAATTGGGCAAACTTTCATGTAAACCTTTCAATCTCTCGCCCTCTGAATGTCTTCAAATGTTTTTTTTTGGGGGGGTGGCTGTAACTTAACCTGAGGATTTGGGAATGTAGGGAGTTCTCAGTAAACTTTTAAAGTAAGCATTCTGCCTGATTCATGTCCTCGTTGCTAATCAACTTCAAGAACATTTCAGGATCTTCGGGAATGGAGGGGACACATTCTTGATGGAGTTTGTTAGAGGCAGACTCACCTGGGTTCAGCGATCCGGGAAGTGAAGTGGGTCCCGGAACCGTCCAGGTAACTTGCGCCACAGGTGTGAAGAAGGGGGAGAGCAGAGATTGATCCGGGTTAGCCAAGCCTCCCACTGTTCAAGGTTTCAGCACCAGGCTGCTGTATGAACGCCGGGTGCCCGGGCAGCAGGACCTGGACCAGTCCCTCCTGCCCTCACCTGGCTTCTTGCTCTAGGTGCTGCCTGGGCTGCGGGGCAGCTGCGTGGATCGTGGCCGCTGCGGAACAGTCCACCTCGGCTAACGTGAGGCGGGCTCTCTGCGGTGGGTTGGGCTGCACACTTTCTCCTTCCAGCCGACTTTGCACCCAACCTTTCTCCTCTCTGCAACACGAAAACTCAGCTCCCTCTTGTGGCAGCTACCTCACACACATTATCACCACCCATTGACAGTGCAGACATATCTCACCCAAGATTTACATTTATTGCTTATGATCCCTATCTTAGATACATGTTTAATGCCTCGCATGTATATATGTGGGGTGTGTGTGTATGTATGTGTGTGGTAGGGCAACACGGTGGCGCAAGTGGTTAGCACGGTTGCCTCACGCGCCGAGGTCCCGGGTTCGATCCCGGCTCTGGGTCACTGTCCGTGTGGAGTTTGCACATTCTCCCCGTGTTTGCGTGGGTTTCGCCCCACAACCCAAAAGATGTGCAGGGTAGGTGGATTGGCCATGCTAAATTGCCCCTTAATTGGATAAAATTAATCGGATATTCCAAATTTATAAAAAACAAAAAGTATGTGTGTGGTGTGTTTATGTATGTATGTGTATATGTGTGTGGTGTGTATATGTGTGTGTATGTCTGTGTATATGTGTGTGTATGTCTGTGTGTGTGGTGTGTATGTATGTGTGTGTGTGTGGTGTGTGTATGTATGTGGTGTATGTATGTGGTGTGTGTATGTATGCGTGTGGTGTGTGTCTGTATGTAGGTGTATTTGGTATGTGTGTGTGGTGGGTGTGTATGTATGTGTGGTGTGTATGTATGTGTGTGTGTGGTGTATGTATGTGTGTGTGGTGTGTGTACGTATGTGTGGCATGTGTATGTATGTATGTGTGGTGTGTGTGTATGTATATGTTTGTGTGTGGTGTGTGTGTATGTATGTGTGTGGTGTGTATATGGATGTGTGTGTGGTGTGTATGTGTGTGGTGTGTGTATGTATGTGCATGTGCATGTGGTGTGTGTATATGTATGTGCATGTGGTGTGTGTATGTTTGTTGTGTGTTTATGTATGTGTGTGTGGCGTGCGTATGTATGTATGTGTGTGTATGTATGTATGTGCGTGTATGTGTGTGGTGTGTATGTATTTGTGTGTGGTGTGTGTATGTATGTGTGTGTGTGGTGTGTATGTATGTGCATGTGGTGTGTGTATGCATGTATGTGTGCGTATGTATGTGTATGTGTGTAAATCCCGAAAGGCGTGCTTGTTAGGTGAATTGGACATTCTGAATTCCCCCTCAGTGTACCCGAACAGGCGCCGGAGTGTGGCTACTAGGGGATTTTCACAGTAACTTCATTGCAGTGTTAATGTAAGCCTACTTGTGACACTAATAAAGATTATGTGTGTGTATGGTGTGTGTATGTATGTATGTGTATGGTGCGTGTGTGTATGTATGTGTGTGTGGTGTGTGTATATCTCTGTGTATGTCTATGAGTTTATATATATATGTTTGTGTATGTATGTGTGTGATGTGTGTGTATGTTAGTGTGTGTATGTGTGTGTGTGTATGTATGTGTGTTGATATATGTGTGTGTATGCATGTGTGTGGTGTGTGTATGTATATGGCATGTGTGTAGGTCAGTATTTCCTTCCTCTTTGGGGTAAGCATATCTGTTTAGAAAAACCTTTGAGAAAACATTTCCATATGAGGTGAGTACATTCACTTAGATAAGTACAAGCTGAACCGTGACTGTGTCAGCCAAGCTCAGTCGCATTCTGGCCACTTTGAGCTAATCTACCCGCTCGGAAGAATTTCTTTTTAAAATGGACTTGCCCGGCAGAGAAATCGACCGCAAAGAGTGCAATGTCGAAATTGACATAGAATAGGCGGAGGGGGTGAAATTACAAACATCGAGCCCAGGCAACGAGGCATCAAAGATGGCAGAGGAAGTGTTCTTGCCCAACACCCTCAACATGATGACAGAGGAGGTAGCCATAGAAATAAAGAAATTTGGTGAAGAAGTGGATGAACACTTCAAGAAACACGCTCAGGAATTGAAGGTGTCAATTAAAAGCCACGGTGGGAGCAGCTGAGCAAAACAACTTGTGGTGAACCACTGTAATAGGAGATGTAAGGTAGGACCTGCACTACAGGTTCGCCGGTAGCTCCTGCCAGCTGGCTCCGCCCAGGGAGAACTGTATAAATATGCATGACCTCCAGTGCCCTGCCATTTCACCAGCTGCAGCAGGAGGCCACGCATCTGACTGTAGTAAAGCCACAGTTGTACCCAACTTTAGTCTTTGTGCAATTGATCGTGCATCAATTTATTACAGCTGGTCGTTTGCGGCCTCACGACCCTCAAGGTCGATCCCCCCTCCATTTTTGCCAATCTAACTGCGGATTGCAAGCCCGTTGCCACTAGGAGCAGACGGTACAGCACCCAGGACAAGACCTTCATCAGGTCCAAAATCCAGCAGCTGCTTAAGGAGGGTATTATCGAGACCAGCGAGAGCCCAAGTGGTACTGGTTAAAACTGGGAAGAAACACAGGATGGTCGTGGACTACAGCCAGACCATCAATCGGTACACGCAGCTCGACGCGTACCCCCTTCCACGCATATCTGATATGGTCAATCAGATTGCGCAGTACCGGGTCTTCTCAACAATTGACCTAAAATCCGCCTACCACCAGCTCCCCATCCGGAAGTCGGACCGGCCATACACTGTCTTCAAGGCGGACGGTCGCCTCTACCACTTCTTTTGGGTCCCTTTCGGTGTCACAAATGGGGTCTCGGTCTTCCAAAGAGAGATGGAACGAATGGTCGACCAGTACAGTTTGCAGGCCACCTTTCCGTATTTAGATAATATCACCAGCAGGACCACGATGCCAACCTCGATAAATTCCTCCGCACTGCCACTCTTCTCAACCTGACCAACAACAAAGAGAAGTGTGTGTTCAGCACGACCCGGTTAGCCATTCTCGGCTATATAGTCCAAAACAGACTTCTCAGGCCCGACCCCGCCGCATACACCCCCTCATGGAACTTCCCCTCCCCCACTGCCCCAAGGCCCTCAAACGCTGCCTGGGGTTCTTTTCCTACTACGCTCAGAGGGTCCCAAACTATGCGGGCAAGGCCCACCCACTCATTCAGTCCACCCAATTCCCCCTTGCGGCCAAGGCACAACATGCTTTCGCCCGCATCAGAGCAGACATCGCCAAGGCCGGGATGCGCGCAGTGGACGAGTCACTGCCTTTCCAAGTAGAAAGCAACGCTTCAGACATCACCCTTGCCGCTACTCTAAACCAGTCAGGCACACCCGTGGCATTCTTTTCCCGCACCATTCATGCCTCGGAAATTCGACACTCATCCGTCGAAAAGGAGGCCCAAGCTATCGTTGAAGCTGTGCGGCATTGGAGGCATTACCTGGCCGGTAAGAGATTCACTCTCCTTACGGACCACCGGTCGGCAGCCTTCATGTTCGATAACACACAGCGGGGCAAGATCAAAAATGATAAAATCTTGCAGTGGAGAATCGAGCTCTCCACCTATAATTACGAGATCTTGTATCGCCCTGGTAAACTCAACGAGCCCCCAGACACCCTCTCCCGAGGTACATGTGCCAGCGCACAAGTGAACCAACTTCGGGCCCTACACGACAGCCTTTGTCACCCGGGCGTCACTCAATTGTACCATCTGGTCAAAGTTCGCAATCTGCCCTACTCCGTCAAGGAAGTAAGGTCAGTCACCAGGGACTGCCAGGTCTGAGCGGAGTGCAAGCCGCACTTCTACCGGCTGGACCGTGTGCGCCTAGTGAAGGCTTCCCACCCCTTTGAACTCCTCAGCATGGATTTCGAAGGGCCCCTCCCCTCCACCGACCGTAACACGTACCTTCTCAGTGTGGTCGATGAGTATTCTAGATTCCCCTTCGCCATCCCATGCCCTGATATGACGTCTGCCACCGTCATCAAGGCCCTCAGCGCCATCTTCGCTCTGTTCAGTTTCCCCGCCTACATCCACAGTGACAGGGGGTCCTCATTCATGAGCGATGAGCTGCGTCAGTTCCTGCTCAGCAGGGATATAGCCTCCAGCAGGACGACCAGCTACAACCCCCGGGGAAACGGGCAAGTAGAACGGGAGAATGGGACGGTTTGGAGGGCTGTCCAGCTGGCCCTATGGTCCAGGAACCTCCCAGCCTCTCGCTGGCAGGAGGTCTTCCCTGACGCTCTGCACTCCATCCGGTCACTATTGTGCACCGCCACTAATAACACACCCCATGAACGTGTTTTTACCTTCCCCAGGAAGTCCACATCCGGGGTGTCGCTCCCGACTTGGCTCGCTGCTCCAGGACCGGTCCTTCTCCGTAGGCATGTCCGACTCCACAAGGCGGACCCCTTGGTGGACAGGGTTCACCTGCGCCACGCCAACCCTCAATATGCCTACGTTGAGTTCCCCGACGGACGCCAAGATACTGTCTCACTCAGGGACCTGGCACCGTCAGGTTCCACCCCAACACACCCCCCCACCAATGCGCCCCCCCCCCCACCTCCCACCGCGCCGCCATTATCGACCCCACCAGACTACCCCCCTCCCCTTTTCCGCACAAGAGGACGAAGAGGACTTCTGCACGCTACTGGAGTTCCCCGATGACTGGCCAGCATCAGCACCGCCACCACCGCCATCGGTGCCACCTCCACCACCGCCAGCACCGACTTCGCCGCCACCGTTATGCCGCGCCCAACGAAGCACCAAAGCACCGGACCGGCTGAACCTTTGACGGACTCTGGACCGTGAACATGGACTTTTCTTTCCCTACCACTGTACATAATTGCACTAATTGTATATAGTTTCACGTCACCCCCGCCGGACTCAATTTTAACAGGGGGTGAATGTGGTGAACCACTGTAATAGGAGATGTAAGGTAGGACCTGCGCTACAGGTTTGCCGGTAGCTCCTGCCGGCTGGCTCCGCCCACGGAGAACTGTATAAATATGCATGACCTCCAGCGCCCTGCCATTTCACCAGCTGCAGCAGGAGGCCACGCATCTGACTGTAGTAAAGCCACAGTTGTACCCAACTTTAGTCTTTGTGCAATTGATCGTGCATCACAACTAAAGCGGTTGGTGTGCAGGTGGATTAATTGAAAAACATGGATGAGGGCTTATCCCAGCACGAAGACAGGCTTCCATCCTTGGAGGCCAAAATGGTGATCGTCAGGAACAAAGGCCTCGAGGCAAAGCTGGATGATTTAGAAAATAGGTCCAGGCGCATGAACCTGAGGCTGGTGGGTCTACCTGAGGGAGTTTTTAAAAATAAATTTAGAGTACCCAATTATTTTTTTTTCCAATTATGGGGCAATTTAGTGTGACCAATCCACCTAACCTGCACATCTTTGGGTTGTGGGGGTGAAACCCACGCGGACATGGGGAGAATTCGAACCCGGGTCCTCAGCGCCGTAGTCCCAGTGCTAACCACTGCACCACCGTGCTGCCCCCCCTACCCGAGGGAATTGAGAGTGCAAGGCCGACCGAATACGTTGTTGAAAAGTTTTCACAGTTGATGAGTGGTGATGAGGTATTTGCTGTGCCGGAAACAGAGCACATCGGGCCTTGAGGCACAAACCACGACCGAATGAGCTACCTTGAGCGGTGATCATTCGGTTTCATAGTTTTCAGAGAAACGAGCGGGTCCTGGAATGGGCCCAGAAAGTGCAAAACCTGAACTGGGACGGCAACACGGGAAAGGTTTACCATAACATTGGAACGGATCTGGTGAAACAATGGGCGGCCTTCAATAAGGTGAAGACCATCCTGTTTAATCGAGGAGAGCATTTTGGGGTTGTGTAGTCCGTGAAATTAAGGGTCACGTTTGACTCAAAACATTTCTATTTCAAAACTCCTGAACAGGCGGAGGACTTTATCAAATATCGTGGTCTAGACTCGGCTTGAGAGCTGCGGACGGGCGGTTGGTCGGTTGCGATGTTAATATTTTATTGTTTTTATTGTTAATGTTGTTCAGGTTTTGAGTTGGGTTAATGGTGGAGGTGTTTGGATGGGGTAATTTCCTCTTCTGTTTTACTTTTAAGATTATCCTTCTTTATGGAGTAAGTCATTGCTGGGAGGTTGCGGGGGTGGGGATATCTTTCCTCAGTTTAAGGCCTTTGTTTATTTTGGGTGGGATAGAGGATCGGGTGGGGTGACATTCCTCCAAGCAACCCACATGCGAGATCAGACACGGCTTTGAAAGGCTCGGGTGAGCCAGGTTTTCCACTCAGGATTTGATAGCAGGGCCCAGGGGGTGGCGATCCTTATAAAAAAAAGAGTCCGCTTTCATTTGGATGCATGAACAAAGAACAAAGAACAAAGAAAATTACAGCACAGGAACAGGCTCTTTGGCCCTCCCAGCCTGCGCCAATCCAGATCCTTTATCTAAATCTGTCGCCTATTTTCCAAGGATCTACTTCCCTCTGTTCCCCGCCCGTTCATATATCTGTCTAGATGCATCTTGAATGATGCTATCGTGCCCGCCTCTACCATCTCCGCTGACAAAGCATTCCAGGCACCCACCACCCTCTGCGTAAAAAACTTTCCACGCACATCTCCCTTAAACTTTCCCCCTCTCACCTTGAAATCGTGACCCCTTGTAATTGACACCCCCACTCTTGGAAAAAGCTTGTTGCTATCCACCCTGTCCATACCTCTCATAATTTTGTAGACCTCAATCAGGTCCCCCCTCAACCTCCGTCTTTCCAATGAAAACAATCCTAATCTACTCAACATTTCTTCATAGCTAGCACCCTCCATACCAGGCAACATCCTGGTGAACCTCCTCTGTACCCTCTCTAAAGCATTCACATCCTTCTGGTAATGTGGCGACCAGAACTGCACGCAGTATTCCAAATGTGGCCTAACCAAAGTCCTATACAACTGTAACATGACCTGCTGACTCTTGTACCCAATACCCCGTCCGATGAAGGCAAGCATGCTGTATGCCTTCTTGACCACTCAATCGACCTGCATTGCCACCTTCGGGGTACAATGGACCTGAACTGCCAGATCTCTCTGTACATCAATTTTCCCCAGGACTCTTCCATTGACCGTATAGTCCGCTCTTGAATTAGATCTTCCAAAATGCATCACCTCGCATTTACCTGGATTGAACTCCATCTGCCATTTCTCTGCCCAACTCTCTAATCTATCTATATTTTGCTGTATTCTCTGACAGTCCTCCTCGCTACCTGCAACTCCACCAATCTTAGTATCATCTGCAAACTTGCTAATCAGGCCACCTATATCTTCGTCCAGATCATTTCTGTATATCACAAACAACAGTGGTCCGAGCACGGATCCCTGTGGAACACCACTAGTCACCTTTCTCCATTTTGAGACACTCCCTTCCACCACTACTCTCTGTCTCCTGTTGCCCAGCCAGTTCTTTATCCATCTAGCTAGTTCACCCTGAACCCCATACGACTTCACTTTTTCCATCAACCTGCCATGGGAAACTTTATCAGACGCCTTACTGAAGTCCATGTATATGACATCTACAGCCCTTCCCTCATCAATTAATGTTGTCACTTCCTCAAAGAATTCTATTAGGTTTGTAAGACATGACCTTCCCTGCACAAAACCATGCTGCCTATCACTGATAAGTCTATTTTCTTCCAAATGTGAATAGATCCTATCCCTCAGTATCTTCTCCAACAGTTTGCCTACCACTGACCTCAAGCTCACAGGTCTATAATTCCCTGGATTATCCTTGCTACCCTTCTTAAACAAAGGGACAACATTAGCAATTCTCCAGTCCTCCGGGACCTCACCCGCACTCAAGGATGCTGCAAAGATATCTGTTAAGGCCACAGCTATTTCGGCCCTCGCTTCCCTCAGTAACCTGGGATACATCCCATCCGGACCTGGGGACTTGTCCACCTTAATGCCCTTTAGAATACCCAAAACTTTTCCCTTCCGACTTGACCTAGAGTATTTAAACATCCATCTCTAGCCTCAACATCCGTCATGTCCCTCTCCTTGGTGAATACCGATACAAAGTACTCATTAAAAATCTCACCCATTTCCTCTGACTCCATGCATAAATTCCCTCTTTTGTCTTTGAGTGGGCCAATCCTTTCTCTAGTTATCCTCTTGCTTCTTATATACGAATAAAAGGCTTTGGGATTTTCCTTAACCCTGTTAGCCAAAGATATTTTATGACCCCTGTTCTTAATTGTGTGTCTCTTAATTTGGCTCTGAAGATGGCGGCCAATATGAATACTGATCAAAGACTCGATACACCAGTTAGTAAGTTCAAACTCAATGCTCATTTATTTACACACACAGTCGAATATACTCATGCATAAAACTCGACAGACTAACTATCACTACTGCTAAAGCCTATACTTAGATTCGAGCGCCCACTCAGTCAGAGGAAGGCCGTTGTTCGGTTCTGAGGCATATTGGAGGAATATGCTCCAATAATGGGGCGATTCCTTGACCGGGGGGTGGTCGTTCACCTTTCTTTGTCTCGGCCACTGCTGGCGCCGAGAGGTCTGGATTGGGGTCGAATTGGTATGGAATAACAGGTCTGGATTGGGGTCGAATTGGTATGGAATAACAGCTAGGAGCGTCTGTCTCGTAGCGTGCGGTGACCTTGGGCTTACTTGTTCTGATGTTGCTGTTGGACAGAACTCTCCTTGGTGAGACCCAAAAGGGGCTTCACGCGCTTTTGGGCGGGCCTTGAACTTGGCCCCAATTAATTGGGCCGTTTCCCAATCGTTCCCATCGATTTCCTCCAATAGAGGGGTGGGTGCCCTGATTGCTGGGCATCTCCTAGGTGGCCATTGGCCTGTTTTGTTCTGGTCTCCTCTGGCCCCGGGGTGTCTGCCTTGGTATCGTTTACTTAAATGTTTCTCTTTTGTCCCTGGGGATGGCTCATTAGTATGCTAATGGTTTTGCAGTATCGGTCTTGTCTGGGAGCTACGGCTCCAATCAACAGACAAACCCTGCACCTGCTTGCTTTCTCAGTATTGTCCATTTTCCCTTGTTGATCTTATTAGCCTTAGTTTTATTAGCTCTAATTCTGTCACCTTTGCTCACGAGTCACCAGGTATCTTTCTGATACCGCCACGTGGTTCAAGCTCAAGTAATGATTAATAATACAGCACACCGCTTAGTAAATGTTAAATCAACGATCATTTATTATATACAGCAATAAATACTTACACAATAATCCTACTTCTAGACTATTAACTACCACTAAAGGCCAATACTTCACTTTGGTGATGGCCCACCAGGTCAGGGAAACGAATGGTTTATCGAATTGGGTCTGGCCTGCGGGATTCAAAAAGGCTGGTACGGGTCGATAGTCTGGAACACCTATCTGGTAGCGATCGCTGGAGTAAGACTTACTTGTTCTTTCATCGAAGGGTCTCGAAGGTTGCGAGTAGGAGAAGAAAGGTCGATCTGAACTTGGCCCCTATCTTTATAGTTCCCAGGGGCTTCCCGCCTCTCGGGGCGGACCTTGACCCTGGCCCCAAGTGATTGAACTTGGTCCCAATCACTGGGTTCGATATGCTCCAATAATGGGGCGATTCCTTGATCGGGGGGGGGGTGGTCGTCCACCTTTCTTTGTCTCGGCCACTGCTGGCGCCGAGAGGTCTGGATCGGCTTTCAATTGCTAATTTGTAGCAATTGTTCCCGGGGATAGCCGATTAAACTGCAGATGGCTGGGTTGATGTGCTGCTAATGGTCGCAGGTATCGGTCTGGGCCAACTTCCCCAGAGCCGAATACACTGTTCTGTCTGCAGCTGTCCGTTTGAGTCCTGTTGGCTGATTTTCCCATCAGCCTTTTCAGTTCGCCATTTTACATCGGGGTTTGGCCAAATTAATCGGGAATCAGCCATTTTAGGTGGCTACACGCCTCCTTGTGATCCTAACGCGAAGCGTGAAGGATCACATAAATTTGTTCTTTCCGTTCCCTGACCGGGGGACACACCTCCTACATGGCCACTGCTCTGAACCTAGCTATGCACAAAAAATGTTACCTAAACCATTCTAAGGGCGCTATGTCAGACAGGGGCATGCATTTACAAAATAAAAAAACTTGGAACCTCTAATTTTACCTACATACACTATACTCACTAAACATTGCATTATCCTATCTTCCTAAAACATACAACAACAATCACAACATTTAATATACTCTTTCCTGGCTTGGCAGTCAAGCTCAGGATCATACATTTTTTGTTCATGAAAAGTTTTGTACATCTTTTTATTTACAGAAAAGCGCAAGTACATGTTCTTTATTATTGTGTTATAGGTCGCGGGGGTCGGGGGTCTGGTCATAACCGAATATAGGGGATCGGATCCGATATACCGGGGTTCGAGCGCGGTACGCTCTCCTTCTCCATTTGCGGAGGTGCATAGTCTGCACTACACAGCAGAGTATGGCCAACACTAACAGTGCTTCAATCACGTAGGACAGGGAGTACCAGGTTATGAACCTGGCACACCAGGAAGATGCAGTGTCGCTGGTGACTGGGCTTTGGGTACTGCGGGGCAGTGAAACATTAACGGCAGGGAGGTTTGAAGTAATGGGGTCCGCGTTCCCGCGCAACCAAATGTTCATCAAAAGAGTGTTGAGCACGATGAAATAAGTCCTCATGGCTGTCCTGGCTGTCCTCTTTCCTTTTCCTTCTTGTGTTCTTTTGTTTTCTCCGGTCCTGGAGCCTCTGGAGTTCTGTAAAACAAGCATAGTATCTGTAACTTCCTTGGTTTAATATCCGGTGTGTTAGTGTGTCTGTCCTTTTTGGGGTCAATTATACCCTTATAATTGGTCACTATGTGTGACTCCCTCATTTTTTTTTCAAAACAAATTTTAGGACACGGCACACTTCCCAGTGAGGGACCAGTGCTGATTTACCATCCAAATGTTCCAGGATGTAAATAGCACATGACAGCAACCTAAAGGTCGGCTAAACAAAATAAAAACTTTTTGAAATGAAAAATGTCAAATGAGGTGCGTATGGGCCGCGATGGGTAAGATTTGGATGGAGTCCCCGGGTAGGATGGCTACCAATACCCTATCTCCCCTACCCGAGCGTGTTTGACCAACGGGGGGGTCCCCAGGCAGGGCGGGTCGCACGCCGTTTCTCCACTGCCTGAGCAACCGACAAGAACGGGCAAAAATGTAGTCATCGTGGTGGGGCTGCTATAGTGATTCTACCCTTGAATCAGAAGAGCAGTTATGATCGGGCGTCTGGTGAGCAGGTATCTGCTGAAGTGTCTGCAGCCAAGCTAGTTCCACTGAACAAGCGTCTGGTCTGTTGACCAGGTATCTGGAGACAAGTAGGTACCGCTGAACAAGCGGCTGGAAATTTTTTTTTACTGTAGGACGAACAACACAAAACAAACAAATGAACAACATAAAACATCCTGCAGGTTCCATCAGGAAGGACAACACTTCTCCCAAGCGTTTCCTTTAAACATCATGAGGACACCTCAGTTCTCTGTTGCGAACAGGGTCGCAAAGGGGTTGGTGTCTTGGGAGTCCAACTCGAGGCCGTCCCCTTCTCCCGGGTGCCAAACTCTGGAGTGAATTAAGGCTGAAAGGGCTGCTTGGTGTGAGTTGGTGTTGCTTTCATCGTTGCGGACGAGTCTGTAGGAGTTGTCGCGGTGCCAATAAGTTGTGTCGAGTTGTGTGGGGACAAAGTCGGGGTCGTCCGTGTGGTTCGGTGGTCGGTGGTGGGATTTGTTTAGAAAGGTGATCAGGAAGGGATCACTGGAGTCGAAATCGGAGTCGCTGGGTGTGGGTCCGGTTGTATGGGGATAGTAGGGAGGCGTGCTGTGGCTATCGTCAGAGTCACTGTCTGCTGCTGCAGTCTGTGGGCGTTCCGGGGCGGGGTGTAGATTTTGGGGGTGGAGTCGAGGGCGAGTTCGTGTCTGGGCTGGACGTGGTGGGGGTTGGTCTGGTTACGTTGGCTGTGGACGGGGTGTGGTCTGCTGCGTCAAGCATGACGTGGTGGGCGTGGTTTGACTGTGCTCCATAAGCCTTTAACTGGTTGATATGAAACCACGCAGTCTTACCATTTGGGTATTTTATTTTATATACCGATGGGCTTACTTTATCCGTAATGGAGTACGGACCCGAGTATTTTGGAGACAGGAATGTGCTGGGGTTATACACAGACAACATCACTTGTTGTCCTATATCATACTCCGTTGCATGCACTGCCTTATCAAAACAGGCCTTGCTCTGTTCCTTTTTGGTGCCCAATTTAACTGCGGCTGCTAACTGAGCCGTTTTTACATTAGCAACTAATTGCTCCACGGCTTTCTTGTGGGTGAGGGCCGTAACTTCAGGGTTGGTCAGGTCTAAACCGAACAAGTATTCTGTCCCTTTCATGGGGCATCATAAGAGTGTGTGGGGTGTAACCTGGGGAGGTGGAAACAGTGTTACGCAAAAACATCAGCGCAAACAGGAGGACTGAGTCCCAAGTGGTGTTGTTCTGCTGGACCATTTTTCGGAGGGTGGTTTTTAGGGTCCGATTCATGCGCTCCACTATACCACTCGACTGTGGGTGGTACGCAATGTGAAATTTTTGGGTTATGCCAAATATCGTGAGGACGTTCTGCATGACCCGTCCCGTAAAGTGAGAACCTTGGTCCGATTCAATACTGCGAGGGAGTCCCCACCTTGTAAAGATGTGGTGGGTTAGGATCTTGGCTGTGGTTTTCGCGGTGTTGGTGCGGGCTGGAAATGCTTCCACCCACTTTGTAAAAGTGTCTATGACCACCAGAACATATTTATAGCCATTCCTGCAAGGGGGCAATGGACCTATAAAATCAATCTGGAGGTTAGTCCAGGGGCCGTTAACGGGTCGGGTGTGGCTGAGTTGGGCCTTTTTGGCATATCTATCGGGGTTGTTCTGCGCACAGATAAGGCAATTCTCAATGTAATGGCTTACATCTTCCTTGAGATTTGGCCACCAACAAAGCTGTTTGAGGTGGGCTGTGGTGGGATCGATTCCCTGGTGTCCATGACCATCATGGAATAAACAGATTAATTGGTTCCTATCTGCTCAGGAACTACATAAAGGGTGTCCTTTAACACCACACCGTCATGTGTGGTCAGTGTATTTCTGAACCTCTCGTAGGAGTCCGGGGAGGTTTAATGCTATCTCCTCGAGGGCGCATCCCTGCGCATCCTCATCATAAATCCCACAACCTGTTATGCGCTGCCCATCTAAGACCATCCACATAAATCTTAATGGGGTCACACGTGTCCGTGTGCGGGGGGCTCTGAGATGTATTTGCTAATTTTCTGGGGGGGGGTGTTTTAGCTATAAAGGGGCCTGTATTATGGTGTGGAGAGATGATTTCACACTCATGGGGGGTTCCGGGGTACTGTAAATTGTCCGCTAAGTATGTGTGGGTCTTTGTCCGTTTGACTGTGATGTCCCGTCCTTGCAAGAGAAGGGTCCACCTAGCTGCGCGTATTTGGCTGATGGTACCGTCTTTAAGTCGTCCGTCCAGTAAAAGTTGGGTGGGGGTGTGCTCGGTCAAAATGGTGATGGGGTTCAGTCCGGTAATGTATGAAAAGTACTGGATTGCCCAGAAAACTGCGAGCAGGTGCCTCTCACAGGCTGAAAATCCCTGCTCCACAGCATCTAAAATTCGGGAGGCATAAGCCACGGGTCTTAACTGTTCGTGCCGTTCCTGCAGGAGCACGGCTGAAAGGGTGCGGTCTGTGGTCGCTACCTCTATGGCGTAAGGGGAAAGCGGGTCGGGGACTTGTAGTGCGGGGGCGGCTATGAGCGCCTGTTTTAATGATTCCACAGCATCCGTATGCTGCGGAAGCCACTCCCAGGGAGCTCCTTTCTTTAGGAGGTCTGAGAGGGGCGCTGCCTTGCTGGCAAAACCGTCAATGTGGTTTCGGCAGTAGCCAACCAGTCCTAAAAACGACCGGAGGGCTGAAACGTTCTGGGGAAGGGGCAATTTAGCGATCGAGTCAATTCTTTTATGCTCGATCTGGCGTTTGCCGTGTGTGATGATTGTACCCAAATATACCACTTTTTCTTCCAATATCTGGGCCTTTTTGGGGTTTACTTTACAGCCAATGGAATGTAACAGTTCCAGGAGTTCGGACAGAAGCTCAATGTGCTCTTCCTTGGTGTCTGTCTGCAGTAGTAGATCATCTACATACTGTACCAGACATTCGGGGCGAGAAAATTTCGCTAGTCCATTTGCCAGCTGTCGGTGGAAAATGGAGGGGGAGTTGTGGAAGCCTTGTGGCAGGCATGTCCACGTGTACTGCTGCGCTCTGAAAGTGAAGGCAAATTTATACTGGCACGCCTTTGCCAATGGAATGGACCAGAATCCATTGCTGACGTCCAAAACCGCGAAATATCGGGAATTGAGTCCCTGTTTGAGCATGGTCTCGGGACTTGTTGCTACGGTGGGGGCTGCTGCGGGGATGACTTTATTGAGTTCCCGATAATCAATGGTAAAGCGCCATGATCCGTCGGGCATTCTCGCTGGCCAAATCGGGGCATTATTAGTAGAGGCTACCGGTCTTAGTACGCCCTGCACTAATAAGCTCTCTATAACTTTTAGGATTTCTCCCTCTGCTTCTAGGGGGAATCCGTACTGTTTTTGGGGTCTAGGGTCCGGTCTTGTTACTTGTATGGAGCCAGTCATCCGTCCACAGTCGTGCTTGTGGGTCGCGAATGCTGCCCTGTTCTTTTGCAGGACTGCCCCAACCTGCCGGTCCATGCTGAGTGTGGTGGGGTTGAACCAAAACACGCCTACTGCGCTAATTTTGTTCATATAGTCCCCAATGTTGAGCGTTGCGGGGGCTCTAGCGGATTTCGCCATCTTCCAGACACACTGGTTGACTGGATCGAAGGATAGGTGGTGGGAATTCATAATGTCGATTCCCAGAATGTGTTCTGCTGTGTGGGGCAGGTCTACTAAAACTACGGGGTGCTTGGTGGTAATGTTTCCTATTTGAATGGGTACAGGGGCTGTGATGTGTCCCTGCTGTGAGTGGCCTGTAAAGCCGCTGAGGGTGATAATGGCTGTAGTGGGCCACGTGTCCTGACAAAGGGTGGAGGAATTTATGGTGGTGCGGGACCCTCCTGTGTCCCAAAGAAACTCGATAGGCTGTCCCCGAATTTTCGCTGCAACTACGGGTCGTCCTGACCTATCCCAAAGGGTATCGCAGACCCAGCTGGGGGAGCCTGTACACCGTCAGTCCGTTCCGGTCAAGTCCGTCTGATCCCGACGGGCGCTAACGCTATGTATGGGCTCTGCCTTTTTCTTACTGAGAGTGCCTGTTTGTTGGGCTCTCGGTGGCTTTTTAGGGGCATTGCACCCTTTTGCAAAATGTCCCAAATGTCCGCAATTGTAACATTCTTGCGGTTTTGTTGGGGGGCTGTTCTTTCCCTCATTTACCCAGGCGGGGTTGTGATGGGTTGGTTTTACTGCCTGCATGTCTGCGGCGGCTTGCTTTTCTTCTGTGGTTTTAGCGGCGGGTCGATTGTGAACAGACTGCTCCCAAACGCGGGACAATCTTTTAACCACCCACTACTCATTATGAGCCTCCTCCGAGGGATCATAACTACTACAGGCATTCTGTCCTGCCTCTGTGGCATGGGAGATAAGGGTGCAGGTCCATTTGGCCATATTGTCTGGGGACAAATGGGCACGGTCTACGTCTCCGAAAAAGGCTTCGAAGTGAATCCACAGGCGTCCTGCGAACGCTGTGGGGTGCTCAGACTTCTTCTGCCTACACTTATTTAGGCCATCTATGGGGTCACCCAGGTTATACCCGATCGCATCCAGGATCGCGGTATGCATTTCTGCAAGGGTGCCTCCTCCTACGTTCTGAGGGTCGGGAAGGGCTGCTGCTACCGATGGATCCAAACTTAGAACCGTGAGCTTTACATGCTCTCTCTCATCCAGGCCATACATGGTCGCCTGATGTTTGACGGTGGCAAAGAAATGGTGTGGGTTTGAAGCGGGGAGGAACGGTGTGATTTTTGCACACGCGTCCCGTAATTGGGTCACTGTGAGGGGGATGGAATATAGGAATTCCGCCTCGTCTGATGTCGCTGTGCGGTGGGTTGTTACAGGGTTCATGGGAGCCTGAACTACCTGCTGTGTGGGGGGTGGGGGTGCTTTTCTCCTTTGGGGCTTTCCCTGCGCACATGTTCCCTGAACATATCTCTGCGCTGTTTCCTGTAATTCTTCCCAATCAGGGCCGTCTTCCTGGTCTAAACTTTCCCCAAAGTTTTCTTGGAATCCCTTTTGGACAGAAAGCTGTGATTGCAGGTCTACAATTTGCTCCCGGCACTTCGCATGGTCTATGGTGCTCTGCCTTTGTTCCGTGGTTGCAACGTGGAGCGCTCTCAAGGCTGCCTTGAGATCACTACATTGCTTCTGCCTCAAGGGTAGGTCTGGAACCTGAGGAATGGGCCTGGCCATGGGCGACGACGGAAGGGGCATGGTGGCAGGCAGCTCCCCGAAGTCGATGTCAGGAACAGGAGGGCGTGGTACCGGTGTAAGTTCCCGTAGCGAGCATGGAAGCAGGCGAAGAGCCCGGCGATTGCGCCTACGAATGGAGCCATCAGGCATGCCAACCAGGAACGAGCGGGGAGCCACGTGTCGGAGAACTTCGGCATGTGCTGACCAGCCACCTTCGGGAAGATCAGTTGCACGTGTGTCATATGCCCTCTTCTGGCGACCGCGCTGCAGTTGAATTCTGTGTAGTACCGGAGCATGGTTGATTGTGGGTGCCAGAATGGAAGGCACAGTGGTCCTGAGGGCGCGACCCATCAACAGCTGGGCTGGTGAGAGGCCAGTGGCTAGTGGGGCCGAGCGATAGGCTAGCAGGGCTAGGCAGAAGTCCAATCCGGCAGCAGCAGCCTTGCAGAGGAGCCGCTTGACGATGTGAACGCCCTTCTCCGCCTTTCCATTGGACTGGGGATGCAGAGGGCTGGACGTCACGTGTGTGAAACCATACGAGGCAGCAAAAGATGACCATTCCTGGCTGGCGAAACAGGGCCCATTGTCCGACATGACAGTCATCGGAATGCCGTGGCGAGCGAAGGTGTCTTTGCAGGCCCTTATGACAGCGGACGATGTCAAATCGTGCAGGCGTATGACCTCTGGATAGTTGGAAAAGTAGTCAACGATGATGAAATAGTCCCTGCCGAGCGCGTGAAAGAGGTCCACACCCTCCTTCGCCCAGGGGGACGTCACCAGCTCATGGGGCAGAAGCGTTTCAGGAGGTTGCGCCGGTTGAAACCTTTGGCAGGTGGGGCAGTTGAGCACCATATTGGCAATGTCATCACTGATGCCCGGCCAGTATACCGCCTCTCGGGCCCTCCGTCTGCACTTCTCGACCCCCAGCTGGCCTTCGTGTAGTTGGTCGAGGACCAGCTTGTGCATGCTGTGTGGAATCACAATCCAGTCCAGCTTTAGAAGGACACCATCAATGACGGCCAAGTCGTCTCGGACATTGTAGAACTGTGGGCACTGCCCTTTGAGCCACCCTCCCGTCATGTGGCGCATCACATGTTGTAGAAGGGGGTCAGCCGCAGTCCCTCGGCGAATACGGGCCAGACTGGAGTCGTCAGCTGGCCGATTTGCCGATGTGAAAGCCACCTGCGCCTCGACCTGACAGACGAACCCCTCCGATCTTGTGGCGTGTTGGAAGTCATACCTCCTGAGTTTAAGTAGGATGCGCTGGAGGCGAGGGGTCATCTCATTTAGATCCTTATTAATGATGCTGACCAAAGGGCGGTGGTCAGTCTCAACGGTAAACCGGGGGAGACCGGGTAGTCATGGAACTTGTCTAACCCGGTTAGCAAGCCCAGGCACTCCTTTCCGATCTGCGCGTAGCGCTGTTCTGTGGGGGTCATGGCCCGCGAGGCATAGGCGACCGGGGCCCATGACGCAGTGTAATCCTGCTATAGGAGCACCGCCCCAATGCCGGTCTGGCTGGCATCAGTCGAGATTTTAGTGGCACGAGATGTGTCGAAAAACGCCAACACCAGTGCTGTGGTGAGCGTAAGTTTGAGCTCCTCCCATTCCTGCTGGTGTGTGTGTAGCCACTGGAACTCCGTGGACTTCTTGACGAGGTGGCGCAGAGCCATCGTGTGAGAGGCAAGGTTGGGAATGAACTTCCCCAGGAAGTTGACCATGCCAAGGAAGCGTAGCACTGCTTTCTTGTCTGCCGGCTGCGGCATGGCTGTAATGGCGCTCACCTTGTCTGCATCCGGACGGACCCCTGACCGGGAAATGTGGTCCCCCAGGAACTTCAGCTCGGTTTGGCCGAAAGAACACTTGGCTCGGTTGAGGCGCAGGCCGTTTTCGCGTATGCGCGCAAAGACGAGCTGGAGATGATAGATGTGCTCCTGTGGTGTGGTGGACCAGATGATGACGTCGTCCACGTAGACGCGCACCCCTTCGATGCCTTCTATCATCTGCTCCATGATCCTATGAAAGACCTCGGATGCCGAGATGATGCCAAATGGCATTCGGTTGTAGCAGAACCTGCCGAAAGGGGTGTTGAAGGTGCACAGCTTTCGGCTGGACGGACCCAGTTGGATCTGCCAAAACCCTTCGAGGCATCCAGTTTTGTGAAGATTTTAGCCCGGGCCATTTCGCTCGTGATCTCTTCCCGTTTGGGTATGGGGTAGTGTTCCCATGCCCTCAAATGCCTCCTGGGTGTGGGCGAGGAGCGATTGGAGCTGTGCGCTGAACTCTGCATCCGGGAAGTCAGATGTGCCGTCTGGAGAGAGAGTGTGGACTCGTTGCACGAGGTGGAGAGCCTTGCATGCCTTTGCGCCTAGCAGGGAGCCCTTTGATGAGCCAACTATCTCGAATGAGTGTGTGGCCGTGTGTGTGTTGTGTGTCACCTGGAGCTGGCAGGATCCCATAGCCGGGATAACGTTCCCGTTGTAGTCGACCATCCTGCAACGGGACGGCCGAATTGGTGGTCTGACCTTCATGGCGTAGAAGGCTGACCATGCTATGAGGTTGGCGGAGGCGCCAGTGTCCAGGCGGAACGTTATCGATGATCGGTTGACCGTTAGGGTGGCACACCATTCATCACCCAGATTGATCGTGTTAACTTGCACCGGCTGGTGGGTCCTGGCTGGAGACATTCGGTTCCCATCAATGACCGCAACACGGAAGGCGTCCCGGTCGTCTGTGTCACTGGCCTGGACATCGTCTGGGCACGATTCATAATAAGGAGGCTGAATGGTCCGCACGTCTCTGCTAGGTTGTCGGAGTTGTGGAAGATTGACAGGTTGAGCTGCTCGACAGCAAGCAGCGTAGTGGCCCACCTTGCCACAGCGGAGGCATTGTCGGGTTCTTGCGGGACATTGCCGCTTTAAATGTGTGGCTCCACCGTTGCTGCACATCGTGACATCATGGCGTTCGTTGCGCCACTGCACATGCGCGGTTCGGTCTTGCGTCGAGCGTGCCTGCGCATCACGTCCCTCAGTGTTGCCGTAGTTTTTGGCGTGCACAAGCGCGGGAGGCCTCGAAAAGCGCGCAAAATGTCCGCCCTTGTCTGGGCCGCGGGAAACTCGATCGCCTGGACCCATTCGGCCTCGTAGGGAGCCTGCCTCGCTGATCCGGCCGCTTAGGACCCCTGCCGCGCCGATTCGGCCGCCTGAAATTGGGTATAACGGCTAGCCGCGTTTTCGTGCAGGACGCAGTCTTCGATTGCGGAGGCTAAGGTGAGGCCTTTTATTTTTAAGAGCTGCTGGCATAGGGTGCCCGAGGTGACCCCAAAAATGATCTGGTCCCGAATCATGGAATCGGAGGTGGTGTCGTAACCGCAGGACTGCGCGAGGGTGCGGAGGTGCGTAAGGAATGACTGAAAGGGCTCATCCTTACCTTGCAGGCGCTGCTGGAAGAGATACCTCTCGAAGCTCTCGTTGACCTCGACGTTGAAGTGTTGGTCGAGCTTGAGAAGGACCGTCTTGTATTTGGGCTTGTCCTCGCCTTCCGCGAACACCAGGGAATTGTAGACATGGATGGCGTGTTGACCTGCCGTGGTGAGGAGGATGGCGATCTTTCTGGTGTCCGAAGCGCGCTCATTTTCGTTGGCTTCCAGGAAGAGCTGGAAGCGCTGTTTGAACAGCTTCCAATTAACGCCGAGGTTTCCAGCGACTTGCAGCGGCTGCGGCGTGTTGACGGTGTCCATGGCGCAGGATGGCAGATTCCGGAGGATCTTTAGGTAGGTACCAAAGTCACTCCTGGTACAATGAAGTGTTGGGTGCTCTGCCACACAGATGAACCAACGCGGTTGTGAATGGTACAACGCAGTTTTATTTCAAACATCTATTTACATTGGTAAACTGTTTACTGAGGTTCGATCATGACCCTTGATTCTGTGGACCTATTCCTAATTCTATCTTGTAGTGGCACTCAGCACATGGTGGATGTCTGAGTGGCCTGCAATGAGCTCTGTGCCCTGAGCCGTCTCCTGCTCGAGTGCCCAGGAAGTGTCGTGTTCCCTGTTTTGTACTGTGTACGCTCTTGCCTGTGATTGGCTGTCGTGTTGTGTGTGTTGATTGGTCCGTTGATCTGTCCATCTGTATGTATGTATGTATGTGCTATGGTGTTTACCTGATTTAGCACACAGCTAAATCGCTGGCTTTGAAAGCAGACCAAGGCAGGCCAGCAACACGGTTCAATTCCCGTACCAGCCTCCCCGAACAGGCACCGGAATGTGGCGACGAGGGGCTTTTCACAGTAACTTCACCTGAAGCCTACTTGTGACAATAGGTGATTTTCATTTCATTTTCATTTCATTCAAGTGCACAGACTTGCCACCAGGTTCTTCCCCGCTACTCCCTATGGTCCAGTCAGACACCACCCAGCCAGGCCGTAATGTTTTGAGAGTTTTCTTACCTTCTCGCTCCCCCTCAACAGCCATGGCGCCTGGGCCCAGCTCATAAATACTTGCACCAATTCACGACCACGTGACCCCCCACCTGAGAGCATTAGGAAGGGGTGGAGCCGGGCGCCAATCCCGTTTTTACCCCGACCAATTCTCCGCCCAATCGCGATTCTCGCTGCCGACACCGGGCTGAGCCCGGGGTTTCGCTCTCAGAACACAAAAGCCTCTTGTGATTCACACTGTCTGTAATTTGCTCTCCTCACTACTCCGACTCCTGGTCAGTAACAGGCCTCCAATATGTAATAGGCCTTTCCCTCTGTTAAACTTATTTAATAGGTATTAAATTCCTGTGATTTTTTAAAAATATGACACAAATTAATTGACGGGAAAACACAGGCTATAGGCTTCCTTCCAGCAATCTTTTATTTAAGTTACAATTTTTTGTCTAATTTTTCACCTAAGCCTTGGTCATGAAAATTCAAGCAAAGTAAGAAACCTATTTGGATCCCTCTTCATCACAGTGACTTGTCCCCAATTTATAGAAATGTTATCCTTATCACCACCAGAGGGAGCATTTCTCCAGTCACCAAGAACCTCTGGAGAATCAGGCACACAGCAATGCAGTATTAGATATCTTCCAGTTTTTGTACTTTACATTAATTAGGAATCTGGAAAATAAATGTACAATAATAGCATGTATTTTTTAGCAGAACCGTCATATTCTGCAGGCAACATTCTGGCCTCATTAACCCCACCCACACCCTGCGCCCAGATCAACACAGTCCTCAACAATTGTAATCGAAAATTAAAGATTCTTTTCTGCCGCCCTTGAATGTTTACCCTGCGATCTCAGGGCTTTGCACAGCCCTGCATCCTTCAGGCCTCCTTGGCTCTAGGAGCTGCCCATGACGTTAGCTTTGTAACGCCAGTTGTCCACACCAGGTGGCAGGGGAGAGCTAGGAAACTGGGAGCACCGTCTTTTGACCAAAGTCAACGCTACGACGCGTAAACTTAATCCATGGGTCCCGGCCTTTGATGAACCCGTTTCTGCAAAACGCTCTAATGCCCCCACAAACCCCAAGGCCTTGCCACCAAGCTAAATCCAGGGAAATAATTGACTTTTGTTAAAGCACATAGTAAACCATAGCAGGCCATTATTTAGCACAAAGCACACAATTACTGCGATTCACTTTTAACTACTCCGTTTCTTTTTTAAAAAAATGCTGATTCAAAGATTTTCCAACAAAAATTTTCAACCAATTAAACCCCCCACCACCCCGCCCCGTAACAGAAAACAGAACAGAACATAAACATATCAATCAAACATAATACAGAACTTGTCCAATGGGTTTCTCCCGCACATATTAACCCTCCCATATGCTTTTTTACAAGTACCCCGAGGGAAAACACCCTCCCCACCCGCCCAAATACCCCCCCCCCCCCGAAAGAGACACCCCCCTCCCCTCCCCGCCCCCCTCCCTCCCTGGGTTGCTGCTGCTGCTTACCGACCTCATTCTAACGCTCCGTGAGATAGTCGAGGAACGGTTGCCACCGCCTGAAGAGCCCCTGCGCAGACCCTCTCAAGGCAAACTTTATCCTCTCCAGCTTAATGAACCCTGCCATGTCGTTTATCCAGGCCTCCACACTGGCGGGCTTCACGTCCTTCCACATGAGCAAGATCCTCCGCCGGGCTACCAGGGACGCAAAGGCCAGGATACCAGCCTCTTTCGCCTCCTGCACTCCCGGCTCGTCCGTTACCCCAAATAGTGCCAACCCCCAACTCGGCTTGACCTGGACTTTGACCACCTTGGACATAGTCCTCGCGAAACCCCTCCAAAACCCATCCAGTGCCGGGCACGACCAGAACATATGGGCATGATTCGCCGGGGGATTCTCCGTTTCTGAGACTACGTGTCGACTCCGACGCAGAATTCATGGCCTTTCATGACAGTAAAACTAGTGCCGAACCTGGACTGATTCCACTACCGTTTGTCATAATATACACCAGTACATCATGGTGCAGACACACACACACACACTGATGGACATGCAGTGGGACCAATCAGCATACACAACACCGCAGCCAATCACCAGTGAGAGCACACGCACTATAAAGACAGGGGACAGGAGAGTTCCCGCTCATTCTAGTAGCAGCCAGCTCGGAGCACAGAGCTCACAGCCTGCAACACAGACATTCACCATGTGCTGAGTGCATCACCTGGTTAGGACTAGGCAAGGGTCAACAGTTAAAGCTGGTATTGCATTTACCCACAGTTCAAGTATGTCAATATAGTTAACCTTATAATAAAATAGAGTTGCACCACTTCCAGTGTTGGTGACCAGTTTGTGATCCAGAACACCCAACACATCACCGTTAAGGGGCTAGCACTGGCGCCATGTGGAACACAATCGATTCCAATGAAAAACGGTGCGGGATTTGCCGGGTTCGTGATTGACACTCGACAGGCTGACAAGATGTAGCCGCACATACACATTACAATCCCCACACACACTCATCCCAGCCAACAAGATGGCACTGGTTGTGCTGGAGCACGTCCATACAGCTGATGGGTTGGCTGGTGCCAGAGGGCACCTCGGGGGAATGCCCTGGGGGGGGCACCAGATTCAAAGTGGGCTGTTAGCGGTGTGCGCAGCTGCATGGCTGCCTTGCCGACTTCGGCAATGGTGTTCCACGCCCGTCCACCCTGACCCCACAGCCCACCTCCTGGCCATGCCCCACTACTCCCCCCAGCCCTGGAAGAAGCCCCCCGGCCAGTGGTACAACTGTCAGCAAACTATGGTGATGTTGGACACTTTCCGGACCCCCTCTCTCTCCTTTAGCAATCATGATGCCAGTCTCACAATGTTTTAAAGCACAAGTGAACTGCACTGTGGGAAACTCAGCCCATCGGAGTTGGAGCATCGCCGAGGTCCCAGTGAATACCGGGTTGGGCCCGCTAATGGCATAGTGTTTACTGTACGTACGTTCCAGACTGTATTGATGCCGCTGTCGACATGACGGAGAATTGCGATTTGGCGTCAAATCGGCGCTCGCCGCGATTTTAGCGTCAGAACCTATTCTCTGCCCAATCGCGTTTTGCAATTTCAGCCAATGGAGAAACCCGCCCCTTTTTTTAAATTTAGAGTGTCCAGTTTATTTTCCCAATTAAGGGGCAACGTAGCGTGGCCAATCCGCCTACCCTGCGCATCTTGAGGGTTGTGGGGGTGAGACCCACGCAAAGATCTTAGCCGGAGTTAAATTATGTCCAGTGACAATTGACCATTTCGGCCAGTTTGGGAGTTCCGGTGGACAACTGGGCAGGGGACATGACAACTAGAATTTCCGATCCTTTCCCAAGCCCCCGATCTGGGCCCAGTCTCCTGAGAACAGGTGAGCCTTCCAGGGCTGTGCATGATGGTGTTAATGCCCGAGAGGGACCTAAAACTCTGCAGGGTATCTTAACGGGGGGCCAGGAATTGCCTCAATATTCTAATGCCGTACTTTTGTCGGAAATGGGATGGAATTCCATGGGATAGGGGTGCGGTAGGAGCAGCTCCAAGAGAAACCCCAGACACCGGTGTTTAATTCAATGACAATGATGTGATTGTTGGTTTAAAGTAGCCACTGCAGAAAACCGCCCATCCGCCAATGAATGCGACTTCCCGATCGGAAAAACAAATCACTTCAGATCAATATTCTTATTTCCCAGTTTTTACTATCGAGGTTGGGGGACTTAACATGTTTCAACAGCATGTTATCTTCAAACTCAATGTGTTCCAGAAATGGAATGAAACGTCCTCTTCAGGAACATTTTGGCGATTTTTAAACATCCTCTTTCCCGCCTGCAGCTGGCACGCTCCGCCCCCCTCACACATCCTGAGCACTGCCACTGATAACTGGTGCTGGACGGAGATCCCAAAACTGCGCCGCTATTTATAATAATGTCGCCATTTACCCCCCCAGAGCAATGCTTCCTATTGGTTCCAGGACCACACTGGGTTTCATATTAAGTATCGGTGGCTGGGAGCTCAGAGTCAGTCCTGCACGGTGAGAAGCCATTTGGCCATCACGTTCATACTGGCTCTGTGCAGGGCAATCCGTAGTGGTATTGTCACTGGGCTAGTAATCCAGAGACCCGGGCAATGCTCTGGGGATCCGGGTTCGAATCCCAGCCCGGCAAATGGTGAAATTTAAATTCAATAAAAATCAGGAATTAAAAGTCTAATGATGACCATGACACCATTGTCGGTTGTCGTAAAAACCCATCTGGTTCACTTTAGGGAAGCCGCCCTGACCTGGTCTGGTCTACACGTGACTCCAGGTCCACAGCAATATGGTTGACTCTTAACTGCCCCGTCAAGGGCAATTAGCGATGGGCAACAATTGCACTGCCAGTGACTCCCACGTCCCATAAAATAATTTTTAAAAATCCAGTCAATCCCATTTCCCCAGCTCTATCCCCAAACCCCTTTTCCTTCAGCGGCAATCCACTTTTCTTTGAGAACCCCTCGTCATTTCCCTTCCCATCCTTGTAGGCAGTCAGTTCCACGTCGCTACAACTGGCTACAGAAAGCTATTCTTCCTCACAGCGGGCAGGATTCTCCGCCCCCCCCTCCCCATCCCCAGCCACGCGTTTCCCGGCGACGCGCTGTTCGCTGGTGGCGGAATTCGATCTTCCCGCCGCTTGCCAATGGGATTTCCCATTGTGACCACCCCAAGCCGTGGTGAAACCCATGGGAAGGGATGTGCGGCCTGCGGGACAAGTGAATCACAACGGCCAGAGAATTCCGGCCTCGTTCATCACTGCGCCTCCTGCCAACCCAAGGTGGCTGCTGAAACCCTCCTGCGCGAGTGCCCTGATCGCTGAATGTACAGAAATCCCAGTGACGTCTCTCCATTGTACCCATCCTGCCAGTACCCTCTGCGCGAGTAACAATGATGTCTCCATCTGCCTATTTCTGGGAATAAGAACACTTTTATTCGCGGATGGGACTATGTTAATCATTTCTCATTATTGACTCCACATGAGCTGCGTATTTACATGCAGCACTGTGGTCTTTTTCACGTTATTGTACCGGACTGGCCCCCGCACTTCCTTGAGGCAGCTGCGTGCTTTATTTAAATAAGTTCTAACAGATTCCCGAGCCGTTCCCTTCCAGCTATTCAAATTTGTCAAGGAATGAAATAATTCAGTCAGAGAAATACGCCGTCGGAAATAAGGAACAAACAAGGCCAATAAGATATACCTAGCAACCTCAAACATGGCTGTGATGATTTGAGCAACACCACCTGTGGCCCTAGCTGCTGCCTATTCTGTCACTCGCAATGACGTCATGGAATAAAGCAGCAAACCAGTGCAACTGCACAGGCAAGGCATTGGCAGCAAACCTTCCACCTGTGCCTCCCCAAACAGCTTTTACCACCTAATCTAAACCTGTCATTACTTTGTACACCTCGGCCAAATCTCCTTTCATCCAAGGTGAACAACCCCAGCATCTCTAACCTTTTCTAAAATTTCATTTACGGGATGTTGTGAGGCCAGCGTTTGTTACCCATCCTTATTTATCCTTGGGAAGGTGATGTGAGCTGCCTTCTTGAACCACTGCAGCCCATGTAGTGTAGGTACACACACTGTACCTACACTAGGGAGGGAGATCCAGGATTTTGAGCCAGCGACAGTGAAGGAACGGCCGATATATTTCCAAGTCAGGCTGGTGAGTGACTTGGAGGGGAACTCGCAGGGTAGTGGTGTTCCCATGCATCTGCTGCCCTTGTCCTTCTAGATGGGGGCGGTCATGGGTTTGGACGGTGCTGCCTAAGGAGACTTGGTGAGTTCCTGCAGTGCATCTTGTAGATGTTACACACGGCTGCCATTGTGCATCGGTGGTGAAGGGAGTGAATGTTTGTGGATGGTGTGTCAATCAAGCGGGCTGATTTGCCCTGGAGGGTGCCGAGCTTTAGGGAATTGAGCTGGTGGACAGGCTTTAGGGAATCAAGGGGTGAGTAACTCGCTGCAGAATTTCCGACCGCTGACCTGCTCTTGTGGCCACAGTATTTATATGGCTGGTCCGGTTGAGTTTCTGGTCAATGATAACCCCTAGGATGTTGATAGTGGAGGATTCAGTAATGGTAATGCCATTGAATGTCAAAAGAAAATGGTTGGATTCTCTCTTGTTGGAGATGGTTATTGCCTGGCACTTGTGTGGTGCAAACATAACCTTGCAACTGAAATTCCTCATGCATGGAACCATCCGAGCAATTGTCTTCTGCACCAACTTAAACAGAAGAGTCATGCACACATGATACACACACACAGACACAGTGACAGATACACATGCATATACAGTCTCTCACACACACAGTTCCACATGCACACACACTCTAGGTGTAAAAGCAGAGTTTAAGAGATGAATAGCTTTCTTTTGAATAAGAATTGAGGAGAGGAGGTAAGCACGACACGAGACAGCCATGGCCACTTAGAAAGGTCAATGAATGAACGTATTATACACGCGTGCTTCGGATAGGGAGCAGTAATGTCATTTAATGCAGTGACATATCTGGCAAACGTACACATGTACTAGCACACAGGGATAGAATGCATTTGCAAAGTAACATCACATTAGGAAGATGTAATTAACCCTATAAAAACAGAGTTCCCTCAGGAACGTTTACTCAGTCCTGTTTAAGCTTCACCAGTAGTTAAGACGATGCGATTGCAGGACTCCAATGAGTCTGTTGTTCACGAGGGAGTCTCAATATTCGTGCCCACTGGATGTCATGGGTTATAGCACCGTGTTGATCAATAAAGAATGTTAATTAGATGTCTCAGTAGAATTCCGAGTTGGTCGTAAAACTAATTTTAAGGGAAAGCAATAACAATCCATGAAAACCCAACATACTGCATCGAGAATAAAGCCTTGGGGTATCGTGGGATGTATTTAACTGCAAAAGCAACAGTTTATTTGGTCATCCAAAGACATGCGGCGTCTTGAAGCCACTCACAAACGCTGCTGGAATTGTGCATTTTTGATTAACCACCACCATTTAGTTCTTCCCGCCTGCAGCTCAGTCACGTGAGAGGAAAGGTAGCGTTCCGAAGACTTCTGAATCTCGGCTGAGGTCAACTGAGTGAACTATTTTGGGCCCCAACAACTTAACATAATAACAGAAGCAAATTCAGGGACAAATTGCAAGGGGCCGCTCCTGGTAGGGGCTCTGCCCAAACAAAACTAAGAGCAACGGAAACTTGTCAAGCATCAAATCAAAAGGGGATTAAGAGGATCTATAAAGCAATCCAGCCCCTGCGGTGCGCACCGGGCACGGGAGGCCTTGATGGCGCCCGTGGACACCGCATGCTCCCTCTCCAGGGAAACCCAGCCATGAACATAGCCGCGGAAGAGGGGCAGACAGGCCGGCCGGATGTCGCTCTCGGTTGCCCGCTTGCCTGGATCTGTTAATGGCGAGTTTTGCAGGCCCAGGAGCAGGTGCACAAGAAGATCCACTGCCTTCCCCACCCCTCTCCGCAATCCGTGCCCGTAGATCAGGAGCTTGGGACTGAAGTGCAAACAAAACTTCATCCAAAGGACAGACAAGGAACTAAAAAGGGAGTGAGGCTTAAAACACTCAACATCGACGTGGAACCACAAGACCACAAAAATGGGAGGAGTCCGTGAACCGGTCAACTGAGTAATGCAGCGGGTGTTGGGAAGAAGGAATAAGTTCTGTTTTACATTGCAACACTCACTGTTTATTAAAACACTGGTCTGTTTGTTTATAATAGAGGGGGGGGGGAAGCTGCTAAACGGGATTATCGCTATGCAAAAAAAATGCAATCTCTCTCTGGAACATTTGTCTCTCAAACACACCACAGACGCACAAACCTTGGGTCCGCAGAAAGGAGACCGCCGCATTTTTTAAATCAAATTTTTTTTTAAAATGTTTACAGACTCCCTGCCCCAGCCCCCAGGTGGTTTATATTCAAGTCTCTTTGCCAGTGAACACGCTGCCTGGCTGAGAGAAAGAGACAGAGAGAGAGAGAGCGTCTGAGAGCAAAATCCTGTTTAGAGGAATCATTCCAGAGAAAGCTTGCAAAATAGATTGTTAACATGGTCCTCTCACCCTGAGTTGACAAAAAAGCATGATATAAAAATAAAGACAAAAGACCACCTTCATCAAAGACCAATGGGAGGGCAGCTTGGTGGCGCAGTGGTTAGCACTGCTGCCTCACGGCGCTGAGGTCCCAGGTTCGATCCCGGCCCTGGGTCACTGACCGTGTGGAGTTTACACATTCTCCCCGTGTCTGCGTGGGTTTCACCCCCACAACCCAAAAGATGTTCAGGGTAGGTGGATTGGCCACGCTAAATTGCCCCTTAATTGAAAAAAATGAATTGGGTACTCTAAATTAATTTTTTTTAAAGAGCAATGGGTCGATTTCCTCCCTATACTGTGTAACAAGACTGTCCACTCATTTACATTGAATGAATTTAGAATGACTGAGATATTAGCGCTCCGCTAAGTCTAACCTCTTGTGCATCCCTGAGTTTAATAGCTCCGCCATTGGCGGCCCCGCCTTCACCTCCCTTTGCTCGGGAATTCCCTCGCTAAACCGTCCCACCTCACGTCCTTCGAGATGATCCTTGGAGCCGACCTCCTCGACCATCTGCCCCAATATTTCATTACGTTGGCCCAGCGCCAAACCTTTCTTCCTCATAGCAATCCCGCTGGGCACCGAGGGACGTTTTCCTGCACAAAAGGGCGCTATATAAATGCACGCTGTGGCTGTGACAGGTGACTACGCGTTTTTATTGCCCCAGCTCTTCCTCCTGGTCCAGTGTTCAATTCGGGTTTCTGGGAGGTGCAGAGTGGAAGGTTTCTCACTCCTGGTCCTAGCCATTGGCTGACTCTCCCAATAAAGGATTATTTCTGCAGGGTGTTACTCTTGGTGGGGGGGGGGGGGCAATAATTTCACTGGAAGTCAATGATACACAGAACACCATATTAAAGATAACGCACTAGAAGCTCAATTTGATAGCTTTCCGGAGACCAGACCACCATTAAAATAAATTACTAACTGCAAACTTTAATGGGTCACATTTTAAAAACTATAATACTCAAGTGTTTGAAGAATTTATTGCTCTTCCAGCTGGCATGTTCCCATTCATCAACTCATTTGGGGTTTCCATGGGCGACATCAGGCAAAACTGTCCTGAAAATGGTGCCGACAGTGCCTGGAAGCCTCATTCTCTCACAGAGACAGAGCAGAATCGAAGTATTCAGTCTGCGTGAGGTGAGCATCGTGTCATAGCTGACGGTTTAATATTCTCATCCTGGTTTTCAAATCGCTTCACGGCCTCACGCCTGCCCATCTCTATAATCTCGTGCGACTCCGCAACCTTCTGAGATCTCTGCGTTCCTCCGATCTGGCATCCTGTGCACCGCCGAATTTAATCGCTCCACCATTGGCGGCCGTGCCTTCAGCTGCCTGGAATTCCCTCCCTAAACTCCTCTGTCGCTCTGCCCCTCTCTCTCCTCTTTCTAAGACTCTCCTTAAAATCGACCTCTTTGATTGGTCATCGCACCCCTCATGTGGTCTGGTGTCAAATTATGTTTGACAACGTTCTTATGGCAGCACTGTTTAATGTTGAAGGACATCCTAGGCGCTGTCAAAGTGCAAGCAAGTGGTTGTTGTTGCCACACAGCAGCGTTTAGCCCAGCTTCCTATTAGGGCAGCATTCCCTGTTATTGGCCGGACCACAGTAAAGATGGAAGTTGTATGGGAGGAATCACAGCCCCTATTGGGCTCTGTCTGGTTTTCCATCAATTTTAAACGACAAAAACTCCTTTTAATTCGTCACAGGTTTTGCATCAAACATCGCAACAATCCCAGAGTTGTTGACATTTTGGCAATTTTTTTTTTTTTTGCTTATTTTTTGCCAATTCTCTTTCTGACAGATATTTCTTGCTCATTCGCAGTAAGTGGTGTATTGGCCATTAGCCGATTTACTTTTAAGGTATTCCACGCCATCTCAAGTGACCTCGCGTCAGTGAGGTCAAAGTTCAGGCTTCTGTTTTTAGTATAGCTCAAAGTTTCTTTTTGAGACTTGCAGTAAGGCCCTGCTCTTCAAAGGGAATCTCTGCCCTTTGACCGGACAGCCATCTGGGGCTGAATGACCTGATCCCGCTTCCATGTTTACATGCTTCGCTTTCAATCTCGGGAGTTCACTGGTGCGGTGCTCGCTGGAGGGCACTGATTGGTCCACTAGGTTTCCTCCGGGATTGGGATCGTTCTCTTCCCCCCGGCACCCAGGGAGCAATTTGGAGCGACCTGCAATTTTGTGTCAGTGCGGCGGATCCTATGGGATTGTTCTCTTCCTCTCTAAACCAGCGAACCTCCAAACAAAGCTCCGCGACGTCAGGGCTGGATGAGGTGATGGAGAGTCGAGCCAGAGAGATGGGGATCCCAACCTCGAAAGGGTGGTGACAGCTAATTGGTGTCAAGTATTTGGAACGGAAGTAGTGCTTTTTTTTTTAAAAGAAGAAATGGCTAACACCTTACCTTCCGTTTAAAAACTCTGTGACAAGCGTTAGTGACCATTAACTTTCAGTGCCCCCTCCTCCCCCCGCGCATACGTACTCGCTGATTAGTCAGTTTGCCATTTTTTGGTAGGTAGTGAGGGAGTCCACCAATCACAGCCATGCCCTGTCAGTATGTCACTGGGTTGAGGATGAAGAGTTTGTCTTCTTCTTTCCTGATCCACTTCATTAGTTTGGTAATAGCACCCACTGCAGTAGCTTTGGTTCCCAGAGGAGTAAAACACATGTAAAGTTCAAATCCGCTCGTAACCTGGACAGTGAGTGAGAGAAAGGACAAGAGTTAGGAAGCAGGAGATTCAGGCATGTCGACATTTACAAACATCTCGGTTTATTTCAGCTTTACCACTGCTACACTTGGGGTGAGAGATTTTACGCAAGGAGGCCGCCGGGTTTCTGATTGGCATAACTTTAGCGCCAGTGGTAACCCATTTAACAAAAGCGGCCTCCACAATCTCATGTGGCAGCGGTGGGCAATCTCTGCTGAGCTGTGGCATGCAGGGTTCAAGGGAACACGAAGCTTCCGCCAAACATTCCAACAAACTCTCCCAGCGAGTTGGGATTTAATACCAAGTAAGCATTCTTCCAAATGGCATCCATCCATTGCTCCCAACTGTGGCAAATTGCAAAGTTCAGGGGTGGCAAGGCGGCACAGTGGCTAGCACTGCTGCCTCATGGCGCCGAGGACCCAGGTTCGAATCCCGGCCCCGGGTCACCACCGTGTGGACTTTGCACATTCGCCCCATTTTTGCGTGGGTCTCACCCCCACAACCCAAAAAATGTGCAGGCGAGGTGGATTGGCCGCGTTAAACTGCTCTTTAATTGGGCAAAAAATAATTGGGTCCTCTAAATTTAATTTTTTTTAAATTTCAAAATTCAGTGTAGAATAGAGATGGCGTGACACTGCCCACAAAGTAGTCGCTGTTTTGATACACTATATAGTTACCTCTGCATCTGTGATCCCAGCACAGATTAGCCTCAGAGTGAATTCCCTCGACATTTAACCACATGGCATTCCTCGATGAAGTATCGCACAGACCACCTGGGGGGTAAATCTTGTTTTACGTTGCCACAATTGCTCAGCAATCACCTTTTAAACACCAATTCAGAGTGATGCTTTCTTCACTTTCCTTCATCAATATGCCTCAATGCCTCCTCAAATGAGTGCTATTTACTGCAACGGAATCACCTTTCCATTTCCTACACAGCAACTAACTTTGGGGTCCAGTTGGCATTTTTAGCTCAGCAGCAATTGATGCCAAATTCTGAACTCTCCGCTGGGTTGTTACGGGATAGTATTCCCAGAGCAGACCCAAAGTTGCCAAGAGCGTTGTCGGAAATTCGGGAACGACCACCCCTATCCCGCCCCCCTGGTTGTTAAAGGTGGGGGCAATAACAATAATAACTGTTAATATATGATGGAGGAATAATGCAGCAGCTCGTCTTGTACCTTGTACAAGTTTATTGTGCGTCAGGCAGCACTGTGGCGCAGTGGTTAGCACAGCGGCCTCACGGCGCCAAGGTCCCGGGTTCGATCCCGGCTCTGGGTCACTGTCCGTGTGGAGTTTGCACATTCTCCCCGTGGTTGTGTGGGTTTCGCCCCCACAACCCAAAGATGTGCAGGGTAGGCGGATTGGCCACGCTAAATTGCCCCTTAATTGGAAAAAAATGAATTGGGTACTCTAAATTTTTTAAAAAAGTTTATTGTACATCCAACTCAGCAGAAATTCAGGGTGGGATTTACTAAGCACTCCACAGCGTGCTTTTCGGCAGCAGATGCGCCCGCCAGGCGGATCTGTAGTGATATCATGGTTGTGGTGTAATTCACGAACTGACCACTAGGTGTCTCATTAGTATACAAGTTGTAGATCTGGGGTGGCCACTTCCAGAATACAAAATGGATGCTCGCAATGAATGTAGGGAACTATGGACAATGTCAGGAAAGCAAGCAGGCACAGAGCCTGTATGCGTATTGGGAAGGCAGCTCCCAGACGGGACTGAAACTGTAGGTCAATTAACAAATTGACGGCCCATCTCCGGGAACAAAGGAAAGACACCCAAGCAACCGATACAGTTCCCCAAATCGAAAGCGCAAACAAAGCAAGGCCAACGGCCACCTAGGACACGCCCAGCCATCAGGGCACCCACCCCTTTATTGATCAAGATCAATACCAGTGATCGAGAAGCGGCACGATTAATTGGGGCCAAGTTTAAGGCCCGCACAAAAGCGCGCAAAGCCGCTCGGGGGTATAAGAAGAAATCCCCAAGAGGGAATCGCTCTCTTGGATTTGGCTCTCAAAGCAGAGAGACCCACCCACCAGCTGCTCCAGAAGCAAGTAAGTCCAAGGTCAACGTTCGCTACCAGATGGACGATCTTAGCTGTTCTCCTGTACCACTTCAAACCCAACAACCTCAGATCCGAACAACGGCCATTGTTCCTCTGACTGAGTGGGCACCCAAAGCTAAGTACGGGCGTTAGCGTTAGAGATAGTTTAGTTTGTAGTACTTTGTGCATGTGTAGATCTTGCTGTGTGTGTAAATAAATAGTATTGACTTTGAACTGACTAACTGGTGTATTGGCTCTTTGATCGGTATTCGGTTGAGCCTTGTGGCGGTATCAAGAGATACCTGGTGACTCTGAAAGCATATTCACAATTAAGGTTAAGAAAGGCGACCACATTAACAGCCATATTCATAACCAGGGAAACAGAGCAACATTACTGGCGACTCCGATGGGATTCAACCTAGAAGTGGCCTCGTCACTCCGAGAGAACCCAAATTTGAATTAGAATCCAATTGGAGAAAGAAAAAACCACAAGCGTAAGCCCAATACTGATCAAACCACCAAGATTTGGAAGTGTGTTATTTGCATGCGTACTAACAGGGATATAAGGTAAACCTGGAAGATTTTGTTGCGTAAAATTGTCGGGAGTTTTGTAGGCCGGAAATTAGCGTAAGCCGTACCCGTGTTTACATCACCACTTTGTCACCCCCTGTTCCAAATTCGGTAGAGACCCCAGAGATACCGATAGAAATGCCAATGAAGGCAATGGAAGGCCTTATGAACCCCCAAGAATTGAGGTCGCAGCGACCAGTAGAGTAGGACAGTGTCCCGTATGGGAAGAGGAAATCAGAAAGTACCTCAAAGGGAAAGGATGGCCCCTTTGGAGCGAATTCTGCGCCAATGATGAAACAGGTCCAGGAGGTATAGGGCATACTTGGTGGGAGAACCTGCCAGAGATCCACAAGAAGAGCTGAGGGAAAGCTCGCAAGCCGATGGCAATCGTGTCCTGCTTGACACAATTGCGAGGCACAAAGGAGATCGTGAGGACACTCCGTAGAGAGATTGAGGAGAGAGACAAGAATAGTGAAGGAGACGTGAATGAATATGAGAAAGAGAACAGGGAACTGAGAGAGCAGTAAGCGGCGAAGGACAAGGAGATGGCTGATGCCAAGCAGGCACACCAATCTTGTCTCGCCCATTTAAGCAGCTTTCAGTCGCAATACGACAAGACCTACCAAGACACGCAACGCGTGGTGTTGGTAAGGGAGGAAACGGAACAACAAGTTGAGCAGTTACAGAAACAGTGTAATGATCTAAAAGCAGCCCTACGAGCACTCCACACTTCCACGATGGAACGAAGGCAGAGCGCGGTAGATCATGCAAAGTGCCGGAAGCAAATTGCAGAACTGCAATCTCTGCTTTCTGTCCAAAATGGGTTCCAGAGCACGTTTGGATCCCAATTAGACCAAGAAAATGGCCCCGATTGGCAGGAGTTAAACGAGACTGCCCACAGATATATACATGGCACATGTACACAGGACAAGCCACAAAAGAGAAAAGCACCCCAACCCCCGACTGCACAGCAGAGCACAACCCTATGAACCCTGTCACCACACAACGCAGGGCCACAACAGAAGGAGACCCAGATTTTCTATACACCACCCCATTAACCGTCACTCAATTACGGGACGCGTGCGACAGGATTACTCCATTCCTACCCACATCGGACCCCCACCATTACTTTGCAAGAGTCAGACAACAGGCAACCATGTACGGCCTGGAGGAAAAAGAGCAAGTGAAGCTCACAGTTTTAAGCCTCGACCCTTCAGTCGTGGCGGCCCTTTCCGACTCACAAAATGTAGGAGGAGGCACCCTCCAAGAAATGCACACAGCGATCCTAGATGCGATCGGCTATAACAAAGGAGACCCTGTAGAAGGCCTAAACAAGTGTAGGCAAAAGAAGACAGAGCACCCCACAGCATTTGCTGGACGCTTGTGGATACATTTTACAGCGGTGTTTGGAGAGTTAGCCCACACCCATTTGACCTCAGATAATATGACCAAATGGACCCGCATCCTAGTCTCTCATGCGACAGAGGCAGGACAGAGAGCTTGCGCAAATTACAACCCCTCAGACGAGGCCCACAACGAGAAATGGGTTTTGAAAAGATTGTCCCGCGCTTGGGAACAGTCCATTCAAGGTAAAACAGCTTATGGTAAAGCAGAGGAAGAGCAGGCAGATGCGAACATGCATCCAGTTAGGACGCACCAGAACCCCGCATGGGTAAATGAGGGAAGAAACAGCCCACAGTAAACCAAATACCAAGAGTGTTGTAATTGCGGCCAATTAGGACACTACGCACGAGAGTGCAATGCGCCCCAGAAGCAGCAGAGAAACCAGCAGACAGGCACCCAAAATAAGAATAGGGCAAAGCCAATTCACAGTGTTAGCGCCCGTTCTGATAACGCAGAAATGAACGGCACCGACTGACGGTGTTCGGGCTCCCCAACTTGGGGCTGCGACACCCTTTGGGACAAGTCCGGTAGACCGGTAGTGGCAGGCACAGTCTGGGGACACCCCGTAGAATTTCTTTGGGACACAGGAGGGTCCCGCATCACGCTCAACTCCTCCACGATGTTTCAGCGAGACACGTGGCCCACTACAGACACCATTACCCTCAGCGGTATTACAGGGCATTTGCAGCAGGGACACATCACAGCCCCTGTAGCGATTCAGATAGGGAACATTAAAACTAAACACCCAGTAGTTCTAGTAGATCTACCCCAGACAGCCGAACACATTTTAGGTATCGATTTTATGAGCTCCCACAATCTATCCTTCGACCCAGTAAACAAACGTGTGTGGAGAATGGCAAAGGCAGCACGAGCCCCCGCCACGCTCACAGTTGGAGACTATGAAAATAGAATTAGCACAGTAGGAGACTTCTGGTTCGACCCTCGAGCCATTAGTCAGAACAAAGAAGTAAGGGAAGTCCTGCAGCGACACAAAGCAGCATTTAAACAGCACAAGCACGACTGTGGCAAAATCGCTGGCTTGGCAAACATTACAGGTCCCGACCTCAGACCCCAAAAATCAGTATGGTTTCCCCCAAGAAGCAGCGGGAGAAATCTCAAAAGTTATACAGAGTCTGCTTGACCAAGGCGTACTTCGATCAGTAGCCTCCACGAACAATGCCCCAATTTGGCCCGTCAGGAAACCTGATGGATCATGGTGACTGACCATTGATTATCGGGAACTAAACAAAGTAACCCCAGTAGCAGCCCCCGCCGTAGCCACGAGTCCCGAGACCGTGCTCAATCAGGGACTACAGTCAAACTTTTTTTTCGGTTTTGGACATTAGCAACGGCTTTTGGTCCATTCCATTGGATAAAGCGTGCCAATATACATTTGCTTTCACATTCCAGGGACAGCAATATACGTGGACGTGCCTTCCACAAGGCTTCCACAACTCCGCCTCCATTTTCCACCGACTGCTGGCAAATGGTTTCGCAATTTTTCCTGACCCGATTGTCTGGTCCAATATGTAGATGATCTGCTTTTACAGACGGACACAAAGGGAGAGCACATTTTGCTTCTCGCTGAACTATTAGGACTCCTACATTAAATTGGCTGTAAAGTGAACCCCCAAAATGCCCAGATTTTACAGGAAAAAGTGATTTACTTAGGAACAGTAATCACACATGGCAAACGCGAGATCGAGCAGAAACGAATCGACTCGATCGTCAAATTACCCCTGCCCCATAACGTCACAGCCCTCCGGTCATTTCTAGGACTGGTTGGCTACTGTAGAAACCACATTGACGGTTTTGCCACAAAGGCAGCGCCCCTATCCGAACCTCTCAAGAAACAGGCACCTTGAGAATGACTTCCACAGCACACGGATGCCGTGGATGCTTTAAAAAGACCCCTCAGCACAGCCCCCGCATTTCAGGTCCCAGATCCACTCTCCCCGTACGCAATTGAAGTTGCTACCACCGACCGAACCCTTTCGGCCGTGCTCCTCCAAGAACGACATGATCAATTAGACCCCGTGGCATACGCCTCACGTGTATTAGATCCAGTCGAGCAAAGATTTTCTGCCTGCGAAAGGCACCTGCTCAAAATTTTTTGGGCAGTACAATACTTCGCCTACATTACAGGACTCAACCCCATCACTATTTTAACTGAGCACACCCCAACACAACTCCTACTTGATGGTAGACTTAAGGATGGCACAGTCAGCGCAGCCCATTGGACCCTTCTCTTACAGGGACGGGACATTACAGTAAAGAGGGCAAAGACACATACTTTCCTCGCCGATAATTTACATTATGCAGGCACCCCACATGAGTGCGAAATAATAACCACAAAACACAATACAGGACCCTTTGTACCAAAGTCAGCTCCCCCAAAACCAGGTACTACACCCCAGAGACCCCAGCCCACAGACACATGTGCACCCCTTAGAATCTATGTGGATGGCTCCTCCACAGTTTTAAACGGAAAAAGGATTACCGGTTGCGGTATTTATGTAGAGGACGCGCAGGGACGCGCCCGAGAAGAAATATCGTTAAATTTGCCAGGACATTTAGGCTCACAGGCAGCAGAGCTAGCAGCCGTAGCTTACGTTTTTAGAGCACCCCGACTCGTTCCCGACCCCAGCCGACATATATTCTGACAGTTTATATGTCTGCAACAGTTTGACCGAATTCCTACCCCTGTGGGAATCCAGTAGATTTGTTTCCGCGGACGGAAAACCCCTACCCTCAGCCCCATTACTCCAGCATATCCTAAAAACTGCCAAAGATCGGAAATATGGCATCATTAAAGTTCGTAGCCACCATCGTTCTTTCCCCCCCCCTGGTAACGTTAAGGCAGACGTCCTAGCAAAGGCAGGTTCCAGACATGGTCACCTTTGGAACGCCCCCCGAGAACGTCCCAGTACACGCGGTTCAGGTCTCACAGACCAACATTCAGGATTTAGCAAAGGCCCAAAAAGACACACAGCTCAGGGAAGTTTTAAAAGGCAACTTCCCAGCCCCCTATGATAAGTACAAAAACGCATTGACAACACATGGCGGTGTTATTTTAAAAGACAGAATTCATGCAGTCCCCAGCCAGGACAGGAATCAAATTATTTGCCAGTTCCATGACAACCATGGACATCAAGGCATAGAAGCCACCCTAGCCCACCTCAGACCTCTCTGCTAGTGGCCCGATTTAAAAACTGATGTGACTCACTGCATTGAGAACTGCTTAACCTGTGCCCAGAACAATCCAGACAGATTCGCAAAGAAAGGTCAGCTAAGTCACACCCGTCCTGTTAATGGCCCCTGGACGAACTTGCAAATCAATTATATGGGACTCCTACCCCCCTGCAGGAATGGTTTCAAATATGTGTTGGTGGTCATCGACACCTTCGCAAAATGGGTGGAAGCCTTTCCATCCAGAATAAACACAGCCAAAACGACAGCCAAAATCCTCACTCAGCACATCTTTACAAGGTGGGGACTTCCACGCAGCATAGAGTCTGATCAAGGCTCCCATTTTACAGGACGGGTGATGAAAAAGTCCTTACAATTTTCGGAATCAAACAAAAATTCCATATTGCATACCACCCCAATCAAGCGACATAGTAGAAAGAATGAACAGGACTTTAAAAGCGACCCTCGGAAAAATGGTGCAATAACACAACAGCACCTGGGACACAGTTCTCCCCTTTGCACCAATGTTCATAAGAAACACGGTATCCACGTCGACAAGATACACCCCCCACACCCTCATGACCGGACGCCCCATGAAAGGGACAGAATATTTGTTCGGACTGGATTTGGCCAGCCCCACAGTCACCACCCTCACCCATGAGAAAGCAGTTCAACAGATTTTAGAAAATGTAAAAGCAGCCCAGCTTTGGGACACGCAAGAAGCAAAGCAAAGTTTGCCTTGATAAGACAGTACACGCCACAGAGTTTGTAGTAGGGCAGCAAGTAGTATATCCCTATACAACCCCAGTTCATTCCTTTCCCCCAAATTTGCCGGACCGTACTCCATCTCTGATAAAGTCAGCCCCTCTGTATATACAATCACATATCCTAATAGCAAGTCTGCCTGGTTCCCCATAAACCAGATTAAGGCTTCTGGCTCGCAGAACAACCATGCACACCACATCCAGCTTGCGGCAGCAGATGATCACGCCCCACCCACGAATGACGTATTCCTACCGTCCCCCAACCTGTCCAGCCCATCCTCAGACACAACTACGGCTCCACCCCAGAGGCACGTCTCTGCCTCTCCCTTCCGCCAACCGACAGCGACAGCCCCAGCCCACCACGCTACGATTATACCCCTGCACCAGGCCCCACTCCCAGCGACTCCGAACATGATTCCAGCGACCCCTTTGCAATAAAAGCCCCTGATCCAGACTCACCACCCGACGAATACGGATTACCACCTAGCAGCTCCAACCTCGATACAAAACACTGGCACCGAGACAATTCGTTCAGGCTCATCCGGAATGATGAGATGACCCCAATTCGCCCCAAGCAGCTTTGGCACAACTACTCCAGTCACGAGTACGGCAACCGGGAGAAGATGATGACTTAGAGTCTGACTCCCACCACGCAAATCCCTTTGCGACTCTGTTCGCTTTAGAGCAATGAGGTGTCCAGATGATGATAAAAAGGAACCGATGGAGAGTTACGGTGTCCTTTCTGATGGAACCTGCATGATTTTTGTTATGTTTGTGTGTTATTGTGAATGTTTAATGTTGTTTGTTACCTCAAGGTTTTCATGACCCCAAGCCACCACTCTTTTAACACCCATTGGCAGTTAATGGAACAAGTTTGTCCGCAGACAACCGTTCATAGCTACTCTTCTGCTTTGAAGGTAGAAGATAGCAACAGTAGGCAACCCCCACGACGACCCCAAATTATTACCGTTCTTGCCGGTCGCTCAGGCAGTGGAGAAACGGCACTAATCTCCGCCCTGCCTGAGGACCCCCATCTGGTCAGCTACGCTCGGGTAGACCACATACGGCACTGGTCACCGTCCTACCCAGGGATTCCACCCATTCTTGCCCCGCCGCGGCCCATACGCACCCCATTTGGAACTTTTAGTTCAAAACTCTTTTGTTTGTTTTACGACGACCGTTAGGTTGCTTTCCGTATGCTATTTACATACTCAAACACCGGGGTTGTACATTCACCGCATCGCCCTCGCAGGCTGCGAGACTGCTCGTGCTGTGTCAGTATTGTTTCTCGGATGTCTTGTCCCAAACATGTGGTTTAAAAAAAAAATGAGGGAGTCACAGATGGTGACCAATTGTAATGGGTAATTGGCAATAAAAGGACAGACAGACAGACATACGAGATCTTAAGCAAGATAATAACAGAAATTATGCTTGTGTCCACAGAACTCCGGAACCACAGAAGCCTCAGGAAGATTACGAAAGAAAGAAGAACTTGAAGACAACCATCATAGTCTACATTTGGATCTTTGTGGTATCACTCCAGTTGCGCGCGGACGCGACCCCTCTGACCCCTACCACACAAGCCGTGAATATTTCCCATCCCTGCCATTCACTGTACCCAGAGATAGCAACCGATACACCGACCTAGTGTGACAAGTTCATTACTTGGTATTCCCTGTCCTATGTTGTAGAAGCACTATTAGTACTTGTACTCGTTCAGACACTAAGACTTAGGAAATGGCAGAGGAAAGCCTCCCGCACTCCGGTATACACATTCAGATCCCTTATTTTCGGACTTCAACAAACCCCCCACCCTCTTTAAGTGAATTAAAGTGCATCCGTTTTTTTTGTTTGTTTGTTCTAATAAAAGAGATGTAAAACTCTGTGCTTGACTGCCAAGCCAGAGAGACCTATGTTGCTGTTACTGTATAGTTTAAAATGTTGTACATGTTTTCATTGATTAAGGATAGTTTAGTTAAGGACAGCTAGAGGTTCCAGTTTTTTTATTTTATTTTGTAATGCATGCGTGAATGTCATAGCCCCCGTTGAATTTTATTATGATGTGTGTACATAAAGCACTTTAGGTAAAAGTTCCAATTCATAGGACAGAGTAGCGTAGAGCCTGTACTTGCTTACTAAGCAGGCACAGAGACTGTGTGCATATTGGAAAGGCAGCTTTGGGACTGAAACTGTAGGTCAATTAACATACTGATGGCCCATCTCCGGGAACAAAGGAAAGACACCCAAGCAACCGATATAGCTCCAGACATCCAGGCGCCAGTTCCCCAAACCAAAAGTGCAAATAAAGCAAGGCCAACGGCCACCAAAGACACGCGCAGCCATCAGGGCACCCACCCCTTTATTGGTCAAGACCAATACCAATGATCGAGAAGCGGCCCAATTAATTGGGGCCAAGTTTAAGGCCCGCCCAAAAGCGCACAAAGCCCCTCCGGGTATAAGAAGAAACCCCCGAGAGAGAATCGCTTTCTTGGATTTGGCTCTCAAAGTGGAGAAACCCATCCACCAGCTGCACCAGAAGCAAGTAAGTCCAAGGTCAACGCTCGCTACCAGACGGACGACCTTAGCTGTTCTCCTGTACCTCTTCGAACCCAACAACCTCAGATCCGAACAACGGCCATCGTTCCTCTGACTGAGTGGGCACCCGAAGCTAAGTTTGGCGTTAGCGTTAGAGATAGTTTAGTTTGTAGTACTTTGTGCATGTGTAGATCTTGCTGTGTGTGTAAATAAATAGTATTGACTTTGAACTGACTAACTGGTGTATTGGCTCTTTGATCGGTATTCGGTTGAACCTTGTGGCAGTATCAAGAGATACCTGGCGACTCTGAAAGCATATTCATAATTAAGACTAAGAAAGGCGACCTTATTAACCGCCAAAATCATAACCAGAGAAACAGAGCAACAAAGTGAATGTTAAGAGTCAGGTGACCTCAGACTGACCAGGAAGCTGGAAGAGAGAGGTTGCTTGTGCATGTTCATACTGTTATTCATCTGTTGTTCTGTACATATTTGACCCTCTGTTAATGTATTTTTAAATAAATTTAGAGTAGCCAATTATTTTTTTTTCCAATTAAGGGGCAATTTACTGTGGCCAATCCACCTAACCTGCACATCTTTGGGTTGTGGGGGCGAGACCCACGCAGACAGGGGAAGAATGTGCAAACTCCACATGGAAAGGTCAGCAATATTGCTACACCCCTAATAGTTATAAAATTACCCCCTTTTTGCTGTGGTTTACATGTCCGTGATGAACTGCATGGCCATGTCCATATTTCAAGCTCAGAAGGCGAACTGACAGACGTCCCACTCCAGCACTTCAAATCCAGAGGTGAAAGTCCCCAGTTACCACCTCTGATTTTGCGTTGCTCTGGTCCACGCCGCACACCCTCCACCACCCACCAACCCGCCATTTTAAATAGTTACTATTGGAAAAATCGCTTGTATGACTGGGCATTTGGCTGTTAAGTTAGATCCGGCAAAATCATCAAGATGAATCCCGCTCATTTTCCTGTGATTTTTTTTTTGCGCAGGGTCTAATTAAGGTTCCGTGGGCCACACTGAGTGAGCTGAGGTCAAGTGGGAGGTGGCTCATGTGGAGTATATGCACCAGCACTGACCAATTGGGCCGAATGGCCAGCAGCTGAGCTGTAGATTCAATGGAATGTACTAGAATGTTACAAGCCTTAGTTCTTACCCATGCCAATAGGTTTTCTCTGTCCCCTGCATAGTAGATGTATTTCAGTGGTCTTGCAGAGTTGTGGATGCGACTGTACAAGTACTGATACAGCTCCAGTAGCCTTTCCTGTTCTTCTGCGGTTATGTAAGGAGCTTCAACTTCTGGGCTACCAAAAAAGAAATGTACAATACATTTATGCCATTCTTGGATCCAAACGCTTTGCAAAGACAATTTCAACATGAGGCATAGGAACAGGAGCAGGCCATTCATCCCCTTGAGCCTGTCCCGTCATTCAACGAGATCATGGCTGACCCTGACCTGTGGCCTAACTCCATGTACCTGCCCTTGACCCATATCCTTAATATCTTTGCTTAACAAAAATGTATCTAAAGTTAACAACTGATCAAGCATCAATCAATTGCCATTTGTGGAACCATTCTTTATGTGTAGACGTTCTTCCTAACACCTTTCCTGAATGGTTTGGCCCTAATTTTCAGTTTATCCCCCCCCCCCCCCCCCACCGAGTTCTAGAATCTCCAACCAGTGAAAATAGTTTATCTTTATCTCCCCTGCCTTTTCCTGTTAATATCTTTTTTCCCCATCGAACCCCTGCAGTGCAGAAGGAGGCCATTCGGCCCATCGAGTTTGCGCCTACCCTCTGAAAAAGCATCCTATCCGGGCCCACTCCCCTGCCCCATCCCCCAAACCCCATAACTCCGCAGAATCCCGCTGCCATGAATATATAAATATCTTTACACACTCATTCAGGTTGAATGACCCAGCTGTTTCTTGCAATGAGGACCAAAGTGTTGCTTACTCAAAACCTGAAAGGACATTTTGGTTCCTTTCTGACAAAAGAACACTAATTTTGGACTTGCCCAAATGTCTGGTGTGGGTGTGCCCCCTCCCATGTTGTTCATTGAAGGACAGGGCAAAACCAACCGGCCCCAAGACATTGGTGATGATGCCACTATGGGAGAGGGGCTGCAGATGTGAGGGCAAGAGGTCAGGAAGAGACTGTCGCATCGATCTCCCAAAGAGGAAAAAAAAACATTGGGCGAGGAGTTAAGAAAACTTTTAACACCCAGATGTTCATCACAAGAAGCCGTTCAGAAAGGGCAAGTTACCAGAGGGTGGGAATGGGGGTGGGGGAAGGGGGATGACTGCCTAATTGAACTTGGATAATTATTTACCCAAAGAGAGGGAGGGAGAAAGAAAGCAAAGGAAAATTAAAATGTTAACCAGGAGGAAAATCTCGCAAATTACTCCATCCTTGCTGATAAAATAGCAATTAAATTACCGCTTACTTTGACTAACTATGTAAAACAGTTTTCACAATGCCAATTCTGCTCAATTGCAAATCCTCATAGCTTATTTTCTTGCCTTCAATGAGAATTTAAAGGTTTTTAGACTGGGGAACTTGTATTCGGGGCTGGTTTAGCACAGTGGGCTAAACAGCTGGCTTGTAACGCGGAGCGAGGCCAGCAGCTCGGGTTCAATTCCCGTACCGGCCTCCCCGAACAGGCGCCGGAATGTGGCGACTAGGGGCTTTTCACAGCAACTTCATTGAAGCCTGCTTGTGACAATAAGCGATTATTATTATTATGAACTCAAAATTGAACTGGGACTGCCTGAAATCTATTTCAACATCCATTGCCTCATCAGATCTGAGTAGTTTAAAGATTGTACACTTGGCTTACAAAAATATTACCCCGCATGCTTTATGGTTACACATTGGGCATCATTCTCTCCTCCAGGTTGAAAGATTGTGAGTTCAAGTCCCACTCCAAGGTTTGAGCACAGAATCTAGGCTGAAACTGCAGTACTGAGGGAGTGCTACACCGTCAGAGATGCCATCTTGCAGATCAGACATTATAATCCCCATCTTCTGTCTTGGGAGGGCCCAAAAGATCCCATGGCACAATTTCAGAGAAGAGTACAGGAGTTATCCCCGGTGTTCAGTCTGATATTTATCCCTCAATCAACATCACAAAAACAGATTATCTGGTCATTATCACATTGGCTCTTGTGGGAGCTTTCTGTGCACAAAGAGGCTGCTACATTGCAACAGTGATTACACGTTTGACTAGAAAATGTCATTGGACATCCTGAGGGTGTGAAAGGCGCTACGTAAATGCAACTCGTTCTTTGCTATCACTTCGATAACTCAGCTGGTGCTGCAGAAATGAACAGGTAGCTTACCTTGTGAAAAGCCCCGAGCTTCTTGATTTATAAATGAAGTGCCTCAGGTCTTGGATCCCCACTTGGGAAACGCTGTAAGATGGAATCCGTAGCTCTTCCAGCAGCATCTGCAGGGTGTTCCGCTTCTTCATACGCTCCAGAAACTTGTTTTTACAGTTTGAGATGGTGAAGAAGTGCTCCCGGTCGGTGGAGATGAGCAGCAAGCACAGGCTGCTTGCCTGGTCAAGGTAGGAGATGTGGACGTGAAAGAATCCGCTGGAGTTGAACTTGGGCAGACAGACTGGGGTCCAGGCCTCCCCATCCCGGAAGGAGGTGGATGCACTGATGAGGTTGAAGAGGAGATGGAGATCGATGGGATGGAGAAACTGATCTTTTTTCCTCACCAGTGTGACCAGTTGGTTCTGGGCAACCAGAATGGAGAAGACAAGACTTTTGTCTTTGGCCCCCTGGAGGCTGCTGCTGATCATGTCTCTGACAGAAGAGGGCAGCGGCTGGCAGCGTACCGCACACGTTAAGAAGCTGGGATCTTTGTCCATGAGATTGAGGAGGTGATCTGTTATCCTCTCGGAGCCCGAGAGTAATCTGCGGAGATCATAGTTCTTTTTCTGCTCGAAGATCCTGTTCAGCTGAGTTGAGGTCAGCAGACTGATAATCTGGTAGTAAACATACAGGAGTTCTTTAGCCACTTCCTGCTCAGATTGGCGGGTGCGAGAGACAGCCACGAGGACAAGGGGGTTGCGGCGGACAAAAACCACCTTGTAACCCTCTGCGGAATGGAAAACATAAAATTAATCCACTCTGCGCTGTTTTGTGAACAGATGACTAAGACAAAGATAGTCAGTGCTCGGCAACCCGGCACAGATATTTCATTGGATGAAGAATGACAAAAACAACGCCCTACACTCCAAAATGCCTGCTCCCTAAGTACTACTGATAAATAAAGCTTTCGGTGCCAGGTGTTCCTCCTTGAAAAATACAAACCGCAGTTCGGGCTGCTCATACCCTTTTCTGGTTTCCACTTCCCTCACAGGTAGCGAGTGACTCTGCTCCCCGTTTCCAGGCTGCATTGCATGAGCCGCATGTTTTAATGGGACGAAAACCAGTTGGTGAAGCAGAAACCAAGGTACAGAGTTTTCCTTTATCGAGCAGGTGTATTGATCTCACTCAGCCCAGTGTCCCAGCCATCCCCTATTTATACATGCTCAAAGACAATTCGGGTCCATACCTTGTTCCTCTAAACCTCAACAATTTAATTGATGAGGCATCAACGACTTAAGCAATTTTAGGTGAAGGGCAGGGCACAATTAAAAGATGGTGTCCAGGGCGGCATAGTAGTTAGCACTGCCGCCTCTCAGTGCCGAGGACCCGGGTTCGGTCCCGGCCCTGGGTTACTGGCCGTGTGGAGTTTGCAGATTCTCCCCGTGTTAGAACATAGAGCATAGAAAAATACAGCACAGAACAGGCCCTTCGGCCCACGATATTGTGCCAAACCTTTGTCCTAGATTAATCATAGATTATCACAGAATTTACAGTGCAGAAGGAGGCCATTCGGCCCATTGAGTCTACACCGGCTCTTGGAAAGAGCACCCTACCCAAGGTCAACACCTCCACCCAACACTAAGGGCAATTTTGGACACTAAGGGCAATTTATCATGGCCAATCCACCCAACCTGCACATCTTTGGACTGTGGGAGGAACCCAGAGCACCCGGAGGAAACCCACGCAGACACGGGATGTGCAGACTCCGTACAGACAGTGACCCAAGCTGGAATTGAACTTGGGACTCTGGAGCTGCGAAGCAGTTGTGCTATCCACAATGCTACCGTAACATTGATACTCAGCCCGTTTGGCCGCGTTATGACTCCACCTTTCTTGGCCATCAGGTCCTGGGGTGGGGCTCGAACCCAGAGCTTGTGGCTCAGAGACGGGGACACTACCCACTACACCACAAGACCTCTAGAAGGTCGGAGTACACAGCAATTACGCTGCACAGCACGGTGTTCCAGATAGGCACAGGGTGACGTGGGATGTCTGTCAAAGTGGTAGGGTGGGGGATCTAGAGAGAGGAAGAGACACAGAGAGAGAACCATCTCCCTGGTCAGCCCTGAATACTTTCTGGTATTGTTTAGACAGTCAGTGAAAGTGCGCCAACCTTCTCAACAGGCAAGATGTGTCCCAACAATTTTTTTAAAATGAGGGTTACTGTAAATAATAGCCACTGCAATACTATGGTGCTGAGTAATAATGATTGTAGCTGGAATTTATTTTGATGTCCCGTACAGAATGGTTTCATCATCAATTCCGCCCATGCTGGGTCCCATACAGGAGATATGAACTCAAGTGGAACAGTGAAACCCAACAAAAAGTAACTGAAACCCTTAAACGCACCTGCATGGATGGATTTGATCACATTTTTGCTTGCCTCAATGAAGGAGACAAGAGCCACCATCACCCCCATTATGGAGGAGAGGGCTTCCTCCGTCCCGTAACGGGAATAAATCGGCTTCCCGGCGTCGCTGAAGACAAAGATGTGCTTCCGGTGCTGCCTCCACGATTCGGTTGTCACGTCCTCCTCCTTCTCGGAGAGCGCCGATTCTCTGCGGGAGCTCCCGGACGACCCGTCTCCCTCTGCTTCGCTGTCTCTCATCTCCTTGTTCACATCCATCGCGACGCCCGTCAGCTGTGTGCTCAGTTCGTTGAAATCTTTGCTGATCTCTTCGATTTGGGATTGTTCTGTGGCGGCCTCATTAGCGCCGTCCAGGCACCTCTTCACTTCGTCGTCTCCAGTTAGATCTTCATATGATCTTGTGTGGACAAACATTGCACTCTCTTGTCCAGCACCTAGACAAAGGAATACGTGTAGATAAAGACATATCTGGAACCTGCCTTGTAGCTAGCAGTAAGTAACTAATAATGTCTAACTTTGAATTGAAAGGGTTCAAAGGGCTGTTCAATACAGAAGAATATCTATCTGGGAATGACTGATCTTATCATGGGACTCAGGTGGTTTCTGTTTAAACAATGAACACCTGGAGCGAGAAACAACCATTTCAAGTGCGGTCCTTTTAATTAATATGTTAACACATCCCTCAAAGGGCAGCACAGTAGCGCAGTGGGTTCACCCTCCTGCCTCACGGCACCGAGGTCCCAGATTCGATCCCGACTCTGTGTCATTGTCCCTGTGGAGTTTGCACATTTCCCCCCCCCCTACCCCATGTTTGCGTGGGTTTCGTCCCCACAACCTAAAAATGTGCAGGGTAGGTGGATTGGCCACGCCAAATTGCAGCTTAATTGGGAAAAAATAATTGGGTACTCTAAATTTTTTTTTTTTAAAACACATCCCTCATAGAGTTCAAAGGCCAAGAAACAGAGGCCCTGAAGTGAAACGGGCGACAGATATAAAAAGCCAGAATATAGATCTAATTGAGCAGTTCAGCATCTTTATGTGAGGGAAAAGTGTCAGGCTGCAATCAGCTTCCTGCCATTGCTGGCAAGCAACATCAAGAACTCGCATTTATATAGTGCCTTTTTCAAACTAAAACCTTCCCAGGTGAATCATGGAACAGATATGAACAATAAGCCACAAAAGGAGGTACAAGGACAGGTGAACAACAGCTTGACTCCAGGGGTAGGTCATAAAGACCGTGGAAAGAGAGGGAATAGAGTGGAAGGGATTTAAGGAGAAAATTCCAGAGACAGGGCCTTAGGCATTGAAAGGCGTATCCACCAATGGTGGAGAAATTAGAATCAAGGTTGCGGGGGGGAGGGGGGACGTCATGTGAGGTAAGCACGGCAATAGCTGTGTTTCCTCTGAGCTCTGGCACTATTTAGCTGGAAATCCTTGTATTTATTGTGCTCTTACAGCTTGTACTCAGCTCATTCAGGAGTGAAAACGCCATATTATGTCCCCGGAGGATTGTTGGTCAAACCTTGCTGACAAATTGCCAAGAAATATTAAGAAAACGCGATGAAGCCGAGGAGAGAAATTTTACTATTGTAAGGGTCCTCCCTGTTCCTGTTTATTCCCTTATTTTTCCTTTCTTTTGTTTTTGCTGTGGCATTTCTGATCCATGGATGCTTAATGACTTCAAGGCAAAGCAGCTTGTAAGCGATCTGTACCTTTAATTCAACCAGAAGGATCCAGAAGGCTGTGGGGTTTTAAGGTTAGTGATTGCCAACTGGCCGACATCAGTGATGACTCAGTTTGATTGATTTGGCTGGTGGCCAATGAATTGGCCCAAAGGGCTGTGCTCTGCCCGGTAACAGGTGGTGATTGGTTCTGATCCCACTGGAATGTTTTAAGAGTCTCGAGGTTGCACTTTGCTTTCACTTTTGATTCTGCAGCCTGGATGGAGGAATCTAACTAACTCTCTCCAAAAAGATCGAACTAGTCCTTTCCATAAGGCCCCTGTGAGGGCTGACTGGCTCCCCAGCAGGACTGGGTCTCATTCTCTCGAGACTGCAAAGGCTTGAAATCAAACCACAAGCTGAAAGCAAGGTTTGATGTGAAATAAAGCGTCTATACAGAAAGGTACAGGCCTGGATGGGAACCTTGAGTTGAAGGCCCAGTTTGGGAAGAAATAAAGTGTCTCTCCAGAAATCCTGCTGCCCGTAAGTGCTGTGTTGAATGAATAACTCGGCATGGAAGGCCATTACCAGCTGTAAACCAGTGATTTTGATCAATCAGCGAGCCATGGGAAAAGTGTGCTGAAGAACCACTATTTGAAGCAAAGGGCGTAATCTATTGGTCGCATCCTGCCTAAACCGCGACGCAGCCGGTAGATGCCAGGTGAGGCCTCGTCCAGGATTTACCCGGCTCCCCGTGCCTCGCGAGATCTAATGGGATCTCACGTGACTTCGCAATCTAGATCCCTCCCAATGTGGGGGGGGGGGGGGGAATATTTGGCAAATCTGCCTATTAGAGTGAGTAGCTTGTCTCATTGTAATAGTCAGCTGGCCTGATCTACCCGAGGCTTGGGCAATAAGCCCTTCAACTCGGAGGCCTTAGGTCAATGCTCATTCTAATAGACAGCTGGCCTGATCTACCCGAGGCTTTGGGATCTAACCCCTTCAACTCGGAGGCCTTAGGTCAGCGCCATTCAGTACTGGTCCCTGGGTGGTTGGCCTCTGAGCAGGGTGGCACCCTGGCACTGCTGGTGCCACCTGGGAACCTTGGCACTGCCAACCTGGCATCCTGAAAGTGCCATGTGGGTGGCAGAAGCACTTCCAAGATGCTAGGCTGGCAGTGCCAGGCTGGCATTGTGCCCGTACCAGGGATCGGGCCCAGGATTGTCCGGTCCATGTGAAGTGGGGTGCGGAGGGGCCCAAAAACACCTTACAGGTGATTTGGGGCTTAGGAGTTCCAGGGGCCATGTCGAGAGGGGGTGTCAAGAGATTGGACCTATATTCGAAAATGGCATCCCAATCTCCTCAGAGCAGGCAACGGAACTAAGGGCATCCTCAGCGGGGCATTCCCAACTGAGGTCCTGAATTGCAACAGAGTCCCGTTCGATAGTGTGATCTTTCTCGACTCTGCAAGCGCCGGGAGACATACCCGGCGAAACACGCTTGACACGGGACTCTGTTGCAATTCGATTAGATCGAACGTAAATATTCTTTTCTTTTGACCTTCATCCTTATTATTTTTACCCCTTGTGTTTGAATGTCTTGTGTGTGTGGGTAGAGGGTGGGACAGTTAAATGGGGTAGTAGGTTAGCTTGTCGTTATTCAATTGCATATTTCATCATCATAAAAATAAACAGTAATTGTGTTCCTACTTACAAACGTGGTGACTGTAATTATTGGGCAGTCACGAGCCAAAGGCTTCAGGAATCTTTATAAGAATTATTGGTTTATTCACTTGTGTTGTGACTCCGGGGCACGTTGGGCAGGAATTGACCGTGCACTTTCCCAGGGTGGCGTAACGCTGTGGAAAATGCAACTTTCTGTGTGGAAAAACAACTCAATATATCAGAGCGTCTAACGATCTAGAGAATCGAGGTAGGAGAAAAAATGTTCGGACTACCGGTTACCAGAAGGAACGGAAGGTGAACACCAACTTAATTTTTTTGAGAGCTGGCTGACATGTTTTCTTAACATAGACATGAAGGCCAGGCACATGATTAAACTAGAGAGGGTGCACCGTCTACTTGCTTTGAGGCCCAGAAAGAGCCAATGACCCCGGCCCATAATTATACATTTTCATAACTTAAAAGATCGGCAAAACGTGATGGAGGCACCTGAATGTAGTGCGGACTTGCTCTTGATGGAGTGAAGGTCCCTCTCTTTCAAGGTGCAAGGGTTTTGATTAAGTTAGAAAATGACTAAAGCCCACTGGAGGACAATATACCCCACTGTATCCTGCCATATTGAGGATGACATTCAACAATTTTACAGAAACATTTGATTCCCAGCTTCATGAACTCTGTGGCAGGCAACAACCTAGTTCCCTCAGTGGAACTATTATTAAGGGGATCAGGGGTTACGGGGAGAAGGCAGGGGAATGGGGATGAGAAAATATCAGCCATGATTGAATGGAGGAGCAGACTCGATGGGCCAGGTGGTCTAATTCTGCTCCTTTGTCTTATAATCTTATGGTCTCAGATGGGTGTCGTTAATAACGGATTACAGTTGACCATTAAGTCTGGACTTTGTCCCTTTTCATTTTAATTTTCTTTCATTCTGGGCTGGTGCTTATCACTCTGATAGGGGTGGCCTCATAACTGAGCACGATAACGAATATTGTACTCAAGAATGCCAGGGACTTGTACGTGTCTTTCATGAATAATACTCCTCCTCGGACTTCCGGTTGCGGCTATGCCTAGGTAGGTCGCACGTTCGGCAGCTCCCGCCGGGAACGGACTTTTGGGCTCTCTAGAGGGGCCCCAACGGCAATTGTTCGACAGCTTCCAGGTGACAGCAAGTCACCCCGACATTATATGTCGCTAAATTGCTGGCTTTGAAAGCAGACCAAGGTAGGCCAGCAGCACGGTTCAATTCCCGTAACAGCCTCCCCGAACAGGCGCCGGAATGTGGCGACTAGGGGTTTCACAGTAACTTCATTAAAGCCTACTTGTGACAATAAGCGATTTTTCATATGGATTGGACCAGGAGTGGAGCGGTGAAAAAAGTGATCTTGGAGCAGCGAAAAGTGAGAGGGAGGAAAAATAAGATGACGGCGGGTGGAGACCAAGCAGCATGGGCGCAGTGGTCGCAGGAGCAGCAGGGGTTTCTTAAACGCTGCTGTGAGGAGCTGAAAACCGAAATGCTGGCGCCAATGAAGGCGGCGATTGAGAAGCTAGTGGAGACCCAGAAGGCCCAAGGGGCGGCAATCCGGGAGGGGCGGCAATCCGGGAGGTGCGGCAAAAAGCCTCGGAGAATGAGGACGAGATCTTGGGCCTGGCGGTGAAGGTGGAGGCGCACGAGGCGCTGCACAAGAGGTGGGCGGAAAGATTTGAAGACCTGGAGAATAGGTCGAAGAGGAAGAATCTCACACTGCGGGGGGGGGGGGGGGTCGATGGAATGGCGGGACAGGCCGGGGTCAGCAGGAGTCAGCTGACTTACGGGAGTGTTATGGGGGGAGCAAAAGGGCTAGATGCGGATCTAGCGGGGCGGCGGGGGGGGTGGAGAGTGGGGTTGCTGTTGCATTGGCCAAAAGGGAGCTGGAAGTAGGAGAGGTGGTCGGGGCGGGGGTCCGCCGTCTGGGGGACTGGAGGGTGCGGGAGGTGCGGGCACGTGGCTGGCCTAGAAAAGGAGCTGGCTAGTCGGCAGGGGAGGGGGGGGGGGGGGGTGAGTAGCCCCCAATCCGGCTGATAACTTGGAATGTGAGGGGCCTGAATGGGCCGGTCAAGAGGGCCGGGGTGTTCGCGCACTTAAAGGGATTGAAGGCAGACGTGGTTATGCTCATTGTAGCGGATAATGGAGGTCGATATGTGATGGTGAGCGGTAGGTTGCAGGGGGTGCGGGTGGTGCTGATAAACGTATATGCCCCGAACTGGGATGATGCCGGATTTATGAAGCGCATGCTGGGTCGGATTCCGGACCTGGAGGTAGGAAGCTTGATAATGGGGGGGATTTCAACACGGTGCTGGACCCAGCACTGGATCGCTCTATGTCCAAGACGGGTAAGAGGCCGGCTGCGGCCAAGGTGCTTAGGGGGTTTATGGACCAGATGGGGGGAGTGGATCCATGGAGGTTTGTCAGGCCCCTGGTCAGGGAATTTTCATTCTTTTCCCACGTCCATAGAGCTTACTCCCGGATAGATTTCTTTATTTTGAGTAGGGCGCTAACCACGAAAGTGGAGGGAACGGAGTATTCGGCCATAGCCATCTCAGACCACAACCCGCACTGGGTGGAGCTGGAGTTAGGAGAGGCGAGGGACCAGCACCCGCTGTGGCGTCTTGATGCGGGACTGTTGGCAGATGAGGGGGGGTGCGGGCGGGTGCGGGGGTGCATTGAAAGATATTTGGAGGTCAACGACAATGGGGAGGTGCAGGTGTGGGTAGTCTGGGAGGCGCTGAAGGCGGTGGTCAGGGGAGAGCTAATCTCCATCAGGGCCCACAGGGAGAAGAGAGGGCAGGGAGAGGGAGAGGTTGGTGGGGGAGATCTTAAGGGTGGACAGGAGATATGCAGAGGCCCCCGAGGAGGGACTACTCAGGGAGCGGCGGAACCTCCAGACGGAGTTCGACCTGTTGGCCACAGGGAAAGCAGAGGCACAGTGGAGGAAAGCGCAGGGGGCGACGTATGAGTATGGGGAGTAGGCGAGTCGGATGCTGGCACATCAGCTTCGTAAGAGGGAGGCAGCGAGGGAGATAGGTGGAGTTAAGGATAGCAGGGGAAAACGGTGCGGAGTGCGGTGAGAATAAACAAGGTATTTAGGGACTTCTATGGGGATCTGTACAGATCTGAGCCCCCAGCGGGGGAAGAGGGGATGCGACGATTTTTGGATCAGCTGAGGTTCCCGAGGGTGGATGAGCAGGAGGTGGCTGGTTTAGGGGCGCCAATTGGGCTGGAGGAGCTGGTTAAAGGATTGGGGAGCATGTAGGCGGGGAAGGCCAAATGGGTTCCCGGTCGAGTTTTACAGGAAATACACGGACCTGCTAGGCCAGTTGCTAGTGAGGACGTTCAATAAGGCAAGGGAGGGGGAACCTTGCCCCCGACAATGTCCGGGGCGCTGATCTCTCTGATCCTGAAGCGGGACAAGGACCCACTGCAATGTGGGTCGTATAGACCAATCTCGCTCCTCAATGTGGATGCTAAGTTGCTGGCAAAAGTGCTGGCTACGAGAATTGAGGACTGTGTCCCGGGGGTGATTCATGAGGACCAGACGGGATTTGTAAAGGGCCGGCAGCTAAACACTAATGTGTGGAGGCTCCTCAATGTGATAATGACGCCATCGGTGGAGGGAGAAGCGGAGGTAGTGGCAGCTATGGACGCGGAGAAGGCCTTCGACCAGGTGGAGGGGGAGTATTTTTGGGAAGTGCTGCGGAGGTTTGGGTTCGGGGAGGGGTTCATCAGCTGGGTCAGGTTGCTATATAGACCCCTGGTGGCGAGTGTGGCTACGAATCGGCGGAGGTCGGAATATTTTCGGCTGTACCGAGGGACGAGGCATGGGTGCCCCCTGAGCCCCTTGTTGTTTGCATTGGCAATTGAGCCTCTGGCCATGGCACTAAGGGAGTCCAGGAAATGGAGGGGACTGGTCCAAGGGGGAGAGGAACATTGGGTGTCGCTGTATGCGGATGACCTGTTGCTGTATGTGGCAGATCCAGTGGAGGGGATGGCGGAGGTCATGCGGATCCTAAGGGAGTTTGGGGACTTCTCGGGGTATAAGCTCTTTGTGGTGCATCCAGGGGACCAGGGAAAGGGGATAGACGACCTGCTGTTGAAGAGGGCGGAAAGGAGCTTTCGGTACTTAGGGATCCAAGTGGCTGGGAGTTGGGGGGCCCTGCACAAACTCAATTTGACGCGGTTGGTGGAGCAGATGGAGGAGGATTTCAAAAGATGGGATGTGCTGCCACTCTCGCTAGCGGGCAGGGTGCAGTCGGTTAAAATGATGGTCCTCCCGCGGTTTCTCTTTGTGTTCCAGTGCCTTCCCATTATGATTCCCATGGCCTTTTTCAAACGGGTAGGTAGGAGCATCATGGGTTTTGTGTGGGCAAATAAGACCCCGAGGGTAAAGAGGGTGTTTCTGGAGCATAGTAGGGACAGGGAGGGCTGGCGCTGCCAAATTTGTGCGGCTATTATTGGGCTGTCAATGTGGCGATGATCCGTAAGTGGGTAATGGAGGGAGAGGGGACGGCGTGGAAGAGGTTGGAGATGGCGGCCTGTGTGGGCACGAGCCTGAGGGCGCTGGCGACGGCACCGCTGCCACTCTCGCCGACAAGGTACACCACGAGTCCGGTGGTGGCGGCGGCGTTGAAGATCTGGGGGCAGTGGAGATGACACAGGGGCGAGGTGGGAGCCTCGGTTTGGTCCCCGATTCGGGAGAACCATCGGTTCGTCCCGGGAAGGATGGACGGGGGTTTCGGAACTGGCATCGGGCAGAGATCAGAGGAATGGGGGACCTGTTTCTAGATGGGACGTTTGCGAGCCTAGGGGCACTGGAGGAGAAGTTTGGGTTACCCCCGGGAAATGCTTACAGGTATATGCAAGTGAGGGCGTTTGTGAGGCGGCATGTGAGGGAATTTCCGCTGCTCCCGGCACTGGGGATTCAGGACAGGGTGATTTCGGGTGTATGGGTTGGAGAAGGCAGGGTTTCGGCGATCTACCAGGAGCTGAAAGAAGAGGAGGAGGCCTCGGTAGAGGAGTTAAAGGGCAAGTGGGAGGAGGAGCTTGGGGAGGAGATAGATGAGGGTCTGTGGGCTGATGCCCTGAGTAGGGTTAATTCTTCCTCCTCTTGCGCCAGGCTCAGCCTAATACAATTCAAGGTTGTTCACAGAGCGCATATGACAGGGGGAGGTTGAGTAGGTTCTTTGGGGTGGAGGACAGGTGTGGGAGGTGCTCGGGAAGCCCGGCGAATCACGTCCACATGTTCTGGTCGTGCCCGGCACTGGATGGGTTTTGGAGGGGTTTCGCGAGGTCTATGTCCAAGGTGGTGAAAGTCCAGGTCAAGCCGAGTTGGGGGTTGGCACTATTTGGGGTAATGGACGAGCCGGGAGTGCAGGAGGCGAAAGAGGCCGGTATCCTGGCCTTTGCGTCCCTGGTAGCCCGGCGGAGGATCTTGCTATTATGGAAGGACGCGAAGCCCCCCAGTGTGGAAGCCTGGATAAATGACATGGCAGGGTTCATTAAGCTGGAGAGGATTAAGTTTGCCTTACGAGGGTCTGTGCAGGGGCTCTTCAGGCGGTGGCAACCGTTCCTAGACTATCTCGCCGAGCGTTAGGAGGAGGTCAGCAGCAGCAACCCAAGGGTGGGGGGTGAGGGGTCTCTTTCGGGGGGGGAATTCGGGTGGGTGGGGGGGCTTCCCTATGGGTACCTTTGAATGTCACATGGGGGGGTTACTGTATATGGGGGAAACCCAATGTATAAGTTTTGTATAATTTTTGACTGTTGTGTTTGTGTTTCTTTCTTTTTGTTATGGGGGGGGGGGGGGTTGTCAAAAATTCTGCTGGAAAATTTGAATAAACATTTGGTTTTTTTTTAATGAATAATACTCCTCAGTGTGTTGCTTGGAGTTAAGGAATAGGTGTTACAGGTTGTACGACACTGGGGCTGTACGAGAAATATCCTTCTTTCTTTTTTATATATACACTTATAATAGCTATGTGCATCTTATGGTGTCCTTCGTTCTTATCTTGATAAGTATGAGTGGCCTACTGCTGGGTGGTGGATGTGTGACCTCAGTTTCACTAGGCAAGGTTAGATTATGGAGAGAGTGACTCATTCTCTTCCTCCTTAAATTGCAGTTCACCCCTTTTTTGAAGAGGAAGACTCTTTGGTATATTAATGAAGGCATGTTGGCATAGTCCAACTAGGCCTCACATTTGGTGAGGAAACCCCCTCCCCCCACTCTGCGAGGGTTAATGGTTTAGAGTGGTTTACTTTGTGGTTGGGACCAGTTCTTGTGTGTTCTAGTTTGGGTTTAAAGAATCGTTAGTTGGTAGTTTCTGTAAGGGTACAAATGAGTCTAATTTACTAGAAAACGACTAAATAATCTTGTTAAAAGAAAAAAGGTTCTTAAAAGAACGTTGATATAGTTTTGATACAGGAAACTCATCTAAATGACAAGGAGCATTTGAAGTTGAAGCGGTCCTGGGTCGGACAAGTGACTTCTGCCTGATTTCCGACCAGTAGCCGAGAGGTTGCGATTTTGATTAATAAAAACGGGCCATTTAGACTTGAGAGCTGCGTCAGGGATATAGGAGGAAGGAATTTGATCGTTAAAGGAGGCTGCATCGGGAAAGTATTTTGATCATGAATGTGTGTGGCCCTCCAAATTATTCTCCTGATTTTGTTACTAAAGTCTTTATGCATTTTGCTGAATTGGTGTCAGTAGTTTATTTTGTAGGAGCGAACTTCAGTTGTCACTGAAATCCTTTGATGGACAAAATTCCCAGAACCAGGAATTCACCCACTCAACATTAATTAGTGTCCGTATGCGAGGAATTGTGATACTTGATTGGAGAACATTTCATCCCGAGGACAAGGAATTGACCTCTTTCTCTGTTCCCCACCGATGTAATGCCAAAATTGATTTTCTTTTATGCCAAAAACATGATTCCATTCAGTGCTTTCCTGCTCAGAAGGTAATATTGTGATCGCTGATCATGCTCCTGTTTCCCTGGAATTTTCACATAAGGGGGTATATTTACAATCCGCGTGATGCAAATTTAACACATCCAGATGTAAAGACCATGCTTTGTTTCTTATTTCAGATCCAAATTATACCTTATTTTACTCTCTCTCTGAAGTCCTGTGGGGGGACTTGCAAGGTTTTTGCAAGTGTACAGTTACTTCTCCCATGGCAATAGAAAGGGTAAAGTGCTGAAGCGGCAGTGCCAGCTCAAAATAAAATTGACAGAAAAAGATTATGGTAGGAGGCCTGGGAAGAGGCCCGGTAGGAGGCCTGTTAGGAGGTCTGGTAGGAGGCCTAGTAGGAGGCCTGGTGGGAGGCCTGGGAGGAGGCTCGGTAGGGGGCCTGGTAGGCCAGGTGGAGGGCCTGATAGGGAGTCTGGTAGGGGGCCTGGTAGGAAGATTGGTAGGGGGCCTAGTAGGCCTGATAGGTGGCCTGGTAGGGGGTGTGGTAGGAGGCCTGGTAGGAAGATTGGTAGGGGGCCTAGTAGGCCTGATAGGTGGCCTGGTAGGAGGCCTGGTAGGGGGCCTGGTAGGGGGTGTGGTAGGAGGCCTGGTAGGAGGCCTGGTAGGTGATCTGGTAAGGGGCCTGCGAGGAGGCCTATAGGAGGCCTGGTAAGGGGCCCAGTGGGAGGCCTGGTAGGAGGCCTAGTAGGAGGTCTGGTAGGGGGCCTGGTAGGGGGCCTAGTAGGAGGCCTGGTGGGAGGCCTGGGAGGAGGCTCGGTAGGGGGCATGATAGGAGGCCTGGTAGGCCAGGTGGGGGGCCTGATAGGGAGTCTGGTAGAGGGCCTCATAGAATTTACAGTGCAGAAGGAGACCATTTGGCCCATCGAATCTGCCCCAGCCCTTACAAAGAGTACCCCACTCAGGTCCACGTATTTACCCTATCCCCATAACCCCACTTAACCTTTATGGACACGAAGGGCAATTTAGCATGGCCAATCCACCTAACCCGCACATCTTTGGACTGTTGGAGGAAACCGGCGCACCCGGAGGAAACCCACCCACTCATGGGGGAGAACGTGCAGACTCCACACAGACAGTGGCCCAGCCGGGAATCGAACCTGGGACCCTGGAGCTGTGAAGCAACAGTGCTAACCACTATGCTACCGAGCTGCCTGATAGGGAGCCTGGTTGGAGGCCTCGTAGGGGGCCTGGTAGGGGGACTGGTAGGGGGCCTGATAGGGGGCCTGATAGGGGGCTGATAAGGGGCCTGGTAGGTGGCCTGGTAGGGGGCGTGGTAGGGGGCCTGGTAGGCGGCCTGGTGGGGGCCTGGTAGGCGGCCTGGTGGGGGCCTGGTAGGCGGCCTGGTGGGGGCCTGGTAGGCGGCCTGGTGGGGGCCTGGTAAGCAGCCTGGTGGGGGCCTGGTGGGGGCCTGGTAGGCGGCCTGGTGGGGGCCTGGTAGGTGGCCTGGTAGGGGGCGTGGTAGGGGGCCTGGTAGGTGGCCTGGTAGGGGGCCTGGTAGGGGGCCTGGTAGGGGGCCTGGTAGGGGGCCTGGTAGGGAGCCTGGTGGGGGCCTGGTAGGGGGCCTGGTAGGGGGCCTGGTAGGGGGCCTGGTAGGGGGCCTGGTAGGTGGCCTGGTAGGGGGCCTGGTAGGGGGCCTGGTAGGGGGCCTGGTAGGGGTCTGGTAGGGAGCCTGGTAGGGGGCCTGGTAGGGGGCCTGGTAGGGGGCCTGGTAGGCGGCCTGGTGGGGGCCTGGTAAGCAGCCTGGTGGGGGCGTGGTAGGCGGCCTGGTGGGGGCCTGGTAGGCGGCCTGGTGGGGGCCTGGTAGGTGGCCTGGTAGGGGGCCTGGTAGGGGGCCTGGTAGGGGGCCTGGTAGGCGGCCTGGTGGGGGCCTGGTAGGCGGCCTGGTGGGGGCCTGGTAGGTGGCCTGGTAGGGGGCCTGGTAGGTGGCCTGGTAGGGGGCATGGTAGGGGCCGTGGTAGGGGGCCTGGTAGGGGGCCTGGTAGGGGGCCTGGTAGGGAGCCTGGTAGGGGCCTGGTAGGGGCCTGGTAGGGGGCCTGGTAGGGAGCCTGGTAGGGGGCTTGGTAGGGAGCCTGGTAGGGGGCCTGGTGGGGCCTGGTAGGGGGCCTGGTAAGCAGCCTGGCGGCCTGGTAGGAGCCTGGTAGGCGGCCTGGTGGGAGCCTGGTAGGGGGCCTGGTAGGGGGCCTGGTGGGGGGCGTGGTAGGGGGCCTGGTAGGGGGCCTGGTAGGGGGCCTGGTAGGAAGCCTGGTAGGGGGCCTGGTAGGGGGCCTGGTAGGGGGCCTGGTAGGGAGCCTGGTAGGGGGCCTGGTAGGGGGCCTGGTGGGGGCCTGGTAGGGGGCCTGGTAGGGAGCCTGGTAGGGAGCCTGGTAGGGGGCCTGGTAGGGGGCCTGGTAGGGGGCCTGGTAGGGGGCCTGGTAGGCAGCCTGGTGGGGGCCTGGTAAGCAGCCTGGTGGGGGCGTGGTAGGCGGCCTGGTGGGGGCCTGGTAGATGGCCTGGTAGGGGGCCTGGTAGGTGGCCTGGTAGGGGGCGTGGTAGGGGGCCTGGTAGGGGGCCTGGTAGGGGGCCTGGTAGGGGGCCTGGTAGGGAGCCTGGTGGGGGCCTGGTAGGGGGCCTGGTAGGGGGCTTGGTAGGGAGCCTGGTAGGGGGCCTGGTGGGGGCCTGGTAGGGGGCCTGGTAAGCAGCCTGGCGGCCTGGTAGGAGCCTGGTAGGCGGCCTGGTAGGGGGCCTGGTAGGCAGCCTGGTGGGGGCCTGGTAAGCAGCCTGGTGGGGGCGTGATAGGCGGCCTGGTGGGGGCCTGGTAGGTGGCCTGGTAGGGGGCCTGGTAGGTGGCCTGGTAGGGGGCCTGGTAGGGGGCCTGGTAGGGGGCCTGGTAGGGGGCCTGTTAGGGGGCCTGGTAGGGAGCCTGGTGGGGGCCTGGTAGGGGGCCTGGTAGGGGGCTTGGTAGGGATCCTGGTAGGGGGCCTGGTGGGGGCCTGGTAGGGGGCCTGGTAAGCAGCCTGGCGGCCTGGTAGGAGCCTGGTAGGCGGCCTGGTAGGCGGCCTGGTGGGAGCCTGGTAGGGGGCCTGGTGGGGGGCCTGGTAGGGAGCCTGGTGGGGGCCTGGTAGGGGCCTGGTAGGGAGCCTGGTAGGGGGCCTGGTAGGAGCCTGGTGGGGGCCTGGTAGGGGGCCTGGTGGGGGCCTGGTAGGGGGCCTGGTAGGGGGCCTGGTAGGGGGCCTGGTGGGGGCCTGGTAGGGGGCCTGGTAGGGGGCCTGGTGGGGGCCTGGTGGGGGCCTGGTAGGGGGCCTGGTAGGGGGCCTGGTAGGGGGCCTGGTGGGGGCCTGGTAGGGGGCTTGGTAGGGAGCCTGGTGGGGGCTTGGTAGGGGCCTGGTAGGGAGCCTGGTAGGCGGCCTGGTAGGCGGCCTGGTAGGTGGGCTGGTAGGGGGCCTGGTAGGGGGCCTCTTAGGGGGCCTGGTAGGGGGCCTGGTAGGGGGCCTGGTGGGGGCCTGGTAGGGGGCCTGGTGGGGGCCTGGTAGGGGGCCTGGTAGGAGGCCTGGTAGGGGGCCTGGTAGGGAGCCTGGTGGGGGCCTGGTAGGGGGCCTGGTAGGGGGCCTGGTAGGGGGCCTGGTAGGGGGCCTGGTAGGGGGCCTGGTGGGGGCCTGGTAGGGGGCCTGGTGGGGGCCTGGTAGGGGGCCTGGTAGGGAGCCTGGTAGGGAGCCTGGTAGGGGGCCTGGTAGGGGGCCTGGTAGGGGGCCTGGTAGGCAGCCTGGTGGGGGCCTGGTAAGCAGCCTGGTGGGGGTGTGGTAGGCGGCCTGGTGGGGGCCTGGTAGATGGCCTGGTAGGGGGCCTGGTAGGTGGCCTGGTAGGGGGCGTGGTAGGGGGCCTGGTAGGGGGCCTGGTAGGGGGCCTGGTAGGGGGCCTGGTAGGGAGCCTGGTGGGGGCCTGGTAGGGGGCCTGGTAGGGGGCTTGGTAGGGAGCCTGGTAGGGGGCCTGGTGGGGGCCTGGTAGGGGGCCTTGTAAGCAGCCTGGCGGCCTGGTAGGAGCCTGGTAGGCGGCCTGGTAGGGGGCCTGGTAGGCAGCCTGGTGGGGGCCTGGTAAGCAGCCTGGTGGGGGCGTGATAGGCGGCCTGGTGGGGGCCTGGTAGGTGGCCTGGTAGGGGGCCTGGTAGGTGGCCTGGTAGGGGGCCTGGTAGGGGGCCTGGTAGGGGGCCTGGTAGGGGGCCTGTTAGGGGGCCTGGTAGGGAGCCTGGTGGGGGCCTGGTAGGGGGCCTGGTAGGGGGCTTGGTAGGGATCCTGGTAGGGGGCCTGGTGGGGGCCTGGTAGGGGGCCTGGTAAGCAGCCTGGCGGCCTGGTAGGAGCCTGGTAGGCGGCCTGGTAGGCGGCCTGGTGGGAGCCTGGTAGGGGGCCTGGTGGGGGGCCTGGTAGGGAGCCTGGTGGGGGCCTGGTAGGGGCCTGGTAGGGAGCCTGGTAGGGGGCCTGGTAGGAGCCTGGTGGGGGCCTGGTAGGGGGCCTGGTGGGGGCCTGGTAGGGGGCCTGGTAGGGGGCCTGGTGGGGGCCTGGTAGGGGGCCTGGTAGGGGGCCTGGTGGGGGCCTGGTGGGGGCCTGGTAGGGGGCCTGGTAGGGGGCCTGGTGGGGGCCTGGTAGGGGGCTTGGTAGGGAGCCTGGTGGGGGCTTGGTAGGGGCCTGGTAGGGAGCCTGGTAGGCGGCCTGGTAGGCGGCCTGGTAGGTGGGCTGGTAGGGGGCCTGGTAGGGGGCCTGGTTGGGGCCTGGTAGGGGGCCTGGTGGGGGCCTGGTAGGGGGCCTGGTAGGAGGCCTGGTAGGGGGCCTGGTAGGAGGCCTGGTGGGGGCCGAGTTGTTCAGTGCCAAAATAATTTAATGCAGCAATCCGAACAGCGCCGGTCTCCTTGTTGACTCAATGTGCTGAAAAACAAAATTTCCGATTTTGGAAATTAACCAAGTAGATCTTTAGGGTTCTTTAAGATTGAGGATTTAAAGGCATTTTAATATTTTAATAAGCCATTTAAAAGTTTTTAATGTCGATTCATACAAAGCTAGTCAGTCTGGAGTTGCATTAATGCATACAAAAGTATTTTTTGTTTCTTTGGTACTCCCAACAACTTCTGATGCCAAAGATCAACCTTAAATGCTCCCATTTCTTTGGGGGGAGTGGTTATCTGCATTGAGGGATCTTCCGTATGGCTCCAGGACCTGATAGTTTTGGAAGTGGATTTTATAAGGCTTTCAAAGACATGCTGATAGAACCTCTGATTAGTTTATATAAACACTCATTTGAAGTAGGACATGTTTTCTGAATACGGGGAGAACTCCAGTTGCCTCTTAGCTCAACAGCTGGAGCGACAGGGGCTTCCTGGGAGATTGTCCAGGCCCGTAACTCGAACGGCGTCTGGTTTCTGCCCTCCTCAGGTCAATGCAGCTTTTGAATTATAGACCTCCATAGATCTGAGAACCCGGATGAGGTATCGGTCAAGACTGGCATTTTGGGCAGCTTATGGAAATGAAAATCACTTATTGTCACAAGTAGGCTTCAATGAAGTTACTGTGAAAAGCCCCTAGTCTCCACATTCCGGCGCCTGTTCGGGGAGGCTGTTACGGGAATTGAACCGTGCTGCTGGCCTGCCTTGGTCTGCTTTAAAAGCCAGCTATTTAGCCCAGTGGGCTAAACCATCCTTCAGTTCCCCATTTTCCACAGCCGATGTGATTCCTTCCCAGCTGCCGAGGGGGAGAGGAGCGAGGAGTTGCAATCCCTGCCTGGCCCAGAGGAAATTATGAAATGCATTGGGTTGATGCAGAGAGGTAAAGCCCCTGGCCCGGATGGCTTCCCCATTGAATTTTATCAGAGGTTTGCAGAGCAGTTGGTACCTTTAATTCTGGATATGTTTAATGATTCCTTATCCCAGGGTTCGTTGCATTCTACACTCACACAAGCCTCTATTTCCTTGATTCTCAATAAAGACAAAAGCCCAACAGAGTGTGGGTCGTATCGAACTATATCACTCGTACATGTGGATGTTAAGTTACTTGCCAAAATGCTGGCGCTGCGACTGAAGCCCTGCCTCCCAGAGGCGATCTTGGAGGATCAGACAGGCTTCGTTAAAGGTCTGCAATTGTTGGCCAATTATACGACACCCGCTAAACGTTGTCCTTTTTCCACTCCTTGGTGGCCGAAATGGAAGTGATTGTTTCCCTAGATCATAGAAATCATTGGGCGGCACAGTGGCACAGTTGTTAGCACTGTGGCCTCACAGTGCTGAGGACCTGAGTTCGATCCCGGCCCCGGGCCATTATCCATGTGGAGTTTACACATTCTCCCCATGTCTACGTGGGTCTTACAACCCAAAGATGTGCAGTGTAGTTGGATTGGCCATGCTAAATTGCCAATAGAATCCCTGCAGTGCAGAAGGAGGCCATTCAGCCCATCAAGTCTGCACGGCCCTCCAACTGATCACCCTACTTAGGTCCAATCCCCACCCTATCCCTGTAACCCCACCTAACATTTGGACACTAAGGGGCAATTTAGCATGGCCAATCCAGCTAACCTGCACATCTTTGGACTGTGGTAGGAAACCGGAGAACCTGGAAGAAACCCCCACACACACAGGGAGAACGTACAAACTCCACACAGTCACCCACGACCAGAATTGCACCCAGGTCGGTGGGGCTGTGAGGCAGCAGTGCTAGCAACTGTGCCACCATGCCAAAAAGGCGTTTGATAGAGTGGAGTGGGAATATCTGTTTGACTATTTTGGGCAGAAACGGTCATATCCTCTCAGCTCTATTGAATGAGGTGAAGATGAAATGAGAGGGTGAGTTGGGTTCCATTCTGGATGATGAGGTATGGAGTGAGGCCCTTCACAGGGTGAACTCTCCATCTCCATGTGCTTGGTTAAGTCTGATCCAATTCAAGGCGGTGCACAGGGTACATCTGACTGAAGCGAGGATGAGTGGGCTTTTCTCTGGGGTGGACTACAGGTGTGAGTGTTGTTCTCGGGGGCTGGCTAACCACACTCCTATGTCCTGGTCTTGTCCCAAGTTGGTAAGCTTTTGGGTCTCTTTCTTCATCACCATGTCGGAGATACTTCGATCTGGAGCCATGTCCACTGGTGGCCATTTCTGGGGTATCAAACTCGCTGGAGCTACAGATGAAGACGGATGCCCTCGCCTTTGCCTCGTTGATAGCCCAGGGACAGGTTCTGCTTGGGTGAAGGTCTCCTACTCCGCCCAGTGCCTCGTCTTTGTTGGTGGCCTCATCATTCTTACATTTGGAGAAAGTCAAGTGCCCCATTAGGGGGTCGGTAGAAGGGTTCCACCTAAGGTGGCAGCCATTCATTTCCATTTGTAAGGGGCTAGCCACCGTCAGCTGTTAGATTAGCTTTGTCTACCTCATACGCTGCAGGAAAGGATGTCCCGAAGCGTGGTACATTGGCGAGACCATGCAGACGCTGCGACAACGAATGAACGGACATCGCGCCACAATCACCAGGCAGGAATGTTCCCTTCCAGTCGGGGAGCACTTCAGCAGTCAAGGGCATTCAGCCTCTGATCTCCGGGTAAGCGTTCTCCAAGGCGGCCTTCAGGACGTGCGACAACGCAGAATCGCCGAGCAGAAACTTATAGCCAAGTTCCGCACAAATGAGTGCGGCCTCAACCGGGACCTGGGATTCATGTTGCATTACATTCATCCCCCACCATCTGGCCTGCGAAATCCTACCAACTGTCCTGGCTTGATGTAATTCACACCTCTTTAACCTGGGGTTACCCCATCTCTGGGTCTGTAAAGATTTAATCACCTGCTAATGGTCGCATTCCAAGCATTGTTTGGCATCTTTGAATTTGTCTATATATGTGTTTCTGGAACATACCTCTTCATTCACCTGAGGAAGGAGCAGCGCTCCGAAAGCTAGTGACATCGAAACAAACCTGTTGGACTTTAACCTGGTGTTGTAAGACTTCGTACTGTGCTCACCCCAGTCCAACGCCGGCATCTCCACATCAAGATTAGCTTTAGATTAGGGTTTAAGATGAGCTTTTTGGACTCAATTTGTGCTTTTGCTTATTCTGTCTCGTTCTTTCATTGTGTAACTTTGGTTAATTGTAGGGCAGCACAGTGATGCAGTGGTTAGCACTGCTGCCTCAGGGTGCTGATGACCCGGGTTCGATCCAAATGCCCGTATGGAGTTCTCCCCAAGTCTGCGCGGGTCTCAACTATGAACACTTTAGTAAGCAGCTGGCTTTTGTATGTTCTGATATTGGGTTTTTTTTTTAAATTTATATTACCCAATTATTTTTTCCAATTTAGCGTGGCCAATCCACCTACTCTGCACTTTTTTGGGTTGTCGGGGCGAAACCCACGCAAACATGGGGAGAACGTGCAAACTCCACACGGACAGTGACCCAGAGCCAGGATCGAACCTGGGACCTCAGCGCCGTGGGGCAGCTGTGCTAACCACTAGGCCACCGTGCTGCCCTCTGTTCCTATAATGTTATTAAAACATGTTCTGATCAGTGTTTATACGTCACCAAATCGCAATTGTTCGCAATTTGCCTGTAGCTTTTTCGATTTTAACTTGGAGGATTTCCTGAAAATGAATGTTTTTATTTCTTTACAAAGTTACTCGTACAATGTTCAGTTGATTGCTAGATTGTTTAAAATGTCTTCTTTTCCCAGCCCAACCCGACCTATAAACAAATTGTTTGTACCAGTAAAGGAAGAAAAATGAAGTAACTTGAATACGAGCATTTTGCATTGTTTTGGAGATCCTCAAAGTAACTGCCTGTATTTTGTTTGAACCATGTACGTTCATGGAGTGCTATTCCCATCAAATAAATGTATTACCAATTGCAATTAGTTGGTATAATTTTGCATATGTAACTTACAAAATGTACCTTACACGATGTACCTTTTTAGAGTTTATGGGAAATGGACTATTTTTAATTCTAATTTTCTGTTAAATATGTTCCAAATAACTTGTTTGTTTACGATTTACACTTGTTCACTTGCTTACGTTCGCTTATACAAATGGAGGTGAATAGTGAACTCAGTGAGTAAAAGCATTATAGCTTGGATGAGGTTGCTCTCTAACATTGTGCCATCGTTTGTGTGTGAAGTTGGATCAAAGTAATAAAGGTGTTTTGTGAAGAAGCAGAACTCTTGTCTTTTTACTCTACAGCAACCCAGAAGCTAAAACATCCTCCTCCTTAAATATTCTGTATACATTGTCCTCTTCTTTTGTGAAGACAGGTGCAAAGTATTCGTTAAGAACCATACCCACATCCTCCACCCACACATTACCTTTTTGGTCTTTTATGGGCACTACTCTTTCTTTAATTATCCTCTTACTCTTAATGTATTGACCAAACATTTTGGGGCTTTCCTTGATTTTGCTTGCTGCCCTGTCTTTGCTATCCTCATTTCATTTTTCATATCACCCCTCCATTTTCCATACTCCTCAAGTCTATCTGTAGTATTGAGTTCACGGGTTGCACGATTTCTGTTGCACACCTCGTAAAAATCTGAAGAGATTGTCCATGGGAATCATTTCTTGCTTCCCGTCTTCCACCCTGCCAAATGCCCCCTTTTGGACACTCTCCGGTGAGTTTCCAAATTTGGCCATTATTCTATTTGTGAGGGAGGCACGGTGGCGCAGTGGTTAGCACTGCTGCCTCACAGCGCCAAGGACCCGGGTTCGATCCCGGCCCCGGCTCACTGTCCGTGTGGTGTTTGCACATTCTTCCCGTGTCTGAGTGGGTCTCACCCCCACAAACCAAAGATGTGCAGGTTAGGTGAATCGGCCCCGCTAAATTGCCCCTTAAATGGAAAAAAAGAATTGGGTGCTCTAAATGTTTTTTTTAAAGTAAATGTACGGGTCACAATCAAGAAGTTTAAAGATGATACAAAAATTGACCACTTGTTTAATAGTGAGGAGGATGGCTGTGGACTACAGGAAGATATCAATGGATTGGTCATGTGGGCAGAAACGTGTCAACTGGAATTCAACGCAGAGAATTGTAAGGTGATGGATTTTGGAGAGGTCAAACAGAGCAAGGGAATAGACAATAAATGGTAGGATACTGAGAGGTGTAGAGGAGGTGAGGGGCCTAGGAGTGAATATCAACAGATCGTAGCAGGTCGATAAAGTGGTTAAAAAGGCATATAGAATCCTTTCATTCATTAGCCAAGGTATTAGCCTCCCTAAGAGCAGGGAGGTTGTACTGGAACTATATCAAACATTAGTTAGGCCACAATTGAATACTGTATGCAGTTCTGGTCAGCTTATTACAGAAAGGATATAATTGCATTAGAGGGTAAAGAGATTTACGAGGATACTGCCAGGACTGGATCATTGCAGCGATGAGGAAAGATTGGATAGGTTAGGGTCGTTCTCCAAGGAACAGAGGAAGCTGAGGGGAGATTTGATTGAGACGTACAAATCTGTAAGGGGACTGAAGAGATTGGATGCGAAGGGCCTATTTACCTCAGCAGAGAGGGCAGTAAGTAGGAGACATAGATTTAAAATGATTGGCAGAAAGATTAGAAGGAGAATGAGGAATTCTTTTTACATCCAATAGCTTGCAGAGGTCTGAAACTCACTGACTGAAAGGGTGGTGGAGGCTGTAACCCTCAGCTCATTTAGAAGGGGTCTGGATATTCACCTCAAATTCCAGCAACCTGCAGGGTACCAGACCAAATTCTGGAAAGTGGGCTGGGTGGCCCGTTTTTGGCTGATGCAGGCGCGATGGGCCAAGTGGCCTCATTCAGAGCTGTAAATTTTCTATGATTCTGTGAAATGTTTAAAGTTGGGCAGCACAGTGGTGCAGTGGTTAGCACTGCTGCCTCAAGGGCGGCATGCAGCACGGTGGTTAGCACTGGGACTGTGGCGCTGAGGACACGGGTTCGAATCCCGGCCTTGGGTCACTGCCCGTGTGGAGTTTGCACATTCTCCCCGTGTCTGCGTGGGTTTCGCCCCCACAACCCAAAGATGTGCTGGTTAGGTGGATTGGCCACACTAAATTGCCCCTTAATTGGAAAAGAAAAATAATTGGCTACTCTAAATTTATATTTTAAAAAGCACTGCTGCCTCACGGTGCCGAGGACCCAGGTTCAATCCCAGCCCAGGGTCACTGTCTGTGTGGTGTTTGCACATTCTCCCCATGTCTGCGTGGGTCTCACCCCAACAACCCAAAGATGTGTACAGTAGGTGGATTGGCCATGCTAAATTGGCGCTGAATAATTTTTTTTAATGGATAAAGTAAACCAATAAGAGCCTTCAATACACTTCCTCAGTTGGAGGGTTAGAAAGTAAAGTTTAACTTTCAGGTACAATCCGTGCTCTCAAGTCAAGAATCTTGAATGCTCTCTCTCTTGCTCAATTTTTCCCTTACTCTGGATAAGAATGCCTTACCTGGCTCTGTGCCTTCCACCAGGCCGGGAGTGGGACTCTCCGATCTATTACTGCGCTGGAGTTCAGCTGGGGCCAAGGAACCATTGACCTCCCAAGGTACTTTCCTGTTGTGGACATCAGCCTCCATATTTGCATTCCTTTGGTGACTGTAGACAAGCAAAAGGACATCAGCTGTTAAGGGAAGAGTTCATTTATCAGATAACTAAATTCACAGGCCTGGAAATGATGAACCATCAGAGCTTGAAGGGGTCAGATATCACATCAGTGACAATGGCAAGGTGACGATGATGACTCTAACGGGATCATATTCCACCTACATCCCTTCGGTAGTTCAAGGTATTCCAGCATTATCCCAGAGATTGTCAATAAATCTATAGGCCTATTCCACAATTGTAAATGTTATATGATGAAGAGGGTGGGTTCAGTTCGCACACTTAATTAGACTGCAACCATGTGAATCAGGTTAATGCCAACAACAGGAGGTTTGATCCTATTTAGCTGCAATGGACTCAAAGCCTGCCTCCTCACCCTATCTGTAGTTCAAAAAAAATCACAGTTAAGTTGTTGTGGTTTGGCAGAAAAGTGGTTGGATGGCAGCACAGTGGCGCAGTGGGTTAGCCCTGCTGTCTCACGGCGCCAAGGTCCCAGGTTCAATCCCGGCTCTGGGTCACTGTCTGTGTGGAGTTTGCACATTCTCCCCGTGTTTGCGTGGGTTTCACCCCCACAACCCAAAGATGTGCAGGGTAGGTGGATTGCTCACGCTAAATTGTCCCTTAATTGGAAAAAATGAATTGGGCACTCAAAATTTATATTTTAAAAAAAGTGGTTGGATATGTACCTCAGGTTCCAGTAACCTGCAAGACTACAGACCAAACGTTGGAAAGTTGGATTAGTCGCTCACATAACAACTCTTTCACGTAATTAGGGGCTGGTTTAGCACAGTGGGCTAAACAGCGCGGGTTCAATTCACGTACCAGCCTCCCCGAACAGGCGCCGGAATATGGCAACTCGGGGCTTTTCACAGTAACTTCATTGAAGCCTATAAGCGATTATTATTAAATTAATTAATTGCACGTCAACTACTTTGGGTTAACCTGAAATATAAGGTTCTATACAAGTACAATGTCTATCTTTATATATTATTGAGGCTAGATGGGTGGCACGGTGGCGCAGTGGTTAGCACTGCTGCCTCAGAGCGCTAAGGACTCGATCCCGTTCGATCCCGGCCCCGGATCACTGTTCGTGTGGAGTTTGCACATTCTCCCCATGTCTGCGTGGGTTTCACCCCACAACCCAAAGATGTGCTGGTTAGGTGGATTGGCCACACTAAATTGCTCCTTAATTGGAAAAAAAAATAACTGGGTACTCTCAAAAAAAAATTAAGAACGTGCAGAGACAAGGTTAAGATGTTGGAGGGAGGGGTGGCATGTGGCACAGTGTTTAGCACTGGGACTGTGGTGCTGAGGACTCGGGTTCGAATCCCGGCCCTTGGTCACTGTCCGTGTGGAGTTTGCACATTCTCCCCGTGTCTGCGTGGCTTTCACCCATACAACCCAAATATGTGCTGGTTAGGTGGATTGACTATGATAAATTGCCCCTTAATTGGAAAAACTAAATAATTAGGTACTCCAAATTAAAAGGAAAAGATGTTGGAGGGTGCACATAAACCTCCAACCAACCCATCTTCTCAACCCTTCAAACACCACCTCCCCTCACATGTGACAGAGTTTGCAGATCGCACATTGAACTTATCATCCATTTCAGAACCAGAGTGAAGCAGGTCATTCTGAATCCTGGGCAGTGCCTGAGCACTCATGCTTTCTGTATGCTAAAGTGATAAATTAATTTTTTTTAGCTTTCCAAGTTTAAATGCTGACAGCAAAGGCAGCAGTGTATACAGACACTTACATTTATGTTACAAAATAGTGAAGGATTAACAGTATATTATGGAAAAGGGAATTTAATCTGATGTGGCAACACGACTCTCTGGCTCATCCACTCAGATTAATGGTACAATGTTACACAGATATCATGAAAATAGGCCTGCTGTCCTTCAGCCAAACAGACAGCTGAAGGGCAAGTAGCTTTCAGAGATATATAATCAAGACCTAAATGGACTAAAGGGGCTGGTTTAGCACAGTGGGCTAAATAGCTGGCTTGCAATGCAGAGCAATGCCAGTAGCACGGGTTCAATTCCCGTACCGGCCTCCCGAACAGGCGCTGGAATGTGGCGACTAGAGGCTTTTTACAGTAACTTCATCAAAGCCTACTTGTGACAATAAGTGATTATTATTATTAAATATAGCAAAGATGAATATACACAAATTAACATGTAAATAAAGCACAACGAGAAGGTGCGTGTGTCAGTAAAATATAGGTCAGCAATTTCCCGTATGTCAGCAATTTCCGTATGGCAAAAAGGATGTGTCACTATCAACAAAATGTATGTCTCCTGAGATAACGGTGATTCCCTGCCACCACTTTTCAGATAGGGACATTGGAAAGGTAAGCAAAAAGTGATCACTGCATTATCCGTGCACGCACATTCCCAGCAATCTGTTTGGTCTGTAATGCCAACTCTGCCCTGTTTTCTGTTCCCTAATGAATGGGTGCTGAGAGCAATTGTAGCTGCCTTCCTCCCCCAAGGCCCGGCCTTGGCCCAAGCTGACACGAACTTCACTGACCATCCCCGACCTTTAGCGCAGAGGGGACTAGTTGTTGGTCTGCGTTTTCCTTAGGCAGCACCTTCCAATCCGACGACCGCTATCATTAAGTAAGGAGAATGGTAGCAGATACCAGGGGACACCACCATAAGACATAGAAGCAGAATTAGGTCATTAACCCATCGAGTCTGCTCCGCCAGTCAATCATGGCTGATATGTTTCTCATAGCCATTTTCCTGCCTCCTCCCCATAACCCCTGATCCCTTATTAATCAAGAACCTATTTATCGCTGTCTTAAAGACACTCCGTGATTTGGCCTCCACAACCTTCTGCGGCAAAGAGTTCCGCAGATTCACCACCCTCTGGCTAAAGAAATTCCTCCCCATCTGTTTTTAAGGATCGTCCCTTCAGTCTGAGGCTGTGCCCTCAGGTTCTAGATTTTCCTCCAAGTAGAAAAATCCTCTCCACGTCCACTCTACCCAGGCCTCTCTGCATCCTGTAAGTTTCAATAAGATCTCCCCTCATCCTTCTAAACTCCAATGAATGCAGACCCAGAGTCCTCAACCACTCCTCATATGACAAGCTCTTCATTTCAGGAATCACCCTTGTGAACCTCCTCTGGACCCTTTCCATGACCTGCAAGTTCCCCTCCAAGCCACTCACCATCCTGGCTTGGAAATATATTGGCCGTTCCTTCACTGTCGCTGGGTCAAAACCCTGGACTCCTTCCCATCAGCGCTGTGGGTGTACCTACATCTCAGGGACTGTAGCGGTTCAAGGAAGCAGTTTACCACCACCTTCTCAAGGGCAACTAGGGATGAGCAATAAATGTTGGCCCAACCAGCGACGCTACATCCCATAAATTAATTTTTTTAAGACATTCTGAACCCGCTCCTCCCAGGAGAATTGCAGTTGACACCACAGATGGTAACCTATTCCAGGTACCATGCATTTATTAGTCAGTGATACATCTTACGTTTCTAGCCACTATTTTTTTTTAAATTTAGAGTACCCAATTATTTTTTTTCCAATTAAAGGGCTATAACCATGGCCAATCCACCTGACCTGCACACCTTTGGGTTTTGGGGGTGAAACCCACGCAGACAGAATGTGCAAACTCCACACAGACAGTGACCCAGGGCCGGGATTCGAATCAGGGTCCTCAGCGCCCCAGTCCCAGGGCTAACCACTGCACCACATACCGCCCCTTTCTAGCAATTTTATTTCCTAAAGTCTAGTCTGAGCCAGCCTGGGATTCGGCCATTGTAATGTACAGGCCTAATCCTATAGGCGGTATCCGAAAACAAATCAGAAATGTAGGGGTTTTAGATAAATGATATTCGATCTGTATGAGCAGGAAGCAAACATTGGGATTAGAGGCAGAGAGCTAGCGAGACAGTACCATATTTCTAATGCTTTCTGATGAATCACAATGAGTGCTTTCCCTAGAATGTTTAGTATGAAGAGGGCAGCATGGTGGCGCAGTGGGTTAGCACTGCGGCCTCACGGCGCCGAGGTCCCAGTTTCGATCCCAGCTCTGGGTCACTGTCCGTGGGGAGTTTGCATGTTTTGCGTGGGTTTCGCCCCCACAACCCAAAAATGTGCAAGCTAGGTGGATTAGCCACGCTAAATTGCCCCTTAATTGGAAAAAATGAATTAGGTACTCTAAATTTTAAAATTAAAAAATAAAAATAGTATGCATTAGTAAATTGTCCCTGGTGTTGCCCGAGGCTAGTTGCTGAATTGAAGGATTTTGCATCTAAAATAGGTTCAAAATGGCTGCAACTGCTGCTGCTTGGAGTTATTCCTGCCAGGGGATCTGCTGTCTTCGTATGTCACACTTGTCAGTCTTGCTCCTTCTTCACACATCAACTCAGCAACCCCTCTGTGACAACTACGCCTAGGTCCACTCCTCTTTCTGCTGCCCTCCACTTTGCACTCGAGGAGAGTGTGATGAAACGTGAACTATCATCTGTGCATATAATATAACCCAACTGTAAAAGCGCCAGGGTCCCAGGTTTGATTCCCGGCTTGGGTCACTGTCTGTGCGGAGTCCGCACGTTCTCCCTGTGTCTGCGTGGGTTTCCTCCGGGTGCTCCGGTTTCCTCCCACAATTCCTGAAAGACGTGCTGTTACATAAGAACATAAGAACGGGGCAGCATGTATGTATAGATTACAACTCTAGCATCCGACCACTAGGTGGCATGAGCAGAAAGGAACGTCACTGAAACACAGCAAGTGTGCAGCAGAACGTGGAGAGCAGGCATAGAGTCCAGTCACGTATCGAGTAGCGCCTTCGTCAATAGTAATTAATACTAGTTAATCATAATTATTTGTATTTAGTCATAGTATCCAACTGTACTTAACGTTCACATCGTGTTTAGTTAGTTAATAAATAGTTTTGTTCTTTAACAAAGCCGTATGTTCCCTAATTGATTCAACCACAAAGACAACGCCATCTGTGAACGTAGAGAACATAACAGAGAGATCTCTGTAGCTTTTCAGCTCTGATCAAATGGCTGAAATGGGGACATTTTGTTTCTGGATGCCGCCTTTTAAGAGTTATTTTTTGCTCTTAGAAATTCAAGCACCTCTTCATTTGTCGTATGGTCTATATGTGGAACTTTAAGCACGGGCGGGATTCTCCGGGCCCCCAGCCACGTGTTTCTCCGCGGCGCGCCGTTCACTGGCGGCGGGATTCTCTCTTCCCGCCGCTTGACAACGGGATTTTCCCATTGAAGCCACCCCACACCATCGGGAAACCTGCGGGTGGGGGTGCATTGCCAGTGAGGAACAAAGAAACCCAACGGCCGGGTAATTCCGGCCCATATTTCTCAGCATCCACATTCCAAGGTCTTTATTGTTTTCCACAGATCTTTTCTTATTGTCCAGCTCTCTGAGACAGACAGGAAAGTGAATAGAATGTAATGTCTTATGAGGTTTTTTTTCCTTGTTCCAGCCTTGAGTAGAATCTCAACCCAAGACGAAGTAACAACAGAGTATCTAAACGCCGGGCGGCACGAGGCACAGTGGTTAGCACTGCTGCCTATGGCGCTGAGGACCCGGGTTCGAATCCCAGCCCTGGGTCACTGTGCGTGTGGAGTTTGCACATTCTCCTCGTGTCTGCGTGGGTTTCACCCCACAACCCAAAGATGTGCAGGGTAGGTGGATTGGCCACGCTAAATTGCCCCTTAATTGGAAAAAAAATAATTGGATACTCTAAATTTATTTTTTTAAAGTATCTAAACGCCCTCGGAGAACAGAATTAGAAGCGACAACAGAAATTTGTGATCAATTATATACCAAAGGATATATTTCACATGAAACATCGGTTATTCGCTAAATTACAACATGGCGGGTAAGAGGTGGCCACAGAGCCACCTAGTGGTCCAGGTCTGCAGCTGACAGCAAATCCAACGCAAAATAAAAAGATGGCAGCAAAACGTGACCTAAAATTGCGGCAAAGGGAAGTAGGTTTGTGTACCAGGAGTGTGTGCCTGTGCCAGGTTTATAATACATTAATCGATTGTGATATGGTATCCATATTACCATATTACTACAACCAGAACAGCAATACTCTTTTTTAAAATAAATTTAGAGTACCCAGGGCAGCACCGTGGCGCAATGGTTAGCATTGCTGCCTCACGGCGCCAAGGTCCCAGGTTCAATCCTGTCTCTGGGTCACTGTCCGTGTGGAGTTTGCACATTCTCCCCGTGTTGGCGTGGGTTGCGGCCCCACAACCAAGAGATGTGCAGGGTACGTGGATTGGCCACGCTAAATTGCCCCTTAGAGTCCAATAATGTGGGCTTGTGGGGATAGGCCAAAGCATTGGACCTAGTTAGGGTGCTCTTTCAGAGGGTGGGTGGACCGAATGGCCTCCTTCTGCACTGCAGGGATTCTAATGATGCTATCCAGCAGCAAGGTGTGGCCTAGCATAGCAGGAGTGGAAAGTAAGAAAACAACACTTTACAATGACGGAGTGGACAATGGAGCGCACGCTTAAACAGTAATGCAAAAACCATGGAGCTATTTCCAGTTAGTTTCCAAGTGTATTGAATTCCTACTGTTAAACAACACCTCAATGCGGTCTCTGCATAATGGAATTATTAATTGTGTGCAGAAGATATTGAGGAATGCTACCACAGTCAGCACTGTTTTACTTCCAGCGTCTTTATCATTCTTGCACCTTCAGACAAATATACCAATGTACAATGTTCCATCTGAATTAGGAACAGGAGTAGCCACTCGGCCCCTCATGCCTGCTTCGCCATTCAATATAATCATGGCTGATCTGATTCTGGCCGCAACTCCACATAATACCTACCACCGATAACCTTTGACTCCCTAGAGGTCTAGAATCTATATACTTTTGCCTAAAAATATTCATTCAGCCTGCCTCTACTACTTTCTCAGGAAGAGAGTTCCAAAGATTCACCACCCTTTGAGAGAAAAATGTCTCCACATCTCCGTCTTAGTGGGAGACCCCGGCCGGGATCTCCGGCGGGATGGAGTGACGAGAACCACTCCGGCGTCGGGCCACCCCAATGGTACGGATTTCTCCGCACCTTTAGGGACCAAGCCCTCACCTTGAGGGGCTAGGCCCGCACCGGAGTGGTTGGCGGGCCGCCAGCCGGTGGGAATGGCCTATGGTGCCACGCCAGCTGGGGCCGAAAGGAGTTCGCCGGGCGGCGGAAGTCTGCGCATGCGCGGGAGCATCAGCGGCTACTGACGTCATCCCCGCACATGCGCAGGGGGGTGGGTGGCTCTTCCGCGTCGGCCATGGTGAAGGCTGCGGCCAAGGCGGAGGGAAAAGAGTGCCCCCACGGCACAGGCCCGCCCGCGGATCGCTAGGTCCCGATCGCAGGCTCGGCCACCATGGGAGCACCCCCCAGGGCCAGATCGCCCTGCGCCCCCCCCCAGGACCCCGGAGCCCGCCCGCGCCGCCTAGTCCCGCCAGGAAGAGAGGTGGTTTGATCCTCGCCGGTGAGACTGGCACTCCAGCAGCGGGACTTCGGCCCATCGCGGGCCGGAGAATCGCCGGGGGTAGGGGGCGCCGACCGGCGCCGCGCGATTCCCGCCCCCACCGAATATCCGGTGCTGGAGAATTCGGCAACCGGCGGGGGCGGGTTTCACGCCAGCCCCCGGCGATTCTCCAACCCGGCGGGGGGTCGGAGAATCCCCCCCCCCCCCCCCCCCCCCACCGTTTAAAAAAAATATTTTTATTAAACCGTTTCATTAGATTCAAACAGTAGAACATAATACAAAACAGATGCTTCAAGTAATTATATAAAATAATACAATCAACAAACACGAACACATCCAATCATACGCTCCCCCCCTCATATTGAACAATACTAAACCCTTTAACAGCTGATGGTGACTAAATCCTTGAAAAACTGGAAATGAATGGCTGCCATCTTAGGTAGAACCCTTCTACCGACCCCCTAACGGTGTACTTGACCTTCTCAAAATGTAGAAACTCCACGAAGGTCACCCAACGAAGTCGAGGCACTGGGCGGAGTACGAAACCTCCACCCAAGCAGAACTCATCTCCGGGCTATTAACGAGGCAAAGGCGAGGACATCAGCTTTCACCCTCCTCTGCAGCACCGTTAAGTCCGACACCTCGAAAATGGTCACCCGCGGAAAAGGTTTCAGCTCGACATTGAGAATCCCTGATATGGGGCTAAAATAAGAGATCCAAAAGTTTCATGTGAACTTGGGAACATGGGAACTGAGGCATGGGATTCACGGTGATTTAGCAGTTTGGATCAGAAATTGGCTAGCTGGAAGAAGACAAAGGGTGGTGGTTGATGGGAAATGTTCAGACTGGAGTCCAGTTACTAGTGGTGTACCACAAGGATCTGTTTTGGGCCACTGCTGTCTGTCATTTTTATAAATGACCTGGAGGAGGACGTAGAAGGATGGGTGAGTAAATTTGCAGATGACACTACAGTCGGTGGAGTTGTGGACAGTGCGGAAGGATGTTACAAGTTACAGAGGGACATAGGTAAGCTGCAGCGCTGGGCTGAGAGGTGGCAAGTGGAGTTTAATGCAGAAAAGTGTGAGGTAATTCATTTTGGAAGGAATAACAGGAAGACAGAGTACTGGGCTAATGGTAAGATTCTTGGCAGTGTGGATGAGCAGAGAGATCTCGGTGTCCATGTACATAGATCCCTGAAAGTTGCCACCCAGGTTGTGAGGGTTGTTAAGAAGGTGTATGGTGTGTTAGCTTTTATTGGTAGAGGGATTGAGTTTTGGAGCCATGAGGTCATGTTGCAGCTGTACAAAACTCTGGTGCGGCTGCATTTGGAGTATTGCGTGCAATTCTGGTCGCCGCATTATAGGTAGGATGTGGAAGCATTGGAAAAGGTGCAGAGGAGATTTACCAGAATGTTGCCTGGTATGGAGGGAAGATCTTATGAGGGAAGGCTGAGAGACTTGAGGCTGTTTTCGTTAGAGAAGGTTAAGAGGAGACTTAATTGAGGCATACAAGATGATCAGAGGATTAGATAGGGTGGACAGTGAGAGCCTTTTTCCTCGGATGGTGATGTCTAGCACGAGGGGACATAGCTTTAAATTGAGGGGAGATAGATATAAGACAGATGTCAGAGGTAGGTTCTTTACTCAGAGAGTAGTAAGGGCGTGGAATGCCCTGTCTGCAACAGTAATGGACTCGCCAACACTGAGGGCATTCAAATGGTCATTGGATAGACATATGGATGATAAGGGGAATAGTGTAGATGGGCTTTAGAGTGGTTTCACAGGTCGGCGCAACATCGAGGGCCGAAGGGCCTGTACTGCACTGTAATGTTCTATGTTCTATGTTCTAACTTGGGACAAGACCAGAACATATGAGTATGGTTAGCCGGCCCTCGGGAATACCGCTCACACCTATCGTCCACTCCCGGAAAAAAACACTCACCCTTGCCTTGGTCAGATCTGCCCTGTGCACCACCCTGAACTGGATCAAACCAAGCTGGGCACAGGAGGATGGAGAGTTGACCTTAAGAAGAGCCTCACTCCACACCTCCTCCAGAATAGGACACAATTCACCCTCCCATTTTATCTTCACTTCAATGGAGCCAACTCCGCTGATATGATCTGACCACAAATACCCGAAATACACCTCCTACCAGACCCAGCCAAATCCTCTTCAACAGGGAGGATGGTGCCGGGTGAAATGAGGAATGGTCTTCCACAAAAAATCACAAATCTGGAAGAATCTAAACAAATTGGTCGCAGAGAGCTGAAAAATCTTCCTACAGCTCCTCAAAACTGGCAAACCCTCTCTCCACAAACAAGTCCTCAAACCGGTCCAGACCCTTTCCCTCCCGTGTCCTAAACGTTGAGTCCAAGCTCGCCGGCATAAAGAGATAGGGGCTAACAACAGCATGTGGCTAGATTTTAAATGCTGGCTGAACTGCTTCCAGGTTCTCAGGGTGGACACCACCAGCGGATTCGAAGAAAATCTCGCAGGAGAGAACGGACACAAGACAGTCAGTGAAGCACCCAAACTAGAGCCCCTGTCTGAACTCACCTCCATTTTACCCCAAATGGAACACAGGTCACTAAGCCACCTCAATACTTTCTCAATATTTGCTGCCCAATAATAAAATAAAATATTGGATAAATGTAAACCCCCCAACTGTTTATCCCGCTGGAGAAGTGCCCTACGGATCCTTGGGGTCTTCCCACACAAATAGAAGAGGACACTAACTTGTTAACCCCAGCAAAAAAAGATTTAATGGGAGAAGTGGGGAGACACTGAAAGAAAAAATATCTCAAGAGGACATTCATTTTAATAGCCTGGACCCTGCCTGTCAAGGATAGAGGGAGGTTGTCCCACTTCTGTAAGTCAGACTTGCCCCATTCACCAGACTGGCATCATTTAATTGAGGGAGTAAGGCCCAGACGTAGGCCACCCGCATTCCCAGATAACGAAAGCTACATCTGGCCAAGCGAAAGACAACATGCCCAGATAGGCTAACCTCCCCAGGGGGGTTAACCAGAAAGTATTCGCTCTTGTCCAAATTCAACTTATACCCAGAACAGGAGCAAAAACTCCGAAGTAGCTTCATTATCTCACCAGATCATCTGCTTACAAGGACACGGTGGTACAGTGGTTAGCACTGCTGCCTCACAGCGCCAGGGAACCTGGGTTTGATTCCGAACTCAGGTAACGGTCTGTGTGGAGTTTGCACAGTCACCCCGTGTCTGCATGGGTTTCGCCCCCACAACCCAAAGATGTGCAGGGTAGGTGCATTGGTCACACTAAATTGCCCCTTAATTGGAAAATCTAAGCCACAGATACTTACTGCAAAGATGTTTGCCCCGTATCTCCCCCACATTGTGCAGTCACAACACATCGCCATCTTCATTTTGTGTTCATTAATTTTTTTTAAAATAAATTTATAGTACCCAATTATTTTATTTTCCAATTAAGGGGCAATTTAGCATGGCCAATCCATCCAACCTGCACATCTTTGGGGTGAAACCCACACAGACATGGAGAGAATGTGCAAACTCCACATGGACAGTGATGCAGGACCAGGATTCGAACCCGGGTCCTCAGCGCCACAGTCCCAGTGTTAACCACTGCGCCACATGCCACCCTATTCATTTATTTTTAACTAAATGAGAATTAATAAAAACTGTTGCTCCCAATAACCTTTGCTACTGCTGGTAAACCTTCCTACACCTAATAAGACTGTGCAATCAACAAATAAGTTTTGAAGCTAAATGAGCAAAATCATAGAATAGAATTACTACAGTGCAGGGCAGCAATGTGGCGCAGTGGTTAGCACTGTTGCCTCACGGCACTGAGGACCCTGGTTCGATCCCGGCCCCGGATCACTGTCCCTGTGGAGCTTGCACATTCTCCCCATCTCTGCGTGGGTCTCACCTCCACAACCCAAAACGATGTGCAGGGTAGGTGGATTGGCCACACTAAATAGCCCTTAATTGGGAAAAAAAAGAATACTCCGAATGTTTTAAAAAAGTATCACAACAGTACAGAAAGAGACCATTCAGCCCATCAAGAGTACACTGACCCTCTGGAAGGGCACGCTAACTAGGCCCATCCCCCAACCCTATCCCCGTAACCCCACCAAACTTGTTGGACACTAAGGGGCAATTTAGAATGGCCAATCTTCCTTGGACTTTGGGAAGAAATTGGAGCACCCGGATGAAACCCACATAGACACAGGGAGAAGATGTAAACTCCACACAGTCACCCAAGGTCGGAATCGAACCCAGGTTCCTGGTGCTGTGAAGCAAAAGTGGTAACCACTGTGCCACCCTGCCGCCCCAAACCAATCACTTATCTGTTTTCCTGTGATGTCACATTTTGGTTTATTTCAGGAGGCTGAAGCTCCACTTTGGAACTACAAACTGGACTGAACTGGACTGAACTGGATTAGATATCTCATCGAGCTGGTTACTGCCTCCAGGTCCTTTTTCCGCCTGCTCTTAAATACTACACTTTTATTTTGTTCAGTCATGGAATGTGGATGTCTATTGCGAGGCTACTGTTTAATGCCCATCCCAAATTGCCCCTGAGAAGATGTGGTGAGCTGCCTTGTTAACCAAGCTGCTTGCCAAGTCAATTTAAGAGGGCAGCTATGAATAAACCACATTGTTCTGGGTGTGGCGTCACATACAAACCAGACCAGGTAAAGACAGCAAAATGCCTTCACTAAAGGACAAGAGTGAACCAAATGGGCTTTAACCACAATCTTGTCACCATTACCAAGACTAGCTTTTTATTTCAGATTTATTTAATTAATTGAATTTAAATTCCTCAGCGGCCATGGTGGAATATGAACTCTTGGGCGGAAATTCATCGCCCCGTCGTGATGGGGCAGGGCTGGAAAATGCAGTGAGCTTTCTAAAACTCCTTGACTTCAGAGGGATCCCGCCAGCGGAAAATCCCTTAAATTTCCACCCCATAGGGCAGCACGGTGGCACAGTGGGTTAGCCCTGCTGCCTCACGGCGCAGAGGTCCCAGGTTCGATCCCGGCTCTGGGTCACTCTCCGTGAGGAGTTTGCACATTCTCCCCGTGCTTGCGTGGGTTTCGCCCCCACAACCCAAAGATGTGCAGGGTAGGTGGATTGGCCACACTAAATTGCCCCTTAATTGGAAAAAATGAATTGGGTACTCTAAATTTATAAAAAATAAATAAAAATAAAAATAGAAAAATTTAAATTTTAAAAAAATTCCACCCCATGTCTCCAGATCAAGCCTGAGAATTACTAATCCTGTAATAACAGTGCCTATTGAGAGGGCGGCACAGTGGTTAGCACTGCTACCTCACGGCGCCGAGGACCTCGGTTCGATCCCAGCCCGGGTCACTGTCCTTGTGGACTTTGCACATTCTCCCCGTGTCTGCGTGGGTCTTACCCCCACAACACAAAAAAATGTGCAGGGTAGGTGGATTTACCAAGCTAAATAGCCCTTTAATTGCAATAAAAAAGAATTGGGAATTTAAATTTATTTTAAAAAACAATGACTATTGGGCCCATGTCATTGCGTCTATTACCCATCGTATCTTATTCTTCTTCAAAATAATTTGATGCATTTGAACTGGGTTCGTTCTTTGCTTTTCTGCCTCCTAAGGATGATGGTTAGATTTCAAAAACAGAATCATACGGGAGCACCAGTGACCACCTCATTTTGTCTACAAATATACTTTCATACAATGCGAAACTCTAGTTTTTGGATACATGCTCATCATGTGACACACACACACACCTCTCCACCCCCACGTGATTAACCCTGCCACCTTCATGCAGATCAGAATATCATAGCCAAAGGAGGGGTGGGCTGGTGAATGGAGTTAAGTCACTGATCAACCATGGTCTCATTGAGTGACGGGACAGTTCAAGACTGAATGGCCTCCTCTTGTTCCTATGTTCCTACAAGAGAAAGGGTGCATGGATATTAAAAGGTCGACTCATTGCAACATGGAACATGGTTGCTTGCTTTTCTTTTAAAAAGTGCAACAATTTTGTGCTGAAAATGATGAGAAGGATTTGAGATAGAGGATAGGGAGAAACTGTTCCCAGTGGCAGGAGGGTCAGTAACCAGATTTATAATAATTGGCAAAAAAAAAAGCCGGGGAGAGATGAGGAATTTATTTACCTCATTGCGTTGTCATGGGGGATATGGTGGTGTGGTGGTAATTTCACTAGACCAGCAATCCAGGGCCCTATGCTAATTCTGGGGCACAGGTTCAAATCCCTCCATAGCAGTTAAATGTATTTATTTTTTAATCTGGAACCGAAAGCTAGCCTCAGTAAAAATGAAATGGTCATTGATTGTTGTAAAAAAAAAAATCGATCTGATTCACGAATGCCCTTCAGGGAAGGAAACCTGCCCTCCTTATCCAGTCTGGCCTACATGTGACTCCAGACCCCGCAGCAATGTGGTTGACTCTTAACTGTTCTCTTAAATGGCCTAGCACACCACTCAATTCAAGGGCAATTAGGGATGGGCAGCAATGATGGGCTGAATGGCCTCTTCTGTGCTGTACAATTTTACAACTTGGAAAGAGGATGGGAGTAGATTTCAGCCCTTGCCACTTGGGTAGAAATCTGTCAAAGAAGAGCGGCCTTGCTGTCTCACCAGAATGAAAATCAAGCAAAGCCTTTCTGAAGGCCTCGTATTCAGATTGGGGGGGGGGGGCAGTTAGCTCGGCTGGCGAGACGGTTGGCATGTGGTTCTGCCAACTGTGTGGGGTTCGATCCCCGTTCTCGCTGAGGTAGACGTTGGGGGGGGGCCTCTCCTCATCCTGCCCTATAGCAAAATAATGGCTTCAGCGAGGGGGTCCCCAAAAAACAATGACGATGCTACCTGGGGAAGAAGACAAATTCAGGTTTTCAGCCGGAGGAGGGGAAGGTGGAAATCTATCCGCGGGCAGATTCCGTGTGACCCAACTTCTGAACCCTGCAGCGATGGTCCCCTCACAGTGGCAGTTTGGCATGGGACTAAGTTACTGATCAATAACTGGAGTGCTGCCAAAGAGAGTAGTTCAGGTGCTTCCCTCTCAAAGGGGAAGTTGGTCGCCTAAAAATATAACCCAGAAGGCAAACCACCCATGCACGTCTGAAACTGGCGGCGGAGCAACATTGTACACCTCCCCACCCTACCCCTATCTTTTTTTAAATTTAGAGTACCCAATTATTTTTTTCCAATTAAGGGGCAATTTAGAGTGGCCAATCCACCTACCCTGCACATCTTTGGGTTGTGGGGGCGAAACCTGCGCAAACACGGGGAGAATGTGCAAACTCCACACGGACAGTGACCCAGAGCCGGGATCGAACCTGCGACCACGACGCCGTGAGATAGCAGTGCTAACCCACTGCGTTACCGTGCTGCCCGCTCTGTGACCCCCATCTTCACCCCCACCACCAGTGGGGAATGGTATGTGGAGTACGGGGGGGGGGGAGGGGGGAGAGGAATGGAAAGTGAACAAACACTCAAATCAATACTAGGACTGAAGGAAGGAAGGACACTGCATCTTTCTTATCTTAACTCACCAGCAACCTCTGGTCCTGCCACTGAGACAGGGTGGGTGAGGTGATCAGCTCTGGGTTCCTCTTTCCGACCTAAAACTGGCAGCTAAGGCGAGGAACACATGGTTTGATTATTTTGAATCGAAAATCCCAAATGCAGGCGATGTACACCTAGCCCAATCCCACCCACCTCCTCTGGGTCTGCACTGTCTCTCTCTCTCTCTGTGTCTCTCTTTCCTTCTCACATCTCTCATGCCGATTAACAGCAGGGGATTTGAAACAAAAACACAAAAGGCCGGTGTCAGCAGCTGGGAATGCATTGTCTGCACCCACGCTGGGGGAACTCATGCAGCGTTTAAGGTTCCCCCAATGACTGTACCTGGCAATTTGCCCCTGTACCATTCTGCTCCCACCGACAGTGCTAAAACAGAGACGGAACCAACCCGATAAATAACTGCAGGAAACCTGTTTTATTTCGCACCCTGCTCATCATTAATTGCTGATGATATCATTCACTGAAACAGACAATGCAGTCGGTTAGTGTCACAAACCTGCTTAATCTTCAGGCCTTTCTTTCTGCAGGTTCTGGCAGGCAAAAAGGGCTGAGTTTTAGATGTGTGCAGTTGGTTCTCTTCTCTCGCAGTTCCTCGCTGTTTGGGTTTTTGGTGTTGGGGGGGGGGTTCCTCTCTCTCTCTGTCTTTACAGTGTGTATGTGTGTGGCTGCCGTCCCCCCGCTCCGCCTCTGCGATCTGTCCAGAGTCCAGCAGGACGTCTCAATGTCTCTCGGAAACTTACTCCTTGCATCATAGAGGTCAAAGCCAGCTTTGGCAATGAGTCAAGAGCTGCTCTCCCTCCCCCCTCGGCAGCAGCTTGCTGGGACATGTAGTTCACAGTGAACCCACAGCAGCAGTGGATCATCGACCCGGCGTTGCCTCCCTCAATGTCCCTGAGCCAACCTGTGGTCTTCAAACTGGCCATCAGGAAGCACCTTATTCCACACAATTGGTGCAAGAAATGGGGAATTATTTGCCCCCTCCGGGCCAAAGACAGTTTATTTTTTTGTTTTTAATAAATTTAGAGTGCCCAATTATTATTTTTTTTCCAATTAAGGGGCAATTTAGCGTGGCCTATCCACCTAACCAGCATATCTTTGGGTTGTGGGGTGAAACCCACGCAAACACAGGGAGAATGTGCAAACTCCACACGGACAGTGAGCCCAGGGCCAGGATTCGAACCCGGGTCCTCAGCGCCGCAGTCCCAGTGCTCACCACTGCACTGCCGTGCTGCCCTAAGACAGTTTATTTCAACATGGAGGCCGATCAGGTGGAGAATGCACTTAGCACAGTGTCCTGGGCTATATAAAGGAAGGAGTGGAGTACAAACAGGAATTGCCAACTCCGATTCAATGCATTCCTGGAGGTTTCATCACAAAGGGATTTTCACAGTAACTTCATCGCAGTATTAATTTAAGCCTACTTGTGACAATAAAGATTATTATTATTATTATTATTAAGATGTGCCCCACACTCCAGCCATTCGTTGGCCAACACATCCATCCTTGTGACACTCTGCCTTCCCACAGCTAATTAGAAAGCAAAAAACACACATTATGCTATTGGATGATGGTTGACAGCTTTCCTGTCCAATTTTCAATCTTTTTTGCCTGGTAAAGAGAAATAAGACCAGAGGAACAGGAGTAGGCCATTCGGCCCCTCAAACCTTCTCCGCCATTCAATAGGATAGTGGCTGAACCAACATGGGCTGCACGGTAGCACGATAGTTAGCACTGTTGCTTCACAGCATCAGAACCCAAGGTTCGATTCCCGGCTTGGGTCACTGTCTGTGCGGAGTCTGCACTTTCTCCCGTGTCTGCGTGGGTTTCCTCCGGGTGCTCCGGTTTCTTCCCACAAGTCCCGAAAGGCGTGCTGATTATGTAATTTGAACATCCTGCATTCTCTCTCTCATACGTGGCGGAGTGTGGTGACTGTGGGATTTTCACAGCAATTTCATTGTGGTGTTATTCATTGTGTAAGCCGACGTTTGACAATAATAAAGATTATTATTATTCCTCTCGTCCACTTTCCTGCCTTGTCCCCGTAAATCTTTATTCCTTTACTGATCGAGGACCTATCTTTCTCAGCCTTGAGATAAAGAAAAAGACAAAAAAACAATCTTGTTCAATGTCCCGATTATTTTTCTGGACGGTTGTGCACAACAGTGTCCTGGAAATTGATCTTCAATTCCCGGAAACACCAGGCCAATCCTGGAGTGTTGGCAACCCTAAGTACAAAAGCAAGACAGTTATGGTAACCTTTAGACAACACTCACTCACCCTCAACAAGAGTAGCTCAGGCGGCTGAACAGCTGGCTCGTGATGCGGAACAATGCCAACAGCGTGGGTTCAATTCCCGTACCGGCTGAGGTTATTCATGAAGGCCCCGCCTTCTCAACCATACCCCTCGCCTGAGATGTGGTGACCCTCAGGTTAAATCACAACCAGGCAGCCCACTCTCTAAAAGGGGAGATTCTCTAAAAGGAGCAGCCTCTGTAAATGAGAATTGATTCTCAATTAACCCACCTGGCGAAATAAAGGGGAACTTAAATAAATAACGCTGGGGTTGTTCTCTCTGGAGAACAGAAGGTGATGGGGATTTGGTGGAGGTGTTCAATATCATGACAGGTTTAGGCGGATAGACAGAGCGAAACTGTTCCCACTGACAAGGGTCAAGAAAGAGGGAACTCCAATTTACCGTTTAAAAAAAAAAAAACACTTACCCTACACATCTTTGGGTTATGGGGGTGAAACCCACGCAAACACGGGGAGAATGTGCATACTCCACATGGACAGTGACCCAGGGCCAGGATTGAAACTGGGACCTCGGCGCCGTGAGGCAGCAATGCTAACCACTGGGCCACCGTGCTGCCCTACCCTCCATATTGTTGAGCGGCACTACCACTGTGCCAAATGGGATAGACTTTGAACCAATCTGGCAACTCAAGACTGGGCAACCATGAGGCGATGTGGGCCATAAGCAGCAGCAGAATTGTATTATACCACAATCTGTAACCTCATGGCCCGGCATATCCCCCACTCTATCACTGCCACCAAGCCAGGGGATCAACGAGGAATGGAGGAGGGAATGCCAGGAGCAGCACTGGGCATACCTAAAAATGTGGTATCAATCTGGTAAGCTGCAACACAGGACTACTTGTGTGCCAAACAGCATAAGCAGCAAGTGATCCAGCAGAGGGCAGTAGAGCAGAGCTGCTGATTGGCTGTTGCAGGGAAAATTTGCATCCATGCATTGCGGTCACTGCATCCAGAAAGTGTACCTGAGCAAGACACCCTAGGTGTTCAAGTGAAGGCAAGCAACCAGCAGAGGGCAGTAGAGCGGAGTTGCTGATTGGCTGTTGCGGGGAAAATTTGCATCAGTGCATTGCGGTCACCGTATCTTGAAGGTGGTTTGTGGAGGAGCTGTTGAAATGAAATGAAAATCGCTTATTGTCATAAGTAGGCTTCAAATGAAGTTACTGTGAAAAGCCCCTAGTCGCCACATTCCGGCACCCGTTCGGCGAGGCTGGTATGGGAATTGAAACGTGCTGCTGGCTTGCCTTGGTCTGCTTGCAAAGTCAGCGATTTAGCCCTGTGCTAAACAGCCCCTTTGACTGTCAAGTGACAGTTAAACCCGAAACACTTCTTCAGTGTTTCCCTCCCTACCTCCTCCTCTAACCAAAAAAAAAGACAATCACTGTGAGGATCCCAGCCAAGTAAAGATCAAGAGAGAGATTCGAGGGCAGGTAGAAGTAGAAAGCAGTTGAACCTTACCGTCACAGCCTGCAGGTAAGTGATTGGCTGGTGACTGGTAAGTAGTTTTTCTTTTCCCTGAGGTGTTACCGTGCAGGGTGCAGTGGTTGCTGAGTGAGTGCTTGCTGAGAAGGGGAGTAAAACATTTTTTAACTTACTGTTGGGAGTTTCCAGCTGAATCCGGTCGGAATGAGGACAGAGTGACTGCTGGGTAAGTAGTAAAGATTTAAATTGTTTGCGCAGGCCCATAACAGCTGATTGCTGTTCTTGTGTGGGGCGCAGTGGTTGCTGGTTAAGTGTTTTATTTTTACCTGTATTTAAGTTGGGCAGTTTCTAAACCCTAGACACTACACTTGTAGTGTCCCCCACCCTTCCACCTCCTTTAACCTAAGAGGTAGAGTGAATAACAGGTAAGCTCTTTCTTTCTTTTTCTTTTTTTATCTAGAGGGGATGGCAGGGAAGGCAGTGCAATGTTCCTCCTGCAGAATGTTTGAGGTGAGGGACGCCGTCAGTGTCCCTGCTGATTTCACCTGTGGGAAGTGCACCCATCTCCAGCTCCTCAGAAACCGCGTTAGGGAACTGGAGCTGGAGCTGGATGAACTTCGGATCATTCGGGAGGCAGAGGTGGTCATAGATAGTAGCTTCAGAGGTGTAGTTACTCCAAAGAATCAAGATAGATGGGTGACGGTGAGAGGGGCTGGGAGGAAGCAGTCAGTGCAGGGATCCTCTGTGGTCAGTCCCCTCAGTAACAAGCATACCGTTTTGGATACTGTTGAGGGGGACGACCTACCAGGGGTAAGCCACGGTGAATGGATCTCCAGCAATGAGTCCGTCCCTGTGGCTCAGAAGGGAAGGAGGGAGAGCAGGAGAGCAATAGTTATTGGGGACTCGATAGTTAGAGGGACAGATAGACGGTTCTGTGGCAGCGAAAGAGACTCACGGATGGTATGTTGCCTCCCGGGTGCCAGGGTCCATGACGTCTCGGACCGTGTTTTCAGAATCCTTAAAGGGGAGGGGGAGCAGTTACAAGTCGTGATACACATCGGTACCAATGACATAGGTAAGAGAAGGGATGGGGATTTAAAACAGGAATTTAGGGAGCTAGGGTGGAAGCTGCGAGCCAGGACAAACCATGTTGCCATCTCTGGTTTGTTGCCGGTGCCAGTGCTAGTGAGGTGAGGAACAGGGAGAGAGTGCACATAAACACGTGGCTGCAGGGATGGTGTAGGAGGGAGGGTTTCAGGTACGTGGATAATTGGAGCACATTCTGGGGAAGGTGGGACCTGTACAGACAGAACAGTTTGCACCTGAACCAGAGAGGCACCAATATCCTGGGAGAGAAATTTGCTGCGTCTCTTCGGAGGGGTTTAAACTAATTTGTCAGGGGGCTGGGAAAGCGAGCTGTAGTCCAGAAGCCAGTGTCGAGAGTAGTGAGGTACTGAGGAGGGTATCAAGGTCGCAGGAGTGTACAGGAAGGTGGGTTTAAGTTGTCTACTTCAATGCAAGGAGCATCCGGAATAAGGTAGGTGAACTTGGAGCGTGGATTGGTACTTGGGACTACGATGTTGTGGCCATTATGGAGACATGGTTAGAACAGGGACAGGAATGGTTGTTGGAAGTTCCGGGGTATAGATGTTACAGTAAGAAGGTGGTAAAAGAGGTGGAGGAGTAGCATTGTTAATCAAGGATAGTTTAACGGCTGCAGAAAGGCAGTTTGAAGGGGATCTGTCTACTGAGGTAATATGGGCCGAAGTTAGAAATAGGAAAGGAGCGGTCACATTGTTAGGAGTTTTCTATAGGCCCCCAAATAGTAATAGAGATGAGGAGGAAGTAATTGCAAAACAGATTATGGATAGGTGTGGAGGTCTCAGGGGAGTTGTCATGGGTGACTTTAACTTTCCAAATATTGATTATCACCTCTATAGTTTGAACAGTTTGGATGGGGCAGTCTTTGTACAGTGTGTGCAGGAGGGTTTCCTGACACAATATGTGGATAGGCCGACAAGAGGGGGGGCCACATTGGATTTGGTACTGGGTAATGAACCGAGCCAAGTGTTAGATTTGTTTGTGGGAGAGCACTTTGGAGATAGTGACCACAATTCGGTGTCTTTCACTATTGCAATGGAGAGGGATAGAGCCATACGGCAGGGCAAAGTTTATAATTGGGGGAGTGGTAATTATGATGCGATTAGGCAAGAATTAGGGAGCATAAGATGGGAACAGAAACTGTCAGGGAAAGGCATAAATGAAAAGTGGAGCTTGTTCAAGGAACAAATACTGCGTGTCCTTGATAGGCATGTCCCTGTCAGGCAGGCAGGAAATGGCCGTGTGAGGGAACCATGGTTCACAAAAGAGGTTGAATGTCTTGTCAAGAGGAAAAAGGGAGAGTATGTAAGGATGAGAAAATAAGGTTCAGTGGGTCACTTGAGGGTTACAAGGTAGCAAGGAATGAGCTGAAAAAAGTGCTTAGGAGAGCTAGGGGGGGGGGGGGATGAGAAGTCCTTGCCGGGTCGGATCAAGGAAAACCCCAAGGCTTTTTACTCTTATGTGAGAAATAAAAGAATGACCAGGGTGAGGATAGGGCCGGTCAAGGACAGTAGTGGGAACTTGTGCATGGAGTCAGAAGAAATAGGAGAGGCATTGAATGAATACTTTTCTTCAGTGTTCACAGAGGAGAGGGGCCATGTTTTGAGGATGGGAGTGTGATTCAGGCGGGTAGGCTGGAGGAAGTAGATGTTCTGAGGGAGGATGTATTAGCAATTTTGAAATACCTGAGGGTTGACAAGTCCCCTGGGCCAGGTGGGATATACCCAAGGATTCTTTGGGAGGCAAGGGGTGAGATTGCAGAGCCTTTGGCTTTGATCTTTGGGTCCTCGCTGTCCATGGGGATAGTGCCAGAGGACTGGAGAGTGACGAATGTTGTTCCTCTGTTCAAGAAAGGGAATAGGGATGACCCTGGTAATTATAGGCCAGTTAGCCTTACTTCGGTGGTCGAGAAGATAATGGAAAAGGTCCTGAAGGATAGGATTTATGACCATTTGGAAAGATGCAGCTTAATCCGGGATAGTCAACACGGATTTGTGAATGGTAGGTCGTGCCTCACAAATTTGATTGAATTCTTTGAGGAGGTAACTAAGTGTTTAGATGAAGGTAGAGCAGCTGATGTCATATACATGGATTCTAGTAAGGCGTTTGATAAGGCTCCCCATGGTCGGCTCATGGAGAAAGTAAGGAGATGTGGGATAGAGGGAAATTTGGCCAATTGGATAAGTAATTGGCTGTCACGTAGAAGACAGAGGGTGCTTGTGGATGGAAAATTGTCAGACTGGAGACCAGTTACCAGCGGTGTACCACAGGGATCAGTGCTGGGTCCTCTGCTATTTGTGATTTTTATCAATGACTTGGAGGAGGGGGCTGAAGGGGGGGGTCAGTAAATTTGCTGATGACACCAAGTTTGGTGGAGTAGTGGATGAGGTGGAGGGCTGTTGTAGGCTGCAAAGAGACATTGATAGGATGCAGGGCTGGGCCGAAAAATGGCAGTTGGAGTTTAACCCTGATTCATTTTGGTAGAAAAGATTTGAATGCGGATTACAGGGTCAACGGCAGGGTTCTGAGGAATGTGGAGGAACAGAGAGATCTTGGGGTTTATGTCCACAGATCTCTGAAGGTGCCACTCAAGTGGATAGAGCCATGAAGAAGGCTTAATGTATGTTAGCATTTATTAACAGGGGGGTTGAGTTTAAGAGCCGTGGGGTTATGCTGCAACTATACATGACCCTGGTGAGACCACATTTGGAGTATTGTGTGCAGTTCTGGTCACCCCATTATAGGAAGGATGTGGAAGCATTGGAAAGGGTGCAAAGGAGATTTACCAAGATGCTGCCTGGTTTGCAGGATAGGTCTTATGAGGAAAGGTTGAGGGAACTAGGGCTTTTCTCTTTGGAGTGGAGGAGGATGAGAGGCGACTTAATAAAGGTTTCTAGGATAATGAGGGGGAAGGATAGAGTGGACGTTCAGAGACTATTTCCTCGGGTGGATGTAGCTGTTACAAGGGGGCATAACTATAAGATTCAGGGTGGGAGATATAGGAGGGATGTCCGAGGTAGGTTCTTTACTCAGAGAGTGGTTAGGGTGCGGAATGGACTGCCTGCTCTGATAGTGGAGTTGGACACTTTAGGAACTTTCAAGCGGTTATTGGATAGGCACATGGAGCACACCTGAATGACATGGAGAGGGATAGCTTGATCTTGGTTTCGGACAATGCTCGGCAAAACATCGAGGGCCGAAGGGCCTGTTCTGTGCTATAATGTTCTATGTTCTATGATAGACAGAGATAGGCGATCCCTTAACCAGCACTGAGGGGAAGGGACTCGTCTATGGCACGCATCCTGGCCTTTGCACTGTCTGCTTTGATGCGGCTGAAAGCATGGCTGGCCTCTGTCAACAGGGGGAAGGTTGTGGACTGGATCAGGGGTCGGGCTTTGTCTGCGTAATTGGGGACCCACTGTGCATAATAGCTGAAGAACCCGAGGCAGCGCTTCAGGGCCTTGGGGCAGTGATGGAGGGGGAACTCCATGAGGGGGCGCATGCGCTCGGGGTCGGGGCCTATGACTCCACTTCGCACTACGTAGCCTAGAATGGCTAGACGGTTGGTGCTAAACACGCATTTATCCTTATTGTATGTCAAATTAAGGATTTTTGCGGTCTGGAGAAATTTGCGGAGGTTGGTGTTTTGGTCCTGCTGGTCATGGCCGCAGATGGTGACGTGATCCCGATACGGGAACGTTGCGCGTAAGCCGTACCGGTCAACTATTCAGTCCATCTCTCGCTGGAAGACCGAGACCCCGTTCGTGACACCAAAGGGAACTCTTAAAAAGTGATAGAGCCGCCCATCTGCTTCGAAGGCAGTGTACTTGCGGTCACTATTACAGAGGGGTAGCTGGTGGTAGGCGGACTTGAGATCCACCATGGAGAAAACCTTGTATTGCGTGATCCTGTTTACCAGGTCGGCTATACGGGGGAGAGGGTACACGTCCAGCTGCGTAAACCTGTTGATGGTCTGACTGTAGTCAATGACCATCCTATGTTTCTCCCCGGTCTTTACCACCACTACTTAAGCTCTCCAGGGACTGTTGCTCGCTTCGATGACCCCTTCCCTCAGCAGCCTTTGGACCTCTGACCTGATGAAGGTCCGGTCCTGGGCACTGTACCGTTTGCTCCTGGTGGCGACGGGTTTGCAATCCGGGGTGAGGTTCGCAATCGGGAAGGCGGGTCGACCTTAAGGGTTGCGAGGCCGCAGACAGTAAGGGGGGGGTATAGGGCCGCCAAATTTAAAAGTCAGGCTTTGCAAATGGCATTGGAAATCCAGCCCCAGGAGGGTAGCTGCGCAGAGGTGCGGCAGGAAGTACAGGCGGAAATTGTTGAATTTCCTGCCTTGGTCAGTGAGGTTCGCTAGGCAGAACCCCTTTATCTCCACCGAATGCGACCCGGAGGCCAGGGAGATCCTTTGATTTACGGGGTGGGTTACAAGAGAACGGCGCCTTACCGTGTCAGGGTGAACAAAGCTTTCCGTGCTCCCAGAGTCAATCAAGCAAGACGTCTCGTGGCAGTTGATGGAGATCGTCGTTGTAGCTGTTGCAAGCGTCCGGGGCCGACTTTGGTCCAGAGTAACCGAGGCCAGCTGAAGCAATTGAGAGTTCTGATCGGGCAGCGTGTAGTCGGCTGTGCTGGGGGCCTGGGGCCCCATCCAAGATGGCGTCACCCATGGGTCGCACATGGTGTCCGTGGATGAAGAAGATGGCGGCGGCGATGGACAAAATGGCGGCGCCCACCCGTCCAGCGTGGTGTCCGAGGGGACAAAATGGCCGCGCCCGTGGGTCGCACGTGGCCTTAGGATGGGGGGGGTGGCGGTGAGCGCTGGCCGGTCAGGGCCTGAAGGGGGGGTTGCCGATAGTCGCTGGAGACCGCGGCCACGGCGCGGTCCTGGCAGACCCCCACAAAGTGGCCCTTCTTGCCGCACCCTTTGCAGGCGGCGGTGCGGGCTGGGCAGCGCGGGCGGGGATTATTCGCCTGCTCGCAGAAGAAACAGCGGGGCCCGGCGTCGTTAGTGGGCCGTCTCGCAGCGCAGGCTTGCGGGGTCAGGGGGAAGGCCTGTGGGGTTGCCGCTGCGGGGTGTCATGCAGCCCAGGGGGCCATCGCGCATTCGGGCGCAAAAGACGGCGCATTTTTGTAGGCAACGTCCATGGACCCTGCCAGGGCCCGTGCCTCTGTAAGTCCCAGAGTGTCCCTTTCGAGGAGTCTTCGGCGGATGTCCGGGGAGCTCATACCTGCTACGAAAGCAACCCTGATTAAAAGTTCCGTGTGTTCTCTCCCCGAAACTGGTGGGCAGCCACAGTTTCGGCCCAGCACCAGCAGCGCCCGGTAGAAATCTTCCAACGTTTCCTTGGGGCTTTGCCGCCTAGTCGCCAGCAGGTGACGAGCGTAGACCTGGTTCACCGGGCGGATATAATGTCCTTCTAGCAGTTCAAGCGCGGTAGCATAGTTCTCCGCCTCCTCGATAAGAGGGTAGATCCCAGGGCTGACCTGTGAGCGCAGGAGATGCATCTTTTGTCCTTCCGTGGGGGTGCTGGTGGCCGTGTCGAGGTAGCCCTTAAAGCACGCCAGCCAGTGTTTAAAAATTGCAGTGGAGTTGTCCGCGTGGGGGCTGAGCTGAAGGCACTCCGGTTTGATTCGGAGATCCATCCTTCCAACTTAAGTTGTAGCAGATTAAATTGATGCGCAATCAATTACACTCAAGACGAAGTGATTCATAACTGAAGGTTTTAATCTGCTAGAACTCTTCCCCAGCAGCTTCGATACTGAAAGTGAAGGCTGCTGGGACGGCACTATTTCTTATACTCCGCCTCTCAGGGCGGAGCTACGTACACCAGCCAATGGTAGACTCCTGGGTCTAACCAATGGTCATCCACCTCTTAGGTACCGCAATACCTGGTACTACCACAGACCAGCGATATGTTTCCAAGTCAGGACGGTGCGTGACTTGGATGGGAACTTCCAGCGGGTGGTGCTCCCACATGTCTGCTACCCTTGTCCTTCCAGCTGGTCGGTAGTGGAGGGAGTGAATGTTTGTGGTCGGGGTGCCAATTAAGTGGGCTGTTTTGTTCTTCCCTGAACATCTACAGCTCCCTTTTCTCCTTTAAGCACTCCATAAAACCTACCTCCTTCTTCAAGCTTTCGTCATATGTCTTCACATCTTCTTACATAGCTGGATGTCACGTTTTGTTTGATAATGCTCTTGTGAAGTGCAGGCTGTTGTTGTGTGCTATCAGGTCAGTATTTAAGCATCTCTTCCTCATAAACGAGGATCAAATATTGAGTACATATTATGGTGGCACGGTAGCGAAATGGTTAGCACTGCTGCCTCATGGTGTCGAAGACCCGGGTTTGATCCTGGCCCCGGGTCACTGTCCGTGTGGAGTTTGCACATTCTCCCCATGTCTGCGTGGGTGTCACCCCCACAATCCAAAAGATGTGCAGGTTAGGTGGATTGGCCACGCTAAATTGCCACTTAATTGGTAATAAAAACATTGAGCGCATCCGAATGTTTAGTTAAGAGTAAAATTGACAGAAGCCAGGTAACACTCACCTGTTCAGCCGTTCGACTGCGTTATGTTTTGGGAGGACATTGAGGGAATTAACAGAGAGAAAAGCAGAATATAACTTATAAATGTCCTGATGTCACAGATTTTACCAAAGTGACAGAGCCATAAGATCCTGAGGTAACAGCCTCAGTGTTCAAATGTCTGATATTCAAACCATGTCCAACAAAATACTCTTGGAAATATACTATGCACAGAGACAAAGAGCATTGCTGCTGCTGGGAGCGCAAATGAAGGACAACCAGTCTTAAAAACACAGAGAGGCAGCAAAGGGGTAAATTAGAGATTTGAAAGAAAATCCTATTGCTCCACTGAGCTGTACAAATGCCCGACGAAAATTATCCTAATAAACAAAAACCCTACTTCTGATGTTGTCGCATCACCCAGAAGATCACAGCTAAGGCAATATATGGACAAATTGGGTAAACATTTGCACTAATTGTTATTATTCCTCTTTCATTTTAGTTTTCCATGCATACTCCTGCTCTGTGCTATAGACCAAGAGGGCGAGAGCAGATGAAATGTTTGTTTGTAGGTACCTGCCAGCACTGCCACACAACCGGCTGGTATATTCTCCGGTGCCCCTCTTGCCCATGTAATGCAGGATACAGGGCAGGAAACCACTGGATAAATGTTGCATTCTGTTTCATCACACCACAGGTAGTGACTCAACTAAATAAAATGATTACTTTTTGTGATGAACGGTTACTGCCTTGTCATCGTGTAAGGTGATGTCCCCTTTAAGACCGGGCTTGGAACCCTGGGGACTCCGCCTCTGGCTCCGCCCATCTGTGAGCCATATATAAGGGGCTGCCTTGTGGGCTGTGCAGCAGTTAGCGCATGTCTCAGCTCTAGCATAGTTCCTAGTCTATTCAAGCCTTCTTTACCTTTTACACTCTAAGCGTCATTATTGAGGGTACCTCAAATTAATAGACTAAACGAGATCAGGATGGACGCAGGCCTAAAACCAGAGAATCTCAATCTGGAAGCACGGACACCGGAGGCAAAGGAAATGTTTAAATACTGGTTGCGGTGCTTCGAGGCCTACCTGGACTCTGCAGAGATTCCCATCCTGGGGCCATACAAGCTGAGCCTACTCCACGCCCGGGTGAGTCACAGAATGTCCGCCACGCTCGAAAAGGCGAGCCATATGAGAAGTCCATATGAACCTGCACATCAGAGACGCTTTCGTGTCCGGCATCCGCTCGACCTACATCCGGCAGCGGCTGCTCGAAAACGGGGCAAAAGACCTCTAGGACACGCTAACGCTCGCTTCCTCGTTGGAGGTGGACCGACATAACTTGGGTACGAACCCCGCGGACACTGCGAGCCCCCCCCCCGGACTTCCTCAGACTCAGCCGTATTACAGGCCTGCGCCATGCGGCGACCCCCTCACCATGGGGGCACACCGTGTTACTTCTGCGGACAGGGCCAGCATCCACGCCCACGCTGCCCAGCCCGCTCCACGATCTGCAGCGACTGCGGGAAGAAGGGGCATTTTGTGAGGGTCTGCCTGGGCAGATCCAGGGGCCAGAAAAACAAAGAACAGCCGGCCCGAAAATCAGGCTCTCAGGCCCGCAGGCCTCGCAATGCGACTGCGCACCGACCGGACACGCCCCCTTCTGACGCGTCATCAGCCTCGTGCGAATCATGGGTGCGGCCATCTTGTCAGCGGCCATCTTCTCGACCCGACACGTGCAACCGACAGCGGCAGCCATTTTACAAGTCCGACTCGGCTGAGGACTTGGACTACCCGCGAGTGGGTGCGATCATCCTCGACCAAACGCGGCCAAAACACCTGCAGAACTCTATGATGCAGGTCCAGGTCAACGGGCGCGACACTGCATGCCTCTTCGACTCCGGGAGCACGGAGAGCTTTATCCATCCTGAAATGGTAAGGCACTGTTCCCTACGCACCTATCCCGCATCCCAAACCATAGCCATCGCATCTGGGTCCCACTCGGTACAAATCAAGGGGTACTGTATTGCGGATCTCTCGATCCAGGGCGCCAAATACACCCGTTTCAAATTTTATATCCTCCCTCACCTCTGTGCCCCGCTGCTGCTCGGACTGGATTTCCAGTGCAGCCACCGAAGCCTGACACTGAAGTTCGGCGGACCCTTGCCCCCCCCCCACGGTATGCTGCCTTGCGACACTGAAAGTCGCACCCCCCTCGCTATTCGCGAACCTCACTCCTGACTGTAAGCCAGTCGCCACCAGGAGCCGGCGCTACAGTGCCGAAGATATGACTTTTATCAAGTCAGAGGTCCAGTGTTTACTGGGAGAGGGGGTCATCGAGGCTAGCAACAGCCCTTGGAGAGCGCAAGTGGTGGTAGTCCGGTCCGGGGAGAAGAAACGGATGGTCGTGGATTATAGCCAGACCATAAACTGATTCACGCAGCTTGATGCGTACCCCCTTCCTCGCATCGCGGAAATGGTAAATCGGATCGCCCAATACCGAGTCTTTTCCACGGTCGACCTCAAATCCGCCTACCACCAGCACCCCATCCGACCAAAAGACCGCCCCTATACTGCCTTCGAAGCAGCCGGCTGGCTCTTCCACTTCCTCAGGGTCCCCTTCGGTGTCACAAATGGGGTCTCCGTCTTTCAAAGGGCGATGGACCAAGTGGTGGACCAGTACGGTTTGCGGGCTACATACCCGTACTTGGACAATGTCACCATCTGCGGCCATGACCAGCAGGACCATGACGCTAACCTCGAAAAGTTCCTCCAGACCGCCCGAGCCCTTAACCTGACCTATAATGAGGAAAAATGCGTTTTCCACACCACCCGGCTAGCCATCCTCGGCTGTCGTGGAAGACGGGGTCCTAGCTCCCGACCGCATGCGCCCCCTTAAGGAACTCCCTCTCCCCCGCAGCCTCAAGGCCCTCAAACGGTGCTTGGAGCTTTTCTCTTATTACGCCCAGTGGGTCCCCTAGTATGCGGACAAAGACCGCCCACTCATAAAGACCACCATTTTTCCCCTCTCGGCTGAGGCTCAATTGGCCTTCAACCGCATCAAGGCCGACATCATCAAGGCCGCTATGCATGCGGTGGACGAAACCATCCCTTTCCAGGTAGAGAGCGATGCATCAGACATCGCCCTGGCTGCTACCCTCAATCAGGCAGGCAGACCAGTAGCGTTCTTCTCCCGAACCCTCACCGCCTCCGAGGTTCGACAAGGGAGAGTCGAAAAGGAGGCACAAGCCATTGTGGAAGCTGTGCGGCGCTGGAGACACTACCTCGCCGGTAGGAGGTTTACCCTCGTCACTATATGTTCGATAACACGCAACGGGGCAAAATAAAAAATGATAAAATTTTGAGGTGGAGGATCAAACTCTCCACCCACACGTACGATATCAAGTATCGTCCAGGGGAGCTCAACGAGCCCCCAGATGCCCTGTCCCATGGCACATGTGCCAACGCGCAGGACGACCGCCTGCATGCCATCCACATTGACCTCTGCCACCCGGGGGTTACCCGGCTCGTCCATGTTATCAAGTTCCACAACCTACCTTACTCAACCAAGGAGGTCAAGGCCATGGTCAGGGCCTGCCAAATCTGTGCGGAGTGCAAACCGCACTTCTACCGGCCAGACAAGGTTCGGCTCGTGAAAGCCTCGGGTCCCTTTGAGCAACTGAGCGTGGACTTCAAGGGGCCCCTCCCGTCCACCAATCATTATGCCTATTTCCTCACCGTTATCGATGAGTTCTCCCGTTTCCCATTCCCTGCCCCGACATGACCTCAGCCATCGTGATTAAGGCACTGCACAGCATCTTCACTCTGTTCGGTTTCCCCGCTTATATCCACAGCGATCGGGGTACATCATTCATGAGCGATGAACTGCGTCAGTATCTGCTCAGCAAAGACATCGCCTTGAGCAGAACGACCAGTTATAACCCGCGGGGAAACGGCCAAGTGGAGAGGGAGAACGCGACAGTGTGGAAGGCTGTCCTTCTGGCCCTGGGGTCGAGAAGTCTCCCAACTACCGCTGGCAGGAGGTCCTATCCGATGCCCTACACTCCATTAGGTCACTCCTCTGCACGGCCACGAATGAGACCCCTCACAACCGATTGTTTGTCTTCCCCAGGAAGTCTACCTCCGGGGTCTCGCTTCCACCTTGGCTGATGGCTCCGGGACCTGTTCTTCTCCGGAGCCACACGAGGAGCCATAAAACGGACCCCCTGGTTGAAAAGGTCCGACTGCTCCACGCCAACCCCAGTTATGCCTACGTTCAGTACCCCGACGGCAGGCAAGATACGGTCCGGGATCTGTCATCCACTGGATCCCCCACTATAGACGCCCCTTCCTGCGCTGCTCCCCTGCAGGACCCGGCGCCCCCTACAACACACCCCCTTCCGGCCCTACCCGCTGTTGGTGAGCACCTACCGCGCCTTGCGCCCCCCCTTTACACACCCCGCCGGCGCCGGCACTGCTACCCCCGGCCCTGCCTAGTCACCCTGCCCCGACCCGGATTGAAGCTCCGACCGCTGTGCTCCCGGATGTACCCTCAACCGGGACGTCCGTGCCCGCCGCACCACCGCCCGAACTGAGGAGGTCGATGAGGACGATCCGGCCACCGAGACGGATGGACCTATGATGGCACTTCACCCCCACCGGACTCTTTTTTAAACCGGGGGTGAATGTGATGAACGGTTTCTGCCTTGTCATCATGTAAGGTGATGTTCCCTTTAAGACCGGGCTTGGAACCCTGGGGACTCCGCCTCTGGCTCCGCCCATCTGTGAGCCATATATAAAGGGCTGCCTTGTGGGCTGTGCAGCAGTTAGCACATGTCTCAGCTCTAGCATAGTTCTTAGTCTATTAAAGCCTTCTTGACCGTTTACACTCTAAGCGTCATTATTGAGGGTACCTCACTTTTAGAACGCCTTAAGAAGTTAATCAAGAATTCAAGTCTGCTGTATAAAATATGGAGGAATTTGATGTAATGTCACTGTGAGGCTACATGGGGTAGTGGCTGGTGCCATGTTTTTATTTTGCTGGCTTGTGGCATTATGCCCACATTGTGGCCTTCTGTGATAGAAAATCCGAGTGTCATGTCCTCACGCAGAGGCAATATTCAGCATCAAGACCACACAATGGTGCCAGGGTAGAATTAGGTATCTAGGTATCCCCCTCCCCAAAACTCCAGAAAAATGTTCCAGTCACCCCTGAGGATGGTGTTTTACTATTTTCAACTGTTTTCCTGACTATTTTTTAAATCTCATCTTGACAGACGGTTTGCCATCCTAATCAGCAGAGATTAAGCCTACGGATGTCATCAAATGTTCCAAGTTATGAATATGGAAGTTTACACACTCGTTCCTACATACATATAAAGCCCATTGACAGAGAAGGCTGTATGTACAGCAACCGAGATAATTACAAAATACAGATTTTCCTCTTCCACAGAAGGCTGTTTATAACCCACACTCTGGAGTTCCCTACCCTTTCACTTCCCCCACTTCATTCCCTCTTTCATACTCACCTCCTTGACTAAGTGTTTGATTACGTTTACTAATAGCTCCTGTTTGACTCCTGTGATTAATTTCGCTCATTTCATTTTTTTTTAAATTTAAAGTACCCAATTATTTTTTTTTCCAATTAAGGGGCAATTTAGCGTGGCCAATCCACCTAACCTGCACATCTTTGGATTGCGGGGGTGAAACCCACACAGACGCGGGGAGAATGTGCAAACGCCACACGGACAGTGACCCAGGGCCGGGATTGCGAACCTGGGTCCTCAGCGCTGTAGTCCCAGTGCTAACCGCTGCGCCATGTGCCGACCCTATTTCTCTCATTTCATAACCGTGACATGCCTTGGGACACTTTTCAGCCTTTAGGATGCTATTTATGCGTGGGTTGCTGCTATTCATTCCCGGCCAATCTCGGGATACGCAGCTACTTTTTGGGCGAGATTTGAATAGCAACAAAAGGCTTCTCCTTGTGCCTTGGCATATTGGATTGTCTTGATGCTACAGAGAGAAAGGAGGCAGACAGATGCATCCCAGCATGGCAATGCAGGCTGCCCACTTTTCAGTCCATCAAAGTTATGGCGTAGAAATGTTTACAATTTGAAAGCGGCAGATCACTTTCCATCTCAGGAGAACTGGAGAAACGAGAACTTCGGGTCCACTGGGAGTCTCAGTGCTGTGGATATCAAACAAGAGTCAGGCATTTTGTCACAGCAAGGGAGGCACACCCAAAGCTGACCTGTAGATTTCGCCCTTTGTCTGTGAAGGTGCACAATGTGGGATAACTTCCCAGGGGAGAGTGGGGAAAACATTACTCGTAGGTAGGTGGATGCGTAGATATCTGAAACAAAAACAGAGAATGCCAGAAAAACTCAGCGGGTCAGGCAGCATCCATAGGGAGAGAAAACAGAGTTTACGTTTCAAGTACGTATGACTATTCATCAGAGTTAAAAAAAGAGAGAAATGTATTGGATTACAAACTGTATGATAGGACTGGAACAGCTGACAGCACGGTGGTGCAGTGGGTTAGCCCTGCTGCCTCACGGTGCCGAGGTCCCAGTTTCGATCCCGGCTCTGGGTCACTGTCCGTGCCTCCAGTTGTGTCGGGCTTCCCGCTTTACTGAATGCCTTTGCTCAGCCTACAAGCATGACCCCAACCTTCCTGCCACTTTCCATTTCAACCCAGCATTTTGCTCTCATGCCTATATGTCCGTCCTTGGCCTGCTGCCATGCTCCAGTGATGCTCAATGCAAAGCAAAGTAACAGCACCTTATCTTCCAATGCTGCCTGACCTGCTGGGATTTTCGGCATTCCTTGCAGGCATGTAGATATTTGGTCTATTGGACAATTATCATGGCGGCAGGTGCCGAATTGTGATGACAATACTAAGAAAAGAAGTCATCATAATTCATGACATATTTATAGTCAATAATTAAAATAAAATGTCAGTATAAAATAATTTTAAAAATGCACAATCATTTCAGCATACCAATAATTGCAATGTTGCAAAATGTAGGTGACCTTAATTTACAAAACAAAGGGATGCACGATCAATGACTACTAAAGCGAGGTTGTAGTCCAACTGAAGGCTTTAATAAGCTCGATGTTTCCCCCAGCAGCTCAGGTACAGAAAGAAGGCTGCTGAGGCGGCATGGGCTCTTATACCCCACCTTGCAGGACGGAGCTACCATACAGCTTGACCAATGAGAAACATACAATATCTACCAATGGTGTTCCAGCATTACTAGGTACCGTAATACCTCTGCACAGACTACCACAAAAAGTAACTCTGATTTTTGTATTAAAGTCCATAATTAATTTGCTGTCAGGTAGAGTTCTTAAGTTCCCAATCATTTACATACTAAAGTGTATTTGAGTTTTATAAAGTAGGGGATTGGACTGTCTTGACGTCTACTGTGAAATGATGTATTTTCTCCTTTATTCCATCACACGAGAGAAAATGTATTAATAAATATTTCTGTTCAAGATTGTAAAATATCAGGTGGAAAGAATTACTTCTAAACCTAGAGTCAGGCTTCAGCTACTGCGTTACACTCTTGTTCTTATAATACCCTCAAAGCTATCATCCTATCCTCTCTTGCCCTTGAACTATATGATGCATCCTAATTTACTGGTGCTTTTGGATCCTCTTGATTCCAGGTCTCCCAAGGCCAAGATGCATATCAAATTCAATCAATGGAGTGGGAATGAAAGGCACATCCATGAACAACTTTAGATTTGTGAGTATCTGTTACCTTCCTCTGATTTCACAACAAATGCAAAGAATACATGTCCTCTTCGACCTGTGCTTCTTGGCATAGCGTGGAGCATAATCTGGCCCAATTTAGAGACTTCAGCACATAACGTTGGCTTAAGTATCATTGTGGTGATGAAGGTGGTGCTGTACGATCAGAGGTGCTGCCTTTTCTTTTGTTATGATGTTAAACCCCATCTGCTCCTCAGGTGAATATAAGAGACCCCATGGCATGACTCAAAGAACAAGAGGTTCTTCAACCGATATTATTAAAGTGGATCACCAGATAATTATCACATTGTTGTTGTTTGTGGAACCTTACTGTGCAGAATTTAGCTGTTTCCTGCATTACAATCTCCAAAAATACCACATTTTTTGGGCATCCTGAAGTCATGAAAGTGCTATGAGTGTTACATTGCTCGTGGCTTTTCATCCAAGTTCCCCTTATGTGTTTCAGGACAGTTGGTGTCAGTAGATTCTGCAATTGTCAGAGACATCATATTAAACCCAATTTTGGTTTCACTTGACATGTACAATTTTCATTTGTATGCTTTTTCTTTTTTTTAATGAATTTAGTGTACCCGATTATTTTTTTCCAATTAAGGGGCAATTTAGTGTGGCCAATCCACCTACCCTGCACATCTTTGGGTTGTGGGGGCGAAACCCACACAAACACGGGGAGAATGTGCAAACTCCACACGGACAGTGAACCAGAACCGGGATCGAACCTGGGACCTCGGCGCCATGAGGGAGCAATGCTAACCACTGTACCACCATGCTGCCCTTTTCATTTGTATGCCGACGACACCCAGCTCTCAATTTTTTTTCAAATTAAGGGACAATTTAGTGTGGCTAATCTACCTAGCCTGCACATCTTTTTGGGTTGTAGGGGTGAGACTAACACAGACATGGGGAAAATGTGCATATTCCACAGACAGTAACCCGGGCTTTGATCAAACCTGGTCCTCGGTGCCGTGAAGCAGCAGCGCTAACCACTGCACCAGCATGGCGACTAGGGGATTTTCTCAGTAACTTCATTGCAGTGTTAATGTAAGTCTACTTGTGACACTAAGAATGATTAGAATAAAGCTTTTGGTCATGATGTGGTTCGGTTACATTTTGTTTTATTACGTCTCTATGAAGCACCCAAGGCTTTATTTTATTCAAATCGCATCTTTTATGTACAGATTTCCCCAGAGATCAGAGCCTCCATCATTAGCTGAGCAAAGGTTGGCTCAGATTGAACACCATGCAGCTGTTTTCTTTTATATACACATAGAACATAGAACATAGAACATTACAGCGCAGTACAGGCCCTTCGGCCCTCGATGTTGCGCCGACCTGTGAAACCACTCTAAAACCCATCTACACTATTCCCTTATTGTCCATATGTCTATCAAATGACCATTTGAATGTCCTTAGTGTTGGCGAGTCCACTACTGTTGCAGGCAAGGCATTCCACGCCCTTACTACTCACTGAGTAAAGAACCTACCTCTGACATCTGTCTTATATCTATCTCCCCTCAATTTAAAGGTATGTCCCCTCGTGTTAGACATCACCATCCGAGGAAAAAGGCTCTCACTGTCCACCCTATCCAATCCTCTGATCATCTTTTATGCCTCAATTAAGTCACCTCTTAACCTTCTTCTCTCTAACGAAAACAGCCTCAAGTCCCTCAGCCTTTCCTCATAAGATCTTCCCTCCATACCAGGCAACATTCTGGTAAATCCCCTCTGCACCCTTTCCAATGCTTCCACATCCTTCCTATAATGCGGTGACCAGAATTGTTGTATAGCTGCAACATGACCTCATGGCTCCTAAACTCGATCCCTCTACCAATAAAAGCTAACACACCGTACGCCTTCTTAACAACCCTCTCAACCTGGGTTTCAGGGCTCTATGTACATGGACACCGAGATCTCTCTGCTCATCCACACAGCCAAGAATCTTACTATTAGCCCAGTACTCAGTCTTCCTGTTATTCCTTCCAAAATGAATCACCTCACACTTTTCTGCATTAAACTCCATTTGCCACCTCTCAGCCCAGCGCTGCAGCTTATCTATGTCCCTCTGTAACTTGTAGCATCCTTCCGCACTGTCCACAACTCCACCGACTTTAGTGTCATCTGCAAATTTACTCACCCATCCTTCTACGCCCTCCTCCAGGTCATTTATAAAAATGACAAACAGCAGTGGCCCCAAAACAGATCCTTGTGGTACACCACTAGTAACTGGGCTCCAGTCTGAACATTTCCCATCAACCACCACCCTTTGTCTTCTTCCAGCTAGCCAATTTCTGATCCAAACTGCTAAATCACCCTGAATCCCATGCCTCTGTATTTTCTGCAGTAGCCTACAATGGGGAACCTTATCAAATGCTTTACTGAAATCCATATACTCCACATCAACTGCTTTACCCTCATCCACCTGTTTGGTCACCTTCTTAAAGAACGCTATAAGGTTTGTGAGGCATGACCCACCCTTCACAAAACTGTGTTGACTATCTCTAATCAAATTATTCCTTTCCAGATGATTATACATCCTATCTCTTATAAACCTTTCCAAGATTTTTCCCACAACCAAAGTAAGGCTCACTGGTCTATAGTTACCGGGGTTATCTCGACTCCCCTTCTTGAACAAGGGGACAACATTTGCTATCCTCCAGTCTTCTGGCACCATTCCTGCAGACAAAGATGACTTAAAGATCAAGGCCAAAGGCTCAGCAATCTCCTCCCTAGCTTCCCAGAGAATCCCATCCGGCCCAGGTGACTTATCTATTTTCACACTTTCCAGAATTGCTAACACCTCCTCCTTATGAACCTCAAGCCCTTCTAGTCTAGTAGCCTGAATCTCAGTATTCTCCTCAACAACATTGTCTTTTTCCTGTGTGAATACTGACGAAAAATATTCATTTAGCACCTCTCCTATCTCCTCGGACTCCAAGCACAACTTCCCACTACTGTCCTTGACTGGCCCTACTCTTACCCTAGTCATTCTTTTATTCCTGACATATCTATATAAAGCTTTAGGGTTATCCTTGATCCTACCTGCCAAAGACTTCTCATGTCCCCTCCTGGCTCTTCTTAGCTCTCTCTTTAGGTCCTTCCTAGCTAACTTGTAACTCTCGAGCGCCCTAACTGAACCTTCATGTCTCATCTTTACATAAGTCTCCTTCCTCTTGACAAGTGTTTCGACTGCTTTAGTAAACCACGGTTCCCTCACTCGACCACTTCCTCCCTGCCTGACAGGTACATACTTATCAAGGACACGCTGTCCCTTGTCCAAATCCCAGTATTGCTCACCATGGAGAAGCAATGTGTTCAAAGGTTTCCAATACCGATTATTTTTTAAGCCCACATTAGTAGCGGAGAAGGGAATTCCTTCCTTCTTCATTTTTTGCGACAGCAAGAACAGGATTACACAGAAGATAGGAGCAGGAGGAGGCCTTTTGGTCCTTCGAGCCTGCTCCGCCATTCATCACGATCATGGCTGATCATCCAACTCAACAGCCTAATCCTGCTTTCTCCCAATAACCTTTGATCCTATTCTCCCCAAGTCCAATATCCAGCTGCCTCTTGAATATGTTCAATGTTTCAGCATCAACTACTTCCTGTGGTAATGAATTCCACAGGCCTCACCAGAACTGTGCATGCGCAGACACACCAAGATAGATAGCAGCCCATGAGACAAGTGAGGCATTTTCCCATACAATCAACCTGATCAAGTAGCACAATCTCACTTTGTGCCCGTGACAATCAAACTTGTGCAGATGAGCAACTCAGCCACATAACGGGCGTCATTCTCCGACCCCCCGCCAGGTCGGAGAATCGGCGGGGGCTGGCGTGAATCCCGCCCCCGCCGGTTGCCGAAGTCTCTGGCACCGGATATTCGGCGGGGGCGGGAATGGGGCCGCGCCAGTTGGCGGGCCCTCCCGCTGGATTCTCCGGCCTGGATGGGCCGAAGTCCCACCGATAAATTGCCTGTCCCGCCGGCGTGGATTAAACCACCTTTTGAACGGCGGGACAAGGCGGCGTGGGTGGGCTCCGGGGTCCTGGGGGGGGGCGCGGGGCGATCTGGCCCCGGGGGGTGTCCCCACGGTGGCCTGGCCCGCGATCGGGGCCCACCGATCCGCGGGCGGGCCTGTGCCGTGGGGGCACTCTTTCCCTTCCGCCTCCGCCACGGTCTCCACCATGGCGGAGGTGGAAGAGACTCCCTCCACTGCGCATGCGTGGGAAACTGTCAGCGGCCGCTGACGCTCCCGCGCATGCGCCGCCCGGAGATGTCATTTCCGTGCCAGCTGGCGGGGCGGAAATTCCTCCGGCGTCGGCCTAGCCCCCCAATGTTGGGGCTCGGCCCCCAAAGATGCGGAGGATTCCGCACCTTTGGGGCGGCGCGATGCCCGTCTGATTGGCGCCGTTTTGTGCGCCAGTCGGCGGACATCGCGCCGTTTCGGGAGAATTTTGCCCAACATGTGCGTGCATGCCAAGGATGTCATTTAATATTTGGAGGTCTGAATTACCAGTGGCTTAAGAAATCTAAAATATCTCCTCAGCAATTTGTGGGCAATTGGGTCAAATGTTCATGTCTGTTTCAGAAACAAATTGCATTGTTTCTTTTTACACTACCTTTTTTCCAGATACTCCATCAGCTGCTGAGGACCAGGGAACTTGCAGGCAAGTACTGGGGCAGCTTTTTTTCCTCAAAAGATCCCCCTCCTCTGCTGAGGACACTGGTTCAAATGCGGAAAGAGGGGTATTCCACTGATCTCAGGTACCTTCTAAGGCCTTGCCCAAGTTGAGACTCTTAACATGGAAGACAATATTAAACACAGAAAGATGTATATATGTGCGGTTATCACAGCCAAGCTGGATCCTGTTCAGTTTGTTTTAATTAATGCACAGCATCGGGATTGTCAGCAATGCCCACCCTGCATGAATTTTTGAAAAAACAGCTAGGCTAATGCTCTTGAACGTTTGAAAATACTCAAAAAAAATTTTTTTTTAATGTTTTTAAAAAAAGGAACAATTACAAAAGGAACAATTTATATTGCATGATACTAATTCATTGGCAAGTGGACTCTGATAGAGGCTTGCCATTGAGAATTCGCCACACAACATTTAACTGCCAAGCTATTCAAATGAGCGCAAGATGAAAAGCTTCAACAGCATTTCAGCAATATTCAAGTTCTGTCCTACCAAATGAGTGTTGATTTCAGTAAAACATGAGACTTTTTAGGAGTACATTTTATTAAGGCTGTAAGCATTTATTAACATAGGCTGACTATTTATCTATCTGTGCCTTACCTGGCTACTTGTATACTAAACATTTTGTGTGTTTGAAACCATAGGCTTGTGACTTTACTTGCTTAGTGTTACTCTTCTGCATCTTACTTAAATTCATTGCTGATGTCATCAGGCAGTGCAGTGACATCATTAGTTGTTGCTACCTGTGTATATTCGTATTTGGTGTTCATTCTGATTCTATTTTGTTATTGTTATTTCAATATTTAGCTCATTGTTCAGTGCATTCTGTATTTTAAATTTCGTTATTTTTATATATTGAAGATTAACTTTGTTAACAAAGCATTTGCTGGTTTAGCACTGGGCTAAATCGCTGGCTTTTAAAGCAGACCAAGGCAGGCCGGCAGCACGGTTTGATTCCCGTACCAGGCGCCGGAATGTGGCGACTAGGGGCTTTTCACAGTAACTTCATTGAAGCCTACTTGTGACAATAAGCGATTTTCATTTCATTTCATTTCATTTCAGCTACCTTTTTGTGATCAAGTTACCACAGTAAGTAACCAGCATTTCAAATATCATCCACATTAACAAAGTCAGTGAACAGACCAAAATATTTCTTCTTGAAATATTTTTTTATCAGCAACCCAATGTATTAAAAAACAGTAGGAAAATAATGACTTCAACAATTTGATTTTTATTTCATTTTGTCCAAAACATTTTTTCACAATACCAATTAAAACCATAAAAACTCCAGGTCCCCATTGGTTCTTAATTCATGGTCACCTTTCATCACAGCCACACACACGGGTTACACTGTGTCCCTATTTGTCCTGTTTCTTGGCTTTTGCGCCAGGAATGGGGCAGTTGATCTCGGATTTGTCCACTCGTGGCACTCCATCCTTCCTGTGGTGCTGCCTCCTGAACCCTGGAAAGATAATGTATTTATTTTGTAAAATTACAAGAGATAGCTCAGCTTCGAGTGAGCAGTCCAAACAGGGTTGAAAGGTTTTAAAGCAAGCTCACCTAGCTATGTTTTATGGTAACGGCAATCCTAGGAAAATATGTAGTGCACTGAAACTTCTGCTTTTACAGGCTCTATCAAATGTGCTGGATGCCCTATCCTTCTTGGAGCTGACACCATAACCTGAGCAATTTTTGTTGATATCGCAACTGCAGAGTGTGTTTATTTCACCACCTAACTGCAGGCATTTCCTGACAATGCACTACATGCTGGGTTAGCTCAATTGGCTGGACAGCTGGTTTGTGATGCAGAGCGAGACCAAAACAGCGAGGATTCAATTCCCATACCAGCTGAGGTTATTCACGAAAGCCCACCTTCTCAACCTCACCTGAGGTGTGGGGATCCTCAGGTTAAATTGCAATGGTCATCTGGGACAGTGGCAACTACACTTTCGTTTACCTGCTTTCGCATATCAGATTGTTAAGCAGGCATTAACAACCTTCATGTTCCATCAGCTCGGTGAGACCCATCTCCAAATGATGCGTGGGTTTCGCCCCCACAACCCAGAGATGTGCAAGATAGGTGGATTGGCCACGCTGAATTGCCCCTTAATTGGAAAAAATGAATTGGATACTCTAAATTTATTTAAGAAAAACTTAAACACTTTTTCCAATTAAGTCCATCATTCTTTTCCTGAAGAAAAACTCCCAGCTATCCGAAAATATCAATGCATTGGTGTAGAATAAACAATGTCTAGAATATTTGACACCTATGGTGTGGAACTCCTTCGGCAGTCTCCCAAGGATAATGTGGAGAAACTGGCGCTGGACTGGGGTGGGCAAAGTAAAATGTCCTAATGAAGGAGCAGCGCTCCGAAAGTTTGTGATTTAAAATACACCATTGGACTTTAACGTGGTGTTATGAGAATTCTTACCAGGATTGTGGATGACTTCCCTCCACAGTGATGGGTGCTGAGATGTCAGAACAGTCATAGAATCACACAATTTACAGTGTTGAAGGAGGCCATGCGGCCCATCGAGTCTGCACCGGCACTTGGAAAGAGAACCCTACTCAAGCCCACGACTCCACCCTATCCCAGTAACCCCATTTAACCTTTTTGGACACTAAGGGTAATTTAGCATGGCCAATCCACCTAACCTGCACATCTTTGGACTGTGGGAGGAAATTGGTGCACCCGGAGGAAACCCACGCAGACATGGGGAGAACGTGCAGACTCCACACAGACAGTGACCCAAGCCGGGAATCGAACCTGGGAACCTGGAGGTGTGTAGCTACTGTGCTAACCACTGTGATACCTTGCTGTCCAATATGTCCAATGCGCAATCTGTAGAACTGCCACATGCAGGCTATGCTAGAAGGGATGGGCAGATGAAGTACTTGGTAGTTTGTATGCTCTCAGACACCTCAACTTCACCTCCATCTTCCTCCTGAATAGACCTCTATTTTAATGATCAGTCAATTAGCTAGGAACTCCCACAAATTAACAGGGATGTTTGATATCTTCAGGAATGTTTTGAGGATGTCCCTAAAGCATTTCCACTGTTGGCAAGTGAGTCTCCTGCCGTGACCGAGTTCAAAGTGGAACAGTTGCTTTGGGGGTCTGGTGTTAAGACATACGTATGATGTTCCAATCTAATTTCTTGGAGATATATCTTACGATTCAACTGAAAAACCTTTAGTAGCCATAAACAGAAAAATGTTTGTTGCATATACCTCAGTAAAGCCAATCTCACTGTCTCATAATTTGTGATACAAACTCAGAAACAAGCAATTTGGTATGCAAATCATGAATTGCTTTTCTTGCTGCTTCAAAACCCGCAACCTTTACTATCTAGCTGAACAAGTACACCGGCAAGTTCTCCATGATAATAACTCAGAGAAAAGCTGTTGTAAACAAAGATGGATTTATTTACTTATTTACAACAGTCTGCGTAATGCCGCATCTCACTCCCAGTGCAATCCTAGCTGGGAGGACTTGTCTTGCAAGGCCATGATCTTGGCCTGCTTTTATGAGCCTTTGCTCATGAGTCCCATGTGGTTGGCCTCTACCACCTACCTGGGAAGCTCAAACTCCCACAAACCTACGGGGAGATCAATGATTGTTTCCTGTTGGAGGGCATTTTGTGATCCTGGACTATGATATAAATTATAGTTGGCCCTGTAACTACATTAGTGCTCCTATATTACCTTTGAATAGTTCTGATGAGACAAAAGGTACTCATTGGTTAGATGCCCGTTTAGAAGTGGCAACTTGTAGAAATAGATAGTGTATACACAATGCTTGTTAATATCAGAGGACACAAAATGGCTGTTAACTACTTTAGCAATACTAAAGACACAAAATGGATGAACTAGCCACTTTCCTTTAATGTTAAGTTTAAAACTGTGTAAACTACCTCACGAGAACCTAGGGAGTATTTCAACAGCCCTTGATAACAGCTTCCCAGAACAAGAAATGCTATGTGTCCTTGATAAGATCAAGGACCGCAGTTGCAGACAGGACATCATTATTTTAGTTCTGAATGACTTCTGTATGAAGTTAGGGGTGGGTAAGACAACACCCACTTTAACCATATATGTGATAACTGGGATTCTAGGAAAATTGATTGACTGCATGTAATGAAGTGTGATGCGAATATATTTGATTGATTGTATGTAAATGAGAATACAACTAATTCCGCCCCTTGAATCTGTATATTAACCATGTGAGTCTTAGTTCAAGTGAGGAAAGGTGCTGTCAAAGGCTGCGGAGTCTCAGGCCTTTCCTCCCAGAATTCTGATATAATAAACTGCTTTTTTACTTATACTCAGGCCTTTGTGTGAATATTTTCACCTCTAACATTTCCCATGGTTCTCGTGGGGGTTATGACAACCCCCAGCACCCCCCTCCCCGAAAGTCCCCATCAGCCACCAATGGAGGGGGCCTTTTTACCACCGTTGAGTGGCATAAGGTGAAGCTTCGCCAATGCCGGATCCCGCTGTGGCCATGCACGCACCTGAGCAGCCGTCACTGGTAAGGTGTGGTGTCCGTTAAATTCATCCCCCGCAAATCCATAACCCCACCTAACATTTGGACATAAAGGGTAACTTAGCATGGCCAATCCACCTAACCTGCATAACTTTGGACTGTGGGAGGAAACCGGAGCACTCGGAGGAAACCTGCGCAGACACGGGGAGAACGTGCAAGCTCCACACAGACAGTCCCCCAACGTCGGAATTGATGCTCCTGGCACTGTGCCACCCGATTAGTGTAAATGTTATGTGCATGTTTTATTAGTTATCTAATGTATTTGTCAGAATCCCTACTATTATTTTTTATTTATTTGCGTGTATCTCTGTCTTGTTTCGAAGATTATTTATTTCTCTTTGTTATTTAAAATCCCAGCTCACTCACTCCAGCTGTTTGTTAGACAACAAAAGTAAAGACTTGCATTTGCAACATGCATCAGCAGGGGCCTTTGATGTCAGTAACACGCTCACTGGCCAGCAGGGAGGGAGCTGGATCTAGCTTAAGAAACACTGGCATGGAGACTTAAACATAGGCCAGAACTGTGCACTGTGCTGTGCTGGGCTGCCCCAGCACTGAGACAGTCACCCCCACCATGGAGAAGCCTGGCCAGGTGTGTAGTGAAGGTAAAAGTCAAACATAGCTCGAGCCCAGGATCCAGGCAGTTTTGGAATTCAGGAAAGCTCAGAAGGAGTTCATCAGTCAAAATTCTCTAGATTATCGAGCCCTCTCACAAAATCATGGACAGGGCCCAACATCCCTTCATAATTGCATTCCTCGTGAGGGGTTCACAAGAGACAGCATGTCTGATTTACCCGGTCTCTGGTGTTTCTTGAATTTGCAAGTATGAATTGGTGCTCCAAATCATTTTAACATGGAGTATGTGAGTTCATAGTCAAAGATATCTGATACGGCGCTGAGGACCTGGGTTCGAATCCTGGTCCTGGGTCACTGTCCGTGTGGAGTTTACACATTCTCCCCATGTCTGCGTGGGTTTCATCCCCACAACCCAAAGATGTTCAGGTTAGGTGGATTGGTCACGCTAAATTGCCCTTTATATGGAAAAAAAAGAATAATAATTGGGTACTCTAAATTTATTTTTAAAAATAAAAAAAGATACCTGACACAGAGCAATAGAAAATCAAGGAGATATCTTTTGATATCTTTACAAAAGGTATCAGAGTACAAAAGCAAGAATAACATGTACATGTATGTGCTTTCAATATACAGAAACGTTGCATGGTTGTCCACAAAGGCAGAATCAGTGAATGTTGATAGTGCTTGAAAAGGAGAAAGGGAGAAGATAAACATTGAAATAAGCACTGATGGCAGCCAGCATTTTGGTGGAGTCACTGTTGTACAGTATTGTTGGGCTGGGGAAGGTAAAAGATGCCCATGATTCTTTTTTCCAATCACTTCATGGGAAATACATATATGGCAATAAATGCTGTCCGTATGGAGTTTGTACATTCTCCCCGTGTTTGCGTGGGTTTCGCCCCCACAACCCAAAGATGTGCAGGGTAGGTGGATTGACCACGCTAAATTGCCCCTTAATTGGAAAAAATGATTTGGGTACTCTAAATTTAAAAAAAAAAAAGTTTTGGCTCTGGCAATGTGATGGAGGGAACTAAGAAACTCTCTCCCAATAAAGATCCAGCTAAACCCTCTTCCCGTCAGCGGAGGCACTATAATACAACATGGTGAGCAACAGTAATATGAAAGGTGGCATTTTAAATGAGGAACTTAGAACAGAATCCCAAGATATGAAAGACTAAATGTAACTGAAGTGGGACCAGAGAGAGACATGACCCTAAGAAGAAAAATGAAAAAAAAAGCGAAGAAGTTTCACTCGACTTAGAAGTTGAGGCATTCACCAGTGATTGGAAGACCCCGGAGGGCACAGAGTAAAAAAGATGGGTGAGGAAAACTAAAAAGAAAGAAGCAGGTTCCCGAGTGATTCAAAGTACAGAAATCTGATGAGTTGACAAAGATGGGTGAGCAAAAGTACTATAACTGCAGAAACCTGAGTGACACACAGTCAAAGAACCTGTCAGACCACAAGACATAATAATAATTATCTTTATTAGTGTCACAAGTAGGCTTACATTAACACTCCAATGAAGTTACTGTGACAAGCCCCTAGTCTCCACACTCCGTCGTTCGGGACTTGTGGGAGGAAACCTGAACACCCGGAGGAAACACAGGCAGAACGTGCAGACTCCGTACAGTGACCCAAGCAGGAATCAAACCTGGGAGCCTGGCGCTGTGAAGCAACAGTGCTAACCCATGTGCTGCCGTGCCGCCCCAGAGAGAGGGCAACTCTCAATAAAGTGCCATGGACAACAAGAGACCCCAGTGAGAGGGTGACAGAAAACCCCAGAGAGAGGGAGCCAGAGGACCCCAGAGTGAGGGAGACAGATTTCACTGCAAAATGAGCAGATAACTTTGAATGAAGGAAGTGGGGGTGAGGCGTGAGGGCAGTGCGGTTGCACAGTGGTTAGCTCTGCTGACTCATGGCGCCGAAGAGCCGGGTTTGATCCCGGCCATGGATCGCTTTCTGTGTGGAGTTTGCACATTCTCCCCGTGTCTGCGTGGGCCTCACCCTCACACCCCAAAGATGTGCAGGGTAGGTGGGTTGGCCACGCTAAATTTCCCCTTAACTGGAAACAAAAACAACTGGGTACTCTAAATTAAAAAAAACAAACCAGAGAGACGAAGGCCATGATATCAGCCCCCTCCCCTCCAGCAGCTGCGGCACCTACGAAACCCCAAAGATCGCCCCCATATGGTCCGGCTTCACCTCGGCCCCCACTATCCTCGGTAAGGTCCCAAACACCACCTCCCAGTAGCTCTCCAACCTCTTGCATCCCCAAAACATGTGAACATATCGCCAGCCCCCACCAACACTTCTCACCCTCTGTTACCGCTGGAAAGAACCCACTCATCACGTGGACCCTGTGCATCACTTTAAACTGAATCCAGCTGATTCTGGCACAGGAGGTTGAGTTCACTTGCCATATTGCCTCACACCAGAGTCCCCATCCTATCTCCCTTCCCAACTCCTCCTCACACTTCCACTTAATCCTTTCCCCTAACGCCTTGCTTTGTTCTCCAAACCACCCATAAATGCCCCGAATCCTGCCCTCCCCCACTTCATCTGGGAGCAGCAATTTCTCCATCAGCGCGTACTCCAGTAATTGGGGGAATATTGGCAGCTCCTTTAGTGGTGGTATCCATTCTATATTAAAAACTGATCTGAACTGACTTCATATTAAATCATGTATTAACTCTATATTTAAAGACTGATGACTGATGAAGTCATGTATCTCTTGTAAACCATCACAATAATGTTTTTTTTAACAAATACTACAGACATTAACTTTGTAAAAGCTCAGCTGCAGTGAGCTCATTAAGTCTAGTGGCCTTGCCAACTAAGGGAGGCTACTGTTTGTCCAGAAATAACTGTTGGGAGTTGATCTAATATCTTCAGAAGCAGGTGCTCTGCTAAAACCCGCTTCGACTCCCTAAGTAAGAAAACCATATAAATGTTTAAGCAAAGGCTGCGAAAAAAGGTTCGCTTCTAGAGCTGTTTAGGAGATTGCTGTGTGTTCACCTGACCAAGCCGCTGTCTTTATCTTGACTCGAAGGGTTCTGCTCTTGATTGAGTATTGAACTCCGAGGCTACTAGCCGTTGTAAGTATGATTTGTTTATAGTTTAAGCAATTATGTAGTTAGGGAGTTCAAAGGTTAACTCATCACATATCCTGTATTTGCCGAACTGTATCATTTATTAAAAACTTGTATTACCCTTATTCTTTAAATAAATTACATATATCTTTTACCGTACAGATCCGTGACCATTTACATAAATAAGTGTGACATTTAACTAAGGCTCATCATATTCTCACCTCTGAGGATACTGGAGGATAACTTACCCATACCCGGCTCTCAGAATAAGAAAGATTTAGTTGGAGTTAAGGATAAGATAGCCCCCTAAGTGATAGTCTATCTCGTATACCGAAGGTAATGAAAGCAAGGAACATTGTTGATACTGTAATTAGACATCCCAAACAGTGAATCTTACTTTAGATATTGACAAGACCTTGTCTAGTAGATTACAACCACAACTAATCGGGAAGATCTTAGGTAGAATACTCCTCGACTGTCACACTTTTGTGCAAAGTCCCGCACCTGCCAGTACCTAAACTCACACCCCCTCGGAAACTCAAACCTCTCCCACAGCTCATCCAACCCGGCAAATTTCCCCTCCGACAACATGTCCCTGACCCGCTTCAACCCCTCCTCCCTCCACCATCTGTACATCCCCCCGTCCCCCTTGCGTAAACCTATGCTTCCCACACAATGGCGCCAACACCGACATTTGATCCAATTTTTTTCTCTTCTTTTTTTTAAATTTAGAGTAGCCATTTTTTTTTTCTCCAATTGATGGGCAATTTAGCGAGGCCAATCCACCTAACTAGCACATCTTTGGGTTGTGGGGTGAAACCCACGCAATCATGGGAAGAATTTGCAAACTCCACACGGACAGTGACCTAGGGCCGGGATTCAAATCCAGGTCGTCAGCGCCACAGTCCTAGTGCTAAACACAGCGTCACATGCCGCCCTATTTGATCCAATTTTAAATGCCTCCTCAGCTGGTTCCAAATCTTTTTTTTTTTAAATTTAGAGTACCCAATTAATTTTTTTCCAATTAAAGGGCTATTTTGCGTGGCCAATCCACCTAACCTGCACATCTTTTGGGTTGTGGGGGCGAATCCCAAGCAAACATGGGGAGAATGTGCAAACTCCACGCGGACAGTGACCCAGAGCTGGGATCGAACCTGGGACCTCGGCGCCATGTGGCCGCAGTGCTAACCCACTGCGCCACCGTGCTGCCCGGCTGGTTCCAAATCTTGATGGTCGACTCCACCACCAGACTCCCCGTATACTTCCTCCCAGCCAATAGCAACAGGGCTGTCCTCAGGGCCCTCAAACCTGAGCCCTTACAGGACTCCTCCCCCAACCTGATCCACTCCGCCTCCTCCCTGCCCTACCAATGCCTTTCCTTCTCCACATTTGCTGCCCAATAGTAGTGCAGCAGGTTCAGGAGCGCCTACCCCTCTCACTGCCTCTGCCTTTGTAGCAGCGCCCTCTTCACCCTCAGTGCCTTCCCCACCCACACAAATTCTAAGATCAGTGCCTCCAGCTTCCAGAAAAAGGCTTCAGGGAGAAAAATTGTGAGGGACTGAAAAACAAACAGAAACCGTGGCAGCACATTCATCTTCACCACCTGCATCCTCCCCGCCAACATCAAATGCAGCATATCCCACCTTTTAAGATCCCCTTGACTTCTTCCACTAACCCCGTCAAGTTCCACTTGTGCATTGTGGTCCACTCATGTGATACCTGAATCCCCAGATATTGAAACCGCTCCCTTGCCACCTTGAATGGTAGCGCTCTCACGTTCCGCCCCCCCCCCCCCCCCACCCCACTGCATACACTGGCAACACCTCACTTTTCCCTACGTTCAATTTATAACCCAAATCCCTCCAATAAACCAATAATTCTGTTCTTGTTATTGTACTTCAAGATCTTTACAAAAGATAGCTCCTTGATTTTATTTCTCACTGTGTCAAGTATCTTTGATTATAAACTCATATACTCCACTCCATGTTAAAATGATTTGGAGCACCAAATTAGTACTTGCAAATTCATTTCAACTGTCTCAATGTGATACTTTATGCAACATGTTGTATTTAACGTAATACAATGTCTCTGAAATTCACAAGAGCGATAAAAAAAAATGTACACACCAAGTCACATAAAGAGAAATGAAGATGAAAAGGCTGGTCAAAGAGATAGGTTTTAACCAGCGTTTTAAAGGAGGAAAGAGAGTTAAAGAAACAAAGACCTTTAGGGGGGGTTAGGGTCGAGGCACTTGAAGGCACGCAACCATAAACTGTCCAGCAACTAAAATGGGGGATGTTCAAGAGGCCAGGATTAGAGGAGCACGGATGACTTGGAGGGTTACGGAGTTAGAGGAGTTTTCAGAGACCATGAAGGGATTTGGAAACAAGGATACGGATTTTGAAATCAAGCTGCTTCTTAACTGGGTCTCTGACAGGCAGCACGGTGGCGCAGTCGTTAGCACCGCTGCCTCATGGCACCGAGGTCCCAGGTTCGATCCCAGCTCTGGGTGACTGTCTGTGTGGAGTTTGCACATTCTCCCCAAGTCTGCGTGGGTTTCGCCCCCACAACTCAAAAGATCTGCAGGCTAGGCGGATTGGCCATGATAAATTGCCCCTTAATTGAAAAAAATGAATTGGATACCCTTAAAAAAATGGGTCTCGGACCTTTCTCATAAAGATACACTGCAATCCACATCTTGATTTTAAAATCCATATCCTTGTTTCCAAATCCTCCATAGTCTCTGCTCATCTTTAAAAAATTTTTTACAGTACCCAATTCATATTTTCCAATTAAGGGGCAATTTAGCATGGCCAATCCACCTAGCCTGCACATCTTTGGGTTGTGGGGGCGAAACCCACGCAGACATGGGGAGAATGTGCAAACTCCACATGTACAGTGACCCAGAGTCGGGATCGAACTTGGGACCTCGGCGCCGTGAGGCAACAGGGCTAACCCACTGCGCCACCCGTGCTGCCCTAACCTGCACATCTTTAGGTGTGGGGGGTGAAACCCACTCAGACACGGGGAGAATGTGCACACTCCACAGACAATGACCCGCGGCGGGGATCGAACCCGGGTCCTTGGCACTAACCATAACCTCATGTACATTAACCCAATGACCACCTGGGATCTGGCGGGAATCGGCTTCTGGGTGACGATGGAAAATTGACAGTGGTTTGTGCTCACCGCAAATCAAAAGTTAGTCGGACAACGGCCATCAGTAATCCACCAAACAGCGCTGGGGATGGTGGCAGATAAGTTTTGTTGAGACGTGGCACATTCACCCAAATTTGTCATTGAAAGATTGCATACTGTCCTGCTTAATTGTAGCTTTGGTTGCAAACAAAATCTGCCATACTCGAGGTAAGTTAACACATTTAAAACCCAGTTACTGGCTTAAAATGTCTATTGTTAGAACCCGTGTGCAAATGAAAATAAATTTGGCTTTTAAGTGGAGATTAGTCTTACAGAGGCAACCCGCATTGCACAGTAAAATTAGAATGGATTAGTGGATTCAGCGATCTTGTGACTAATGAAGCAGGAGATTTAGGGAAGAGTTGAGGAAAAACGTTTCCACCCAGAGGATGGTGGGAATCTGGAACTCATTGCCTAAAACGGTGGTAGAGTCGGGAATCTTCACATTTAAGAAGCATTTTGATGAGCACTTGAAACGCCATAACATACAAGATGGACCAAGTGCTGGAAAATGGGACGAGAATAGGTGCTTGATGGCCTGCGGAGACACAAAGGGCTGAGGGGTCTGTTTCTGTGCTGTAAAGCTCTATTACTCTATGAAGTCTTGCTTCACTTTTGTTTAAGAAAATTAAGCAGAAATGTTGCCAAAACATATCTGTGGTTCCTAACTGATGTCTTCAATAATTTCCGGGTTGCCTGATTGCTGGACCAGTTTTGGGAGATGTTATCACGTAACCTCCTACCTTAAATTGCCCTTTCCCCAAACTCTTGCTATTGGATGCCAAACATGTACATTATCACAGAGACCCACCATCCCAAGTATGTTCTTGTGCCCTATTTTCACTACTGGTCAACTGATGTCAGGAACATGTACGGTGATGTTGAAGTGCTGGAGAGCACACAAAACTTCAAACATTTCTGTCCAAACGCTTCGAACACCACATCTGTCTTGTACGTGGAGGTAGAGTCTCCAGTTCATTGGACTTATCAGCCATGTCAGACCCATCCAACAAGAGTGGAATCCAAATATGTGCATGTTAGATGGATCGGCCAATTCTAAATTGCCCCTTCGGGTGGGGATGCTGGAATAGGTTAGGGGGATTGGGCCTAGGTAGGGTGGTTTTTTGAAGTGTTGGTGCAGTCTCGATGGACCGAATGGCCTCCTTCTGTACTGTGGGGATTCTATGATTCAAATCATCTTTTTTAAAATGTTTCCAATTAAGGGGCAATTTAGCGTAACCTGGGACGCTGGCGCTGTGAGGCAGCAGTGCTAACCACCCGAGACCCACACAGATATGGGAGGAATGTGCAAACTCCACATGGCCTGTGACCCAGGGTCAGGATCGAACCCGGATCCTCAGCAATCAGGCAGCAGTGCTAACCACCGTGCCACAAAATAAATCATCTTCGTTCCTGAGGTACGGCACAAGAGTTCCACACAATTTCTAAAATAATTCTAGACCTAGTTAGTCCTATTCCAGTGTTCTAAAAATTTAGGCTATCCAGATTTCTCCTTCGGATGGGAGGCACGGTGGCGAAGTGGTTAGCACTGCTGCCTCACAGCGCCGGCGTCCCAGGTTCGATCCCGGATCTGGGTCACTTTGTGTGTGGAGTTTGCACATTCTCCCCGTGTTTGCGCGAGTTTCACCCCCACAACCCAAAGATGTGCCGGGTAGGTGGATTGGCCACTCTAAATTGCCCCTTAATTAGAAAAAATGAATCGAGTACTCTAAATTCATTTTTAAAAGTCCTCCTTCGGGCAATGGAGTATGGATTTAATTGGAAAAAGACTTGCAGAGAGGTCGTGGTAAAAATTGTTGGACTAAGAAATTAGCTGCAGCAATGGAAGCAGGTCTCTTTTCATTGCGTGAAATGGCTGAGACTGTCAGCTGTGAAAGAGCAGAGTTATGCCCCTCAAACACAGAACAACTGCCACCATCTTGACCCGCCTGGTCCCCAGGAAGCCATTTTCTTGTTTGCGACCCTCAGGCTGGCGGGCCTTCCTCTTCCCGGCGTGCAGCGCGTCGAAGGCAACCGGCGGACCTTCCTCCTCCCGGCGTGCAGCGCGTCGGCCTCTCGTTTCCCCACCCCACCCCACCTCGCGCTTGTCGAAGGCAACGGGCAGACCTTCCTCCTCCCGGCGTGCAGCGCGGCGGCCGCTCGTTTCCCCACCCCACCTCGCGCTTGTTGAAGGCAACGGGCGCACCTTCCTCTTCCCGGCGTGCTTTGGTTCCGCTCGGACGGGGAGCCGGCGCCATTTTGTCGGTGTTGGCTACGACGGGCGGCGAAGCAGGAGGAAGCGGCGCCTTCTTGGATAACTGGGTAAGTCTCGGCCGTTGGCGCCGTCTCTCGAAGGCGCGTCGCCGCTGGCCGTGTCCCCTAGCGTCCGAGGGTTAGGGTTCCGCGGGAAAAAAACGAATTTTTAGCGGTTCGTTGGGCGAATTGAAATTTCGACCGAGACATCGAGCCTCAGCCGCTGGACCCTGGCGCGCTCCATCTTGCAGCTCCCAATAGTGTAGTTGGCATCTCAGCCACACCGCTCGGGTTACAGCTTGCTTGTAGGGAGAGAGGGGATTGTTTAAAATCTCCACTCTTATACTGGGCACGTTCCAAAACAGGCAAACGTATTAATTTGCAGTCTGTTCTTTCCAGATTGAACCGTGTGTGTTCTTTTCATATATTAACGGATTTTCCTTTGCAAGGCGTCTCTGGCGTCGAAGAATTTTGCTTCCGCAAGCTCTTCAGTTGTGCAATTTTATTGCGTCTAAATTTGACCCAAGAGCTTTCTCCCCTCAGTATTTCGAATATATACATGTATCTCCGGATCCTGGGTCCCTGACGAACTGATATCTGTGGCACAGAATCAATCAGGCGAACGCCAGAATTTATACTTCGTGGGTCTCCACCCACTCCCAATGACCTCTGCCAATTTTTGTCTTGAGTATTTGTACTTTGGTTTCGTCCGTGTCAGTGCTACTGTGCGGCATCGAGTTTAATATCCTTCCAGCTCTCTGAATTATTTGATTTCGCTCTTTCCGCCCCCCCAAACACCCCGTACGTATCATATTTATGCCCTCTTAATTTTGATTTGCCCACAAAAGACTTCACATCCGCCCTGATGAACCTCTTGGTAATTTTACTTGGATCTCCTTTTAGTTTCTGTTGGGCAGCACTGTAGCACGGTGGACTCCTGCCTTGGGTCACTGTCTGTGCGGAGTCTGCATGTTCTCCCTGTTTCTGCGTGGGTTTTTCCCACAAAGTCTGGAAAGATGTGCTATCGGGTAATTTAGACATTCTATCTGTACCCGAACAGGTGCCGGAATGTGGCGACTAGGGGCTTTTCACAGTAACATCATTGCAGTATTAATGTAAGCCTATTTGTGACCGATTTATTATGATTAGGTGCTCAGCTTTCCTAGACCCGGGGGCCCCCAGCAGTTTCCTCCATTCTGGTGCGATCCTGCTAAATCTTTCTGCACTTCTCCAGTATTTTAGTATTCTTTGTGATGTGGCGCTTGGCACAATACACCCAAGTGTAGCCTAGCCAAGACTATACAAATTCTAAATTCCTTCAGAAATTCCCTCCAACTTTGCACTCGCTAGCCGTAGCAACTTGTTACTTTTAGCAGTTTATCTGTAATTCCAGATCTCTGCTCATGTGCCTCATTTGCTTTCTTTTTTCCCCCAGGAATGTAGCTCCTTATATTGAATTTTATTTGCCATTTCACTATCCACTCAAAGACTATCCTGCTGAATTTTTATGCAGTCCTCTATTTGCTTTTGCTCTCAAATTGGTAGTGTCTGCAAATTTTGCTACCATACCTGAAATTTCAGAGGCTTCTCTTGCTTGTTTTATTAGGCATCTTCCATCCAGCCTGCTGTCTGTCCCCGATTACTTGTGCCCTTATCTCAGATCTCTTCTGCAGGACCTTTTAGCAAAGCACAGGTATTTGGTCATTTGTTGTCACTGCTTTGGTGCCCACTTCTTTGGACTACTACCAAACATCAAGCCATTGTATTCAGGGTGGCCACTGACATCATCCACTCTGGACGTTTTCCCTCCATGACCTCAAGTCCCTCAGTCCACTTCTACTTTTTCCCCAATGTCTAAGCAAGGCTGTGCTGATTCACCCATTGTTTCAGCCAGTTTCTGCCCCACTGAACTTATTTCTTCTTATTTAAATTCAATTTCCTCTCCCTAGTCTCTCCTCGATGCCCATGACTCTTCAGTCCCCTACATCACTTCAACAGTTTCCAATTTGCTAGTCCTAACTGTCTCATCTTCACCATGGATGCCCAATCCCTCAACACCTCCATCCCACCAGATTGATCTGAGAACATCCTGCTTCATTGATTGGAGGCTTCACCTGTCTGAACTTGCTCTCAAATTGAACATCTGCTTCGCCTCCATTTCCCCCATTAAAAAGTATTGTTATGGATACCCATATGGTGTCTAGCTATACCTGCCTTTATGAGGGACATGCACAACAATCTTTATTCCTACTTTGGGTTCCTTCCTCATCTCTTCTGGTACATTGATGACAATATTGTCCTGCCCTTGCCAAGAACTGGAGCTTTCGTTGACTTTGTTTCCAGTTTCTACCCTTCTCTCTCCTTTGCCTGATTCGCCTCTTTTGATTACATTCTAGGACTTCTGTCTCCATTACCAGGGGCTGCATGGCAGCATAGTGGTTAGCACAGTGGCTTCACAGTGCCAGGGTCCCAGGTTCGATTCCCGGCTTGGGCCATTGTCCGTGCGGAGTCTGTACGTTCTCCCCGTGTCTGCGTGGGTTTCCTCTGGGTGCTCCGGTTTCTTCCCACAAGTCCCAAAACTTGTGTTGTTTGGTGAATTGGGCATTCTGAACAGGTGCTGGAATGTGGCGGCTAGGGGCATTTCACTGTAACTTCATTGCAGTACAAAATTCACTGCAGACTTACTGGTGCTCACAGCTGGGCTAAATGTCCTTGAACCTCACTTTGTGTATTGCCATAATATGATGAGCTCATCATCCAGTTGGTGTCTATGATGTCTGAAATGCAAGTACGATCACAAGACACTTCACACCTTCAACACTAAATTCACAACTTCTGAATGGTTATTATTGAACTCTTTAAAGAACACTTGGACAAAACAATACCTACCATATTGGCACAGATTATTTTTGTTCTTTAATAGTGTTTTAAAGTACTGAAGGTTCTTAAATGAACATGCTAGTTAACACCAAGCTGGGGTATAGTCAAAGATTATTTCTGCTTTAATTTGCAAAAGAATGGCAGGTAAGCAGGATGTTTGAAACCAGTATCTTGGTAATACTGTAAATGGCCTGGAAGCAGAGTTTGGGAAGTAAATAGTGTTCAAGGAGTTGTAGTTTCTCTGTATTGGTTCATTGCTTATTGTGACCCTTGGATCAAGGGGAAATCGCTGAAGGAAATTACTGAGTTTTTAAGTCTTGTGCCTCCATATACTTCCTGCAGTGTAAATTCCTGTGTTCATATTGAGAACGGAAACTGATTATGAAAGATGTCATAGAATTTACAGTGCAGAAGTAGCCATTCGGCCCATCAAGTCTGCACCGGCTCTTGGAAAGAGCACCCCACCCAAGGTCAATACCTCCACCCTATCCCCATAACCCAGCAACCCCACCCAACACTAAGGGCAATTTTGGACACTATGGGCAATTTATCATGGCCAATCCACCTAACCTGCACATCTTTGGACTGTGGGAGGAAACTGGAGCACCCGGTGGAAACCCACGCACACACGGGGAGGATGTGCAGACTCCGCACAGACAGTGACCCAAGCTGGAATCGAACCTGGGACCCTGGAGCTGTGAAGCAATTGTGCTATCCACAATGCTACCATGCTGCCCCATTTCAGATTGTTGAACTGTAATAGCGCCTGTCCTTGGTTGAAGCACTACAACGCGAGGATGTGCAGACTCCGCACAGACAGTGACCCAAGCTGGAATCGAACCTGGGACCCTGGAGTTGTGAAGCAATTGTGCTATCCACAATGCTACCGTGCTGCCCCTCCACAATGCTACCATGCTGCCCCATTTCAGATTGTTGAACTGTAATAGCGCCTGTCCTTGGTTGAAGCACTACAACGCTGCTCTGTTGGAGGGTTGTAATTACAGTTCAGGAAGAAATGTTGGGATTGTAATTGGAATATAAGAGGACCAAATCGTGCCTGAATTATGTCTCTGATGTTGTCCAGTTGTTCCTTGGCTTCTAAACTTGCTTCACCTGAAGATACATGTTTTATTGCAAAGCCAAGGGAGTCTGACCAGTGCTTAGGTAAAGTTAGTCTTCAATATTAAATAATAGAGACTAAAGAATAAAACTTATGCAAACATGCTTAGCTCACCATTGGATGTGCTGTGGAATAATTTTTATTTCAGTACATTGGGATTTGTTTTGATTCTATTGGATTATGTCATGTAGCTGTTGGAGATTTACTGAGCAATGTATTAACATCGCACTGCTCCTGTAATTAGAGTATTTGGGTTTGTTGAATTTTTGCTTCCCTTCTCTTGCATCGTCAACAAATGCTGGAGCCCTTGTGGGTTTGCATCACACTTGGAAGTGGACAATGGCTACCCTGGCTGACACCTTTGTTTGATGCTTCTATCCAATGGCAATGGTTAGACACTTAGTGTGGGAAGTGAAAGAGACAGGTGACCAGGCTAAGCCTCCATCTCATTCGATTTACCTAGTGTTCTAACATGTTTGAGATTATTCTTTGCAAATTCTGGGGTAAAGACTACTTAGCAGTTATTCTTCAGGATGTGCACCACAGAATCTCTTCAAGTCACTTTACGTCAGTTAACACTTGGATAGATTCCAATTTTTTCCAATGCAGTGATTCTGAATTTGAAGCTGTTAAAAGGTGGACCAGATTGTTGGATACCATTAAATTAATGATTATGGACCACAGACATTTTCTGCAAAAGGCATGGCTGATAGATGTCTGGTCGTTCCCCTCTTATACAGAGGACAGTGATCGAATTATGAAATTCTCCTGGCACTGTACTGGAGATAATTTCCAGGATAAGGTCCAGAATTTGGCATCTCCTTTTGGCATTTGTGACTTTTGTTTTATCTTTCCATTTGATGGGGCTTTGGGCTTTTTTGTGTAAGAAGTTTGCTGTATTTTTTTTGAAGATTAAGACATTCTGCAACAATGGACAAAGGATTTTGTCAGTATTGTGACATGAGGTGTTGTGAAAGGTGTTTCAGTTGCTTTTTGGCGAATGGGAGGCTGCATGGCTGTACTTTGTAAAGAAATTTAGTTTCTCTGCTTAATCTGTTTCCATGCTCATGCTTTTGCAATTTTCCTTTTTCACTTTAGATTGCTTCTCTCAAAGACTTTGGAAGAGCCGAGTTCCCATTCGTCAGTAACAATGGGCTATGATAAATATGATAAACGGTAATAACTTTAAAATTCTATTAAATTATTTCCTTCTCCTGTTTCATGTTTCCATTTGCCCCATCCCCAACTCATAGTCCTGAATGGGTGATGGCTGTTTTGAAGCTGCTGGCTTCAAAGTGTTGCATAATTTTGAAAAAGAAAGATCTTATTTACCCTTATAACAAAGCCGTTAAAACATCTTAACTTAACGATCCATCTTTACAACATTTATCTCTCTCTTTGGAAAATAATTTGATTTCTTGTTGACTAAGCATTTATGGAAGAGAAAACATATGCTATTTATTTCATGTTCAATGATCATTGTGCCATTATGCTTACTCATCTGTCCTGGATTGGAAAAAAAGTTACCGCAATGCCTTGATCGTAATCCATCTAGAGTTTTAGTATAGTGCACAGGTATCCTGTTCTGATTATTTTGTTACTTAGTGCAAAGTTAATTTATTAATTTAGTCCGAGCACTTGCAGTCAAAATTGGAAAGTCTTGTTGATGGCTAACGTTGCTACTATGAGAAGTCATATTGAAATCATGTTTCCTCTAGAATGACCAGTGCGCCACCTGGTGTAAGACTAAGTCATGGTGACCAGGCCATTGGTTGCTACACTGTTTCTGGTAGCAGTTCACTTGTTGCAATTCAGACCTCGGAACTAATTTTCATTCTACTCAACTTTGGTTCGTGGCAGACTGTGGGGTAACAAGATCAGTTGACTGACTCTATTTCATCTCCACTACAACTGAAATTGACTAACGGCACAGGGTGGAGTTTAAACCTGGGGATTTTCTTGGCAGTGTGGCTCAATTGCTTGCTGAATTGAGCAAGCTGACCTTTGGGGAAGCCGTTGATCTCGCAGTAATGTACAGCTGGAAATGCTGTGAACTATTTTTGCAGTGCTTTAGAGAGTTGATTAGATGCTTATGGGAAGAATGAGGGTAATATGGGGCCTAGAATTTAATCACTGGTCTACCTAGACACTTGTGCTTGCATAAAAATGTTCTGAAAACTAATATTTTTGATGCTAATTTGTGCAGTGAAACCAGTCGAAGTGAGCGGAGTGGCCGTTATGGTTCTGAATGGAACAGGGATGAGCATAGAGAGTCACGAAACAGGCGTGACTATGATTATAAGGATGTTGATTATCGTGCTCCACCGAATCACAATAGGGACTATGAACGCGATAGACGCCGCAGCGATTATCGGAATAATGACCGCTATCAAGACTACAGGAACTATGAGAATTCTGAGGTATGCAATCCTATGTCTCTTGAATTGATGTTGCTCCACGTATCTTCATTGGTTATTGATAAAATTGCTTCTGTTTTAGATTTTGTGGCCCCCAAAGGGAAAGTGGAAGGCCAGTTCCCATTTTCAGTTGATGTCTCTGCTGGAGGTGGAGCTAGGCCTTCAGTGATCATACTCCGCTATTGTGTTCTTGGGATGTGGGCGGAGATGGAGTGTTGAGTCTTCCCTTGTTTGTGGTGGCCAGCACCTGAATTTTAGCCCCTGACTAACCATGTCAACATAACTACTTTTCTGTGTTTCTATACGTCTACCTATTGGGGCTAAAGGGATCAAGGGAAATGGGGGGGAAGGCAGGATCAACTTGATGATCAGCCAAGATCATTATGAATGAATTCTCGAATGACCACCTCCTATTTTCTGTTACTAACGAGACGCCCAAGTACTGCTGTAGTCTTAACATGGGCAGCTTTACTGTAAGATTGGATTGGATTTGTTTATTGTCACGTGTACTGAGGTACAGTGAAAAGTATTTTTCTGCGAGCAGCTCAACAGATCATTAAATACATGGGAAGAAAAGAAAATACATGATAGGGCAACACAACATACTTCAGACTTCTGCATCTCCTGCCCGATGGAAGAAGTTGGAAGAGTGAGTAAGCCGGGTGGGAGGGATCTTTGATTATACTGCCCGCTTTCCCCAGGCAGCGGGAGATGTAGATGGAGTCAATGGATGGGAGGCAGGTTTGTGTGATGGACTGGGCGGTGTTCACGACTCTCTGAAGTTTCTTGTGGTCCTGGGCCGAGCAGTTGCCATACCAGGCTGTGATGCAGCCCGATAGGATGCTTTCTATGGTGCATCTGTAAAAGTTGGTAAGGGTTAATGTGGACATGCCAAATTTCCTGAGGAAGCATAGGCACTGTGTTGTGGTAGCGTCGATGTGGGTGGATCAGGACAGATTTTTGGAGATGTGCACCCCTAGGAATTTGAAACTGCTAACCATTTCCACCTCGGCCCTGTTGATGCTGACAGGGGTGTGTACAGTAGTTTGCTTCCTGAAGTCAATGACCAGCTCTTTAGTTTTGCTGGCATTGAGGGAGAGATTGTTGTCGCTACACCACTCCACTAGGTTCTCTATCTCCCGCCTGTATTCTGAGTTTTAAAACAACAAACAAACACTGGAATCATGAGCAATTTTAATTTGTTGCTCATCCCAAATTGCCCTTGAACTGAGTGGTTCGATAGGCCATTTCCTAGGGCAGCTAAGAGTTAATCATATTGTTGTATTTGGAATCGTGTGTAGGGCAAACCAGATGAGGATGGCAGATTTCCTTCCCTGAAGGGAATTGTGAACCAGTTGGGGTATAATGACAATGATAGTTTCACAATTACTAAGTTTGTAATCCAGGTTTATTAATCAAGTTAATCAAGTTAAATTTTTGAACCCATCTCCCCAGAGCATTAGCTTGGGTTTCTGGATTAGCAGTCCAGTGACATTACCACGATATCGGATTCTCTCTGGCATTCCTGGCTTTATAACAAGTAGGGGCTTTTCACAGCAACTTCATTGAAGCCTACTTGTGACAAGTTATTATTACTATATTTACTGGAGAGGTCATTGATAATTATAATCTTTATTGTCACAAGTAGGCTTACATTAACACTGCAATTAAGTTATTGTGAAAAGTCCCTAGTTGCCACATTCCGCCGCCTGTTCGGGTACACAGGGAGAATTCAGAATGTCCCAAATTACCTAACAGCGCGTCTTTCAGGACTTGTGGGGTTAACCAGAGGAAACCCACGCAGGCACGGGGAGAACATGCAGATTCCACACAGACAGTGACCCAAGCTGGGAATCGAACCTGGGCCCTGGAGCTGTGAAGCAACAGTGCTAATCACTGTTACCATGTATTATTACTGGAGGAACCCCTGTAGCAGCAATTGATTGCCTTCTGGCAGCCAGCCATCTTTGTGCTCTTTATGTCAATCGCTGGAAATTTTTTCCATTGACCCACATTGACATCAGTATTTCTGGAATTTGTTGCCGCTATGCTGAATGCTGCCGTTTACCTCAGATCAACCCCTGTCACCTCTTGCTCCTGTACCTCCGTGTTTCTACTAGAACATTGAACACCTGTGAGCAGTTATTGGTGAAAAGATTTTATTAGATACTATTGATGACACCTTCAATTTTTTTGATTGAGAGGGGCGTCTTAGACAGTAATTGGCAGAGGCCTTAATAGTTTCAGCTTTTTCTGGACCTGCTATTCCGTTTGTAATAGTGTGGATTTCCCCCAGTGCCTCCCTACGACAGGAATTTCAAGCTTTGTGGCGTATTACTAGATCACCAGTATGACAGCTGGAATTTTTAAGTATTCACATTTTTAGTAGAACTCTGGCTTGCTTGTTTATCAGTCGTGCATTAAAGGGGACATGGGGTTGCCCTGTTTAGTTCCCTCAACCTGGTTGGTGTGTGAATTATTTTATTGCAGTTGATTCTTGGTTGGCCTTCTGCACCCTGGATCCAGAGACATGCCGTTCAATCTGATGTCATTGTAGTGTGCTAAAGATTTTTAAATTAAGTTTTTAAAATCCTTTTTGTGATTCCAGAGTTTAAAAACTGATGCTTCATAGTAATCAGCCTTTAAAAATATATATATATTTTTAGAGTACCCAATTCATTTTTTCCAATTAAGGGGCAATTTAATGTGGCCAATCCACCTACCTGTGGGGGCGAAACCCATGCAAACACGGGGAGAATGTGCAAACTCCAGACCCACAGTGACCCAGAGCCGGGATTGAACCTGGCACTTCGGTGCCGTGAGGCAGCAATGCTAGCCACCGTCCTGTCTTGTAATCAGACTGGCAAGTTGGTTTTAATGCTTCATCGCGGTTGGCGGAATGCTTCGTTCACAAAGTTCATTGGACGTGCATCTGTCCTAACCGGCTGGCAAATTAATTAATTCTGCCCCTGGAGTTGCACGTCTTGAATCGTGGTAGAGATTTGAAGATGTACCTGGGTTCAGGTAGCAATTACAAATAGTTTGTGCTTTAATACAATTTGTTTACTGCATCAGCTAAACTGAGATTCCTCTCTGTTAATCACTCTCCCGTGTGTCACCTGGTTAGCCCCAAGTTTAACCGTAGCTTTAATCGGTTAATGTAGGTAGGTTTAGTATATGGGCACTGTTCAGCTATGACTTCTTTCAAAAATCTAATTAGCACAATATGTGTAATGTGGAATAAACCTCTGCATCCAGATTTTTTAACGCTTCACCTGAGTGTTATCCATTGAAAATGTTTACCATCCACAAACCAAGTTTGGGAGGAAAACAGTGGCACCTGTGCTGAAATGTTTTTTCTATTTAAAATGGGTATTACGTTGAAATTTCACATGCTCATCATTATGCTTTACTAGAATTCTAATGTTGATAGAGTAAAATGTATTTATTTGAAGTGGGAATGGAAATTTTATACAATGAGCAAAAATGTCTCTGCCTCCAGAATTGTGACGATGACGGCAGATATGAACGATCCGAGGGAAGCCAGTACTATGATGGTGACTACAAGGACCACGATTACAGAAATGATGGAACCGAAGAGAGGGAAAACAAAACAATTATGTTGAGAGGTCTTCTGCCGTCCACAACCAGAGAGGATGTGTGTATATGTTCAATGGAATTTTCATATACATTTGGGTTTATTGGAATTACAGGAAAGATTCTGAACAGTATAGTTGTGGGTTAAAGTGTATGTTAGGTTTGCTTTTGCGAGGAGAATATATAAAATTATTTTAGAGGGGGTAGGGAAGCCAGATGTTTGTAATACATGTACATTGTTTACTAAGCATTGAGCAGCAACTTGAAAATTAGTAACTTAATTTTGTACGAAATGGTCATCTGGCAAGCAATTGATTTGGAACACAACGGTAGCATTAAAAGTGATTCACCACTAATATCCACCACTGCACAACTATTCATTTATATTTTTGCTTTATTTGAGTACATGGCAGCAGGCAGTATCCTGTTGCAATCTATCCCGCACATGGCCTTGCTGTAATGCAAGATGTGGCATTTTACAGGACTTTTGTGAAGACTCAGTAAAGTTCAGATCTGCAGATTGTGGTAACCTGTTGCTTGCTACATGTCGTTTCCGGTCAAATAAGTAATTGTCCTAAGTCGCTATTTATTGTATCAACAAACTAGTCTTTTAAATTAATTACTTGTGATGGGACCAAGTAAGATTCAACTTACGCATTCAGAACAGATGATGTTCTTATCTCTCAGCCTGTATTCTATTCTGTCTTTTGCTTTCCAATTATTACCATTACAAAAGCAACGATACAGTGTATATAATTGTAGTTATGGAACATTTACATGTTGTAAAAAAGGATAGAATGCATTCATAATTGGTTATGCTTTCTATTTGTAAATGTACAAAACAAGTTGTAAATTTTAATCGCAATTTACTTGTTTTCTGAGCACCGACATTATTACTAGATTATGTGGGGAAATGGCACTTCGAAATATCAAGCACCTCTGGTTCAGGTGTAGTGTATGAGCTAGGTGAAGAAAGCTCTCCTTACCCAAACTGATAAAGCTGCATTTTGCTGCACCTGTTAAAAGCAACCAACCTTTGGGGGTCTTTGCAGTTGCTGAGCTCTACCCTGTTTTGTGCAATGGATTTGCATACTAGACAATGGGGCTAGGTTCAGACTACCTTGCAAGTCGGAGCAAATGTTGCAACTCACTCATTGTTGAGGTCCAAAGCACCTTTTTCTCAAATGTTATTCTCCTTGATTTCATGTTGAGTTAACCAGTTATATTCCAGCGTCTGTTCCAAAGTCACATGTAAGTTGTCTTAGTGAGTGCCAAAAGATTACTTAGCCTCGGAAGTCATCACTGTTGATCCCATCTTCTGATGTCCAGCCATGACACTGAAGTCATGTTATTGTCCTACCCATCACTCTGAAACAATGCAGCAATTTAACCTATATATGTATGTCAGAGCTAGTTTCTAATGACTAGTAAAGTATAAATATTTATATGCTGTTACAGTCTCTAGGAAAATAAAACAATGTATTTTAAAATTTCCTTTCAGATTCTTGAAATATTTGAGGACAGTGATGAATTTCAGCCCAAAGATGTGCGAGTGATGAAGTGTAAAGTATCAGGTGAGATTTTGGCTGCTCTTGCAGGTATTCTCAGAGAAAAATATCCCATTTCCGTTTTCCAATTCAGGAAAGAACTTTGCCCTGGCTGAGGTACATGTGATTGTTTTAGCCATTTAAAAATGAATTTGCCTTAATCTGCAAAGATTAAATTGCAGAGATTTGTGTGGTATTAGTAGATTGCCCAACAAGGCAACTCTTGAACAAAAGTAGTCCATGACTTCTATATTTTGAAAGTTACATTTGTATTCATAGAATAAATTTGCACCATATTCCAGGTGCCGCCCCTTGAAGCACTCCGATTGCCAGAACCTCTTCATTTCTCGCATTGATGGGATTACTGTGTTTGGATGAGGGAAAATTTTGGAAAGTTTTGGGGAGTTTTTATTTCTTGAACATAGATTCAGTTAAGCCTAGCAAACTCTTGGTTGCAAAAATATTTTTTTCCTTTTAAGAGCTTTTCACATTCAAATGGATTTAATCTGTCTATTTCTTTATAGTGAGAGTTGAGCCCTTTTAATGTATAGTGAGAGTTGAGCCCTTTTAATGTATAGTGAGAGTTGAGCCCTTTTAATGTATAGTGAGAGTTGAGCCCTTTTAATGTAATTCTATACCTTGTCAACTGTTGAAAGTTGAGCTTCCATTTCAAGAAGGTTTTGTCAGCTTGAACCTGTTAACGGTAGCATTTCACTTCAAAAACATTGTTTCATACTACACTTCTGAACGGAGAGTGAGCTACTTCAAAATAAACCAAGCGTTGTTATTACTTTGTGTTCTATAATCCCATGAGTCTAATAATAAGCTCCTAGGTGGGGTGTTGTTATTTCTCTGCAATACCTTTTTTTAGCCAGCATCAGGGTTGTTTTTATTCCAGCAATACCTGCTTGTGTTTATGCAGCACCTTTTAACAAAACATTTCAAGGCCACTCACTCCGTGCTACAAAACACTGAGCCATCGAGGCGACTCGGGCAGCTCGCCAAAAGCATGATAGTAGAGGTAGGTTTTAAAGAGTCTCTTTAAAAAGGAAAGAGAAAGAAGTTTAGGGAGGGAATTCCAGAGCTCAGGACTTGGGCATTTGACGGCACAGCTACTAATGGTGGAGCAAGTAAAATGTAGAGGTGCTCAAGAGACCAGAATTAGTTGAGCACAGATATCACAAAGCTTTATGGCTGGAGGAGATTAAAGCTGGGCAAAGGCCATGGCGTAGTTTTAAAGCTGTGATGAGAAATTTAAAATCAATATGTTGCCCACAATGTAATTAATTGAGCGCAAAAGTGACAGGTGAGGAGGCAGAAGCATTTTGAATGACCTCCACTTTACTGGGGAAAGGCCGGCAAGGAATGTACTGGAATAGTCAAGTCTAGAGGTAATGTGGTGTGGGTGAGTGTTTCAGCAGCAGATGAGCTGAGGTAGGGGTGGGCTCAGACCATCTCGTAGAGTCTTGGATAATTCCAAGGACCTGTCTTGGGTCAAGATCCTATTGATCTGCTTCATTGGTTATAGGTTTTGCAGAACATACTTGCACAGGGATGATGTCACACATTTAGTATCTGAATGGGCAATTAGGAAGCATTTCTGCTCTGGGGATTCTATGATAACGCAAGAAATAATCACACTTTTAAGGATTCAGATTAGTACATGAAGATAACTATTGATACTTTATTGCATAATTGTGCTAGCCAGTTCAATTTCCCAGAATCTCCTGTGGTTTGCTGTTTAAATGCCATAACCACTGTCTTTTACACAGTTTTGGAATTGAAGAAAACAATCTTCCTTTTGTGATATAGATATTTGCTTGCTGAAATGCTTTTGCTAAGGGATTTTGGCGTGGGCAGAGCAGCCTCAACTCTGACTGAGTCCCAGAATTTGTTGCCATTTGAGCCAAGGGGCGATTTGCACTACATTTATATGAAAGTTTGAACATATCATAGGGCAGTATCTGTTACGTTCAGCAGTGGTGAGGATTTTATTCCTCAATAATGCTGCACAGTCCTGAACCTGTTTAATCAAACCACCCCTTTTAATAGTTATGAGGCTGTAGGTCATATTCTGCCTTCATTGCATTGTAAAACTGAATCTGGGGTAGCTGGATTTCATAAATAGGAAAGATGGCATCTGAAAAGTCCTTTCCATTTCTATGACCAGTTTGAACCTACGTAATCCAGTTAATGGAGGAGTATTATGAAGAATATATAAAATAGCTTGAGGTTAGCCCGTTTAAAACATAATCTGCCACTTGTTCCTTTGAAGTGTACTGGTATTTCCCCCCCCCGCCCCCAAAAAAATAGCTTTGGAGTGAAATATAGTTCTTTATATTGGGATTGATGTTAACTTTTTAGAAAAATCAGTGGTGTAGAACAAATGCACATGTTCTTCACTGATAACAAAAGTACACACATTCTTAGGACTCTGCCTCCGTTCATGCAAAGATACTGCATGTGATGGTGTAATAGTTCCGATACTCTTATCAGTTTGACTTAAAATTAAGTCTGTCTTGTGAAATATATAATGTCGCAGCATGGACTCCATGCCCCGAGGGGGCTTCTGATATAGTACTGAGAAGACAGGGCCACGACTTTCGGTACTGCGTGCCCTAATTATTATCTGGAGGGGTTATTAGAATATACTGGGGAACAATGTACCATTGGAAACCGCCTACAGTATTTGAAGGTTCAAATGTTTTTATACAGGTAGGTTACAAATGATGGGAAAAAAATATTGGCAATCTTAGCTAAATAAATCATTGCAATGATTTCTACCGTAAACTTGGAAGATGATAGGTGATACTGATACCTGTATGACAAATGCTACGAAGAATGTGTAAACGTTTTAAGTGCATTTTTGAAAACAGTTCGAATTATTCTGTTCCCTCCCATGGTTTCTTAAAAAAAAGACAATAAGGCCTCTATCATGCCACACAAATAGACATTTGTACATAACACGTGGCGACAGAATGAATGGCTGCTTTAAACACGCTGACTAACACAATCCCGTCTATATCTGAATGCTGTCTCTAGGTCAAAGCCGTGGTTTCGCCTTCGTGGAGTTTAATCACTTGCAGGACGCAACAAGATGGATGGAAGCCAACCAGGTTGCTTCATCACAAGTCTAGATTTATTGAAAGGGGGAAGGATCAAGTGTTTTCCGCTGCAGAAAAGACCCAGAGGGACCAAATATTATCCTATCCTTTCCCTCCAATATCAGTACTTCTTGATTACATTTGTAAAACAGACACAAGTTGTTATTTGGGTGTTTGTATTTTTGTGCTTTTGTGGCCATGAACCTGATAACTGCTTGCAGTAAAACAAACTAATAGTGGTTACTTGGTGCTCATTCTAATGGCCTCTGTCATATGGCACCTACCCCCAAGTACCTGTCTGTGAAATGCAACATTGCACCATTTAATTTGTTATAGAGAGACCCTTTAACATGTGGGAAAAATTGATGACCATCAAATGCCTGTTTTTTGGGTCTTTTCCTCTTCCATCTGCAAAAAATCTGGGGTGATGCATAGTTTCCAATGACATGTCCAGTAATTGGCCATCTGCGCTGATTTAGCTGGTCTAATTTCCAGGGATGTGAGTTCTAGTTTCTCAGATTTCTATCTCAAGCAGGAGGAGGAACCTCAGAATCACGATAGTTCCCATGGCTCAAGGGGAAATTAGACATTACTGTTGTACCGTGTAACTATTTAATGACTAAACTTTGTAAATTCCACTCAAGCTGTGGGCTGCACAAATGCCATACATGCATTGTTAATAGTTGTCTAAGGTGTCTTAAAGAGCCTCAGTTTAGTTAAACAAATCCTATTACTTGATTGTTTAATCAGTTTACCCACCATCAGTTGATGCGGTAAAGATCTGTTGGCTGCTACTGAAATGGAGCTTTATGCATGCGCTAATGAATTAGGATTAGACTGCAAATATTGTTGCTTATCGCTTGACTGAAGGATGCGCTGTAATTGGCAACTTATTTGCCGATTCAGCATCTTTGTCCAGTGAAATGTTTTAAGTTCCACACTATCTTTGTCAAGTGAAATGTCTAAGTTCCATACATTTAAACGAGAGGCTGAAGGTTTTTGTGGAAATGTGCGCATCCTTGACTATCTCAAGTGGTAAACAAATGTATATTTAAAAACCTTTCCCTTTGGAAGGAAGACTATAAAACAGTGCAGTACATAACATGCCCAATATTGTGAGATTGTTAACTCAAACATTAGTGATATTTTCTGAGATAATCTCAGGATAACTTTTATCCTTGCAGATTAAGTGGGAAGAAAATATAGGAGGCAAGCAAAAGCCACAAGTAACTTTCATATGGCAAAGAAGAATCAACCGTTTTGTCAGTTAAACCAGACTTGCTTAGATCTGCATCTAGGTAGAACAAATATCATCTGTATCCTTCATCTTCCAAGAGTTGAGACCCACTTTTCATCTTTGAAGTTAAATCATGACTTGATTACCTAGGTGACTAGATCGTCTGCATCCAGGAGATCTTTTTATATATTTGAGAGTAGTTTTCATCCCTTGTTTGGAGCCAGTGTGATCTGTGTTGACAAATTTGTGCTATATTGTGCAGATTGTGACTTGCCTTTTGTTTCCAGCAGCGTTGTCTCACCATTCTTGGAAAGTCCGTCTCGATGCATTACAGCACCAAGCCTTTTGAAGACTGGAGTTGCAACAAGGTAGTAAAACTTATTTCTCATTGCAACCAATCTTTTATGCTTGCGATTGATTTAAAAAAAAAAAAAATCTCCTTGGTTAACGTAGCGATTCCGTATTTCACAGTGCCATTTGTTTGGAGCCAACTTTGTTCGGGTGTTGTGTGTTTGCCTGTAGTGCACCGTACCATAGATTTAAGAGGGCACAAGTTTGAGATTCCAATTTCAGCACTGTTGCCTTGGGAGACCAGAGACGTTCCTTTTAAAAAAAATAAAATAAAAAAAAAAAATTTAACAGCCCAATTGTTTATTCCCCATTATGGGGCAATTTAGTGTGGCCAATCCACCTAACCTGCACATCTTTGCGTTGTGGGGTGAGTTCCACGCAGGCAGGGAGAATGTGCAAACTCCACAAAGACATCGACTTGGGGCTGGGATTGAATCCGGGTCCTCTGCGCCATAGGCAGCAGTGCTAACAACTGCGCCACCGTGCCGCCTGACCAGAGATATTCCCATAGGCTCTGACAATTTTTTAAAAGTATGTTTTTATTAGAGTTTTATCAGTTTTGCAGATAATACCAGAAACTTTCAAAACACAAACTGGTACAGTACAGAAAAATTATTTCGGCAAATATAAGAACAGGGGGAGACAGGATAACCTCAACTATGGTCCTTAACAACTGGTGCCTCTAATTACATAACTGATCAGAGGTGGGGCTTAAGTTGCAGAAGAGTGTTTGCATGGGTTTCGCCCCCCCACAACCCAAAGATCTGCAAAGTAGGTGGATTGAACATGCTAAATTGCCCCTTCATTGGAAAAAAATAATTGGGTACTCTAAAAAAAATTTTTTAAAGTTGCAGAAGAGAGGATAAAGCCTTGCAAACATGGTAGAATGACATAACAAGATACACACCTTTACGTATAGCAAAATCAAAACTTGCAACAAGGCTCACGGTGAACCTTGCAGGGGCAGGTCCGACAGAGGAGCCTATACAGTTGGGAAAGGAGTCCCAGACTGTCTAACTGTAATCTGACTTAGAAAGGACTACAGAAGTCATGAATTCCATAGGAATACAATCCATAACTATTTTCTGACAATTTTGAATCGAAGTTCACTTCTCACTTAAGGAGTAGAGGATATTTTTCAGAGCTGCAAAAAATAGGATGTTATACAGCCTTTTCATTAGCGTCAATAATTCTATGTCGAAGACCCTGAATTGTGAATAGAGGATGAAATTCCTAGGCCGTGCTAAATATCCTCTCATGCTCCTGAACTATACCAGACCAATAGGATTGTATCTTGATACAGGACCATACTATATGTAATTTCCTTCGACTGCCAGGCACTTTAGAAACATGGAGAGATAGCAGGATCAAACCTGTGTCTCAAACTCTGTGTAATGTGCATCTTTTAAAAAATAAATTTAGAGTACCCAATTCATTTTTCCAATCAAGGGGAAATTTAGCATGTTCAATCCACCTACCTTGCATATCTTTGGGCTGTGGGGACGAAACCCACGCAAACACGGGGAGAATATGCAAACTCCACACGGACAGTGACCCAGAGCCGGGATCGAACCTGGGACCTCAGCGCTGTGAGACTGCAGTGCCACCACTGCGCCACCGTGCTGCCCTGTAATGTGCATCTTGAACAGAGTTTCCATTCTGCTCCGTCCCAAAATATTATTTGCATATTCCCATACACCACCCCATGTCTCCTCATCAACGTTTCTCCCAATACTGCAAGGTAGTCAATATATTCTGACCGGATCAAAAATACAAGGTATCTTAACTTGCTAATTAACTGTTTAGGCCTCACAGGAGTCAGGATTTGTCAAGGTGCATAGTTGTCTTCATTAAGAATAAAGTCACTTAAGTTGCAGATACTTAGAAAAGGAGTGTCTCAATGCTATATTGTTGACACAGCTACCCAAAGGCTGACGAGAAGGCACCACTGAACATAATCTCCCAGCCTACAACTGCCTCTACCTCTCCAAATATCAAAAACCTGGTCCATCAGGCCTGGTGGAAAGTCCAGGGTGCCCTGAATGGGAGAAAGAGCTGGAGTCAGTTTAGGTCTCCCTTCTAATTGCTGGACCATCCTCCACACCGAGTGTTAATTATAGGATTCTCACTATAGGAAGTCCCTGTAAAACAATAAGGTTTGTAAAGGATACAGTGACTGGCCTCCTTCAATATCAAACAAAATTGACGTGGGGCCTTTTCTAAGCAGTGCAATCCTACCCAGCCATGATATCATCACGGAGAGCCAACAAATCAAGTCCTACCTAACAGATGTAATCAACTAAAGAAAATTGCCCCGTACAGTTGCTTAATGAAAGGGGTCATTACAACACCCAGATAAGTAACCCCTGAGGGAACCTGGCATAGCTTCAGACTTGGTAAAATTCATCTGGTAATTGGAGAAAATGCAGAATGAAATGAAAATCTTATCTACCACATCAATAATGGTGGGAGCCGAGGTGTCCGGTTTCAATACAAACAGCAGTATATCGTCCGCATCCAGCATGATCTTATGTTGGAACCCTCCACTGCGCATCCAAAAACTAAAGGCTCCTACCCCAAGGCTCTATAGCCAGTGAACAAGGGGGATAAGGGTCATCCCTGCCTAGTCCCTCTGAGACTAAAATTCTCAGATCTATAACCGTAAACCCTGCTGCCACGGGGCTATGATAGAGCAGCTGTATCCGCGTAACAACCCAAATCTCTGCAACGTATAACCGAGTAGTTCCATTCCACCTGGTCACAAGCGTTCTCTGCGTCCAGGGAAATGACTAACCCACCCAACGCTTGCTTATCAAAGACTGGACAGTATCAGTTGTGAAATTCACACCCAAAACCATCCAGCCTATGGTCTTTGCCAAGTTGGAGCTCCCTAATGGTCACAGCTGATGCCATTTTAGAGTTGGGAGCATTTAGGACCCGCTATTACTCCAATGCTGTACGAAGCTTGGGGGAAGAAAATAAGTGCTACATACTCAGTACAATGCCAAACTGGCCTGTCTTGTATAACTCAGCATAAAAATCCCCAAATGTCTTATTAATATCCACTGTTTTAATTTATTACCCCTGGAATCACGTACAGAAAAGATGGCCCTCGAATCGGCCCCTTAGTCAAGAAGACCAAGTATTTACTCGATTTGTTACCAAACTCATACAATTTTTGTGTTATGAACTTTAAACTCCTCTCAGCCCGCTAGGTCAACAAGGAATCCAGCACCACCCAAACCATGTTAATCTACTGCTGATTGGGGTTCCTCCCTTACTCCTGCTACGCTTCCGCCAATCTAATTTCCAATTGGTATTGACGTTTCACCATTCTACTCGTTTAGTTGGCTGTATAGGAAATAACCAATCCCTTTGCAAGTCTCCCACAAAATCTAGGGCATCACATCAGAAAGGGAGTTGACCGAGTGAAAAAGCTCAAACTCTGAGATACGTAGTAAGCAAATTATCCCGAAGCAATGACCCATCAAATTGCCATGACCGAGTTTGTGTGGTGGGGGGAAGGGGAGATCACAATACTACCTATAGTGCAAGAGGATACCGAATGTAGGATTGCCATAAGTACGAAGAAGTAGTTAATTCTAGTATGACATTGATGAGGAGCAGAGAAAAACGTAAATTCTTTATCTCTAGGACATGGTGTTCTCCACAGGTCTTAAGTACCTGCCTCCTCTCAAACCGACTCCCAACACCCTTGCCTGAAGAAATGGGGGAATTTCTAGTTACTGGGAGCTTATCCACCAAGGCGTTTAAGTGACAAAGTCCCCGTCCTCAAAAGAATTAACGGAGGCCAACTCCGCAAAGTCAATGAAGACTTTAGTAACATGGCAGGGCGGGGAATGATTTGGAGGGCCACACTCAAATCATTATTGAGAAAGATTTTCCATATGCGAGACCCTTAACAACCATGCCACTCCCTTTTTTTCTTCCCCCCCCCCCAAAATCCTTCACATCATTTTTCACCTAGAAGAACACGTTTTAATTATTTTTTTTAAATTTAGAGTACCCAATTCATTTTTCCCAATTAAGGGGCAATTTAGCGTGGCCAATCCACCTATCCTTCACATCTTTGGGTTGTGGGGGCGAAACCCATGCAAACACTGGGTGAATGTTCAAACTCCACACGGGACAGTGACCCAGAGCCGGGATCGAACCTGGGACCTCAGCGCCATGAGACAGCAGCACTAACCACTGCACCGCCGTGCTGCCCAGAACACATTTTTATTGACCAAAATCCAAGGTTAGGTGGATTGGCCATGCTAAATTACCCGTAGTGCCCATAAGGGTTGGGAGGGGTTATTGGGTTGCGAGGATAAGGTGGAAGTGAGGGATTAATGTGGGTCGGTGCAGACTCGATGGGCCGAATGGCCTCCTTCTGCACTGTATGTTCTATGTATGTAAAAGTGCGACTCGCCTACTACTCGAGAACAAGGCGAAGAAAATCTGGCCCACTCAGTCTCGCTCCTTTTCATCCAAATGAGTCTTCTGTAACAAGACTATGGCCACTTTCTCCTTCATAAAAAAAAAAAAAAAAATTTAGAGTACCCAATTCATTTTTTCCAATTGAGGGGCAATTTAGCGTGTTCAATCCACCTATCTTTCACACCACCTATCTTGCACATTGTTGTGTTGGGGCGAAACCCACGCAAACACGTGTAGAATGTGCAAACTCCACACGGACGGTGACCCAGAGCCGGGGTTGAACCTGAGACCTTGGCGCCGTGAGGCTGCACCACCGTGCTGCCCCCAGAACAAAGATAGGATTGGATTTTTGTGCCACGTTAGGCGTGTACCAAAACACACCAGACGCACCACAATGCACAAGGTAAAACAGGCATAATTCAATCCAGCTGCTTTGAGTCGTTTTGAACTTCATTGAAGCTTCTACGCTTCTGTGTCCCCATCGTGATGTCCTGGAAAAATTAGATCTTCGCCCCCTCGTGGAACCAGTCCTGCCATGTCTTTCCTCATGGAACCAGGTCCTGCAATGCCTTTCCTCATGGAACCAGCTCCTGCCATGCCTTTCCTCATGGAACCAGGTCCTGCCATGCCTTTCCTCATGGAACCAGGTCCTGCCATGCCTTTCCTCATGGAACCAGGCCCTGCCATGCCTTTCCTCATGGAACCAGGCCCTGCCATGCCTTTTCTCATGGAACCAGTTCCTGCCATGTCTTTTCTCCTCCAAGACCTCCTGGCGATCTATTAAGTTATGAAAGCAAATTATTATGGGCCTGGGACGTTGATTGTCCCAAAGACGGGAGGCGATATGTCTTTCCATTTGAAAAGTGCAGCTTAAAGAACAGTCCAGCTCGCAAAAAAACTGAAACATTGGGTTGGTGGAGGAAAATGTTGGTTGATTGTATTGAGGTTCGCGTTTCCCTGGGACACTATTTTTTAGCTACGTCCCATTTTGAATTGGATCAAGCTGTTTAAAGGATTCAATCATAAAATATTACTGTTGCTTGGAAAATTGAGAATAAAGGAATGTAATCTTAAAATTAAAGCTAGACCATTTAGAGGAAAATCAGGAATTTCATAATAGATGGTAAAAGGCTGGAATTCTCTATCATAAAGGCTGTAGATACTGGGACATCAGATTTTTGATTTTGAGGGTATTGAAATTCTAACGCGTGAAATGGAGTTCACATCTACAATGTGTTAATGGGATAGCTGAACAGCTTGAGGAGCAAAATAGCCTACTCTCCCTAGTTATATGATTTTATCATTTCTGAACAGCTCGTAGGTATATGCACAAAATTGTTCGTTTACTTGAATTTGGAATGTGCCTCATCAAATAGTCCAGTTGAGGTTGGAAAGTGGCCAGTTGAAAAAATATCCACAGAAAGAAGAGTTTTAGTTTAACCGTGGCTGTATTTACACCTTACCATAATTTCCCTGTGGGAAGAATGGTGAGAGGTCTGCCATTGAGCTGTTGTTTACTCTGCCTCTCGAGGACCAGATATTTAATTAGGGAGAGTTACAAGAGATCATTTGTTCTCTGATTGGCAGAAGACAAATGCTGTTGTCTGGAACTCAACAGTTGACTGCAACTGTATGGCAGTTGATATTGGGAATGAAACATTTTCTGCATTTTAGCACCTGGATTATAATCCCTATCCAGGGTTGAATACAGAGGTATTACATCATATTCATTGCCTTGGTGTTGAACATTAATCCCAAATTAACAATTTATTTTGTTCTTGTATCTGTATAACACTTCAGCTTATGCCCTGAATGATTTTACAATCTATACCCACCAGAATATGAGTTGAACAACCCCTGTCCTTTGTAGCCCGAAATTAGACTTTAAACTTGTTTTAGGCTAGATGAAAATCCAGGCCACATTAAAACAGGCCATACTTTAACCTATTAAACAAATCTATCCTCTCTCAAATTTGAAATCTCAATTCCATTTATTTAAACGTTGTGTCCTGTGCAAAGACAGCTTGTGTGCAAAATCATTTTTTGTGTGAAGTAATAGTACTTTTGCGTTGTATATTCCAGTGCTGTAAACCTTTCCCCTTTTTATGTAGTGTGGAGTGACTAACTTCAAGCGACGAGAGAGATGCTTTAAATGTGATGCTCAGAAGCCTGGTAAGTCAGGTGGAGTGTTTTCTAGAAAGTACGGTGAGAGGGTTTCGTTCAGATGCTTGATGGGTCCCATGGTGGCCATTGTCGTAGGCTCAAAGTCTGCATTTTTTGGTTACAGTTTCCATCTCTTCTGTAGAGAAACTATTGGGTTGGGGAAATCAAGAGGATAGAATCACTCATTCTCATAATTCCATGTTATCACTGAACCAATACGGAGTTAGGTGTCTAGGTCATTAGTCTACGGTTTTCTCAATTTGATGAATGCTGTAAGATTCTCTGTCCATGCACAGAAACCTTTGGGTAATCAATATCATTTCAGTTAAAATCTTTAAAATAATAGATAATTTAATTGCAAGCAAACAAATTTAACTATCCCTTTTTTGTGCATGAAAGGATATCTCCATCTCAATGGATTCGCGATTGCTATTGGATCTTGCACTCTTCCTCCACCTCAATTATTTCATAATTTGTGATGACTTGTGTTTCTCAATTTCTTCCAGAAACTGAAGAAGAGCAAGTTCGGGTACAAGGTGAACCATTTATGTCTGACTATGCAAACGACAGTAAGTTCTTCAGAGTTCTGAAAACCTTTTGATTCCTTTCTGTTACTTTTATTGTGGCCTTTTGGTTATTTCATCTTTATTTCTCCCCTGAGTTGTACCTTTACGTCTCGTTGATCTGATTAGTGTCTGATCCAGTCTTGGTTTGCTTGTCTGGAAAATGTTTTTAAACCCCCAGTATCATATATTTCTGCTTGTGCATGTTGAGTTGTGCAAGATTTCAAACTCTAGTCTTCAGGGTATGTTTAAAAAAATAATATTTGCCTTATTCTCAGCAGGACCTTGCTCAAATTAGATTTTTAAAGTTGAGGATTTTCAATTTTTATGAAAATTAGAATCCGCCCTTGTCAAAAAAATGAAGTCAATTAGAACGGAGAACAAAAGTTCTTGTTTCTGTGATTCAGTTGCTGGACCTTTCTCATAACCGAGATTTAAATGTGCTAGGTGTTTAGTACGTTTCAACATTGAATTATGCTTAAACTATGGGCTGCAGTTAGGGGAATCAAATAAGTTATGATACAGAACAAATTTAGCAATAAATATAACCGTGTATAGTTGAGTGTTTTATTTCTAAAATGAGAGAATTTACTGCGTCCATTCTGTTGCTGAAGCTTTGTTGTGTCAGCACATTGTAATGTTTTCCACTGTAACCATCTGTCTCTATCAAACAATACCAATTGGGTGTTGCACAGAGTAGAGCTTTTGCTGCACTGTAGTGATCTTGTAACTTCACTCTATCCTTAGCAGAAAATCTTTACTTCACAAGCTTGATTAATTTGTCCACTAATCATTTCCGAGTCTCTATGTCAGTGTCCAGTAAAGGGAGGTTTTGGGCTCTGGGGTTATTCTTAACTGGTTGCCACCCTGTATTTCATAATGTTTAGAACCCTTTGTTGGTTTTATTTGTTCACCAATATTCTGCCAATAACCAATTTTAATTGTAAATTATAAACATGATGTAACAATGAAACCATATTAATTGACTCTGCATTTCAAAGTTACCATTGTATTCTAATTAAAGTCATTTTAATTCTCAACAGCCATTATTTTAAGAAACATAGGTCCACACACGCCGATGGAATCTATCCTGAGTGCGTTGGCTCCATATGCTGTGCTGTCTGCTGCAAATGTCAGGTTGATCAAGGACAAACAGACCCAATTAAACCGGGGATTTGCCTTTGTTCAGCTGGATTCATCTTTTGTAAGTTTTTTTTTGTGATTATTAACAAGATGTGATTGTTTCCATGGCATAATTCTAACTGAGAGATTGCAGCAAATGTGGTTAAAAAGCACTGTAATCAGTTCTTTGCTTTATGAATATTTTATTATATATCGACTTCTTGACCAAGCTTTTAGTCATGTGGCTCAGTGTCATATTTTACAATCTCTGAAGCATCTTGGTCCAGTAAAGGCACTTTATAAGTTTTTAAATATATATAAAACTAGGAAGAGCGAAGGCAATCATGATCATTTGTAACTTTGACCAATAAATCTCAAAGTTTTTTTTAATAAATATTTTATTGAAAATTTTTGGTCAACCAACACAGTACATTGTGCATCCTTTACACAATATTATAACAACACAAATAACAATGACCTATTTTATAAACAAAAAAAAAATGAATAAATAATAAATAACAAAAATGAAAACTAACCCTAATTGGCAACTGCCTTATCACAAGTAACACTCTCCAAAAATATAATTTAACAGTCCAATATATAGTTATCTGTCGCAACGACCTATACATATTATACAGTATATATTAACAACCCTGAGAGTCCTTCTGGTTCTCTTCTCTCCTCCCCCCCCCCCCCCCCCCCCCGATCCTGGGCTGCTGCTGCTGCCTTCTTTTTTCCATTCCGTCTATCTTTCTGCGAGGTATTCGACGAACGGTTGCCACCGCCTGGTGAACCCTTGAGCCGACCCCCTTAGAACGAACTTAATCCGCTCTAGCTTTATAAACCCTGCCATGTCAATTATCCAGGTCTCCACCCCCGGGGGCTTGGCTTCTTTCCACATTAACAATATCCTGCGCCGGGCTACTAGGGACGCAAAGGCCAAAACATCGGCCTCTCTCGCCTCCTGCACTCCCGGCTCTTGTGCAACCCCAAATATAGCCAACCCCCAGCTTGGTTCGACCCGGACTCCTACTACTTTTGAAAGCACCTTTGTCACCCCCATCCAAAACCCCTGTAGTGCCGGGCATGACCAAAACATATGGGTATGATTCGCTGGGCTTCTCGAGCACCTCGCACACCTATCCTCCACCCCAAAAAATTTACTGAGCCGTGCTCCAGTCATATGCGCCCTGTGTAATACCTTAAACTGAATCAGGCTTAGCCTGGCACACGAGGACAACGAGTTTACCCTGCTTAGGGCATCTGCCCACAGCCCCTCCTCGATCTTTCTCCTCCTCCTCCCCCCCCCCCCCCCAGCTCCTCTTCCCATTTCCCTTTTAGTTCATCTACCATAGTCTCCCCTTCGTCCCTCATTTCCCTATATATATCTGACACCTTACCATCCCCCACCCATGTCATTGAGATCACTCTGTCCTGCACCTCTTGTGTCGGGAGCTGTGGGAATTCCCTCACCTGTTGCCTCGCAAAAGCCCTCAGTTGCATATACCTGAATGCATTCCCTTGGGGCAACCCATATTTCTCGGTCAGCGCTCCCAGACTCGCGAACTTCCCATCCACAAACAGATCTTTCAGTTGCGTTATTCCTGCTCTTTGCCACATTCCATATCCCCCATCCCTTCCCCCTGGGGCAAACCTATGGTTGTTTCTTATCGGGGGGACCCCCCCCCCCCAGGCTCCAGTCTTTCCCCTATGCCGTCTCCACTGTCCCCAAATCTTCAGTGTAGCCACCACCACCGGGCTTGTGGTGTAGTTCCTCGGTGAGAACGGCAATGGGGCTGTCACCATAGCCTGTAGGCTAGTCCCCCTACAGGACGCCCTCTCTAACCTCTTCCGCGCCGCTCCCCCTTCCTCTCCCATCCACTTACCATTGAAATATTAGCGGCCCAATAATACTCACTTAGGCTCGGTAGTGCCAGCCCCCCCCTATCCCTGCTACGCTGTAAGAATCCCTTCCTCACACTCGGGGTCTTCCCGGCCCACACAAAACCCATGATGCTCTTTTCAATCCTTTTTAAAAAAGCCTTCGTGATCACCACCGGGAGGCACTGAAACACAAAGAGGAATCTCGGGAGGACCACCATCTTAACCGCCTGCACCCTCCCTATCAGTGACAGGGATACCATATCCCATCTCTTGAAATCCTCCTCCATTTGTTCCACCAACCGCATTAAATTTAACCTATGCAATGTGCCCCAATTCTTGGCTATCTGGATCCCCAGGTAACGAAAGTCCCTTGTTACCTTCCTCAACGGTAGGTCCTCTATTTCTCTACTCTGCTCCCCTGGATGCACCACAAACAACTCACTTTTCCCCATGTTCAATTTATTCCCTGAAAAATCCCCAAACTCCCCAAGTATCCGCATTATTTCTGGCATCCCCTCCGCCGGGTCTGCCACGTATAGTAGCAAATCGTCCGCATACAAAGATACCCGGTGTTCTTCTCCTCTTAAGTACTCCCCTCCACTTCTTGGAACCCCTCAACGCTATCGCCAGGGGCTCAATCGCCAGTGCAAACAATAATGGGGACAGAGGGCATCCCTGCCTTGTCCCTCTATGGAGCCGAAAATATGCAGATCCCCGTCCATTCGCGACCACGCTCGCCATCGGGGCCCTATACAACAGCTGTGACGAATGTGATATAAAATAGTTACTTTAGAGTTACTAGTTAATGTAATGTAGAAATAAGCCACTTTGATTCTTGCAGTTAGGGACAAAGGAATTTGAGACCGCATGGAAAAAGCAGGAAGAGGTGTGTCTATGAGAGTGATGCTGCATTGATAGGGGCCAGAGAAAGGGATTGGAAGTGAGCCAATCAGAATAGATCGAACAGGTCAGGAGGGACATAGGCTGACCTATGTCCGTCGAGTATGTGAAACTTGATACCATTTGAATTGATTTTGCAGAGATCCCTTTGTCTTTTAGTTCAGTCGTTTTCTGGAATGTAAGAAGCTGGATGTCTCTTACATTTCTGTAAGATGATTCAAGCTTGCAAGCTAAATAAATAACTTCTGTTTACGTGCGAATCCGTCTCAACTTTTATTGAGGCCAGACTGACAGAGAAAGAAATTTGGAGATCTACAGCTGCACCCATCTAACATGCCCCTCTCCAAAACCAAATCTCCTCAACACCTCCCACAAATAATCCCACTCCACTCTATCAAATGCTTTCTCGGCGGCCATCGCCACTACTATCTCCGTTTCCCCCTCTGGTGGGGCCATCATCATTACCCCTAACAGCCTCTGTATATTCGTGTTCAGCTGTCTCCCCTTCACAAACCCAGTTTGGTCCTCGTGGACCACCCCCGGGACACATTCCTCTATTCTCATTGCCATTACCTTGGCCAGGATCTTGGCATCTACATTTAGGAGGGAAATAGGTCGATAGGACCCGCATTGTAGTGGTCCTTTTCCTTCTTTAAGAGAAGCGATATCATTGCTTCAGACATAGTCGGGGGCAGTTGTCCCCTTTCCTTTGCCTCATTAAAGGTCCTCGTCAATACTGGGGCGAGCAAGTCCACATATTTTCTATAGAATTCGACTGGGAATCCACCTGGTCCTGGGGCCTTTCCTGCCTGCATGCTCCTAATTCCTTTCACCACCACTTCTACCTCGATCTGTGCTCCCAGTCCCACCCTTTCCTGCTCTTCCACCTTGGGAAATTCCAGCCGATCCAAGAAGCCCATCATTCTCTCCCTCCCATCCGGGGGTTGAGCTTCATATAATTTTTTATAAAATGTCTTGAACACTCCATTCACTCTCTCTGCTCCCTGCTCCATCTCTCCTTCCTCATCCCTCACTCCCCCTATTTCCCTCACTGCTCCCCTTTTCCTCAATTGGTGTGCCAGCAACCTGCTCGCCTTCTCCCCATATTCGTACTGTACACCCTGTGCCTTCCTCCATTGTGCCTCTGCAGTGCCCGTAGTCAGCAAGTCAAATTCTACATGTAGCCTTTGCCTTTCCCTGTACAGTCCCTCCTCCGGTGCTTCCGCATATTGTCTGTCCACCCTCAAAAGTTCTTGCAGCAACTGCTCCCGTTCCTTACTCTCCTGCTTCCCTTTATGTGCCCTTATTGATATCAGCTCCCCTCTAACCACCGCCTTCAACGCCTCCCAGACCACTCCCACCTGGACCTCCCCATTATCATTGAGTTCCAAGTACTTTTCAATGCACCCCCTCACCCTTAGACACACCCCCTCATCTGCCATTAGTCCCATGTCCATTCTCCAGGGTGGGTGCCCTCCTGTTTCCTCCCCTATCTCCAAGTCTACCCAGTGTGGAGCGTGATCCGAAATGGCTATAGCTGTATACTCCGTTCCCCTCACCTTCAGGATCAACGCCCTTCCCAGCACAAAAAAGTCTATTCGCGAGTAGACTTTATGGACATAGGAGAAAAACGAGAACTCCTTACTCCTAGGTCTGCTAAATCTCCACTGGTCTACACCTCCCATCTGCTCCATAAAATCTTTAAGTACCTTGGCTGCTGCCGGCCTCCTTCCAGTCCTGGACTTCGACCTATCCAGCCCTGGTTCCAACACCGTATTAAAATCTCCCCCCATTATCAGCTTTCCCATCTCTCGGTCCGGAATGCGTCCTAGCATCCGCCTCATAAAATTGGCATCATCCCAGTTCGGGGCATATACGTTTACCAAAACCACCGTCTCCCCCTGTAGTTTGCCACTCACCATCACGTATCTGCCCCCGTTATCCGCCACTATCGTCTTTGCCTCGAACATTACCCGCTTCCCCACTAATATAGCCACCCCCCTGTTTTTCGCATCTCGCCCCGAATGGAACACCTGCCCCACCCATCCTTTGCGTAGCCTAACCTGGTCTATCAGTTTCAGGTGCGTTTCCTGTAACATAACCACATCTGCCTTAAGTTTCTTAAGGTGTGCGAGTACCCGTGTCCTCTTTATCGACCCGTTCAGCCCTCTCACGTTCCACGTGATCAGCCGGGTTGGGGGGCTTCCTACCCCCCCCTTGTCAATTAGCCATCCCCTTTTTCCAGCTCCTCACCCGGTTCCCACGCAGCTGTGGATCTCCCCCAGGCGGTGCCCCCCCCCCCGCCCATCCCCTCCCATACCAGCTCCTCCCTCTCCCCAGCAGCAGCAACCCAGTAATTCCCCCCCCCCCCCCCCCCCGTTAGATCCCCCGCTAGCGTAATTACTCCCCCCATGTTGCTCCCAGAAGTCAGCAAACTCTGGCCGACCTCGGCTTCCCCCCGTGACCTCGGCTCGCACCGTGCGACGCTTCCTGCTTCTCTATTCCCGCCACGGTTATCATAGCGCGGGAACCAAGCCCGCGTGCGCTTCACCCTTGGCCCCGCCCCCAATGGCCAACGCCCCATCTCCTCCACCTCCCCTCCCCCCATCACCACCGGTGGAAGAGAGAAAAGTTACCACATCGCAGGATTAGTACATAAAACTCCTCTTTCCCCCCTTTTTAACCCCCCTCTTCGCCCCACCACTTTGTTCAAACGTTCTTTTTAATAACCCGCTCATTCCAGTTTTTCTTCCACAATAAAAGTCCACGCTTCATCCGCCGTCTCAAAGTAGTGGTGCCTCCCTCGATATGTGACCCACAGTCTTGCCGGTTGCAGCATTCCAAATTTTATCATCTTTTTTAGAAGCACCGCCTTGGCCCAATTAAAGCTCGCCCCCCTTCTCGCCACCTCCGCACTCCAGTCTTGATAAACGCGGATCACCGCGTTCTCCCATTTACTGCTCCGAGTTTTCTTCGCCCATCTAAGGACCATTTCTCGATCCTTAAAACGGAGGAATCTCACCACTATGGCTCTGGGAATTTCTCCTGCTCTCGGTCCTCGCGCCATCACTCGGTATGCTCCCTCCACCTCCAACGGACCCGCCGGGGCCTCCGCTCCCATTAACGAGTGCAGCATCGTGCTCACATATGCCCCGACGTCCGCTCCCTCCGCACCTTCAGGAAGACCAAGAATCCTCAGGTTGTTCCTCCTTGCGTTGTTCTCCAGTGCCTCCAACCTTTCCACACATTGTTTCTGATGTGCCTCATGCGTCTCCGTCTTCACCACCAGGCCCTGTATGTCGTCCTCATTCTCGGCTGCCTTTGCCTTCACGACCCGAAGCTCCCGCTCCTAGGTCTTTTGTTCCTCCTTTAGCCCTTCGATCGCCTGTAGTATCGGGGCCAACAGCTCTTTCTTCATTTCCTTTTTGAGCTCTTCCACACAGCATTTCAAGAACTCTTGTTGTTCAGGGCCCCATGTTAAACTGCCACCTTCCGACGCCATCTTGGTTCTTGCTTGCCTTCCTTGCCGCTTTTCTAAAGGATCCACTGCAATCCGGCCACTTTCTCCTTTTTTCATCCGTATCCAGGGGGGATTCCCTTCTGGTTTACCGCACAGTGTTTTTAGCCGTCAAAATTGCCGTTGGGGCTCCTATCAAGAGCCCAAAAGTCCGTTTCACCGGGAGCTGCCGAAACGTGCGACTCAGCTGGTCATCGCCGCACCCGGAAGTCAATAAATCTCAAAGTTATGCTATAGCTAATTGGGTGGAGGATTTTGGAGAGCACAAGGTTGCTCAGAGCTTTGGGAACAGGTTTGTTGATGATGGGTTCATTGAGAATACAGTAAGCTGCTTTTTTTAATAGATTCCATTGAAATTTGAGAGAGAAAAGAGCTAACGTTTTGAGTCCGATGACTCTTTGTCAAAGCTTTGACAAACAGTCATTGGACTCGAAACATTAGCTCTTTTCTCTTCCTACAGATGCTGCCAGACCTCCTGCGATTTTCCAGCATTTTCGTTTCAGATTCCAGCATCCGCAGTAATTTGCTTTTATCCATGGAAATTTGAGCTCCCATCCGAGTTTGTGTAACAGAAATGTTGCCTAATTAAATGCAAAATGGAATACTTTATCTGTCATCTATCTACTCTTTGGGGTTTTGTCTTGGCACCAACCATTGTGTTTATTATCATAGTGGATTAAAAGGCCACCGTAGAATATTTAGTAGGTTAGCATGCTTCATGGGCATATAGCTTGAAAACCACCAGGTGGATGAGCACCATTGAGTGTGGAAATGTTTTAAAAGGCTGCCACAGAATGCATTCTTTAAAACTGCAATTTTTTTCCTCCTCTTTCCCCCCCCCCCCCCCCCCCCCCCCCCCTTTCTGCAGGAAGCTTCTCATCTTATTCAGATACTGCTTGCGTTACAGCCTCCGTTAAACATTGATGGTCGGACCATTAATGTTGATTTTGCCAAATCTTTAAAGAAGTAGGTTGTCTCCATTTTAAGTTTGGCTAGACTATTGCGTTCAATGTACCTGCTGGGCTTTAAAATATCTTGCATTCTAACACTTTTTATATCGTGCAGCTCCTTAGCATCATCCCTCAGTTTTTTGGTATGTGGTGGGCTATCCCAAACCCTTCCAATGATGTCACTTTGAACTGATTGACCATTAACTTGACACAAAGTCAACTCTAATTTTGTTTTTCGCTTTCCCATATTGTTTTATAATCTATGCTTGAAGCATGACTCCATGGACACTGTACATAGCAAGTATAAGGTTTATAATTTATCCATTCTGGTTGGTACTAGTCCAGAAGTGTGGCTACAGTGGAGACCTCAACTGACTGGCAAATATTATGTTCCCATTTAGTAATGCCACATACTGCTGCAGTGTGCTGTGCTTCCTTGTTTTGATTACACCCACCTACTACCCCAGTATTCACTAGTTATTTACTCCCTGTTTATAATTGTCTCAGTTTTAAAAAATCATGAAATAGCCACAAGAATTTTGATCGAGTGTTGCAAATTTCCAGGCTAACATGGTTTAAAGTGTAAAAGGGTGCAAGTGACATTGTTGCACCTTAAGAAATTAGCTGTGGGCATTGTGCACAGGCTTTTCCATCTTTCTAAGTCAAATATAAACTAATTTCTCCTGTATTCATTCTGAAGCCCTCAACAATCCACAATTAACTGTTTATCTTAGGGACCATATCCTTTCTGATGGTAATAAGATCAGTTCGTCAACTGTTGCGATCACAGCAATAGCTGCAGCCCAGTGGTCGTCAAGCCAGGTAACAACTTTTTAATGTGGTTTCCCTGTGTGAATCTGCACTGCTCATTTAGTAAATTATTGTGACGACAACAGCTCATGTATTTTTAGTTTGATTTACACTAGCTCACTTAAGTCTGTGCTCTTGGTCTGTTAATATTTATGACTTGCATTATGTGGGTAGAATTTTCATACATTCGTCATAAATGTGGACTGGATTAAAGAACTATAGGCGGCATCTTTTCCAGTTTCACCTGCTTTTCTGCTGAGTTCCGACCCTGTTGTGATATAACTGGACGGGAAGATTCCAGATAACGTGTGGAAAACAGAGTTACCGGACCGCTAATTAATTCTAACAACAAGATAAAAACATTTATTAAACATGACAATACTCCTTTCTCTCTCTCTCTTCTCTTCTCTTCCCCCCCCCCCCCCTCTCCCAGTTTAACAAATAACACAGATTTATAGATGAACATGGATTACAAATTTCATCTTGGCTACAACGGTCTCATTAACAAAAAGTCCCATTTAAGCAACCGAGATGATTGTGGTCAAATGCATACTCCGCTCTGAACCCAAGTTACTGTCTATGGATTTCTCCTCCTAGATGATTGTCACGTGAGAGTTTCCAAACTCCAATCCAAAGAACACACTTTAAAATCTTCTCTTAGCAGTTTGCACTCTGAAATTCAGACCTGGTTTTCCCAATGACACTTTTAAATAAATCTTCTCTATTTTTGACAGCTATACCAACTCCATTAGGATTTCTTTGTTTTGAATATTGTGCAAACTGCTCAAAATTGCTTTAATTCTCGATTTTCAGACTGCATTAAAATGATATTAATATAATCTTTTATTGTCACAAGTAGGCTTTCATGAACACTGCAATGAAGTTACTGTGAAAAGCCCCTAGTCGCCACATTCCGGCACGTGTTCAGGTACACAGGGAGAATTCTCAGCAGGTATGGGAATTGAACCCAAGCCGCTTGCCTTGGTCTGCCTAGACCACCAAGCTAAACCAGCTCTACCATTTAAATGTTTTGTGCCCAATTTTTTCCCCCACAAATTAAGGGGCAATTTGGCATGACCAATCCACCTACCCTGCACACCTTTGAATTGTGGGAGTAAGACCCACTCAGACATGGGAAGAATATGCAAACTCCACACGGACAGTGACCTGGTGCCAGGATCAAACCCAAGTCCTCAGTGCTGTGATGCAGCAGTTCTAACCACTGCCATGCAATAACTAGATTTAGTCTTCCTTGAATTTTTCTGAACAATACATTGGTCCATGTTCTCAACTTCAGGTGACTTAATCATTCTTTCTGTTCCAATGCCCTGGTTTCTGGATTGTATCTTGTTCCTTAGGAAGCTTGCATCTTTGCAGCTACCCAGACCTGTCTAGCTTCTGGCAGAGTTGAGAGCTGTTCGCTCAGCAAAATCTAAAAGCTTCTCCACTGTACAAGGCCCAAGTTGCTCAGCAACACCCACATTCTTATTTCTTATATCTATTCTTCATGACATTGCCTTCCCAAAGCATAATAGAGACACAGTTGGAACTCAACAAATCTCCACAGATACAAACACCTTTGTCCAGCATGAATCTAACGATGTGTTTTTCTATTCCAGGCACAGAAACATTTAAATTAAACCCACTTAATACTATACCTTCTAATTTTACCAATACAAATATAAATCCCTTAAAACTAACTTTATTTTCATAACCTATACTGAAGATGTAGTTCCAAGGGCACAGTACCCTTTCATTTTGTGGCCACATGGTTGTGCATGTGTGATCACCACCGGATACCATCAGCCTATTCATCTGTCGAGGTTTACTTCAGCTTCACCTGATCCGCTTCTCATCTTGATCGATAAGTGACAGGATAATGGATGGGAATTAAATATTGACTTTTTTCACCCAAAGATTTTTTTTATTAATTGTTGCAGGTGCAGCAAGGATCAGAAGATGGAAACATTGACTACAGCTATTTCCAGCCTGGACAGGATGGCTACAATCAATATGATCAAGTATGTACAAGAAGAGGAGATATTGAAATGTCCTAATTCTAGGCTTTTTGAGGCTAATGTAAAATTTCTGTATGGCTTCAGTAGTGAGATATTATAAAAAGTTGTAATAAGTCTGTCCCTTTGCCATTTTGATGATTTGCGTCCCATGCAAAACAGCTCTTTTTGTGCAGTGTTTCACACCTCGTGTTTCAAAATACTTTGTGCAGTGGACAAATATTTTGGGGTGGCAGGACTTTCATTTTCCCTTGGTGTGATCACTGGTACTGAGGACTGCAGTCCTGCTCGAGTATATCACTGAAAACAAACAATTGAGTAAACTGCATGAATGCTATGAAAATATTCTGTGTAGATTTCCTAATTCTACATCAAATTGGTCTCTGCAAATGTAACCAAATGTATTTTCAACGCATGTTGATGGTTGGACATTTCTAAGCTTAATTTACTCTTGAATGGAACAAATTGGGAAATATCAATAGTGGAATTTTCGTAAACCCCAGCCGCTGGATGTATTTCTGTGAAAAAGGTGCAATGGGTGCAATTGCTGCACTGTTAGGGGAGATCAATAATGTCTAGTCAAAGCAAAAGCCATGATGGTTTCATTTTTGTATCATTTAGGTGTCCTATGCACAAGATTATGGACAGCAAAGTGGCTCGGCAGATTCCACTCAACAAGGATTAGCAGTCTACCAGGCTCCCGCAGTAATCTCAGGTGGAACTACTGTTTTTCCCTATCTGCGGAATATTTTATTGATGCCTTTCTATTTACCTGCGCTCTCTGCAACTATGCCCTTGAATGTGCCAGATTAACATTGAGCAACCTTGTTCCTTGTGAGAAATTGCCTAGCCTCTACTTAGTGTGTAATCCACACTGAAATTGGAGAATGGTCTGATTTGATATGGATACAAACTTGAGGCTTACCGCTTTGGAGGAAGAACATTGATACTACACTGTGCTGTCCCATCCATTAAGATTGTTAGTGTTGCAGAGTTGAATAAATGTTGCTGCCCAGACTTTGAGCTCTTTTTGTTTCATATTTACTATTTCTTTTGCTCTTTTTCTCACTAGACCATCTTGCAATTTATTCTTCATTCAATGTATTATCATTTTTTGCTCCATGCAGTATTTCTCGGCGACTTTATTTTTTGATTATTGAATTGCCATTCAGTTCCATTAGCGGGCGGCACGTTAGCACAGTGGTTAACATTGTTGCTTCACACAAAGCCTACTCCCGGATAGATTTTTTTTGTTCTGAGCAGGGCGCTGATCCCGAAAGTGGAGGGAACGGAGTATTCGGCCATAGCCATCTCAGACCACGCCCCGCACTGGGTGGAACCGGAGTTGGGAGAGGAGAGGGACCAACGCCCGCTGTGGCGTTTGGATGTGGGATTACTGGCAGATGAGGTGTGCGGGAGGGTACGGGGGTGCATTGAAAGGTATTTGGAGGCCAATGACAACGGGGAGGTGCAGGTGGGGGTAGTATGGGAGGCGCTGAAGGCGGTGGTCAGGGGAGAGTTAATCTCCATCAGGGCTCACAGGAAGGAGAGAGAGAGAGTGCAGGGAAAGGGAGAGGTTGTTGGTAAGGACTTTCAATGAGGCATGGGACCGTGCCCCCGACAATGTCCGGGGCGATGATCTCTTTGATCCTGAAGCGGGATAAGGACCCACTGCAATGTGGGTCGTATAGGCTGATTTCACTCCTTAATGTGGATGCTAAGTTGCTGGCAAAAGTGCTGGCTACGAGGATTGAGGACTGTGCCCCGGGGGTGTTTCACGAGGACCAGACGGGATTTGTAAAGGGCAGGCAGCTAAACAATGTGCGGAGGCTCCTAAACGTGATTATGCCATCGGTGGAGGGAGAGGCGGAGATAGTGGCAGCTATGGATGCGGAGAAGGCCTTTGACCGAGTAGAGTGGGAGTGCCTCTGGGAATTGTTGCGGAGGTTTGGGTTTGGGGAGGGGTTTATCAGTTGGGTTACGAATCGGCGGAGGTCGGAGTATTTTCGGCTGTATTGAGGGACGAGGCAGGGGTGCCCCCTGTCCCCCCTGTTTGCATTAACAATTGAGCCTTTGGCCATGGCATTAAAGGAGTCCAGGAAATGGAGGGGGGTTGTCCGAGGGGGGAGAGGAGCATCGAGTGTCGCTGTATACGGACGACCTGTTGCTGTATGTGGCAGATCCAGTGGAGGGGATGGTGGAGGTCATGCAGATCCTAAGGGAGTTTGGGGGCTTCTCGGGCTATAAGCTCAATGTAGGGAAAAGTGAGCTCTTCGTGGTGCATCCATGGGACCAAGGAAGAGGGATAGACCTACCGTTGAGGAGGGCAGAAAGGGGCTTTCGGTACTTGGGGATCCAAGTAGCTAGGAGTTGGGGGGCCCTGCATAAACTTAATTTGACGCGGCTGGTGGAGCAGATGGAGGAGGACTTCAAACGATGGGATATGTTGCCACTCTCGCTAGCGGGCAGGGTTCAGTTGATTCAAATGATGGTCCTCCCGAGGTTTTTTTTTGTGTTCCAGTGCCTTCCTATTATGATCACCAAGGCCTTTTTTAAGAGGGTAGGCAGGAGCATTATGGGTTGTGTGGGCAAACAAGACCCCGAGGGTAAGGAGGGGGTTTCTGGAGTGTAGTAGGGACAGAGGAGGGCTGGTGTTGCCGAATCCCGGTGGCTACTATTGGGCAGCCAACGTGCCGATGGTCCGTAAGTGGGTGATGGAGGGAGAGGGGGCGGCATGGAAGAGGTTGGAGATGGTGTCCTGCAAAGGAACGAGCCTGGGGGCGCTGGTGATGGCACCGCTGCCGCTCTCGCCGACAAGGTACACCACGGGTCCGGTGGTGGCGGCAACGCTAAAGATCTGGGGGCAGTGGAGACAACACGGGTGCGATGAGAGCCTTGGTGTGGTCCCCAATCAGAGATAACATTGTTGCTTCACAGCGCCAGCGTTACAGGTTCAATTCCTGCTTGGGTCACTGTCTGTGCGGAGTCTGCACATCCTTCCCATGTCTGCATGGGTTTCCTCTGGGTGCTCCGGTTTCCTCCCAAAAGATGCTTGTTAGGTGAATTGGACATTCTGAATTCTCCTGTGTACCCGAACAGGTGCAGAGTGTGGCAACTTGGGGATTTTCACTGTAACATCATTGAGGTGTTGATGTAAACCTATTTGTGACAATTATAAAGATTATTTATTTATTATCTCCCCCTCCCACTGTGGAAAGTTTTCTCGCTCACTAACAACGCCTGGGCTTGGTTAAAATCTCCCTCCATTAGAATGAAATTGACCATAATCCTGGTTAAGGAAGAGACCTGGACAATGTACTTGCACCTCTGAAATATGTTTGGTCATGTGGGACTGCAGCATTTCTGATAGAGCTTTTGGCCTCCTGTTGATGCAATTGGACAATGCTTAATCACCTAGTTCCTCAGTAGGTTTCTAAATTCACTTTTTCTTCTTGACAGCCCCTCCCACAGTTGCTAAATCTGCAACAATTTCCCAGGATGGTCAGCCCTACCAGTCGCAGACACAATCTGAGGTATGTTAGACGTTTCTTGTATTCTCCTGTTTTATGGGTATTTAAAATTACTGTACACCAGGAAATATAAAAGTACTCTTAAGTTCACTCCATCAATCCCAGAAGTGATTTTGTGATCTCATTCAAACCGCCTTGAAAAATTCTTGTTTTTTAGTGTTTTCAATTTTCCTTCCCTCCAGCCTTCCTTGACCAAAGATTACCCAGTTGCTGCTTTTTATGCATGATGGCATGGATGACTGTGGGAATTTGGCTGTCATATTAGCTGCTCACATCATGGGTGTTGTTGATAGTATTGATTCTGTAACCTTGTTGATACTTTTAAAACTAGGTAAATGTTTTTCAGGCACAGCAAGCAGGTCAGTCGCAGAATGCAGATACCACTCCACCAAATGATTCTTCTGATTCTAAGGATTCAAGTTATCGTGAGTACCTGCCCAGATTTTACTAAGAACTTTGGATTTATTGGAGTACTTTTTATTTAGCTGCTGAGTCATGCTGTTTTTCTGTTCCAGCTGTACCAGATGTGTCCACTTATCAATATGATGAATCATCGGGATTTTACTATGATGCACAGACTGGATTCTACTATGACCCAAATTCCCAGGTACATATATAATATTGAGCAAAGCAGCAAACATTGCTTGAACTGTTCTGATTCCTTGGAACATTGAGACAAATTGGATGACTTGATGAGTGCCACAAAGGCGCAATGGGTTAAAGCAAACACTTCAATGAAATTAACAGCAGCACCTTTCTGAGAAAGCTGCGATTTAATAAATTGACTTAAGATGAAGTTAACATTTTGATTCTGTGGGGCCTAAGTATTTCAGGTTCCCATTACCAGTTTTCAGCTCAAACTGACTATGAAACTAGGTTTAGTGACAGGGATGCGTATCAGCAATAGTGTATACTAAAATACTGCTGCTTATCTGGACATTTTCCCTAATTTTTAAGTTTTTGACATTCTAACTTGTGTGGCACAAGTATGGTTTTAAACTTTGCGGGGTCCCAAGATGCATTGTTAAGATGAAATCCTCAAAGTAAAAGACACGGGTTAGGTTAAACGGCTATTTTCTTTCAAGCAATTAATACTTTGTCACAGAAGTAATTATGTCAACTTGACTATTTTAAGCAGCGCTTACGATTAGTTTGTCGAGGAAATGACTTAACAATCAGTGAAACATTTTGGTATCTAAAATATGACTTTATTTTGAGCATTGAAACAATAGGTTTGACAGCTAAATTTTAAAATATTTGAGATTTGGACTCCAGTGACATTATGTATGGGGAAGACATGGACAAGATGGCTCCCAGGGCCCATCAGTGGAAAAAGTGGCAGAGACAGCCTCTAGGACTCGGACCACTTCACTAACAGCTGAGATGCTTACTAGCACCTTGGCAGCAGAATTTGACAAACACTGATGGGTTGTGTCGGATATCTCCAAGAGGCCTTGGCTACCATTTGTTTAGTTTTGGAGAGGACCAACGAAACTGTAAAGTGGTGACACTATACATCGCATGGAGGTGTTGCCTTGTGTTACACCAACCTTCTCAAATATCCAGACTGGCGCAGGCTTGTGGATTTCACAATTTTCGAGGCATTGTGACCAGATTGCCTCTAAATCTCTGACGGCCAAAGTGAATGACCTGGCGAATCATTCCAGGAGGCAAATATCTAAGTTGTGGGGCTGCCAGAGTGGATAGAAGGCCCAACTTGTGGAGATGTTTGGGAAGATGAGATAGTGGTGGAGGGTAGACTCACTCCCTCCTGATCTGGACCCAGCCCACTAGACACTTCAATAGTCCAAAGATGTGCCCATTAGGTGGATTAACCATGCTAAATTGCCCCTTAGTGTCCTAAAGGTTAGGTGAGATTACTGGGTTACGGGCATAGGGTGGAGGCGTGGGCTTATGTAGAGTGCTCTTTCTGAGGGCCAGTGCAGACTCGGTGGGCCAAATGGCCTCCTTCTGCACTGCAGATTCTAACGAGCCTTGTCCTGGCGAAACACGGTGCGCAATAATCGTGAAATTTCACTGCTTCCAAGGAAAAGAGTGGGTCCTGAGATGGAGCATCGCAACCACAATTGGGAAGGTCAGGCCATCAGGTTTTACTAGGATGTGGGAGGGGAGCTGGCAAAGAAGCCAACGGAGTCCAGTTTGTGGTGGTGTGCCTAGTGCGGCTAAGAGTGGCTTTTGAGGGAAAATACTTTTTTGATGCATCGGGTGAGGCGGATTCTTTTGTGAAGTGTTTTTGAATATTGGGGGCGGGCATGTTGATATGTGGAATTGTCAGGGTTCCTTGTTCATGTTTGCATTTTTCTGTTCTTGTTTGGGTTGACTGTTTTGCAAGTTGGACTTGGATGATGGGGTGTTTAGTTTTAGATGGGGTTTTGTTCCATTCTAATTGTTGTGATAATATATAAAACTCCCTGTTGGAGTACTATTTTGTTCAAGGCGTTTTTATACCTTGTGTCTTTTTCGTCTTCACTCCAAGTGGGACCTTCTCTGCTAGCTGAAGAGTTAGCTAATGAGAGTGGTGCTGAGGGGTTGACTGCAGCTCATTTTAGATAATCTTTGTGTTTTTAGGGTGACATTTATTAGGAGTCGGCTTTAGTTTGTGTTCCCTGTACCGTTTTATGTATGCATATTTGGATGCAGTAATGTCGGAGGACGGCGAGTGGGAGGGGGCTGGGGGCAGGGGTAGTTTGCTGCTGGTGGATGCAGATTTCACTTTGTTTAATCTTGTTAATGGGTTAGGTGGCCATCTTGGATGGGCCTGATTGCTCTACCTTCTATGTACCTGTTGGGTAATCCGTCTTGGTGGAAATGTTTGACTCCAGATCGAGGAGGGTTGAGATACTCTCAATTCGTTTGGTCACCTGGAATGTCAAGAGTTGAATGGCCCAGTGAAAATGTTGAGGTTATTTGCCCACAGATGTGGTGTTTCTGCAAGAGGCTAATTTGTAGGTCAGAGACCAGGCATGGTTGCGGAAGGGGTGGGTGGGGCACATTTTAAAAATTCAGGCTTTGATGGTAGAGCCTGGTGTGTAGCAATTTTTAAACAATAAAAGGGTTCTGTTTTCTGCTGTAAAGATCTTGGCTGACTCCAATGGTAGGCATGTTATTATCTGTGAATCTTTGGCGGGCACCTCGGTGGTCCTGGTTTAATGGCCATGCTCCAAACTGGGACAACAACGGATTTTATTAATAAGCTGCTGTCCTCCATCTTTGATTCGGATTTGCTTCAGCTTATTTTGGGGAGCTGACTTAAACTGTTCTGGTCCCCAGCCAGGGTGGATCAACCAAGGCCCAAATCTCCTGACTCCCATCAAGGGTGGCCAGGGTGATGTTGGATTTCATGGAACAGATTTTTTTTGGTGGGGGGGTTGCACCCAGGTGATAAAATATTTTTTTCTTCTCCCATGTGCACCAGGTATACTCGTGAATCGACTTTTGTGGTGGATGGGGGTTTCCTAGCTTTGGTGGAGGGGGGAGCGGGTTACTCTGCGATTTGTGATTTCCGACCATGCTCCACATTTACATTTTGTTGATTTGACTCGAGTCCGGTCCCTCCCAGCGTCACCATGGAGATTAGATATGCATTATTAATGGACAAGATATTTTGTGAATGCATATCCACCGCCATTGGGGATTATATTAAATTTATTAAAAGTGAGTCTAATACCCCTTCAAGCTGTGGGAAGGCCTTAAGGTGGTTACCGGGGAGATACTTTCCTCCAAAGTGCACATGGAAAAGACAGGGCGAAGCGGCAGAAGCTGGTGGACTCCACCCTTGATTTGAGGTTGACCACCAGTACTCCTTTCCGCCCCCGAGTTATTGGCAAACAGGAAAAAGCTGCAGACGCAATTTGAATTTTCAACTGATCAGACGGTTGGCCAGCTGTGAGGTTTGGGGGGTGTATTTTATGAACACTGGGAGAATGTCAGCCGCCTCAGCTCACTGGCTTTCTGCAAGATTGCGCTGGTCCAGGACTAAGAGTAGATTCTGCCCCGTCTCCGTCAATGTGGCTTTGAAACATTTTATTGGGATCTCTCGATCTGAGCCTCCGTTGGAGAGTTTGGCCATGATAGATTTTTTGGGATGGTTTGTCCACCCCAGTGTTGGAGAGAGGCGTGAAGAGTTGGACCCAGAGGAAATTAGGAAATGCATTGGTTCCTGGCCTCATGGCTCCCCCAGTGAGTTTTAGAAGAAGTTTGGGGAGCCTCTAAATTTAGATATGTTTAGCGACTCCTTGTCCATTACCCTCACGCAGACCTCTATTTCCTTAATGGAACGATGAGGACCCTACAGAGTGTGCGTCGTACCAACCTATTTCACTTCTAAATGCGGACACTAAGTTACTTGCAAACGTGCTGGCACTCTGGTTGGAGCCCTGCCTCCCAGAGGTGATCTTGGAGGTCCAGACAGGCTTCGTCAAGGGTCGGCAATTGTCAGCCAATATACTTTGTCTATTAAATGTTGTCCCCTTTCCCTTTATCGGTGTCCGGACCAGCAGTGATTGTTTCCCGAGACGCTGAAAAGGTGTTTGATAGGGTGAAGTGGGGATGTCTCTTTGAAATTCTTGAGAGGTTTGGATTTGGACAAACATTTATGTCCTGGACACTGCTAGTGTCCGCAAATTCAACTTGCTGCTGAATAGGGCACGATGCAGTGATGTCCATTGTCTCCGCTCCAGTTTTCTCTGGCAATAGAACGACTTGCCATAGTGCTGAGGTCTTCCAGTAAGTGGAGGAGGATCAATTGGGAGGGGTGGATCATTTTGTGTCCTTGTACACGGATGACCTTCTTTATATTACAGACACAGCATCCACTATGGATGAGATAATTAAGCTGCTTGGGAGCTTTGGCACCTTTTCTGGGTATAAATCCTATCAGCGGAGCCTGCACTATTGAACGAGGTAACGGTGAAATGGTAGGGTGAACTGGGTCCCGTTCTGGATGATGTATGGAACAAGGCTCTTCACAGGGTCAACTCCACATCCTCATGTGCTCGACTTGGTCAGATCCAATTTACAGGGTCATCTGATCAGGGCGAGGATGAGCGGATTTTTCTCTGGTGGAGGACAGGTGAGAGCATAGTTCTCGGGTGCCGACTAACCATACTCATGTTCTGGCCTTGTTCCAAGTTCATAAGCCTTTGGGGTTTTTTCTTCACCATGTCAGAGATACTTCGATCTGGAGCCATGTTCGCTGATGGCATTGTTTGGGTATCAGTCTCGCCGGTGGTGCAGACGGGGGTGAAGGCAGGTGTCCTCGCCTTTGCGTTATTAATAGTCCGGAGATGAGTACTGCTTGGGTGGAGGTCGGGAGGTCGCCGCCTCTGCTTAGTTGGGTGACCTCATAATTCTTGCATTTGGAGAAGGTCAAGCACACCATTAGGGGGTCGGTAGAAAGGTTCCACCTAAGAGGGCAACCATTTGTTTCCTTTTTTAAAGAACTAGTCGCTTGTTTATTAGGGGGGGGGGGGTTAAGTTAATTTGTACTTTTGATTGTCGAGCTCTTTGATATTGTAATTTGGGTTAATTTTATAGTGTGTTTACAATAAAAAAATATTCAATAAGCATATTTCAAATATATATTTGAGATTTCAGATTTGAAAAATTAGATTAATTTCGTCACGTGATATTATACCTTTTTATTCATTCATGGAATGTGTGTTGCTGACGTCAGCATTTGTTACCCTTTAATTGCTACAGTCCATATGTTGTAAAATACACTCTGCTGTTGGAATAGTAGTTGCGGGGCATTGATTATGGCTCCCAAGTCTGAATGGCATGTGACTCGGAGGAGATCTTGCAGGAAGTGGTATTCCCATGCACCTGCTGCTCTTGTCCTTGGGAGGTGCTGTCAGAGGAGACTTAGATAGTTGCTGCAATGCATCTTGCGGATGGTACATACTGCCACAGTGTGTCTATGTTGGATGGGTTGTCTTGTTCTGGATGATATTGTGTTTTGAGAATGTATTGGAGCTGCACTCATCCAGGCAATTGGAAAGTATTCCTTCACGTTCCTGGCTTCTGTCTTGTCAGTGGGAGTCAGGAGGTGAATTACTCACTGCAGAATTCCCAACCTCTGGTCTGCTCTTGTATCCATAGTATTTATCTGGCTGGTTCAGTTCAGTTTTTGGTTACTAACCCCACGATCTTGATGGTGGGGGATTCAGCAATGTCATGGTGGTTAGATTCTCTCTGGAAATAGGACAGCACAGTGGGTAGCACTGTTGCTTCACAGCTCCAGGGTCCCTGGTTCGATTCCCAGCTTGGGTCACTGTCTGTGTGAAGTCTGCATGTTCTCTCCGTGTCTGGGTTTCTTCTGGGTGCTCCGGTTTCCTCCCACAAGTCCCAAAAGACGTGCTGTTATGTAATTTGGGCATTCCGAATTATTCCTGTGTACCCGAACAGGTGCCAGAATGTGACGACTAAAGTAAAAACAGTTTATTATGTCAGAATTCTGGGAGGGAAGGTCTCAGACTCCGCAGCCTTTGACAGCCCCTTCTCTCACTTGAGCTAAAGCTCACACGGGTTAATATACAGATTCAAGGGGCGGCATTAGTTGTTTCTCATTTACATACAATCAATCAACTATATTCACGTCACACTTATTACATGCAGTCAATCATCACATATTTGGTTGAAGTGGGTGTTGTCTTACCCGCCCCTAACTTCATACAGAAGTCATTCAAAACTAACCTAATAACGTGTCCTGTCTACAGCTGTAGACCTTGATCTTATCAAGCATACATTGCATGTCTTGTTTTGTGAAGCTGTTAGGACACTCCCTATACATGTCTCATGAGACAGTTTACAGGGAATGTGGCTTGCTCAGCCATTTTGTGTCATTAATATCACAAAATAGCTAACAGCCATTTTGTCTTTTCTGATATTAACAGCATTGTGTATACACTATCCATTTCTACAAATTGCCTCTTTTAAACGGGCATCTAAGCCAATGAGTACCTTTTGTTTCATCAGAACTATTCAAAAGTAATATAGGAGCACAAATGTAGTTACAGGGCCACCTATAATTTATATCATAGTCCAGTATCTCAAAATGCCCTCCAACAGAAACCAAATAAGAACAAATTGGTCACTGGGATCATTCACCTGGCTTAAACCTTTCCACCTGATATAAAATCCAAGTCAAGTGACACCACCCCTCTGAATTGGTAATTATTGTTCAGCTCAAACTGATTCTACGGTGAACAAAATTTTAAAATAACCCAGTTAAATGATTAAATGTAACACTGAATCAATGATTAGATAATGTAGGCAGTAACGTATTTGTAAAATATTTTCTTGTTTCAGTACTATTACAATGCACAGACTCAGCAGTACATGTATTGGGATGGAGAGAAAGAAACCTATTTGCCTGCTCCAGATCAAACTGCACAGCAGAACAAATCAAACCCCGGGACTAAAAGCAAAGAGGGAAAAGAGAAGAAGGAAAAGCCAAAGAGCAGGACAGCACAACAGGTTAGAATTTTGTGAGCAGCTTATGAACACTAATGAATTTGTTTCTCCCTCCCTCAATTATTCATTGCTGCTGCAACACATTAATTGTTTTTGCACCGTGGAAATTTTACTGGGATGTACCGGAAGGTGATGAATGAGTACTACCAGAGTTTACTTTGGTTACTTCTCCTTGTGGGGAATTCCTAGCCCTCTGCTTCGTGCTAAAACCCTGTGAGAATTTCTGTACATGCTAGTTCGACATTTAAAAAAACCTGCCCTTTGGGCATTGATAGCGTGCTGCCCTTGTATTTGATGGATATGTGGAAGCTAAAGATAGCATGTCAATGAACAGTTTTTTTTCCCCTTTCACCTGTAGATTGCCAAAGACATGGAGCGATGGGCTAAGAGTCTGAACAAACAGAAAGATAATGTCAAAACCGCCTTGCAGATGATTGCATCTAAAGAAGAAGAGAGGAGAGAATCTGCAGCAGCTGATGCAGGATTTGCTTTGTTTGAGAAAAGGGTACGATTGTGGAATTCAAAAGTTGGATGCATTTCTTTTGTTGCGGGAATGGGGTGAGGGAGGATGCCTGGATCTAAGGGAGTGCAGAAAGAGCTGAAGGTGGATAAGGAAAGTAAAGAGGGTGAATGAGGACCGAATCTCAAAAAAAAAAAAGGTTTTCTGCAAATGCAAAAAATAAAATTGTGATGTGGGACCCCCTGAGAGAAGAGTCACTTAGATAACAAACTCAAGGGCCAGTACTTTGCTTCTGTTTACAAAAAGGAAACTGAGTAGATAAATCCTGGATTGGTTTAAATTTTGAGATTAGAAATGCCACAATAAGAAGACAATATGCAATTAAAGATGACAAATTACTGGGTTCTCATAGGATTATATGTATATTATGATGGAAATTGGGGAATAAATAATACAAATTCTGTTTTGAGTTCTATTGTAATACCCATTTTCAAACACACTGCCAAACTGGGTGATAAGAGGTCAGTTAGTTTAAAGGCTACAACATTACCCCACCATAGATAATAGTAATCGCTTATTGTCACATGTTGGCTTCAATAAAGTTACTGTGAAAGGCCCCTAGTCGCCACATTCCGGCGCCTGTTCGGGGGGGGGCGGTACGGGAATTGAGCCCACGCTGCTGCCTTGTTCTGCATTACAAGCCAGCTGTTTAGCCCACTGTGCTAAACCAGCCCATTAACCAGATGTTAATGAAGGGGTGGCACAGTGGTTAGCACTGCAGCCTACAGCGCTGAGGACCCGGGTTCGAATCCCGGCCCTGGGCCACTGTCTGGAGTTTGAACATTCTCCCCTGTCGGTTTCACCCCCACAACCCAAAAATGTGCAGGTTAAGTGGATTGGCCACACTAAATTGCCCCTTAATTGGAAGAAAATAATAATTGGGTACTCTAATGTTTTTTTTAAAAAGTAGTTGCTAACGACGGAGTTGCTCAATATCCGGATTGGAAGGGGGGTGGAGTGGAGGGAGGAGAAGAGATGCAGCAGAAATTGGTGATTTCAGAAAAGGGTGGTTAGAAGCCTTGATAGTTTGATGAACCAATGGATATGAGGGTAATGAGTGGGCGTGTACACTGACTTTCAGAAAGCCTTTGAAAAATTATTGTACTGGAGAATGAGTTGTGAAATTAGGGACAGGGTAGCAGGGTTTGCCTTTTTCTGCTGTTCACTGCATCAATCATTGAGTATAGATCTAAGACAGTGGTGCCTAGATTTGTGGATTACAAACGAGAGGCATAATATAATGACCAATACAGAGGACTGAAGAAACATTAAGGAGATATTGATAAGATGGTGGAGTGGACATGAGTGGTAAATGTCATTCAGTGTACTAAATGTGAGGTAGTATGTTTTTTTATTTATTATGGGGCAAGACTAGATGGTCTGGGAGAGCAGATGGTTTTAGGGGTAATGGGGCTGACAAGCCATTAAAAGCAGTACCTCGTAGAGCAGACCATAAGACGGTAATGGAATACTTTGTTTTATGGTAAGGCATACAGAATTAGAGATATAATTGTGAATTTGTGCAACCAGAATGTTGGGACAATGGAGAGAAAGCAATGCGGATTCACTAAAGTGCTACCTGCTCTGAGAGAGTGCAAAGAAAAACGTGCATTCAGCTGTCTTTGCTAGGGCAGAGGGCCTTACATAAAGATGTTTTTTTAAATGAAGATATATGACAAAGATAAAACAGTGCTATGTCAGTGGTTGAAGAACCTAAAATGAGGGGACACGTGAGATTTAGGACGGAGAGACACCCTATTTGTATTGTAATTCTTAGTAGTCCACTGAGGGTTCCTAGTGGCTGATGGTAAGTACTTCATCGCTAAAGAACTTGCTGCAAAAGGCTGCAACTTTGTTGCACAGCCAGATTGTGTCCTAAAATATCCATCATTCCTGCCTTCAATTCTCTCCTCAATATTCTTCAAAGCTGCAATAATTTAATGGGTATTAAACTCATCTGTTACAGGGGATGATGGAACGGCAGCCAATGGTACTAGAACCTTTCAGTGGTTTAGTGGAGCACCTACGAGATGATGATGAAAGTCCATTAAAGGTTTGAATGTCTTCAAGTCTCAGTTGCTTTCTCCTTTTTTAAACCATCAGTTTAGCTGTCTGAGGTGACTGTCTGACGACCATTTAATTGCCCTTCACTGGTGCAAATTCTGCTAAGTGATGCATATCTTTGGAATATGGGGCGGCATGTGATGCAGTGGTTAGCACTGGGACTGCGGCGCTGAGGACCCAGGTTCGAATCCCGATTCAGAGTCACGTCCGTGTGGAGTTTGCACATTCTCCCCTTGTCTGCGTGGGTTTCATCCCCACAACCTAAAGATGTGCAGTTTAGTTGGATTGGCCACACTAAATTGCTCCTTAATTGGGAAAAATAAGTAATTGGGGACTCTAAATTTATTTTTTTAAGAAATCTTTGGAACAGGGTAATGCCTCATGATTTTTATCCTTTGTGACGGTGGTCATTGAAAGGTACCAGAAATACAAACTTTGTTGGAGGACAACCATGACCACTCTGTGATCCATTTGAAGCCAGCTGAAATTTGAAATTTTGACCCGAAGGTAGAAATGGAACTGGAATTGTATAAAACAACAGTTTGAAAGATCATTATTTTTCCTTTGTATACCATAGCTTGCTACATTGATGTATGCCATTTTGCTGAGTTGCGATTTCCTCAACCCGTAAACTCCACCTGAACTATTAAAGCCAACTCCACTTTCTCAGTTTGCATATGAGAATATACAAAACCGGTGAGTGGCACGATGGTGCAGTGGCTAGCACTGCTGCCTCACAGTGCCAAGGACCCGGGTTCGATCCTGGCACCAGGTCACTGTCCGTGTTGAGTTTGCACATTCTCCCCGTGTCTGTGTGGGTCTCACCCCCACAACCCAAAGATGTGCAGGCCAGTTGTATTGGCCACACTAAATTACCCCTTAATTGGGAAAAAAAAAGAATTGGGTACATTAAATAACATATTTTAATGGAGAATATACAAAACCATAATGAAATTAGATGACAAATAAATCATTAAGTGCAGGTGGATTTGGTTAATCATTCCGGTTTATGCAATTGGGAGGTTTTTTTTGTATCTCATCTCAATGAAAGTTTTTTTTTTTTTTTTTTTTTTTATAAATGTTTTATTGAAAATTTTTTCCCAAACAACAATTTTTCCCCTCTTACAAAGCAAACGCAACAATAACAATACAGAAATTTTAAACAATACACAAGTAACAAAACCCCTTTATCTTTGACCTAAACTAAACCCCCCCTCCCCCCCCCCCCTCCCCCTGGGTTGCTGCTGCTGGTCATCTGTCTTCCCTCTAACGTTCCCCTAGGTAGTCGAGAAATGGCTGCCACCGCCTGGTGAACCCTTGAGCCGATCCTCTCAGGGCAAACTTTATCTGCTCCAGTTTAATGAACCCCGCCATATCATTTACCCAGGCCTCCAGTCCGGGGGGTTTCGCCTCCTTCCACATGAGTAGGATCCTGCGCCGGGCTACTAGGGACGCAAAGGCCACAACGTCGGCCTCTTTCGCCTCCTGCACTCCCGACTCTTCCGCAACTCCAAATAGAGCTAACCCCCAGCCTGGTTTGACCCGGGCCTTCACCACCCGCGAAATCACTCCCGTCACTCCCTTCCAATACCCTTCCAGTGCCGGGCATGCCCAAAACATATGTGCGTGGTTTGCCGGGCTCCCGCCACACCTCCCACATTTGTCCTCCACTCCAAAGAACCTGCTCAATCTTGCTCCCGTTATGTGTGCTCTATGTAGCACCTTAAATTGAATCAGGCTAAGCCTGGCGCATGAGGAAGAGGAATTTACCCTGCTTAGGGCATCAGCCCACATACCCTCCTCTATCTCCTCCCCTAGTTCTTCTTCCCACTTTCCTTTTAGTTCGCCCACCGACTCCTCCCCCTCTTCCCTCATCTCTCGGTAAATCTCTGACACCTTGCCCTCTCCGACCCACACCCCTGAAAGCACCCTGTCCTGTATCCCCTGTGTCGGGAGCAATGGAAATTCCCTCACCTGTTGTCTAGTAAATGCCCTCACCTGCATATATCTCAAGAAATTTCCCCGGGGCAACTTATACTTTTCCTCCAATGCTCCCAAGCTCGCAAAAGTCCCATCTATAAATAAATCTCCCACCCTCCTAATTCCCAACTGGAACCAGCTCTGAAATCCTCCATCCATTCTTCCTGGGGCGAACCTATGGTTGTTCCTGATTGGGGACCCCACCAGGGCTCCCCGCACCCCTCTCTGTCGCCTCCACTGTCCCCAGATATTCAATGTTGCCGCCACCACCGGGTTCGTGGTAAACTTTTTAGGTGAGATCGGTAGCGGCGCCGTCACCAGCGCCTCTAAACTCGTCCCTTTACAGGACTTTCTCTCCAGTCTTTCCCACGCCGCTCCCTCACCCTCCATCATCCATTTACGTATCATTGCCACATTGGCGGCCCAATAGTAATCGCCCAAGTTCGGTAGTGCCAATCCTCCTCTGTCCCTACTACGCTGAAGGAACCCCCTCCTTACTCTCGGAACTTTCCCTGCCCACACGAAGCTCGTGATGCTCCTGTCTATTTTATTAAAAAAGGTCTTCGTGATTAGTATAGGGAGACATTGAAATACAAATAAGAACCTCGGGAGGACCATCATCTTAATTGCTTGCACCCTGCCCGCCAGCGATAGAGGCTGCATGTCCCACCTCTTGAAGTCCTCCTCCATTTGTTCTACCAACCGTGTCAGATTAAGTCTGTGCAAGGTTCCCCAGCTCCTAGCGATCTGAATCCCCAGGTATCGGAAGTTTCTTTCCACTTTCCTTAGAGGCAAGCCTTCTATCTCTCTACTCTGGTCCCCTGGATGTATCACAAATAATTCACTCTTCCCCATGTTTAGCCTATACCCCGAGAAATCCCCGAACCCCCTCAAAATTCGCATAACCTCTATCATTCCCCCCGCTGGGTCCGACACGTATAACAATAGGTCATCCGCATATAACGAGACTCGGTGTTCTTCTCCCCCTCTAATCACCCCTCTCCATTTCCTGGAGTCTCTCAACGCCATGGCCAGAGGTTCAATTGCCAACGCGAACAACAATGGAGACAGCGGGCATCCCTGTCTTGTTCCCCTATATAGTCGGAAATACTCCGATCTATGTCGACCTGTAACTACGCTTGCCGTTGGAGCCCCATAAAGAAGTCTAACCCAGCTAATAAACCCGTTCCCAAACCCAAACCTCCTTAACACTTCCCATAAATACTCCCACTCCACCCTATCAAATGCCTTCTCTGCGTCCATTGCCGCCACTATCTCTGCCTCCCCCTCCACTGGGGGCATCATTATCACCCCTAATAGTCGTCGCACGTTAACATTCAGTTGTCTCCCTTTTACGAACCCTGTCTGGTCTTCGTGCACCACCCCCGGGACACAGTCCTCTATCCTCGATGCCAGTACCTTTGCCAACAATTTGGCGTCCACGTTCAACAATGAAATGGGTCTATAGGACCCGCACTGCAACGGATCTTTATCCCTCTTCAAAATTAACGATATCGTCGCCTCCGACATCGTCGGGGGTAGAGTCCCCCCTTTCCTGGCCTCATTGAACGTCCTCACCATCAACGGGGCCAACAAGTCCACATATTTTCTGTAATACTCCACCGGGAACCCGTCTGGTCCTGGGGCCTTCCCTGCTTGCATGCTTCCCAGTCCCTTAATAACCTCGTCCACCCCAATCGGTGCCCCCAGGCCTACCACCCCCCGCTCCTCCACTTTCGGGAACCTCAATTGGTCCAGGAACTGCCGCATCCCCTCCTCTCCCTCTGGGGGTTGAGACCTATACAGTTCCTCATAGAAGGTCTTGAACACCTCATTTATCTTTCCTGCCCTTCGCACCGTGTCTCCCCTTTCGTCTCTAATTCCTCCTATTTCCCTCGCTGCTGCCCTCTTTCGCAATTGATGAGCCAACAGGCGACTCGCCTTTTCCCCATATTCATACCTCCTCCCCTGTGCCTTCCTCCACAGTACCTCCGCCTTTCTGGTGGTCAGAAGGTCAAATTCCGTCTGGAGTCGTCTCCTCTCCCTGTACAATTCCTCCTCCGGGGTCTCTGCAAATTCCCTATCCACCCTTAAAATCTCCCCCAGTAATCTTTCCCTTTCCTTGGCCTCTGTTTTCCTTTTGTGGGCCCCAATGGAGATCAGCTCTCCTCTGACCACCGCTTTTAGTGCTTCCCATACCACTCCCACAGGGACCTCGCCGTCGTCATTGACCTCCAGGTATCTCTCAATACACCCCCGCACTCTTGCACACACTCCCTCATCCGCCATCAGTCCCACATCTAATCGCCAGAGTGTTCTCTGCTCCCTTTCCTCTCCTAATTCCAGGTCCACCCAATGTGGGGCATGATCCGAAACCGCTATGGCTGAGTACTCAGCTTCTTCCACCCTAGAGATCAACGACCTTCCCAAAACAAAAAAATCTATCCGGGAGTACACTTTATGGACATGGGAGAAGAAGGAATACTCCCTAGCCCTAGGTCTAAGAAATCGCCATGGATCCACTCCCCCCATTTGGTCCATAAACCCCTTAAGTACCTTGGCCGCTGCCGGCCTTCTTCCGGTCCTTGAGCTGGATCTATCTAGCCCCGGGTCCAGCACCGTATTAAAGTCCCCTCCTAAAATCAAGTTTCCTACCTCCAGGTCCGGTATACGCCCCAGCATCCGTCTCATAAATCCCGCATCGTCCCAGTTTGGGGCATACACGTTAACCAACACGACCTCCATTCCCTCCAGCCTGCCACTCACCATTACATATCTACCTCCGCTATCTGCTACGATGTTCTTTGCTTCAAATGCGACCTGTTTCCCCACCAAAATGGCCACCCCTCTATTCTTTGCGTCCAGTCCTGAGTGGAACACCTGTCCCACCCATCCTTTCCTTAGCCTAACTTGGTCCGCCACCTTTAGGTGCGTCTCTTGGAGCATAACCACGTCTGCCCTTAGTCCTTTCAAATGCGCGAGCACTCGGGCCCTTTTTATCGGTCCGTTCAGGCCTCTCACGTTCCACGTGATCAGCCTCACTAGGGGGCTACCTGCCCCCCTCCCGTGTCGACTAGCCATTACCTTCTCTAGGCCAGTCCCATATCCCGCCTCCGCGCTCCCGCTCGCTCCCCCAGCGTCGCACACCATCCCCGCCCACCCACTCTTTAGCCATTTCCTTTTGGATTTCCGCAGCAGCAACCCAGTTGTCCCCCCCCCCCTTCTCCCTCCCTCCTCCCCTCCCCGCTAGATCTCTTTCTAGCTTGATTGCTCCCCCCATATTACTTCCGTAAGTCAGCTGACTTCAACTGACCCCGGCTACTCCTGCTCACTCCTCGACCCCCCCCATGTGGGGAACTCCCATCCGCCTTGCGCCTGTCTTCCCGCCTTATTCTTTCTGGTGCGGGAACATCCCTTTACCTGACCCGCCTCTTATGGCGCAGCTCCCTTTCCCCTCCCCCTCCCCTTCCCCATTCTCCAACTATGTCCCGTCTTTCCCCCCTCACCGGCGCCCACATTTCCCCAATGTCTCCCCCCTTCCCTGTTTACTTCTCAATTAACTTCCACCGTAACATTAACAATAACATTTCCTGCAGCATCAGTCCCTCAGTTCCGATCCAATTTCTCTTCTTTGATGAAGGTCCATGCTTCCTCCGCCGTCTCGAAATAATGGTGTCTCTCCTGATACGTGACCCATAGTCTTGCCGGCTGCAGCATCCCGAACTTCACCTTCCTTTTATGCAACACCTCTTTGGCTCGGTTGAAGCTCGCCCTCCTTCTCGCCACCTCCGCACTCCAATCCTGGTATACCCGTACCACTGCATTCTCCCATCTGCTACTCCGCACCTTTTTAGCCCATCTCAGGACCTCTTCTCTATCCTTAAGGCGGTAAAATCGCACGATTATCGCCCTGGGTGGTTCTCCCGCTTTTGGTCTTCTCGCCGGAATCCGATTTGCCCACTCCACCTCCAAGGGGCCCGTAGGGGCCTCAGCACCCATCAGTGAGCTCAGCATCGTACTTGCGTACGCTCCACAGTCCACTCCTTCCACACCCTCAGGGAGACCCAGTATCCGAAGGTTCTTCCTTCGCGCTCCATTTTCTAGGGCTTCGATCCTTTCAGTACACTTTTTATGAAGTGCCTCGTGCGTCTGTGTCTTAACCGCCAGGCCCAGGATCTCGTCCTCAATATCTGTCACCTTCTGCTCCACCACACGGAGCTCTGTCTCCTGGGTCTTTAATGTCTCCTTGAGCCCCTCAATTGCCTGTAGCAACGGGGTCAGCACCTCCCTCTTCAGCAGCTCCACGCACCGTCTCACAATTTCATCCTGCTCAGGCCCCCATGTCGCCTGCGCTTTCTCCGCCGCCATCTTGTACTTCTCTCTTTCTGACCCTTTGGTCGACGATTCCTCGCGCTGCAGCCGCCGCCGCCGGTTTTTTCCTCCTTCGTTTGGGGGGGACTCCCTTCTCATACACCACACACCGGGTTGCGTCGTCGAAAAATTCCCCGTTGGGGCTCTTAAAAGAGCCCGAAGGTCCGTCGGAGCTGGAGCCGCCGAAGCGTGCGGCTAGCTAGGCATCACCGCAACCGGAAGTCCCTTCAGTGGCCTTGATGAGGTCTTTTCACAGTTGTTCCCTCTGCTGCTAGAATTCACCTTTGATACAGGCCCTCAGGTCAGCTTGCAGCTTTAAGCTTGCCCTTCCCCCGCCTGCATGCTGGAAGAGGCCCTGTTTATCCTGTAGTTGCAGCCAAATCTTTCACTGTTTCTGCGTGTGTCTGGCAACCAAGAGACATACCCTTCCTGGGGGACACTGTCGGGGGAATATTGCCGCCTTCTTCCCACACCGGGAAATGTCAAACAAATGCCGTGGGGGCCCTGTAAAAGAGCCCAAAAGTCCGTTCCAAGCAGGAGCTGCCGAATATGCGACCTAGCTCTGCATAGCCGCACCCGGAAGTCGCTGATCTCAATGAAAGTTAACAGTACTTCTGCAATGTTCTTGCCTTCACTTCAATTTCTGCTGTACTTCTGCGCTAATATGAAAGGCTGACATGATAGGCAGAGAAATCAAGGGCCAGAATCAGATAAGGATACAGTAAAAAATATAATGGACGGGACAAGGAACGTTAAAAGGACTAGCCGTAAGATTTTGTACCTGAACACTCGGAGCATTGAAAATAAAATGGATGAATTAGTTACGCAGATAGATATGAAGGGGTATGATATACTTGGGATTATGGAGGCATGGCTCCAAGGTGGGCAGCACGGTAGCATTGTGGATAGCACAATTGCTTCACAGCTCCAGGGTCCCAGGTTCGATTCCGGCTTGGGTCACTGTCTGTGCGGAGTCTGCACATCCTCCCCATGTGTGCGTGGGTTTCCTCCGGGTGCTCCGGTTTCCTTCCACAGTCCAAAGATGTGCAGGTTAGGTGGATTGGCCATGATAAATTGCCCATAGTGTCCAAAATTGCCCTTAGTGTTGGGTGGAGGTGTTGACTTGGGTAGGGTGCCCTTTTCAAGAGCCGGTGCAGACTCGATGGGCCGAACGGCCTCCTTCTGCACTGTAAATTCTATGAAGGTGACCAAGAGCAGCCTTCTCGAAGGTCAACCCACGGAAAGCCACTGGTCCGGATGGGGTACCCGGACGAGCACTCTGGTCTTGCGCGGATCAGCTGGCGGGGGTATTCGCAGACATCCTCAACCTCTCTCTGCAACAATCTGAGGTCCCTATCTGCTTCAAGAAGACGACCATCATCCCTGTACCAAAAAAAAGTCAAGCAGCGTGCCTTAATGACTATCGTCCAGTGGCTCTGACATCCATCATCATGAAGTGCTTCGTAAGGTTAGTCATGGCACGAATCAACTCCAGCCTCCCGGATTGCCTTGATCCACTACAGTTTGCCTACCGCTGCAACAGGTCCACAACAGACGCCATCTCCATGGCCCTGCACTCTACCCTGGAACACCTAGATAATTAAGACACCTATGTCAGACTCTACTTATCAACTACAGCTCAGCCTTCAACACCATTATTCCTACGAAACTCATTTCCAAACTCCTTGGCCTCGGCTCCTCCCTCTGCAACTGGATCCTGAACTTTCTAACCCACAGGCCACAATCAGAAAAGATGGGCAACAACACCTCCTCCACGATCATCCTCAACACCGGTGCCCCACAAAGGCTCTGTCCTCAGCTCCCTACTTATACCCCTTATACACCTAATTCTGTGGCCAAATTCCACATCAACTCGATTTTCAAATTTGCTGATGACACCACCGTAGTGGATCGGATTTCAAACAATGACGAGACAGAGTACAGGAATGAGATAGAGAATCTGGTGAACTGGTACGACGACAATAATCTCTACCTCAATGTGAACAAAACGAAGGAGATTGTCATCGACTTCAGGAACGTAGTGGAGAACATGTATCTGTCTACATCAATGGAAATGCAATAGAAAGGGGTCGAGAGCTTTCAAGTTTTTAGGTGACAGAACACCAACAGCCTGACCTGGTCGTCTCCCTCCCCCCCCCCCCCCCCCCCCCCCCAATGCCGACGCTATAGTTAAGAAAGCCCACCAATGACTACTTTCTCAGAAGACTAAGGAAATTTGGCATGTCAGCTACGACCCTCACCAACTTCTACAGATGCACCATAGAAAGCATTCTCTCTGGTTGTATCACAGCCTGGTATGGAGCCTGCTCTTCCCAAGACCGCAGGAAACTACAAAAGGTTGTGAATGTAGCCCAGTCCATGACTCAAACCAGCCTCCCATCTATTGACTCTATCTTTAATTCCCGCTGCCTCAGAAAGGCAGCCAGTATAATTAAAGACCCCATGCACCCCGGACATACTCTCTTCACCTTCTTCCGTCAGGAAAAAGTACCCAAACTTTGAGGTCACGTACAAACCGACTCAAGAACAACTTCTTCCCTACTGCCATCAGACTTTTGAATGGACCTACCTCGTATTAAGTTGATCCTTTCTCTGCACCTTGCTATGGCTGTTACATTATATTCCGCAGTCTCTCCTTCCTTCCCTATGTATGGTATGCATTGTTTGTACAGCATGCAAGAAACAATACTTTTCACTGTATACTAATACATGTGACAATAATAAATCAAATCAAAGAATGGGAGCTAAACATTGAGGGCTATTAAGCTTTTATGAAGGATGGGCAGAAATGAAAAGGTGGTGGAGTTGCATTGTTGATTAAATCAAGTCTGCTCTGACCCTTTGAAAGAGCCCCATGCTCCCACCCTATCTCCATAACCACGTAACCCTACCTAACGTTTTGGACACTAAAGGGCAATTTAGCATGGCCATCCACCTGAACTGCACATCTTTGGACTGTGGGAATATACCGGAGCACCCAGAGGAAACCCACGCAGATGTGGGGAGAACATGCAAGCTCCACACAAGGTCAGAATTGAACCTGTCCCTGGCACTGAGAGGCAGATGTGCTAGCCACTGTGCCACCCTTGTTGAGGAAAGATATTAGTACAGACAATGTGAAATATGTATGGGACAAGGTAAGAAACACCAAGGGGGGCGGGGGCAGCACGGTGGCAGTGGGTTAGCCCTGCAGCCTCACAGCGCCAAGGTCCCAGGTTCGATCCCGGCTCTGGGTCACTGTCCGTGAGGAGTTTGCACATTCTCTCGGTGTTTGCGTGGGTTTCGCTCCCACAACCCAAAGATGTGCAGGCTAGGTGGATTGGCCATGCTAAATTGCCCCTTAATTGGAATAAATGAATTGGGTACTCTAAATTTAATTTAAAAAAGAAACACCAAGGGAGAAAAACAATCGTAGGGGTGGTATACAGACCACCAAACTGTAGTGGTAATGTTGGGAATAGCAATAGACAGGAAATCAAATGCGTGTGATAAAGGAGCATCTGTGATTATGGGTGACTTCAATCTGCATATAGAATGGGTGAGTCAAATTAGTCACAGTGCAATAGAGGAGGAATTTCTGGAGTGTATATGGGATGGTATTCTGTACCAATACGTTGAGGAACCAACAAGGGATCAAGCCATCTTGGACTGGTATTGTGCAATGAGAGAGGATTAGTTGGCAATCTAGTTGAGAAAACGCCCTTGGGAATGAGTGACCATAATATGCTAGAATTCTTACTCAAGGTGGATAGTAAGGTAGTTAATTCTGAGACCAGGGTCCTGAATCTCAATAAAGGTAGCTATGGTGGTATGAGGCTTAGCTGGCTACAGTGGACTAGGAAACGTTACTAAAAAGGACAGTGGACAGGCAATGGTAGGTATTCAAGGAATGAATAGGTGAACTCTAAATATTCCTATTTGGCGCAAGACTGAAAGGGAACTATGACCCAACCATGGCTTACAAGGGAAATTAGAGATAGTATTAGATTCAAAGCAGAAGCTTACAAATTAGAAAGAAAAAGCAATAGAGCTGAGGATTGGGAACAGTTTAAAATTCAGCAAAGGCGGACCAAGGGATTGACTAAGAGGAGGAAAACACAATATGGAAGAAAGCTAGCGGGGAACATAAAGACTGACTGTAAAGTGAAAAAGATTGACAAAAACAAGTGTAGGTCCCTTCCAGAAACGGGGGAATTCGTAACCGGGGACAAAGAAATGGCTGAGGAACTAATTTTGTACTTTGCTTCTGTCTTCACAAAGGAAGACCTTAATAATGTACTGGAAGTTCTGAGAACTGGAGCTGAAGGACATCAGTATTAGTGGAGAAATGGTTTTGGGGAAACTATGGGGAACAATATGATCAGGGGGTTGGATAGGGTGGACAGTGAGAGCCTTCTCCCGCGGATGGATATGGCTGGCACGAGGGGACATAACTTTAAACTGAGGGGTAATAGATATAGGACCGAGGTCAGAGGTAGGTTCTTTACGCAAAGAGTAGTGAGGCCGTGGAATGCCCTACCTGCTACAGTAGTGAACTCGCCAACATTGAGGGCATTTAAAAGTTTATTGGATAAACATATGGATGATAATGGCATAGTGTAGGTTAGATGGCTTTTGTTTCGGTGCAACATCGTGGGCCGAAGGGCCTGTACTGCGCTGTATTGTTCTATGTTCTATAATGGGATTGAAGGCGAATACATCTTCAGGGCCTGATAATCTTCATTCCAGAATACTTAAGGAAGTGGCCCGAGAAATAGACCCATTGGTGGTCATTTTCCAAAGTTCTTCGGACTCCGGAAAGGTTCCTACAGATTGGAGGGTAACTAATATAACCCCGCTGTTCAAAAATGGAGGTAGAGAGAAAACCAGGAACTATAGACCAGTGAGCCTAACATCAGTAATAGGAAGGTTGCTGGAGTCGATTATCAAGGATTTCATAACATAGCATTTGGAAAACTGGTATAATCAGACAAAGTCAGCATGGATTCATGAAAGGGCAGTCATGCTTGACAAATCTACTGGAATTCTTTGAAGATGTAAGTAGTGGAGATGACCAAGGAGAATTGGTGGATGTGTTTTTTTTTTTTAGATTTTCAAAGGTTTTCGACAAGGTCTCACTTAGCAGATTACTATGTAAAGTTAAAGTGCATAGGATTGCAGGTAGTGTCTTGAGATGGATAGAAAGCTGCTTAGCAGACAGGAAGCAAAGAGTTGGCAAAATGGGTCTTTTTCCAAATCGGTAGTGACTAGTGTGGTATCGCTGGGATCTGCCAAGACCCCCAACTGTTCACATTATATATTAATGATTTGGACGAGTGAACTTAATGTATTATCTGTAGATTTGAGGCTTTGATAGCAAAAATAGGAAAGCAGATTATTTGAATTGGTGTAAATTGAGAGGTGGATACTCCGAGGGACCTTGGTGTCCTCGTGCATCAAGTACTGAAAGTAAACGTGCAGGTACAGCAGGCAGGAAGAAGGCAAATGGTATGGTCTTCATAGCGAGGGGATTTGAGTAAAGGAATAGGGATGTTTTACTGCAACTGTAGAGGACGTTGGTGAGGCCACACCTGGAGTATTGCTTTGGTGTCCTTATCTGAGGAAGGATGTTCTTGCTATGGAGGAAGTGCAGCAAAGGTTTACCAGGCTGATTCCTAGGATGGCGGGACTGTCCTATGAGAAGAGAATGAAATCAGTTAGGATTATGTTCATTGGAGTTTCGGAGTGAGAGAGGATCGCATAGAAACTTTTAAGATTCTAACAGGATTAGAAATGGTAGATACAGGAAGAATGTTCCCGATGGTGGGGAGTCCAGAACTAGGGGTCATAGTTTGAGGATAAGGGATAACTGAGGTGAGGAGAAATTTCTTCATCCAGAGAGTGGCGAATCTGTAGAATCCACTACCACGAAAGTAGTTGAGGCCAAAATGTTGTGTAATTTCAAGAAGGAATTAATATAGCTCTTGAAGGCTCAAGGGATATGGGAGCGGGGGTGAGAGAGAGCTAGGATCAGCATGTTGAATTTGGTGATCAACTATGATAACGATTGGAGCAGCTTCGAAGCGCCTACTCCAATTTTCTATGTAATGTAAGACCGTCATTATCTTGTCAATTTTCATTATCCACAAGATTTCACTGAAAAGGTATCATTTGTTCTGAAATATGCATCTTTTGAACTGAACCTTGGTGTCTACTTTGTAGAGAAAGTCAAGCCCACTACAGGGACTTGTGGCATCATACAGTGGAGAGAGTGATGACGAAGAGCAAGAGACAGTTCAAGACCTGGAAGAAAGGCTGACCGATTGGAACAAAATAGCTTGTCTACTGTGCCGAAGGCAGTTTCCTAACAAAGAGGCACTTACCCGGCACCAGCAACTCTCTGACCTGCACAGGGTAATGAGAACAAAATTAATCATCTTTGTAGTATGTGTAAATTCAGTGTAGGTTCATGACACAAAACACAAAGCACTCTGACATTCTCATCTTGATCATCATCATCATCTATCACCTCGATATTGAGTTTTACAATAATTTTACTTGAAAGTTAGTCTGTTCGTTTGGTCTATGATGAGAAAACATGCACCACACTGACTTATTTGAAAAGATGCATCAAAATGAATCTGAGACCAAGCATTGAGAGAGAATGAGTGGTTTGCCTTCAGTTTTAAATTTTGCAATGGTATAAAGCCTTAGAATTAAACTTATACAAAGTATAAGCCATGGACAAAACCCTCTTGTACCCTGCATCCATTAGGAATTTGGTAAATTTACAAAGCTTTTGAAATCTAATCCTACTTGCACTAATGGAAGGACAGGTTTTTTTGCTGCTAGTTCTACCAAATATAATTTTGGTAGAACTTTTGGCTTGCCTGTCACCTGCGAATGATGTGGAACGTCTTGGAGGGAGAACAGCAGCTTTCATATTGCAGCCAATTGTTACATTTCTTAGCCATAACTGCACTTTCTATGTTTACAGCAAAATTTAGAGATCCGTAGAAGGTCGAGAATGTCTGACCGAGAACTTGAGGCATTAGAGAAAACAGAAAATGAAGTAAGTTCGCCTGTAATCAAAGCAACAAGAGCAAAATGCTTGTGATAAGTGATGTAGCTGCCTCCTATTTCTCATCTACAAGGTCCCCTTCAGCAACTGCATTCAAAACACATTATGTTCAGTCTGTATGCTGACAATACCCAGCTGTTGTTGGAGGGAGGGAGGGTTATAACTAATTTCTCGTCTCGCCACCCGTCCATGAACAAAAGGCTGTTTTTGATTTATTTCCCCCTTTTATGAGCAGTAGCGTATTTCCCTACCCCTCTGTTTTGGTGTGATCAAATTTTCTGTTAATTACCCCACAAACTCAAGATAGGATAAATTCAAGAGGTTAGTTTATTTGCGCACATTCAAACTGGAGAGAAGGGTCGCAACATTGCCGTCACACTCGAGACAGTAAACTGAGCAATAGACTAAAAATGATTTACAGTGCACAGATCATAGAAAACAATTATTGTTTCACAAGGCTTCCAGGATCAAAGTGTTTTTTAATTCACTTTTCATGGGGTTGACTTCACACTGAGGCACGCTGAGATGAATCAGTCTTGTAAGTGATTGCACAGAATTTCCAGCAGAAGCAGTGTCGATGGGGCCAAGTGTTCAATGTGGGCAAAGTTATTTTTCTGTGTGTCTGCCAGTCAGATGGTAAACGGCAGACTGAGCTTTGCAGTTTACCAACGCAATATTACTGGTTCCACGAGCCAGAGGCCCATGCCACATGAATCCTACTTTTCCCCCACACTCTTTGACAAAGGATGTGTACCCCTCATCTGGTGCCCCCAAGATTGTTAATGTCTCCAATATCACCTCAGTATTTCTTGACCTCTGTCTATGTCATGCTTCCTTGATATCGAGCCTATTACAATAATTGTATTTGAAAGTTAATCTGTCTGGTCCTTTGGTCTATGATGAGAAAACATGCACCACACTGACACATTTGAAAAGATGCATCAAAATGAATCTGAGACCAAAACGTAACGGGAAAGTACTATATTCTGGAATGATCCAACCGTGTGAAATTAAGAATTGAAAGGACGGTTACAGGGCCCATTGTCTTTAACAGATGCACAGATTCTTGTTGGCCAGACTGGGTTATGAAATGTCGATGATGATTGTTTAGCTATCTTTGAATTTGCTCTGTGCAGCTCACAAGCTCATTAATGGCTCCCCAGAGATAACTGTGCAAGTTTGTGAAACTGCCAGATAGCTCCTTTTGTTTGGGTTCACGGACATTGATTTTGCCATTTTAAGGATCTTTTTTTTAAATTTAGAAAAAGCCACAAGAATATTTTTATCAGTTCTGTGGACCGGTCTTATGGACTTGAAACGTTAAACTTTGTTTCAGGGCAACACGGTGGCGCAGTGGCTAGCATTGCTGCCTCACGGCGCCGAGGTCCCAGGTTCGATCCCGGCTCTGGGTCACTGTCCGTGTGGAGTTTGCACATTCTCCCCGTGTTTGCGTGGAGATGTGCAGGGTAGGTGGTTTGGCCACGGTAAATTGCCCCTTAATTGGAAAAAATGAATTGGGCACTCTTAAATTTATTTTTTAAAACTTTGTTTCTCTCTCCACAGATGCTGCCAGACTTGCTGAGTTTATCCAGCATTTTCTGTTTTTATATTAGGATGTTTGTTTTATAAAAAATAGTGAGAGAAATTCCATCTGATTCAATATGTGGAAGACCAAAGTAATTTGGTCCTTTGCCCCTGCAACATGCTTAATTCCCTGGCTACTGATCCTCCCTGGTGATTTTGTGAAGCTGTACCAAAGATTTTTGAACCCTCTTGGCATGTTTGAACTGAGCCGACATTCAGTTACCAATACCACCTTGCATTTCACAGTGTGGCTGCCTCAGGCATGATCCTTTGGCTGACCTCCCACTTTCCATCATCTATAATCTTTGTCTCAAACTCTAATGCCTGTGCCTGAAGAAGCACCAAGTCACTCATCCATCGTTCTGCTTGATGACCACCGGCTAGCAACACCGTGGATTTAAAATTCTCAACCGTGTGAAATAATTTCATGCTGCTACCATAAGCTTTGGAATTCCTTCCCTGATCGCCTCTTTGCTTTTATGGTGCTACTTAATACTTGCCTCTGACCAACTGGCCACAATATCTGTGGCTGTTATTTGTTTGATAACATTATGCAAAGTGCTTTGAGGTATTTTATTATGTTAAATATGGTAGATAAATGCAAGTTGTCATTTTCAGTAACTGGATCAAAGTTGGGTGATATTTGAAACAACTCTGAGCTGAAAAGAGTAGCATCAGTTTTTAGTGAAAATACTGCAAATTGCTGCACGGGGTTTTAACAAAAAATGTTGCATTAAATTACATAACATTTGAAGTAGCATTAAATGACTTGTACCGTAAAATTTATTTAATCAGTGTTGTTTTCCCTGTCCCTCCAAAGATGAAGTATAGAGACAGGGCAGCAGAACGAAGAGAGAAGTATGGAATCCCAGAACCACCAGAGCCCAAGAGGAAGAGGTTTAATAATGCTGCCGTAATGTAAGTTTAATCATTATTCTCTGTACAGCTATCCTAATTGTCCAAAAATAGGTAACTAATAGATCCTGATCATACCTAGAGAAGAACTTGTGATCTCAATTTGAACTATGTTTACTTTGTTTAAAGCGGTTATCTTTTGAGAACATTTTCTGACATTGGGATTTTAATTATAAATTGCTGAATTCTTCCTACCTTTATCTCCAGGCACATAATGTATTAAAATGTCAAAAAAAGTAGGTTTATGCAGTGTGGTAGATTTGAATGAAAAGCCAAACTCCATCACCAATTAAAGCTGAGAATCTTATCAAGTGAAAACAATGTTTAGAGAGAAATGGGAGTTAACGTTTTGAGTCTGGATGACTCGTTGTCAAAGCATTGTCAAAGTCATCCAGTTCAACGTGAGCTCCCTTTTCTCTCCACTGATGCTATCAGACCTGCTGAGATTGTCCACTACTTTCTGTTTTTGTTTCAGATTCCAGCATCTGCAGTAATTTGCTTGTATTTTTGTGCTGCTTATTCAGTTATTAAAACAAAATTCCAGTTACTAAAACAAAATTTCAGTTATCTTGTAATTCTGATTAAGAAAAGGCCTTGTTTTGTTCCGGTTGCTTATTTAAAACTTTTATTGCTAGAAAAAGAATTGATTTATTAGAAGGATGTTTCCATTAAACTATGAATGGGCCAAAGGCTCAGCTTTAATATGAGGACAATTTGGAGAGGAGCCAAATTCATGATAGCAAATTTCTCCAGATCATACAGCCGAAGTTAAGTACACTTGATTTTTTTTTTTCACTCAATTTATATAATTCTCACTTGGAAATGCAACAAGTGGTCATTTTCGAGGCGGAATACACTGAATAGTTAATTATCTGTAAAATTATTAACTTGGTTCCTGCGACAGTAAGAGGAATCTGACCTAAACACCATGCTTCCCACTCCTTCCATTGGCAGTTTTGCTGTAGACATTTGCTTCTTAACAAAAAGCTAGCAGTAAATTAGGTTTCTCATTATGCCAGCTGCCTGTTCCTTTTGACTCGCGTTTTTGGCCTGGCTGGAGAGTTTAAAACTAGGGACATGGTCTCCAGATATAAGACAGATGTCAGAGGTAGGTTCTTTACTCAGAGTAGTAAGGGCGTGGAATGCCCTGCCTGCAACAGTAGTGGACTTGCCTGCACTAAGGACATTCAAATGGTCATTGGATAGACATATGGACAATAAGGGAATAGTGTAGATGGGCTTTAGAGTGGTTTCACAGGTCGGCGCAACATCAAGGGCCGAAGGGCCTGTACTGCGCTGTAATGTTCTATGTTAGAGATCAGCCATTAAGACTGAAGACCAATTTCTACATTTGAAGGATTGGCAATCATTGAATTCACTTGGAGGGTTATGCATGCCCATTTAGGTATACTTGAGGCTGAAATTTATGACATTCTTGGATTTTAAACAAATTGATTGATGTGGGGATTGGGTGAGAAAGTGATGATCAGGTCAGGAATCAACCATGATTTTACTCAATGACAAAAGAATCTCGAGGGACAAAACCCCTGTTCTCATTTTTTACTTTCTTATGGATCATGTAGGACTTATTACGGCTAATTTCTTGTGTGGATCAAGCTGCCTTTCCCTGAAAAGAGTTTTTAAAAATTGGAGTGGATATCCTATTATATGATGAGCATCATTTTCTCATTGACAAATTGAACTTACTTTCTGGCAGTGCTGTCATTGAGCTCTCTGAATGCTTATGATGGTCAGAAATCAATATAAGATGTTTTTGTTACAACAGTGACTTTGAGCAGCCAACAAAAAATGGTATTAACAGTGACAACATTGGAAGCAGGATGCTACAGGCTATGGGTTGGAAAGAAGGCTCTGGGTTGGGTCGAAATCAGCAAGGCATTACAGCTCCTATACAGGTATGATGCTTTATTCTATTTTCAACTATTGTCATTTGTTGATGCAGTTCACATGGTACTCTAAATTTATTTTTAAAATAGAGAATAGGTGTAAAGTTTTTTTTTTTTTAGAACCACAGTTCCACTTTTGGTTTTTACTTTTTGTGTTGCGTTAGGCATTGATCTAGGAATATTATCTGTACCCACTAATTTTTGACCATAACCTGAATACTAGTATCTGTTTATGGCTTCCCTAGCATCTTGATGAATGGACGCTCCAAAATATGCTGCTTAATGGAATGGGTATACTTGGGATCCTTATTTGGGGGGTGGAGTCTAATTGGCAATTCTGTGATTGCCAATTAGAGCAGTAGTCTGAATGCCCATCAGCCTGGGTAACCCAATACGTTTTGAACATGTCTCGCAAAGAAACTCCCAAGATTGGGGCTGCAGGTGGGAGGGGAATGGGGAAAGAACTAAGATTTTTTAAAAACTTAAATATTAATCCTCGAGTGCAGGTGAATGATTTGTTCAGTCAATTTCTAAGTGTACTCTGGAAATGTTATTCCGGACTTCCTACGTTGTGAAATAATTGTGCAATTTCACAAAAGGGGGTTACTTTTCACACAGCATTCTGAATTTTGTCTAACAGCAGGTAGTGTTATTCCTTTTCATTTAATTCATGTATTACTGAATGTAATTGGGGAACTGATGGACCATTACCAATTCAATTTGGTTCACAAAGAGGATTCTGTTAGTTTTGGTGGATGCACCATGGAAACAAATTTAAATGGGCCTAAAATTGCAAGCTGTGGCCTGATATAAACTCAAAGCAGTCTTAACCAGTGCGAGCTGGTAACTTTTGTGCGACGCTCATCAATTCTAATTGGGAGTTGAGTTATGAGAGGCAGTAGTTCGTCCTATCACAATGAGCTGTTTCTGGGCGAATGAACTCCGGAGCTGCACTGTTTATTAATTCCATAACAATCTGGGTGCATGGAACTAGTATCTTTGTTTTCTTCTTGTGGTGGGGATACGGAATGTTTAAGCATGATTTCCACACAGTTCAATGTGGTAACAATTGATTTTTAATTTCAGGCTCAAACAAGGATGAAGGGTGCTGGTTTGGGAGCACGAGGAAGTTCATATGGTGTTACTACTTCAGATTCCTACAAAGATGCTGTTAAAAAAGCTATGTTTACAAGATTTAATGAATTGGAGTAATTTGACCATGATTGTAAATATGTAAATATTTTTTCCTAATTTTTTGCTACTGAGTATGTACTTGAGTAAGCAGTGCAATTTGTCTGTAGGAAATGTAATTTTCTTGCTTTGATTAAATCTTATTTATGTTAAATGTACAATGTACATTTTTGTATTGTCCATCAAGTGTATAATAATGTATCTACTGTTTTCTTTTGCAAAATAAATTTTGAGAAGAAGCCAAGCATTTTTCTTTGCAGTCAGTTTGCTCTTTACAAAGATAAAATTTGTAGCACTTGAGATCAACCACAAACAATTCATATAGATGTGATGGAACAGCTGAGACAGGAGCAGTTTCATTGTGTAAACTGTATTTTAATTTTTAAATTAATGTAGAATGTAAGGTATTTTGTATAATTTGAGACTTGTCGGTCTGTATGGACAGTCCAGCGTATACACTATTATGGGTCAGGGTTTAGAGAACACCAAAGTATTTCATGGAGTTTACCTGACTGACCCACAACTTTTAATGGATTTTGGTTATGAGCACAAGGGCCCACTTTACGGGTGTGATGCAACAGAGATCTATAGTATTTTTAAACAAAAACAATGTTTATTCTATGAATCCAGTTAACATTTTATAAACACACATTAAACATTTTTATCAATTACCAACACTGATAATCCCCACAGATACAATACTCTATAGGTAACCCTTAATAACTTTCCTAACACCATCCATAAGTCAAAACCCTTTTTAACAAAGACAATAGGTTTGCATTCCTTACAGAAACAGGTATTACTTTAAAATCATCAAGTGATCTGGAGACATTCTTTAGATTGCAGATTGAGAGATCAATACACATCTGTTCGGTTTGAATGCAGCTCTCCAACTGAAAAAGAAACTAAATACACAGTCAAAACAAGCTTCCAGCTCAAAACAAAAGTACAAAACAGCAGAGCCCATGACATCTCTGCAGCCATTTGATAAAACACACTTTTCTTAAAGGGACTCACATGACAACTGTTTCAGGAGCTGGTATGCTATATACTATTGCATTGAATGTGGACTTGAGTAGTTACACAAATGGTTCTGGTAGGAGCTCAGTTGAGACAAACTTTACTGCTCATGACCAAAACATTTCTTACATCTGTTCTGGTGCCCTGGTCAGCAATTTTCCCTTCAACCAACACCTAAAATGTGATCTGGTGTTGCAATTCATTGCTGTTTGAGAGCTTGTGTGTATCTTGGCTGCCACGTCTCTTAAATTACGACATTGATGACTTTTCAAATAGTAAAGCACAGTGTGATGTCCTGTGTTGGTGAGAGATGCTATATTGGATGTCCCTTTCTATTCTACTTTCAAGTCCTGTGGTTTATCATAATACAGGGGAGATATTTTTTTTGCCAATAATAAAAGAACCTTTCCGCATAAGTGCGAAACAATTGGATGTGGAGATGGTTGATGTTGGAAAAAATCCGTCTCTAATTTTGAAGAAAGGAATTCTTAATGTCATGTTTTGTGTTGGGCAACAGATATGTATCATGTGCAACAATATAAAATAAATTTGAATGGTAGTGCGGAAAGTGGACTTGGGATGCAGATACAACAAAATATGTATATTTTAATTTTGAAGTCCAGAAATGGCGTAGGAAGCTGATGCCAAGCTGCTATTGCACCTGCTATGCAGGCCTGATATTTACTGATTTAATGTGCTGAATGTCTAAGTTTTTTTTCTGCTGATGGGTCAAGTTGCCACATGACAGCCAATTATGAACAATGTATTCATGTATGTGCAGAAGATTATCGTGGCTAACAAACTGGCAAATTTTCCCTTGTGAACAAGCTGCTTTCCTGGTTTTATATTCAAACTTTTTCCCTATTTATAAATGAAAACCAATTTTGTTATCCCTAATTTTAAAAATATTATCTTGCATCCCAGCTATTAACACGAGCAGTCTGTAAATTTCTGAATCGTGCCCTATGAGCTTTTATGCTTAGTTTTTGGCAAGGAATGGCTTGTAAGGAGACCAATTATAGTATTCCACATATTTCTTCCAGCTTGCTTTTGCAATGGTATTGTGGGTGACAATTAGTCTACCAGGTCAGTGAGGGATTGGAAAATAAAGATGAGAATTTTAAAATTTAAGACATTGCTCGACAAGAAACTGAAGTAGGTTTGCAAGCACAATGATGGGTGAGCACGACATGGAACCACAGGGAGCAGAGTTTGGGATGATCTAAATAGGGGGTCGAAGTTTGGCAACCAGCCAGTGGTGTATTGCATGAATGCTAGGTTTCTGAGCTCAAACTGGCAGAAATAGGGTGATGTTAGGGAGGTGGAAATAAGTGGTCTGCAAATGTGACGAGAAGCTCACCTCGGGGTTCAATATGAGGTCAAACAGACTTGGTCTGTTGCCAGGTAGAGGGATGTAATCAGTAGATAGGGAATGGAGTTTGAAGCAGGAGTGCAACCAAGGGAACTTGGATAAGCAGTCTAATAATTTAGCACAGTACGAAGTCTTACAACACCAGGTTAAAGTCCAACAGGTTTGTTTCGATGTCACTAGCTTTCGGAGCGCTGCTCCGTCCTCGGGTGAATGAAGAGGTATGCTCCAGAAACATATATATATATTTATATATGACAGATTCAAAGATGCCAGACAATGCTTAGAATGTGACCATTAGCAGGTGATTAAATCTTTACAGATCCAGAGATGGGGTAACCCCAGGTTAAAGAGGTGTGAATTGTGTCAAGCCAGGACAGTTGGTAGGATTTTGCAGGCCAGATGGTGGGGGATGAATGTAATGCGACATGAATCCCAGGTCCCGGTTGAGGCCGCACTCGTGTGCGGAACTTGGCTATAAGTTTCTGGTACGCGGTACATACTCGTGTGACTCGGCCAACATTGTCTACCTCATACGCTGCAGGAAAGGATGTCCCGAAGCGTGGTACATTGGCGAGACCATGCAGACGCTGCGACAACGAATGAACGGACATCGCGCAACAATCACCAGGCAGGAATGTTCCCTTCCAGTCGGGGAGCACTTCAGCAGTCAAGGGCATTCAGCCTCTGATCTCCGGGTAAGCGTTCTCCAGGGCGGCCTTCAGGACGCGCAACAACGCAGAATCGCAGACAGAAACTCCATTCTGGATCTGTAAAGTTACCCCATCTCTGGATCTGTAAAGATTTAATCACCTAATGGTCGCATTCCAAGCATTGTCTGGCATCTTTGAATCTGTCTATATATATATATATATTTATTTATATATATATGTTTCTGGAGCATACCTCTTCATTCACCTGAGGAAGGAGCAGCGCTCCGAAAGCTAGTGCCATCGAAACAAACCTGTTGGCCTTTAACCTGGTGCTGTAAGACTTCGTACTGTGCTCACCCCAGTCCAACGCTGGCATCTCCACATAACAATTTAGCAACAGTGGAGGGATTGAGACTGCTGAGGTTCGTGTTGGGTTTTGTCAGGGGGCGTGGCATTCCTGCATAGCCGTCTAAAACAAACAAACCCCAAATAAGTCTTTGTTTTGAATCTGGTGCTGTTGTGAGGAGAGTGGGGATAGAGTGGAAGCGGCTTTCCGCAGTTTGAAGCTGCGAGTGCCAGCCTGCCTCTGAGGGGTGGCTGCTGTCTCGCTTTGGCGGCCATTAGTCAGTCGGCAATAAAATGGAGTCGCTCGCACTGGCCAACAGCGGCATTTCGCCAAACGCTACAGGGCAAGACTGGCCCCGCACAAATCGCAATGCTCCGTTGCCGCTGAGGAAAAGTTAGAAAGGGCTGTTCCTCCTGTAGAGTAAAAGAAGCGGCCATTTTTGCCCAACTGCTCCGCTATGGGAACTGTTGGGCGCAGCCGCAGGCCCGGCACTGCGCCGGCTCCCCGTGTCGTGCTGCGCATGCGCAGACCCAGCTCCCCTCCCCCACGCCGATTGGAACTGCGCAGGTGCAGACCCGGCATTGCGCCAGCTCGTCCCTCTCCCGCCCTGTGTGGAACCGCGCAGGCGCAGACCCGGCACTGCGTGCGGAACCGCGCGGGTGCAAACCGGCCGTCGGCATCGCGCCTGCGCAAGTACGAAGGCCCAGGCCGTCGTTGCGGGTTCAATAATCTTTCTCTCCCCGTGGACACTGACCGCGCACGGGCAGGTTATCCAGCCAGCACCGCTCTCCAAGGCGGAGGTAGACAGATTTTCGTGAGGCACGGGAATCAAAGATGGTCGGGACGAAATGGGAATCACAAACAGATCAGTCTTGATCTCATTGAATGGCGGAGCAGGCTCAATGGGCTGAAGAAAGACCACTCGGCCCATTGCGCCCCTGCCAGCTGCAAAAGAGCCATTCCGTCTAATCCCACTTTCCAGCTCCTTGGTTCATAACTCTTGAGGATTCAGGTCCAGTGCCTACCCAATAGGGAAAAAAACAGTTTAGTCCAGTATTCCTATTTCCCAATTTTTACTGGTGTTCCATTTTAAGATATACAAAGCCAGTTCAGGCCAGTGTTCCCATTTCCCCATTTTTATTGTTTTTTTGTTCCCCTCTCCTCCGAGTGTTTTTTGTGAAGCACCGAAGGTTCCTGACACCCTTTCATAGAACATTACAGCGCACAGTACAGGCTCTTCAGCCCTCGATGTTGCACCGACCTGTGAAACCACTCTAAAGCCCATCTACACTATTCCCTTATCGTCCATATGTCTATCCCGTGACCATTTGAATGCCCTTCGTGTTGGCGAGTCCACTACTCTTGTAGGCAGGGCATTCCACGCCCTTACTATGAGTAAAGAACCTACCCCTGACTATCATATCTATCTCCCCTCAATTTAAAGCTATGTCCCCCCCCCCGTGCTAGACTTCATCATCAGAGGAAAAAGGCTCCACCCTATCCAATCCTCTGATCATATATGCCTCAATTAAGTCACCTCTTAACCTCTCTAATGAAAACAGCCTCAAGTCCCTCAGCCTTTCCTCATAAGATCTTCCCTCCATACCAGGCAATATTCTGGTGAATCTCCTCTGCACCCTTTCCAATGCTTCCACATCCTTCCTATAATGTGGCGACCAGAATTGTACGCAATACTCCAAATGCGGCCGCACCAGAGTTTTGTACAGCTGCAACATGACCTCATGGCTCCGAAACTCAATCCCTCTACTAATAAAAGCTAAGTACGAAGTCTTACAACACCAGGTTAAAGTCCAACAGGTTTGTTTCGATGTCACTAGCTTTCGGAGCGCTGCTCCTTCCTCAGGTGAATGAAGAGGTCTGTTCCAGAAACACATATATAGACAAATTCAAAGATGCCAAACAATGCTAGGAATGCGAGCATTAGCAGGTGATTAAATCTTTACAGATCCAGAGATGGGGTAACCCCAGATTAAAGAGGTGTGAATTGTCTCAAGCCAGGACAGTTGGTAGGATTTCGCAGGCCAGGTGGTGGGGGATGAATGTAATGTGACATGAATCCCAGGTCCCGGTTGAGGCCGCACTCATGTGTGCGGAACTTGGCTATAAGTTTCTGCTCGGCGATTCTGCGTTGTCGTGGGTCCTGAAGGCCGCCTTGGAGAACGCTTACCCGGAGATCAGAGGCTGAATGCCCTTGACTGCTGAAGTGTTCCCCGACTGGAAGGGAACATTCCTGCCTGGTGATTGTGGCGCGATGTCCGTTCATTCGTTGTCGCAGCGTCTGCATGGTCTCGCCAATGTACCACGCTTCGGGACATCCTTTCCTGCAGCGTATGAGGTAGACAACGTTGGCCGAGTCGCACGAGTATGTACCGCGTACCTGGTGGGTGGTGTTCTCACGTGTAATAGTGGTATCCATGTCGATGATCTGGCACGTCTTGCAGAGATTACCATGACAGGGTTGTGTGGTGTCGTGGTCACTGTTCTGAAGACTGGGTAGTTTGCTGCAAACAATGGTTCGTTTGAGGTTGCACGGTTGTTTGAAGGCAAGTAGTGGGGGTGTGGGGATGACCTTGGCAAGATGTTCATCGTCATCAATGACGTGTTGAAGGCTGTGAAGAAGATGACGTCGTTTCTCCGCTCCGGGGAAGTACTGGACGACGAAGGGTATTCTGTCGGTTGTGTCTCCAAAATCAGTTGCATTCTTGGACACACTCGTCTCCATCAAGGATGGTCACCTCAGCACTTCGCTTTACCGCAAACCCACGGATAACCTCATGATGCTCCACTTCTCCAGCTTCCACCCTAAACACATTAAAGAAGCCATCCCCTATGGACAAGCGCTCCGTATACACAGGATCTGCTCAGACGAGGAGGAGCGTAACAGACATCTACAGACGTTGAAAGATGCCCTCGTACGAACGGGATATGGCACTCGATTCATCGATCGACAGTTCCAACGCGCCACAGCGAAAAACCGGACCGACCTCAGAAGACAAACATGGGACACAACCGACAGAATACCCTTCGTCGTCCAGTACTTCCCCGGAGCGGAGAAACTACGTCATCTTCTTCACAGCCTTCAACACGTCATTGATGACGATGAACATCTTGCCAAGGTCATCCCCACACCCCCACTACTTGCCTTCAAACAACCGCGCAACCTCAAACGAACCATTGTTTGCAGCAAACTACCCAGTCTTCAGAACAGTGACCACGACATCACACAACCCTGTCATGGTAATCTCTGCAAGACGTGCCAGATCATCGACATGGATACCACTATTACACGTGAGAACACCACCCACCAGGTACGCGGTACATACTCGTGCGACTCGGCCAACGTTGTCTACCTCATACGCTGCAGGAAAGGATGTCGCGAAGCGTGGTACATTGGCGAGACCATGCAGACGCTGCGACAACGAATGAACGGACATCGCGCCACAATCACCAGGCAGGAATGTTCCCTTCCAGTCGGGGAACACTTCAGCAGTCAAGGGCATTCAGCCTCTGATCTCCGGGTAAGCGTTCTCCAAGGCGGCCTTCAGGACCCACGACAACGCAGAATCGCCGAGCAGAAACTTATAGCCAAGTTCCGCACACATGAGTGCGGCCTCAACCGGGACCTGGGATTCATGTCACATTACATTCATCCCCCACCATCTGGCCTGCGAAATCCTACCAACTGTCCTGGCTTGAGACAATTCACACCTCTTTAACCTGGGGTTACCCCATCTCTGGATCTGTAAAGATTTAATCACCTGCTAATGCTCGCATTCCTAGGATTGTTTGGCATCTTTGAATTTGTCTATATATGTGTTTCTGGAACAGACCTCTTCATTCACCTGAGGAAGGAGCAGCGCTCCGAAAGCTAGTGACATCGAAACAAACCTGTTGGACTTTAACCTGGTGTTGTAAGACTTCGTACTGTGCTCACCCCAGTCCAACGCCGGCATCTCCACATCAATAAAAGCTAACACACCGTATTTCCTGCTGTGGATTCCAGACTCCTGCCACCTGCTGGGTTTAAAAAGTTACTCCACAACCTCATAGAATTTTTCAGTACAGAAGGAGGCTATGCGACCCATCGAGTCTGCACCAGCTCTTGGAAAGATCACCCCACCCAAGCCCACATCTCCACCGTAACCCAGCAACCCCAGCTATCCTAAGGGCAATTTACCATGGTCAATCCACCTAACCTGCATTTTGGATTGTGGGAGGAAACCGGAGCATCCGGAGGAAACCCACACAGACACGGGGAGAACGTTCAGACTCTGCACAGTCGGGAATCGAACCTATGACCTTGGAGCTGTGAAGCAACTGTGCTAACCACTGTGCTACCTTTAATCCTTCCACCAATTATTTTTCAATTTCTGACCTCTGTTGAATCTTTTTCTAGCTAGGCCACTCATCATGCTGCCTTTGTGTAGCACTGTACACTTGTCAGCATTAAACTTTATCTGCCCAGATGTATTTTGTCAATCTCATTATGTATTTTATGAGTTGCCTAAACTGCAATCCCTGGTTTGATAAGATCTCCAAATATAATAATTTTCATTTAACTTTTGATTTCTAGGTCGCTTATGTAGAGAATTAGTAGCGGTCCCAGCACCAAACCCTGAGGTATCCCACTCAATTATTTATCCACTCTGCTACAACTCTTCTAACACCAAGGGCGGGATTCTCCGACCCGGCGGGGGGTCGGAGAATCCCCGGGGGCCGTCGTGAATCTCGCTCCGACGCCGGCTGCGAAATTCTCCGGCGCCAGTTTTTGGGCGGGGCGGGGATCACACCGCGCCAGTCGGGGGCCGTTGGCAGCGGCCCCTCTGCAATTCTCCGGGCCCCGATGGACCGAGCGGCCGTCGTTTCCTGGCCAGTCCTGCTGGCGTGAAATGGACATGGTCCATCACGGCGGGACCTGGCTTGTAGGCCAGCCAGGTGAGTCCTCGGGGGGGGGGGGGGGGGGGGGGCGGGTGCGCGGGGGGGTAATGCTGGTGGAGGTCTCCAAAGCTAAGATTCAAAAATACAATGTACCACTGTATAGTCTTCAAGTCACTACTCCAATTCACTCATCACCCTGACTTGGAAATATATCACTGCTCTTTCACTGTCACTGGGTCAAAATCCTGGAACTCCCTAACAGCACTGGGTGTACCTACACCCCAGGAACAAAAAGTTTTGACAAATGTCTTTTTTCAGCAATACTCCGGTTCTGTTTAGCTAAACGACAGTTTGTAACTGGATTGTGATATTGTGAAATTGAAGACCGCAGGAAGGTGAGTTTCTCCCCTGGATATAGGAGAGGCATTATCTGTTTAAGTAACAGTAAGAAGTCTTACAACACCAGGTTAAAGTCCAGCAGGTTTGTTTTGATGTCACTAGCTTTCGGAGCGCTGCTCCTTCCTCAGGTGAATGAGGAATTCACCTGAGGAAGGAGCAGCGCTCCGAAAGCTAGTGACATCGAAACAAACCTGTTGGACTTTAACTTGGTGTTGTAAGACTTCTTACTGTGCTCACCCCAGTCCAACGCCGGCATCGCCACATCATGGCTGTTTAAGTAAGACAGCCCATTGAAGTGGGATAGTTTATCGTTTTCATTATTGATCCATTTAAGGCAGTTATACTTTCTGCTAATGATGGAATATCTACTGGTTTTCAATTAAAATGATTTGTTTACTTCCCAAAATCAGTTCAAACCTCTTTATGATGCCGCTTTTGTTATTATTATGTCATACCCTGTCGAAATGTATTTTAGTAGACTTTAATCTAGCAACAAAATTGTATGTATAACCTAATACAGGGTCCCAAGATGTTTCACAGCAGCATTACAAAATAAGTCACACAAGGACATATGGAGATATTTGGTCAGCTTTAACCAGAATCAAACAGGTAGGTTTTAAGGTGTGGCTTATAGGAGGAAAATGTGACAGAGATACAGAGAGGTTCAGAAAGTGAGTTCCAGAGCTTGGGGTTGGAAACTGAAGGCGTCAGTGGTGGAATATTTAAAGCCATGGGTGCTCTAGAGGAATTAGAGGAGCACAGATATCTCGGAGAGGTGCCAGGCTGACAGAGGTTCTAGAGATAGGGAGGAGCGTGACCATGGAGGGGTTTGAAAACGCAAGGTCGAATGTGGGAGGCCAGCCAGGAGTTCATTGGAATAGTCAAATCTGGAGGCAACAGGTTTCAGCAACAAATGAGCTGAGCTGGGTGCAAAGTCAGGCAATGTTACAGTGATGGAATTAGGCTGCCTAGTGGTGACATGATGTGGAGATGCCGGCGTTGGACTGTGGTGGGCACAATAAGAAGTCTTACACCACCAGGTTAAAGTCGAACAGGTTTGTTTGGAATTAGTAGCTTTTGGAGCGTAGCTCCTTCATCAGGTGAGACTAGTGGTGACATGGAAAACGGTCAGAAGCTCATCTCTGGGCCACGTAGCACCAAGTTCGCAAAGATTCTGCTTCAGCCTCAGACAATTGCCAAGTAGAGGGATGGAGCTTGTAAACGGTTCTCAATGTTTACTTGGAGGAGATTTCTGCCCCTCCAGTACTGATTGCCGGCCATGTAGTCTGACAAAATTTATTTTTTAATATAAATTTAGAGTACCCAATTATTATTTTCCAATTAAGGGCCAATTTAGCGTGGCCAGTCCACCTAACCTGCACATCTTTCTGGGTCGTGGGGGGTGAGACCCACGCAGGTACGGGGATAATGTACAAACACCACACGGACAGTGACCCAGGGCAGGGATAGAACCTGGTTCCTCGGCATCGTGAGGCAGCAGTGCTAACCACGTCTGACAAATTTAAAGACAGGTGAGGTAGAAATCGGTGTTTTCAGTGCACAAATGGAAATTGATGTGTTTTTGGATGATTTCACTACATGTCGATGCAAAATGGGACACCAGGTCATCAAGTCATGGCCGATCGGATGCATTGCAGCTGTGTGGGAGCATCCAAATGGATAGCATTGCTGGGTGGGGATCTGACACATGTGCACATGACCAGATAACTAACAAATAACTTATTAGTAAAGAAAGAGCTTGTATTTATATGGTGACCCTCAGAGAGGACACCTAAGTGTTTCATAGCCAACAATGTGAAGCCATTGTTATGTAGGCAAATTTGGCAACCAATTTGCATATAGCATTACCCACAAACAGTGCAATACATCAGCAGTTGTTACTTTTTGGGTGTTGTTGGTTGAGGGATACATTTTGGCCCAGAGATCAAAAGAACCCTTTCCCTTATAGTGTCGTATGAAGTCTCTCATGTTCGTCTGAGCAGGTATGTAATGCTCAGGTTAAAGTTTTGTCTGAAATATGACTCTTCAGCCAGTGTATAACACTGCCATTACTAAGCTGAAGTTTACAGCCTTTCAATAAGTGCTCAAGTCCTGAAGTGTGCTACAATTTTATGATTCATGGTTGTGGCACTCGATGTAGCTCATTATTGGCAAGGATTAAAAAGAATGTACGCAGTATTCTTGATGTAATTCTTGTCAAAATTGTTTTGTTTCTATGCTGAGGAAATCAGTTGAGATTGCTTTATGATGTAATTTGGCATTGTGATGTCTTTGATGAATTTTCTCTGAGGGTGATCACTGTTATTAGGGATAGGAGAGGGATGAAACTAATTGTTATGTTGGATCTACATCCCCTTTTGTGTGTATCTCCCGTATTGGGATGTGGGGCAGGTGCTTGCTAAATCCTTTCTCTCCATGCACCCTTATGTAGGTATCGCTGAAAGAGTGATGGTACAAAATTATTTGTGAATGTCAGTTTGGCGCAAAGCTCTTGTCTCTGCGTTTGTGGCCATAAACACCACCTTAGAGACTAGCACAGGATCATATTTCAATGTAATACTGAGGGAATGTATTGTTTGTCTCCAACAGTCACTTCTAAAGTCATTCAATTACTGTAAATTGTTATAGAACATTGGTGGCCCAGTGGTTAGCAATGGGACTGCGGCGCTGAAGACTTGGAAATATATCACTGCTCTTTCACTGTCACTGGGTCAAAATCCTGGAACTCCCTAACAGCACTGGGTGTACCTACACCCCAGGAACAAAAAGTTTTGACAAATTAACTCCAGGTTTGATCCTGGCCCTGGGTCACTGTCTGTGTGGAGTTTGCACATTCTCCATTGTCTGCGTGGGTTTCACCCCCACAACCCAAAGATGTGCCGGTTAGGTGGATTGGCCACGCTAAATTGCCCCTTAATTGGAAAAACATAATTGGGCACTCTAAATTTATTTTAAAAAATGCAAGTTGTAATAACTCCGACAAGGCCAGGCTTCACACAAAACTCTTGTTTATTTGAACAATGAAACAATTGAAAATGAAAAGAACCGCTGCTACGGGGGACAATGCTTGTATCCCAGCTCGGGGACCGTCGGGAACGCTGGACCAGTCTAAACTGTGGGTTTTAAACTCCCACGGAATGGATCCTATTGGGCGAACCTCATCCACTTCTTCGCATTTAGCTAGAGTTCGTAGTAGGTGGAGCAGATTGGGAGGTGGGAAAAGGATCTCTGATCTTCGTTTCTGCAGGGAGCGCTGAAACGCTGCTGATCTGGATTCTTCTTCGGCATTGGCTTTCGGAGGAATACCTAGTTCCTCGGCCTTCATGTCAGAACCAGAGTCTTCCAATCGGAGGAGACAGACATAGGGTCCTCTGTGGGCTGTAGCCTTGCGCCAGCGCCCTGCGCATGTGGCAGCCACCACTGGAGTCTAGCTTCAATGGGGGCAGGCTCTGTTGCTAACTTTTGGTTGGCTCTTAATTCGTAATTTGCTCTGTTTGTTTAACCTTTGCTCTAGAGTCGCCAGGTATCTTTATGATACCGCCACGAGGTTCAAGTTCAAGTAATGATCAATAACTCAACACACCAATTAGTAAGATTCAAATCAAAACACATTTATTATACACAGTAAATCACTACTCATGCATAAACTCTACTTTCTAGGCTATTCCTATCACTGAAAGGCCTATACTTAGCTTCGGACCAGCCCTCCAGGTCAGGGGAACAAATGGCCTTTCGTTCAGGTCCTGAGTCTGCAGGATTCAAAAGCTGGTATGGACTAGTAGCTAGGAGCGCCTATCTCGTAGCGAGCGTTGACTTGAGACTTACTTGGTTGGCGGCAGCTGAGACAGGTCACTCGTGGGTTGATTCAAGTTGTTGTGTGACCCTGCCAAAGAAGGACAATTTGAACTTGGGGGCTTTACTTTATAGTCCCCAGGGGCTTCCCGCCCTTTGGGGCAGACCCTGTACCTGGTTCCAAGTGATTGGACTACTTTCCGATCACTTGGATCAATTTCTCCAATGCTGGAGCGGTTCCCTGATCGCTGGGCGGTCCTTAAGTGTCCGTTGGCCTTCCTTTGTCTTGGCTCCTGCTGGCGCCAAGGAGTCTGGCTTGGCTTTATTCACCTTAACTGTTGCCATTGCGTCTTGGAATCGCTCATTACTATGCAGATGGCTGCTGCATTACTATGCAGATGGTTGCTGGTTTCAGTGCTGTCTGGTTGTTTTGCAGGTTTAAATATACATGATTTCCGCACTTGCTAGCCTTTGCCTGTGTTGGCTGAATTTCCCTTCAGCCTTTGCGGTTCTCCATTTTAAGTCGGGAAGTGGCCAACCCAGGTGGCTACAGCTCCCTACTTCTGAAATGGTCTAGGTGCTTCCTCCGAACATTGTCTTGAACCTTGACCTTATAGGATACAGGATTGTTTTCTCTAATATGATTCCACTGAAGCCATTTTCAAAATTCCGCATGTGGACTGTGTCATCAGGCTTGAACACACTCTCAGATTTTATGGCATTGTGATTTCCACTTTGATTTTCCTGTTGAAACTCCACTATCCCTGCCAAGTTTGGAAACACCAAGCTTAACCTGGTGTGAAGCTGTCACCCCATCAACTCCTGTCATGATATGGGGAGTGGTCCTGTAGTCAAATAAGAACTGTGCCAACCTAGTCTCTCTACATGTGGCCGGCTGCTATTTCATGTCATTGTTGAAGGTTTGCCCTGCTCTCTGCCAGCCCATTGGATGATGGATAATATGGGGCCATACTAATGCGTTTGATGCCACTTGATTTCTTTTTTAAAATTTAAAGTGTCCAATTCTTTTTCTTTCCCAATTAAGGGGCAATTTAGCGTGGTCAATCCACCTTGCCTGCACATCTTTGGGTTGTGGGGATGAGACCCACGCAGACACGGGGAGAATGTGCAAACTCCACATGGACAGTGACCCGGAGCTGGGATCGAACCTCAGCCCTCGGCGCTATGAGGCAGCAGTGCTAATCACTGGACTACCGTGCGCCTAGCCATTGACCAGGAAGTCCCATTAGTGAAGGCCGTGCCATTGTCGGAGACCAAGACCTCCAGTATGCTATATGTGCTAAAACTTTGTCGATGTTTCTCGATGGTGGCGGAGGAGGTCATGTGATTTACCTCCATCCATTTGGAATGCGCATCACCAAGATCAGGAACATAGACCGTAAGAAGGGCCCGGCGAAGTCTACATGCAGCCATGGCCTGCCTGCGTGGCCACTCCCATGGGTTTAGGGAGGCCGAAGGGGGGAGTTTTTAGTTTTCCTGGCATAAGTTACATCATTTAACCAGGTCCGTGATGCATGTGTCGAGCCCAGGCCACAAAACGTAGCTCATGGTGAGCATCTTCATTTTGGAAACCCCAGTGTGGCTGTTATGTAATTCCATTAGGTTTGGGCACCATCATGGGCAGGGAACAACTACCCGGGATTCCCACAAAATTCTACTTCACACTGAGTTCTTCTCTTGTAGGTATAGTTGCATGTCATCAAAGGGTTGTCTTCGGATCCCGCCGTTTAGGATCATGTGGTTTAGCCTTGATAACATTGGATCCTACTGTATCCAAGCCTTGATTTGCTTCGCCATTACTGGCCGGCAGCTGTTGAATGTGGTGCAGCCACCTTCCTCGATTATCTCGATGGACGCTGAAAAGGCGTTTGACCGGGTTGAGTGGAGGTACCTTTTGGAGATTATGGGGGGTGATTTGGGTTTGGGCCAAAATTTGTATCTTGGGTTAAGCTTTTGTATAAGGCCCCCACTGTGAGTGTCAATACCAATTCCCTGAGCTCGGGGTACTTTCAACTGAACGGGTACGTGGCAAAGGTGGCTGCTTACCCCGTTGTTTGCCTTGGCAATTGCAGAGTTAGCCATTGCGCTGAGACCATCTTCTAAGTGGAGCGGGAGGGAGCATAGGGGAGTCCCTGTATCCGGACGATTTGTTATTATACATTAGGACCCTCTCTCCAATGTGGGGGAGATAATCGAGGTGCTCAGGAAGTTTGGTTCCTTTTCAGGGTATATGTTAAACCTGGGCAAGAGTGAATTTTTTCCTGGGAGGGGAGCTGATCTGGGGAGGCTACCGCTTCATCTGGTCAGGATTAGTTTCTGGGTGTATCTGGGAATTCAGGTGGCCCACAATTGGGCCTTGCTGCATAGACTTGGCTTGGCCAGTCTCGTGGATGGGGTGAAGCCTGATTTGAAGAGGTAGGATGCCCTTCCTTTAATCTTTTTTTTCTAAGGCTCTTTTTGGTCGGGTCAATGAGATAATATCTACTTTTGTTTGGGCAGATACGACCCCTCAGGTTCGTAGGGCATTCTTGATTTGATTTGATTTATTGTCAATATTTTATGGACAATAAATCTTGCAAAGGGGTAGACAAGCCGGGGGGGTTGGCACTACCTAATCAGATGTGTTATTACTGGGTGGCAAATATTGATAAAATAGGGGGGTGGTTTAAGGAACCGGACTCTATATGAGGGCGGATGGAGGAGGCTCCTTGTATAGGATTGAGTTTTAGGGCTCTTTTACCACTCCTTTCCCATTCTCTCCGGTAAGATTGTCGTTGAGCCCAGTGGTAATCGCCTCTTTGAGAATCTGGAATCAATTCAGGCAGCATTTTAAATTAAGTCCTATGTTACTCTTGGCGTCGATTTACGGGAACCATAGGTTTGTGCTGTTTGATCTAGATTCAACATTCAGGGCATGGGAGAGGGAGAGTTTGGATAGATTTACGAATATGTTTCTGGAGGGTAAGTTTGCAGCGATAGAAGACATTGTAGAGAAGTTCCAGACGGGACGTATTTAGATACTTGCAGGTATAGGATTTTGTATAGATATCGGCGCCTTCGCTTATGGATAGTATCCTGTCCTTGGATGAGTTAGAGCAGGGAAGGATCTCAGAATTAATGGGCAGATGTTGGCGATGGAGCAGGCTTTGTTGGAAGAAGTAATGGGGAAGTGGGAGGAGGGCGAGTTGAGTTTGGTCTTTGAGCAGGGTGTGGAGTGATCCTCTTCATAGGGTCAACTTCACCTTCTTGTACGCAAGTTTAAGTTTGATAGGTGTTGCATAGGGTGGGTGCACTTGACCAGGGCGTGTATGAGTTGGTACTTCTCAGGGGTGGAAGAAATGATATCTTTCTTGGAGATATCTGATTCTGGGGTAGGGAATCAACCAAGATTGCATTCCTGGTCATGCTTTTTAAAAATAAATTTAGAGTACCCAATTATTTTTTTTTACAATTAAGGGGCAATTTAGCGTGGCCAATCCACCTAGCCTGCACATCTTTTGGGTTGTGGGGGCGAAACCCACGCAGATACGGGGAGAATGTGCAAACTCCACACGGACAGTAACCCAGGGCCGGGATTCGAACCCGGGTCCTCAGCGCCGTAGGCGGCAATGCTAACCACTGTGCCACCATGCTGCCCCATTCCTGGTCAAGCTTGATGTATCCCACTGATTATGGGAAGGTTCCATCCAGAGCTGCACATTTGGATGTGTGGGTGTGGAATTTGGTTAGGCTGCATGCAATTTTTGGATAGTGGTTGAGTGCAACATCTAGAAACACAAAGGAACATAGAATGTGTACAATGCAGAAGGAGGCCATTCGGCCCATCGAGTCTGTACCGGCCCTTGGAAAGAGCACCCCATTTAAGCCCCACACCTCCACCCTATCCCCGTAACCCCACCTAACCTTTTTTTGGACACTAAGGGCAATTTAGCATGGCCAATCCATTTAACCATCTTTGGACTGTGGGAGGAAACCTGAGCACCCGGAGGAAACCCACGCAGGCACGGGGAGAACGTGCAGACTCCACACAGACAGTGACCCAAGCTGGGAATCGAACCTCGGACCCTGACGCTGTGAAGCAACCGTGTTAACCACTGTGCTACCGGTGTGGCCTAGCCAAAAGGAAAGAGCAAATTGCAAATGGAAAGTTTGGAAGACTGACTTGAAAGCAGATACCTAAAGTGATTTTGCACTTTCATAAAGCATGTGTCTATAATGGAAATAAAGGACTTGCATTTATATTGTGCTTTACACAACCACTAGATGACTCAATGCGTTTTACTGCCAGTTAAGTACTTTTTGTAGTGTAGTCTATTGTAATGTAGAAACCATATACCCACAGCAAACTCCCATTAACTGCAATGTGAGAACGACCGAATAATATTTATTTATGATGTTGATTGAGGGGTCAATATTGGGCAGAAAAACACCCCTACCCGTCTTTGAATAGTGTACTCGGGATCTTTTACACATTCACCTCAGCAGGTAGATTTGGCACAAACAGAAAATGCTGGAAATTCTCAGCAGGTCTGACAGCAACTGTGGAGAGAGAACAGAGCTAACCATTCGAGTCTGGATGACTCTTCGTCAAAGCCCTTGGCGCGAGACCTTAGCCACGCACCTTATGTCGAGAGTGCCACCAAGACACAAGTACTGATGAGACTCATTAATATGTTGTATATACTCGAAACAATGGGCGAGACCTTCCGGCTGTTCACACTGGCGGGATCTTCCGGTCCTGCTGATGGCGCGGCCTGCTGCGGGTTTCCCGGTGGCCTGGGGGTGGATTAAATGGGAAACCGCGGGACCAGAAGAACCCGCTGCTGGCCAATGGCAGGCAGCCTCCCGCAATCTGGCCAGAGAATCTCGCATGTTAACTCTGTGTGTGTGTGTGTCTCTCTACAGTTGCTGCCAGACCTGCTGAGTTTAACCAGCGTTTACTGTTTTTATTTCAGATTTCCAGCGTCCAACAGTATTTTGCTGTTATTATCCTTTCAATAGATTAAACATGATACAAAAGTAGTAAGTTCAAGAGTAAAATAGGGGACTGCTTAGAAGAAGAAGTAGTAGACAGTGAAATTTCGGCCGGTGCAAAAAGTAATAATCTCTGGGGGCTTGGCTGTGTTAAAAGGGGCACGATAGAAATGCAGGCCCTGTGGTGCCTCCGGCGCCATTTTGCGCGCGTCCACCGGCAGGAGGCGAGGACTACAATTCCCAGAATGCGAAGTGTTGAATCCCAGCATTGTATCGCGGTGCACGCCGGGCCAGCCTGCTGCCGGGCGCCATCTTGTCTCGCCTGTTTGTTTCTGTGTGTAATGGCGGTCGGGGCTCTTGACGGGAGGTGAAGCCAGACCTGGCCGGGCGGGATTGGGTGCGAGATCGCTGCGACAGGCGGAAGGGCGGGGCGGCGGGTGTCGAATTCTCGAGCCAGCGGTAAGGGTTCAGCCGAGTACCCCCCCCCCCCCCCCCCATTCTCCGTCCGCGAGCTGGGTTGCGGAATCGGTTGCTGGAGGAAGGCCCTCCCCAGCTTTCAGCGGCTCGAACGGCGCCTCCGGGTGAGACCTGGCAGGGAGGGGAGGTGAGCCCCTGCAAGTTTTTTCGTTTTCCGGCCCCGTCCTTGTTTTTCACGCGAAGCGAGTCAATCAGACTCCTTTAGTTTAGAAGCCAGCTACCGCGCGGGTGCTGGAATGTGAAGCAGAAAATGCTGGACAATCTCAGCAGCTTTGACAGCACCTGGAGTGAGTAGACAGATAGAACTAACGTTTCGAGGACTTCAGCAAAGCTCCACGTTCATAAGTTTGCAGTGGGAAGCATCCACACTCATTTATTCGGCATTTGGATTCGTTGTGTTTTGGATTCGCTGTGTTTTGCTCACTTCAAACAGTTTTCAGGTTAACCCGTTTTAGATTTCCACTTAGCCATTTTTTTTGCCATTTCATTTTGGTTCTAAAACTTTGATCCCTGTTTAGGTTCAAATGTGTTCCAAATATTGCCCTTGGAAGTGTCTAACTTGCTGTTTTTTTCTATTAACCACTGGCCTGGTTACAATGTTTAAAAAAAAGATACCCCAAGAGTGCAATCAGATGAACATTGACAGTGTCAAACGAGAGGAAGAAACACTGGGACAGGTGATCAAAGGAGTGGGTTTAGCAGTGTACCTTAAAAATGAGGGGTTTAGGTTTTGCTGCTTGCTTCAATTGCTCATTACATCCTTGCTTTGAAGTCTCTCCACAATCTCACTCCTCCATAATCTCCAACTGTCTGAGAGAGCTAGACTCCCTACAATTTTTGCCCCTTAAGTTTCTTGATTTCAGTTGCTCCACCATGCGTGGTGGCTGCACCTTGAGCTTCCCAGCCCAAACTCTGCAATAAAACTAAAAAAGGCTGGGGATACTCCATTACCGCGGCATTTGTAGAGAGAGAGAGAGCACTTCATATTTCAGATTGATGATCTTTCCTTATAGTCTGGAATGCTTTCCCTTGCCTCCCTTTTCTCAAAACTTGTTGATTAAGCTTTTGGGCTACCCCCTGATGTATATGTGGCTCAGTCTTGGGTTTTGTTTAATCATGTGCCAGTGAAGCTACTTGGGATGTCTGACTGGGTTAAATGCACTTTAAACAATTTATTGTTGAAAGATGAAAGCATCTGAATTTAGACTGAAGGCATAAATGACGAGGTGGGAAAAGTGGGGAGTGTACAAAAATGACTCATTTATATAACATTTTTCGGTCTCTATGGTCTCAGCCTCAACCCAAAGGAGGTGTAGGGTAGATGGATTGGCCACGCTAAATTACCCCTTAATTGGAAACAAAGAGTTGAGTACTCTAAATTTATATTTAAAAAAAACATTTTTTGCAGCCTCATGATCTACAACCAGTTTAAGAAATTTTGTGGTTTCTGTTGTACTTTAGCGAAGAAGGCATAGTTCGCGGCAGGTTGTAAGGCTGGAACAGCAGAGATAGAAAGATTTGAATCCATGGAGGGTTTTGAACCAGGAGGCTGAGATTTTGAAATACAACCATTGTACCAAGAGCCAATGTAAGTCTGTGATCACAGGGATGATGGGTGAGCAGACTTTTGATGGAATGAGTTAGCATTGCATGAAAGTGAAAACATAGTTTTATAATGGAACATTACAGCGCAGTACAGGCCCTTCGGCCCTCGATGTTGTGCCGACCTGTGAAGCCACTCTTTAAAAAAAAAAATACATTTATCTATTAGCTTGTGACCTCATGAAGTGCCAATGTACTTTCATCAATTGAATACTTTTGAAGGACTTTTTAATGTAGGTAAATGTAGTAAACACCTGTGTGAAATAACGAATAGCAAATGAAATTCCATATCATTTATTTTTCTAGTAGATGTTGGCTGGAACACGTGCAACTCCTGTTTGAAAGTATCATGACTTTCATACATTCACCTGAAATAGAATTGTTTGATATGTTAACTGAACCCAGCACAGAAAGAGTCCATTTGGCCTACTGTGTCTGGAAGAACGACTCAGCTCCCTTATCCTCCCCTCTTAATCCTCGCTGTTCACAATCCTTCCAAGTTTTGTGCCACCTGCAAAGTTTGAAATTGTGCCCTCCACACCCAAGCTTATGTTATTAATCTAGAGTAAGAAAAGTGCCCCCATACCCTTTTGCTGGGGGGGGGGGGGGGTGGCAGAGAGAGAGGTGATATTACTGCAGTAATAGTGGGGCTTAACCCAAGAAATTTCTGGCTCAAATGTTAGTGCTACTGACGGATCAATCTGGTAGAATTTGTGCTGCAGTTCATTTTGTTCTTCATAGTAGTCATTAACTATTCAAAATGTGAGTGTTGAAATTTCTGATTACAGTTTGATCTTGTCTTAACCCAATGTGTATTAGTCGGGTACTGGGAAGTAGAGTACAAGTTGTTTCTCCTTTTTGTCACCACATCAGGTTGCCACGCGCTGTCTTGATGTTTTGCATGTTCTTTGTTTCTCTAATACCTTTAATTACTTTGTGTTGTAAATATTTGTCTTACTCTATTGGCACATGTGAGATGAACAAGTTATACTACTAGGGAAGTCAGGTAGCATTAGTTATTTAGTCTAGGAAAAGTTTAGTAGAACCTAAGGAGCAAGCTGAGGGTGGATACAAAGGTAGAGAGGTATGTTGCCTTTGATTAGCCTGTGGTAAACATAAAGAAGGATGATCATCTCCTGGGAGGCAGGATTGAAGGGTTAAGAATTTAAAAAAAAAAGTATCCAATTCATTTTTTCCAATTAAGGGGCAATTTCGCATAGCCAATCCACCTAGCCTGCACATCTTTGGGTTATGGGGGCAAAACCCACGCAAATGCAGGGAGAATGTGCAAACTCCACACGGTCAGTGACCCAGAGCCAGGATCGAACCTGGGACCTCGGCGCCATGAGGCAGCAGGGCTAACCCACTGCGCCACTGTGCTGCCCATTGAAGGGTGCAAAGAATATTTCCAGGGGGCAGCACGGTGGTAGCACTGCTGCCTCACGCCGCCGAGGTCCCTGGTTCAATCCCGGCTCTGGGTCACTGTCCGTGTGGATCTCCCCTTGTCTGTGTGGGTTTTACCCCCACAACACAAAGATGTGCAGGGAAGGTGGATTGGCCATGCTAAATTACCCCTTAATTGGAAAGAAATGAATTGGGTACTCTTAAATTTATATTTAAATAAATATTATTTCCTGGCACGGTGGTGCAGTGGTTAGCACTGCTGCCTCACGGCGCTGAGGACCTGGGTTCGATCCCGGCTCTGGGTCATTGTCCGTATGGAGTTTGTACGTTCTCCCAGTATCTGCGTGGGTCTCACCCCCACAACCTAAAAGATGTGCAGGGCAGGTGGATTGCCCATGCTAAATTGCCCCCTGATTGGCAAAAAAAGAATTGAATTGGGTGCTCTAAATTTTAAAAACAAATTCTGAAACTTCTTTGCATCTGTCTGCAGTGATGCATACTCTACTCTGAAGAAAAATTTTCCTGAAAAGAATTGTGAATTTAACTATTTCGCCCTGTTCAGCCAGTATGCGAGGGGTTACCTAAAGACATGCCCATCCATGGATCTTCTGTTAAAAGTTGATATATCATGGGTCATATATAATGTCTAGCCCGAGACTGTCCTGGCTTATGGCTCAGTATCCCACACTACAATCATTGAAGGTTATTTGATAATTTAGGCACACCTAAATTCAATTGTATTCAAAGTTACTTTAACGCATGGAACGTCTCTAATCTTTCCATAATTTGAGCACAAGATTTAAAAGGCAAGATGTTTGCAAACATTTTGGGACGGGCTCAAATGCTCTGTTAAAGGCAAATTAGAGCTACTATAATTACCCAAAGAATTCCTTTATATGCAGCTAAAGTTCAACATATGTGCTTTGATACTTTTGAGGGGAATAAACAGATTCTGGACCAAACACTTCCTGTTTAAGAAGCTACCCTATGACTATTGCAATTTAGCTATTACATTCTTTCACACCTTGCCTGAAAATATTTGGCTACAGAATAGACTGCATAGCTGCCTATGAATTTTGCCATCAGATAAATCCTAATTTCTGGTTTGCAATCATACTTGCCTGCCAGATGAGAAGTTGCATTTGCTGAAATGTGAAAATGTTTTATTCTAAGCATCGGTGAGCACCAAAGAATACATCTTGCTATTCAAAGAGCATGAACATTCTTCAGTTGCACTGGTCAACATTTATTACTCAGCTGTTCATCTGGTTATATACCTTACGACTGTTTCTGGGAACTTGCTGTATGTAAATTAACTGCTGCATTGCAACTATGACTATCAAAGATAATTTTCAGATAAAAAGATCAAAGATAAAGCATTTTAGGGGACCTAATGGTCTTGAAAGGCATGCTATAAATGCAAGTTATTCCTTTTCTCTATGTTAAAAGTTCAATATAAATGCAAGTCGTTTACTTTTACCGGAAATAAGGTTTCTGACTTGTGTGTGGCTGGTCTCCAGTTGACATCTTTACTGTGGCAAAGGCAGCACGGTGGCTTAGTGGTTAGCACAGCTGCCTCACGGCACTGAGGTCCCAGGTTCGATCCCGGTTCTGGGTCACTGTCCGTGTGTATTTTGCACATTCTCCCCGTGTCTGTGTGGGTTTCGCCCCCACAACCCAAAAATGTGCAGAGTAGGATTGGCCACACTAAATTGCCCCTTAATTGGAAAAAATAATTGGGTGATCTAAATTTTTTTACAAAATCTTTACTGTGACATGGGCTAATCTGACCTGGGGGTTCTTTTCCCAAATTGTGTACCTTTGTTTGGGTTTAGATGTTCTGTAAGAGCTGTAAAAGTTTGTGATCATGAACTGATTGTCAGCACAGAAGCCATTCCACATCAATGCTTTGGGACCATTCTCTGATCACCTGTCTCATGAAATGGCTTGGTCTGTCAAATCTTACTGAAACATGTCTGAATATATTTCTTGTGTTGAACAAAACTGGAATGGATTGTAGGTTTAATGTATGAAATCAACAAGTCTGCAGGCATGATGTTAGCCTACAAGATCTCCATTTCAGACTCTCAAAGCTTTAGACAGGTTATTTATTATTTACATGCCTATGCCCACATTTCTTTTTGCACAGGCTTCAGCTGCTTGAGTTTTCTGTGACTGGTGGTTTAAAAGGAATAGTCAGTTTTTTTGATAGATTTCCTCCACTTCGGGGCAACTCTTTTCCATCATTTGAGGAGCAGCCTTTACTCATTTTCCAGGCATAGATAATTGGATAAACTTGGGAAGCTTGATTCTTGGATGCTCCCAAGGCGAGGAAGGTTATATAGAGCAGTCACCGAACAGAAAACACTGAAAAGTGAAATGAAATGCAGTGGCATCCCAGAATAAAAGGAGCTTGTGGCTTTGTTGCAAAGTACTCGTGTTTTTTATGTTGAACTTGGTTTAACTTTGTATGTCAGTGCTGATTTACATTCTTTTTTAAAACCAGATTATAAGCACAGGCCATCGTTTTGAAACTGTTCTCACGTGTGAGTTATTTTGAAGGATGGGTTCCAATAAGAGGTGAGTATCCTGAATCCATTTGTTAGTCTATGGGGGAAAATGAAGCATTGCAGTAGTGTGGTAGAAATTGTTCTTGACGGTTTCGAGTTTAAAAAAACATTGCGGGTGGCACAGTGGCTTGCACTGCAGCCTCTCGGCGCTGAGGTCCCAGGTTCGATCTTGGGTATGGGTCACTGTCCGTGTGGGATTTGCACATTCTTCCCGTGTTTGCGTGGGTTTCACCCCACAACCCAACGATGTGCAGGGTAGGTGGATTAGTCACGCTAATTGGAAAAAATTAATTGGGTACTCTAAATTTAAAAGAAAAAAAAATTGCGTGGTTGGTGGCAATGATCCTTGGAAGCATTTAACCTTGACACGGGGTTTCAAATAGAGATGTTTTCCAACTCCCAGCACAAATTGAGATTCTTGAATTTGATTTTAAAAGTTAGGTACTGCTGTTTTTGTTAGTTGAGTCAGAGTCTTCAGGCTTTTGAGTTTCTCATCGTGATATTGAAACCGTACAGCATTTTGACAAGTGAACCAGGAGTCTTAATTTTATTTAGTCTCTTTGGAGAGCGAAGCCAAAAAAAGTCATGAATACAGTTGCAACGGCAGCACGGTGGCGCAGTGGTTAGCACTGGGACTGCGGTGCTGAGGACCCGGGTTCGAATCCCGGCCCTGGGTCACTGTCTGTGTGGAGTTTGCACATTCTCCCCATGTCTGCATGGGTTTCGCCCCCATAACCCAAAAGATATGCAGGTTAGGTAGATTGGCCATGCTAAATTGCCCCTTAATTGGAAATAATAATGATAATAATAATTGGGTTCTCTAAATTTATTTTTAAAAATGAATACAGATGCAAGTTTAAATAGTTTTTTTTCAAACTACCAGTCATAGCGCGTGGTTGCTGTTATGCACATAATATTGCATTTGTACTTGTCTGCAAAACCTTTTGTCATCTTTTCCCATTGTAAACTCTTAGGCCTACTTTTACGATGGATGTTTCCCATGTGAATATATTTACACAATCCTGCAGGTGGTCGTAGTATGGTGCTTTGGTTTTTGTATCTTTCAGTTTCTTGATCTGCACTGAGAAATCCTAAACTCCAAGCAATCCTGTTCTCAAATTGTAGTAAGTTTATCTGTGAATATGTAAGTGGTCTCGTAAAAATTGGAAAAAGTTCAAAATTAAAACAAAGCAGGAAGGTAAACTTTATAAAGTGTCAATGACTTTAAGCAGCCATCATAGTTGTTCTAGTTATTCAGTAGCCTTAGGATTGGTATTGTGGAATTTGGGCCGTGGTAGCTTAGCATGAAATGATATTCAGTAGATGTGTGATACCCACGACTGTAAATGTAAGGGTGTTCCTGAGTGCCTAGATGTGGTGTATTATGCTTTACAGCAAATAACTTGGCATAAAACAATTGTGTTTACACCAGAGATGATCTGGCAGTGCAAATCTATGCAGTCTCATTCAGCTGGTATAGCTGGTGTTTCTCAGTGAGCTGTATGTTCCTATTCTGTTTTCTGTAGTGACGCAGCGTGCATTGTGGTAATGGTTAACATCATAGTCAAGACTTGTACAACGGGTCTGTGATGAGGGCATCTATATGCCATTGAAAAGTGGCATCCCCTGGTTTTCCTTCCAGTTCTTTGTTGCAAAATGACGTCAAATGTTAGATCCCCTTATATTTGAAAGCATTGGTAGCCATTTGATGTTTTAGTCCCTGTTACTCACATGGTTTGATTTACTTGTACATCTAGTTTTATGGAGGACAGTTTAACCACACAGCATTTTTTCCGAACTGATGAACCGGGGGGGGGGGGGGGGGGGGGGGGGGTTTAAGTTTCTACCTTTTGTAATAGCTAATGTCTGTCTTTTATTGGTCCTTTGTACATCACCATACAAGATCAACTCATCTTCAAGTCTGTGTGTCACACTGCACAAATGATACAGCTGATGTATATGGATCACACATAAGAAGAAAATGCATTGGTTTTGAAAAAGCAATATGTTGTATCATGCAAACTTGAACATTTAACTACTTCAATGGTAGAATGACGCAGTTGTGCATTGCATGTTCTGACTTTGTGTACCCAGCACCATAGTATACATTTAAAACCAATATGTATTTGCCACCTTTTTATTTGTTTAAAAAGTTTATTCCAATCCTCTTGCAAAGGTTTTACATTTTGCTTATGTTTCAGTTTCAAGATTTCCCCAAGTATCCCTCTCAGGTGATCATTCTGTAAATGTCATCCAAAAAGCAGTTGGATTTTTATTCCAGGGGGTGGGGGGGGATTACAGTCCAATTACAGTCTAGTGTTTCTTTATTTCTCACCAGTTAGAAATTGCACACATGGTGGGTAACTAGATAAATACTAAAAATAACAATGATGTACGATAACTAGATGGTGATCAGAAGTGAAGTTCAGATTATATCTCATTTTTATCCCCCTCTGCAACGTCCAGTGCAAGGAGTCTATAAGGCCAATTTAGCACTCCTAACTGGGAGCATTGATTAACTAATGCAAGTAGGGCGACACGGTAGCACAGTGGTTAGCACTGTTGCTTCACAGTGTCGGGGACCTGGATTCGATTCCCGGCTTGGGTCACTGACTGTGCGGAGTCTGCACATTCTCCCCATGTCTGCGTGGGTTTCCTCCGGGTGCGCCGGTTCCTCCCACAGTCCAAAGATGTGCAGGTTTCGTGGATTGGCTAAATTGCCCTTAGTGTCCAAAAAGGTTGGGTGGGGTTACAGGGATGAGGTGGAGGTATGGGCTTAAGTAGGGCACTCTTTCCAAGGGTCGGTGCATGCTCAATCAGCCGATTGGCCTCCTTCTGCACTGTAAATTCTATGATTCTATGAAGTAGCTGGGAAATGAGTTTAGATGTCTGGTTTGTATGACTCATTTACCTCAATGTTACAAATAAACATGGCAAATTATATCTGTTAATTTAGTTGGACTATGTGTACTTATATTTTTAAGAATGCCATTGCAACTTTTCTGTCGTCTAATCTTTTCCCTATGTGGTCAGTGCTTTTAACTCATAGCTTTCTCTGTCTCTACAGAATAAGTAGAACTGAACGGAATGGCAGGTATGGATCCGATCAGATCAAGGACCGAGTTGAACTGAGGGACCGGAGCTCGAGGGGCACTGATCGGGACTATGATCACAGAAATTCTAGTGATGATCGGCGTAATCGTCGAAATCAAGATCATCGAAACTCTGAGAGTTCTGAAGTTGGTGTAAGTGAACATGTATTGGAAATTGACATTTTGTGGCCGATCGATCTGTTCTGAGTAAATTATGCAGCATCTGTGGACAGATGCCGCATAATTGGCCATTATTTTGTCCACTCAATTTATGTTCTTTGTAACTTTCTGTTTCCATCTATGCAACTTGTTTCACCTCCTACCCTTTTCTGCTGACTTCAATATAGAAGTCTACATCAAAGTCATTAATATAAAGGCGACAAGCCGAGGCTCCAATACTCATTCTTGGGAACGCTACATTTCCTTCCAATCAGTTATTCCCTTTATTCCTTATCTGTTTCCTACCTTCAAACCAGTTATCAAAGTCATAGGGTAACCTCCAGTTGTCTGCACTTTCACTATTCTATCCATTTTATGTAGAACTTTATCAGACTGATGCCTTCCAGAAATCTTTCGAAGCCACTTCCCTATTCACTGTGCTAGTGACCTCAAAAAGGTTAAACCAGCTTAGTCAGGCATAACCAACCCATCATGAAAATTGCTGGCTCTTCGTTAACTTCCACTTGACTAACTGCTTAGCCACAGGCTCTGAATGATGTCAGACCTCATGACTAATGATGAACTAATAATAATCTTTATTAGTATCACAAGTAGGGTGGCACGGTGGTGCATTGGTTAGAATTGCTGACTACGTTGCTGAGGACTCGGGTGCGATCCTGGCCCTGGGCCACTGTCTGTGTGGAGTTTGCACTTTCTTCCCAAGTCTGAGTGGGTTTCACCCCCACAATGCAAAGATGTGCAGGTTAGATGGATTGGCCACGGTAAATTGCCCCTTAATTGGAAAAAGAAAATAATTGGGTACTCTTCATAAAAAAATTAAAAAAATTTTTTTTAAAACAATTAGTGTCACAAGTAGGGTTACGTTAACACATTGAAGTTACTGTGAAAATCCGCTAGTCACCACACTATGGCCTGTTTGGGTACATGGAGGGAGAATTCAGAATGTTCAAATCACCTGACAGCGCATCTTTCGCGACTTGTGGTAGGAAACCGGAGCACCCAGTCCCTCCGGTCTCTCAGTTCAACTCGGTCCTTGATCTGATCTTGATCTCCCACTCAGATATGCGGAGAACGTGCAAACTCCGCACAGTGACCCAAGCCGGGAATCGAACCTGGGTCCCTGGAGCTGTGATGCAACAGTGCTAACCACTGTGCTACCGTGCCACCCTGACTGGTCTGTAATTACCTAGTAAGGAAAGCAAAGCACCATTTCTGCAGCAAAATACTGTGGATCCTGAAAACCTGAATTAAAATGCAAAAAGCACTCAATAGGTCAGTCCGCATCTGTGGAGAGCGAACACAGTTGATGTTTCAAGTCGATGATTTTTTTCATCAAAACAGGAAGATACTGGAGATGAACAGCTATTATGGAAAGAAAAGACCAGGAAATAACAAAAGGGAAGGCTCTTGATTGGAGGGCAGAAGTAATTAAATGACAATCGGGGTGATGGTGCAAGGCATAAAAGGATATGAATTCTCATCTAGTGCACATTAATGTCTTAAAAGCAATATCCATTTAAAGATACCAGCTGAAGAAGAATTAAAGTCAGTCATGCAATCTGTTGACAACTGTGCTGCATACTGAGCCTGACTTAATTTTTCCTTGCCATCCATCTGTCCTGATATATACCCCGTATCAGAAATTGAATCTATTTCAATGAATGTGTCTTGTGATTTCATAACCTCATAAGCGATCATTTAAATGCCTCTGCGCAGCCAAGAAAGGAGAACCCACACGAGGTCTATTTATGCCCCTCTCATAACTTGTTTTACAACATTGACAAGTGGCTTTAATGTGAAAGTCTTAAAAAGTGATAAATGTAAAGCTCAATACAACATCTAATTATGGGTGACTCTCGCCTGTTTTCTGAATCACTGAGTTCAGTATTAAGTGGACCAATCAGTGAAATACAAGCATTATTTTACAAACAAACTTTGAATCTGTAGGTTACTTGGTTTAACTTACTTTTAAAAAATATATCTGTGCTCAAATAATCATTCACCTTGAAGGCTTTGCTAAAGGGATGAGAAGTTTGTCCCCTTGGAAATTGCCCTTTATGGTCAGCCTCTGGGTGGTGAGGGATGTTAATTCAGTAATGGCGTCCCCTGACTTTTTTTTTTAGCAGGAAGGTGCATGACTTCTCAACAATGGCTAGATGGGGCTGATTAAATCTGCGTTTGCTTACGTGGCAGTGTGTACTTTAATTCCCAAAATGCCTTGTCATGCAAATAAAAATGGAAAATGGTGGAAATACTGGCAGCATCTATTAGAGAGAAATAGTTAATGTTTCAGATTGGTTTTATTTTCATTTTTAAAAGTATTTCCAGCATCCGCTATATTTACTTTTGCATACCTAGTTAGTTTCACACTTGTCGAGATTCTAAAAACTGTTGCCCTGAGAGTTTCTTTAGCTCTGTTATGCTGATGTTTTTGGTTCAACTTTTCCTTCCTTTTAGAGATATCAGGAGAGAAGAAGCAGTGACCGGTCAGATGGTGGTTACCATTCAGATGGCGACTATAAGGATCCAGACCGGAATGACCTGAACAATGAAAAAGAAAGCAAAACTATTATGTTACGAGGACTTCCGTCATCTACAACTGAGGATGATGTAGGTGTTTATATACTTTAATGATAGTAATGATATCTCTTAGAAATAAAACATGGCAAAAAACATAGAAATAATAGCTGGGCAGTAGAGCGAAAGAATTAGAAGAAAGCTAGGGAAGTCTTGTGGTAGCTTTTCTGTTAGTTTAGTAAAATATGTTGCATGGCTTGCTGTCATCTTTTCTGTTTTCAAGGGGCTTGGTAGCATTTCTCATCATGTGTGAGTGGTGTTTTGAATGTGTCCTGTTAGGGAGGGAATAATTTGCTCCAGGTGCTCAAAAGCGAGTGATGCCAGTCAGCCCAATACTACATTCATTCAAGGGCCAAAACAAGCATTTTTGAATAGACATCACCTGTAAAGTGATCCCTGGCTGTTTTCTTTTCACCTCTTGCAGTTTTATTACCTTTGTTAAACTTTTTGTTTCCTAACTGCCTGCTACTCTGATACTAAAGAAAGTGATGTACTCACTGCAACATTGTTAGCTGCTTAAAATAAGAACAAAAAGTAAGTGTCTATTTTTTCCAAGAATTCTGAGCTGTGAATTTTCTAATTGTTGGAAGTCCTTGGTAACTAACTGTTTTTGGAATTCTATGTTGACTTTCCGAAAATGTGGATGCCTGGTGATGTCTGTTCTGCAACCACAGATTCATTAGATAAAAGCTGATCTAATGAAATAATTTAAATTTGAGACTGTAGTGCCTTGGAGCTCCAGCAGAAAGAACTACTGTATTTTGTACGTTAACATGTGCCAGATGTCGCACCCAGCATTTATCTCTCAAACAAAACCACCACCTACATTCGTAAAAGTATTTTCCACATACTTCCATTGCTGGTGAAGTATTTTAGATTGCGCTACGTCCATTAAAGATCAACATAAATGCAAAATTATTCTTCAATGGTACTACAGCTGTTTGTAAATCATACCATATTGCAGCACAAAAGTTTGATCTATTCAGCACTTGCGTATTAGCATTGTAGATTTTAGTTCAGGTGGGTGACATGGTGACGCAGTGGTTGGCGCTGAGGATCTGGGTTTGATCCCGACCCTGGGTCACTGTCTGTGTGGAGTTTGCACGTTCTCCCTGTTTCTGCGTGTGTCTCACCCCCACAACCCAAAGATGTGTAGGGTAGGTGGATTGGCCACGCTAAACTGCCCCTTAATTGGTAAAATTTACAAAAAATTGGAGTTCAGAAGTCTGGCAATGAAAGGCAGTATTATTTTGATGTGCAAAAAGGTTATTTGGATTCATGGTTTTGTATGAGTTACAAACGGTTATATTTTCAAGAATTCGGAGAGGTGGAGTAATTTTTGGGATGTTAGATGGTAGTGGTTTGATTGTAGCTAGTTTAAATTAAGAATTAAAATTGACGTGTGGGGTTGTAAAAGGCAATCGGGGTGTCAGTTAACACAATCTAGCAAGGTCAGAAGATGAAGAGCTGTTTTGGTTATTACTTCAGTCAGGAATTGAAGTTTGCTGTAATTAAATGTGGCACAAAGGTGTTCAGCCAAGTCAAGGTGTCAACATCTGCCTGTATTGAGTGTTTTGCTTCAAACAAAATCAAATCTTTTGTCGTCTGTTTTAAAAATTAAATTGTTTTATTTTCACCTGTGAGGTGCCCTTTTTATGTTTATCGTATGACTGATATTGTGAACCCTATGGAACAATAGGAGCAAAGGCTGTTTGCCACTATTCCTCAGCATAGTGTTGGAACACTGACGGTCTGTATCTCCTCTGTTAAGTTCAATCCTCTGTTAAGATCAGATAGAACTGTTGATCCATGTTTAATGTTTCTGACCAAAGCAGTTAGTACGTTTGATCCAGCATTTGAGTTAGCTTACTGAACACCATTTCCTTTGTAGATTCGAACGGTTTTAGAGCCTTATGATGGAGTTCAGCCAAGAGATGTGCGACTAATGAGGAGCAAAATGTCAGGTGAGATTTCTGTTCCCACTCCAGGTTTCTCCCCTCCCTCCCCCAAAGCCGCCCCCAAAAAAATTACCCAGTGGCTGAGAATTCAGAATTAGAACACAAAAATTTGCCATGGCTGAGGAACGTGAAAAGTAAAATTAATAGCAAGCTGTAACTTCCATGTTATTTATGCAGTGACAATAGTCACTGTGACTTTCTCATCTTGTAAATTACAATGGCTTATAACCCAGGACTGAAGAGGTCCTGTCGCTTAACGGCGAGGGTTAGAAAAGCTGCATTGCCTTTCCCAAAATATCACTTCCTACTTTTTTCTTGTATTTTTATTTTTCTGCTTTTCTTTTTCTTTTACTTCAATATTGTACGTTTGCCTCCACTGGCTCCCTTCATGCTATGCACAGGGGTGGTGGTGCTGGTAACAGCTGAAGTGACTGACAGAAAATGTAATGCCAATGAAAACTGGGTTGCAGGTGGGTACCACATACAGAATTTGTTGTTTCTAAGGTCAATTTGTCATGGTCTGCATGAAAGATGCCTTTTTCCTTGCAACCTTTTCCGTTCCTTTTGTAGAAGTATTGTTACTCCCAGACATTGACCTTTTGCACTGTTCAATTCCTTGCCATGGCAAAGAAAAGGAAAAAAAATGAGATCACAGAGAAACACTGCTTCACAAAATTGTAAATGGAGACGCTTTGAAGCAGGAAGGTGACTTGAGAGATTCATCTGAGAATGGCTGCTTTAAAACCTATTGACTAACACAATCCCGTCTATATCTGAATGCTGTCTCTAGGTCAAAGCCGTGGTTTCGCCTTCGTGGAGTTTAATCACTTGCAGGACGCAACAAGATGGATGGAAGCCAATCAGGTTGCTTCATCACAAGTCTAGATTTCTTGGAGAAAAAATAAAAAGGATCAAATTGTCTGTATTGAAAACTGATGTAATGAGACACAAGGGCTTTTTTCCAAAACAGAATTAGATTTTGTTTTTCTGTATAAATTGCAAGGTTCATAGGACTGATTTCAAGTACAGCCCCTTTTATAAATGAGTATAAACCACAGCTAGGGCATTGGTTCAAGTTATGTGAGGCAGTGAAGACAGAGGTGAAAATAAGGGGATATACCATAAACTGAATGTAAATTTATCATTGACATTTGTGGACGCATGCGCTGTTTTCTTTATAATCAAACTGTTTGGTTCAATATGAGCTTTTTGGAATGACGCTAACAATGTCCAGGCTAGCATTCAGTTAGCTGAGAACAGGCCAATTTTTTCACTTGATTGGAGCAATATCAGAAATATCCGATCATAAAACCTTTTTTTTGTATGTAGTCAAGAACTACAAAGACAGTGGGATGCATGTGCAAGTAGCAGCAACAATCCAATAGTGCCCTTAACTTTAAATGTTATTTCCCATTCAAGAGATCAGGAAGTCAAGTGACCTGATCCTAGGTGTCTGGTGCTCCAGACCAATTTGATGGAAGATGTGCTGCTGCAGCATGGATTGACTTGCCGTTCAACTGAAAACCGTTTCCCCTGGTTGTTGTGTTGACTGATTTTGCATACACACTGTCTGATAAACCCATATCCTGTTGTGAGGTGTTAGTACACTAATGTGGTGCAATGCCTCATTTCCAAATTGATCCTAGGACTTTCCTGGTAAAGGATAACAAAAGCTCAAGCAGAACAATTTTCCTTTAAAATGAAATAGGCAACTTTGTATTTAGCCACTTCTAAATTACTTACTACATTTTGTGCTTGTTATCAGATCTATGTATTTGTGCTTTATACAGAACAATGACATTGTGTCAAAGGCATTTTTATTAAAATACAAGTTAAATTTTATGATACACTCAAGGTCATGAGCAGTCTAAAAAAACATAAATATGAAGCAAGTTGCTGCTGAGCATCAGAAGGTCAGGAACAAGCTTTAGTAGTAAGTGATTAAAATGAGTTATTTTAGATCCTTCATCAGTTTCTGCTCCTTTCAAATGCACATTGTACCATTGTTGAAGGCAGCTGAGTGATCTGCTCCCAGGCTTCAAACCTGCTTTGAAATCCGCCACTATGAAGTATATGAGATCAGTTTTGGAATGACGTGAAAATTTTCTTTGCAACTAAGTTTGTACTTTAGCAAGTATCCTTATGAGATGGGATAGCAAACACTGTCCTTTCACATCTGTGGCTTGGATTTAAATTTGGCCCCGCGTTTTTGGGTGAAAGACTTCTAGCACCTTTAAGAATCTTGACGTGAGTGTTTTTTGGCATCTGGATCCTTAATTAAATGGCCGTGAGTTCACAACAAATTTTCCATAATTTAGGAATGGTTGTGGTTGTACAGGGATGGACATTGTAAAAAATGCAGTATTGTAGGAGATACTAAATTGGGATTAAGGCACGTTATGGGGATTGGGTTTTAAGATAATTAACCAGTGTCTGACTGTGTTTCTGTGAGAGGTGGGAGGTTAATTTAGTTAATAAAAATGCAATTATTTGATATGTTATGTCATAATATACAACATTCCAGACATAGTATAAATTGTATATTGTAACAACAAGAGCTTTATTGAGCAGCTTGAGCTAAGGGAAGTCTTAAGACTGATTCCAGGGGGCCAAATGTGCTAGTAATATATTCTGTATACATGCCTGGTGGGTTTGCTTTGTATTGGCAGACCTTTTGACAGTTGCTCTGTTCAGGTGATGTTGCCGATCTGGCTGTTGGCATTTAGCCAAGAAAAGGGATCAGTTGCTGGTTCAAGCACAAAGTGTCAATTCAGTGGAATATAATGATGAGTTGCAGGTTTGAGGAAACCCAGCCTGAAATGCCATTGAGTAAGTGATGTAGGAAAGCATTCTAGTTCTCGTTCAATAGGGTGCTTGCTATTTTTGATGTTTGCAGCATCTTTTGCTAGCCGGGTTGTCCTCCATGACACGCATACATTATCTTTTTACACTATTCTTTAATTTCAGTGAATTTCTCACAGAATTGAAGTTAGTCACTCTTTTACATCAATTTATATGACGTGGTGTGCAGGAGAATAGTACTGTAAGAGGTATGACAGCAAGCCCACTCCCTGTATTTTCAGTTGGTGATAGTGTAATGCACAAAGTTTTGAAATTACATTGTTGTGACAGTTTTATGCTGTGGTATTGGGTTGATGCCACTTGCACACTTCATGAATGTCATTACAGTCCGTCCGGTGAAAAGACAGTCTGTTAACCCATTTTACCTCGAGGTTTTCCCATATTTCTAATTTTTAAATAAGAATTATCAGACCTTCCCTTGAAGTTTGAGCGCATAGGAATATTAGGGATCGCTTCAAAAATCTGTTACGCAGTGTAAATTCTCGTGAGTCTAATCTGGAAAATCCTTTCGTGGGTTTAAAAAAAAAAAGTCTATGGTTTTTTTTTATTTAAAAAAAAAAACAGGTTTTACCAGTGCAACCGTGGGCAGAGATTTATTATGATAGATCTGTGATGTAAAATATTTATTGTCAAGAAACAATCCTGAGAGAACCCATAACTCAAGCTGCTTAATAAAGCTCTCATTATTACAATGTACAATTTATACTATGACTGGAATATTGTATATTATGATGTAACCTATCAAACAATTGCATTTTTACTCCAAAGTTTAGCCAGGGATCTTATGCTTAAATTTACTATTCTGAAACTTTATGAAACTGTTATTGACTTAATGCCTTGACAGATTTCGGAAATTAGGATTCGTTTCCGTGCAATTATATCATGGGGTCCACTGTTTGGCCAACAGAAAATACTATTGAGTTGCAAATATATAGACATGCGAGCTTGAATTGAGCAGTGTAAGATTTTTAACAGCACAAAATTTAATCAGCAATAGAGCATTTTTCCCTTTTGGGGTGACTTGTGGATAAGTATCTTATCCACAAGGTTCTTGGATTACACTGGATTATCTGCTAGGACTGACTCAGCAGTAGCAGCTGATGAGTACTTGTTGTTCCTAACTGGTTCAGTGACTTGGCTAAATCCTGAAAGTGCATTGTAAACTAAACCCATAGTTCACAAGTTGTGTTTTAATATAAAATTTGTAAACCCGTTGCACATCTAATTTGTAATAATTCAATGCTTGTGGTGTTTCTACCCAGTAACATCGGCTTTCAGTGGTAGCAGCAAACCATTACTAAATGTAGGGTTTGTTTTCCTTCTGTTGTACTGCCAAAAGCAAAACATGCAAATCAAATTTTATTGTGTCCGCATTGAACTCATAAGCTTAAAAGTACAGATGACTTTCCAAAAATAAGGGAGTGCATGTTGATTTCTAAGAAGGTGCAATAGAGATTGACAGTATAGAGGACAAAGTACCTGGCCAGTTTAAGGTAGTGGCAGATTCGTCATGAGATTTTGCAGTACCTTCACGCTACTTAAACTTTGTTCAACTTGTGCAATGGGTCGGAAAGTCTCCATTAGCGATGTTAGATGAAGCCACAGATTCTGCTGAGGTTAGCACCTACTGTGTTAAAAAAGGACAAGAATAGCTTTCATTTTATTAAGGCAAAGCATGACTTAAAATAAATTTTCGTAATTTTAAAACAATTTAAATTTTTTTCTGCAAGCACTAACACAATAGAGCGTGTCTCACTCCAGATCGCTTACTCTTACTGGACCTTGTGACTTGGCCTGCTTCCATCTTATTGAAGACTAATAAGGATGGGCTAAGTGTAGGTAACCTAATCCCCTGAGCTCCCTTTCCCATTATGTACATAAATGCATAATTGTGCATTCAAGCACTAATTTGGGAGAAATAACTCCCTTCCTACACGTGCGCACTGCCATGGGAATATTGATACTTTTGTCTTGAAACAGTACTAAATGATCACTCATTTTTTACAGAAATATCTGACTATACAAGGGAAGTATGTCACCATGCACTACAGCAATCCAAGACCAAAGGCTTATGAAGATTGGCTTTGTGGCAAGGTATTTTGATTACTCACCATTAGTAGTTATTTTGGTTTAGTATGGTGGTGATCTATTTGAATGCTTTTTAAAAACAATATATTAGAACATGCCATGATTATTTGAAGGGTGGGTAATGTTACGTCTACAGGATGACCTTTCGAATAATTAGTTATTAAATCAAAGTAATTTTTGGTGAATTAAATTTCCATGTGTTGGATGTAGTTGTTTTACTGCATTAGAACTGAAATACTTTCCCAGTATCTAATCTCAGTAAATATTTTCAGTTATTTGGAAAGGGAAAATATGAAATAGCTGTTAATTCACGACACCCTAAAAATATAGATTGTCATTGTAAAATATTCGTTACGTTTCATCTTGCATATTGGAGTGTAATTTTCTATATTAGTTACTAATTTAAAATTATAGTAGACTTGAATTTCATGTATAAGTCAGTTTCTGATATTTGTAAATTTTATAAACTTGCGAATACAGTGCGGCATATATAACTTCAAGAGGCGAGAAAAATGTTTCAAATGTGGGGCTTCGAAATCTGGTAAGTAAATATGAACTGATATCAGCTTCCACGCTTATCCAGAATTGGCAGTGCACTGAATTGCATTGTGCCATCTTCATGGCTCACTACCATGTTCTAGTTTAAATTCAATTTCAATGAGCTCAACTTCTTAACTGGAGTTGTCTACAGTGACCTTTGTTGAGGTACAGGAATCTCTTCCTGATTACCTCTTCATTACTCCTATACCATTCTGACATTCTTATGTTTAGGAAAGATTGCATATCCAGGAAACAGTAGACCAATCAGCTTAACATCAGTGGTAGGAAAAATAATGAAATCCCTGCTAAACGAGGAAGTAGAAAAACATCTAGAAGTCAAAAATACAATAGTCAACATGGATTTCTGAAGGGAAAGTTTTGTTTGATGGAATTCTGTGAAGCAGTAGCAGCGATAGTAGACAAGGGAAATGTAGATGTGATGTATCTAGGTTTCCAAAAGGCCTTTGACAAAGTACCTCTATGATATCTACTATGATTCTATGATAATGCAGTGCAGTCAGTGATTATAACTTTGTTGGATTCAAGATTGTTATGGAAAAGAACAATGATGGGCCTGAGATCAAAGTTCTAAACTAGGGGAAGACCAATTTTAATAAGATCAGATGTGATTTGGCCAGAGTGGACTGGGAACAGACACCTCTAAGTAAATCTGTGACAGAACAGTGGGGCGCATTCAAGAAGGAAATAGGGAGAGCACAGGGCCAACATGTTCCAATCAAGAAAAAGGGTGAGACCACAACCGACAAATCTAGTGAACCCTGGTTATCGAGGGATATACAGCATTGGATCAGGAAAAAAAGGGAGGCTTATGGTAGATATCGAGGGCTCAAAACAGCAGAAGCCTTAGAGGCGTATAGAATGTGCAAGAGGCAACTTAAAAAGGAAATCAGGAGAGCAAAAAGGGGACATGAAAGGATACTGCCAAGTGAAATAAAGGAAAATCCTAAGTTTTACGAGTACATTAAGAATAAAAGGATAACTAGGGAAACAGTAGGGCCCATTAAGGACCGCAGTGATAGTTTGTGTGTGGAGCCGGAGGATATAGGTAATTATTACACAATTAATACTTTGTGTCACACCCCCACAACCCAAAAGATGTGCAGGGTAGATGGGTTGGCCACGCTAAATTGTCCTTTAATTGGAAAAAATTAATTGGGTACTCTAAATTTATTTCAAAAAACTTGTGCCAGTGTTCACTCATGAGGGATAGTGTGGATATAGAAATCCTTGAGAAAGACTATTAAAATTATACAGATTAACATAGACAGAGAGGAGGTTCTCAGTGGTCTTCTGGCAGGCTTAAAAGCAGACAAATCTCCAGGGCCAGATTAAATGTATCCCAGGCTGTTGAGTGAGGCAAGGGAGGAAATAAGGGCACTGGCAATAATTTTCAATTCCTCTCTGGGCACAGGAGAGGTGCCAGACGACTGGAGGATAGCTAATGTGGTACCTTTATTCAAGAAGGGAGGAAGGGATAAATCCAGAAACTTCCATGGTAGGGAAGCTATTGGAAGCAATTCTGAGGAACAAAATTAATTTGCATTCGGAGAGGCAGGGTTTAATGAAGAACAGTCTGCATTGTTTTGTTAAGGGGAGGTCATGTGTGACCAACTTGATTCAATTTTTCAAGGAGGTGATCAGATGTGTAGATGAGGGAAATGCATTTGACATAATTTACTTGGACTTCAGCAAAGCTTTTGATAAGGTCCCACATGGGAGACTGATAGCGAAGGTAAGAGCCTTTGGGATCCAAGGATATTTGGTAAATTGGATCCAAAATTGGCTGAGTGGCAAGAAGCAGAGTATCGTGGGGTGTTTTTCTGACTGGAAGCCTGTGTCCAATAGGGTCCGTGTTGGGGCCCTTGCTGTTTGTGGTTTATATAAATGATTTAGAAATGAACGTAGGAGGGTTGGATCAGTAAGTTTGCGGATGATACGAAAATTGGTGGTGTGGTAAATAGTGGTGTGTAAATAGTGGTAAATAGTATTGGTGGTGTGGTAGCCTTTGATTACAGGATATAGATGGGCTGATCAGTGGCAAATGGAATTCAATCCGGAGAAGTGTGAGTGATGCACTTGGGCAGTACAAACAAGGCAAGGGAATACATGATAAACTGCAGGACCCTGTGAAGCACCGAGGATCAGAGGGACCTTGGTGTGCATGCACACCGGTCCCTGAAGATAGCAGATCAGGTAGATACCTTGGTTAAGAAGGCATATGGTAAACTTGCTCTTATTAGCTGAGGCAGGGAGATAATGCTGGAACTGTATAAAACATTGGTTAGGCCACAGCTAGAGTAGTGTGCGCAGTGTTGGAATCCACATGAGAGGATGTGATAGCGCTGGAAAAGGTGCAGAGGAGATTTACCAAGATGGTGCCTGGGTTGGTGAGTTTTAGTTATGAAAAGAGATTGGATAGACTTGGATTGTTTCCTTGGAGCAGAGGAGACTATGGGGGGCATGATTGAGATGTATAAAATTGAAGGGCATCGATAGAATAGACAGGAAGAAACACCCCTTGGTGGAGGGATCAATGAGTGGGGGCATAGATGTAAAGTAAGGGCAGGAGATTTAGAGGGGATGTGAGCAAAAACCTTCCCAGAGGGTGGTTGGAAATTGGAACTCGTCTGAAAGGGTGGTGGAGGCAGAACCCTCATACCATTTAAGTATTGAGATGTGCACTTGCCATCCCAAGGCTATGGGGCCAAGTGCTGGGAAATGAGATTAGAATAGTTGGTAGCAGTTTTTGACTGGCGTAGGCTGTATGACTATGATAATATGACCGGAGGGCTGTATGACTATGATAATAGACAAATGGGTAAGGCCAGAACATGCAAAGTCAGGGGACAAATGGAATAGGCCTGACTGAGAAACAAAACAGGGAGGTATGGTAAAGCACAGGTATTTAGAGTGGATTATTGCAGGGACAACTGTTCATAATTTATATCTGTGATTATGCTTTCAAATCAAAAACACATCTCTAAATTTGGACTACATCAAATTGAGAGGGATAGTTAACACTGTGGAGGACTACAACAAACAAGAAGCTGTAATGAACCTTTAGAATGGGCATTTCATGGCAGGTAATTGTGAAATATTACATTTTGGTTAAAATTTGTTCACAAATGAGAAAATTTAAATCTAAAATGGGTAGATGAGCAAACCGGTCTGAGAGCACAAATGCACGAATCATTGGAAATTGTGACACCGTTCAATAGGGTCAAGTAGTAGAGTATTATTCGAGGAATTTAATTGAAAAGTAGAGACGTTTTACTCCATCTGTATTAAACCTCGGTTAGAGAACAATTGAAGTCATTTCTACAGTTCTGGTCACCATGCTAGAAATTAGGCAACGGGGTGTAGGACTGTCAGAGGATACAGCAGGATTTAGATTGTTTGGAGACTTGGGCGGAGAGATGGCAGATGGAGTTTAATCCGGACAAATGTGAGGTAATGCATTTTGGAAGGTCTAATGCAGGTAGGGAATATACAGTGAATGGTAGAACCCTCAAGAGTATTGAAAGTCAAAGAGATCTAGGAGTACAGGTCCACAGGTCATTGAAAGGGGCAACACAGGTGGAGAAGGTAGTCAAGAAGGCATACGGCATGCTTGCCTTCATTGGCCGGGGCATTGAATATAAGAATTGGCAAGTCATGTTGCAGCTGTGTAGAACCTTAGTTAGGCCACACTTGGAGTATAGTGTTCAATTCTGGTCGCCACACTACCAGAAGGATGTGGAGGCTTTAGAGAGGGTGCAGAAGAGATTTACCAGAATGTTGCCTGGTATGGTGGGCATTAGCTATGAGGAGCGGTTGAATAAACTCGGTTTGTTCTCACTGGAACGAAGGAGCTTGAGGGGCGACCTGATAGAGGTCTACAAAATTATGAGGGGCATAGACAGAGTGGATAGTCAGAGGCTTTTACCCAGGGTAGAGGAGTCAATTACTAGGGGGCATAGGTTTAAGGTGAGAGGGGCAAGGTTTAGAGTAGATGTACGAGGCAAGTTTTTTACGCAGAGGGTAGTGGGTGCATGGAACTCGTTACCGGAGGAGGTGGTGGAAGCAGGGACGATAGTGACATTTAGGGGCATCTTGACAAATACATGAATAGGATGGGAATAGAGGGATACGGACCCAGGAAGTGTAGAAGATTGTAGTTTAGTCGGGCAGCGTGGTCGGCACGGGCTTGGAGGGCCGAAGGGCCTGTTCCTGTTCTGTACATTTCTTTGTTCTTTGTTCTTTGGGTGGGTGCAAAAACGATTTACAAAATTTAAGCCAGAACTGAGAGGTGATTATAATAGGAAAGGATGAGCATGCAGTGTCTCCTTTTTCTCTTGGCAAAAGAAAGTTAGTGACCCAGTAGAGGCGTTTAAAAATGTTAAAAAGCATCGATAGTCTGGTGTCAGTGTGTTTCTATTTGAGGGGAAGAGCTCTATTACAGGGAATTGTTCCCCTCTATTGAGGGGAAGAGCTCTGAAGGCCATCAATCTAAGACAGTCACCGAGAAATGCAATAGGGAATTCAGAAGAAACTACTTGGAGAGTGGTGAGAATATGGAAGATGTTGCCACAAGAAGTAGTTGAGATATGCAGCGGAAGGAAAATGAGAATACGTTGACTGATGAAGGATGTGAGGATGCTTGACTGAAGCATAAATGCTGGTTGGGCTTGTTATGATCCCATTTGAAAAACTGGACGGGAAAATCCCAGAATGAAACACTGGCTCAAAAGACTGTAACTTGCACTTTTCAAAATAAAATTTGAAGGAAGTATCACAAGACTGCTAACTAGTTTTAACAACAATAAAAAAGCACCTATTAAACGCTACAGAAAATTGGATTATATCACAATACTCCTTTAGTTTACCAATGGCACACAGGTTTTAGGATTAACACTGATTACAAAGCACATCTTAAATTACAGTGGTCTGATTGACACACAAAGTCCTTTTTAAGCACACAAGATAACTGGTAAAAAGATACTCCTCCTGAACCTATGTGAATGTCTGGATTTCTCCACCGCCTCCCCCAAGATGATTCTTGTACCGAGAGCCCCCTTGTTTCACCGAACTCTGACTTCATCACACGTGATTTCAAATTCCACTTTCAAAAGTCACACTTTCAAATCATCTTTTAAATTATGCTTTCCCTCTGCTGTTTCCATCAAACTTTCATTTTCCGGTTTTACACCTCTCCCTTCAGGTTTCCTTTGTCTTAAAGGCTTTTACACAAATTTTGAGGTCCGGCCACCGATTTCCACAATTATTTCAAATAATATCGTCCAAACTGTAGTAATTTCTCACAAACCTTAACATGACTGTAGATATCTTTTTGACCTCTCACAATCCAATGCCTTTTCAACTCTGATTTTACTGAACAGTAATCTGTCTGGTTCCCAGTTCTGTTAACTCCAGACTTCTTGGAAACTTCTCTTAATTTATCTAGTTTCTTTAACTAGCTGGAGTTTAGATTTCCGGCATCTATTTTCTTAACCATTACTCCATAGTATGGCTTTTCGTCTAGCAAGGCTGAGAGAAATGTTCCCTCTATATCCTTCTAAAGCTAACTACCTCTAATAGAGCTGCCTTCTCTTTCACTACTTATCTCCAACTGCAATCAAATTAGCTAAACTAAAACTTAAAAGCTCCAGTTACTAAACAACCACTGCTGATTTATTTACTCTTCATGCTGTAGCCCTCTGTAAGCACACTAGAATCGCAGTTTGAATTGAAACCAGCCCCCACACACAAACACATTTGTCCAGCATAAATCTGCGAACTAGGTTTTACCCTTACAGACACAGAAACATCAAATTGAACCCACTTATAACTACCTTTATTTTTGTAATAGGCTGAATGGCTTTTTTTTGTGCGATATGCAATTTTATATAATCCCTTGGTAAAATGGAACAGCGTTTTACATATGTGATAGCATCAACTAATTTCTGGATGAGTTGAATTTCCTTTTGCTCAATTTTAAAACCCAACTCCTTTCCTTCTGGTTCCTCCCAGAACCTAGGTTTTTGACTGTAACTTATTCCATCATCCTACATTTCCACTTGAACTACTTCTACTTTACACAGTTGTTACATCTGATCCATCGACTGCTTATTGTAGCTTCGGTAACATTGAATGCTTTTACCTGTACATTACCTCTGCTGCTGCTGAAGCCCTGATCAGCATCTTCATTATTTTAGAATTAATGCTGTTCTTACCGCCCTCTTGTTCCCACCTCTATGCTTTGGTTAATTTATATGCTAATTCAAATGAAAATAAGATCTCTCTATAGCCTTAATTCATAGAATCATAGAATTTACAGTGCTGAAGGAAGCCATTCGGCCCAGAGAGTCTGCACCGTGGCTCTTTACATCCTTTCCTCAACTATCCCCAAGTTTGGAAAGAGAACCCCACTCAAGCCCACGCCTCCACCCTATTCCTGTAACTCAATAACCCCACTTGACCTTTTTCGACACTAAGGGCAATTTAGCATGGCCAATCCACCTAACCCGCACATCTTTAGGCTGTGGGAGAAACCGGAGCACCCGGAGGAAACCTACGCAGACATGGGGAGAACATGCAGACTCCGCACAGACAGTGACTCAAGCCGGGAACCGAACCCAGGACTCTGGATCTGTGAAGCAATTGTGATAACCACTGTGTTACCGTGCTGCCCTTGATTCATTTTGCCTTGTATTGTCACTGGACTAGTAATCCAGAGACCCAAGGTAATGCATTGGGGATCTGGGTCTGAATCCCACCATGGCAGATGGGTGAAAATTTGATTCAATAAAAAAAAAAAATCTGGCATTAAAAGTCTGAATGATTTAAAAAAAAAAAAAAACATTTTTATTGGTTATCAAGTGGGGAAGGAAGCAGGGAAACCGAGCAATACACAGTTATCCATTAAGTCCCCCCACCCCCAAATATACAACACAAAATTATTTTTAAAAACTGAACTTAATAGTCAACAGCAATCAATTCCTTGAAGACCGAGCCAAAGGATTGCCATCTACAAAAGATATTCTCCGTTAAACTCCTCATGGCATACATAAAAAGGACATCAAGATTTCTAACCAGTATTCGATAGTTTGGGGGATTTCCAGGTCAATAAAATCCACCTGTGAGCTATCAATGAAGCAAATGTGGTAACGGCGACTTCATTCTTAGTGAGACTGGTCGGTATGGATGAAATTCCGAATATGGCTGTTAAAAGGATTGGGCTCTCGGGTCAATATCCAGAATATTGGTGAGGGTGTTGTTTTAAAAAAAAAAGATGACCAGATCTGAACAGCCAGAACATATCGGGTGTGGTCAGCGGCGCAAGTGTTTGTCTGTATGAGGAGAAAACCTGCTAATTCTGGCTTTAGTAAAGTGAATTCTATGCAGGACTTTAAATTGAATTAAACTTAACCGAGTGTTGACCCTCCCACCTGTCGTCAGTGAGACACAGCCCAAGCTCAGCCTCCCGGTCCTCTTATCTGCTACAGAGGGGAGGGCCCGGAGGATACCATGCGATGATACAGCCTTGAGAAAGAACCACTACTGGTTTGGGCACAAACAGATTCCTCTCAAACAAACTTGGGGATAGTTGAGGAAAGGATGGAAAGTGCGAGCGGACAAAACCACAGACTTGGAAATGATGAAAAGGGACTAGATTTGGGTAAATCAATGTGCCCGTGAGCCTGCTGAAACTGGCAGTGTTTCCATCTACGAACAGTTTGCAGAAATGTGCTTCCCCTCTACAAGACTTAAAAGTCTAATGATGAATGTGTAATCTTTGCCAATTGTCGTGAAAACCTATCTGGTTCACTAATGTCCTTTAAGGAAGGAAATCTGCCTTCCTTACCTTGTCTGGCCTACATGTGACTCCAAACCCACAACAATATGCTTGACTCTTAAATGCCCTCTGAAAGGGCCCAGCGAGTCACTCAGTTCAAGGGACAAACACTGGTTTAGTTTAGAGAAGTTACCCAAGAATACTGGCGGCTTCATTGTGAAGCTGGATTTGTAACTTTAAAATATTCTGAATTTTAAAAGAAAAATTAGAGCACCTGATTCTTTTTTCCAATTAAGAGTCAATTTAGTGTGGCCAATCTATCTACTCTGCACATCTTTGGGTTGTGGGGGTGAGACCCACGTAGACACGGGGAGAATGTGCAAACTCCACATGCAGTAACCTGGGACCGGGATCGAAGCCGTGTCCTCAGAGCTGTGAGGCAGCAGAGCTAACCACTGGGTCACCGTGCCGCCCATAAAAATATTCTGAAAATTTAATGGAGGATTGCATTTGATGCTGTAGAGCTGCTCATTTAATATTAATGCTGAACTGCCTGTAATGTTTATTTTACTGTATTGAAGCACCTCACAGTGTAGCATGATCTATGCAGAAAACCTGAATATTGTTGCATTTTGTGTGATGGCCGCTTTGAAATATTCTTTCAGATAATTTCATGGCACAGTGGTTAGCACTGCTGCCTCACAGCGCCAGGGACCCATGTTCGATTCTTACCTCTGGTGACTGCGTGGAGTTTGCACGTTTTCCCTGTGTCTGTGTGGGTTTCCTTCGGGTGTTCCGGTTTCCTGTCCAAAGATGTGCCGGTTAGGTGAATTGGCAGTGCTAATATTGCCCAACAGTTAGGTAGCGTTATGGGAATAGGGGCGGAGAATTGGACTCGAGGGTGCTCTATCTGAGCCAGGGCCGGTGCAGACTCAATGTGCCGAATGGCACTCTATCTGCACTAGGGATTCTATGATTTACGAATAAAGTATATTTTTCCAAACAAAATCTAATATTAATGGTTGGCACTACTGACGAGAAATTTGAAGAACATACTTAGCCTAGCACTGATGCAATGAAGATTGACAATTAATTCCTGGTTTGAGAATGATGGCCTCAGAAGAGATCAAGTAGAATAGCCATAAGACTTAGGAGCAGAATTAGTCCATTCGACCCATCGAGACTGCTCCGCCATTCAATCATGGCTGATGTGTTTCTCATATCCTACCTTCTCCCCATAATCCCATACCATTGAAACATACAATAATAATCTTTACTGGTAGGCTTACATTAACACTGCAGTGAAGTTACTGCGAAAAGCCACTAGTCGCCACACCCCAGCACCTGTTCGGGTACACTGAGGGAGAATTCAGAATGTCCTATTACCTAATAGCACTTCTTTCTGGACTTGTGGGAGGAAATCGGAGTACCCGGGGAGAGCATGGGCGGCACGGTAACACAGTTGTTAGCACAGTTGCTTCACAGTTGCAGGTTCGATTCCCAGCTTGGGTCACTGTGCGGAGTCTGCACATTCTCCCCGTGTCTGCGTGGGTTTTCTCGGGGTACTCCGGTTTCCTCCCACAGTCCAAATATGTGCGAGTTAAGTGGATTGGCCATGCTAATTTGCCCTTAGTGCCCAAAAAGGTTAGATAGGATTACTGGGTTACGGGGATAGGGTCGAGGTCTGGGCTTAGGTAGGGTGATCTTTCCATGGGCAGGTGCAGACCCGATGGGCCGAATGGCCTCCTTCTGCACTGTAAATTCTATGAACATGCAGATTCCGCACAGACAGTGACCCAAGTAGGAATTGAACCCTGTGCTGCCAAGATCATATGAGGACTTAACAGGATAGAAGCCAAGAGTCTGTTCATCTGGCTGGAGAATCTAGAACTATGGAGCATAGTCTCATGATAAAGGGTCAGTCATTCAGGACTGAGATGGAAAATGTTTCCACTTATAGAATTGTTCCATAAAACAGACTATAACTTTAAAAAAAAAAATTTAGAGTGCCCAATTAATTTTTTCCAAGTAAAGGGCAGTTTAACGTGGCCAATCCACCTACCCTGCACATCTTTGGGTTGGGGGAGGGCGAAACCTACGCAAACATGGGGAGAACGTGCAAACTCCACACGGACAGTGACCCAGAGCCGGAATCGAACCTGGGACCTCGGTGCCGTGAGGCAGCAATGCTAACCACTTCGCCACCGTCTGCCCTCACTATAACCTTTGTACTGTTGCATGATTTCCAGTTTATTCAGTAGTCACTGATTTATTCATTTTATAATGAAATTTGGTATCTGTTTTTCTTTTACCCAGAGTCGGAACAGGATCAACACCCTGCATCAGTCGAAGTTCAACAATCACTTGATTACTACAGTGATAGTAAGCTAAACTGGTTTTCTGAGAATTTCCTGCCTGTTTATTTGATATCTTTTGAAAATAGTTCTGTTAACATTTATAATGTACATTAGCTGCAGAATTTCTTGGTAATCATTGCAATAAATTTCCAGTAATAAATCTTACACTACATTGCCAGTGGGAAGATCATGTTTTATGTTAAACCGTAGAAGAATATTCAAATACATTTAAATCTTAATGGATTTGTACTTTCTCTAGCTTCTCCATAATTGCAAACTATATTCATCCAGTTATTCACCATCCATCTTTTTAATTTCATTTTCGGAAAGTGGGTGTCGCTGGCTCCATCAGCATTTATTGCCCATCCCTAATTGCGCTTGAGAAATGTGGTGGTGAGCTGCCGACTTGAACCGCTGAGGTGTAGGTGCACCCACAGTGCTACTAGGTTGGGAGTTCCAGGATTTTGACCCAGTGAAGGAACGGCGATATATTTTCATGTCAGGATGGTGAATGACTTGGGGAACTTGCAGGCAGTGGTGTTCCCATGTATCTGTTGCCCTCCTAGGTGGTAGCGGTCGTTAGGTTTAGAAGATGCTGCCTAAGGAGTCTTGGTTAATTCCTGAAATGCATCTTGTAGTTTTTACACACTGCTATCACTGGTGAAGGGGTGCTAATCAAGTGGAATGCTTGGTCCTGGATGATGTCCAGCTCCTTGAGTTTTGTTGGAGCTGCACCCACCAGGCAAGGAGAGAGTATTCCATCACACTCCTGACTTGTGACTTGTAGACGGTAGATAGGCTTTGTGGATTCAGGAGGTGAGTGATTCAGTGCAAGATTCCTAGCCTCTGACCTGCTCTTGTAGTCGCACTATTTATATGGCTAGCCCATTTCAGTTTCTGGTTATTGTAACCTCAAGAATGTTGATAATGGTGGATTCAGTGATGTGAATGCCATTGAATGTCAAGTTCCGATGGTTAGATTTGCTTTTGTTGGAGATTGCCATTGCTTGGTACTTTTGTGGCTCGAATGTTAGCTGTTGCTTGCGGCCCAAGCATGTCTATCGTCCCAGTCTTCCTCAATTTGGATTGGACTGCTTCAGTATCTGAGGCGGCACGGTAGCACAGTGGTTAGCACAGTTGCTTCACAGCTCCAGGGTCCCAGGTTCGATTTCCAGCTGGGTCACTGTCTGGGCGGAGTCTGCATGTTCTCCCCGTGCCTGCATGGGTTTCCTCTGGTACTCCGGTTTCCTTCCACAGTTGTGCAGGTTAGGTGGATTGGCTATGATAAATTGTCCTTCGTGTCCAAAAAGGTTAGGTGGGGTGTGGGCTTGGGTGGGGTGCTCTTTCCAAGGGCCGGTGCAGACTCAATGGGCCGAATGGCCTCCTACACTGTAAATTCTATTTCTGAGTTACAAATGGTGCCAAACATTGTACAGTGACCATCTGAAATTTCTTCAGCCAGAGAGTGGTGGGTCTGTGGAATTCATGGCCACAGAGGGCGGTGGAGGCCGGGACGTTGAGTGTCTTTAAGACAGAAGTTGATAAATTCTTGATTTCTCGTGGAATTTTGTGGAATTTCTCGTAGTTATGTAAATATGGTCACACCCAAGGTGCAGGCAGAGAAATGGGTGACCACCAGAAAGGGCAGGCAGTCAGTGCAGGAATCCCCTGTGGTTGTCCCCCTCTCGAACAGATATACCCCTTTGGATACTGTCGGGGGGGATAGCCTATCAGGGGAAAACAGCAGCAGCCAGAGCAGTGGCACCACGGCTGGCTCTGATGTTCAGAAGGGAGGGTCAAAGCGCAGAAGAGTAATAGTAATAGGGGACTCTATAGTCAGGGGCACAGATAGGCGCTTCTGTGGACGTGAAAGAGACTCCAGGATGGTATGTTGCCTCCCTGGTGCCAGGGTGCAGGATGTCTCCGAACGGGTAGAGGGAATCCTGAAGGGGGAGGGCAAACAGGCAGAGGTCGTTGTACATATTGGTACTAACGACATAGGCAGGAAGGGGCATGAGGTCCTGCAGCAGGAGTTCAGGGAGCTAGGCAGAAAGTTAAAAGACAGGACCTCGAGGGTTGTAATCTCGGGATTACTCCCTGTGCCACGTGCCAGTGAGGCTAGAAATAGGAAGATAGAGCAGATAAACACGTGGCTAAACAGCTGGTGTAGGAGGGAGGGTTTCCGTTATCTGGACCACTGGGAGCTCTTCCGGGGCAGGTGTGACCTGTATAAGATGGACGGGTTGCATCTAAACCGGAGAGGCATAAATATCCTGGCCGCGAGGTTTGCTAGTGTCACACGGGAGGGTTTAAACTAGTATGGCAGGGGGGTGGGCACGGGAGCAATAGGTCAGAAGGTGAGAGCATTGAGGGAGAACTAGGGAATAGGGACAGTGTGGCTCTGAGGCAGAGCAGACGGGGAGAAGATGCTGAACACAGCGGCTCTGGTGGCCTGAAGTGCATATGTTTTAATGCAAGGAGCATTACGGGTAAGGCAGATGAACTTAGAGCTTGGATTACTACTTGGAACTATGATGTTGTTGCCATTACAGAGACCTGGTTGAGGGAAGGGCAGGATTGGCAGCTAAACGTTCCAGGATTTAGATGTTTCAGGCGGGATAGAGGGGGATGTAAAAGGGGAGGCGGAGTTGCGCTACTTGTTCGGGAGAATATCACAGCTATACTGCGAGAGGACACCTCAGAGGGCAGTGAGGCTATATGGGTAGAGATCAGGAATAAGAAGGGTGCAGTCACAATGTTGGGGGTATACTACAGGCCTCCCAACAGCCAGCGGGAGATAGAGGAGCAGATAGGTAGACAGATTTTGGAAAAGAGTAAAAACAACAGGGTTGTGGTGATGGGAGACTTCAACTTCCCCAATATTGACTGGGACTCACTTAGGGCCAGGGGCTTAGACGGGGCGGAGTTTGTAAGGAGCATCCAGGGGGGCTTCTTAAAACAATATGTAAACAGTCCAACTAGGGAAGGGGCGGTACTGGACCTGGTATTGGGGAATGAGCCCGGCCAGGTGGTAGATGTTTCAGTAGGGGAGCATTTCGGTAACAGTGACCACAATTCAGTAAGTTTTAAAGTACTGGTGGACAAGGATAAGAGTGGTCCGAGGATGAATGTGCTAAATTGGGGGAAGGCTAATTATAACAATATTAGGCGGGAACTGAAGAACATAGATTGGGGGCGGATGTTTGAGGGCAAATCAACATCTGACATGTGGGAGGCTTTCAAGTGGCAGTTGAAAGGAATACAGGACCGGCATGTTCCTGTGAGGAAGAAAGATAAATACGGCAATTTTCGGGAACCTTGGATGACGAGTGATATTGTAGGCCTCGTCAAAAAGAAAAAGGAGGCATTTGTCAGGGCTAAAAGGCTGGGAACAGACGAAGCCTGTGTGGCATATAAGGAAAGTAGGAAGGAAATTAAGCAAGGAGTCAGGAGGGCTAGAAGGGGTCACGAAAAGTCATTGGCAAATAGGGTTAAGGAAAATCCCAAGGCTTTTTACACATACATAAAAAGTAAGAGGGTAGCCAGGGAAAGGGTTGGCCCACTGAAGGATAGGCAAGGGAATCTATGTGTGGAGCCAGAGGAAATGGGCGAGGTACTAAATGAATACTTTGCATCAGTATTCACCAAAGAGAAGGAATTGGTAGATGTTGAGTCTGGAGAAGGGGGTGTAGATAGCCTGGGTCACATTGTGATCCAAAAAGACGAGGTGTTGGGTGTCTTAAAAAATATTAAGGTAGATAAGTCCCCAGGGCCTGATGGGATCTACCCCAGAATACTGAAGGAGGCTGGAGAGGAAATTGCTGAGGCCTTGACAGAAATCTTTGGATCCCCGCTGTCTTCAGGGGATGTCCCGGAGGACTGGAGAATAGCCAATGTTGTTCCTCTGTTTAAGAAGGGTAGCAAGGATAATCTCGGGAACTACAGGCCGGTGAGCCTTCCTTCAGTGGTAGGGAAATTACTGGAGAGAATTCTTCGAGACAGCATCTACTCCCATTTGGAAGCAAATGGACGTATTAGTGAGAGGCAGCACGGTTTTGTGAAGGGGAGGTCGTGTCTCACTAACTTGATCGAGTTTTTCGAGGAGGTCACTAAGATGATTGATGCCGGTAGGGCAGTAGATGTTGTCTATATGGACTTCAGTAAGGCCTTTGACAAGGTCCCTCATGGTAGACTAGTACAAAAGGTGAAGTCACACGGGATCAGGGGTGAACTGGCAAGGTGGATACAGAACTGGCTAGGCCATAGAAGGCAGAGGGTAGCAATGGAGGGATGCTTTTCTAATTGGAGGGCTGTGACCAGTGGTGTTCCACAGGGATCAGTGCTGGGACCTTTGCTCTTTGTAGTATATATAAATGATTTGGAGGAAAATGTAACTGGTCTGATTAGTAAGTTTGCAGACGACACAAAGGTTGGTGGAATTGCGGATAGCGATGAGGACTGTCTGAGGATACAGCAGGATTTAGATTGTCTGGAGACTTGGGCGGAGAGATGGCAGATGGAGTTTAATCCGGACAAATGTGAGGTAATGCATTTTGGAAGGGCTAATGCAGGTAGGGAATATACAGTGAATGGTAGAACCCTCAAGAGTATTGAAAGTCAAAGAGATCTAGGAGTACAGGTCCACAGGTCATTGAAAGGGGCAACACGGGTGGAGAAGGTAGTCAAGAAGGCATACAGCATGCTTGCCTTCATTGGCCGGGGCATTGAGTATAAGAATTGGCAAGTCATGTTGCAGCTGTATAGAACCTTAGTTAGGCCACACTTGGAGTATAGTGTTCAATTCTGGTCGCCACACTACCAGAAGGATGTGGAGGCTTTAGAGAGGGTGCAGAAGAGATTTACCAGAATGTTGCCTGGTATGGAGGGCATAAGCTATGAGGAGCGATTGAATAAACTCGGTTTGTTCTCACTGGAACGAAGGAGCTTGAGGGGCGACCTGATAGAGGTATACAAAATTATGAGGGGCATAGACAGAGTGGATAGTCAGAGGCTTTTCCCCAGGGTAGAGGGGTCAATTACTAGGGGGCATAGGTTTAAGGTGAGAGGGGCAAGGTTTAGAGTAGATGTACAAGGCAAGTTTTTTACGCAGAGGGTAGTGGGTGCCTGGAACTCACTACCGGAGGAGGTAGTGGAAGCAGGGACGATAGGGACATTTAAGGGGCATCTTGACAAAAATGTGAATAGGATGGGGATAGAAGGATACGGACCCAGGAAGTGTAGAAGATTGTAGTTTAGTCGGGCAGTATGGTCGGCACGGGCTTGGAGGGCCGAAGGGCCTGTTCCTGTGCTGTACATTTCTTTGTTCTTTGTTTGTTCTTTGTAATTAAGGGCTATGGAGAGCGAGCGGGTAAATGGAGTTGAAATCAGCCATGGTTGAATGGTGGAGTGGACTCGATGGGCCGAATGGCCTTACTTCCGCTCCTATGTCTTATGATCTTATGGCCACTTCTGACCTTATGATGGAAGGAAGGTTATTGACGAAGCAGCTGAAGATGGATGGGCCTAGGACACTACCCTGAGGAACTCTTGCAGTGATGTTGTACAGCTGAGTGGCCCTGGCTGGACGCAAATTGCGATTCAGTGAGCAGTTTTTTTGCCAAGCAAGTGCTGCTTGATAGCACTGTTGCTGACAACCGAGAACAGACTGATGGTAATTGGCCTTGTTGGTTTTGACTTGCCTTTTGTGTACAGAAGATATCTGGGAAATTTTCCACATTGCTGGGTAGATGCCAGTGTTTGTAGCTATACTGGAAGCAGCAGGTTCTGGAGCACAGGTCTTCAGTACTATTGCTGGAATATTGTCAGGGCCCATAACAGTTGCTGTATCCAGTGCCTTCAGCAGTTCTGTGATATCATGTGGAGTGAATCAAATTGGCCCAAGAGTTGCATCTGTGATGCTGGAGACCTCCGGAACAAGCCGAGCTGTATCACCCACTTGGCACTTATGGCTGAAGATAGTTGCACATATTCCAGCCTTTTGCACTGAAATGCTGGCTCCTCCATCATCGATGATGGGGATGTTTGTAGCGCCGCCTCCTCGAGTAAGTTGTTTTTTGGTCTCTACCATTCACGATGATGTGACAGGACCAGAGCTTAGATCTGTTCTGTCGATTGCGGAATCGTTTAGTTCAGTGCTGTTTGGCACGCAAGTAGTTGTGTGTTTTAGCTTCACCTCTTCTCCAGGTTTGCCTGGTGCTGTACATGCCATGCCCTCCTGCACTCTTCATTGAACCAGGGTTTGTGATAATGGTTGTGTGGGAGATATGCTGTGCCATGAGGTTACAGATTGAGGTAGTTTTGAAGGATGTTTTTGTGATACTGATCGTCCTCCGTGCGTGACTCATCACGTGATTAAACTTGCTCAGTGTGTCATAGCAGCAACTGGCAGGAAGCTAGGGTTGACCTATTTCTGCACAGAAATGGGAGTGCAGGAGTGATGTAACCGTTAGGAAGCTCTAATCAAGACTGCCCTGACTGGCGGCGCAGTGGTTAGTACTTCTGCGTCACGGGGCTGAGGATTGGGTTCAATCCCGGCCCCGGGTCACTGTCCGTGTGGAGTTTGCACATTCTCCCCGTGTCGACATGGTCTCACCCCCACAACCCAAAGATGTGCAGGGTAGGTGGATTGAGCACGCTAAACTGCCCCTTAATTGGGGAGGGAAAAAAAGAATTGGGTATTTTAAATTTATTTTTTAAAAGACTGCCCTGGCTGGAACAAAATCTGACTTTTGTGGTTTGCTGACCTACATTGGCTCCTGGTCCAAAATGCTTCAAATTTCAAATTCTCATTTCTGAAATCTCTTCATGGGCACCGCTGTCCCCATTCCTATAACCGCCTCCATTGCTCCATACCTCTAAATGATATGCATTCCTCAATTCTTACCATTTATGCACCCAGAATTTCCTTTGCTCCACTATTGGTAGCTGTACTTAGAGTACCCAATTTGTTTTTCCAATTAAGGGGCAATTTAACATGACCAATTACCCTGCACATCGTTGGGTTGTGGGGGTGAGACCCACGCAGACAAGGGGAGAATGTGCAAACTCCACGCGGGCAGTGACCCAGCGCTGGGATCGAACAAGGGTCCTCGGCGCCGTGAGGCAGAAGTGCTAATCACTGTGCTGCCCTCTGTTGGTATCTGTACTTGCTATGAAATTCCCTTCCTGGGCACCATGATGGCATCCCCACTCTGCCTTTTGGCACCCCCTGCTCTGCCCTTTGGCGCTCCGCCGATTGGCGTCCCTTGTTATCTACTCATTGGACAATCGGGGCTATTAGAAATTAGTGAGACATTAATTGTACTTGATATTGACATGCAAGTTTCTGACGTTAACATGACCATAATTAACTGTATGGATATGCTGAATATGTAGTGTTTCCTCCGGTAATATCTTGTCAATTTATATAAATTTTTATTCCCCTTTTAAACAGCTGTCATTTTAAGAAACATTAGCTCCCACACTTCAGTGGAGTCCATCTTAAGTGCTCTTTCTCCACATGCTGCATTGTCTCTTTCCAATATTCGGCTGATTAAGGATAAGCAGACCCAACTGAACAGGGGCTTTGCTTTTGTGCAGCTTGCTTCTATTGTGGTGAGTTTTTATTGTTAATCATTTAATTGATGTTAGTGCTAAGCCATGTGGTTTTGAGTTATTTGTTCATCTCCTTGCATAGCTCACCATACAGTTCCTCGAGCTGAGAAATCTGCAAATGCTGAACTGTAGCAGATTATACTTCAGACAAAATACCACAGTGATCTCAGTCTTTTGGGTGATTTGGGTTGTAATTTCTGTTAACTGTATTTTGGTTAATGCTGAATTATATGCTGCCTGATTTGAGGAATACTCAAATGAAAAACTAAATGCTCCCAAATTGGCGCAATGAGCGATGTAACCACGTACCCAGTATTCGTGACATTTTCTATCTCCCATATCAACTTTGACACGGCCTTTCTGAATTTAATACCAATTGACAGTTTTATGTTTTGGGCCTGTGCACACGAGGAACAGAGTATAATTGATTTTTCATTGTGAAGAACATGAGGTTTACTTTCCATCACTATAAAAAACACATTCAATCTTAATCTCCAAGGCGCGAAGCCAGTGCACGCTGAATTTAAATACACATTTCCTAATTGCCTGCCTGTACCTTTTACAGCACTGGCTTTCCTTTTTTTTTTTTGTTGAAATTTTTTATTTAAAACATATTTGTAACATTTCCAGAGAGAGTGTTTACGACTACCTGATCTCTTATCCTTGAGTGGGTCAGTGATTTTACTATTAAGCCATAGAAATTAGCTTGAGGGAGCAGTGCACATACATCGCTGTCCCATGACCCACACTGAACAAATATTTTATGTAAAAATTGCTCCAATATCATTGTAGTCATCTTTCTCTCTCTCTCGCTCTCTCTCTCTCTCCCCCCACACACCAAGGACCCATTAACCTGATTGTATCTCACCGTGCGCTTTCAAGTCCCTTAACCAGCCCCTAGCCCATCCCCCTATCCGAAGCCCTGATGTCTTGCCAAAAGGTACCAAGCGCAGGGCCTCCTTTGCAGGGCCCCTCTCTCTATGCTATACCCCCAAAACACCCTACACAATGCGCCCTCCAGCCCCCGCTCTCTGTCCCGGCTGAAAACAATTTTGGATAGAACATTACAGTACAGGATAATTTAACAAACCGCCGCCACACAAAAGCTCTGAGAGACCAGAGTCCTTTAGTTCAAGTCGAGCTTCTGTTAATAAAAGTCCACACCTAGTCAGAGCAAATTAGGTTAACAGACCGCTGCCACTGTACAGCACTGAGATAACTAAGTGCCCTTTAGTTCAAGTCCAGCTTTTCTTTAATAAAAGTCCAAACCTGTTCTGGTGTCTCAAAGTTGTAGTGGAGTTCCTCAAACGTAACCCAAAGCTTCGCAGGATACAGCATTCCAAACCTCACTCCTTTTTGTAGAGGGCTGCCTTTACCTTGATGAATCCTGCACGCCTCTTGGCCAGGTCTGTTCCCAAGTCCTGGTAGATGCGCACCTCACAATCCTCCCATCTGCTGCTCCTCTCCGCCTTGGCCCATCGCAGCACACGTTCCCTGTCAGCAAGCCGGTGAAAGCGGACCACCAAGGCCCTCGGTCGGTCGCCCGTCCTGGGCTTCCTTGCGGGGTTTCTATGCGCCCCATCCAACTCCAGGGGTCGGGGGAAGACCTCCGGCCCCATCAGCGCCTCAAGCATACCTTTCACGTATGCACCCACATCCGACCCCTCGGTGAGGCACACGGTCCTCAAATTCTGCCTCCTGGCTCTGTTCCCCAGCTCTTCAAGCTGCTCCTGCATCCTCCTCTGGCGGGCATTCAGCTCTTTCACCTCGTGCTCCAGCTCCGCCACCATGTCCGCCTGGCTGGAGAGCTTCACCTCGACCTCCCTGAGCGCCTTATCCTGGACCGCCTGCGCCTCGACCATTCGGTCCATTACCGCCCTCATCGGGTCCAACGTGTCCCTCTTCAATTCGGCGAAGCTGTTCTTAAAAAACTCCATCTGCTGCTCCCTTGGCCAGTGAGCCTCAGCTCCCTGGTACCTGCCATCCGCCATGTTTCGCCGCCTGGCCTGGGGTCCCCACTGCTCCCGCTTCGAGCCCTGCCGCTCCGCTCTACCACTTCTGGTCCACCTGCTCATACCCTGTGGGGGGGGGGGGGGGAAGCCTCTTCCCTATCTTCTCCTCAACCTAACCAGGTCAGGGCAGCTTGGTGGCACAGTGGTTAGCATTGCTGCCTATGGCACTGAGGACCCAGGTTCGAATCTCAGCCCTGGGTCACTGTCCGTGTGGAGTTTGCACATTCTCCCCGTGTCTGACGGTTTCACCCCAACAACCCAAAGATGTGCAGGATAGGTGGATTGGCCACGCTAAATTGGCCCTTAATTGCAAAAAATAATTGGGTACTCTAAATTTTTTTTAAAAACTAACCAGGTCGCCAGGTCCCGCAAAAGTACGTTTAAAAGGTCCGTTTGCCCATCGTGGGTGGGAGCAATCTGACCTGCGACCTGCTTCCTCGAGGGTGCCACCAGAAGTCCCCACAGCACTGGCTTTCCTAACCAGTTGATACTTGGATGTGGCATGTTTTGTGTGTTTTAATAAAAAACTTAGCTTTTTAAAAACTGCATAAGCGGGCAAGGATATGGATTAATTTAATGTCTACTGTGTTCAGTCAAGCAATTCTTTTGAATAGTCACTGTCAAATCACTGCACCCTAGAAGCTGCAATTTACACCAGGTACCTTGTAAAATGCTTAATGCAGGTTCTTGGATAATGTGATAACGTCTTGTTCTTGCTTTCTACAAAGCAATCTCTTTGGTTGAGAGTACAACTTTGGAGCCCCATTTCCCTGTTTGCCTTCCCTAAAAAGATCTGTTTTGATTAAGTGGATTTGGGTGTGCAGTTCATTAATTTGATCCTTTGCTGGATGCATTAAATAATTACACGCCTTCCAATTAACAATGGTCACCGTTTAATTTGTGCGAAGTGGTTTTGAGCCATTTATTCACTACAAGTGCATGCCTACCTTCTGTGCTGTGAGTAAGGGAATGTAAATTTTCCCTTATCCCCACCAATTGCCACCCTTGTGGGGATTGAAATGAAATGAAATGAAAATCGCTTATTGTCACAAGTAGGCTTCAAATGAAGTTACTGTGAAAAGCCCCTAGTCGCCATATTCCGGCGCCTGTTCGGGGAGGCTGGTACGGGATTGAATGTGCAAAAGTATTTTCTTTGAACGAATAAGAACTGTTGTTAGTATCCACTTGCTTTAAGTTCTTAGAATTAGCCAAATAAAACAATTGGAGGAACAGCAAATTATCACAACTCTAGCCTCATTATGAACACCGCTGCTCACTAAAGCTAAGTGTATAATTATTAATAATGCTGAAATAAGAGTGAACAATTTTGAAATCTTAAAAGGATGCCAAGGTTAAAAACCAGTAAATCCACCAAAAGAAAATGTGGGAGAACTGGAATCTTGCCTGTCCGACCACCCCCTCCAACCATGAATATTGCTTTGATGACCCTCTCAAATGTATCTTTAGTGCAATCAAATTCACCACTCGCTGTCTTCCTCCTTTTTGCAATTTACAGGAGGCGTCTCAGCTTCTTCAGATACTGCAGTCCTTACAGCCACCACTGAGCGTTGATGGCAAAACTATTGGCGTTGATTTTGCAAAGAGCGCAAGGAAGTAAGTAACTAGCCGCTAAACTGATACCGTTACTTTACTTTACCCCCAAATTTAGGTTTAGCTGGAAACCTGTCCTCCAATTCAGTGTTGCTCTGGACTAGCTATCAGTTTGAGAATCTAGAAGACTGAGTAAGTTTTAAAAAAGGGGCGTGAAACCAACCGTGTAGGTTACGTTGCCTTGTGCCACATACTGGAATCATAGACCACATTGCAGCTGCATTTCCAGGTGCTGGAGGTATACAAGAACATTAATGAAATGAATAATTTTCATTGATCTTCTCGACCTACTCCCTCTTTCTTGGGGCGGAATCTGAGCCAGAATTTGGTTCGGCTCAGACTGACAACCGGCATGTAACTATCCAGTTGCACAAACCGGTTTTCTCCTGGGGAGGAGAATGAGTGAGTGGGCGGGGATTATGCTGGCATTCTGGCTGAGGGGAGGGAATGAATGAGTGGGTGGGATTTATGATGGCATTCTGACGGGGGGGGGGAGGGGGGAATGAATGAGTGGGTGAGGTTTATGATGGCATTCTGACGGGGGGGGGGGGGGGGGGGGGGAGAGAGAATGAATGAGTGGGTGAGGTTTATGCTGGCATTCTGACTGGGGGAGGGAATGAATGAGTGATTGGGGATTACGCTGGCATTCTGGCTGGGCAGCACCTGATAGAATTTACAGTGCAGAAGGAGGCCATTCGGTCCATCGAGCTTGCACCGGCCCTTGGAAAGAGCACCCTCCAGCTGCTCCAGCCCATCCCCGTAACCCCAGCTAACCCTTTTGGACTCATAAGGGCAATTCAGCATGGCCAATTCACCTAACCTGCACATCTTTGGACTGTGGGTGGAAGCCGGAAGAACCCCATGCAGACACTGGGAGAATGCAGACTCCGCACAGACAGTGACCCAAGCTGGGAATCGAACCTTGGGACTCTGGAGCTGTGAAGCAACTGTGCAAACCACTGCTACTGTGCCACCCGATAGCAGCAGCACCTGGCTCCACAAAGATTGGGGCGGCATCTTTAAAGGGCACCCCAACCCTCAATTAAACCTAACCGCCCCCACCACGGCGGTATCAGGGGCATCTCCCCATCCCTTCCTAACCCCCTCCCAATATTAGCAACACTGCCCTGGCAAGTCCGTTTCCCACCGGACTATACTTAGCCGTTACTTCCCCAAAGGGATACCCTCCACTGTTTCTCTTTTTGCCAAATGTTGTCAAGATGTGAATAGCTAGTGAAGGAGGGGGAATTCAGGTGACGTGGAGACCTGTTAATATTTAAATGTATTAAAATCCATTTGTTAGGTCCTGCCCTTTGTAGGTGGGAAATCCGGAAACGTGATCTCTCCGGAGAGAGCTGCAAGTCCCTAGTTTTCTCTGGCTTCTCAGCCTGCATTGCCATTCTCTCTGACGGGCTGAAAATTGCCCCCTTAATCTCTGCTTCATGCTTTCTAGTGACTAGTCTTTAGAAATTTCACTGGAAAATACTAGGCCCATTCTTGTGTGTTGCCACTTTGTGTACCAGATTGGAGCTGCACGTATCTCATACAGATAACATATGTTTATGGTTTAGAGAAAAATCTGTTCAAGTGCAGGTTGGATCAGGGCACACATTTAGTTTGTTCTTTCTTCTGCCTTCTCCTTTTCGTAAGAAGTTTGTAAGGCACTTTATTCAGGACTGAGTAACTTGCGTGTGAAAAATTATAGGTGGTCCTAGCAATCTCATGCTTCTGTGCCATTCCGAAGCAACTAAAAGTTTTATCTGCACATGGTCATATTGTTAGAATGCGTATGACTGGATAAACGCCAACACTTCATTAAATTTTTCAATAGATGGTTGAGTTGCCTACATTGAAACCATTATGGAACCTAGATTTGTTCCCGTATTGGCTTTGGTCAAAATCAAACATGACCGGATATTTTGATCATTGGATTAATGTTCAACTTATTTCCTGTTCAGGGACCTCTTCCTTGGTGATGGAAATCGGATCAGTGCCATGACTGTTGCAAGTACAGCCATTGCTGCAGCTCAGTGGTCATCAAGCCAGGTAAAACCTTGCAGCGAAAAGTGTACATTCAGTGATTTTCTTAAGCGTTTTTTCTTCAGTTCATTTATGAAAAACTTAATGGAAACCACAAACAATATCATAAGTTAGTAATATATTGTGAAATGATAATACTGTGTTCTATTTCGGAACCAAGTACTGACTTGATATTGGTGGTGCTGTGTATAAAAGGCAGGACTTTCCAGCAGCAGATTGCACGGCAACAGCCCAGTTTTAGATTCACTATGGTACCTTGAGTACATTAATGCCTTCAGCAGACTTTCCATCCCACAATAAAGTGAAATAGAGGAGTAAATCATCCCAAGTTTTTGCACATTCTGTTGGTTTAATTTGGAATATTATGCTATGAAAAATGTGCGAAGTACATGAGACTGCTCCATGCCAAATTGTCTGGTATATATAGTCAGTAATCTGGTGCTCTCTGTGCAAAGTACATGAGACTGCTCAATGCCAAATTGTCTGGTATATATAGTCAGTAATCTGGTGCTCTATGTGCAAAGTACATGAGACTGCTCAATGCCAAATTGTCTGGTATATATAGTCAGTAATCTGATGCTCTATTGTTCAATGGCTGATGTCCTGACCTAAAGAGCTGACAGATTGGTTATCTTTGAATGTTGTGTGTGTAAAATCTCTTAAGCGATTCTAAATGTCTGCAGAGTACTGCGTGATACAGCATTCTTTACAAAATATCTGCTCCTAGATTGTGTTACAACACAAAAGCTTGGTAGAAGGGAGCACCAGTAAGTGTAATCTTCTTTGATGTGTTTAGTTCTTTTTTCCAATTTTGAACAAATCACTTAGTAATGTGGCTGATATTAACATGTATTTTTAGGTTTTTTTCTCAATTCTTTGAAAATGCTTTCTACTTTTGACTTGTTCAATTTTGTGTAATTTCTTTAAGGCTCAGCAGGGTTCCGATCCAGTGGATTACAATTACCCCCCACCATCTGGATTGGATAGCTATGGTCAACATTATACACAGGTTGGTAATGGATCCAGGGGCAATAAGTACAACCCAATAAAAAACTTTGTACCAACCATTGGAATAAGGGAAAAAGAAACACGCATCAGTTACTCGGGGTAGTGTAGGTTTTCAACTTTGCGCATAAAGACTAAAATCGCAGAGGGAACATAAATGACTTAGTGCATGTTGCATAAATGTGACTTTAAATTTGTCTCATTAAGCCCACATTCAAGCACACAGTTGATATTTCTGTTGACCGCTCATACGTTAACAGTTGAGATCAAAACCCTCTTGACCCCTTTGGGGCCACTGCTGTTTGTCATTTTTATAAATGACCTGGAGGAGGGTGTAGAAGAATGGGTGAGTAAATTTGCAGATGACACTAAAGTTGGTGGAGTTGTGGACAGTGCAGAAGGATGTTACAAGTTACAGAGGGACATAGATAAGCTGCAGTGCTGGGCTGAGAGGTGGCAAATGGAGTTTAATGCAGAAAAGTGTGAGGTGATTCATTTTGGAAGGAATAACAGGAAGACAGAGTACTGGGCTAATGGTAAGATTCTTGGCAGTGTGGATGAGCAGAGAGATTTCGGTGTCCATGTAAATAGATCCCTGAAAGTTGCCACTCGGGTTGAGAGGGTTGTTAAGAAGGCGTACGGTGTGTTAGCTTTTATTGGTAGAGGGATTGAGTTTCAGAGCCATGAGGTCATGTTGCAGCTGTACAAAACTCTGGTGCGGCCGCATTTGGAGTATTGCGTGCAATTCTGCTGGCCGCGTTATAGGAAGGATGTGGAAGCATTGGAAAGGGTGCAGAGGAGAATTACCAGAATGTTGCCTGGTATGGAGGGAAGATCTTGTGAGGAAAGCCTGAGGGATTTGAGGCTGTTTTCGTTGGAGAGAAGAAGGTTAAGAGGTGACTTAATTGAGGCAGACAAGATGATCAGAGGATTGGATAGGGTGGACAGTGAGAGCCTTTTTCCTCGGATGGTGATGTCTAGCACGAGGGGACATAGCTTTAAATTGAGGGGTGATAGATATAAGACAGATGTCAGAGGTAGGTTCTTTACTCAGAGTAGTAAGGGCGTGGAATGCCCTGCCTGCAACAGTAGTGGACTCGCCAACACGAAGGGAATTCAAATGGTCATTGGATAGACGTATGGACGATAAGGGAATAGTGTAGATGGGCTTTAGAGTGGTTTCACAGGTCGGCGCAACATCGAGGGCCGAAGGGCCTGTACTGCGCTGTTATGTTCTATGTTCTTGAGGTTAGTGATTTGAGATTATTAACTCTGAGGGAATAAAGTTATTTTAAATTTGGTAATTGGCTGCACTCTATTTAAGTTGCTTACAGAATTGAGCCGTGTTTAAATGCTATGAATGTAATTACCCACTTATACCTTCTAAGCCATTCTGTTAACTGTTGTATGAATCGGGCGGCACGGTGGTACAGTGGTTAGCACTGCTGCTTCATAGCTTCAGGGACCCAGGTTCAATTCTCGGCCTTGGGTGACTGTGTGGAGTTTGCACGTTCTCCCCGTGTCTGCGTGGGTTTCATCTGGGTGTTCCGGTTTTCTCCCCGCCCACAGTCCAAAGATGTGCAGGTTAGGTGGATTGGCCTTAATAAATTGCCTCTCGGTGTCCAAAACTTTAGGTGGGGTTACTGGGTTATGGGGATAGTGTGGAGGTGTGGGATTAAGTAGGGTACTCTTTCCAAGAGCCGGTGCAGTCTTCTGCACTGTAAATTCTATGATTCTATGAATTTCCATTGGTTACTTCTGATGAATCAATAAAATTGCAAGATTTGAAGCCTGGATCTGGAAATAATGCAGTATTTTGGATGTCCTGTCTTATGCTCAAAAACAAAATCAAGCAACCCCTATTACCAGTGGAGGGAGGGATGAGTGGTGAAATACTACATCAGAGAGATTGATGATAACTTGCCTCCAAAGATCATTCACTCAAGTGGTTAGTTACTGAGTAGACTTTGGCGTAGGTTCTTTAGTATTTTATTTGGCAGCGTTACAGTACATGGAGCCTGTAACATGGAGAAATAACTGAAAGGAAAGATAACTAAATTGCAGTAACAATTTATTATTAATATAAATGTTAACTACTGCTGTGGTAACATCCACCAGAATTATGCTCAACAATTTTTCAGCTCTTTATTTAGCTTCCTTTCTTTGGAGTCTGTTTTTGTATAGGGATTTGTTCTTTTGTACTTGGGTGCACTAGGATTCTTGCCACCTTCAAAGCTTTCCTGAATTTGATCTAGCATTTGAATGTTTCTTGTGTGACTGTTTAACTACTGCCAGGGTCTTGAAACAAACAGCCACGCTGTATAGCTGGCTGCTGAGACATTCACACAATCCTGGTGATACTAATGTTTTTCTTCCCCATCGTGTGCCAAAATGTGCACTCCTTTTTTCATAATGGCTAAATGAGAAATATCTTGCCTCTGATGGTGGGGGGGGGTATTTTTTAGCCGAAATTTCCAAGCTTAGTTTTCTTTCTGGTAAAAGAAGATTTTAAGCAATGATGTGAAATATAGTTAGTTCAATGATAATTGTATTCATGTCCCCCATGGTTTATATCCAGATTGCCTGTTTCAGCCAGGCATGCTATGCTGACATTGTTCGAGGTACTCTGGCCTTGTCAGTTGTGAGCTCTGTGCAGCCAGATGATATCCTACCCCAGCCCTAGGAAATTTATTTTCACATTTTATATAGGCATGCTCTTATGTTCAGAGTCAGAGGAATATAAGTGGTGAGGGATTTTTTCCACTTTGGGTGCTTGCTGTTAACAACCTGCCTTGCCAAATCACGTTTAGTTGGGCCAGTTTGAGTCAGCTTTCCAACTTGTTGCCCGTTTCCTGGTTATTTTGTGCTTGTGACTTATACCCTTTGGAAGGGAATTACACTGCCCAGACTTGCCTTACTTAACTTTACAACCACCAGAGATATTTTCATTCCACCTTTGGGTACAAAGAACTTCAATTTTAACAATAAAGGAAGTGTGCCAACCCGGTACAGAGCTCCGTGCCCTTCACTTTAAACTGTATAAGATATAAAGTGCTCCAGATCTTGGCATGAGCCAACTTGCATAAAAATGGCAACAAAGTGATGTGTGTGGATATGTGCAGTCAGCATTGCCTGTTCCCCAATTTTGACGAAAATTAAAATGCATCAGACAAATGTGACAAATTGAATAGTCCAGAGGATCAAATGCTTTAAACTGCTAAAACAAAGCTTGAATAGGTTATGTTGGGCCTCCATCCTGGAGCATGCTATTATCTTAAATTGCTGTGTACTTGTTCTTCATGATACATACAGTATAGTGTTACTGGACATCAGTATTTAAAAGTCTCAACAGTTAAAAACAAATCAGAAGAGGTTTTACCAACAGTGGGTGTGGGCGATGGAGCAGTTATGAGGAGAAACTCGGCACTTCCTTGCCAAAAAGAAGGAATAATAAATTGAGTCACATTAGGGTGGATTTTGTGCGCTTTGTTGCCAGTTACAGAGCAACACTGACAAAAACCTGGGAACAGGTTATTGTCCTGTCTTCTCATCCAGGCAATGTTGCTGGCAAAGGTGTTCCTGAAAAGGAGAAGGGAAGAGGAAAAAAAAGCAAACCCATAAACTCTGCTCTGTTTTATTTCACTGGGAATCGTAGGACAGTGCCTTGTATGTATTTTATATACCAGTATTCTAAAATGCAGTCTTAATTAGAGTTCTTCTATGTGCACCACACTAACTATGAAATGTGTGCAATCGGCACAGTACTCGCAGGAATACCAGTACTTTCAACAAGGCTCTGTGGACCCCAGTCAACAACCACCTGTCACATACCAGGCAGCAGCTACTCTCACAGGTAGGGTGTCAGCGTTCTCTTTCAGAATGAAAGACTGAATTGAGAGGTTGGTGCAATGTTATTCCTTTACTAAACCATTCAATCAGGTTTAGCCAAAGAAGAAATTACGCAAGTGTTGGCAATTTTGAGCCCTGAGAAATGTATAATTAATTTGGTTTTTTTGTAAACAAATAGCCAATGTGACCGACTCTGTTCGCTTACAGCCGTTTCAAACGTATCCAAATATCAGCATAAACCTAGTTAACAAGATTTACTTTAGGCTACTATATTGGTATTTTGGGTAATGGAGCAGTGAATGCATTCCAATACCATTATATACTCCCTACACAATCTGGTATATGTTTCCATGCTTTAGAAACTGCCTTGAACAAACATGCATGTGTATGTAATTTATTTTCTGTTATGTTGCTGATTGCAGCAAGGTCACTCGGTTGTACTGTGTCTACTTGTACTGTAGAAAAGCATCCCAGGAGAACAATTAAGAGTATGCACGTGTGGTGTGCTATATAGTATGCACTATGTAGAGAGCATTTTGATCCATGTAACACCGGATGAGATATAGAACATTTTGTATAAAAAGTATATTTAACTTAACATTAAAGCATTGTAGCTCAAGAACACCAGAGGATACATAAAGATAATACCCTGAGTTAGTAATTTCCAGTAACTTCAGTTTTGAGCCATCCTTTTATAACATTTAGGATTGTGTTTGTTGATTGATTGATTAATAGAGGTGATGTACAAAACAGACAGTGGTTTGGTCTACTCACTTTCAAAAACTGGGTACATTGCAGTGCTGTACATTGTGAACTGTTTTGGACAATTGGAATGCTATTTAGTCACAAATGTTTGGAATTCAATTCATCTGAACTGGTTAATGCACACGATTTAAATATAGTGCAAGTTGATTGGCAAGGGATTTCCAGTTTCCAAATTATACTCTTGGAACATAAATAGGGAGGAGTAGGTTGTATCGTCTGTGTAATTGAAGTTGACTGCAGAAATATATGGTAGGTTAAGTTTAAGCTTTGCATTCTAATTTGTGCCACTTTTCCAAATATTCAAAAAGAAAAACTGTAGATTCAGTGGCAGTAATTTCTGCACATTGGTCCTGTAAAATCTTGAATAATTTTAGGTATTTATATATGCTGTAGCTGATTCCTAGTTGGAACAATGTTCCATTCTGGATGTTTAACAAAAGGATTTGGTTAGTGACAGTAGCAAGTTTTTTTTTTTTTTGCAACAGCAGCAGCAATAGTCATGATGTGTTCTTTCCATGAATCAAAGATAAACAATAGGGATATTAGGTGGGGTACGGAATAGAAATCATAAAATGGTTAACTGCATATGTAATCATGGTTTGTTTTAAATATCAAAAATATGCTGCTTTGAATTCAACAAGCTCAAGTATTTTATGTAGAGCTGGTGGGGTTTATTTTTCTGTTTAAATCTGCATTGCACTATATAATGCTATTAAGAAAAAAAACTTGTTTTTTGTGCAGGTGGTGCTGTTAATACTTCTACAAACACACCTGGATCACAGGTTCAGGTATATTCAAAAGGTGCGCAAAGCTACCAGCAAAGTGCTCAGGTAAGATCATTTGAGTTGTACAAAAGTTGCATTGTCCTTGCCTCTGCTGTTCCTTCTACTCTGATAAAGATGGACAGCATTATGTTAAGAACTTTTCAGAGGCTCTGCCATCAAAGACATCCGGTGTTTCTCTAGCTTGGGAAAGCCATGTCCATGCATTCATCCTAGTGTTTACGACTACCTGATCTCTTATCCTTGAGTGGGTCAGTGATTTTACTATTAAGCCATAGAAATTAGCTTGAGGGAGCAGTGCACATACATCGCTGTCCCATGACCCACACTGAACAAATATTTTACGTAAAAATTGCTCCAATATCATTGTCGTCATCTTTCTCTCTCTCTCGCGCTCTCTCTCTCTTCCTCCTCCTCCTCCCCCCCCCCCCCCTCTCCCACCAAAAACATCCCCTGCCGAAAAAAAGGATTGTTGAAGTGGAAAGAAAACTGTGTTTCATTTCAAAACATACATTTCTAAACATAATCTCCAGTTCTAGCATTTTCTCTTTTGTGCATTGTCTAAACATGAATCCGTGATTCTCTCCCTTTATTGGATCTCTGCAATGGAGATCAGCATTTTTGTGCTTTGATGCTCATTGTTTCAGAAAACCACTTTTACCTTTTTCCCCATTAAAAGCTCATGTATAGGGTTGAAGGAGTGGATTGGAAATGGTCCCAGGTGTCTCACATCATGTTCCCTAATGCCCAAAAAATCCCGTTGCGTTCTGAACTATTAAAAATGTTTTGTAAATACATTATAATCCTTTGAACTGAGTGTCTATTAAAGGAATGCTTAAAATGTGAAGTTTAGTAAAGTTACAGAGCAATGCTATGGAATTGCTTTGTACTCTGCAGGCTGATGCTGGACGGCCGTCGACACCTGCTGGTCAACAGGCTACAGATCCAAGTTCTGCTGCTTCAGAATCCAAATTCTGTAAGTAAACAATTGAAAGTATTTTATTTGTAACCATAAATATCTATACACAGCTTCCAATTCTGGATGTACTTTTGTATACTGGGAATGTCAATTGGTTGACACGTTCCAGTAAGCTGAATTTATTTTACACCGTTTATAACTGTCAGGGATCCCATCCCTAAATGTACTGGTGCCTTTTCTTTTACAGCAGTACCTGATGTTTCCAGTTACCAGTACGATGATTCATCTGGATTTTACTATGATCAACAGACTGGACTCTACTATGATCCCAGCTCACAGGTAAAAGCCCTCTTCATTAAAATGTGTTTGTACCATACAAAAGAAAGAAAGGATTTTCATTTAACAATGGTTTTCAAATGAGCACGTCATCTCCAAGCACTTCACACCACTTTCCCAGTGTTGTAGTCATTGCTGCAATTATAAACAAATGCACCAGCCAATTTTCACACAATAAGGTCCCACAAATATCAGAGATAAATAACCTGCTTTAGTGGTGTTGAGTAAGGACTTGTTCCTTTTTCAGGATGGTTGGTGTACTTCACTACTCTGCTTCGCTCATTGTCATAGGATCGCATCCAAATCCATCTCTGGAGTGGGGCTTGAGCCATGGCTGATCTTTCCAAATATAATGTAGAAAATGATTTGTGTGACAGTGTGGTTAAAATAATCTTCCCTTAGTTTAATGGTGATGCACTGTCATCTTTTCAATGCCTTATTATGATTCCTTCTATGATGGAGAAGCATATTTTTAAAAAGCCCTTTCTATGATCACTCATTTATTGGGTGTCACTTGTGCTCAAAGACCCAGGAAACTCATATATTTCTGCAATGTTGTTTCTTTTTAAAAATAAATTTAGAATATCCAATTCATCTTTTCCCAATTAAGGGTCAATTTAGCGTGGCCAATCCACCTAACCCTGCACATCTTTTGGGTTGTGGGGCGAAACCCATGCAAACACGGAGAATGTGCAAACTCCACACGGACAGTGACCCAGAGCCGGGATTGAACCTGGGACCTCGGCGCCGTGAGGCAATCGTGCTAACCACTTGCGCCACCGTGCTGCCCTTGCAATGTTATTTCTTGATAGTTTCAAGAAAAAAACCACTCCTTCCCTACCTTGAGTTACATGCTTCAAACTCTCTGGTTCTAGATGACAAATTACTTCCATTAATGTTCAAATGTAATCACTGGAACATGTTTGAAAGCAACACCAGATGCTGACAGATCATGCAGTTGTATTCACTTTTTGACTTGTTTCAGTATTACTACAATGCACAAACTCAACAATATTTGTACTGGGATGGAGCAAAGCAGAAGTATCTGCCGGCATCAGAATATACTGCACAGCAGAACGCTGCTGCTAGTGCAGCTAATAAAGATGGTAAAGAGAAGAAAGAAAAACCAAAGAGCAAAACTGCACAGCAGGTAAAAAATTAAAAAAATGTACAGCAGACATCTCTAATGTTTAGAGCTCTATTTAAAGCATTTCAGATCTATCTCAAAGTAGTGCCACTGGTCTTGTACAAATGATCCTACGTTACCTACAATAGCAAGTTTTCTTTTCATTTTCAGTATCTAAATTTGCAATCTGTAACATTTGGAACCCTTGTTATAGGAGAAGGGTGTTGTGATCCCTGCATGTGCAAATTTCTAATCTTCAGAATGAGAAACTGAATAACACTTTTAGGACCAAGAAAGAGCAGTTCTAACAGTTGCATTTTAATTTCACTTCCAGCCCCATCTATACATGAAAAGTAAATAAAATGAACCATGTTGTTCTGTCTTATTTGAGCTGGATAAATGCATTTGCTTTTGGCATCAAATCAGACCAGACTTGGTCAGCTCAATTTTTTTTTTTAAAGGCAAACTGCCTTGTGCTTGGTTGCTCCTTTCACCCAGTTGACTTAACCAGTTCTTTTCAATCTTGTAGATCTTGGTCCTTTTGTTAAGTGTCCAAAAGCTTGCGTTCCTGAATCTGAAATGAGACAGTAACGTTACCTGTTGTCCCATGATATTGTGAGTGGAAATGAATACAATAGTAGGGAGGTTATGCTTCAGTTGTACAGGGCATTGATGAGACCACATTTGGAGTATTATGTACAGTATTAGTCACCCTATTTAAGAAAATATGTAAATGAATTGGAAGCAGTTTGGAGAAGGTTCACTAGACTAATACAGGAATGGGTGGGCTGTCTTATGAGGAATGGATGGAGATGTTGGGTTTTAGCCACGAGTTTAGAAGAGTAAGAGGCTATTTGATTGAAACCTTTAAGATCCTGAGGGGTATTGACAGGGTGAATGTGGAGAGGATATTTCTTGTTGGAGAGAGCTAGAACTAGGGGTCACTCATTTCAAACACATGAAAAATTTCTTCTCCGAGTCGCAAGTCTTTCTCAAAAGGCAGTGGAAACAAAGACTTTGGGTATTGTTGAGGATAAGCTCGATAGGTTCTTGATTAACAAAGGGGTGAAAGGTTATCAGGAGGTAGGCAGTAATGTGGGATTGAAGTTATATTCAGATCAGCCACGATCTTATATTGACTGGAATAGGCTCGAGGGGCCGAGTGACCTACTCCTGCTCCGAATTCACGTGTTTGTATGTTATTTCAGAGAACAATTTCAATGACCCACTCATTAGTATCCCAGTTCCCTCTTTGATTTAGCAGCTTCAACATTTCCCTTTTTAAAAACATTCTAGGGCAGCTAATCTTTGAGAATTAACTCTTAAAAAATTTCCAATCAGTCAGAAATGTGTGTCCTAAAATGACATTTTCAATGAGCCAAATTTTCACTAATTTCAGCTCAGGATTTCATTCCTTTCTAAAATTGTCAAGAACCAGCCCACTTCACCTCCACTTTGTGGAGCAGATGAATACAACAAACTGATACGTCTTTTAATATTTTTCTTCCTTTGCTCTATTGTCTTTTGCTGAAATGGAGTTTCTGTTGTATAGAGGAAGCAGGAGAACAAAATAAATTGAAGTCCCATAAGCCTATTGTTGAGCAATCTTAATGGATCAGTCCACTGCACACTGAGCTCATGTGCTAATTCTTTTGCCTTATTGCTCTCCTGTTCATGCATGTTTCAGTTCATTATCTGCTGCTTTTTGTGATGTTGATGCTGAAAAAAGATGCTAATTTGTTAATGCCTTTTCAGATTGCCAAAGACATGGAACGATGGGCTAAGAGTTTGAACAAACAGAAAGAAAATTTCAAAACCAGCTTCCAGCCCATTGGGGGGCTTAGAGAGGACGAGCGGAAGGAGTCTGCAGCAGCAGATGCTGGCTTTGCGTTGTTTGAGAAAAAGGTGAATTTTTTGACTTTTGAAATGTACTTATTCGTCAGAACTTGAACAAAAATATATGTCTCTTGCTATAGTAAATGTTTTGTTCCATTTGCAGCAGGGTACTTCAGCAGAGCGGTCACCAACAACAATCGAAGTATTGAGGAAGTCTGTTTCTGATGAAGAGGATTATATGCTGAAGGTTAGACTGTTTAGACTTTTCTTTTAATAAATTTAGAGTACCCAATTCATTTTTTCCAATTAAGGGGAAATTTAGTGTGGCCAATCCACCTACTCTGCTACTTTGGGTTGTGAGGGCGAAACCCACGCAAACACGGAGAGAATGTGCAAACTCCACACGGACAGTGGCCCAGAGCCGGGATCGAACCTGGGACCGTGGCGCCGTATGGCAGAGTGCTAACCAGTGCGCCACCATGCTGCCCCGACTTTAGACTTGTAGCATTGGAATTGTGCTCCAGCAGCTGAAACTGACTCCTAGCTTTTTGCCGCAACAGTTTTTCGTGAACATTTTGTTTTCATGTGAAATTTTAGCCACAATCTGCATTGGAAATTAGTTGAATCTGATCACTGTGAGGACATAGAAGAAAAGTCCTGTTCCCAAAGGGTAGCATTGCCAGTATTCAAAGTGTAGCATTGCTGATGACTTTACTGTTATCTTTTCCTAAGAGTGCTCGAAATTTCATTATGGTACACTAATTCTGAAACCTCTTTTAAGACGACTGCATTTTCTCCTCACTGGTGACGTATTATGCATTCAAAATACACATGATCTTTGAGTAGAGCAATTGAAGTTAGCCACTTGTGATTGGATTCCAGCACAATGGTGGAAGCCAAGGTGTTTGAAATGACACCAGATGTGCCTAGGACTCAAATTACAGCCTCTTGTGGTTCAGATAGGGTTACTTATAGGAGTGAATTGTCTTGATTTCTTTCAGGCCCACTTAAATTAATTGGAGAATATATTTTGCGCCTTTATGGTGACTGGTATTTCAGATCCCAACCATCACAGTGATGTCTGCTCTGATAACGCTGCAAGTGATTTGAGTTATGATTGGACGTTGATCTATGTACTATAAAATAACAGAAAATGTTAAACTGCACTAAATTGTTCTGAGCACTTTTGCCTGTGAAACTACATTTACAATAATCTTGTGCAGTACTTTTTCCATCGTGTCTGGTACATGAACAAACTTATACTTATTGTTTAATTCAGAGAAAAGCAAGCCCACAGCAAGGTCTTGTGGCAGCTTACAGTGGAGAAAGTGATACTGAAGAAGAACAAGAAAAGACCGAGGATGGAGAGGAGAAACTGACAGATTGGAAGAAAATGGCCTGCCTTTTATGTAGGAGACAATTTCCCAGTAAAGAGACACTCATCAGACACCAGCAACTCTCTGAACTGCACAAAGTATAATAGCTCTCAAAGAAAAATTGACTGTGTTAAATGTTTTAAAAGCATCATCTGGAATTACGCAATTGCTTATTTTTTCTTTTTCCCTCCTACCAATATAAAAGCAAAATTTAGAGATTCACAGAAGGGCAAGAATGACAGATACAGAACTTGAAGTTTTAGAGAAGACTGAAAGAGAGGTATGATCACCTGAAGTCACAGTCTTGAAAAGCACAACTTTTTGGTATTCTTGAAAGTAATTTAATGTTGCTGAATCTTAACTTTTTCCACAGATGAAGTACAGAGACCGGGCAGCAGAAAGGAGAGAGAAGTATGGAATCCCAGAACCACCAGAGCCCAAGAGGAAGAAGTTCTTTGCACCTCCAGTTGTGTAAGAAATGTTTTTCCCGTATATCTATTATGCAATGTTGTTTCCTTTCCAGGTCACCAATGTTGCGGAGCTCCAGAGTGACACAATGGTGACTTGGTTTTAGAACTTGGCCAAATGCTGCTTTTCTACACACCACTGGGTGAAGAGGATATCTTCTCGAGGCTTTAATTGGCCACCCCAACAAAACAAATCTCCATGTATTTCAGGACATAACCACTCCCAGGCTTCAATCTTGTTGAGGAGTTAGGCAGCATAGTTTTCCCACTGGCCATTTCCTCTACAGTGGTGGGGAAGCTGTGGAGAAGATACTGAGGGACAAGATTTATTCACATTTGGAAGCAAATCAACTTGTTAGTGATAGGCAGCATAGTTTTGTGCGGGGAAGGTCATGTCTTACCAACTTAAGTTTTTTGAGGAGGTGGCAAAATTAATTGATGAGGGAAAGGCTGTGGATGCCATCTACATGGACTTTAGTAAAGTGTTTGATAAGGAAATTGTAGATGATCTGATTGGCAATTTTGCAGCTGACACTCTGGCAGAGTTGCAGATAGTGAAAGGGACTGTCCGAATACAGCAGAATATAGATAGATTGGAGAGTTGGGCAGAGAAATGGCAGATGGAGTTTAATCCGGACAAATGCGAGGTGATGCATTTTGGAAGATCAAATTTGGGTATGAATTATAACCCTTACTTGACATACAGAGGGATCTGGGCATTCAGGTCCATAGTTCCATGAAAGTGGCAATGCAGGTGGATAAGGTGGTCAAGAAGGCATATGGCATCTTGCCTTTCTCGGCCAGGGCATGAAGTACAAAAGTTGGCAGGTCATGTTACAGTTGTATAATACTAGTTTGGCCACAAATAGGAATATTGCATGCAGTTCTGGTCATCACACTACCAGAAGGACATAGATGCTTTGGAGAGAGTGTAAAGAAGGTTTACCAGGATGTTGCCTGGTCTGCAGGGTGTTAGCTGTGATGAGAGGTTGAATAAACTCTGTTTTCGTTGGAAAGACGGGAGGTTGAGGGGAGACCTAATTGAGGTCTACAAAATTACGAGCGGCATAGACAGGGTGAATAGTCAGAAGCTTTTTCCCAGGGTGGAAGACCGAATTACAAGGGGGTACAGGTTCAAGGTGAGAGGGGAAATGTTTTGGGAGATGTGCAGGGATGCTTTTCATGCAGAGGGTTGGGGGACCCTGGAATGTGTTTCCAGTGGAAGTGGTGGAGGCAGGCACGATAGCAATGTTTAAGATGGATCTTGATAAGGGCAGCACGGTGGCGCAGTGGGTTGGCCCTGCAGCCTCACAGTGCCGAGGTCCCAGGTTCGATCCTGGCTCTGGGTCACTGTCCATGTGGAGTTTGCACATTCTCCCTGTGTTTGCGTGGGTTTCGCACCCACAACCCAAAGATGTGCAGACTAGGTGGATTGGCCACGCTAAATTGTTCCTTAATTGGAAAAAATGAATTGGGTACACTAAATTTATTTTTTAAAAGATTTATCTTGATAGACACATGAATGGGCGAGCAATGGAGGGATACAGATTATTTGGGCAATAAGTAGTAGGTCTAAATAAGGATTCTGGATTGGCACCGGCTTGGTGGGCTGAAGGGCCTGGTGCTGTAATGTTTTTTGTTCATGCTAAATTTAAACGGGCAATATTAAGAACATAAGTAGAAGCAGGTTGATCATTGATACCTGACTATTGATACTTTAATAGCTTTCTCAAAATAAGTAGCAGTATTAAAAGATGAATGGAAGTTTTCTTCCCCAAAAAGCGTCTCCATCTTTTTTGCACAGTAAGAAGTCTTACAACACCAGGTTAAAGTCCAACAGGTTTATTTGGAATCACTAGCTTTCGGAGCGTAGCTCCTTCATCAGGTGAGTGGACTCACCTGATGAAGGAGCTACGCTCTGAAAGCTAATGATTCCAAGTAAACCTGTTGGACTTTAACCTGGTGTTGTAAGACTTCTTACTGTGCCCACCCCACTCCAACGCCGGCATCTCCACATCTTTTTTGCAGTGATTTTGAGCAGCCAACTAAAGATGGCATTGGAAGTGATAATATTGGAAGCCGAATGTTACAAGCCATGGGTTGGAAAGAAGGTTCAGGACTTGGTCGAAACCAACAAGGCATTACTGCTCCAATTAAGGTATGTTAGTCAGCTGTTACTGGATGCTCCCCAGTGGGGACTTCCAACAGAATGAACTACTGGGCACAGGAGCCACTTGAGCCCTGCTGTATTTATTTGTCAAATCATTTTGTAAAACACACTGGGGGTGGCAGGGGTCAGAGTTTGGTTTTGTAGACTCCCAATCATTCAAAGTGGCACTTGAGATGGTACAGCTGCTCGGATTCTGAAGTGAATGCATCGGGGAGCTGCTAGGATGCAGGTTTGTAGCTATTCTTCACACGCCTAACTGCTAATCGTGAATGTGATTGGAGGAGGAAACAGCAAAGGGATGTGTGTTCAAATTTCATGAGGCCGCTTCTCACCACATGTGAGCAGCTGCTCTGCTTTCTAGTTGGCTTGCTGTGCAGGCAAAGATCTATAGATCAGCTGCTCGTCCATTGGGAACTGGGCGATGGCAGGGAAAGCTGGTAAGTGACCTGAAAATAATTAAATGTTAAAAATGTAGCTGTTCTGTACTTAGTACAAGAAATTATTGCATTCTTTCAGGTATCTGTATATAATGTAAGCTTGCAATCAACTTGAGCTACTCTATACTAAAAGAATGATTTTGTTCCTTAACAGGCACAATTGAGAATGAAAGGAGCTGGACTTGGAACACGAGGGAGCGCTTACGGTGTCAACACCGCAGATACCTACAAAGATGCTGTTCGAAAAGCTATGTTTGCCAGATTCTCGGAAATGGAATAATATTGCCTGAGTTGTAAATATTGTAAATAATGTTACTATGATTGTTTTGTTGTGCCAAGAAAGAATGTTTGTGTATCAACTTTTTTTCACTTTTCCGGTTTTGGTTAAATTAGTTTAACAAAAACAACTACATTTTAGCCTTTTAAATTATGACCTTGTAATACTAGAGGTTATGGTGTGCATGTGATATAAGCGAAAGATTTGTGTGTGGAATTTGCTACAAAACCAGCAACGTGTACATTCTGTATTATAGTCGCCACCCGTTGTACAGATTCTGGACTAGGAGTTGCAAACCAGATTATTTTGAACCCATTGTTCTTCCCTCCCCTTCCCTAAATAAACAAACTCCTTGGTGCTAATAAATGTAGATTATTTGGAGCTTGTAGAGCAATAGAAAACCCACAAGGAGATTGATATCTTGGCTCAGATCTCATTTAAACTTAAGTGACCAGCTAAATGTATGGCCATAGGAGTAAAAAGAGACCTGGAAAAGTAAAGTTGTAGATCTGAAATGTAAAATATTTGTATGTTGTAGAAAAATACAATCAGAGGACATTGAACACTTAAGAGGTGGGCTCAAACTCAAGTTGAGCATAAGAATGTTGAATGATTGCTTCCTTCCACATATCAGGAAGACTTGAACAACCTTTTTTTAAAAAAAAAAAATCTGAATAAAATTGGAATTTCTTTATAACGATGGAAATCGTCAGCTAAAGGGGTTTCACAGCAATCTCTACATATACACAGTGAAATGATTTCTCACAGCATTAAGATACCAGACCGGGGAGAAGGGAATTAAAGATTGAGGAAGGTACCAATCGGTACCAAGCTGACCTGTTTCTATTTTCAAAAATGTGCTTTCAATTTACATGATGCAAATCAGAGTTTGTAGATGCTACCAAACCGGCAGCGGTGATTCTGAAAAGGTAACTCAGGAGCTGCAGGATGTACTGGAGAAAATCTTTGTGGATCAAGCGGTGACACATTGTGTTCAACATTTTTTAAAAATGAATGATGTAGGTGTTCTATGCATTGGGGTGTAAAATGGAAGATGCAGATGTAGGAATTTTGGCCGATTTCCCTTTGAATGAATCCACCTGCAGCAAACGAGCGGTAAAACCAAGAGCTTGCGCAGTAAAATCAATTCCAAGGAACAAAGCAAAACTGCAATGCTGAAAATCAGGGATATAACAAATGCTGGAAACACCGAAACCCGCAGCCAGTATCTGTAGAGTAAGAAGCAATTGGTGTCTCTGGTCCACCTTTCATCAAAATTGGACAAAGTTAGATGATTAACTTCACAAGCAGAGGCAGGATAACATTGTGGGGGGTGTTGCAGTGGATGGGGAGTGGAAAGAGCAAACGGTAAAAGTGTTTCTGATAAAGAGTGGAAAACTGAGTGGTGGAGTGGGAGGAGCATTAAAATGGTAAGCATCCAGAATCCAAAGGGTTATGCTTGCAGATGAAACAGCTCAGCTGTGCAGCAAAATGATAGATCAATAATCAGCATTCAGTCTCACCAGTGGTGCAGCGGGTACAGTAAGTTGAAAGAAGTATATAAGTAAATCATATCTCTTGGGAAGCTGTAGAGTGGCAAAGAAGGTGGAAATGTCGGGGGTGACTTCCATTTCGACTTGAATGGGAAGCATACTGGATGGTGACAGAATGGACCACAGTGCTGAGGAGGGAATAGGCTTTCTGAATACACAGATGGAGAAGGTGTACACGGTGGCATCACTCTGGCTCTGGAAATGCTGCAGGCTGATCCAGACTAGAAAATGATGACCAGGGGGCTCTGTTGGGGGGTGGGGGGGTTTAAGGGCTGAAGTGTGGGAAATATAATGTGCTTGTTAATCACAATACTCTGTTGTAGCTGATATTGAAAGACATTGGAAGAGCTGGTGTGGAAGATGCAATAGTTAAAACATACTTGTTCTCATAATATTGTACTGTTTAGCTACTGAGACACATGGGAAATTTTCACGCTCTGGAGCCAGTTCAGAGAAGAAGCATAACTCCTCAAATGAAAACTGAGCTAGGACACAACTGGAGAATCTTTAAAGGAAGCTGATCTTGTAGAGGGATGAAAGGTAAACAGTATCAAAAAGTTAGATCTGGAAAATGACTTCAAAACAAACTGATTAGGCTAAGGGTACAGGTTTAAAAGTAAAACAAAACTGTTAGCTTGAAGTTTCAAAGTGATTCCAGAGATGAGAATGGATTTATGGATGACACTAGCAAAACCTGGAATAATTTTACTAATGGTATGGTGTAATGAGAGAAGCCTTACGGTCCTGGGTGGATCAGTTTAAGATGAAAAAAATAGGGGCAGCACCTCACGCTGCAGAAGACTGGGTTGAGCCCTGGATCACTGTCCGTGTGGAGATTGCACATTCTCCCTGTGTGTGCATGGGTCTCACCCCCACAACCCAAAGATATGCAGGGTAGGTGGATTGCCCCTTAATTTTTTTTTTAATGAAAAAAAGTGCCTTCTGCATTAAATTTTGACAAAGAGTCATCGGACTCGAAACGTTAGCTCTTTTCTCTCCCTACAGATGCTGCCAGACCTGCTGACTTTTTCTGCATTTTCTCTTTCTGCATTTAAGATTCCCTGTGACATACAAATAAATGTCCACCCTCTTCATAAATATGAAAGATCCCATGGCATTATTTGAAGGGGAACAGGGGCATTCTCTGTGGTGTCCTGGCCAATAGCTAAACCTCAACAACACCTAAAAGTGGATCTCCAGAGACAAATAAGTTTGATTAAAGTTTATGACATTTGATCCATCATTTTCGCTTTTATTTCAGATTTCCAGCATCAGTGGTATGTTACTTTTGTCCTCGGAAAGCAGATGAGAGCTGGTCATTGTTGTTTACAGGAGCTTGCTGTGCACACATTGGCTCTGCATTTTCTACACTAACAGCAACAACTGGTTGTAAAGTGCTGTGAGAGATCATACGGTCATGAAAGGTGCTATATAAATGCAACTTTTTTTTGCTGCATTTAAAGATAACGAGTTTTATCTGTGGACTAGGTTTGTGCACCTGTCGTTGATTGGAGAATGACATCTCTGGCCGGGAAATTGCACGATGTGGCCTTTAAAATAGCAATAACCTTTATGGGGGAAAATCCCTATATTGATCAACGTGAACAACGTTTTGTAATGGATTGTAAAGATCTGATTGGATTACAGTACAAAATGTAATGGGGAAAAACAATTGGATTAGAAAGGAATCTATACTGGAATAACATCTGTAAAGTGCATTAAAAGCCTTTGCAAAGTCATTGAATCAATTTGTATTCGGTTGCATTCAAGCTGTTCATTAATGCCATCAAATTGTATCATAAGGAATTTTTACAATTCTAAGTTGATGCAAATTTAGATATATAGCTCTCATTTCATTTAAGTAGTGATAAAGATAATGAAAAAGGTGAGGCCTCAAAAGAGATCCCTGGGGAACCCATTCGTCAAAACCCGTTGACTATATCTTACCACCCGACCAATTTCTACCCCAAGTTAAAAGTCCGCTTCCAATTCCATACCTTCCCATTTAAAAAAGAAATTTGGAGTACCCAATTCATTTTTTCTAATTAAGGGGCAATGTAGCGTGGCCAATCCACTGACCCTGCACATGTTTGGGTTATGGGTGTGAAACCCATGCAAACACGGAGAGACTGTGCAAACTCCACATGGACAGTGACCCAGCAACAGGATCGAACCTGGGACCTCGGTGCCGTGAGGCAGCAGTGCTAACCATTGTGCTGCCCATACCGTCCCATTTTTGATAATTTTGGAATCTCATCAAATGCCTTCTGGAAGTATGTGTGGATAATGTAGAAACTCCCTTATTTACCTTATTAATGTCTTCCAAAAACTAATTCAGTCAGACTCATGGGTTGGGATCCTGGCCTCAGCAAATGTACTTGCTATATGTACTTATGCTGCAACCACTTAGCTCCAGAGCCCATTACAGCCATGGTCAAATATGGTCAAAAGAGCTTAAGTAAGATGAGATCAAAACAGCATTTCATCCAATGTGATGTTAAGGAGCCCAAATATAGTTGAAGTTAACAGGAATTACAGGGAGGACTCCATTGGAAGGAGTCAAACCTTGCCCAAAGTTTGACAAAGAGTCATCCAAACACAAAACGTTAGCTCCCTTTTCCACAGATTTTCTGTTTCTTGCCCAAAGTTGGTTGTGGTTCCTGGAGGTCAATCAACTTAGCCTCAGGGCATCAGTCCAGACATTTCTAAGCATGGTGGTTCTAAGCTGTCTTTCAGCTGCTTCATCAATGATTGCCCCATCATTATAAGGTCAGAGGACAGGATATTTGCTGATGGTGCACAATATTCAGTTCAATTCATAAACCCGATAATGAAGTTTTTTGCCAGCATGCAGGAAGGTCTGGACAGCATTCAGGCTTGAGATAATTGGCAAGTAGCATTCATGATACATGAGTACCAGGCAAAGGCCACCTCACAACAAGAGAGTCTAAACCCCCCCCCCATTAAACAGCATTTCCCTTGTCTGGGGATTACCATTGACCAGGAATTTATGGGTACAAGAGCATATTAGAGGCTGGGAATTCTGCAGTGAGTAACTCACCTCTTGAATCCCCAGAATCTGTGTACCATCCATAAGGTTCACGCAGCTCAACAAGCCAAACATCATCTAGGACAAAGCAGCTCTCTTGATTGGCACCCACCTTAAACACCTCCGCTACCAGTGCAGGGTAGCAGCGGCATATAGCAGCTACAACAAGCTGTTCCAGGGAACTGAAAGCACATTGGGTGTGGCAAACTGCCGTGGTAACTTTAAAGTTAGAGTTGCTTTCTGGAAGGAGTTTTGAATTTGCTGGTTGGAACTGGTACAGAATCTCAGGGAAAGGACCAGTCCCATTCAAGTGAGATTACAGTGCCAAGTCTTGTTCTTTTTTTTTAATTAAATATTTTATTGAAAATTTTTGGTCAACCAACACAGTACATTGTGCATCCTTTACACAATATTATAACAACACAAATAACAATGACCTATTTTATAAACAAAAAAAATGAATAAATAATAAATAACAAAAATGTAAACTAGCCCTAATTGGCAACTGCCTTGTCACAAGTAACACTCCAAAAATATAATTTAACAGTCCAATATATAATTATCTGTAGCAACGACCTATACATACTATACAGTATATATTAACAACCCTGAGAGTCCTTCTGGTTCCTCCTACCACCCCCCCCCCCCCCCCCCCCGATCCTGGGCTGCTGCTGCTGCCTTCTTTTTTCCATTCCGTCTATCTTTCTGCGAGGTATTCGACGAACGGTTGCCACCGCCTGGTGAACCCTTGAGCCGACCCCCTTAGGACAAACTTAATCCGCTCTAGCTTTATAAACCCCACCATGTCATTTATCCAGGTCTCCACCCACGGGGGCTTGGCTCCTTTCCACATTAGCAATATCCTGCGCCGGGCTACTAGGGACGCAAAGGCCAAAACATCGGCCTCTCTCGCCTCCTGCACTCCCGGCTCTTGCGCAACCCCAAATATAGCCAACCCCCAGCTTGGTTCGACCCGGACTCCTACTACTTTTGAAAGCACCTTTGTCACCCCCATCCAAAACCCCTGTAGTGCCGGGCATGACCAAAACATATGGGTATGATTCGCTGGGCTTCTCGAGCACCTCGCACACCTATCCTCCACCCCAAAAAATTTACTGAGCCGTGCTCCAGTCATATGCGCCCTGTGTAATACCTAAAACTGAATCAGGCTTAGCCTGGCACACGAGGACGACGAGTTTACCCTGCTTAGGGCATCTGCCCACAGCCCCTCCTCGATCTCCTCCCCCAGCTCTTCTTCCCATTTCCCTTTTAGTTCATCTACCATAGTCTCCCCTTCGTCCCTCATTTCCCTATATATATCTGACACCTTACCATCCCCCACCCATGTCTTTGAGATCACTCTGTCCTGCACCTCTTGTGTCGGGAGCTGCGGGAATTCCCTCACCTGTTGCCTCGCAAAAGCCCTCAGTTGCATATACCTGAATGCATTCCCTTGGGGCAACCCATATTTCTCGGTCAGCGCTCCCAGACTCGCGAACTTCCCATCCACAAACAGATCTTTCAGTTGCGTTATTCCTGCTCCTTGCCACATTCCATATCCCCCATCCATTCCCCCCGGGGCAAACCTATGATTGTTTCTTATCGGGGACCCCCCCAAGGCTCCAGTCTTTCCCCTATGCCGTCTCCACTGTCCCCAAATCTTCAGTGTAGCCACCACCACCGGGCTTGTGGTGTAGTTCCTCGGTGAGAACGGCAATGGGGCTGTCACCATAGCCTGTAGGCTAGTCCCCCTACAGGACGCCCTCTCTAATCTCTTCCACGCCGCTCCCTCCTCCTCTCCCATCCACTTACTCACCATTGAAATATTAGCGGCCCAATAATACTCACTTAGGCTCGGTAGTGCCAGCCCCCCCCCCCCATCCCTGCTACGCTGTAAGAATCCCTTCCTCACTCTCGGGGTCTTCCCGGCCCACACAAAACCCATGATGCTCTTTTCAATCCTTTTAAAAAAAGCCTTCGTGATCACCACCGGGAGGCACTGAAACACAAAGAGGAATCTCGGGAGGACCACCATCTTAACCGCCTGCACCCTCCCTGCCAGTGACAGGGATACCATATCCCATCTCTTGAAATCCTCCTCCATCTGTTCCACCAACCGCGTTAAATTTAACCTATGCAATGTGCCCCAATTCTTAGCTATCTGGATCCCCAGGTAACGAAAGTCCCTTGTTACCTTCCTCAACGGTAGGTCCTCTATTTCTCTACTCTGCTCCCCTGGATGCACCACAAACAACTCACTTTTCCCCATGTTCAATTTATACCCTGAAAAATCCCCAAACTCCCCAAGTATCTGCATTATTTCTGGCATCCCCTCCGCCGGGTCTGCCACGTATAGTAGCAAATCGTCCGCATACAAAGTAACCGGGTGTTCTTCTCCTCCCCTAAGTACTCCCCTCCACTTCTTGGAACCCCTCAACGCTATCGCCAGGGGCTCAATCGCCAGTGCAAACAATAATGGGGACAGAGGGCATCCCTGCCTTGTCCCTCTATGGAGCCGCAAATATGCAGATCCCCGTCCATTCGTGACCACGCTCGCCACTGGGGCCCTATACAACAGCTGCACCCATCTAACATACCCCTCTCCAAAACCAAATCTCCTCAACACCTCCCACAAATAATCCCACTCCACTCTATCAAATGCTTTCTCGGCATCCATCGCCACTACTATCTCCGTTTCTCCCTCTGGTGGGGCCATCATCATTACCCCTAACAACCTCCGTATATTCGTGTTCAGCTGTCTCCCCTTCACAAACCCAGTTTGGTCCTCGTGGACCACCCCCGGGACACATTCCTCTATTCTCATTGCCATTACCTTGGCCAGGATCTTGGCATCTACATTTAGGAGGGAAATAGGTCTATAGGACCCGCATTGTAGCGGGTCCTTTTCCTTCTTTAAGAGAAGCGATATCGTTGCTTCAGACATAGTCGGGGGCAGTTGTCCCCTTTCCTTTGCCTCATTAAAGGTCCTCGTCAGTACCGGGGCGAGCAAGTCCACATATTTTCTATAGAATTCGACTGGGAATCCATCCGGTCCCGGGGCCTTTCCCGCCTGCATGCTCCTAATTCCTTTCACCACCACTTCTACCTCGATCTGTGCTCCCAGTCCCACCCTTTCCTGCTCTTCCACCTTGGGAAATTCCAGCCGATCCAAGAAGCCCATCATTCTCTCCCTCCCATCCGGGGGTTGAGCTTCATATAATTTTTTATAAAATGTCTTGAACACTCCATTCACTCTCTCCGCTCCCCGCTCCATCTCTCCTTCCTCATCCCTCACTCCCCCTATTTCCCTCGCTGCTCCCCTTTTCCTCAATTGGTGTGCCAGCAACCTGCTCGCCTTCTCCCCATATTCGTACTGTACACCCTGTGCCTTCCTCCATTGTGCCTCTGCAGTGCCCGTAGTCAGCAAGTCAAATTCTACATGTAGCCTTTGCCTTTCCCTGTACAGTCCCTCCTCCGGTGCTTCCGCATATTGTCTGTCCACCCTCAAAAGTTCTTGCAGCAACCGCTCCCGTTCCTTACTCTCCTGCTTCCCTTTATGTGCCCTTATTGATATCAGCTCCCCTCTAACCACTGCCTTCAATGCCTCCCAGACCACTCCCACCTGGACCTCCCCATTATCATTGAGTTCCAAGTACTTTTCAATGCACCCCCTCACCCTTAGACACACCCCCTCATCTGCCATTAGTCCCATGTCCATTCTCCAGGGTGGGCGCCCTCCTGTTTCCTCCCCTATCTCCAAGTCCACCCAGTGTGGAGCGTGATCCGAAATGGCTATAGCCGTATACTCCGTTCCCCTCACCTTCGGGATCAATGCCCTACCCAGCACAAAAAAGTCTATTCGCGAGTAGACTTTATGGACATAGGAGAAAAACGAGAACTCCTTACTCCTAGGTCTGCTAAATCTCCACGGGTCTACACCTCCCACCTGCTCCATAAAATCTTTAAGTACCTTGGCTGCTGCCGGCCTCCTTCCAGTCCTGGACTTCGACCTATCCAGCCCTGGTTCCAACACCGTATTAAAATCTCCCCCCATTATCAGCTTTCCCATCTCTAGGTCCGGAATGCGTCCTAGCATCCGCCTCATAAAATTGGCATCATCCCAGTTCGGGGCATATACGTTTACCAAAACCACCGTCTCCCCCTGTAGTTTGCCACTCACCATCACGTATCTGCCCCCGTTATCCGCCACTATAGTCTTTGCCTCGAACATTACCCGCTTCCCCACTAATATAGCCACCCCCCTGTTTTTCGCATCTAGCCCCGAATGGAACACCTGCCCCACCCATCCTTTGCGTAGCCTAACCTGGTCTATCAGTTTCAGGTGCGTTTCCTGTAACATAACCACATCTGCCTTAAGTTTCTTAAGGTGTGCGAGTACCCGTGTCCTCTTTATCGACCCGTTCAGCCCTCTCACGTTCCACGTGATCAGCCGGGTTGGGGGGCTTCCTACCCCCCCCTTGTCAATTAGCCATCCCCTTTTTCCAGCTCCTCACCCGGTTCCCACGCAGCTGTATCTCCCCCAGGCGGTGCCCCCCCGCCCATCCTCCCCCATACCAGCTCCCCCCTCTCCCCAGCAGCAGCAACCCAGTAATTCCCCCCTCCCACCCCCCCCCCCCGCTAGATCCCCCGCTAGCGAAATTACTCCCCCCATGTTGCTCCCAGAAGTCAGCAAACTCTGGCCGACCTCGGCTTCCCCCCGTGACCTCGGCTCGCACCGTGCGGCGCCCCCTCCTTCCTGCTTCTCTATTCCCGCCATGATTATCATAGCGCGGGAACCAAGCCCGCGCTTCTCCCTTGGCCCCGCCCCCAATGGCCAACGCCCCATCTCCTCCACCTCCCCTCCTCCCCCCATCACCACCTGTGGGAGAGAGAAAAGTTACCACGTCGCAGGATTAGTACATAAAACTCCTCTTTCCCCCCTTTTTAACCCCCCTCTTTGCCCCCCACATTCGCCCCACCACTTTGTTCAAACGTTCTTTTTAATAACCCACTCATTCCAGTTTTTCTTCCACAATAAAAATCCACGCTTCATCCGCCGTCTCAAAGTAGTGGTGCCTCCCTCGATATGTGACCCACAGTCTTGCCGGTTGCAGCATTCCAAATTTTATCTTCTTTTTATGAAGCACCGCCTTGGCCCGATTAAAGCTCGCCCTCCTTCTCGCCACCTCCGCACTCCAGTCTTGATAAACGCGGATCACCGCGTTCTCCCATTTACTGCTCCGAGTTTTCTTCGCCCATCTAAGGACCATTTCTCTATCCTTAAAACGGAGGAATCTCACCACTATGGCTCTGGGAATTTCTCCTGCTCTCGGTCCTCGCGCCATCACTCGGTATGCTCCCTCCACCTCCAACGGACCCGCCGGGGCCTCCGCTCCCATTAACGAGTGCAGCATCATGCTCACATATGCCCCGACGTCCGCTCCCTCCACACCTTCAGGAAGACCAAGAATCCTCAGGTTGTTCCTCCTTGCGTTGTTTTCCAGTGCCTCCAGCCTTTCCACACATCGTTTCTGATGTGCCTCCTGCGTCTCCGTCTTCACCACCAGGCCCTGTATGTCGTCCTCATTCTCGGCTGCCTTTGCCTTCACGACCCGAAGCTCCCGCTCCTGGGTCTTTTGTTCCTCCTTTAGCCCTTCGATCGCCTGTAGTATCGGGGCCAACAGCTCTTTCTTCATTTCCTTTTTGATCTCTTCCACACAGCATTTCAAGAACTCTTGTTGTTCAGGGCCCCATGTTAAACTGCCACCTTCCGACGCCATCTTGGTTTTTGCTTGCCTTCCTTGCTGCTGTTCTAAAGGATCCACTGCAATCCGGCCACTTTCTCCTCCTTTTTCCATCCGTATCCAGGGGGGATTCCCTTCTGGTTTACCACACAGTGTTTTTAGCCGTCAAAATTGCCGTTGGGGCTCCTATCAAGAGCCCAAAAGTCCGTTTCACCGGGAGCTGCCGAAACGTGCGACTCAGCTGGTCATCGCCGCACCCGGAAGTCCGTGCCAAGTCTTGTTCAACAGCAGATTCCAAATCTGCAACCTCTACCATCTAAATGATGGCAGTAGATGCTTGGGAACACCACCATCTCTGCCAGTTCTCTTTCAAGCCACACACTATCCAGATGTGGAACTATATCGTCATTCCTTCACTGTCGCTGGGTCAATATCCTGGAACCCCCTCCAACAGCACTTTGGGTGCACCTACATCACAAAGTGGCACAAGAAGGTGAATCACCACCTCCTCAAGGGCAATAAATCTTGGCCTTACTGGTGACGCACACATCCCATGATTGAATTTAAAAATGTTAAGTGCTCATTTCTTCTACTCACTAATACAGCAATGGAAAAGAACGATAGATTTTTTACATGCTCATTGGAGTAAGATTTACTGTTTCTTGCGACTGTTGTAGAGGGTCAGCAGTAGGGTCTCGAAGGGTGCGGAGAGGAGAAGAGAGGTCGATTTGAACTTGGCCCCTATTCTTATAGTCCCCAGGGGTGTCCCGCCACTCGGGGCAGACCTTGTACCTGGTTCCAAGTGATTGGACTTGGTCCCAATCACTTGGTTCGATATTCTCCAATGCTGGAGCGATTCCTTGATCGATGGGCGGTGTCGAGGTGGTCAGTCACCTCTCTTTGTGTAAGCTCCTGCTGGCGCCGAAAAGTCTGAGTTGGCTTTGTGTGTCTAATTTGTAGCATATTGTTCCCGGGATTGCTACTTACTATGCAGATGGCTGGTGTGTTGTTATGTTGATGGCTGCAGGTAGCGATTCTGTCTGGCCTCCCCAGAGGCGAATACACAGTTTTGCCTGCAGCTGCCTATTTGAGTCCTGTTGGCTGATTTTCCCATCAGCCTCTTCCGTTCGCCATTTTAAATCGGGGTTTGGCCATTCTAATCGGGAGTTAGCCATTTTACATGGCTACAAGAGGTAGGAGTGGCCTTGCGCGAAGTAACTGCAGGTAAGTATCTGTGTCAAATAAGGACTAGGCAATTACCACCTCCAAAAAGCAAAGAGTCTAAAAGCCTCCCTTAACATTAAATGGCCTTACCATTGTTGATTCCCCTACCATCAACACCCTGGGGCTTACCAGTAACCAGAAACCTATCTGAATCAGCCGCATAAATATTGTAGCTGCAACAGCAGGTCAGAAGGGTCATTGCACTCTGGGGCAGCAGATTGTAGCTCCACTTGGCATGTCGATGGATGTCAGCTTTGCTCCCTTCCCAAGAAACCGTCCTCTGCGCAGTAAGTATTAAATTTAAATTCAGTGTTGGGTTGTATTCAAGGGTTTGAGGGCTTCAGTTTGGAAAGAGCTTCCAGTTATTTTCACAAGGATCTGATTGCAGCTGTAGTGCCATCTGCTATTAAAGGAAGGTGTAATCAAAGTGCTCTCCTCTTTGCAACCTGCCTGTGACAGACAAGAACAATGTGTGTATACCACCATTGAATGATGGAGCAGAGGAAAATGGCATTGTGAGCTGTGAAAAGCAGACACAGGTTATTCAAACAGGCCTTCCTCTCAGCATACTGCTCGAGTCTTATTCATTTACACATTTTTCCTTCATTATATTTCCGTGTTCCCAGTGCTTTGGGAAGCCCTGAGGTTTTCTTTTAATTCATTCACATGTGGGGCGGCACGGTAGCACAGTGGTTAGCACTGTTGCTTCACAGCGCCAGGCTCCCAGGTTCGATTCCCATCTTGGGTCACTGGCTGTGCGGAGTCTGCACGTTCTCCCTGTGTCTACGTGGGTTTCCTCCCGTTGCTCCGGTTTCCTCCCATTAGTCCCGAAAGACATGCTGTTAGCTAATTTGGACATTCTGACTTCTCCCTCAGTGTAACCGAACAGGCACCGGAGTGTGGCGACGAGGGGATTTTCACATTAACTTCATTGCAGTGTTAATGTAAGCCTACTTGTGACAATAAAGATTATTATTCAATCAAATGTGGGCTTCACTGGCTTGGCCAGCATTCATTGTCTATACCTAACTGCCTTATAAAAAGTGTCGGTGAGCTGCCTTCTTGGTCCGCTCCAGTACATGTGGTGTAGGTACACCCACAGCGCTGTTAGGGAGGGAGTTCCGGAATTCTGACCCAGCGACAGTGAAGTAACGGCGATATATTTTATTTTATTTTTAAAAATAAATTTAGAGTACCCAATTCATTTTTTCCAATTAAGGGGAAATTTAGCATGACCAATCCACCTAGCTTGCACATTTTTGGGTTGTGGGGGCGAAACCCACGCAAACACCGGGAGAATGTGCAAACTCCACATGGACAGAGACCCAGAGCCGGGATCGAACCTGGGACCTCGGCGCCGTGAGGCAACAGTGCTAACCCACTGCACCACCATGCTGCCCAGCCTTCAATATTCATGACCATCTCCTTGACATCCTGCAGCCATACCTCTGTCATGACTATCAGATCATATTTATTTACCTTGATGTGCGCGATCAATTAATTGACTTTTAGATGAATGCTACGCACATTCAGATAAAAAGCTTTAAGTTTTGTGGGGTTGTTACCTTTGTAAAATCTAGCCTTGACTGTTGTTACATTCTTGGGTTTTATTTCTCTGTCCCTTCCTGTTATTCTATGGCTCTCATTTTTCATGTTACTATTATATTCCCCTGACTTGAATCTACCCAAACTTGATCCTTCACTCCCCTTTGTTTAGTTTAAAACCCTCTATCCGTGCCTAATTTTGTGGGCTGTCGAGATCACTTGTCACAGCATGGTTCAGGTGTAGACAATCCCAACTGTACATCCCCCACTAATGCCAGTGACCCACGAACCAGAACTCACTCCTCCCACACCAGTTTTTGACCCACGCGTATATCTCTTTAGTCTTATTTCGCTTGTGCCAATTTGCACGTGGCACAGGTAATAATCCAGAGATGATCACATTTGACGTTCTGCTTCTTAATTTGGTACCTAGCTCTTCATATTGGCTATGCAGAGCCTCTTTCATTTATTTCTGGTACTTTAAAAAAAAATCATTTATGGGATGTGGGAGTCGCTGGCTGGGTCAGCATTTATTGCCCATCCCTAGTCGCCCCTCAGAAGGTAGTGGTGAGTTGCCTTCTTGAACCGCTGCAGTCCCTGAGGTGTAGGTACACCCACAGTGCTGTTAGGGAGGCAGTTCCAGGATCTTGCCCCAGCGACGGCGAAGGACCAACGATATATTTCCAAGTCAGGATGGTGAGTGAATTGAAGGAGAACCTCCAGGTGATGGGGTTCCCAGATACCTGCTGCTCCTGTCCTTCTAGATGGTAGTAGTCGTGGGTTTGGAAGGTGCTGCTTTAGGAACCTTGGTGAGTTACTGCAGTGCATCTTGTAGATGCTACACACGGCTGGCACTGTTAGTCCGTGAATAGCACATGAACCACGAAAGCCGGATCCTCCCAGGCTCGGTTTTTGGCCGGCGCAGACATGATGGACCAAGTGGCCTCTTTCTGTGCCTATGATCCTATAATTCTATCTATACAGAATCAGATTCATACAGTGCAGAAAAGGCCCTTCGGCCCATCGAGTCTGTATCGATGCATGAAAAATACCTATCCTGCCTACCTAATCCCATTGGCCAGCACTTGGTCCAGAGCCTTGAATGTTATGACATGCAAAGTGCTCATCCAGGTACTTGTTAAAGGATGTGAGGTAACCCACCTCTACCACCCTCCCAGGCACTGCATTCCAGAATGTCAGCACCGTCTGGGTACAACGTTTTTCCTCAAATTCCCCCCTAAACCTCCTGTATGTTATGATTCTTCAACGAATAGTATGGAGAGAGGCTCCAGTACTCCTCAAATCCCTCCCCCATCGAGGCGGACGTGTAAAGAAAATTTTGTTTCTGCATTTATTGGCTGTTATTCCTGATGCAGGAGTGCACTGTATCAACCGTGCATCTCCCAAAAATGCTTTTCCGTCACCCACTGACCTCGATAAGCACAACATGAATTGCTAAAAATATATTTTGTGAAAACAGGAGGCAAATGAACTAACTTCAGAGATATGCAATCAGGAAAAGGAGGATACAGTTTATTTCGAACTTTGGGAAGATGGTTATGTTGAAGGAGCGCAGTATGTATCTCAACCTCTTTGCCTTGTCTTGGGGAGAATCCATGGTGAGCAATCAAGGACGTAGCAGTAAACCATTATTCCTCTTCCAGTTCCAAGTGCAGTCATCAATCTTGAACACGGGAAGGCATGGTGGCGCAGTGGTTAGCACTGCTGCTTAATGGCACTGAGGACCCGGGTTTGATCCTGGTCCCGGGTCGCTGCCCGGGTGGAGTTTGCACATTCCCCCCCCTGTGTCTGTGTGGGCCTCACCCCCACAACCCAAAGCTGTACAGGGTGGGTGGATTGGCCATGCTAAATTGGTAAAATTAAAAATAAACAACCTTGAACAAATTACCTTATTTATCTCTTCTTATTCACTGGAGTAGCAAACAAAAGATGATGTCATTCCAAACGCCTTTCCCTTCTAACAGTGCAGAGCTCTGCAACATATTTGCCTGTATATCATTTCCCACATGGTATAGAAGGGAACCATTCATTCAGTAATATCTGGGCATTGCTTGCACACTCTTAAGATCCGCGAAAAGCCACGTAATGATGACCAAATAATCTGTTTTTTTGTGATGGTGATGGAGGAATAAATATTGGCCAGGATGCCAGGGAGGATGTCCCTGTTCTTAGAATCATTGAAGAATCATGGAATGATATAGCACAGGAAGAGACCATTCTGCCCATTGTGCCTCTGTCAGCTCCTTTAAAGAGCTATCTAATTAGCCCTGCACCCCTGCTCTCTCCTCCCAACCCTGCAAAGGTTGTACTTCTCGGATCAGACATTGAACGGAGGTCCAGTCCGCCCTCTCAGATGGATGGAACGGCCTTACTTCAAGGAAGAGAGGGGGATTTCCCTCCAGTATCCTGGCCCATATACATTCCTCAACCAACACCACAAAAAAACATGATTCTCTGGCCATTGGTACTTTGCTGTTTGTGGGGGGATGCTATGTGCAAATGAGCTGCTTCCTACACTGCAATGTAGCCTCCCCCAGTGGTGTGTTTTGCAGCGGCGAAGGCCGCCCATCATTAGCCGGCGGAGGGGGATTGAACAGTCCCGCCGCTGCCCACAGGTTTCCCCAGTGTTCTCACTCTCCGCCAATGGGGAACCCACGACTTGAGGGGGGGGGGGGTGGGGGGTCGCTGCCTCAGGACCGCAAAATCCTGCCTGCAGGACCGGCCATAAAATCTCGGGCTACAATTCAAAATCAACCCGTTAATTTAAAGTGTTGTGGAATGCCCTGAAGTCGTGAAAGGCGCTATGCAAATGCAAGTGTATCTTTTTTTCTTTCCCTTTCCACATTTTTACTCTTTGGGAAAAAACTAAGTGGTTTGGGCGATATCGTTATCATCTGCAATCCATTATTTATTTATTTAAATTTTTTTTAAAAAGAAAAAGAAATTTAGAGTACACAATCAATTTTTTCCAATGAAGGGGCAATTTAGCGTGGCCAATCCACCTACCCTGCACATCTTTGGGTTGTGGGGGTGAAACCCACGCAAACACAGGGAGAATGTGCAAACTCCACACAGACAGTGACCTAGGCTGGGATTGAACCTGGGACCTCAGCGCCGTGAGGCAACAGGGCTAACCCACTGCGCCACCGTGCTGCCCTCTGCAAATCATTGTTGACGTTGAAAAATTAGTTTGCACTTTAAGCAGCAGTTTCACGCAGCTTTTTGTTTTAGTGATTTGAGTGCGTTTGTCCCCAATCTTTCTCCAGACTCGGTGAAGTGTTGCCTGGAGGCAGGTGTCCTGGTGCTTTATGTAATTTAACTGCCTATTTGTTTTGCATTGGGTTTTGTGGTCATTTTCCTGATTGCTCATGAGATGGTTAACCTCTATGAACACTGACAGAAATCTTGCCTGATTGGTGTCATGATATGCAAACATGCAACCAATGAACACTCAGAATAGGACACAACCAATGGGCAGGCAGGACACTCATGGGTGGCATCACCACAAGGGGGCATGACTCTGGGACAACGAATGAACGGACATCGCGCAACAATCACCAGGCAGGAATGTTCCCTTCCAGTCGGGGAACACTTCAGCAGTCAAGGGCATTCAGCCTCTGATCTCTGGGTAAGCGTTCTCCAAGGTGGCCTTCAGGACGCGCGACAACGCAGAATCGCCGAGCAGAAACTTATAGCCAAGTTCCGCAGACACGAGTGCGGCCTCAGCCGGGACCTTGGATTCATGTCGCATTACATTCATCCCCCACCATCTGGCCTGGGCTTGCAAAATCCTACCAACTGTCCTGGCTTGAGACAATTCACATCTCTTTAACCTGGTGTTACCCCTATCTCTGGATCTGTAAAGACTTAATTAACTGCAAATGCTCGCATTCTAAGCATTGTCTGGCATCTTTGAATTTGTCTATATATATGTTTCTGGAACATACCTCTTCATTCACCTGAGGAAGGAGCAGTGCTCCGAAAGCTAGTGTTTGAAACAAACCTGTTGGACTTTAACCTAGTGTTGTAAGACTTCTTACTGTGCTCACCCCAGTCCAATGCCGGCATCTCCACATCCTGAGTAACATGGTCAACTTGAGTTGAATGATGGCACGTTTTTTGATTTGTGCTTTGTTGTGTTATGCTTCTTCATGTAGCATAAGCTACTTCCTTGATGTATGCTCTGACAAAGGAAGGTTCAGACTTGGAGATAGGTTTAACACATTTATTGAACAGTTAACAATTCTCCTACTTGAGTTCGACTCTCCTGCTAATCTTGCTATAGTAACTCGGTCTAACTAACCAATCTGCTCTAAGCCACGTGGTGGGTGTGATGCTTCTGATCTGCCCCTGTCCTTCTCTCTACGTGTCACCTGTGGAAAGAGAAAGAGCATGTGTGCCCTGTCCTTTTATATGGGTTGTGTAAATGCCCCCTTGTGATAGTGTCGCCTCTGGGTGTCTTGACTGCCCATTGGCCGTATCCTATTCTATGTGTTCATTACCTGTATGTCTGCATGTCATGATGTCCTTGGTGCTCCCTCTAGTGTTTACTTAGTTGTCGTGTATTTACATTAACCCCTTGTGTATTTACAGAATGCATATCACCACATGCTTAATAAGGAACTATCTTGATATGTTGGGGGCCAGCAGAGTTTGCCCAGCTCTACGAGGCGGACAGCCAAATAGAACCTTGTTAAAGGTAAATGAGGTTGGATCTTCCAGTCGTCAGCCTCCATTTCCCACTCCAACATAAGAACATAAGAACATAAGAACTATGAGCAGGAGTAGGCCATCTGGCCCCTCGAGCCTGCTCCACCATTCAATGAGATCATGGCTGATCTTTTGTGGACTCAGCTCCACTATCTATCTTTATCTTAAAAACATTTAATGAAGGAGCCTCTACTGCTTCACTGGGCAAGGAATTCCATAGATTCACAACCCTTTGGGCGAAGAAGTTCCTCCTAAACTCAGTCCTAAATCTACTTCCCCTTATTTTGAGGCTATGCCCCCTAGTTCTGCTTTCACCCGCCAGTGGAAACAACCTGCCCGCATCTATCCTATCTATTCCCTTCATAATCTTATATGTTTCTATAAGATCCCCCCTCATCCTTCTAAATCCCAACGAGTACAGTCCCAGTCTACTCAACCTCTCTTCGTAATCCAACCCCTTCAGCTCTGGGATTAACACAGTGAATCTCCTCTGCACACCCTCCAGTGCCAGTACGTCCTTTCTCAAGTAAGGAGACCAAAACTGAACTCAATACTCCAGGTGTGGCCTCACTAACACCTTATACAATTGCAGCATAACCTCCCTAGTCTTAAACTCCATCCCTCTAGCAATGAAGGACAAAATTCCATTTGCCTTCCTAATCACCTGTTGCACCTGTAAACCAACTTTTTGCGACTCATGCACTAGCACACCCAGGTCTCTCTGCACAGCAGCATGTTTTAATATTTTATCATTATAATAATCCCTTTTACTGTTATTCCTACCAAAATGGATAACCTCACATTTGTCAACATTGTATTCCATCTGCCAGACCCTAGCCCATTCACTTAGCCTATCCAAATCCCTCTGAAGACTTCCAGTATCCTCTGCACTTTTTGCTTTACCACTTATCTTAGTGTCGTCTGCAAACTTGGACACATTGCCCTTGGTCCCCAACTCCAAATCATCTATGTAAATTGTGAACAGTTGTGGGCCCAACACTGATCCCTGAGGGACACCACTAGCTACTGATTGCCAACCAGAGAAAAACCCATTAATCCCCACTCTTTGCTCCAATCCTCTATCCATGCTACTACTTTCCCCTTAATGCCATGCATCTTTATCTTATGCAGCAACCTTTTGTGTGGCACCTTGTCAAAGGCTTTCTGGAAATCCAGATATACCACATCCATTGGCTCCCTGTTATCTACTGCACTGTTAATGTCTTCAAAAAAATCCACTAAATTAGTTAGGCATGACCTGCCCTTTATGAACCCATGCTGCGTCTGCCCAATGGGACAATTTCCATCCAGATGCCTCGCTATTTCTTCCTTGATGATAGATTCCAGCATCTTCCCTACTACCGAAGTTAAGCTCACTGGCCTATAATTACTCGCTTTCTGCCTACCTCCTTTTTTAAACCGTGGTGTCACATTTGCTAATTTCGAATCCACCAGAGCCACCCCAGAGTCTAGTGAATTTTGGTAAATTATCACTAGTGCATTTGCAATTTCCCTAGCCATCTCTTTTATCACTCTGGGACGCATTCCATCAGGTCCAGGAGACTTGTCTACCTTTAGCCCCATTAGCTTGCCCATCACTACCTCCTTGGTGATAACAATCCTCTCAAGGTCCTCACCTGTCATAGCCTAATTTCCATCAGTCACTGGCATGTTATTTGTGTCTTCCACTGTGAAGACCGACCCAAAAAACCTGTTCAGTTCCTCAGCCATTTCCTCATCTCCCATTATTAAATCTCCCTTCTCATCCTCTAAAGGACCAATATTTACCTTAGTCACTCTTTTTTGTTTTATGTATTTGTAGAAACTTTTACTCTCTGTTTTTATATTTTGAGCAAGTTTACTCTCATAATCTATTTTACTCTTCCTTATAGCTTTTTTAGTAGCTTTCTGTTGCCCCCTAAAGATTTCCCACTCCTCTAGTCGCCCACTGATCTTTGCTACTTTGTATGTTTTTTCCTTCAATTTGTTACTCTCCCTTATTTCCTCAGATATCCACGGTCGATTTTCCCTCTTTTTACCGTCCTTCCTTTTTGTTGGTATAAACCTTTGCTGAGCACTGTGAAAAATCACTTGGAAGGCTCTCCACTGTTCCTCAACTGTTTCACCATAAAGTCTTTGCTCCCAGTCTACCTTAGCTAGTTTTTCTCTCATCCCATTGTAATCTCCTTTGTTTAAGCACAAAACTCTAGTGCTTGATTTTACCTTCTCACCCTCCATCTGTATTTTAAATTCCACCACATTGTGATCGCTCCTTCCGAGAGGATCCCTAACTATGAGATCCTGAATCAATCCTGTCTCATTACACAGGACCAGATCTAGGACCACTTGTTCCCTCGTAGGTTCCATTACATACTGTTCGAGGAAACTATTGCGGATACATTCTATAAACTCCTCCTCAAGGCTGCCTTGACCGACTTGGTTAAACCAATCGACATGTAGATTAAAATCCCCCATGATAACTGCTGGACCATTTCTACATGCATCAGTTATTTCTTTGTTTATTGCCTGGCCCACCATAATGTTACTATTTGGTGGCCTATAGACTACTCCTATCAGTGACTTTTTCGCCTTACTATTCCTGATTTCCACCCAAATGGATTCAACCTTATCCTCCATAGCACCGATGTCATCCCTTACTATTGCCCGGATGTCATCCTTAAATAACAGAGCTGCACCACCTCCCTTACCATCCACTCTGTCCTTCCGAACAGTTTGATACCCTCGGATATTTAACTCCCAGTCGTGACAATCCTTTAACCCTGTTTCAGTAATGGCCACTAAATCATAGTCATTCACGATGATTTGCGCCATCAACTCATTTACTTTATTCCGAATACTACGAGCATTCAGGTAAAGTACACTTATGTTGGCTTTTTTACCTCTGTTCTGAATCTTAACACCTAGTAACCTCTCCTAAGTTATATTTCCTCTTAACCTTTCTCCTAATTTTCCTTGTCGTTGAACCCATATCTTCGTGTAACAACCTGCCGCGTCGCTTACCATTAATGTTTTCACTTCCCGTTTTATTCCTTTTAGTATTCCTGGTCCTATTCACTGAGCTCCCCTCAGTCACTGTACCTTGTACTGTCGCCCTTTTTGATTTTTGACTATGGCTTGTCTGCCTTACACTTTCCCCCTTACTGCCTTTTGTTTTTGTCCCTGTTTTACTATCTTCCAACTTCCTGCATCAGTTCCCATCCCCCTGCCACATTAGTTTAAACTCTCCCCAACAGCTCTAGCAAACACCCCCCTAGGACATCGGTTCCAGTCCTGCCCAGGTGCAGACCGTCCGGTTTGTACTGGTCCCACCTCCCCCAGAACTGGTTCCAATGTCCCAGGAATTTGAATCCCTCCCTCTTGCACCATCTCTCGAGCCACGCATTCATCCTCTCTATCCTGACATTCCTACTCTGACTAGCTCGTGGCACTGGGAGCAATCCTGAGATTACTACCTTTGAGGTCCTACTTTTTAGTTTAACTCCTAACTCCCTAACTTCAGCTTGTAGGACCTCGTCCCGTTTTTTACCTATATCGTTGGTGCTTATGTGCACCACGACAGCTGGATGTTCACCACCCCCCCCCCCCCCCCCCCCAGAATGTCCTGCAGCCGCTCCGAGACATCCTTGACCCTTGCACCAGGGAGGCAACATACCATCCTGGAGTCTCGATTGCGTCCGCAGAACCGCCTGTCTATTCCCCTTACAATTGAGTCCCCTATCACTATAGCCCTGCCATTCTTCTTCCTGCCCAGCTGCGCAGCAGAGCCAGCCACGGTGCCATGAACCTGGCTGCTGCTGCCTTCCCCTGGTGAGTCATCTCCCTCAACAGTATCCAAAGCGGTATATCTGTTTTGCAGGGAGCTGACCGCAGAGGACACCTGCACTGCCTTCCTACTCTTGCTCTGTCTTTTGGTCACCCATTTTCTATCTCCCTCAGTACCTTTCACCTGCGGTGTGACCAACTCGCTAAACGCGCTATCCACGACGTCCTCAGCATCGCGGATGCTCCAAAGTGAGTCCATCCGCAGCTCCAGAGCTGTCAAGCGGTCTAACAGGAGCTGCAACTGGGCACACTTCTTGCACGTGAAGGAGCCAGGGACAGTGGATGTGTCCCTGAGCTCCCACATCGCACACGAGGAGCATGACACGTGTCTGAGATCTCCTGCCATGTCTTAAACCTTCGGTTAACTTCAACAATTACAATTGCCCCCCCATAATTTAATAAATAAATAAACAACGAAGAAAAAATAAATAAATATACCAATGAAAAGAAAAAGAAAACAGAAAAACTACTTACCAGTCACTTACCAGGGATAAAAAGCACTTCCTCCCCCCCAAGCTTTGAATTCCCACCTAGATTCAAATTCCCAAACTCACTCTTGGTTCTGTCTCATTCTGGCTGTGTCTTCTCTGGCTCACTGGGAGAACTCACTGGGAGTGAGTTTACAAGTTGCTCTTTTTAAACTGTCCTGAATTGACTCCCCTCCCCCACCTGCTTTTAGATCAAGGTAGATTTAAGTGACTGACACTTAGCTGCCAACCAGTTATGTGAGTGGGTGGGGCAGCCCTTGTTAACCTGCACTGCACAATTCTAGCTTAATTTAAATTAATTTAAACTCCTGAAATTTAAAAGGAGCTGCCTTACTGATTTAATTCAATTCCCACCGAGATTCAAATTCCCAAACTCACTCTTGGTTCTGTCTCACTCTGGCTGTGTCTTCTCTGGCTCACTGGGAGAACGCGGTGGGTCAGGTGTCAGCATCCAGGCAGGCCTACAGGCCCTCTCCCTCCCTCCCTGGGTGGGTGGGGGTACATTCAGAGGACACCCTGCTCACCTTCCACATGTGATGACCTGGCTACTTTCTCTTTATTTCTTTTTTAAAGTAGCTGAGAAGGCAACTTCATGTCGAAGATTCCCGTTTCTGTTCATCACAGCTCGGCGCTCCTCTGCAACTGGAAGGCCTCAGATTGGCCCTCCTGTTTTCAGAGACTGCCTGTTGCCATGAACTGGATGGGAACCTGTCTCCTTGCCAATTAATGGGCTCCTCTGATTGCAATCACAAGGAATGATTTTTCCCCCACCCCAGGGGGCAGGTTTGGGACTCAAAAACCGTCCCAATCCCTGATGCCCATCCACAAAAGTGAAAATTCTGCATTTTGTCTGTCTTGGCCGATTGTTTGACTGAAGCCAGGTGATTCAGTGAGCTAACTCTATAGGGTTGCATGCGTCCAAACCAGAAGGCTAAATCCATGAACGTTGGTGACCTGTGTGAAGTGCAGTTGAACAAATCAATGGCGATAGACTGACAATTCAGCAGTTATGTGTTTAGTATCTTGGGGGCCATGGCTATTTCAATTGACCCCTTACCTCAATTTTGTCTGCCTCGTATGTTCAAAGCAGAAACGTATTAAATTGCTGTGCGATCCTGTTCCATGCATCTGCTTAACCCTTTCTTTTAAAAAAAAAAAAAATATTTATTAAAGTTTTTTAACACAATTTTTCTCCTTTACAAACAATAACCCCCCCCCCCCCCCGTAACCAAGAAAAACGAGAAATCGCGCAGAGCAAGGTATATTCATGGCAAAATGATATATTTACACAGCTTTGTACACTGGCCCTCACCCGTACGTGCCAGTTTCCCCAACCCTTCATGTTATCTCTTGCTCATCCACCCTCCCAGGCAGTCCCCCCTTTCCCCCCTCCCAGGACGTCCCCTCCACCCCCCCCCCCCCAAGGTTGCTGCTGCTGCTGACCGACCTTCCTCTAACGCTCCGCGAGATAGTCTAGGGACGGTTGCCACCGCCTGTAGAACCCCTGCGCAGACCCTCTCAAGGCAAACTTAATCCTCTCCAACTTTATGAACCCAGCCATATCATTTATCCAGGCCTCCAGGCTGGGGGGCTTCGCCTCCTTCCACATTAGCAAGATCCTTCGCCGGGCTACTAGGGACGCAAAGGCCAGAATGCCGGCCTCTTTCGCCTCCTGCACTCCCGGTTCGTCCACTACTCCAAATATTGCTAGCCCCCAGCTTGGCTTGACCCGGACTTTCACCACCTGAGATATTGCTCCCGCCACTCCTCTCCAGAACCCCTCCAGTGCCGGGCATGACCAAAACATATGGACATGGTTCGCCGGGCTCCCTGAACACCTTCCACATCTGTCCTCTACCCCAAAGAACCTGCTCAACCTCGCCCCCGTCAAGTGTGCTCTGTGGACCAACTTAAATTGTATCAGGTTGAGCCTGGCACACGAGGAGGAGGAATTAACCCTACCCAAGTCATCAGCCCACAGACCTTCCTCGATCTCCTCCCCCAGCTCCTCCTCCCATTTACCCTTCAACTCTTCTACCAGCGCTTCCCCATCTTCTTTCAACTCCTGGTGTATTTCCGACACCTTGCCCTCCCCGACCCATACACCCGAGATCACCCTATCTTGAACTTCTTGTGCCGGGAGCAACGGGAATTCCCTCACCTGTCACCTCACAAAAGCCCTCACCTGCATATATCTAAAGGCATTTCCCGGGGGTCACTCGAACTTCTCCTCCAGTGCCCCTAGGCTCGCAAACGTCCCGTCGATGAACAGGTCCCCCATTCTTCCAATCCCCGCCCGATGCCAGCTCTGGACCCCCCCGTCCATCTTCCCCGGGACAAACCGGTGGTTACCCCTGATTGGGGACCACACCGATGCTCCCATTGCACCCCGGTGCCATCTCCACTGGCCCCAGATCCTTAGCGTTGCCGCCACCACCGGGCTCGTGGTATACTTTGTCGGCGAGAGCGGCAGCGGTGCCATCACCAACGCCCCCAGACTCGTTCCTTTACAGGACGCCATCTCCATCCTCTTCCATGCCGCCCCCTCTCCCTCCCTAACCCACTTGCGGATCATCGCCACATTTGCTGCCCAGTAGTAGCTCCCCAGGTTTGGCAGCGCCAACCCTCCTCGGTCCCTACTGCGTTCCAGGAACCCTCTCCTTACTCTCGGGGTCTTATTCGCCCACACAAACCCCATAATACTTTGTGCTTGAGGTGTTGTTACCTAAAGAGTTACAGACCAAGAGCTGGAAGGTGGAATTAGACAGAATAGTTCTTTCTTAGAACATAAGAACTAAGAGCAGGAGTAGGCAATTTAGCCTCTCGAGCCTGTTCCACCATTCAATACCATCATGGCTGATCTCACCATGGCCTCAACTCCACCATCCTGCCTGTTCTCCCTACAAGAGCAGGATCTACTGCTGAGGCTGTATGAGGCTCTGGTCAGAATCCATTGGAGTATTGTGAGCAGTTTTGGGCCCCGTGTCTAAGGAAGGATGTGCTGGCCTTGGCAGGGGTCCAGAGGAGGTTCACAAGAATGATCTCTGGAATGAAGAGCTTGTCGTATGAGGAACGGGTGAGGACTCTGGGTCTGTACTCGTTGGAGTTTAGAAGGATGAGGGGGGATCTAATTGAAACTTACAGAATACTGAGAGGCCTGGATAGAGTGGGCTTAGAGAGGATGTTTCCACCAGTAGGAGAAACTAGAACCCGAGGGCACAGCCTCAGAGGCTAAAACAGAGATGAGGAGGGATTTCTTCAGCCAGAAGTTGATTTATCTGTGAAATTCATTGCGGCAGAAGGCTGTGGAGGCCAAATCACTGAGTGTCTTTAAAACAGAGATAGATAAGTTCTTGATTAATAAGGGGATCAGGGGTTATGGGAGAAGGCAGGGGAATGGGGATGAGAACTATATCAGCCGTGATCAAATGGCGGAGCAGACTCGATGGGCCGAATGCTCTGATTCTGCTCTTATGTCTGATTGGCTAAGAAACTGCGAACAGGATCTCTGTTCAATTGAGGAAGACGGGCAGGGGTGTTGTGGGGGGACAGCGTTTGGTAGGGGGTTATGGGGGTGGGTTGTTGGTAGGGGGGTTTCATGGGGGATGGGTTGTTGGGGGGTTTGTAGGGAGTAGGTGGTTGGTGGGGGTTGTGGAACATGTGTGGGGTAGTTGTTGAGAGGGTTTTGGGGCATGGGTGGTGACAAGCGATGGGTATTCTGGGTGGGGGGGTTGTGGGGGGTGGGTTGTTGGTGGGGGGGCCCTTGGGGGTGGGTCATTTGTGGGGTCTTGGGGGGAGGGTTGCTGCTGGGGGTTGTGGAGATAGGTTGTTAGTGGGGGGTTGTGGGTGGTGGTTGGGCGGGGTTTGGGGTGGGTTGTTGGATAGGAAGTTTGTGGCAGTTGTAGGAGGTTGGTGGAGGGTTGTTGGTGGGGGTTGACGGGGTGGGGAGCTCATGGGGGTGGTTGGTTGGGGGTTTTGGGGGATGGGTGGTCGTGGAGTGGGTTGTGGGGGGTGGGTTGTTGGCGGGGGATTTTTTGGGTGGGTGGTGGTGGGGGGTGGGTTGTTGGTGGGGAGGTTGTGGGGCGTTTTATGGTTGGTGGCAGACTTCTCGGAGGTTTGTTGTGGGGCTGTTGGCGGGGTGGTTGGTGGGGGTGTTGTGAGGGTGGTTTGTGGGGTAGGCTCTGGGGGAGTTTGGGGTGGTATTGTGGGGTTGGTTATTGGGGCTTTGGTGACAGTTTTTGGGGGTGTGGTTTGTTGGTGCGGGGTTTGTGGTGAATGGTTGTTGGGGAGCTGTGGGGGGGGGGGGGGGTTGTTGGGGGGGAGGGGAAGGTTTAGACCACAGGGTCCATACGACATAGGAGCAGAAGTAGGCCAATAGCCCCATCGAGTCGGCTCTGTCTTTCAATGAGGTCATGACTAATCTGATATGATAATCTTCAACTCTACTTTCCTCCCTTTATCCCATAACCTTTGATCCCCTTACAGATACTTAACGCCCCAACATCCAGAGATCTCTGCGGTAAAGAATACCACTGATTCACTATCCTTTGATAGAAGAAATTCCTCCTCATCTCTGACTTAAATGTCTCCCTTACTCTGAGATTATGCCCTCTGGTCCTAGACTCTCCCACAAGAGGAAACATCCTCTCAGCATCGACCCTATCAAACTCCCTGAGAATCCTGCATGTCTCAATAAGGTCACCTCTCATTCTTCTAAACTCCGAGTACAGGCCCAACCTACTCAACCTTTCTTCATATGAAAATTCCTCCATACCTGGGATCAACCTGGTGACCTTCTCTGGACTGCCTCCAATACAAGTATATCTTTCCTTAGATAACAGGACCAAAACTGTTCACAGTATTCCAGGTGTGGTCGAACTAGTGCCTTGTATAGTCTTAGCAAAGCGTCCCTCCTTTTATATTTGATTCCCTTTGAAATAAAGGCCAACATTCACCTTGCCTCCCATATTACCTGCTGAACCTGCATGCTAGCTTTTTGTGATTTATGAATAATGACCCCCATGAGCTTTCTGCACTCTTTCTCCATTTAAAAAATATTCAGCTCCTTTATTCTTCCTACCAATGTGCATAACTTAATTTATCCTACATGATATTCCATCTGCAAAGTTTTTCACTGAACCATCTTTATTCCTCTGTGGACTCTTTATGTGATCCTCACCTATTTTTGTGCCATCCACAAATTTGGTAATGGTACATTTACTTCCCTCATTCCAGCCATTAATATATATTGTAAATAATTGTGGCCCCAGCACTGATCAATGTGGCACTCCATTAGTTACGGGTTACCATCCTGAAAACGTCCCTCTTATTGCAACTCTCTGTCAATCCTCTGTCCATGCTAATGTACTCCAACACCAAGAGCTCTTATCTTATTCGGTAGTCTTTTGTGTGGTACCTTATCGAACGCTTTTTGGAAATCCAAGTATATCACATCTACTGGTTCCCCTTTATCTATCCTGCTCATTACCAACTCAAAGAATTCTAATACATTTGTCAGGCATGATTTCCCCCTTCATGAAGCCATGCTGACTCTGCTTGATTATATTCTGCATTCCTAAATGCTCTGCTATTTCATCCTTTATAATGGACTCTAACATTTTCCCAATGACAGAAGTTAAATTGACTAGCCTATAGTCACCTGTTTTTTGTATCTCTCCCTTTCCAATCCTCTGGGACTTTTCCACAATTTAAGGATACAAGGAAGATTACTACCAGTGCATCCACTATCTCTGTAGCTACTTCCTCTAATATCCTAGGTTGCAACCCGTCAGGTCCAGGGGACTTATCGGCCTTTAACCCCAGTAGTTTCCCTAGTAATTTTTCCCTAGTGATAGTTACCGTTTCCTCCCCCGCTTTTGCCCTTTGATTATTTAGTATTTTTGGAATGCATTAAGTGTCTTTTCCCGTGAAGACTGACGCACAATATTTATTTAAGTCCTCAGCCATTTCCTGGTTCCCCAATATTAGTTTTCCAGTCTCATTCTTTAAGAGCCTATGTTCACTTTGGCCTCTCTCTTCCGTTTTATATATTTAAATGAGCTCTCACTGTATGTTTTTATATATTACTTGCTAGTTTACCCTCATAGTTTACCTTCTCCCTCTTTATCTTTTTGTTCACCTATTGTTGGTTTTTAAAACTTTCACAATTCTCTGGCTTACCGCTAATATTTGCCACATATTTGATCCAACGACCATGCTGCGCCTGAAAAACAGCTCGCCGCGGCGCAGCGTGGCCGATGAAAGCCGGGAGACCCCGCTCCCAGGAACGACCTGGCTCGCAATGCCTCGTGCGATTCAATGCAATCTCGTGAGTCGTTGCAATGCACCACCTCCTGCTCCTGGGTTTTAATACTGCCGACAAGGTAAAAGATACTTTAACTTGTACCACGGTAGCACAGTGGTTAGCACAGTTGCTTCACAGCTCCAGGGTCCCAGGTTCGATTCCCGGCAGGGTCACCATCTGTGCGGAGTTTGCACGTTATCCCCGGGTCTGCGCGAGTTTCCTCCGGGTGCTCTGGTTTCCTCCCACAGTCCAAAGATGTGCGGGTTAGGTGGATTGGCCGTGCTAAATTGCCCTTAGTGTTCGGAAAATGTTAAGTGGGGGTTACTGGGTTATGGGGATAGGGTAGCTACGTGGGCTTCAGTAGGGTGCTCTTTGTAAGGGTTGGTGCAGACTCGATGGGCCAAATGGCTTCCTTCTGCACTGTAAATTCTATGATACTATGATACGATGAACTCCAATTCCGGACATCCCAGCCATTCCGGGATAGTGCTGTGCTGCAACATGTTGGACAGACTTTTGACAAATGCCGCTCTTTGGGAAGTTGGAGGCCTTTGACACAGGCCTGGAAGATTGGGCTCTGTATGCTGTGTGAATGAAGTACTTTTACCAGCACAACGTCTTCAGTGGAGAGGACCGAGAGAAGGTCATCCTCCTGACTGCCTGCGGGCCCCCAACCTTCGGCATCATTAAAAGCCCCACGTACTCGGCTGCTCCGGATTCAAAATCTTTTGACGAATTGGTAGAGTTGGTTTCTAACCATTATGACCCAAAACTGTCTGTCATTCAGCGGTACCAATTCAATACTGCTGTGCGGACTCCGGGGGAGTCAGTTATGGATTTCTTACCTTGACTCTGAAGGCTGGCTAAGCATTGTGAGTTTGGCCCATCCCTTTCCGAGATGTTTTAAAAAAATAAATTTAGAGTACCCAATTCATTTTTCCAATTAAGGGGCAATTTAGCCTGGCCAATCACCTAACCTGCACATCCTTTGGGTTGTAGGGGCAAAATCCACGCAAACACGGGGAGAATGTGCAACCTCCACACGGACAGTGACCCAGAGCCGGGATCGAACCTGGGACCTTGGCGCCGTGAGGCAGCAGAGCTAACCCACTATGCCACCGTGCTGCCCCTTTCAGAGGTGTAGAGGGACCGGTTGGTTTGCGGAATTAATAACATGGCCACACAGAGGAAGCCGTTGGCGGAGTCTCTGCTTACTTTGAAGAGAGCCATTGAATTAGCGCTATCCCATGAGAACATGGAGAAAGGGGTTCAGGAACTCCAGGGTTCCATGGACTGCAGTGTCCATAGTGTTACTCGACTCCATACTGGAATCCAGCAGCTTTCCGGGGCAATATTCGAATGGCCAGATCACCGCTGAAACCAATTGTACAACGCCGAGTCCGGACTCAACGATCGAGGGCCACCTTCGACCAGTGGGACACCTCCCCAGAGGACACGGGGGAGGTTCAGCAACATTGGCAAGCCTGCGGACGTAGAATGCACGGCAACCAAGGCTGCCGGAATTGGCAGAGAACACACCGCCTTGGACACGCGATGAGGTCATCTCAAGCCAGGACCTTGCACGTGGCCCCACCTGAGGAGGAAGACATAGAACATACATACATAGAACATACAGTGCAGAAGGAGGCCATTTGGCCCATCGGGTCTGCACCAACCCACTTAAGCCCTCACTTCCACTCTATTCCCGTAACCCAATAACCCCTCCTGACCTTTTTGGTCACTAAGGGCAATTTAGCATGGCCAATCCACCTAACTTGCACGTCTTTGGACTGTGGGAGGAAACCGGAGCACTCGGAGGAAACCCACGCAGACACGGGGAGAACGTGCAGACTCCGCACAGACAGTGACCCAGAGGAGAATTGAACCTGGGACCCTGACGCTGTGAAGTCACAGTGCTATCCACTTCTGCTACTGTGCTGCCCAACATGATGCAGTTGATCTCCGTCACGGCCCTGAAAGTAGTGCTGATTTGAGTGAAGCTACAGGTAAATGGACACCCCCTAATGATGGGGATAGACGCAGGGGCTGCTGTCTCTATCATCGGTCAGCAGACCTTTCACCAGCTTTGCACGGGAATTCTGCCATTGGACGTTCTCAGCCAAGGCTCACTGTGACTGGGCCATGCTCAGGAGCGCCACTGCAATGTCCAGGTGGCTCTGGCACATGGCTGCCTGTGAGAGCCCTGTCTTGGATCTCGGCCAGTACCTGCACAGAATGCCCCAGGCCTTTGACATGCTGATCCATGGCCGAAACTCTTGCCCGCAAGGCCTCCACCGCCTACACCACCCGTGCAGTTTTCACTGGCAGGCATGGTCGGCACCACCTCCTGCTCCTGCATGCGGTTGGACTCCTCCAACTGCACGGTAAACGGCGGTGGATGACACCCTCCTTCCCGGTCCGGGGCACAGGGTCGACCGCCTCTCCTCCATGGAGTCTAACAGGGTCTTGAGCTTGGCGTCTATGAAACGTGGTGCTGCTCTCCTCGCTGCCATCTTGATGGCTGGGATGGTGTGTGTGGGGAGTGGTCTGTATAGGCGGCTGCAGCTTGTCAGCCTCCTGAGTGGCAATCAGAAATCCAGCAAATCTGGCACCGTTTCCAATTGGATTGTGTCCCAATGTTTCGCTGATCCCAGCCCCATAACTGTTGTTAAATCGGTCCAGGTTTGGCACTAATTTTGCAGTTGTGAGACTCCACGAATCCTACCCCAGCATCAACACTTAGCCTCAGGAACGGAGAATCCGGCAACTCCTCTTTGCCTCCCAGATCCACAGACGGGGCGCGATCTAACGGAATCGTTTCTTTTTTAAAATAAATTTTGAGTACCCAATTAATTTTTTCTAATTAAGGGGCAACTTAGCGTGGCCAATCCACCTACCCGGTACATCTTTGGGTTGTGGGGGCGAAACCTATGTTATTCTCTAAGTCTGAATAAAGATTGTAGACTTCCAGTTAACACAAATACTTTATTCAATGGGTTTGTTCTGTTTCCAGAGCTTAACTAGATATAATACAGTCAAGAGGTATGACCAGTGAAGCTAAGGTAAGCTGCCTATGCTGAGCTGTCTCTGTCTGCTGCTGCTCACTAGCCCTGTGCTTCTGAAAGAGGCGGATCCTCCCTTGGGCTCGACCCTTTATACCCGTCTCTGATGCTGCCCTCTAGTGATGCTGTGGCTGTTACATCTGTCTGTAGTCCCTGGTGTATGTGCAGATGTATGTACAGATGTACAGATCACTACATCCCCCCCCCCTTTGATTTGACATGTTTTCTAGACTGGCCTCAAGAAAACTGTACATAACAAGTGGTGAGAATATGCAAATCTGCACATTGTGAAAATGATAAAAGTAATACAGAAACAATTAACTGTGTTGTGAGTCCATCGTGAGAAATGTCCATATTCGTCCTGTGCATGTGTTGAAGTGTCGTTACAAATCTAGCCGGTCGGGTGCCATACGGCTTCTGCTGGAGCGTCTTAACGGTGGTAGTAGGGATGATGGTTTGATGTCATCAAGAGTACTGTCTGGCGTTGTGTGGCGAGGAACGTCCTGTGGACAAATGGACTCGGTCAAGTCCAGTGTGGGAAATACTGGCGTTGTAGGTCGAATCTCTAATAGATCCCGGCGGTTACGGCGAAAAAGTACCCCCGCTGACGATTCGACAATGTAGGACCGCAGTGGCTCCTGCCTGATCACCGTGGCTAGCTCAGACCATCCGCCTTCTGGGTCCCTGATTCTGACGATGTCACCTATTGTCAGTGGCTTGAGTGGGATCGCATGTTGATTGTAGTATCGTTTTTGTTTGGAGCAGAGTGCCCGCATTTTGTCGAGAACCAATCCGTTGCCGGGGTCTTGGAACGGCATTGCCAGTAGGGTTGTCTGGATGTCTCTGCCGAAGAGCATTTGCGCTGGCGACAGTCCTGAGCTCAATGGGGTTCCTCGGTACGATAACAGAGCTAGGTTGATGTCGGAACGTGACACGGCTGCTTTGCTGATGAGTCGTTTAATGATGTGGACACATTTTTCCCCTGTTCCATTTGATTGTGGGTAGCGATTCTGTGTCGCACCGTTATCTGACCTCGACTTTTTCCTGTGTTTGTGGTATTGATTCTGTATGTCATCGTTCGTGAAAGCTGTTTTGCTTGTTTGTTCTGAAGCAGATGTGAATTTGTGAGATTCTTTATCATGCCATGGCATGTTTGTAATCTTGTCATTATTTTGCAGTGTGCTGTGGCATTGTCCTTCACATGCAGAGTTGTACCATGTTGTACAGGTCGTTGTTTCATTGTTGTTGTTTTTGTCGTTTTTGTCTTGGTTGTTTTCGTTGGCGTTCTTGTTGTTGTCGTTCTTGTTGTTCTTTTTGTCGCGCTTGTTGATTCTGTTTTTGCTTTTATTCTTGTTCTTTTTCTTGTCATGCTTGTTGTTTCTGGGATGCCGCTTGTTGCTTTTGTCGTTCATGTTGCGCTGCATGTTGTTTTTGTTGTTGCTGTTGCTGTTCTTGTTTCTGCTGTGCTTTGTGCAGTTTTTGTTGTTCTTGTTGCGCTCAATGAGTGTGCCATGTGGATGATCTGAGTCATTGTCACAGTTATTGGTGTCAGTGTCCTTAGTGGTATTTGCTACATTGAGCGTTTCTTCTTGAGAATTGTGAGAATGATCTGATGTTGCATTGATGTTGGTGACATCAGTCATTTGTGGTGGATTCGATTCCTCTTCTTTCCTTACTTGGTACTCCTCTTCTAGAGTCATTTCTGGTTCGCTTGAATCATCACCGATTTCTTGGTGCTCCTCTGTTGGAGTCATTTCAGGTTCATTTGAATCATCTGTGATCTCTTTGTGCTCCTTTTCTGGAGTCAAAATCTTCACAATTTCATTTTGTTGTGGGTCGTGGTGCTCCTTTTCTGGAATCAAAATCTTCAGGATTTCTATTGACATGGTCTCTCTGGACTCATGAGTAGTCCTACTCTGATTGTTGAGTGCTTCTGTGCAGACGAGCTGAGATATGAGATATTCTGTGCAGACGAGCTGGGGCTGTTTAGCACAGGGCTAAATCGCTGGCTTTGAAAGCAGACCAAGGCAGACCAGCAGCACGGGTCGATTCCCGTAACAGCCTCCCCGAACAGGCGCCGGAATGTGGCGACTAGGGGCTTTTCACAGTAACTTCATTTGAAGCCTACTTGTGCCAATAAGCGATTTTCATTTCATTTTCATTTCATTTTCATTTCATATGTCAGTCTCGCTGTGATCCTGCACATCCTGTATGGGAATTGTGATTTCTTCATCACTTGTCTCACATACAGTGGGTAGACATTCAGTGTCTTCTTGTTGGTTAAATGAGCTGAGTAGACTTTCATAGTCTTCTTCTGGTGGCTCAAATAAGCTTGATAGATCTTCATGGTCTTGTTCATGCATGGCATTCGCTATGGAGTGTTTGCTTGCTTCCATTTTTGAGTCTGTCACCAAGCTGTCTGTGGAGGTTTGCGTCGCTCCCTTTGTGGAGGCTTGCATCGCTCTCTTTGTGGAGGCTTGTGTCGCTCTCTCTGTGGAGTCCTTCATCGCTCTCTCTGTGGAGTTTTTCATCGCTCTCTCTGTGGAGTCCTTCTTCGCTCTCTCTGTGGAGTCTGTCATCGCTCTCTTTGTGGAATCCTTCATCGCGCTCTCTGTGGAGTTTGTCATCGCTCTCTCTGTGGAGTCCTTCATCGCTCTCTCTGTGGAGTCTGTCATCGCTCTCTTTGTGGAATCCTTCATCGCGCTCTCTGTGGAGTTTGTCATCGCTCTCTCTGTGGAGTCCTTCATCGCTCTCTCTGTGGAGTCTGTCATCGCTCTCTTTGTGGAGTCATGCAGTGTTCTCACTGTAGAGTCGTTCTGTGCTCTCTCAACTGAGTCGTTCTGTGCTCTCTGTGTGGCGTCGTCTTTGTCTTGGGTATTGCTGTCATCCAATGTATCGACGATCTGCCATGGCACCATGGTATTGGATTCATCTACCATGAGAAGAGTCGTATTGAGCTTTTCAACCGTGTTGCTGATGCTGTGATCAGGATCTCCGAATAACTCAGCCATGTCTGAGCAGTATTGTGTGTACTGTTCGATAGACAAATCATCACTTTTTGTTTCGGAGTTGTGATCGTTCTCTTCATGTTCAATGAACAAATCATCTTCTTGTGTGGAGGCTGGGACCCTTCGTGGTGCGTGGACCACTCTCTGTTTCTTGGCATCAGGCCGCAGCATAATCCTGCACTCACGAGTCGGGATGTCATATATGCTGGGCTGAAGATTCCCCAATCCGAAGAACTCATCGTCGGGGTCTTCACGGTACAACACCTCTAGTTGCGGTTTGGATTTGGTACTGGGGTAGCCATCTCCCAAGATAAAATCTCTGTCTGAGTCATAGTCTACAAGGACCATATCATCTTCTAGGGCGGTGCTAACTGCTTGCTCCAGGGTGTTGTGAAAGTTATTTTCAACTGTTGGTGTAAGTTCGGGCATTGTTCTGTCTTTTGAGGCAAGAGAATTGGGTTTTGCAGCTTTAAATGTCTTTTTGTTCATTTTCGAGCATTTCCTTTTTAAGTGGGCGTGGTCGTGGTTCTCTGACATCATGACGCACGTGATGTCATGCGTAGGACTCGATTGCTCATGTGCAGTTTCCTGTACTGTGCGCTCTTTTCGCAACTGCGCATGTGCGGCTCCTTTCTCAAGATGGCTGCCGCCCAGAACCTTCATTTTCCTCCGATTCAACCCTGCCTCCGCCTCGTGGTGAGTGTTCGTGCCATTTTTACCGACTTTGTTTCCTAAATGATGATTCTGTGTTTGTAGAGACTCAAAGTATTGATTTTGTTTTTGTTCATAAGCAAGGCATTTTTGTATAGCGATTTCTAGAGTTAGATACTTATTTTCTGAAAGTTCTTCCCTCAAATTTTTTTCAGATAGTCCAGAAATTAATTGATGCATTATCACAGTGTCTCTGAAATCAGCATAATCACAGCCTTGTGGTATTAAGTTGCGATTTGTAATAAAATCAGAGATGGGCCCTCCGTTTCTCTGACAAGAGTTAAATCTTTCCAGCATCTCACCAGACTGACTGTTACAGCGTTCAGCACATTTTGAGTATAACTTCTAGTTTGGTGTTATCCTCACCTTCTAAGTAATTTGAACAATTATAGATTTCTCTAGCTTCATGCCCTCCTATTGAGAGTAGTGGGGCTATTTTTGTTGCATCAGAGGCAGTGCTTAAATCATTAGCTGTGATAAATATTTGGAACAGCTGTTCAAACATTTTCCAGTTATAACTTAAATTACCGGTTGTTTCCAGCTGCCATAGAGTTCCAACAAGTTCCATCGAATCAGTTAGTCGCCGAAGATCCATTTGCTGCAAAGTCTTCCACAGTCGAATATCCGGTTTAAGTTTTTCTTCTTGTAGCCAGTTAAAATGGCTAACTCCCGATTTAGAATGGCCAACCCTGATTTAAAATGGCGAACGGAAAATGCTGATGGGAAAATCAGCCAACAGGACTCAAACAAGCAACAGCAGGTAAAACTGTGTACTCACCTTTGGGAAGGCCAGACAGAATCGATATCTGCAGCCATCAGCATTACAACACACCAGCCATCTGAATATTAATTAGCAATCCCCGGGAACAATGTGCAACAAATTAGACACACAAAGCCAACCCAGACTTTTCGGCGCCAGCAGGAGCCTACACAAAGAGAGGTGAACGACCACCCCAAAACTGCCCATCGATCAAGGAATCGCTCCAGCATTGGAGAATATCGAACCAAGTGATTGGGACAAAGTCCAATCACTTGGAACCAGGTACAGGATCCGCCCCGAAAGGCGGGAAGCCCCTGGGGACTATAAGAATAGAGTCCAAGTTCAAATCGACCCTTCTTCACCCTGCTGCAACCCCTGCAGCCTTCTGCTGACCTTCTGCAACAACCACTGAAATCGTAAGTCTTACTTCAACGCTTGCTACGAGACAGGCGCTCCAAGCTATCGAACTGTACCAGCTTCGAATACCGCAGGCTCAGAACCCAAATGAAAGGCCATTTGTTTCCCTGACCTGGTGGGCCATTTCCAAAGTTAAGTATTGGCCTGTTAGTTGTAGGAAGTAGCTTAGAAGTAGAATTTATGCATAAGTATTGATTACTGTATATAATAAATGTGCGTTGATTTAACTCTTACTAAGCGGTGTGTTGGATTATTGATCATTACTCGGACTTGAACCACGTGGCGGTTTCAGGAAGATACCTGGCGACTCAAGAGCAAAGGTGATAGAACAAGAGCAATTAAACTAAGGCTAAAGTTAGCAACATTTGGCGACGTCCTGACGGGACCCGATCTAGAAGTGAAAAACCACTCCGGGAACACCCAAGAATTTGAATTAGAAATCCAATTGGAAACAGAAAACCACAAGTGTTCAAGCAGTTCTGATCAATACTCATCATTCGGAAGTGTGCGTATGCATGCGTAACTAACAGGGCTATAAGGTAAAACTGATAGATTTTTGTTGCGTCAAAACTGTTGGAAGTTTGTATATCGGAAAGTAGCAAAAGCCGTACCCATATTTACAGCATCGCCTTAGCTCCCCTGTTCCAAATTTAAAAGAAGCATTCGGATAGGAAGGATGGCAATGCAGGCAATGCAGCACCTCATGAACCCTGAGGAATTTGAGGTCGCAGCGACCAGCAGCAGTAGAGTGGGACAATGTCCCATTTGGGAGGAAGAAATCAGGAAATATCTCAAAGGGAAAGGATGGCCCCTTTGGAATGATTTCTGTGATAATGAGGAATCAGGTCCCGGGAGTATAGGACATACTTGGTGGGAGAACCTGAGCGAGATCCACAAAAAGAGCTTGGGGAAAGCTCGCAAGCCGTTGGCAATCGTGTCGTGTTTGGCACAATTGCGAGGCACAGAGGAGGTCGTTAGGACGCTCCGGAAAGAGGTTGAGGGCATACATCGGATGAGTAAGGTCGATGTAAGCGAGGTAGAAAAGGAGAATATGCTATCAGGAACAACCATAGGTTCGCCCCAGGAAGAATGGATGGAGGATTTCAGAGCTGGTACCAGTTGGGAATTAGGAAGGTGGGAGATTTATTTATAGATGGGACTTTTGCGAGCTTGGGAGCATTGGAGGAAAAGTATAAGTTGCCCCGGGGAAATTTCTTGCGATATATGCAGGTGAGGGCGTTTACTAGACAACAGGTGAGGGAATTTCCGTTGCTCCCGACACAGGGGATACAGGACAGGGTGCTTTCAGGGGTGTGGGTCGGAGAGGGCAAAGTGTCAGAGATTTATAGAGAGATGAGGGAAGAGCGGGAGTAGTCGGTGGGCGATCTAAAAGGAAAGTGGGAAGAAGAATTAGGGGAGGAGATAGAGGAGGGTATGTGGGCTGATGCCCTAAGCAGGGTAAATTCCTCTTCCTCATGCGCCAGGCTTAGCCTGATTCAATTTAAGGTGCTACATAGAGCACATATAACGGGGGCAAGATTGAGCAGGTTCTTTGGAGTGGAGGATAAATGTGGGAGGTGTGGCGGGAGCCCGGCAAACCACGCACATATGTTTTGGGCATGCCCGGCACTGGAAGGGTATTGGAAGGGAGTGATGGGAGTGATTTCGCAGGTGGTGAAGGCCCGGGTCAAACCAGGCTGGGGGTTAGCTCTATTTGGAGTTGCGGAAGAGCCGGGAGTGCAGGAGGCGAAAGAGGCCGATGTCGTGGCCTTTGCGTCCTTAGTAGCCCGGCGCAGGATCCTACTCATGTGGAAGGAGGCGAAACCCCCCGGACTGGAGGCCTGGGTAAATGATATGGCGGGGTTCATTAAACTGGAGCAGATAAAGTTTGCCCTGAGAGGATCGGCTCAAGGGTTCACCAGGTGGTGGCAGCCATTTCTCGACTACCTAGGGGAACGTTAGAGGGAAGACAGATGACCAGCAGCAGCAACCCAGGGGGAGGGGGAGGGGGGGGGGTTAGTTTAGTTTAGGTCAATAGACAATGGGGTTTTGTTACCTGTGTATTGTTAAAAATTTCTGTTTTGTTATTGTTTCGTTTGCTTTGTAAGAGGGAAACATTGTTGTTTGGAAAAAATTTTCAATAAAATATATTTAAAAAAAAAAGAAAAGGAGAATATGGAATTGAGGAGGAAATTGGCAGCAAAAGATGGAGAGATGGGTGACGCCAAAAGGGCTCACCAGTCTTGTCTGGCGCATTTAAGCAGCTTCCAGTCTCAATACGAAAAGGCCTATCAGGACACGCAACGTGCAGTCCTGGTACGTGAGGAAACAGAAAAACAGGTAGAAGCGTTACAGAGACAGTGTAGCGATCTAAAGGCAGCATTAAGAGCACTCCGTGCTGCCACCACAGAACAAAGACAAAGCACGCTAGATCACGCAAAGTGCCGGAAGCAGATTGCAGAGCTGCAGTCGCTGCTTTCTGTTCAAAAAGGTTTTCAGGAAAACTTTGGGGAAAAATTAGATCAGGAAGATGGCCCTGATTGGGAAGAACTGAATGAATCAGCGCAGAGATATGTTCAGGGAACATGTGCGCAGGGAAAGCCACAAAAGAGAAAAGCACCCCAACCCCCCACACAGCAGATAGTTCACGCTCCAATGAACCCTGTAACCACCCGCCGCACAGCCATAGTAGACAACACGGAAATTCTATACTACACCCCCTTAACAGTGACCCAATTACGGGACGCGTGCGATAAGATCACACCGTTCCTCCCCACCTCAGACCCCCACCAGTTCTTTGCCAGTTAGACGTCAGGCGAACATGTATGGTCTGGATGAACGAGAGCATGTAAAGCTCATGGTTTTAAGTTTAGATCCGTCGGTAGCAGCAGCCCTTCCCGACCCACAGAATGTAGGAGGAGGCACCCTTGCAGAAATGCATACCGCGATCCTGGATGCAATTGGGTATAACCGGGGTGACCCCGTAGATGGCCTCAACAAATGTAGGCAAAAGAAATCTGAGCACCCCACAGCGTTCGCTGGACGCCTGTGGATTCACTTTGCAGCAGTCTTTGGAGACGTAGACCGTGCCCATTTGTCCCCAGACAACATGGCCAAATGGACCCGCACCCTTATCTCCCATGCCACAGAAACAGGACAGAAAGCTTGTGCGAGTTATGATCCCTCAGAGGAGGCCCATAACGAGAAGTGGGTAGTGAAAAGATTATCCCGCGCTTGGGAGCAATCTGTTCAAAGTAAACCCTCAGTTAAGAATACAGAGGAAAAGCAGGCCGGCGCAGATATGCAGGCAGTAAAGACAACACACCACGACCCCGCATGGGTGAATGAGGGAAAGAACAGCCCCCCACCCAAGTCACAGGAGTGTTACAACTGCGGACAGTTGGGACACTTCGCCAGAGAGTGCAATGCCCCTAGAAAGCCACAGAGAGCCCAGCAGACGGGCACTCTGATTAAGAAAAAGACAGAGCCCATTCATAGCGTTATTCCGGACTTGACCGGAACGGACTGACGGTGTACGGGCTCCCCCAGTTGGGTCTGCGACACCCTTTGGGATAGGTCAGGACGACCGGTAGTTACAGCAAAAATTCGGGGACAGCCCATCGAGTTTCTCTGGGACACAGGAGGGTCCCGCACCACAATAAATTCCTCCACCCTGTTTCAAAAGGACACGTGGTCCACTACAGCCACTATCACCCTCAGCGGCTTTATAGGCCACTCACAGCAGGGACACATCACAGCCCCTGTACCCATTCAAATCGGCACCATCACCACCAAGCACCCCGTAGTTTTAGTTGACCTGCCCCACACAGCAGAACACATTCTTGGAATTGATTTCATGAATTCCCACCACCTTTCATTCGATCCAGTCAACCAGTGTGTCTGGAAGATGGCAAAATCCGCAAGAGCCCCCGCAACGCTCAACATAGGAGAGTACATGAACAAAATTAGCGCCGTAGGTGAATTTTGGTTCAACCTGACAACGCTTAGCACGGACAAGCAGGTTAGGGCAGTTCTGCAAAAGCACAGGGCAGCATTCGCGACCCACAAGCACGACTGTGGACGGATGACTGGCTCCGTACAAATAACAGGACCTGACCCTAGACCCCAAAAACAGTACGGATTTCCCCAAGAGGCAGAGGGAGAAATTTCAAAAGTAATAGAGAGCTTATTAGAGCAGGGCGTACTTAGATCAGTAGCCTCCACTAATAATGCCCCGATTTGGCCAGTGAGAAAGCCCGATGGATCATGGCGACTGACCATTGATTATCGGGAACTCAACAAAGTCACCCCCGCAGCAGCCCCCACCGTAGCAACAAGTCCCGAGACCATGCTCAAGCAGGGACTCAATTCCCGCTATTTCACGGTTTTGGACATCAGTAATGGATTCTGGTCCATTCCATTGGCAAAGGTGTGCCAGTACAAATTTGCCTTCACCTTTAAAGCACAGCAGTACACGTGGACATGCCTGCCACAAGGCTTCCACAACTCCCCCTCCATTTTCCACCGACAACTGGCAAATGGATTAACAAAATTCTCTTGCCCCGAATGTCTGGTACAGTATGTAGACGACCTACTACTGCAGACAGACACCAGGGAAGAGCACATTGAGCTTCTGTCCGAACCCCTGGAACTATTACATTCAATCGGTTGTAAAGTCAACCCCAAAAAGGCCCAGATTTTGGAAGAAAAAGTGATATATTTGGGAACAATTATCACGCATGGTAAACGCGAGATCGAGCATAAAAGAATTGACTCGATTGCTAAATTGCCCCTTCCCCAGAACGTTTCAGCCCTCCGGTCGTTTTTAGGACTGGTTGGCTACTGCCGAAACCACATTGACGGTTTCACCAGCAAGGCAGCGCCCCTCTCAGACCTCCTAAAGAAAGGAGCCCCCTGGGAATGGCTTCCGCAGCATACGGATGCTGTGGACTCTTTAAAACAGGCACTCATAGTAGCCCCCGCACTACAAGTTCCAGACCCGCTTTCCCCTTACGCCACAGAGGTAGCGACCACAGACCGCACCCTTTCAGCCGTGCTCCTCCAGGAACGGCACGACCAGTTAAGACCCGTAGCTTACGGCTCCCGACTTTTAGATGCTGTGGAGCAGGGATTTTCAGCCTGTGAGAGGCATCTGCTCGCAGTTTTCTGGGCAGTCCAGTACTTTTCGTATATTACGGGACTGAACCCCATCACCATTCTCACAGAGCACACCCCCACCCAACTTTTACTGGACGGACGACTCAAGGACGGTACAGTAAGCCAAATAAGAGCAGGCAGATGGATCCTTCTCTTGCAGGGACGGGACATTACTGTGAAAAGGACAAAGATACACATCTACTTAGCCAACAACTTACAGTACCCCGGAACCCCCCATGAATGTGAAATTATCTCTCCACACCACAACACAGGCCCCTTTATCGCTAAAACACCCCCCAGAAAGATAGGTAATTCAACTCAGAGCCCCCTGCACACGGACACGTATGAGCCCATAAAGATTTATGTGGATGGATCTTCCACTGTCTTGGATGGGCAGCGCATAACAGGTTGCGGTATATATGTCGAGGACGCGCAGGGACGCGCCCTTGAGGAAATATCGTTAAAACTACCCGGACACTTAGGCGCGCAGGCAGCAAAGCTTGCGGTCATCACATATATAGTTGAGCACCCAGATTCCTTCCCCAGCCCAGCAGACATAGACTCGGACAGCCTCTATGTCTGTAACAGCCTTACGGAATTTCTGCCCCTGTGGAAAGCAAGAGGATTTGTTTCCGCAGACGGAAACCCCTCCCCTCAGCCCCATTGCTCCGCCATATTTCAGAAAAAGCCCAGAACAGGACTTTTGGGATCATCAAAGTCCGCAGCCACCATCGTTCCTCCCCCCCCGGAAATGTAAAAGCCGACGCACTGGCTAAGGCAGGTTCCAGACATGGGTATTTTTGCAAACCCCCCGAAAGCGCGCCAGTGAGTGCAGTTCAGGTCTCACAGACGAAGATCGAGGATCTAGTAGAGGCCCAGAAGCAGGACAGCAATCTCATGGAGATTGTAAAAGGGAAGTATCCAGCATCCTACGAGAGGTTTAGAAATGCACTGACCACACATGACGGTGTGGTGTTGAAGGACACCCTTTTTGTGGTTCCTGAACAGGACAGGAATCAATTGATTTGTTTGTTCCATGACGGTCATGGACATCAGGGAATCGATCCCACTACAGCCGATCTCAAACAGCTTTGTTGGTGGCCGAATTTAAAGGAAGATGTAAACCATTACATAGAAAATTGTCTTATCTGTGCGCAGAATAATCCCGACAGATATGCCAAAAAGGCCCAACTCAGCCACACCCGACCCGTTAACGGCCCCTGGACTAACCTCCAGATTGATTTTATAGGTCCATTGCCCCCTTGCAGGAATGGCTATAAAAATGTACTTGTGGTCATAGACACATTTACCAAACGGGTGGAAGCATTCCCAGCCCGCACAAACACTGCAAAAACCACAGCCAAGATTTTGACCCACCGCATCTTTACAAGATGGGGACTCCCCCGCAGCATTGAATCCGACCAAGGTTCCCATTTTACGGGACGTGTCATGCAGAACGTCCTCACGATATTTGGCATCACCCAAAAACTCCACATAGCATACCACCCACAGTCGAGTGGTATCGCGGAGCGCATGAATCGGACCCTAAAAACCACCCTCAGAAAAATGGTCCAGCAGAACAACACCACCTGGGACTCAGTCCTCCCTTTTGCGCTGATGTTTTTGCGTAACACTATTTCTACCTCCACAGGTTACACCCCACACACCCTCATGACCGGACGCCCCATGAAAGGCACAGAATATCTGTTAGGTTTGGACCTGACCAGCCCCGAAGTAACGGCCCTCACACACGAGAAAGCCGTGGAGCAATTAGTTGCAAATGTTAAAACGGCTCAGCTAGCAGCCGCAGTAAAATTGGGCACCAGAAAGAAACAGAGCAAGGCTTGTTTCGACAAGACAATGCATGCGACTGAGTATAGTATCGGACAGCAAGTGATGCTTTCTGTATATAACCCCAGCACATTCCTGTCACCAAAATACTCGGGTCCGTATTCCATTGTGGATATAGTAAGCCCTTCCGTTTATAAAATAAAGTACCCTAATGGTAAGACGTCACCCTACCAACCCCCACCACGTCCAGCCCAGCCACGGACTCGACCTCGACTCCACCCCCGAAATATACACTCCACCCCGGAACGCCCACAGACTGCAGCAGCAGAGACAGTGACAGTGACTCTGACGATAGCCACAGCACGCCTCCCTACTATCCCCATGCAACCGGACCCACACCCAGTGACTCCGACTACGATCCAAGTGATCCCTTCCTGATCACGTTCCTGAACAAACCCCACCACCGACCACCGAACCACACTGACGACCCCGATTTTGTCCCCACACAACTAGACACCAATTATTGGCACCGTGACAACTCATACCGACTTGTACGCAACGACGAGAGCAACCCCAACTCACACCATGCAGCCCTTTCAGCCCTAATCCACTCCAGAGTTTGGCACCCGGGGGAAGAGGACGACCTTGGGTCTGACTCCCAAACCGAGAACCCCTTTGCGACCCTGTTCGCAGCCGGGAACTGAGGTGTCCAGATGATGTTTTAAAGGAACCGCTTGGGAGAAGTGTTGTCCTTTCTGATGGAACCTGCAGAATGTTTCATGTTGTTTGTAAGTTTGTTAAATGTTGTATGTCCGACAGGAGAATTTTTCTCACTGCCACACGCCTATTTGGCCGAAACCTCTGAGTACTTGCCTTCAGAGACTAACCATTGCCAGACGCCAATTCACCTGAATCCTCTGAGGACTTGCCCACAGAGACTCACCATTGCCAGACACTTGTTCAGAGGAACTAGCTTGTCTGCAGACACTTGTTTGGGTACCAGGCGCCCGATAGTAACTGCCCTTCTGGTTCGAAGGATAGAACAACTACGGCAGCCCCACCACGATGACTACATTTTTGCCCGTTCTTGTCGGTTGCTCAGGCAGTGGAGAAACGGCTTGAGACCCGCCCTGCCTGGGAACCCCTGCTGGTCAGCTACGCTCGGGTAGGAGAGATACGGCATTGGTAGCCGTCCTACCCGGGGACGCCATCCATATGTTACCCGTCGCGGCCCATATGCATCTCATTTTGGAATTTTTCAGTTCAAAAAGTTTTGTTTGTTTAGGTAACCTTTAGGTTGCCGGCCATCTGCTATTTACATCCTGCAACATTTGGATGCTAAATCAGCACTGGTTCATTATTGGGAAGTGTGTCTTCTCCTGAAATTTATTTTTTTGGAAAAAATGAGGGAGTCACACATAGTGACCAATTATAAAGGGAATAATTGGCACAAAAGGACAGACACACTAGCATACAAGATATTAAACAAAGATAGTGACAGACACTATGCTTGTTTCGACAGAACCCCAGAAGCTCCAGGACCGGAGAAAACAAAGAAAGAGAAGGGAAGAGAAGAGCCATGAGGACTTCCTTCATATGGATCACCCTCATGTATATGGACTTTTGGTTGCGCATGACCGCGAACCCCATGACTTCAAACCCCCCCGCCGTTAATGTTTCACTATCCCGCAGTACCCAGAGCCCAGTCACCAGCGACACCACATCATCCTGGTGTGCCAGGTTCATAACCTAGTACTCCCTGTCCTATGTGATCGAAACACTACTAGCGTTGGCGATACTCTGCTGTGTAGTGCAGACTATGCGTCTACGAAAATGGAGAAGGAGAGCCCACCGCGCTCGAACCCCGGTATATAGGATCAGATCCCCTATGTTCGGTATGATCCTGAGCTTGACTGCCAAGCCAGGAAAGACGGTATGAAATGTTATGATTTTGTTGTATGATTGAAGAAGGTAGGATAATGGAATGTTTAGGTGAGTGTAGTATATTAAGAATAAGTTAGAGGTTCCCAGTTTATTGTTTTGTAATACATGTCCCTGTCTGACATAGCGCCCTTAGAATTGTTAGTTAAAATGTTTTGTGCATAGCTTTGGTCAGTGCAGATGCCATGAAGGAAGTGTCCCTCCCCAGGTCAGGGAATGGAAAGCAACATAATGATGTGATCCATCAAGCTTCGCGTTAGGATCACAAGGAGGGAATGTAGCCAGTTAAAATGGCTAATTCCCGATTTAGAATGGTCAACCCCGATTTAAAATGGCGAACGGAAAAGGCTGATGGGAAAATCAGCCAACAGGACTCAAACAAGCAGCTGCAGGTAAAACTGTGTATTCGCCTCTGGGAAGGCCAGACAGAATCGATACCTGCAGCCATCAGCATAACACACCAGCCATCTGAATATTAATTAGCAATCCCCGGGAACAATGTGCAACAAATTAGACACACAAAGCCAACCCAGACTTTTTGGCGCCAGCAGGAGCCTACACAAAGAGAGGTGAACGACCACCCCAAAACCGCCCATCGATCAAGGAATTGCTCCAGCATTGGAGAATATCGAACCAAGTGGTTGGGACAAAGTCCAATCACTTGGAACCAGGTACAGGGTCCGGTCCGAAAGGCGGGAAGCCCCTGGGGACTATAAGAATAGAGTCCAAGTTCAAATTGACCCTTTTTCACCCTGCTGCAACCCCTGCAGCCTTCTGCTGACCTTCTGCAACAACCGCTCAAATTGTAAGTCTTCAACGCTCGCTACGAGACAGGCGCTTCTAGCTATCGAACTGTACCAGCTTCGAATCCCGCAGGCTCAGAACCCAAACGAAAGGCCATTTGTTTCCCTGACCTGGTGGGCTGTTTCCAAAGTTAAGTATTGACCTGTTAGTTGTAGGAAGTAGCTTAGAAGTAGAATTTCTGCATAAGTATTGATTACTGTATATAATAAATGTGCGTTGATTTAACTCTTACTAAGTGGTGTGTTGGATTATTGATCATTACTCGGACTTAAACCACGTGGTGGTATCAGGAAGATACCTGGCGACTCAAGAGCAAAGGTGATAGAACAAGAGCAATTAAACTAAGGCTAGAATTAAGAACAACATTCTCTTGCTGGTGTCTAGCTAGCTTTCTGAAATCACTCCTGGTACCATATGTTATTCTCTAAGTCTGAATAAAGATTGTAGACTTCCAGTTAACACAAATACTTTATTCAGTGGGTTTGTTCTGTTTCCAGAGCTTAACTAGATATAATACAGTCAAGAGCTATGACCAGTGAAGCTAAGGTAAACTGCCTATGCTGAGCTGTCTCTGTCTGCTGCTGCTCACTAGCCCTGTGCTTCTGAAAGAGGCGGATCCTCCATTGGGCTGGACCCGTTATAGGTCCCTTTGCTGCCCTCTAGTGATGCTGTGGCTGTTACATCTGTGCTGTAGTGCCTGGTGTTTGTGCAGATGTATGTACAGATGTACAGATCATTACAAAACCCACGCAAACATGGGGAGAATGTGCAAACTACACATGGGCAGTGACCTTGAGCCGGGATCGAACCTGGGACCTCGGCCCCGTGAGGCAGCTGTGCATGGAAACATTTCTAAGTGTGGTAGAGAGCAGGAATTGCCAGGTGCTTCCCGCCAGTTCCCCCGGTGCTCTCCACACTCCCCCAGCCACCCGGGCATGGGGGATCTAGATCTGCACCCGCTCCCCCCCCTCCACTTTGCCCCCTCCCCCACCAAGGCATAACAAGTGCAGGTGATAGGTGTGAGCGTGCTGGCAGCAGATGGACAGGTGTCAGACTATGGCATAGTTTGAGGGGCACCAGAGCTCAGCTCACAGGGGGTTACCATCACTCTCCTGTCTTGTATATTGACCCGCTAACGGTGCCGACACAGGCCCATTACCCTGGAGTGAAGTGACACAGCCCCTGGGAGGGTGGAACAGGATTTGGGTGGTGTTGGGGGGCGGGGGCGTGGGGGCTGGGAAGGGAGTGGTTGGAGCAGGGTTGAGGTGGGATGGAAAGGGGTGAGATGGACGAAGCCACGTCCTATGTGAAGCGGGCAAGGATGAGAGCCTCCCTGGCCCTCCGGGCATGCCGAACCCTCGCTGGCGTAGCCTGCCCTTCATCCTCCAGCTAATCCTGTCTGTTATCCCCGGCCTCGTCTTCCTGCCCCTCCTGTTCCGGCTCTTCCTCGTCCTCCTCCTCTGACGAGGTTGCATGTTCCTCCTCCTCCACCTCCAGCACGTCGCTCGCTGCTGTGCCAGGTTGTAGAGGGCACAGCAGACCGCCACAAAGCAGGCAACCCTTCGGGGGGGGGGGGGGGGGGGGGGGGGGGGGGGGGAGTGTACTGCAGTGCACCACCAGAGCAGTCGAGGCATCGGACCAAATTTTAAGCAGTCCGATGCACCTCTCACCACAAGTGGCCACATCAGGTCACCACATCGGTCACCTCCGTGCTGGCGTCATTAGCCAGGACCTAAGCGGGTACCCTTTAACACCCAAGATCCATCCGGTTATCCTGCGGTGTCCCTTGAAGATGACAGGGATCTCCGACTGCCCTGGGATGTAGCTGATGTGCACACTCCCAGGGAAGCGTGCACACATATGCATGAATCTTTTTTGATAAATTTAGAGTACCCAACTAATTTTACCCAATTAAGGGGCAATTTAGCGTGGCCAATCTACCTAGCCTGCACATCTTTGGGTTGTGGGGGTGAAACCCACGCAAAAATGGGGAGAATGTGCAAACTCCACACAGAGAGTGACCCAGAGCCGGGATCGAACCTGGGACCTTGGCGCCGTGAGGTTGCAGGGCTGACCCACTGCGTCACCGTGCTGCCCTATATATGCATGATCTTGAGGTGGTGGTCACACGCTAGCTGAAAGTTTAGGGAGTGGAACCCCTTCCTGTTAATGAAGGGTGCCCCTGACCGCCCGGTGCATGCAAGGCGACATGCGTCTCATCCATTACCCCCTGGACCGGGGCAGTCCGGCGATGTTGGAGAATCCTCCTGCCCGGGCATCTTGATGGGCCCGGTTCATGTCAAAGTTTATATAGTCAACTGCCCGGGCAAACAGGCCATCCGTGAGTTCTCGGGTGCAGTGCGGGCTGTTGACTGGGTAAGTCACATAAATCCCTGCTTGCCCCCTGGAAAAAACCCTAAGTGTAAACGTTCAGGGCTGCAGCGATCTTGATGGTCACCGGGAGCGGGTATCCTCCCCCTCCTCCACATGGTGCCAAGTCCTCAAGGACATGGCACAGGTGCCGCACCACCCCCTTGTTGAGGCGGAGCCGCCTGCGGTACCCACTGTTCGCCACCTCTTCAACTGACCAGTGACGGCTACACACCCTGGGCTGTCGCAGCCTCCGCCTCTGGGGCTCCCTGCTATGGGTATGCACGATTCGGGGGGTGGCATGTCGGACCAGCGGGCATTGTGCCCCTTGCCTCCCCAGCCCAGGGGCGACCCCCCCCCCCAACGATGACAACAGCCCCGCACTCATGACTGAGCCCATCCTTTCCCAGCCCCCCCCCCCCCCCCACCCCCCTCCAACGAGCATGAGCATAGCAACCCCAGTGCCCTGGGCTTATTGCCCGGTTTTGAAGAAGACTACTGACCACCTGCGATCCCTACAGTAGCCATTTTTAAATAGGCATGCTAAAGGACACCGCGTGACCACTCGCTGCAGAGCTGGTTAGATCACTGGAGACCGTTAGAAAGGGGTTGTTAGGGCAGCACAGTGGCCTAGTGGTTAGCACAACTCACGGCGCTGAGATCCCAGGTTTGATCCTGGCTCTGGGTCACTATCCGTGTGCAGTTTGCACATTCTCCCCGTGTCTGCGCGGGTTTTGCCCCCACAACCCAAAAATGTGCAGAGTAGGTGGATTGGCCACGCTAAATTGCCCTTTAATTGGAAAAAATAATTGGGTAATATAAATTTATAAAAAAATAAAATAAAAAATAAAAAGAAAGGGGGTTGTTCTCATTAATGGGATGAAGATTGGCCTTAATTGGCCCACATTGCTGCAAGATCCGGATCTCGCCAACGGGAGCGGGCCCAATAGATCAGAAACCGATTGGTGCCCTGCGCGGTTCCTGATTTCGGACACACCCGCGATCTAACCGGCTCGCGCAGATTCGCGCCAGGCGCCCATGTTCTTTTCATCACTGTGGCCCCTGCTGATATTTCTGAAAAGACGGATATGTTGCGAAAATATGTGTTGGATGTGATTCTGCAATTGGGCATCTTCTGCTGCAATTTAAGAGAATTAGTCGATCTTGTAACGTGGCTCCCTTGCTAATAGCGACCGACATTCAGACACAGGGATCTGCTTTCTGCAAACAAAGGGAACATGTTCCAGCCTTGCACTTTTTATGAATTACCCGGGAGCTTGGGGAGCCTATAGTTTCCTGTTGCTTTCTCCATGGCAAAGCCTTGACCAATCACAAACAACTTGCCAACCAAATCAGCACCCTTTTTTCCTGTGGTATAAATTGTGCATGCTTGAAATTTGGCATTCTGGTGTTTGTCCCGATGAATGCAAAATTAAAAATGTCAGCGACCTGTCTCTCTTTTCAGCGATATTCAAGCCCTGTATTACCAAGTGACCCCTTCTAATCTCCAGCCAATCATAATGCACCCCCCTCTCCCTGCTGATTTCAATATTCCTGCGAGTAACCTGCCCTGTTAAAAGGCCAAAGCTGCTATCAGCCCTGGCGGCACAGATTGACAAGGTACACATGGGATATAATTGATCACAGGAGGACGGAGGGAAGATGAAAGCTCTGATGATCAATGATGAAGTCACCTGGCAGCATGGTGGCGCAGTGGTTAGTGCTACTGTCTCATGGCGCCGAGCTCCCAGGTTTGATCCCGGCTCTGGGTCACTGTCCGTGTGGAGTTTGCACATTCTCCCCGTGTCTGCGTGAGTTCCACCCCCACAGCAGGGTAGGTGAATGGGAAAGAATGAATTGGGTACTCTAAATTTATTTTAAAAATTAAAAAAATTACCAAGTCACCTGACAGAATAATGGCTTGATTCTCCATTTCCTCCGCCGTTGGCATGTTTCCTGATCCGGCAGAGACGACACACGGGCATTCAATGCCAGGGAACCATTCTGGTAGAATACTAGAAAATATAAGGGACATTAGGGATCGTTTTGATGTTGGGTAATGTGGAACAGGCCTTTTTGAATTGAGCAACCGGCCTGCTTATCCCCTAGCCTGAGGTAGTTGGGGAAGCCATGTGTGATGTAAGATGGGCAGCCAAATAGATAGCTGGTTTGTGATGCAGAACAAGGCCAGCAGCGTGAGTTCAATTCCCGTACCAGCTGAGAATTCTGAATTCTCCCTCTGCACCCGAGCAGGTGCCGGAATGTGGTGACTAGGGGCTTTTCACAGTATCTTCATTGCAGTGTTAATGTAAGCCTACTTGTGACAATAAAGGTTATTTATTTATTTTCTATTTTACACCATCACCTGAAATAAAAGTGGCGGCCATGTACAAGCAGTATCTCTGTTATTGTTTTACTTGCTGCAATAATTGTTCTCTCCACCGAGGGGCAGCAATACACAACTGATCACAGTGGCTTCATTAGAACATTTCACTGTGGAGCACTTTCAGTCATCATTGAGTGAAGTGCCAAGGATGGAAGGCCTGTCTGTCTTGTTCCGTGGGCTGAAATGAAGACGATTTTGAGCCCTTGACAGTGCGAAGGGAGGAGGTAAAGGGCAGTTGTTGGCCCCTCCTGCGAGTGGATGGAAAGCTATTGTGGGGGGGGGGGGTGTGAGGCATGCCGAGAGATGGTGGAATTGCGGAGGGGACAGTCCATTCAGAATGCTGACAGGGGAGGGGGATATGTGTTTCATGGCGGCACCACAATGGAGGTGGCGGAAATGGAGATGCGTGATCTGTATAATCTGGGGCAGCACGGTAGCATTGTGGATAGCACAATTGCTTCACAGCTACAGTGTCCCAGGTTCGATTCCGGCTTGGGTCACTGTCTGTGCGGAGTCTGCACATCCTCCCCGTGTGTGCGTGGGTTTCCTCCGGGTTCTCCGGTTTCCTCCCACAGTCCAAAGATGTGCAGGTTAGGTGGATTGGCCATGATAAATTGCCCTTAGTGTCCAAAATTGCCCTTAGTGTTGGGTGGGGTTGCTGGGTTATGGGGATAGGGTGGAGGTGTTGACATTGGGTAGGGTGCTCTTTCCAAGAGCCGGTGCAGACTCGATGGGCCGAATGGCCTCCTTCTGCACTGTAAATTCTATGATAATAGGCTGGCTGGGTGGAAGGTGAGGACATGGGCAGCCTGATTGTCACTCTGAGGCTCCAAATGCTCCTTCCAGATAAAACACTGATTTACTTATAGTCCATTAAATTCAACATATAGTATGAGACTGGGTGACTGCGTTGTTAAATATCTCCGTTCAGTCCACAAATGTGACCCCCAGCTTCCAATCGCCTGTCATGTTAAGTCTCCACCTTGCACCCACTCCGGCCTCTCTGTCCTTGGCCTGCTCCAGGGTTCCACAGTGAAGCTCAAAGCAAGCCTGAGGAACAGAACCGTATCTTTTCACTGGGAACTTTTGCCACCTCCTGGACTCAATGTTGCGTTCAGCAATGTTAGCTTTGTTACCTCTGCGGTTTGTTTTGTTTTCCCGTCCTGGATTTGTTACCTGCGCTGCTCCTCTCTTATCCCTTACTTTTGCTTTCAGACGTCAGCTGTTCGTGCTCCTGCCATTCACACCTCCTCTAGTCGCATCTTTTATTCCTCTACTTGTCCCATTACCGCTCTCTCTGGCCCTGCCCCCTGAAATCTTTGGCAATGTAAATACTCCTGTCCTCCAACCTATCACAGCCCTTCCCTTTGGTTGTTCTTGCCTCCCCTTCTACTTTCAATTGCTCAACACCTATCACAGTTCTAACCTTCCCCCAGTTCGGACCTAAAACGCCATCTCTTGTTTTTCTCTCTCTCCATAGAGGCTGCCTGACCTGCTGAACATTTCCAGCAATTTTTTTAAATCTCTGAGACAGTAGGTTGCGGGCTCAAGCCCCAATCCAGGACTTGAGCACATAATCTCAAGCTGACATTTGAGTACAGTTTGGAGGGAGTGCTGCACTGTTGGAGGTGCCTTAACTTTTGGATGAATTAATCTGCGTGTGATGTTCTTGTCGGATGGCCTGTTTTATATTACAAGAACACTTGTAGCTAAAGCTATAAACGATTTATTAACATTAACTGTGGGTCAGCAAAATACAAAACAACTGTTGAATAACAGTAGTAACATGCACAAGCAACCTCTCTCTTCCCAGCCCTCCAGTCAGTCTGAGGTCACCTGACTCCAACATTCACTTATACACTAATGAGACTCCTAGTGGCCGTCGGTGAATTACAACACAACCATGATATCACCAAACCATGGTCATGATTTTCTCTTTATAGATTGTGCGACATGGTTTGAAGACGTCTGGGGACTTGGCCAATGTGCCTCATTTGCTGAACAGCAACAAAATAACAGATTCATTTGCTGTTTTGTGGGACCTGGCAGTACACAGATTGGCCCCCATGCTTGCATACACAACAATGGCTTCTTCACTCCTGCTTCAATTAGTTTGTCGGCCGTGGGCTGTCTCCTGACATCGCGAGGAGGCAAGACGCTTTTGTCATTCCAAGTTATTTTAATTTATTGACATCAGTCCCAATATCTGGTTACAAAACAACACTGGCAGGATCCAGGAACAAACATCCTGCCTCCTGCCAACCTGAAGCACCACAGGGGATGCTGTCTTAATTCGTAGAAACATCATAGAAATCTGGATTGGCAACAGCACCGAATCAGGCCATTCGGGCCCTCGTCTGTGCTGGCTCTCTGCAACTCAGCTAGTCCCACCCCCATATCCTTTCCCCCGCGGCCCTGCAATTTTATTTGTCCTGAATGCCACGATTGAATTTGCCCCACCAGGCCCTCAGTCAGTACATTCCAGATCCTAACCACTCGCTGTGTAAAAAAAAAACCTTTTCCTCGCCAGTCACCTTAAATCGGTGTCTTTCCCCTTGAGCTCATGAGGGGAAGGGTTTTTCTCCCTATCTAGCCTGTCGGCCCTCCCACTTCTTGATTTTGAACACCTCCATCACCCCCCCCCTTCCCCCCACCCACCCACTCACCCACCCACCACCACCACCACCACCCCCACCCCCCCAGCAAGAAGTAATGTTAAATTCTCAGAGCAGTGTGTTTAGCTGGCTGGGATTGCTGCATTTGGCTTGGTGCCAATTCAATAATTATCAGGTGTGGGAAGTTGAAAATGTGGGAAATATTTTAATACTTGTGTAACCTGCAAGAAACAAAATGATGTAGGGTCGGAGCTCAGCGGGGCTGGCTTGCCAGTAAGCTGGCCCAAAAATTGAATGGGGAAGACAGTCAGTTAAAGGGTGGATTACAGGAAGAAGGGATGCTCTCATTGACAGAATATTATCTCAGTTAGTGGTTCAACCGACCTCCATTACCAGCTGCGGTTATTAGAGGTGAATGCATAATTAAAGCTCGTTAATTGACATGTAGTCATGAAAAATGTGCTCTTTCTGTGAAATGAAGGCTGATTATAAAAAAATGCATTGAGGATTAAATAATTCTGTTACAGAGTGAGACTATCCCCCTCCCCCGCCCCCATTAACCCGTGATGCCCTGAAGGAGCTCCAGCTGTCAATATTACATAAGAGTGAAATTGTTTCTGTGAATGGTCAATGGTTTTGAAGCCGAATTAATCTGTGTCGAGGGAGTTTGAGTTGCTCTCGCCCAATTACTGCTGGCTGACTGAAAAGCTCAAAGGGACGTGGCAAAAGAACAGAGGAATTGGCACCAACACGGGCATGGCAGGCAGAATGACCTCTCTCTCTCTCGCTCTCCCTGAGCTGGCATGATTCGTGGGATGTGGGTGTCACTAGCAATGCCAGCTTTTTTTGCTAATCTCCACATACTCTTTTTAAGTTCAGAGTACCCAATTCATTTTTCCAATTAAGGGGCAATTTAGCGTGGCCAATCCACCTACCCTGCACATCTTTGGGTAGTGGGGGCGAAACACATGGAAACACGGGGAGAATGTGCAAACCCCACACGGACAGTGACCCAGAGCCGGGATCGAACCTGGGACCTCGGCGTCGTGAGGCAGCAGTGCTAACCACTGCGCCGCCGTGCTGCCCATGTCCACATGCTCTTGAGAGGATTGTGGTGAGCCTGCTTTGTAAACCATTACAATCTGTGGGATCTCGCTGTGCTATTAGGGAGGGAGTTCCAGGATTTTGACCTGACCACTATGAAGGAATAGGTGATGTGCATCTGGGTTGGGATGGTGTGTGACTTGGAGGACATCTCAGAGGTGTTGGTGTCCCCCTTACCCTTACTGCCCTTTCCCCAATAGGGTGTGGGTTTGGGAGGTGCTGTTGAGAAAACCTCGGTCAGTTCCTGGGGCGTGCGTGTTGACGTCGGGATAAGATGAGGGTTTACTTTTGGCTGTGAGTCTCAGTGAGGTCCCAGCACACCCTGTCTACAGGCTCAACAAAGCCTTGAGCAAGCAACCAGTCGTCATGGGGGATAATGCACTACCCTGGGGCAACCTGTAGGGCGATATGTGCCTCTTATGGGGCAGAAGGGTAGCACATTGGTCAGCACTGCTGCCTCACAGCACCAGGGACCAGGGTACGATTCCGGCCTTGGGTGACTGCCTGTGTGGAGTTTGTATGTTCTCCCCTTGTCTGTGTGGGTTTCCTGTGGGTGGTCTGGTTTCCTCCCACAGTGTAACGATGTGCAGGTTAGGTGCATTGGCCTTGGTCAATGGTTACGGGGATTGGTGATGGGACTAAGGTAGAGTACTCTTTTGGAGGGTCGGTGCAGACTCGACAGGCCGAATGGCCTCCTTCTGCACTGTGGGGATTCTAAGAACATCACAACATGAGATAGTGGGACAGAGGAAATTGCAGAAGGAAAAATTTGAAAAAGATGTGAATAAAATATGAGAACATATTGTGATTTTTTAAAAACAATTTTACTATTGGGGAGACGGAATCCCAACGATTCTGTTCATTCAAGGGGATATTTTTCCAGTTCTTTATCTTTGGGCCCAATATGATTTTATTCACACTTGCCCCTCAGCCAAAAGTTTCAAAAATATACTTTGAAACGCTTAAGTCTCTGGGTTAGAAATGCACTTCTTTGTTTACCTTACACCCTCAGCCATGCCTTTGTTCCTCTAGACCCGTCTATTCCAACAAACTCCTGGCTTCTCTCCCACATTCTACCCTCCTGTAAACTTGAGATAATTGAAAACCTCATTGACAACCTGTGTCTTAACTTGCACCAGATCCCATTCCCCTATCGCTCCTGCGCTCAGCGACCTGCATTGGCTCCCAGTCGAGAAGCAACTTGATCCCAAAATTCTCGTCCTTGTTTTCAAATCTCTTCATGGCCCCTCGCCATCTCTTTAACCCCTCCAACCCCCACAACCCTCCCAAAATATCTGCAGTCCCTTAACACGGTGTGTGTTGTTACATTAAAGATGGCTGTGGTGATCTTGGTGAGGTTGATTTCAGGATGGAAAGCTTCAACTTGAAGCTCTTCTCATAAACTAAACTAATTTTATTTACACTACTTGATTTAGAGTTCAATGCTTATTCCAATGGTGAACAAATATATTATTGAACTACACTCACTGACACTGTCTCTATGTTCTAACTACAATTATATTCTATCTTACTAGCTCTACAAAGCACTCTACTCCAGTCTCCTCTCAACTCTGATCTACCCTCTCCAGCTCACTCCCAGACATCTAAGAGTCAGTGTAATTTATAGCACTGTCCCTTAGCTCCCTCTAGTGGCTAGTTTTAACATGACATTAACTCTTCACAATGGCCATTGAGGTCGCTCTGCGCACGTGCAGTGGGTCACGCATGTGCTGAGCAATCCTCCAACATCTTTCCAAAGCGTCCAGAGCGGAAAACTGCCGGAGTCAATTTGTGCACATGCAAATGATGTTATTACGCATTGTTGGCAAAGGCATTGAGGGTCTTGGTGTCTGCTGGAAGGGGGGTGATGGAGGTACTTGGGGCCCTGAAGCCTGCAGGGGTGGTAAGGGATTTGGAAGGAAGAGGAGTTGGCGTGGCGGTGGGGCACCCAGTCGGGAGGGGGTGGGAGGAAGGCTCCTTCTTACCCGTGTCCGGGTTCCCCACCCCACCCATCCCCCAGGATCCCCGACCCATTGCTGCTTTTACCTCAGTGGGAGCCCGGTGCCATCAGGGATTTCCCACTACCCAGTTCTGCTACGTTGCACTATTGCTGCCCCTTCCCCAGCTGACTAACCCAACAGTGGGGGCTTTAACCTTGGGTCCGTCCTCCTGACTGGGCTCTCCCACTCCCCCGCTCTGTCCATTGCTACTAGAGCCCATTCACATTGAGATAGCTGTTTGTAGGAGTTGGGAACTTATCGCTGGCAACATTCCAGAGTTTATTTCCATTCCTTGACTCTGAAGAAATGAAATGAAAATCGCTTATTGTCGCAAGTAGGCTTCAAATGAAGTTACTGTGAAAAGCCCCTAGTCACCACATTCCGGCACCTGTTCGGGGAGGCTGGTACGGGAATTGAACTGCCTGCCTGGGTCTGCTTTCAAAGCCAGCGATTTAGCCCTGAGCTAAACCAGCTCCTGAAAAGCATCATCTTTCTTCCTGGCAGCCTCCTGGTTTGTTGCCGGCGGTGACATATCGCTCGAACACTCTGCATTTGCACACGTGTGGGCAGCCCGCCATCTAACTTGTGTTGCGTTGGAGTCAGTCGCAGCCTCCGCCTAATTCTGGCTTCTTGGGCAACACTGTTTTGGTTGCTCCGGCATTGGTGTAAGTGCCTAAACCCTAAGCTCTGGAATTCCCTCCCTACACCTCGCTGTCTCTCATCCTCACTCTCCCACCTATAAAGACCATCCGCAAAACCTATCTTTCTGACCAGCCATTGGTCACCTGACCCAACATCTCCTTATCTGTCCCACTGCCATGTTTTGTTTTATACTTCTCCTGTGAAGTGCCTTGCGGCCTTTCATCGCGTTAAAGGTGCTATATAAACGTAAATTGTTGTTGTTTATATAACCTTGAGCGTCTCCATCACTCGAATCCGGGTGTGGTGCTTTGTTTAAGGAGTTTGTTTCCAGGGATTGTGGCATTGCGATATGGAGCAGCTGGGTAACTGTGCCAACTTCCCGCTTGCACCCCACCAAAATCTAAACTCTGTTGGGCTTAGGGCAGCACGGTGGCGTAGTGGGTTAGCCCTGCTGCCTCACGGCGCCGAGGTCCGAGGTTCGATCCCGGCTCTGGGTCACTGTCCGTGTGGAGTTTGCACATCCTTCCCGTGTTTGCGTGGGTTTCGCCCCCACAACCCAAAGATGTGCAGGTTAGATGGATTGGCCACGCTAAATTACCCCTTAATTGGAAAAAATGAATTGGGTACTCTAAATTTATATTAAAAAAACAACTCTGTTGGGCATGTTTCCCATTCACTGAATCAGTGCAGAAAGATTGTAAAATAAATATTTGCATTTGTATGGCACATGCCTTACGAGTGCCTCAGGAAATCATAGAATTCCTACAATGCAGAAGGAGCCCAATCAGCCCATTGAGTCTGTACCGACCCTTCGAAAGAGCACCCTATCCATGCCCACACCCCTCGGCCACCCCAACCTATCCCTGTGACCCCATGACCTAACCTGCACATCCTTGGACACTAAGGGGCAATTTAGCAAGGCCAATCCACCTACCCTGCACATCTTTGGACTGTGGGAGGAAATTGGAGTACCCGGAGGAAACCCACGCAGACACGGGGAGAACACGCAGACTCCACTCAGAGACCCAAGGCCGGAATTGAACCCTGGTCCCTGGCTCTGTGAGGCAGCAGTGCTAACCACTGTGCCACCTCATGTTTCACATAACATGACATGCATGTAATATGTAATTAGTTAGGGTGGTAGACTGGGTTATCTATTGGTTGAATGGCTACAGTGCAATGTAGAATAAGGCCAAGGGCACGGGTTCAATCCCCTTACTGGCTGAGGTAGTCTTGGGACCAGCCTCCTCAACCCAGAGTGAGATCAGGGTCTAAGCGTCGGACACTGAGAGAGTGACAGAGTTATGCATGTCTGTCAGCAGCTCCCTCTACAGGCTTTGTATCTCATGCTGCTTGTTAAAAGCTTTAAAAAAAGGGCTGGTTATTTTATTCCCTCCATTAACCCCACTGACTGGCCTGTTACAACCTTTCAGAAAGACCTGGGGTGGCTAAATTGCTTGCCTGAAACAAATGAAAGGCCCCCTTCCCACACACGTGGCCACATGCTGTCGTAAGGACCTGGGGCGGAATTCTCTGCAATCGGCGCGATGTCCGCCGACCGGCGCCAAAAATGGCGCAAATCAGTCCGGCATCGCGCCGCCCCAAAGGTGCAGAACCTCCGCATCTTGCGCGGCCGAGCCCTAACCTTGAGGGGCGAGGCCCGCCCCGGACTGATTTCCACCCCGCCAGCTGGCGGGAAAGGCCTTTGGTGCCCCGCCAGCTGGCGCAAAACTGACTTTGCCGGGCGGCGCATGCGCGGGAGCGTCAACGGCCGCTCACGGCATCCCCGCGCATGCGCGGTGGAGGGGGTCTCTTCCGCCTCAGCCATGGTGGAGACCGTGGCGAAGGCGGAAGGAAAAGAGTGCCCCCATGGCACAGGCCTGCCCGCGGATCGGTGGGCCCCGATCGCGGGCCAGGCCACCGTGGGGGCACCCCCCCGGGGCCAGATCGCCCGGCACCCCCCCCCCCCCAGGACCCCGGAGCCCGCCCGCACCGCCTTGTCCCGCCGTTCAAAAGGTGGTTTCATTCTCGCCGGCGGGACAGGAATTGCAGCAGCGGGACTTCGGCCCATTCGGGCCGGAGAATCGCCGGGGGGGGGGGTGCGGCAACCGGTGCGGCGCGATTCCCGCCCCCGCCGAATATCCGGTGCCGGCGGGGGCGGGATTCACGCCAGCTCCCGGCGATTCTCCGACCTGGCGGGGGGTCGGAGAATCCCACCCCTGATCACAATTTGAAGACGCACTTTGGTTGGGATTATGGTCCAAACACTCTGCCCCCGAATCATTTCATTTTGATCAGGAGTTCAACAGTAAAATTTAAACGTTGATATTTTTTGTGTGGATTTGAAACGCCGGAGTGCCCCTCCTGGCTTCATGAAAATACTATAGGCCCTGGTCTCACTATTGCCCATCCACCTCGCTTCCCTCCCCCTCGTCTCAATCTCCCCCGCCGCCCAACTCCTCTCCCCCTCACAGGACACCTACCTCTGCCTTTGGTCCTGCTAACTGGCATTCCTGAGGCCAGGGTGTGGCGAGCTGGTGAGGCTGGTGGAGTAGTGGTGATGTCGCGGGATTAGTAATTTAATTAATAATCTATAATTGAAAGGCTGGTCTCAGTAATGGAAACCATTGTTGTAAAAACCCACCTGGTTCACTTATGTCCTTCAGGGAAGGAAATCTGCCATCGTTACCTGGTCTGGCCTACATATTGTGATGTTCTCTGTTGGGTCTATCAGGATGCTTTGAGAAATTAGTGTTAACAAAGAACATCAAGCTGTGTTATTGAACAAAGCTGATTTATTTGCACTATTAAATTAAAGATCCTAACCAGTCAACAAGCAATAAGTTATTAAATAAAACAATACGATATCTCTTACAACAGAACTCTATGCTATGCTATGCACCTAATCTCTCTAACACATTACAACCTTCTCCCAGAATCCCAGAAGCCACATTATATTTATATCACTGCTCCTTATCTCCATCTGGTGGTGAGAAGTATTATAATCTTATTGTTACACTGGCGCGATCACCAAAAATTAATTCACCCCCATTGCCCACCTGACAAAGTACTTTACGTTTAAATTTAAGTTCTGGAATATAAATTTGTACAAACTAGACACTGCTTCCTTTCTTCAACAAAAGGTCGAAGGCCTCGAGTGACTGTCTGTGGGGAATCTGTACGTTCTCCCCGTGTCTGCATGGGTTTACTTTGGGTGCTCTGGTTTCCTCCCACATAATAATCTAATAATCTTTATTATTGTCACAAGTAGGCTTACATTAACACTGCAATGAAGTTACTGTGAAAAGCCCCTAGTCGCCACATTCCGGCACCTGTTCGGGTTCACAGAGGGAGAATTCAGAATGTCCAATTCACCCAACAAGCACGTCTTTTGGGACTTGTGGGAGGAAACTGGAGCGCCCGGAGGAAACCCGCGCGGACATGGGGAGAACATGCGACTTCCCACAGACAGTGACCCAAGCCAGGAGTCAAACCCAGGACCCTGGAGCTGTGAAGCAACAGTGCTACCCACTGTGCGACCGCTGCCGGCAGGCCCAGTTCCTCAGAGTTCAGGGCATCATTTATAAAGTGCATCCCGATCTCAGCGTAGAGTGAAGGGCTGCACCTTTCCCCCATCCCACACATGCACATTGTGACTCCCCACAGACAGGTGGAGCACCCCCAACACTTCAGCACAGAGGGGCAAACTCTGCCCCTCACCACTGAATTATCGGGTCACCCCCTCCCTCCACACCACGCAGGCATGAGGGAGACCCAACACCACCACCCCCTCCCCCCAGTCAGAGGCATCATTCCCCCACACTTTAGAGAGGCACTCTGCTATGAGGTCACCAAAGGCCCAACCCCCTTCAGGTCCTGCCCTTAGGAAGTGCCAATCTGGTGCTGCCCCGGTACCCTCACTGTTGCAACCTGACACTGCCAGGATGCCAGGTGGCAGTGCCAGTGTACTGTCTATACCTGTCCCTGACCACCTGGGGGCTCCAAACTCCTCCGAGACCCCTGGCGTGATCATAACATCTATCCAGAGAATTAAATAGTGGCTGCAAGAAGGTCCTCATTGAGGAACCCTTGCACTTCAATGCCTGGGTTATACGGCTGAAAACTACCTCCAGTACAGGCATGCTGTAAAAGACCCACTATGTAAAAGCTGCAGTTAGAAACAACACCTGCACAAAAGAGAAAGCACTTCAGAATTAAGAGCTGTGAAGAACTATAAAATCAAATAAAACTAATCCCTCCTTTGAAATAGCCTGGACCTGTAAATGAAAAGGCTTGTAAAAGACAATGGACCATGAAGTTGAATGTAAACAATGCCGTTCAAAGCTTTTTGGCCTCTCAGCAAGCTCAGAGGCTTAAAAATGTTAAAGGGGAATGAAATTGAATGTGAAACAAGTACTTCAAAGGTTTCCAACACATCAGCAAGGATAATCGAGGTAATTATCTGCAAAGCCGGGACAAGAAGAATTTATCAGCTCTATATTCTCCTTCCCGCCAAAGCTCCATTGGTGAGAACCTCGAGACATCTACTGGGATCAGCAGCCTGTCTTCAGATGAGGAAGCTCCAGGTTGACAGCATCGAAACCCTGTGAACTTTATCCTTTCTGTTACAAAGCCTATCCTCCAAAGACCATCTCTGCAGGGACTCTGTTTATCCTTTGATGGTTTCTTTGCATGTGTGTGTTTGTGTGTGTGTGTGCGTACTGGTGTTGTTTTTAAAAAGAGATAGATAGGTATACTTCCAGAGTACAATTCTGTGTGTACCAGTCAGTTCTTGCACAAAACCGTTTGGTTTTACAATAATTCAATCATTCTAAGTTCATTGAAAGAAGCCTGGTTTATTCTGGGTCCAACGGCAGCGATGGTAAATAATTGTCCATTTTGGTGAGTGAATTAAATTCTTTACCTAAATGGTGCGACCTGTGGAGCAGTGGGGCTAGAGGAACTGCGCATTCCTCCCATCCTGGTCACCACAAGCCGGTCTGCAATATCACGGAAGGAGAGGGGGGGGTGGAAATCGGAAGCTTGTCCTCCTAGAAATGGATTAATAAGCTATTCAGCAAATTAAAGGCTCAATTGTATGCAATTTTTCCTTTGCCAACTTCATTTTCTGGGCATTGGGCGCTTGGGGTAAGGTGCGAGGAGGTGACACGAGGGTAGAAAAAAGGCAGATTATAGCAGCAGAGTCTGCTACTGAAGGTGGCAGCGTTTGTATGTTTTTTGACTTCATTTATTGACTGCAATAGAACATAGAACATAGAACAATACAGCGCAGTACAGGCCCTTCGGCCCACGATGTTGCACCGATGTTGCAATGAGCCAGACGTAAGCAATAAGGAGAGATTGAGGGGGCAGGGAGGCCTTTAAATTAGTGGCCATGACCGACTTCCCATTCACGGCCTATCCCCTCTGATGCATGACATCCTGTCCTAGAACCCCAACTGGACGTGGACTCCCCCCTGTCTTCCTCCTCCTGTGACGAAGCCTCATTATCCGTGGAGTTGACGTTATTCTCTCAGTGTAGGCAGTAAATGGGGAAAAGGTGAAGGCTCCCAAATTAGAATAAATCTCTTTTTATTTGACAGAAAGGGATTGCACTGGAGTCTACAAAGAAACTAAGTTGGCGATATTTTTTTTATTATAATGCATTCCTCTATGATAGATAACAAATACTGCCTGATGCCGGGTTTACAGTCACATAAACCATCAATCACCACCGTTCTCCTTTGTTTGGGCAAGTAAATTCTGGGCCCAGATTTTGATGTCAACATTTACATGGCCTAAAATAGACTGGATATTTGAGAGCTCCCCAGCCTCAAGATCCAGTGATTTATTTTGCACCCTCCACACCTAGCTTATCTTCTAATGACGCTTTATTGATACATGGATGCATTAAAATGCCTGATTGGCCGGCTGCCAGAGATCAAATTCCCGCACGGAGAATCGGACTACATTCCCGTAAGAAACGGGAGCAAAAAGCAAGGCAGGAAAGCAGGGCTGCGAGGAGAAATTCCACATTCCTGTCTGTCAACACACACGCGGCTCGCTGCCTGCGACCTTCCACAGTGAGCTTTTTGAACATTTTCTTTTTTAAAAAAAAACATATTTATTCAAAATTTTCAACAAATTTTCAACAAACCCCCCCCCCCTCAACAAGAAGAAAGAAACAAGAACACAACAATCAGAAATTATACATTGGATTTCCCCCATATACAATAACTCTCCATATAACATTTAAAAACATAAATAGGGAAAAAAAACCACCTTCACCCAAACGCCATCCCAAAAGAACCCCCCCTTCCATCCCCCACTATCCCCCCCCCCACCCCACCCTTGGGCTGCTGCTGCTGACCTCCTCCTAACGCTCCGCGAGATAGTCTAGGAACGGTTGCCACCGCCTGAGGAACCCTTGCACAGACCCTCGCAAGGCAAACTTTATTCTCTCCAGCTTGGTGAACCCTGCCATGTCATTTATCCAGGCTTCCACACTAGGGGGCTTCGCATCTTTCCATAGTAGCAAAATCCTCTGCCGGGCTACCAGGGACGCAAAGGCCAGGATACCGGCCTCTTTCGCCTCCTGCACTCCCGGCTCATCCGATACCCCAAATAGTGCCAACCCCCAACTCGGCTTGACCTGGACTTTCACACCTTGGACATAGTCCTCGCAAAACCCCTCCAGAACCCATCCAGCGCCGGGCACGACCAGAACATGTGGTCGTGATTCGCCGGGCTCCCTGGGCACCTCCCACATCTGTCCTCCACCCCAAAGAACCTACTCAACCTCGCCCCTGTCATATGCGCTCTGTGAGTAACTTTGAACTGTATTAGGCTGAGCCTGGCGCAAGAGGAGGAAGAATTAACCCTACTCAGGGCATCAGCCCACAGACCCTCATCTATCTCCTCCCCAAGCTCCTCCTCCCACTTGCCCTTTAACTCCTCCACCGAGGCCTCCTCCTCTTCCTTCAGCTCCTGGTAGATCGCAGAAACCTTGCCTTCTCCAACCCATACACCCAAAGTCACCCTATCCTGAATCCCACGTGCCGGAAGCAGCGGGAATTCCCTCACCTGTCGCCTCACAAACGCCCTCACTTGCATGTACCTGAAAGCGTTTCCCGGGGGTTGCCCAAACTTCTCCTCCAGCGCCCCTAGGCTCGCAAACGTCCCATCGATGAACAGGTCCCCCATTCCTCTGATCTCTGCCCGATGCCAGCTCCGAAACCCCCATCCATCCTTCCCGGGACGAACCGATGTTTCTCCCGAATTGGGGACCAAACCGAGGCTCCCACCTCACCCCTGTGTCGCCTCCACTGCCCCCTATCCACAATGCTACCGTACTGGTGGGCAGCACGGTAGCATTGTGGATAGCACAATTGCTTCACAGCTCCAGGGACCCAGGTTCGATTCCGGCTTGGGTCACAGTCTGTGCGGAGTCTGCACGTTCTCCCCGTGTGTGCGTGGGTTTCCTCCGGGTGTTCCGGTTTCCTCCCACAGTCTAAAGATGTGCAGGTTAGGTGGATTGGTCATGATAAATTGCCCTTAGTGTCCAAAATTGCCCTTAGTGTTGGGTGGGGTTACTGGGTTATGGGGATAGGGTGGAGGTGCTGAACTTGGGTAGGGTGCTCTTTCCAAGAGCCGATGCAGACTCGATGGGCCGAATGGCCTCCTTCTGCACTGTAAATTCTATGATAATCTATGATCTTCAGCGTCACCGCCACCACCGGACTCGTGGTGTACCTTGTCGGCGAGAGCGACAGCCGTGCTGTCATCAGCGCCCTCAGGCTCGTGCCCACACAGGACGCCATCTCTAGCCTCTTCCACGCTGCCCCCTCTCCCTCCATCACCCACTTACGGATCATCGCCACATTGGCTGCCCAATAATAGCCACACAAATTCGGCAGCGCCAACCCCTCTCTGTCCCTGCTACGCTCCAGAAACACTCTCTTCACCCTCGGGGTCTTATTCGCCCACACAAATCCCATGATGCTCCTGCTTACCCATTGATAAAGGCCTTGGGGATCAAAATGGGAAGGCACTGGAACATAAAGAGAAACCTCGGGAGGACCGTCATTTTGACCGACTGCATCCTACCCGCTAGTGAGAGTGGCAGCACAACCCATCTTTTAAAATCCTCCATCTGCTCCACCAACCGCGTCAAATTGAGCTTGTGCAGGGCCCCCCAACTCCTAGCTACTTGGATCCCTAGGTACTGAAAACTCCTTTCCGCCCTCTTCAGCGGTAGCTCGTCTATCCCCCTTCCCTGGAACCCTGGATGCACCACAAAGAGCTCACTCTTCCCTACGTTGAGTTTATACCCCGAAAAGTCCCCAAACTCCCTAAGGGTCCGCATGACCTCCGCCATCCCCTCCACTGGATCCGCAACATACAACAACAGGTCATCGGCATACAACGACACCCGGTGTTCCTCTCCCCCCCCGGACCAATCCCCTCCATTTCCTGGACTCCCTCAGTGCCATGGCCAGCAGCTCAATTGCCAGTGCACACAATAAGGGGGATAAGGGGCACCCCTGCCTCGTCCCCCGGTACAGCCGAACGTATTCCGACCTCCGCCTGTTCGTAGCCACACTCGCCACCGGGGCTCTACATAGCAGCCTGACCCAACTGATGAACTCCTCCCTGAACCCAGACCTCTGCAACACTTCCCAAAGATACTCCCACTCCACCCGATCAAAGGCCTTCTCCGCGTCCATAGCTGCCACTACCTCCGCTTCCCCCTCCACCGAGGGCATCATAATCACATTGAGGAGCTTCCGCACATTTGTATTTAGCTGCCTACCCTTCACAAATCCCGTCTGGTCCTCATGAATCACCCCCGGGACACAGTCCTCAATTCTCGTAGCTAGCACCTTCGCCAGCAACTTAGCGTCAACATTGAGGACCGTCTATACGACCCACATTACAATGGATCCTTGTCCCGCTTCAAGATCAAGGAAATCAGCGCCCTGGACATTGTTGGGGGCAAGGTCTCCCCCTCCCTCGCCTTATTAAAAGTCCTCACTAGCAACGGGCCCAGCAGGTCCACGTATTTCCTGTAAAATTCAACCGGGAACCCATCCGGCCGTGGGGCCTTTCCCGCCTGCATGCTCCCCAATCCTTTAACCAGCTCCTCCAGCCCAATTGGCACCCCCAAACCAGCCACCTCCTCCTCCTCCCACATCGGGAACCTCAGCTGATCCAGGAATCGTCGCATCTCCTCTTCCCCCGCTGGGGGCTCAGATCTGTACAGATCCCCATAGAAGTCCCTAAATACCTTGTTTATTCTCACCGCACTCCGCACCGTATTCCCCCCTCTATCCTTGACTCCATCAATCTCCCTCGCTGCCTCCCTCTTACGAAGCTGATGTGCCAGCATCCGACTCGCCTTCTCCCCATACTCATACGTCTCCCCCTGCGCTTTCCTCCACTGTGTCTCTGCTTTCCCCATGATCAACAGGTCGAATTCCGTCTGGCGGTTCTGTCGCTCCCTGAGTAGCCCCGCCTCGGGGGCCTCTGCATACCTCCTGTCCACCCTTAAAATCTCCCCCACCAGCCTCTCCCTCTCCCTCCCCTCTCTCCTCTCTCTGTGGGCCCTAATGGAGATTAGCTCGCTCCTGACCACCACCTTCAACACCTCCCAGACTACCCCCACCTGCCCCTCCCTGTTGACGTGGCCTCCAAATATCTTTCAATGCACCCCCGCACCCGCCCGCACCCCCCTCTTCCGCCAACAGTCCTACATCAAGGTGCCACAGCGGGCGCTGGTCCCTCTCCTCCCCCAACTCCAGCTCCACCCAATGCGGGGCGTGGTCCGAGATGGCCATGGCCGAATATTCCGTTCCCTCCACTTTCGGGATTAGCGCCCTACTCAAAATGAAAAAATCTATCCGAGAGTGGGCTCTATGGACGTGGGAAAAGAATGAAAATTCCCTGGCCAACGGCCTGGCAAACCTCCATGGAGCCACTCCCCCCATCTGGTCCATAAACCCCCTGAGCACATTGGCCGCAGCCGGCCTCTTACCCGTCCTGGACCTAGAACGGTCCAGTGCTGGGTCCAGCACCGTGTAGAAGTCCCCCCCCATTATCAAGCTTCCTACCTCCAGATCTGGAATTCGACCCAGCATGCGTTTCATAAACCAGGCATCATCCCAATTCGGGGCATATACATTCACCAGTAGCACCCGCACCCCCAGCAACCTACCACTCACCATCACATATCGACCTCCATTATCCGCTACAATATTCAGTGCCTTGAACGACACCCGCTTCCCCACCAGTATTGCAACCCCTCTGTTCTTCGCATCCAGCCCTGAATGAAGGACCCGCCCTACCCACCCCTTTCGCAGCCTAACCTGATCTGCCACCTTCAGATGTGTCTCCTGGAGCATAACCACGTCTGCCTTCAGTCCCTTTAAGTGTGCGAACACCCGGGCCCTCTTGACCGGCCCGTTCAGGCCCCTCACATTCCAAGTTATCAGCCGGATCGGGGGGCTACTCGCCACCCCCCCTGCCGACTAGCCATCTCCTTTTCTAGGCCAGCCACGTGCCCGCGCCACCCGCACCCTCCAGTCCCCCAGGCGGTGGACTCCCGCCCCGATTACCTCTCCTACTTCCAGCTCCCCTTTGGCTAATGCAGCAGCAACCCAGTCCCCCCCCTTCTCCCCGCTAGATCCTCATCTAGCCATTTTGCTCCCCCCATGACACTCCCGTAAGTCAGCTGACTCCTGCTGACCCTGGCCTCTCCCGCCATTCCATCGATCCCCCAGTGTGAGAATCCCCCCACCCCTTGGTAGTCAGTGTGCGCTCCTCTCCAGCACCGCCCTTTCCCCCCCTGGCCCCACCCCCCATCCTTCCCTAACGCGGGAAAAAGCCCGCGCTTTCCTGAGCCAGCCCCGCCCCCTCTGGCGTAGCACCTTTTTGCGGCCTTACCCCAACTTCCCATCCCCGGGTCTCCACCCCCCCCTCTTCCTCCGCGGGGCCCTGCCCCTCCAACACCGATGTCCACATTCTCCCACAGCCCCCACATCAAATCCATTCACCCATCCCCACCCAGCACCAAAACAAAAAGAACATTCCCCAAACGCAGTAAACACAGTAAACATCGCCCCACGACAAACCCTCAGTTTGAGTCCAACTTTTCAGTCTGGATAAAGTTCCATGCCTCATCAGGCATTTCAAAATAGTGGTGCCGATCTTGGAACGTGATCCACAATCGCGCTGGCTGCAACATCCCGAACTTTACCCCCTTCCGATGGAGAACCACCTTAGCCCAGTTAAAACCAGCTCTCTTCTTAGCCACCTCCGCCCTCCAGTCCTGGTAAATTCGGATCTCCGTGTTCTCCCACCTGCTGCTCAGCTCTTTTTTGGCCCATCTCAGGACACACTCTCTGTCCGTAAAGCGGTGGAACCTCACCACTACAGCCCTTGGCAGCTCGTTGGCTTTGGGTCTCCTTGCCAGGACCTGATGAGCCCCATCCAGCTCCAGGGGCCTCGGGAAAGCTCCCGCGCCCATCAGCGAATTGAGCACCGTGCTCATATATGCCCCGGCATCGGGCCCCTCCACTCCTTCAGGGAGACCCAGAATCTGAAGATTCTTCCTCTTCGACCTATTCTCCAGGTCCTCAAATTTTTCCGCCCACCTCTTGTGCAGCGCCTCGTGCGCCTCCACCTTCACCGCCAGGCCCAAGATCTCATCCTCGTTCTCCGAGGCTTTTTGCCGCACCTCCCGGATCGCCGCCCCTTGGGCCTTCTGGGTCTCCACAAGCTTCTCAATCGCCGCCTTCATTGGCGCCAGCATTTCTGTCCTCAGCTCCTCAAAGCAGCGTTTAAGAAACTCCTGCTGCTTCTGCGACCACTGCGCCCACGCTGCTTGGTCTCCACCCGCTGCCATCTTGCTTTTTCTCCCTCGCACCTTTCCACTGCACCAGGATCACTTTTTTAACCGCTCCACTCCCGGTCAAATTCATATAGTGCCGGGGGACCTTGCTGTCACCTTCCCACACTGGAAGCCGTTGAATAATTGCCATTGGGGCCCCTCTGAAGAGCCCAAAAGTGCGCTCCCGGCAGGAGCTGCCGAACGTGCGACCTACCTAGGCATAGCCACAACCGGAAGTTTCGAAGCCGCAACCGGAAATTTCAAACATTTTCAACCGCTGGCAATTTTTTATTAAAAAAAACACAACGGCGCAGCGAAATAAACTGGTGAGAGTAGCCAGTTATTGGCTGGAGGCTTGAGGGTTGATTCATTTGGCAGCATTAACACTGCGAAAGACACATGCCATACATCGCACGGTGATGGGACCAGTGCATCTACAAGTCTGTAATGTTGATGGGTTTGTTCATTTGTACTGGTCACAGAGGAAGAACCAAAAGCACCCCTCCCTGATTTGCATATTAAAGTGAGCAGTTAGTCTCACTTGAATATGTTTTAGCTGGATCTACCCGGCACCCGGGATCCATCAGCCTCGCCTCGGAGACCCCAAGTGAGCACTGGTTTCCACAAAGGTGGATCAGGTGTACTGGCGCGTGGGGAGGGATTCCCCGGCAATTAGGGGCCCCTGGGTGGTCGGGCTCTGGGCAGTGTGTTACCCTGGCACCCCTGATGCCCCCTGGGCACTCTGTCAGTGCAACCTGGATGCCACCCTGGCAGTGCCAGGATGCCCAGATGGCACTGGCAGTAGCATTGCCAAGACGCCCAAGTGTAATCATGCCCATGCTGGGGATTGTGCCTGGGGGGGTGCCATGCCCTTATGAGGTGGGGTGTGGGAGAGGCTTGATGATCCCCTTGTTGGGGGTGCCTGGAGGCCAAGGTAGGGGGGGTCTAAAGATGGGATGACATTTAGAAAAGGATCCTCTGGTCCGCCAGCAGAGTGTTCCTCACTATCCACAGGATTCTCCGTTCCGGTCACCTGACAATGGGATTTCCCATTGTGGCCACCTCATGCCTCCGGGAAATCCGCGGGCGTGGGCGCGCTACCGGCAGAACGGAGAATTCCGGCGACGGAGAATCCCACTCAAGGAAAGTTGCACCAAGGCCCAAATGTGATTGGGCAGAATTGTGGGTAATTTGCCACTCACGGCAGTGACGTTCAGCATTACAATGGGGGAAAATTGGCTCATTCCTGTCAAGTGGCACTCTGTATTGTGGTAACACCAGTTCAGAGTGGTTGCTCATTGCTCAGGGATGCAGCAATTGTGACAACCTGAGGTCATTATCCTCCCTGTAGTATTATAACAGCTGTTTAATGAAGATTAGGAGGTCTTGTGGCTCACTGGTATTGCTCGAACCTCTGGAGCACCCAGAGGAAACCCACGCAGACATGGGTAGAACATGCAAACTCCACACAGACAGGCACCTGAGATCAGAATTGAACTCGAGGACCCGGTTAAACTTCTTGCCCCCATGCACGTAGAAGTCACTAAACCAGGGATATTCAAGTACATCAAAAAGTCCAGCCTCTCAGATGTCCCTAATAAGTGCCACCCTTGGTCCTCTTTTATCCTGACACCCTTTGTATCTGGTGTATAACGTCGGTTGAAGGTCCTGTGCGGTGAGGAGGTCTTGTTCAAACGTGTGCATGAAGATGTTGGCATATTGAGTTGCGAATTTGGCCCCCATGGCTGTCCCCCACTACTTGCCTTCAAACAACCGCGCAACCTCAACCACACCATTGTTTGCAGCAAACTACCCAGCCTTCAGAACAGCGACCAAGACACCACACAACCCTGCCATGGCAATCTCTGCAAGACGTGCCAGATCATCGACATAGGTCCCACCATTACACGTGAGAACACCACCCACCAGGTACGTGGCACATACTCGTGCTACTCGGCCAACATTGTCTACCTCATACGCTGCAGGAAAGGATGTCCCGAAGCGTGGTACATGGACGAGGCCATGCAGACGCTGCGACAACGGATGAACGGACATCGCGTGACAATCGCCAGGCAGGAATGTTCCCTTCCAGTTGGGGAACACTTCAGCAGTCAAGGGCATTCAGCTTCTGATCTCCGGGTAAGCGTTCTCCAAGGCGGCCTTCAGGACGCACGACAACGCAGAATCGGTGAGCAAAAACTTATAGCCAAGTTCTGCACACATGAGTACGGCCTTAATTGGGACCTTGGATTCATGTCACATTACATTCATCCCCTACCATCTGGCCTAGGCTTGCAAAATCCTACGAACTGTCCTGGCTTGAGACAATTCACACCTCTTTAACCTGTGATTATCCCTCTCTGGATCTGTAAAAACTTAATACCTGCAAAGACACAAAGTATCGTCTTGCATCTTTGACTTTGTCTATATATATGTTTCTGGAACCTACCTCTTCATTCACCTGAGAAAGGAGCTGTGCTCCGAAAGCTAGTGATTCGAAACAAACCTGTTGGACTTTTACCTGGTGTTGTAAGACTTCTTACTGTGCCCACCTCAGTCCAATGCCGGTATCTCCATATCATGGCTCTCTGTATAAATATATGGAATGATGATCGTTCTGCACTGCACCTGAGGCTGGGATTATGTGACGTTGTGTGGTATATGTAAAACATCCTGCTAGAAATGGGATTCTCCCATATTTCCTTTATATTTTTTCTCTTCTTGTTAGGGTGGGGTTTAAGAATTCGAGATTGGTTCCTGCAGGTGTACAGATGAGTCTGACATCTGGGGGAGGGGAATCCAATATGTCATTGGTGCGTTTAGTGTTTCTGGAGTTGAGGGAGACATGGGGCGGGATTCTCCGGTTCCCCAGCGCATGTTTCTCGGCCAAGCACCGCTCGCTGATGGGATTCCATTTTCCTGCCGCTTGTCAATGGGATTTCACACCGCAATCACCCCACGTCGCGGCGGAACCCGTTGGCAGGGCTGCGCTGCCGATGGAAAAGGTAAATCCCGACGGCCCGCGCGTTGTGGCCATGTTCTGGTGTGACCCCCGAACATGGCGCGAAAGATTTATCCGGAACTCTCCTGGTTGTTGCAAGCAATCGCCACGTGAGAAGGTGTGCAGCATTTTACTATGTTTTCATGTCCTTCTGCTTCTCTACTACAGATTAGAGGCACCAAGTTGAGTCGACGATTGTACTGAGCCACATTTATTGCTGTTCTCCTCCGCATCCATCGATGTTGAGACATTTTGTTATCTGCTGCGGTGGACCATTCCTGTGGTTTTGTCGCGTTATTTGTTAAAGTCAAAAACCACAAGAAAAATACTTTAAAATAAAAGAGGATTACTTTAATCTACTCAAAATCTCAATAGTTTCCTCTGGGTCCTGAGTGCGTAGTTTTGTTATTCACCAGGTAGCCTGGTCATCAGCCAATCAAATGCATGGAATGTTGACTGAGGCTCACTCTAACAGTGCAGTGGCAATCCAATCCCAGCTTGACTGAATCAGAAGAGATGTCATAACACCATAATAGCCCATCAGATTCAAACTATTCAGTGTCGCTCTGCATATCACACAACAAAGGAGGAGAACTAACTCTGAGCAAGGTATGTGAAATTAGTCGATTTAGGAACTTTAGTATTGGTACACTCCTGCCAGTAGCACTCCAATATGAAGGGCCGAACTTTAGGAAGCTCGGCAACATTCAATATTCACATTTCCATGAGTCTTGGGCTGATAATATCTGATCTGCATTAAAAATAAAACCTTTGAATTAAAGTTCTGTCTCTTTTAGCTATGGGACTTGTTGCTGTAAATTTTTAAATTTAATATATGGGACATGGCCTAGCTGGATAGGCCAGCATTCATTGCCCATCCCTAATTGCCCTTGAGAAGAGCGTAGTGAGACACCATCTGCAGCCCACGTGATGCTGTTGCACCCACAGTGCCCTTAGGGAGGGGCTTCCAGGATTTTGACCCAGTGACGGTGAAGGGACGGCGATGTAGTTCTGAATCAGGATGGTGAGTGATTTGAAGGGGGAACCTCCAGGCGGTGGTAAATTGGGTGATGGTGCAAATCCCGTCATAGGAGATCACCAGTGGAAATATGGGAAAAGACAAACAAATAGGTTAAAATGGGCTGCTGACAATCTGGCGCTCATTCTGCCGAAGGCCAATTTCAACTCGCAATGTTCGCCCCTTCAAGCATTTATCCAATTCTCTTTCGTGAGGTATTATTGAATCTTCTTCCGCCCTGCACCCTTTTGAGGCAGGGCATTCCGATCACATCAACTCACTGGGCGGGATTTTCCAGTCCTTCCCACCAGTGGGATCATCCGGTCCCATCGAAGGCAGCCTCCTGAGGTGGGTTTCCCGGTGGCAGGTGGGACCGGAGGGACTCGCTGGCGACGAATAGCGAGCCACCTCCCGAAAATGCGCCTCGAGGAGGGGGTGGGCGGAATACCCAGCTCAGTGTGTTTCATTTGTCAGTTACTTCTGAGACTGCTGTCAATGACCTTAAATCTTTGTCCGTCGTTGCTCACCCTTGCTCCACTGGAATCGGTTTCTCCTCCTTATTTTTCATGATCTCACAAATCCCCTCCTCAGCTTTGCTGCTTGAGAAGGACAGCAGCACCAGCTCTGCAGTCTCTCAGCCCGGTGACATTCTAGTAAACCTCCAGCGTGCCCTCTCTCAGGCCTTGACAACCTTCCTAAAGTCTGGTGCCCAGAACTGAACGCAACACTCCAACTGGGGCCTAATCAATCTTTTCTAAAGGTTTAGCATAATCCCTTGCTTTTGTACATTGTTCTTTTTTAATAGAAGCCAAGGCTCCCAAAATGGGAGCCTCCAGGATATGAACGGTGCATGTCCAAAGCAAGAATCTTACCCTGAAGCCAATGAGCCAACACAGGGAAGGTTTGATTAACCAATGGGCCTTTCTTTCCCTGCCCATCATTTTCATAATTTTGAGTATAAAACATCAAAACAGGTTGACAGGGTCTTGTCAAAAGAGTGTAACCTCTAACCTTTTAGCACTCCGCTGCACTGGAGAGTAAAGCTAGATTATAGTCTTAAACCTTGGGATGATTCGTCGACCAACAGCCTTCTGAATCAGAGGTCACAGCTCACCAAATAAACCAAGCTGACATGATAAAAGGAATACACATGAGAATAGACAGTATTGGTTCTAGGTCATTGAATAGGTCAGGAGCTGACGTTCATAAGGCATTCAGAACATATATTCCGCACTCTTCCTCCGCCAGTGTTACCATGACACTTCCTGAGGGCTGTGCATAAGCTTGGGGGACAAGGAGGGCGGATGTGAATGACATTGAATGAGAAATTTAAACCACGTCCTTTAGGGACAAAGAAGTGAATTGTTCACAAAGGAAGATTGCAACACCGTTTTGTTAGAAATAAGACTCAGAGCCCATTCATTTCTGACAGCTTATAAACCTGATTATAAGGTTGTGGCCTTTTGTTTTGGATCCTTGCTCCTCTCGGTGAGGGATCATATCCAGGCGTATTCAATACTTCCCTATTTAAACCAAATGACTCATTAAGGACGAGATACAGTGAGAAGCCAGTTGGTAACTCCTCCAACACTATGAGCCTAAAGTGTAACTCCAGAACACCATCGACAAAACAGAATCGCTCTATTTTTTTATTGGAACCATCATCTGGATGAGGCAGATTTAGTGCTGTTGATGCACATGGGTTTGATAATATTGGAAAGTAATTCAAGACAGGAGCCTTCTAAACATCGAGGCACATTAACTTGGGCAGCTGCCTTTTTCCTCTTTATTGGGGTGTGGTCATCTGGGAAGGCTAGCATCTGTTGCCTTGTTGATAGGGCCATTTCAGAGAGCAGTTGCTGTGGCTCTGGGGGTCACATAATAATAATAATCTTTATTGTCACAAGTAGGCTTACATTAACACTGCAATGAAGTGAAACGTCCCTAGTCGTCACATTCCGGCGCCCGTTCGGGTGCACAGAGGGAGAATTCAGAATGTCCAAATTACCTAACAGCACGTCTTTCGGGACTTGTGGGTGGAACCTGGAGCACCCGGAGGAAACCCATGCAGACACGGGGAGAACATACAGACTCCGCACAGACAGTGACCCACACCAGGAATCGAACCTGGGACACTGGCGCTGTGAATCCATAGTGCTAAACACTATAAGAACATAAGAACTAGAAGCAGGAGTAGGCCATCTGGCCCCTCGAGCCTGCTCCACCATTCAACGAGATCATGGCTGATCTTTTGTGGATTCAGCTCCACTTTCCGGCCCAAACACCATAACCCTTAATCCCTTTATTCTTCAAAAAACTATCTATCTTTATCTTAAAAACATTTAATGAAGGAGCCTCTACTGCTTCACTGGGCAAGGAATTCCATAGATTCACAACCCTTTGGGTGAAGTATGCTACCGTACTGCCCATGTAGGTCAGACCAGGCAAGGATGGCAGATTTCCTTACAACAAAAAATGATAGTTTCATGATCACCATTAGACTAGCTTTCAATTCCAGATTATGGAAAACCCATTAATTGAACTTAACTTCCACCAGGTTCTCATGGTGGGCTTTGAACCCACACTCCTGTTAGAATTCAGTGCTATAACCACTGTCGCCCCAATCTGTTTGTGACCAAGATCTGACATCCAGAAAGAAAGAAAGTAAGTAACGGGCTGGATTCTCTGGTGTTTCTTGGCAGCGCGCATTCGCTGGTGGCGGATTTCTATACTCCCACTGCTTGTCAATGGGATTTCCCATTGATGCTACCCCACATGTCGGGACAGGTAAATTGCAACGGCCGGAGAATTCCATCCATTGTCTTTCGCAACCTTAGGATAATACATCGCCAATCAAGTATTTTTGAAATTTACTCACTGTTGTAATGTAGGAAATATGGCAGCCAATTTGTGCACAGCAAGATCCCGCAAACAGCAATGTGATAATGATCTGTTTTAGTTTTGAAAACATTTTTCCAATTAAGGGACAATTTAGTCTGGCCAATCCACCTCCCCTTCACATCTTTAGGTTGTGGGTGCGAGTCTCACGCAGGCACAGGGAGAACGTGCAAACTCCACACAGTGGCCCAGGGGCTGGGATTGAACCCGGGTCTTCAGCGCCGTGAGGCAGCAGTGCTAACCACTGCATCACCTTGCCGCCCTATGTTCTGTTTTTGTGATGATGGGGGTTGATAAACCAGGCTTTACTGTAATACAAGAGTGTTGGAAATCTGACGTAAAAACAGAAATGATCAGAACTGCTGAAAGGTGAAACTCTTTCCTCTCCACGGGTGCTGCCTGACCTGTTGAGCATTTCCAGCATTTTCTGTTTGAAGAACTTCGCTGTACTTCTTTGAATAGGACCATGGCATTTTTGCTGCCACTCAAGAGGAAAGATAGGGCCGCAGTTTAACATTTAGGACCTCTGACAGTGCAGAAACGAGTGTTGACTTTTCATTGGAAATGGTTGGGGTGCGAAGAAGAAGGTATTTTGTAATAAATCGTGTCCGCTGGATGTTCCAGAGCTCTCCACAGTTAATTAATTAGATTTACATTGTAGCTCCTTTGGTAATTCAATGGTGATTGTCGGTATTGTCATGGATTTGCCTAGTCCCCACAGTAACATGAATTTAACAAGACATGATAGGATGCAATATGCTCAGCAACAGGTAGAAATCTGCCTGGCAACATCAGTAGCTAGACTTGATTATCATCCCTGTATTGTGAGGTGACCACAAGCTGGTTTTAGCTTCTAGATGTATTTAATTTTGATGTTGTTTAGGGAACAGGGGAAATCTTAAGGAGGTCAGGGATTGTAGGTATATTTTGGAACAAGGGATACGTTCTACATAACCTGTGTGTGTGTTTAGTAGTTCATCTACCTAATTGTCTTCGAGTAGAGTAGTCCTGCTTGTGTGTATTTGTCTTTTCTTTACTTTAATGAACTGTCTTTAGTAATTGCTTTACGGCGATTGGGTTGATTATTCTCACTGGGATTTCGCTTGACTCCTCACATCATTCCAAAAAAAACCCCAAACCACCCACCCCCCATGAACCGGTGTCCCTGGTTGGGGCACTATCAGCATGCTTCATGATAGAAAGAAGGAAAGAAAACTTCCCTTTCCTTTCCCCAAGATTAAAATGTGATCATTTGGGACATCGCATCACTATGCAAACGTTGAATTCTTTGTCGAAAGTGCTGGCGAACAAGTATCTCCTCTAATGGCTGAAGCTGTGACGTAAACGTCATTGTTGTTGCACTAAAAATTAAAAGCTCTGGTTCCATAGAGAAAGCAGCTTTATTAATGATGTTTTACTCTCCTTAGAATATCACGACTAACATGTTTGTCGCTGTGAAATGCAGCTGAGTTTGGCGGATCCCCCCCTCCCCTCCCCCACTCCCACCCCGACACTCCTCTTTGTCTCCCCCGCCTCCCGTTAGGTGAAACAAAACTGTTTGCAGCGGAATAAAATGAAGGTTATTTGACAGAACCAATTTTATGATTCAGCCATGGCCGTCAGCATGCACGTTGCCCGGGTCTGTGGGTGCAGCATGAAGCTAGGGGCTGGTTTAGTACAGTGGGCTAAACAGCTGACTTGTAATTCAGCACAAGGCCAGCAGCGTGGGTTCAATTCCTGTACCGGCCTCCCCGAACAGGCGCCGGAATGTGGCGACTAGGGGCTTTTCACAGTAACTTCTGCTTGTGACAAGAAGTGATTATTATATAATTATTATGTGGTTATCCCAGTGCAGGGGCCGCCGTGCAGATTGTCTGCATTAACAGTATTGATCCACAGAGAGCATTCTCTGACCAGGTTACACCACTCCAGCTTTTCGATTGATTTGGATAATAGTTTTTAATTAGCTTCATTGGGGAGGAAAGTTAGCCAGATGACTGGTAAGTACTGCTGAGAAAAGAAACATCATTGAAAGCCTTTTGGAGAAGCCCGGTTGGACCCAGGTGAGAGCCATGATCATCCAGGAGAAGAGGAGGGCAGAGGGAAAGGCATTCTCGGGCAGCCAGCATAGGGAAGGAGGGAATGACTGCACCAACCATGGGATGGTATTGATGGTGTCTGGAAATTTGGGTTAGGGTTTGTGAAATATCTAAAGGTTTTTGAGGAGGGCTCCCCCAGTCTGTTACCTTTGTACCGCCCAAAAGAGAACTTGCATTATATAGTCCCTTTTACGGTGCTGGGAAGTAGCAAAATGTTTCACCGCTAATGCACTATTTTGGAGAGTAGTGACTCTGGTTATGTAGGTAGGTGACTCAGCAACTTTCCAAAATCCAGTCCAGTGTAAATACAATTTTCCGGATGGTTTGAGTGTTAACAAATCATTTCCTCTACCTTGTCTCCTGATTTGCAATTGTTTGAAGCCTGTGAATCGTCCTTATCAGGGACCAGGCAGATCTGAGACCCATTCCGATCAGTGATCCATTCAGATCTGTGATCCATTCAGATCAGTGATCCATTCAGATCTGAGACCCATTCAAATCAATGATCCATTCCAACCAGTGACCCAATCAGATCTGTGATCCATTTAGGTCAGTGATCCATTCCGATCAGTGATCCATTCAGATCTGTGATCCTTCAGATCAGTGATCCATTCAGATCTGAGACCCATTCAAATCAATGATCCATTCCAACCAGTGACCCAATCAGATATGTGATCCATTTAGGTCATCCATTCCGATCAGTGATCCATTCAGATCAGCGATCCATTCAGATCAGTGATCCATTCAGATCTGAGACCCATTCAAATCAATGATCCATTCCAACCAGTGATCCAATCAGATCTGCGATACATTTAGGCCAGTTATCCATACAGATCAATGATCCATTCAGATCAGTGATCCAATCAGATCAGTGATCCATTCAGATATGTGATCCATTCAGATATGTGATCCATTCAGATCTGCGATCCATTCAGATCAATGGCACATTCAGATCTGTGATCCATTCAGATCTGAGACCCATTTGGGTATGTGATCCATTTAGATCTGAGCCATATTCAGATCTGTGATCTATTTAGGCCTGATGCTCATTCAGATCTGCAATCCATTCAGATCTGAGACCCATTCAGATCAGTGATCCATTCCGACCAGTTATCCAATCAGATCAGTGATCCAATCAGATCAGTGATCCATTCAGACATGTGATCCATTCAGATCAGTGATTAATTCAGATCAGGGATCCATTCTGATCAGTGATCCATTCAGATCTGCGATCCATTCAGATCTGTGATCCATTCAGATCAGTGATCCATTCTTATCTGAGACCCATTCGGGTATGTGATCCATTTAGATCTGAGCCGTATTCAGATCTATGATCTATTTAGACCTGATGCCCATTCAGACCTGCAATCCATTCAGATCTGAGGCCCATTCAGATCAGTGATCCATTCAGGTCCATGATCTATTCAGGTCCATGATCCATTCAGGTCCATGATCTATTCAGGTCCATGATCTATTCAGGTCCATGATCTATTCAGGTCCATGATCCATTCAGGTCCATGATCTATTCAGGTCCATGATCTATTCAGGTCCATGATCCATTCAGGTCCATGATCTATTCAGGTCCATGATCTATTCAGATCATTATTCCATTCAGATAAAAGACACATCCAGGTATCAGACTCATTCAGATCTCTGATATTGGGGTTTCTGTTCAGTAAAGTAGCCACTGTTGTGGTCTGCTCCAGGATCGTAATAATAAACCCATTTATATTGATTCATGCGATTAATTAATTCACGTTATTGCAAATGATCCGTGTTTTAAGACACAAATCCTTGTCCTTCTATCATTATTTGTCCCGTTCTCACTATTTTTCACTGAAGCTCAATTTGATTCTGGCCCCCGATTTCTCTGCCTATCACTTTCCTTATTCCCTTTTCTGTCTTTTGTTCTTGTCCTTGATTTCTCCCTCCTCTGACTCCTTGCACAGAGCCCCCCCCCCCCCCCCCCCCCCCCTCCATTATAGTCTAAACTCTCCCCAAGCACTCTAGCAAATACTCCCCCAGGACATCAGTCCAGGTCCTGCCCAGGTGTAACACGTCCACTTTGTACTGGTCCCACCTCCCCCAACGCTGGTCCCGCTGTCGCTGGAATCTGAAACCCTCTCCCCTCGCACCATCTCTTCATCCACGTATTCATCCGATATATCTTGCTGTTTCTACTCTGACTAGCACGTGTTGTAATCCTGAGGTCCCAGTTTTCAATTTGTGTCCTAACTCCTTATATTCTGCTTTCAGGACCTCATCTCTTTTTAAACCTATGTTGTTTGTACCAATGTGTACCATGGCCACTGGCAGCTCACTGTCCCCCTTCAGAATGTCCTATAGCTGCTCAGCGACATCCTTGACCCTAACACCAGGGAGGCAACATATCATCCTGGAGACTTGTTTGCAGCCTGGACCTTGAAGGTCTGGGTCTAATTTTGGGCTGCACGGGGTTGCAGTCCTGCCCTCCTTGGTGTGCAGGGCTGGAGGTGTGTTGCTCACAGGGAGGGGGGTGTCAGATGGGCTGGACACCCCAGGGTCTCCTGGATGGATGGCCCTGGGCTGCGCTCCCATTTCACCGCCCTTCAGGGTGCCTGGGTGCCCCTGACATTCTCCATGGGATAGAGGGGCAGCTGGAGTGAGATCCAGAAATTCCGCCAACCTCGAGCTCAGTCACTCACCAGTACCCACACCATGCAGTTGAAGCCTTGCTCCATGGAGCTCATGCCCTCAGCCATGGAGATCATGAGTTGAACATGGAACAGGCATCCCCAGCCATTGAGTGCCCGGCCTGCGCCAAGGTCTCCACTGCAGACGTTGGCCTTGTTGCGTTGGAGCGTTGGCATCATCTCCTCGGGCAGAAGGTGATGGCACTCCTCCAGTCGGCCTGTCAGTCCAAGGAAAGATGCCGTCACCTCTTCCTGAAGCTCAGAACTCTGCCTTTGTAGCTCCAGCAGCTCTGGGACAACCGTACCCGGGGACACGGCATCGTTCTGGGGCTCAGCAGAATCGTGGGCTCCGGCATCCCTCCGGGTCCCAGATCCCTGGTCCGTCCATGTCTCCACCTGCTGTGGATCCTCACCTGTGAGATATTCGCCTATGAAAGGACCAGAAGCCTGCCTCCTTGTTAATCTCACATGCGCTGGTGGAGTGGGGGGGGGGGGGGGGGGGGTGCCAGCTGTGACGCCTCAGAGCTGCCCGGGTCTGTGGTCTCCAGAGGGCACGAGGATGGTCCGGGCTGATCAACTGATTGACCTGCAAGGGAAGCGAGATTGCATTCGTGCATCACAGGGGCAGACAGATTGGGTGGAGCAAATTTATTCACGTGAGGGTCCGTGGCTGCATGTGTTGAGGGGTCTCACTTTGTCTCTTCCACTTCGCTCTCTGCACAGGTGGAGCCTTGCTGTTCATGGTGAGTGTGGGAGTAGGGTGACATGACAAGTGTTGGGGTCCCATGAGGTCGTGGGAGAGAGATCACCGTGGAGGTGTTATGGGTGTGTTAAATGGTGCAGCAGGAGACATGAGGAGATAGACTCACCCTGGCAGCACGAAGGTTATCCATCTTCTTTCTTCAGTGCAACCCTGTCATCTTATGGAGAGCGATGGCACTCACCACTGCGGCCGTAGACTCCCAGCCGGGGTTGGTGACCTCGCTTGATGGGCATCTGCGCGATGGCGGGTAGAGGATGTCACGCCTCTGTTCCCCACCACCCAGAAGTTTGGTGAGGGCTCCCTCCGTGAATTGTGCTGCTGTCTTCCTCGCAGCCGCCGCCACCCCCCCCAGCTCGAGTGAGAACGAAAGGAGCGCTCCACTGATTCCAGAGATTACGTTTTCCAGGGGCGAGTGATTCAGAGGCAAGCCGCCATGAGCTTTATTGAAGATGCTGAATGAAAGCCGTATTTTGCCACCATCGGCGCGGGCGGGATTCTCTCCAGTTTTCTCACCAGGCCCAACACCGATGACCCATTTTGACTGGGATTTGAAAATTCTAACTGTTTTTCCTTTACAGGAGGACGGGTCTGGACTGTGGGGGTTTAAGCCAAGTAGTTGCCACTTTTTCCAAGGAAGAGAGTCTTCCCTGGGTGTGATGTTTCAGTTTTGCAAGACCCAGTCCCATAGGAAGTCGCTCCCTTATGGACAGATTGGCAGAAACCCCAGGATAAGCACTGCCGGCTTTCCCAGGTTTCCATTAACCTTCTGTCCAAGTTCACAACAGGCCAGGCTCCTCAGAGGAGAAATCCTGATTCCCCAAGAAATCCTTCAAAGAGTTCCCAGATGTAACTTATCCTGGTGACTTCCGCCAACCCTGCTGCCTCTCGCCAGGGTTTTCAGGTGGGTGTCCGAACAGCTGGGCATACCCCAAGGTCCAGTAAAAAATACAATTGCGATGCCAGTGGGACACAGAGTTAAATTTCAAGTAGGTGACGTCTTAATTTGACTTGCCCAATTTTAACCCCTCCCATGTGTTGTTCCTGCCTGGCAAGAGGTTCAAAATCAACCCTTTAGCGGCAAATCCTCCGGTCCTGTCTGTTGTGGAATTTGTTGGTGGTCGGGTTCGAACATTTGGCGGACCATTTAAAGGCCCCTTGACTTCGGGTGGGAGTTTGCAGTCTTTGGGCAGGTGCAACCGGAAAGCGCCACTGATAACGCCTGTTTGGCTCAGTTGATGGCATTCTGGTGTCAGAGTTGTGCGTTCAAGCCTGAATCCTTGATTTGAACATATAACCTAGACTGATGCTCCAGTGCAGGGCCGAGCAGTGCAGGGCCAAGTGCTGCATTGGCGCAGGTGCTGTCTTTTAGATAAGACATTAAACTGAGGCCTTTTGCCTGCCTGTCCTGATGTTTGAGCTGAAGGTAAAAGGTCCCATGGCAGCAGAAAACTTCGGAAGAGGAGTGAACCATTCAGCCCCTCGAAACTGTCCTGAATCCATTAAAAAAAAACACATTTCCAATTAAGGGGCAATTTAGCATGGCTAATCCACCTAACCTGTACATTTTTGTGTTGTGGGGATGAGACCCACGCAGACACGGGGAGAATGTGCAAACTCCACACAGACAGTGACCCGGGGTCGGGATCGGACCCAGGTCCTCGGCGCTGTGAGGCAGCATTGCTAACCACCTTGCTGTGATGATATGCATAAGCAATCTTGTATATAATAATGCACACCACCTCTAACCAGCAGGTGGTAGTGTAAACGTACCATGTAACTCTGTGCCTCGGGGGAGTTGGGAGTAAGTCGTGTTGGCGGATGGACGTATTTTGCAGCAGCTCAAGAATCATTAGTTGGTGTTAGTAGCTTGTATTATATTTATTCCAGTTATCTTTACCATGTATTTATTTTATAATAAATTATTTTAACTAGTCAAGAACTAGGTCTTCTCCAGTGCACAATATGACATGCGCCATCCTGCCGCACTGTCCTGCATCCATTTTGATTTTGGCTGACCTGAATCACAGCACAATCCAACTGCCTTGTCAACCACGAGCTCTGCCTGTCCTGGCCTCCCTCAATTAACACCACATAAAACAGATTCACCAGTTCTGTCTTTGGTTGGCTGCTGCATTTGCCGAGACTTCAGAAATAATGGATAGGGTGGTGAGGCATTTTGTGGCGTCTCTCTGTAAAATAATTGAGGGAAGCACTTGATGCGATAACTTTAAGCGTTGCTGAGTGCCATTGATAGGCTTATATATCTAATCACTCGAGTGTTCACTGACAGAACTTGCAGCCACAGCCTGCTAAGCAGTTCCCTGTTCGGAAACCTGGGGAGATGGCTCTCCAGGATGCCAGGAAAAGGGGAAGGGTAGACACGGAAAAGATGGATTTCTACCAACACTAGGATTATTTTAACTGAATCACCTCCTTTGCCTTGGTGAAGAAAAGAGAAACATAAACTTCAAATGAGGTGAATTAGGCATAAGAAGGGAAGTCAAACTGAACTTTGACCCAAAGCCCAAAAATACAGGGCAGAAGGAGGCCATTCGGCCTATTGAGTCTGCACCGACCCACTTAAGCTCTCACTTCCACCCTATCCCCGTAACCCAATAATCCCTCCTAGCCTTTTGGACACTAAGGGCAATTTATCATGGCCAATCCACCTAACCTGCACGTCTTTGGACTGTGGGAGGAAACCGGAGCACCCAGAGGAAACCCACACGGCCACAGGGGGAACGTGCAGACTCTGCACAGACAGTGACCCAGCTGGGAATCGAACCTGGGACCCCGGAGCTGTGAAGCAACTGTGCTAACCACTATGCTACCGTGCTGCCCACAAGCATTATGGAACATTGTCATGAAGCGTAGTTTTGTGAACTAAATATTTGTTTCAATGTGTGCGGGTGAAGACAGTGAAAGGGAGAGGGTGATGCTCACTCTTTATAAGAATCATGCTTTACAAACCAGCTCTGCACTAACAACCATTAAATCTCACAGCATTGTAGATTCAAGAAACAAGCTCGATACAGTTGGGGAGATCAGAAAGGTTGCTGGCTGTGGTCCCTTGGGGTTAAGATCCATCAGAATAGAATGCGATTTTCACACTTGAAGGCCTTTTCCTGTTTTTTTTAAAACCTTCTGTTCTGATATGTCTCCCTTTCATCCTTCAGAGCAAGGTTCTGTAACAGCTGCAGAGCCCCATAATTGATAGTTTTATAGAAAGGCTCTTCAAAAACTAACATTCAGAGGCTCACTCGGTATTCGTAGAATCCCTACAGTGCAGAAGGAAGCCATTCGGCCCATCGTGTCTGCACCGAGCCTCTGAAAGAGCACCCTATCTAGGTCCACTCTCCCGCCCTATTCCCATAACCCCATCTAACCTGGACATCTTTAGACTGTGGGAGGAAACCGGAGCACCTGGAGGAAACCCACATACATGGGGAGAACGTGCAAACTCCAAACAAGCCTGTTTAGGCCAGATTCTGAAGCCTTCTAAGGCTGAATAACAAGCCAATACTTGCCCATACCTCTGCTGCGGGGTGGGTACCAGAGGTCACTTTACACCTGCTGCTGGAGATCAGCAGCATTTATTGCCTCTGGGCAGGAGAGGGGGAGGCAGGGGCCGTGTGTCTGGCCAAACAGCATATGATTACTGGTTTTCATGGCCTTTTTTACTGAGGTATTGATATGTGCAGGTCATAGGTGAGAACGTTTAACTTGACGTTGAGCAGGAGAGCTGAGTGAGCCACAGGAAGTGTTTGTACGGCCTGAAGACTGTGCACTGCTCAACATACAAACACATTCACAGCGCTCTCAATCAACTTCTAATCGAGGGGCAGCCTCTACACAGCCACCTTCTGAGATTAGATGTCCCTTCGTTCAGACGCAATGGTCACGGGCAATCAATCAGCGACTTTTTAATTAAGGTCCTATAAATCTTCAAAACCAAACTAACCTAAAGGTGTGAAGCAGACGAGGCGACCCATAGAATCCCTACAGTGCAGAACGAGGCCCTTCCACCTATCGAATCTGCCCCGACCCTCCGAAAGAGCACCTAGGCCCACTCCCCCACTCTATCCCCGTAACCCCACCTAACCTGGACATCTCTGGACACTAAGGGACAATTTAGCATGGCCAATCCACACAAACTGTGCATCTTTGGGCTGTGGGGGGAAACCGGCGGAAACCCACGCAGCCACGGGGAGAGCGTGCAAACTCCACACAGACAGTCCCCCAGGGCTGGAATCAAACCGGGGTCCCTAACGCTGGGAGGCATCAGCGCTAGTCACTGCGCCACTGGGAACTTTGAGAGCTGTCTAGTATTAGTATTGATCCTGCTAATGTGTCATATGAAAATCGCCTGTCAGCTCGTTTAACATAAAGCCAACCTGAATGGATCATCACCCTTGGTAAAGGTTGAATTTGATACAAAGGTGGGCTTCTGCTGATACCACAATGTACAATTGCTGGATCTCTTCAACACCGGAGCCCGATGGGGAAGGAAATCTGGGCAAGGATACTCGCCCCTTTAACATCTTTGTTAGACAAACTCTTTCAGCGCACAATAGCACTGCTGTGTGCCCTTTTCAGATGTTGTTTTGAGGACGTGAGACTTGGGGACATCATGAATGGATTATTTGCAGATTCTGACCTGCTTGCAAGTTAGAAAAAGGCATTTCAGTAAACGCATTGTTCCAGTGCTCACAGCAAGCCCCCTCGAATGAAAACCCCCAGAAATTAATATTTGGCATTGACACGGAAGTAAGCCCTTCGTTAATAAAGGGTCACTCCTCCATCAATCTGTCCCTCAGCAAGATAAATGGTGTTATCATTTGTACTATCCCAGTGTTCAGCTGTACTCTTAATTTTTCACTTTTTTAATCCTTTATTGTTATTTCCTGGTGGGAGCAGGTGGTGGAATGTTAAACTTAGACAAGCTCCTATGTGTGTGTGTGTGTGTGTGTTTTTAATCATATCTCGCCGAGCTGCTAAGGGCTCTTGTTAAATAGAAAAGCACAACCCAACCCTCATTGGACCAAACAACCCGACGTGGCTGCTTTAACTTCAGAGCACATCAGGGGATTTGCCTTTTGATAGAGCCACTTGTGACTCCATTTCAGGCCCAATTATCCGTCCGGTTGTAAAGATTCCATGGCACTGAAGCAACAAAAGTTGAGTATAAAAGAGCAATTGTAAGAGGGGCTTTCAGTGGGGGAGATGGTCCTTTCGAGACTTTCTGTTGAGTGAGTCCCTTGTTAATTACTGAATATTTAAAAAAAAAACTAGTTTCCTTTTTGTGATTCGCGGCCTCTGTACTTACTGTAACCAATTGATTTTTAGTTGAGCTGGAAGATGGCCTGAAGACATCTCCTGGGAGGACCCATCATTTCTATCGACTGCACTGTCAAGCTCTGTTTATTTATTTTTGTGTCTGTCTCCCGCAGTTAATGAGAAGCTGTTTCCATTCACAGATCAGACTGTGTCGGCTGAATATTTAGAATAGGATGGCCTTCATTAATCGGAGTTGCGATGATGCTTGATGTCTGTTTCATGAAAGAATATCTGCACGGGAGTTACTTGGTTTGCTGTCTCTCTGTCCCCCCCTCCCCAACTCCCACTCTAGAGGCGTGAGCACAAAATCTAAGCCGGCAGGCTAATGGAGCGCTGAGGGTGAGCTGCGCTGTCAGAGGTACTGGGCGGGATTCTCCACCAGCGGAATTGCCCATTGCGCTGGCGAGTGGGGTGGCCCCAATGGGGAATCCCATTGGCAGGTTGCGGGAATGGAGAATCCCGCTGCCGGTGAGAACTGATGAGATGCAAATTCACCTAGAAATGGAAAACAAGTATTTTACATTTGTGATTCGAGAAAACAATGAGGGTATCGAGGTGGTAACTTCAAAGTGGAGAGGTAGGGGGCGTGATCATACGGCCTTGTCGTGCCCACTCACTGACGCAACGAGATCTAATGAGATCCTGTGAGACTTTGTGATCTGAATCTCACCATCACTGGGCAGATTTGCAGATTTTAGTGAACAGATAGCTTCACTTAAATATGTCAGCCAGGAGTCTTCCATGGCCATGGATGAAACGCCCGTGCCTGGAGACCTTGTCATGACGCTGTTTAGTACTGGTTTCCACAAACGTGGACCAGGTGGAACAACACTTGAGGGAGGGGGGGGGGGGGTCACCCAGGTGATCGGAGGCCCCTGGGTCATTGGGCTTTGGGCAAGGTGCTACCCTGGCACCCCTGATGCCACTAGGGCACCATGGCACTGTCAGGGTGCTAGGCTGGCAGTGCCTGCGTGCCAGATTGCCCATGCTAGGGTTTAGCCCGGAGTTGCCCTGCCCTTATGAGGTGGTGTGAGGATGGGCTTGAGGAACCCTGAATTGGTAAGTTGGAGCTTTGGAGGAGTCCGGATTCCATGGTGAGGGATCGCAAGATCTGGACGGCATTTAAAATTGGCTGAGCTTGCCAGTGCAGGAACTGAATGTAAGTGCGGCCTGGTCAGGGCTGTCCCCTGGATGTGGGCAGACACCCAGCGTGGAAGAGCTGCTCAGGTATTAACATAGAACATACAGTGCGAAAGGAGGCCATTCGGCCCATCTAGTCTGCACCGACCCACTTAAGCTCTCACTTCCACCCTATCCCCGTAACCAATAACCCCTCCTAACCTTTTGGACACTAAGGGCAATTTAACATGGTCAATCCACCTAACCCACACGTCTTTGGACTGTGGGAGGAAACCCACGCAGACACGGGGAGAACATGCAGACTCCACACAGACAGTGACCCAGCGGGGAATCGAACCTGGGACCCTGACACTGTGAAGCCACAGTGGTATCCACTTGTGCTACAGTGCTGCCCACTATTATCAATAAACATTTGTTGTTGTTAGTCCCTGGCAACCAGTTATTGCAACCAAGTACTTCTATGACCTATAATGGTGTTTGGCATATTGTTAGGTTAGGTCAGGTGCTGTATATATGCCCGTTTGTCTATCTTTCTCTAATTGACAAAGTCACAATTGTGTTGTGTTAATAACTCCTGCTGGTAATTATTGCTAATTGAGAACTGAAGGACAGAGTAGTGATTGTGTTATACCGAATACAATCTGATCACGCAGAAGGGAGTCTGAAAATAGCAAAAAATTATAGGTGTGCGCTTTGAGCCTGAGATCTGTTACGAAACAGATCTCAGAAGGCAGAGTTTCATCTGCCTTTTGAACTCTTTTTCAGAATATATAATGCTCAAACATTTCATTAATCTGCGATTCACAGTGTCTGTCGAACTTTTCTATGACCGTATTAAATTTATTTTTATCAACTTCATTCTCTAAGTGGAATGAGTTACTCAATTGAAACACTTGCGGTCCAGGCATTGTTAAGAGCAACGCAATCTTTCGCAGGTCACTGGCCTCTTTGAGGTCTGAGACTAAGAGGTACAGTTCAGACTGTTGTTTGAAATTCCTTCAGTTTACATCTATTTTACCCGATGTCTTGAACTGCTTTGGAGTCTGCAAATCCTCCATGAAGCTTTGACTGGGCTCTTCTGTTCGATGCGACTGGCTTCCACATGGTCATGCGATTGGAGTCTGGACGAGATTTCTTTTCGACCTTCTCAAGATTTTTTTTTTCTTTTTCTCTCTCTCAATCTAACTATACTACCTTAGGAACTACACCTGGTACCATGTGAAAACCTGCTACCTTAATATTTCCACTCCTGGTAGCATGTGATGTTCTCTGTTATGTTAATCAGGATGTCTTGAGTACATAGTGTTGAACAAAGAACATCAAGCTAAGTAAATGAACAAAGCTGATTTATTTACACTACATAAATAAGATTCGAACAAGTTCCAAGGTAAAAGGTTATTAAATTAAGCTATACGATATCTCTAACTACAGATCTCTCAACTATGCAACTAATCTCTCACACGCCTAAACACCTTCTCCAGAATCCTAGGAGTCACATGATATTTATATGACTGCTCCTTATCGCCATCTGGTGGTGAGAAGTAATTAAAACATTTTTTTAGAGTACCCAATTAATTTTTTCCAATTAAGGGGCAATTTAGCGTGGCCAATCCACCTACTCTGCACATCTTTTTCAGTTGTGGGGGTGAAACCCACGCAAACATGAGGAGAATGTGCAAACTCCACATGACAGTGACCCAGAGCCGGGATCGAACCTGGGGCCTAGGCGCCGTGAGGCCGCAGTGCTAACCACTGAACCATTATGCTTCCCCTGGTGGTGAGCAGTATTAACATCAAATTGTTAACCCTTTGCCTTCTTTATAATATACATATTGTTACAGTGATGTGTCCTAAATTCCTGGGATTGTCGATCCTGGCCCCGGGTCACTGTCTGTGTGGAAATGCTCCCCGTGTCTGAGTGGGTCTCACCCCCACAACCCAAAAAGATGCGTAGGGTAAGTGGATTGGCCACGCTAATTTGCCCCTTAATTGGAAAAAAAAATTGGGTGCTCTAAATTTATTTTTAAAATTGCCAGAGTTTTTCCTTCATTCTACATGTAGTGAGTTCCTGGTTTCAACTGCAGGGCCCAGGAAGCGAGGAAATATGTTCACAGGTTTCCCGCTGCTCCACTCCTGCAGCCGTTCGCTTGACGGTGGTGTTGTGTAGGAGTAGGTTGTCCACACATCTTTTTTGCCAAGTGGCAGCCAGGAGGACCTGAATGCAAGAAGGCAAAGAAAGGAGAGAAGCAGAATTACAGAACAAATGCTCATCGCAGCAGAGTCCTCACTCGAGATGATATGTGGACAACCTACTCATACGGCTGTTCACGATTGGAAGATTTCTGAGTAAATTTTCCATCCAATATTACGGTCGCTCCCACTGAGGTAATCATCCCTAATCTTTTTTTATTTGTTCGCAAGGTGTGTGTGTTGTCATAACATACACCAGTATATCATGGTGCAGACACACACACACACACTGATGGACATGCAATGGGACCAATCAGCATACACAACACCGCAGCCAATCACCAGTGAGAGCACACGCACTATAAAGACAGGGGACAGGAGAGTTCCCGCTCATTCTAGTAGCAGCCAGCTCGGAGCACAGAGCTCACAGCCTGCAACACAGACATTCACCATGTGCTGAGTGCCTCAACTGGTTAGGACTAGGCAAGGGTCAACAGTTAAAGCTGGTATTGCATTTACCCACAGTTCAAGTATGTTAATATAGTTAACCTTATAATAAAATAGAGTTGCACCACTTCAAGTTGGTGACCTGTTTGTGATCCAGAACACCCAACACATCAGGTGTCGTGGGCTCGGTCAGCATTTATTGCTCCATCTCTGATTGCCCTTGAGAAGGTGCCCTTGAGAAAACCCTTGCTTTTCACTAGTGGCCCCCACAGCAGCCGGTGTGAGATTGAGAACTCTGCAGAAATGATTGAGAGTCAGGAATCTGTGAGGTCAGAGCCATCGGGCAGCACGGTAGCATTGTGGATAGCACAATTGCTTCACAGCTCCAGGGTCCCAGGTTCGATTCCGGCTTGGGTCACTGTCTGTGCGGAGTCTGCACATCCTCCCCGTGTGTGCGTGGGTTTCCTCCGGTTTCCTCCCACAGTCCAAAGATGTGCAGATTAGGTGGATTGGCCATGAAAATACGCTTAGTGTCCAAGATTGCCCTTAGTGTTGGGTGGGGTTACTGGGTTGTGGGGATAGGGTGGAGGTGTTGACCTTGGGTAGGGTGCTCTTTCCAAGAGCCGGTGCAGACTTGATGGGCCGAATGGCCTCCTTCTGCACTGTAAATTCTATGATAATCTATGTTCGATCAGCGTTTGTGGGGCCACATTTTCAATGACTTTAACTGTGGCGGCTGCCTGCAACCTAACCTGGCAAGTGGCCCACGGACCTGAACCTGGCATTGACCACCTCGAGCCTTGTCAGCTTGGTGATGTTGAGTCAATTGGCTCTTAACACAAGCCTGTGACTGTACTAACCTCAGTAAAATGGCAGCATGCACAGGTAGAGAAAGCACCTGATATTTGAACATAACAAGCCAAAAGTGGCTTGGTTCCAGTCTGTCTTTGTGCCAATGTATGGTGCGCGTCTGAACTCATTTGTTGTTATTGTTTGATTGAGAAATTATATGTCGGGCGGGATTCTCCTGCCGTGCCCGCCCAGCGACTGGAAATTCCCGCCCGAGGTCAATGGACCTTTACATCGTCGCCGTCCCGCCTGTGCCAATTTTGGGGCGGAAGAATCCAGCCCATTGGCATTATTAGTTGGGTACAGCATAGGACAAAGTGCTTGGAGCTATCTCAACTTAATGCTACCAAATCCTTTGTTCTACCAAAGGAAAGCACTTTGCATTTACCATCTATTTAATCTAGTGAAACTTCAACAGGAGCTTTACAAACTGGGGACCAAAATCAGAACAGGAACAAGAAGAGGAGATGGCTGAAGGCTTGGCTGAACGTTTTGAAGGGTTGTTCAAAATGGCAAAGTACAAGGACCAGAGATTCACAAGAATGATCCCTGGAATGAAGAGCTTGTCATACAAGGAGCGGGTGAGGAAACTTTGGGTCTGTACTCGATGGAGTGTAAAAGGATGAGGGGGATCTCATTGAAACTTATAGAATACTGCGAGGCCTGAATAGAGTGGACGTGGAGAGGATGTTTCCAGTAGTAGGAGAAACTAGAACCAGAGGGCACAGCCTCAGACTGAAGGGACGATCCTTTAAAACAGAGATGAGGAGGAATTTCTGCAGCCAGAGGGTGGTGAATCTGTGGAACACTGCCACAGAAGGCTGTGGGGGCCAAGTCACTGAGTGTCTTTAAGTCAGAGATAGATAGGTTCTTGATTAATAAGGGATCAGGGATTATGGAGAGGAGGCAGGAGAATGTGGATGAGAAATATATCAGCCATGATTAAATGGTGGAGCAGACTCGATGGGCCAAATGGCCTAATTCTGCTCCTATGTCTTATGGTCTTATGATGAGTGATCACTATAATGCAATAATGGCCCCTGCAGAAAGCTGTGTGGGGAGAGAGGAGCGAGGCTGTATAATTGCGATGTGGTGCTGGAAAAAATTACAGAGAGGGGCCACAGTTTTTAGATTAAGATTTTGAGGGCAGCATGGTGGTGCAGTGGTTAGCACTGCTGCCTCACGGTGCCGAGGTCCCAGGTTCGATCCCGGCTCTGGGTCACTGTCCGTGGGGAGTTTGTACATTCTCCCCTTGTTTGCGTGTGTTTCGCCCCCACAACCCAAAGATGTGCAGGGTAGGTGGATTGGCCACGCTAAATTGCCCCTTAATAGGAAAAAATGAATTGGGTACTCTAAATTTATTTTTTTAAAAGTTTAAGATTTTGATAACTCACCCACTGATTGGAGCATGGGGAAGTCAACATTTCTTAGCAGGACCATGTTGCCATTGGTCAAGACTTTCCTGTACCATTTCCCTTCTCGTTATCGGTGACCTGATTAATGGCTGCTGCAAATCGTTAGGACAGCAGTTTAATAAAAACTGAAATAAATATAATACAAATTGACTCTTGAATGCAGTGAAAGAATGATGCAAAGGCCAATATTTAACAAATCAATAAATTAGCAATTTTTCTGAAGGAGAAGAACATTGTTGTGCCCTGAATTTCTATGTTGAATGTTCATTCACCAAACATTTTTCACCAGCTCGGACAATCCGTTCCAATGTTGCCATTGCCTGACTGAAGTCCAATTCTGGCCTCTTGCGCATTGCTGATTTTAATTGCTTCACTATTGGTGGCCGTGCCTTTAGCTGCCTAGGTCATAAGCTCTGGAATTCTCTTTCTAAAACCCTCCGCCTTACTCCTTTGAAGACACTCCTTAAAACCGTCCTCTTTGATCAAGCTTTAGTCACCCGTCCTAACATTTACTTATGTGACTCAGTGTCAAATGTAATTTGATAATTGAACCTGCGAGGTGCTTTGGGATGTTTTGCAATGTTAATGACGCTATCTAAATGCAGGGAAATGTTGAAGGTGTTGACTCTGTCTGAGATACTGTTCCATTGGTGACAACAATACTGATTCCTGTCAGTGATGTTGGCAATCTACTGACCTGACTGTCAGGGAGCATCACGCGTGCTGGTTTGTTCCTACCCAGGACATGGGCACACCTGTTACCACTCAGGAGAATGGCTGCTAATGTTGTTACATACCTTTGGGACATTGAGGACCTCCCACCCAGTCCCAACCCCAGATCCCGCTGTCATCTCAGGTTGACTCAGTTCTGACCAGGTTGTGACTGCTGTGTGTCACGTAATGGGTGTGATTTAACAAAAAAACAACTGAGTCCCGTTTAGGGCGGGTTTGGCAGGGTCATCCCTGGCGCTTACAGTGCCCGGAGCAACCCTACAGTGTGTTTTCGGCGCCCTTTCCCCTGCCAGACTGCATTTTGCATCATTTCCTACACTACAGGAAGAGATCGGGACGCCATTTGTAAATGGGACCCTGATCTCTCAACCCCCCCTCCCCGCCCCCGCCCCCAATGCAACTCTGGCCCCTCCCCAACTCATCTAGAAGGAGATCCCCTGCTCCCACCTCATACGGGCAGGGCACCCCTGGGCCCGAACTCCAGCACAGGCAAAACACCAGGCAAAATACCAGCTTGGCACCATGTCTCTGTCAGCCTGGCAGTGACACCTGGCAGTGACACCTGGACACCCTGGCAGTGCCAAAGTGCCCGGGTGGCATCAGCAGTGCCAGGGTGCCAACCTGTCTATATACCAACCTCAAAGGGGCCTCTGATCACCCCCAAAGTGCCGTTCCGCCTAGTCCTCATTTGTGGGGACCAGTGCTAAACAGCATCCAGCTGGGGTCTCCTTGACGAGGCTGGTAGATCCCGGGAGCCGGTTCGATCTGACGTCGGCAGAGTTTTTTAAATGTATATATATATTTTATATATATTTTTTTTTCCAAGGAAGGGGCAATTTAGCGTGGCTAATCCACCCACCCTGCACATCTTTGGGTTGTGGGAATAATAATAATAATCGCTTAATGTCACAAGTAGGTTTCAATGAAGTTACTGTGAAAAGCCCCTAGTCGCCACATTCCGGCGCCTGTTCGGGGAGGCTGGTACGGGAAGAGACCCACGCAGAGAGAATGTGCAAACTCCACACGGACAGTGGCCCGGAGCCGGGATCGAACCCAGGTCCTCAGTGCCGTGAGGCTAACCACTGCACCACCGTGCCACCCTGATGTCAGCAGAGTAAAGTGAGATTTAACTCTGCAAGTTTGGGTCCCGCCCATTGTGAGCGTGATCCAGATCGCGACGTTTCACAAGATCTCAGTAGATCGCACGAGGCATAACGACCATCGGGAATCCCGGAAGAGGATTCTCGTCCCGATTCCGGCACGACCTGTAAATCGTGCCCAACATGATATTATCGTCAATAATGCATTAGGACAGTGGATTTACCCTTGGGTGCATTCGGGGTCTCACATTCCAGGTAAAGTGAGGCTCATTGAGCGACAACCCCACTTCCACTCATTCGAGACAGACGTGTGGGCTACGTAAAATGTGTTGAAAAAGATTGCGTTTAAGTTTTCTATAAATAGGATAGAGGAATCTCCCTCCTAAATCACATTATGTTGCTGATTAGGTATCATCTCATCTTTGTGTATAAACAAGGTGCTGTGTCTTGCACGAGATGTTGCCGTTTAGATCCTACCCCTTGAATGCAAAGAAAATCTTTACTTATATAGTCAGAGAGAAATAGAAACAAATGAATTGTACATGGTGGCAATTAAAAAACGGACTTTACGCAGTCGAATGGGTGATTGATGTAGTGATCTGTACATCTGTAAATACATCTGCACATACACCAGGGACTGCAGACAGATGTAACAACCACAGCATCACTAGAGGGCATCAGAGACGGGTATAAAGGGTCCAGCCCAAGGTAGGATCCTCCTCTTTCAGAAGCACAGGGCTAGTGAGCAGCAGCACAGAGACAGCTCAGCATAGGCAGCTTACCTTAGCTTCACTGGTCATAGCTCTTGACTGTATTACATCTAGTTAAGCTCTGAAAACAGAACAAAACTACTGAATAAAGTATTTGTGTTAACTGGAAGTCTACAATCTTTATTCAGACTTGGAGAGTAAACATAATTGATTCGAAGACCGGCCTCTGGGTTTGGCAGCTGTCACTGTAACAAAATCTCAAGTTGGGTGGTGGAAAAGGAACAGTCTCTCGCAATCCATGTTTTTTTAATAATAACAGTAAAGGGTTTTGCGGATGTGCAAGTTATTTATCTTTCCTCGACTGTAAAACATTCAGTACCCCTTTATCGCCCCGCTCTGCCCCTCCCTCAGTTTATCTGCTGCTGAAACTCTTATTCATGTCTTTGCTACTTGAATATTTCAGTGCACTCCTGGCAGGCCTTATATGTTGCACCTTCAGTGATCTGAGGCTATCCAGTTGCCTGTGTCCTTGCTGATGGTCCCACTGGGCCGTTGCTGCTTTCTCTGCTTGCCTACGCTGGCTTGATTTTTAAAAACTCTTTGTTTTCGAATCCCTTCATGGCCTCGCCCCCTCCCTGCCTCTGTCGCCCTACCACCCTCCGATACACCCAGCCACCTCCAGTTCTGGCCGCCTGGTTTTAATCGCTCAGCCCTGCCTTCAGCTGCCTTGACCCTATGCTCCAGAAATCTCTCCTTGAAAATCTCCGCCTTCTCCGCTTCTCTATCCCACTTCCCGCCTTTAAGATTACCGCTAAAACCTCTGTCTTTGCCCTGTCACCTACCCCAATATCTCCTTCTGTGACTTAGTGGTTTATTTTGTTTGATGATGCTCCTGTGAAGCAGCTTGGCGTGAAGGGCCAGGTTGTTATTGGTACTGGTCCCAAACGTTAACTGGTGGGTTACATTTTAAAAATTTATTCATTCATGGGATGTGGGCATCGCTAGCGAGGCCAGCATTTATTGCCCATCCCTACTTGCCCTTGAGAAGGTGGTGGTAGGCTGTCTTCTTGAACCGCTGCAGTCCATTATTTACTCCATACATAATGGCCACACAAAGACGTGCATTTACATAGTGCCTTTCACAACTTCATGATGTCTCAGGAGCTTTCCAGGCAGTACATGAAGTGCAGCCACTGCTGTAATGTAGTAATCCAGATAATGTGAGTTCAAATCCCGCCAGGGCAGTTTGAGAATTTGAATTCTGATGAAAATTCTGATGACCATGACTATCAGATCATCCTTGAGGTTAGTATTGACCTGAACTGGATTTAAATACTGTGACTACAAGACCAAGACAGAGACTGAGAATTCTGAGGGAAGTAACTCAGCACCTGGTTCCCAAAAGCCTGTCCACCATCTACAAGGTGCAAGTCAGGGGTGAGCTGGAACATTCTCCCCTTGCCTGGATGAGTACACCTCCAGCAACACTCAACAAGCTCAACACTATCCAGGATAAAGTAGCCCACTTAATTGACACACCATCCACTGACTAAAGCATTCACTCCCTCCACCACTGATGCACAGTGGCAGCCGTGCGTACCATCGAAAAGATGCACTGCAGGAACTCACCAAGTCTCCTTCGGCAGCACCTTCCAAACCCACTACCATCTAGATGGACAAGAGCAGCAGATACCTGGGAACCCCACCACCTGGAGGTTCCCCACCAAGTCACCCTCCACCATGACTTGGAAATATATCGCCGTTCCTTCACTGTCACTGGGTCAAAATCCTGGAACCCCCTCCCTAACAGCACTATGGGTGTACCTACGCCTCAGGAACTGTAGACGTTTGAGAAGGCGGTTCACCACCACCTTCTCAAGGGCAACTAGGGATGGACAGTAATGATATCCTCAGTTGATTAATTTGATAGAGATGTTCAAAATCATGAGTGGTCTGGTCAGGATAGATGGGGAGAAACCACCCCCATTTGTGGAAGATCGAATGTGATTGATAAAAGAATCAAAGATGATGTGAGGATTTTGCAGAGCGAGTTGCTAAGGCCTGGAATGCGATGCCCGAGAGTGGAGCTCATGCAGATTTGATCATGGCTTTCAAAAGGGATTTTGATAATTGCTCCATTAGTGGGACGAGCTGACCTGTAGAGGGCTAGCATGGGCACGATGAGCTGAATGGCCTCCTTCCGTGCTGTCATTATTCTATAGCTCTGATATCAGGTTGACCGATAGATGCAGAGGACTGGGTACAATCAATCGGCCAGGTGGTCAGCAGACGCATTTGGGATCCTGTGTTTTACCGTGTTGCGCTCCCATCACTGAGCAACACTTCCACCTATTGTTCACGAATGCTTCAGCCCTTCAACATCAACATGAAGCAGCAGGGCAGGGCTGACAGACGATCTCAACTCCCTACCCTTTTCACTGCGTGCTAACAAACCAATCTGAGGGGAAGTGATTCGGGAGCTGGCTGTTGGGTCCCTGGGCAGGTAATGAAAGGCAGTCACTTGAACAGTCTGCCCATCCCCAGAATCAACCAGCACAATGGCCCTATTCACACAGAGTCATCATGTAGACACATTTGCTGTTGAGGTATCGAGCAGTTCTTTGTTGTTTTAATGATTAATTCTTTGAATTACACAATGCAGTTCCAGGGGGTTATTTAATCACCATTTAGTCAGCGGGATCAGCCAGTGAGTTGACAAATCCTGAATTCCAGTCGCTTAAAATGAGCTCTCCTTTCTCTCACACATTGTTAAACACACTATAGAAAACTAGTTGCTAAATTGTTTTGTTTGTGGCAGCCATTAATTATTGGGTATTGTGACTCAATGTGAGCACCGTTTGTCACTTGTTAGCAATTCTGAAAACACAGAGGCAATTGTTCAATTTCTTGCTACTTGTAAGTGGCCTGAAACCGGGTGCATTTTCCTCCCCGGTGACTAGCTTCAGTCACCCTGCAGCAGTCACCGTCTTTCTGTCATGTTAGGTTGAAAATGAATAAGAAAGAAGGTCAGATAAATCAGGTAAGCCGTCCCGTCATCAGCCCCTCAAAACGAGGATGATATCTGCCTGGCTCTGTGATTTGTGTGTCCTCAGGTGATCAATCCTGGAGCCAAAGGTCTTTGAGTAAAGAGGATAAAAGCCATGAACAGTTTTGGTCCCCTTACCAAAGGAAAGATATCCTGGCATTGGAGGTGCTCCAAAGAAGGTTCACTCGGTTGACCCTGGATACGGAGGTATTTTTTAATGAGGGGAGTAGGTTGTGTTGCCTTTTTTACTCGCTATAAATATGGCAGTCAATAAGGTTGCCCTTCTTTGTCTAGATATTGATATTATATTGCTTTCAGAGTCGCCAGGTATCAAATTATACCACCACAAGGTTCAACCGGATATCGATCAAAGACCCAACAACCAGTTAGTTAGTTCAAGTTCAATAATACTTTATTTACACACAAGATTACTTATACATGCAACATAAACACTACAAGTTAAACTACACCTAACAACTATGACAACCTGTACTTAACTTCAGACAACCGGTTTAGGTCAGAGGAACAGTGGCCTTTGTTCAAATCTGGATCCGCAGGGTCTGGAGAAGTAACTGCTGTTCAGCTGGGCTCATCCGCCTGGTAGCGGGCGTTGAACTTGGACTTGCTTCTGGTCGTGGTGCTGCAGTTGGAGATGGACGTTGCCGGAGCGCTAGGTCCAAAAGAGATCGAACACATGGCAGTATCTCTCTTTATCCTGGGGGGGTTTTGCACTCTTTTGGGCAGTCCTTAGGTTTGGACCCAATTAATGCGGCAGTTCTCGATCACTACCTTCGATCTGAGCCAAGAAAGGGGCGGGTGCCTTGATGGCTCGGCGTATCCTAAGCGGTCAATGACCTTGCTGTTTATGCTTCCTGAGTAAAGGGAGTGGTGCCAAAATGTCTGGACTTGTATTGGTTACCTGAGTATCAATCCTTTGTCTTACAGAGATGGGCCATTAAAATGCTAATCGGTTGGGGGTTTCGATGCTGTCTGGATTCTCTGCTCACGAATATACATGCAGGCTCTGTGCCTGCCTGAATCTTACATTGTCCATATTTCCCTTTAGGCTTTGCGAACGTCCATGTTTCTTGTTTCAGTGGCCACCCCAGATGGCTACAGTTGGGCCTGTACTCAATGAAGTTTAGAAGAATGAGAGGTGACCTTATTGAGATATATAGGATTCTCATTGGGTTTGACAGAGGAGATGCTGAGAGGATGTTTCTCCTTGTGGGAGAGTCTCCGGAAGCAGATTATTTGGCATGTCCAGGCCAGTGGAGCTGGTTTCACATAATCGTGGTGGCAATGCTGCCGGCATTGGCTTCAGTGAGGACTCTGCAGTTTGTTCATCCTCCCACTTGACTTTGAATCTCCTGCAGAGACACCTTCCCACTGGTGGAAATTCTCCAAATCAGGGAGTAGCGATTCAGTCACACCCAGCTTGGATTGTTAAAACCCATCAGCAGGGAAGGAGTTCCATACTTCAGAGATCCTGGGACAATTATTGAGAAAATAAAGTGCGTCGAGTGATGATCTAAATTCGACTTTCAACAGACTGAAAATTTGGCGGTTTGAATTAGAACAGAGGAAACTGTTTAAAATTGCAAGGCGTGGGCAGCTCGGTGGCACAGTGGGGTAGCACTGCTGCCTCACGGCGCCGAGGTCCCAGGTTTGATCCCGGCTCTGTCCGTCTGGAGTTTGGACATTTTCCCCGTGTTTGCGTGGGTTCCGCCCCCACAACCCAAAGATGAGTAGGGTAGGTGGATTGGCCACGTTAAATTGCCCCTTAATTGGTAAACAAAATGAATTGGGTACTCTAAATTTATAAAAGAAAAGTTAAAAAATTTGCAAGGCCATATTCCAAGGTGAAGGAGAGCTACCAACCCTTAAGGGAGTGTGAAGAGAGAGAGAATTCCTATAATCCATGTCCCATCGCATCTTGTAACTATCTACGAAAGAGACATTAAAAGTGCTGGATATTGAAACAATAGCTTCCACAGACAAACACACCTCTTGGAAATACACAATGGGTGAAATATTTCAAATGTGGGTGTTTGTGGGTGTTTTTTTAAAACAAATTTAGAGTACCCAATTATTTTTTTCCAATTAAGGGGCAATTTAGCGTGGCCAATCCACCTACCCTGCACATTTTTGGGTTGTGGGGGTGAAACCCACGCAGACACGGGGAGAATGCAAACTCCACACGGACAGTGACCCAGGGTTGGTATCGAAACCGGCTCCTCAGCGCCGTAGACAGTAGTGCTAACCACTGTGCCGCCTGTGGGTGTGGGTGGGTTTGTATGTGTGGGTGTAGTGTGTGGGTGTGTGAGGATACAGGTGTTTGTGTGTGGTTGTGTGTGTGGGAGTGTGTGTGGGTGTGCGTGTGGGTGAGCCTTAATGCCTGCATGAGGGCCAAATTAATGATGCTGTGCTTATATTATTTTTCTCAGGTTTAGTGGTTAATAAACAAATTCTCTCTTTGACTCGAGTAAACCCCGTTTGATTGGATCCTTACTGCTCACAGCTGAAATAGTTAAATGCATCCTGATTTGGAAGAGGCAGATCTCAAAGAAAAGGAACTTAAACCTTTGTTGTGATCAACTGAGCAGGTTGAACAGAGAGGAGGCAGTTCAACTCCTCTCACCTGCTCAGAACAATATGTTATTGTACTCACTGTCTGTCTTCCTCAGCTTCCGTCTGCATTCTAAATAAAGCTTGCATTTCTATTGCACCTGTTAAAATATCAGGGCATCTCAAATCATTTCACAACCTACTCCACTGCTTCTTGAAGTGTACTCACTGTTGTTTTGTTTTTTCTTTTTCAGTCAAAAGGGGGTGAACATCGGTGGCAATGGCAGCATCTATTGTCCACATCACTAACTGTTCTGGTGGCCAACTGCCTTCTTCAACTACTGCATTAAGTGTGGTTAGGGTGGGAATTCCAGGACATTGGTCAGTGAAAATGTCAGGATGGTTTGTGACTTGGAGGGGGACTTCCAGGCGATGGTGTTCTCATGCTCCTCCTACCCTTGTTCTTCGAGGTGACAGATGTTACCAGTTTGGAAGATGACGTTGAAGATGCCTTGGTGAGTTGCTGCATTGCATTTTGCAAAAGGTGCACATTGCTGCTCGTGGTGGAGGGACGGAATGTTTATTTTGGATGGGGTGCCAATCAAACGGGCTGCTTTGTCCTGGATGGTGTCGAGCTTCTTGAGTGTTGTTGGAGCTGCATTCATCCAGGCAAGTGGTGAGTATTCCATCACACTCCTAACCTGTGCCTCGCAGATGGTGGAAAGGCAAATACATCAGCATTGTTTCAGTGTTGGTGCTTTTACCTCCGTGTTTAGACAGTCATGGGTTGAAGCCCGACTGCACTGAGTTCATAGAACATAGAACATAGAACATTACAGCACAGTACAGGCCCTTCGGCCCTCGATGTGGCGCCGACCACTGTGAAACCACTCTAAAGCCTATCTACATTATTCCCTCATCATCCATATGTCTATCCAATGACCATTTGAATGCCCTTAGTGTTGGCGAGTCCACTACTGTTGCAGGCAGGGCATTCCACGCCCTTACTACTCTCTGAGTAAAGAACCTACCTCTGACATCTGTCCTATATCTATCTCCCCTCAATTTAAAGCTATGTCCCCTCGTGCTAGACATTACCATCCGAGGAACAAGGCTCTCACTGTCCACCCTATCCAATCCTCTCATCATATTGTATGCGTCAATTAAGTCACCTCTTAACCTTCTTCTCTCTAACGAAAACAGCCTCAAGTCTCTCAGCCTTTCCTCATAAGATCTTCCCTCCATACCAGGCAACATTCTGGTAATTCTCCTCTGCACCCTTTCCAATGCTTCCACATCCTTCCTATAATGCGGCGACCAGAATTGCACGCAATACTCCAAATGCGGCCGCACCAGAGTTTTGTACAGCTGCAACATGACCTCATGGCTCCGAAACTCAATCCCTCTACCAATAAAAGCTAACACACCATACGCCTTCTTAACAACCCTCTCAACCTGGGTGGCAACTTTCAGGGATCTATGTACATGGACACCGAGATTTCTCTGCTCATCCACACTGCCAAGAACCTTACCATTAGCCCAGTACTCTGTCTTCCTGTTATTCCTTCCAAAATGAATCACCTCACACTTTTCTGCATTAAACTCCATTTGCCACCTCTCAGCCCAGCGCTGCAGCTTATCTATGTCCCTCTGTAACTTATAACATCCTTCCGCACTGTCCACAACTCCACCGATTTTAATGTCATCTGCAAATTTACTCACCCATCCTTCTGCGCCCTCCTCCAGGTCATTTATAAAAATGACAAACAGCAGTGGCCCCAAAACAGATCCTTGTGGTACACCACTAGTAACTGGACTCCAGTCTGACCATTTCCCATCAACCACCACCCTTTGTCTTCTTCCAACTAGCCAATTTCTGATCCAAACTGCTAAATCACCCTGAATCCCATGCCTCCGTATTTTCTGCAGTAGCATACTGTGGGGAACCTTATCAAACGCTTTACTGAAATCCATACACACCACATCAACTGCTTTACCCTCATCCACCTGTTTGGTCACCTTCTCAAAGAACTCAATAAGGTTTGTGAGGCACGACCTACCCTTCACAAAACCGTGTTGACTATCTCTAATCAAATTATTCCTTTCCAGGTGATTATACATCCTATCTCTTATAAACCTTTCCAAGATTTTGCCCACAACAGAAGTAAGGCTCACTGGTCTATAGTTACTGGGGTTGTCTCTACTTCCCTTCTTAAACAAGGGGACAACATTTGCTATCCTCCAGTCTTCTGGCACTATTCCTGTCGACAAAGATGACTTAAAGATCAAAGCCAAAGGCTCAGCAATCTCCTCCCTAGCTTCCCAGAGAATCGTGGGATAAATCCCATCTGGCCCAGGGGACTTATCTATTTTCACACTTTCCAGAATTGCTAACACCTCCTCCTTGTGAACCTCAAGCCCTTTTAGTCTAGTAGCCTGAATCTCAGTATTCTCTTTGACAACATTATCTTTTTCCTGTGTGAATACTGACGAAAAATATTCATTTAGCACCTCTCCTATCTCCTCGGACTCCACGCACAACTTCCCGCTACTATCCTTGACTGGCCCTACTCTTACCCTGCTCATTCTTTTATTCCTGACATATCTATAGAAAGCTTTAGGGTTATCCTTGATCCTACCTGCCAAAGACTTCTCATGTCCCCTCCTGGCTCTTCTTAGCTCTCTCTTTAGGTCCTTCCTAGCTAACTTGTAACTCTTGAGCGCCCTAACTGAACCTCCATGTCTCATCTTTACATAAGCCTCCTTCTTCCTCTTGACAAGTGTTTCGACTGCTTTAGTAAACCACGGTTCCCTTGCTCGACCACTTCCTCCCTGCCTGACAGGTACATACTTATCAAGGACATGCAGTAGCTGTTCCTTGAACAAGCTCCACAATTCCATTGTGCCCATCCCCTACAGTTTTCCTCTCCATCCGATGCATCCTAAGTCTTGCCTGATCGCATCATAATTGCCTTTCCCCCAGAGAAAGCTCTTGCCCTGCTGTATATACCTATTCCTTTCCATCACTAAAGTAAACGTAATCAAATTGTGGTCCTATCACCAAAGTGCTCACCTACCTCCAATTCTAACACCTGTCCTGGTTCATTACCCAGTACCAAATCCAAAATGGCCTCGCCTCTCGTTGGGCTATCTACATACTGTGTCAGGAAATCCTTCTGCACACATTGGACAAAAACGGACCCATCTAAAGTACTCGAACTATAGAGTTTCCAGTCAATATTCGGAAAGTTAAAGTCCCCCATAACAACTACCCTGTTGCTTTCGCTCCTATCCAGAATCATCTTTGCAATCTTTTCCTCCACATCTCTGGAACTTTTCAGAGGCCTATAGAAAACCACTAACAGGGTGACCTCTCCTTTCCTGTTTCTAACCTCAGCCCATACTACCTCAGTAGACGAGTCCTCATCAAACGTCCTTTCTGCCTCCGTAATACTGTCCTTGCCACCCCTCCCCCTCTTTTACCACCTTCCCTGAGCTTACTGATATATTTAAACCCCGGCACCTGCAACAACCATTCCTGTCCCTGCTCTATCCATGTCTCCGAAATGGCCACACCATCGAAGTCCCAGGTACGAACCCATGCCGCAAGTTCACCCACCTTATTCCGGATGCTCGTGGCATTGAAGAAGACACACTTTAATCCACCTACCTGCCTGCCGGTACACTCCAGCAACTTTGAAACCTTACTCATGACCTCACTACTCTCAACCTCCTGTATACTGGAGCTACAATTCAGGTTCCCAAGCCCCTGCTGAACTAGTTTAAACCCTCCCGAAGAGCATGAGCAAATTTCCTCCACAGGATATTGGTACCACTCCGGTCCAGGTGTAGACCATCCCGTTTGTCGAGGTCCCACCGACCCCAGAATGAGCCCCAATTATCCTGAAATCTGAAACCCTCCCTCCTGGACCATCCCTGTAGCCACGTGTTCAACTCCTCTCTCTCCCTATTCCTCGTCTCGCTGTCACGTGGCACGGGTAACAACCCAGAGATAATAACTCTGTTTGTCCTAGATCTAAGTTTCCATCCTAGCTCCCTGAATTCCTGCCTTACATCCCTATCTCTTTTCCTACCTATGTCATTGGTACCTATGTGGACCACGACTTGGGGCTGCTCCCCCCCCCATAAGGATCCCGAAAACACGATCCGAGACATCACGCACCCTGGCACCTGGGAGGCAACACACCAACCGCGGGTCTCTCTCGTTCCCACAGAATCTCCTATCTATTCCCCTAACTATGGAGTCCCCAATGACTAATGCTCTTCTCCTCTCCCCCCTGCCGTTCTGAGCAACTGGGGCAGACTCTGTGCCAGAGACCTGTACCCCATGGCTTACCTCTGGTAAGTCCCCCCCCCCAAACAGTATCCAAAGCGGTGTACTTGTTACTAAGGGGAACGACCACAGGGGATCCCTGTACTGACTGCTTCCTCCCAGCCCCTCTCACCATCACCCATCTATCTTTATTCTTCGGAGTAACTACATCCCTGAAGCTTCTATCTATGACCACCTCTGCCTCCCGAATGATCCGAAGTTCATCCAGCTCCAGCTCCCTAATGCGGTTTCTGAGGAGCTGGAGATGGGTGCACTTCCCACAGATGAAATCAGCAGGGACACTGACGGCATCCCTCACCTCAAACATTCTGCAGGAGAAACATTGCACTACCTTCCCTGCCATCCCCTCTAGATAAAAAAAGAAAGAAGAAACTTACCTGTTATTCACTCCCCTTCTCAGCAAGCACTCACTCAGCAACCTCTGTGCCCCGCACGATAACACCTGAGTCACCAGCCAATCCCTTACCTACAAGCTGTGACATCACGGTTCAACTTATTTCTACTTCCACCTGCCCTCGAGCCTTCGTCTTGATCTTTACAGTGGTTGTTTTTTTTTGGTTAGAGGACGGGGTAGGGAGGGAAACACTGAAGGAAGAAGTGTTTCGGGTTTAAGTGTCACTTGACAACAGCTCCTCCACAAACCACCTTCAAGTTAGAGTGACCGCACCGGACGTATGGAAATGTTCCCCGCAACAGCCAATCATCAGCTCCGCTCTACTGCCCTCTGCTGGATGCTTGGCTTCACTTGAACAGCTAGGGTCTCTTGCACAGGTACACCTTCAAGTTAGAGAGACCGCACCGGACGTATGCAAATTTTCCCCGCAACAGCCAATCACTGCATTATAATAATAATCTTTATTGTCACAAGTAGGCTTACATTAACAGTGCAATGAAGTGACTGTGAAAAGCTTATCCAGGCTGACTCTCAGTGCAGTACTAAGGGAAAACTGCACTGTTGGATGTCCCGTTTTTTTCTGTTCTAACTGTTTTGATATTTAGTTGATAACATTTGCCTCGGGAGATTTCAAGTTCAAGCCCCAGTCTAGAATTTGAGGACATGGTTAAGGCTGACAATTCAGTTCTGCGTTAAGTGAAGGTTGCACTGTTGGAAATGGCGCCCTACTAATGCAATCTTAAATTAGATTCCATCGGGAATTAGGCCAGACTTGAAGACCTCATGATACTCCTCGAAGATTTCTCCTGGCTCATTGGTCAAGTCATTCTTTCATTTCTTGGTACATGGTGCGCCCCCGCCACAGGTTTCACGGCGGTGTGGGATTTAGTGGGACATCCCATTGACAACGGCAGGACCAGAAGATCCCGGCACCGGCCAACGGCTTGGCGCCTCCCACAGCCGGCAAACATGCTGCAGGGAGGCCAAAGCATCTTGCCCTCTGATCTAACTCTCTCTGGGTAAACTTCAAACCAAAGAGTCTTCCGCTTGCTGCAATCTTTCTGTTAAAGTGACCCATTTACAAATCTCTACCCCGGACAGTTTACCCACTTACTGGGGAACTCAATCAAAATGGGTGCAAGTGAAACCAAACATAGAACCATAAAAAGTACACTATCATACATTCTCTACATTACAACAGTGACAAAAGTACTTAATTGGTTGTAAAGACAATTTCCGACACCCTGAGATGTGGAAGGTGCTATGTAAATGGATGTTTCACTTTGTTACATCTGAATATTGAATGATTTTCCTGTAACCTGGACATATTGAGTCACCTTTGCCCAGCACACAGTCACTCAATGCTGCCCACGACCGTTGCCCAGCACACAGTCACTCAATGTTGTCCACGATTCTGATCTATAAACTCTCGACAATAGATGTGATCAATTCTGCCATTTCTTTCATGAGATAGCTGCCCAACTCCATACTTCACTAATTGTTAACCACAGACAGATCCCACAGCAGCTATGGGACTCAAAACAAACTAACTGAGTTAAGAAGTAAAACTACAAAACTTAAGAATAGTCCATACGAAGGAGATTGTCATCGACTTCAGGAAGCGTAGTGGAGAACATGCCCCTGTCTACATCAATGGAAATGAAGTAGAAAGGGTCGAGAGCTTCAAGTTTTTAGGTGTCCAGATCACCAACACACTGTCCTGGTCCCCCCATGCCGACACTATGGTTAAGAAAGCCCACCAATGACTACGTTCTCAGAAGACTAAGGAAATTTGGCACGTCAGCTACGACACTCACCAACTTTTACAGAAAGCATTCTTTCTGATTGTATCACAGCTTGGTATGGATCCTGCTCTGCCCCAAGACCGCAGGAAACTGCAAAAGGTCATGAATGTAGCCCAATCCATCACGCAAACCAGCCTCCCATCCATTGACTGTCTACAATTCCCGCTGCCTCAGAAAGGCAGCCAGCCAAATTAAGGACTCCACCCACCCCGGACATACTCTCTTCCACCTTCTTCCGTCAGGAAAAAGATACCAAAGTTTGACGTCACGTACCAACCGACTCAAGAACAGCTTCCTCCCTGCTGCCATCAGACTTTTGAATGGACCTACCTCGTATTAAGTTGATGTTTCTCTACACCCTAGTTATGACTGGAACATTACATTCTGCAGTCTCTCCTTCCTTCCCTACGTACAGTATGCGTTGTCTGCATAGCATGCAAGAAACAATACTTTTCACTGTATACTAATACATGTGACAATAAAAAATCACATCAAATCAAATCGATGCCACATATCTCATTGCAAAATGAACAATGTTGCTTAAACTTTGAACCCTGATAATATAAAGACCCAAATCTGATGATCGGTACATTACTCTGTTTTTTCTTTTTTCTTTTTTTTTGTATTTTTATAGAACCGCAGAAAGGTTCGGGTGCTGAAAGAGGCCATTCAGCCCACTGTTTCTGTGCTGGCCGAAAAAGAGAAAAGAGAAACTAGCCATCCCACATTTCAGCACCTAGTCCTCAACCTTGCAGTTGCAGCACTTCTGATGCAGATCCAAGTGCCTTTTAAATAAGTTGAGCTTTTCAGCCTCAGTCATCAATTTGGGCAGTGAATTCCAGATATCATGGAATTAACAGCGTAGGAAGAGGCCATTCGGCCCATCGAGTCTGCCCCGGCCCTTGGAAAGAGCACCCCACTTAAGCCCACGCATCCACCCTACCCCGTAACCCCACCTAACCTTTTGAACACTAAGGGGAATTTATCATGGCCAATCCACCGAACACGCACATCTTTGCATTGTTTTAAAAAAAATCTATAGTACCCAATTCAGTTTTTCCAATTAAGGGTCAATTTAATGTGGCCAATCTACCTACCCTGCACATCTTTGGGTTGTGGGGGCGAAACCCACGCAAACACGGAGAGAATGTGCAAACTCCACACGGACAGTGACCCAGAGCCGGGATCGAACCTGGGACCTCGGCGCCGCGAGGCAGCAGGGCTAACCCACTGCGCCACCGTGCTGCCACACGTCTTGGGACTGTGGGAGGAAACCCACGCAGACACAGGGAGAAAGTACAAGCTTCACACAGACAGTCACCTGAGGCCAGAATTGAACCCGGGACCCTGGAACTGTGAAGTGGCGGTGCTAACCACTGTGCCATCGTGCTAACCACCCTCTGGTTGAAAATGTTTTTCCTCATGTCCTCAATCACCTTAAGTTTATGCTCCCTGGTAAGTGACCCCACAGCTAGGGGAACCAGGGGCAGGATTCTCCGATTCCCGATGCCGGAATCATGCTCACACATTTCCAGATGGAATTCCTTTTGCCACTTTTCCGTCTGCTCAACCGAAGCACCGACATTATCCCAGAGACTAACTGCTTTCCTCCTTACTATCAAATACATGGGCAATTGTTGTGTCGTCTGCAAATTTCCCGATCATGCAGTTTTTTGGGGATTTTTAAAAGGCATTTTGCTCATACTTTTCTTACACTGTTTTCTATTTTAATTGCGATGATTGATTGTACATTTTCCCATAATTCGTCCCTTGGTTGTGAAGGAAATTGATTTAAAAAAATAAACAAACCCTTGATGAATGGAGCAAAGTTAGACAGGGTTTCTTGGTGGCTTTCGGCCCTCTCTGCTGTGGGTTTCGCTCAATCTACCAATGATCACAGCGGTTCAGAGAGGGAAATCTGCCTCATTAAATATTCCTCTGAAATTCATGCCTCTGCTCCTATCGTGAAGCCATTCGTTTATTTTATTTAAAAAGGTTTACTGACAGGGCGGCACGGTGGTGCAGTGGTTAGCACTGTTGCCTCACGCTGATGAGGACCCGGGTTCGATCCGTGTGGAGTTTGCACATTCTCCCCGTGTCTGCGTGGGTCTTGTCGTGTTAGGTACACTGGTATCACACTGGCTGCAACTGGATGCAGTATAGATCAAAAAGATACTCCAGACCTTGAAGTTAGTTCAATCAGGTTTACTGAACTAATAGCACAGTTAGCACAGTTCTCTGTGAGTTCGACTCTCTGCTAACTTAAGTGTGGTTACTCTGTCTGACTGAACCAGACTAACTCTTAGCCACGTGGTGGAGGTGTGGGATTGTAACAACACCCTTGACTGACTCTCTAGATGTTCATCAGTGGAAAGAGGCGGAGTGTGAGTGCCTTGTGTCTTTTATAGTCAGATCCCACCCCTGAGTGTCCTGCCTGCTCATTGGTCATGTCCTGTTCTCTGTGTCCATTAGCTACTTGTCTGTATATCATTATGTGTGTGTCTGCATATCATGACAGGTCTCACCCCCACAACCCAAAGATGTGCAAGGTAGGCGGATTGGCCACGCTAAATTGCGCCTTAATTGGATTTTTAAAAATTGGATACTCTAAATTTATTTTAAAAAAGGTTTACTGCCCCCGAGAAAGAAAGGTCAAAGGATAAATGCATGAGGTGCCCGTACATTAATATCTCACAGTGGACGTTTAGAAAGAGGCCGGTGTTCGCTCCTTGCTGGAACCGCCTTCTCTTTTGTGCTTTCGTCATTCAACCTGCGGCGCAGTGGGCATATCCCTGCCCTAATGCAGAAGCTCCACGTTCGAGTCTCACCCTAGGATGTGATGGCCAAGGGAGGTCCGTACATAATGCACCCAGATAGATTGAGGATCAATATGCAAATCCTTCCAACACATGGTGGTGGCAAGAGCAGGAGGGATTCCTTGTCCTCCATGCGACGGAAAGGAAAATTGGAGCCGTTGCCACAGCTCTAGACTGTAGCATGCATATGTAAAATAGTACATGTTGCCACAGCAACCTGGAGTTCCCTGAGTGAACTGTAATATATTAGAACAGTGGTTGTGCTTGAAAAGTAATTCATTGACCTGTGACGTATTTTGGAATGTCCTTAGGATGTGAACGCAATTTTGTTCCTGTTTTTGTTTCTAACTGGGATATTTTATTTGGGTTGGAGTTATGTAATTGTTTGACTGGGATCAGAATTTGTGCCCCACAAACAGCAGTGAGATAAATGACCAGAAAATCTGTTCCTGGTGGTGTGGGTTGAGGGACAAACATTAGCCAGGCCACCAGGGAGACCTCCCCTGTTCTTCTTAGAAATAGAGCCATGCGATCTTCTATGTTCACCTGGAAGGGCAGGCTTGGTTTAACATTTCAACCACAAAAACCAGGCTATCAGTAAATATGAATGCCATGCCATGGCTAATATGCTCGGAGTTCAGTGGTGACTGATGTGCACAGTGTAATGATGATCCGTTTTAATCTGATCCCTAAAACCTTTGAAACACATTCTGTGTAGACTACACTGAAGGGACACTGTCTCTTTTAATATAACAAGGTAACTAGTGGCGGAGGTTATCAGAGATGACAGTGTTGATAAATCCAAATGTCTCCAGCCTCCCGTTAAGTAACGAGGAGAGAGAAGATCGAGAAATCTCCACAGCATGTTTCGTGCAGATCCTCCCTTATCATTGCCATCTTATCTCCTTCGAGAAGCTTCTGTATAGATGGCAATTAACTGGATTCAATTGACTCATCTTGTTCAGTGATAAAAAATAATTGCATGAGAATTAAAGATGAGTTTTGTTTTTGTTTAACTTCTCCAGGAAGGGAGCTGCATACAGATTGGTGAGCTCCGTTGCGCGTCGCGATAAGCTCTGGGAGCTGAGGGGAAAGATGAAGGCTTTCTCCGTCTCACCGAGGGTAGGGAAAAAGGGGAGAGAAATTAGAAACGATCCTTCAGCTCCTCGGAGCTGGGATCAAGTCCAAATCCAGACAGGATGATGTTCAAAAAGTTTTTTGCTTCAAGGGCCTGGCGAGGGAAAGGAAAGCAACGGTTTAGAACAGCGTATTTTAACACTCAAAACCTGACTTCACATCCAACCCATACCGTGGGAGATGGAGCTCTTTCATCTAAGTGCCTCTCTCTCTCTCTCTCTCTCTCTGGTACAGAGAATCTCCATTCCAGGCCCTGGGGATATTTATAAGCTGCAAAAATGCCTTCGAATTTGACATGAACGGTTCAGGCAATGGAAAATATATTCTGCTGCATGCCTAATTATTTTAGATTAACATTGGGTTTCTGTTGAAAGTAATTTTATGGCAGATTAGGATTTTACATAAATATTGTGTCAGGATAACTCATCTGAAATTAATCTTTTATCTCCACGCTAATGAAACAAAAAGCATATTAGTACCTTGAACAAATCATGCTGTATTTAATAAGTTTTTAATGTCAGCTCAATATGCCATGGTTTAGTGTAGTTCTATTTATTCTGTCACTCAATATCCTACCTGGTGAGCTATGCTTATTGAGCACAGACTTTTCCTACAACTATATTCCCTCCAAACTGACCTGAAATCCCTAAAGTGCTTTATCAAAACAATTATGTCCATACATTTGGGGAAGCTGAGCAAGAGGCATATTTCACTGTCAGTATTCTGTGTAATTAGCAAGAATATATTCTACCCTCCCTCCTTCTCCCCTCCCCACAACAGTCCATACAAAATATACGGCTCAAAACTCTAACCTGTGAGGACTTGTGTAAAAAACATTCAGGGTTGGGAAAAGGTCATTCAACGAATTGAAACTCATCGCAATTGTTGGCTCTCCCAAATTTCTAATTGTGTTTTCAGCAATCACAGTGTTCTGTGCCTCCACTACCATTGTTAGGAACACTGGGTGGGATTTTGCGCCCTCAACCTCTGAGCCAGAATTTTACATTGCCTGACTTGGGAGCACGTAAAATCACGCCCGAAGACTTCAGTCGCGTATCCTGATGACATCGCGTCCTTGCACGATATTTCAATCGGTGGGCGCACACGTGAATTGGAAGTGCGCCTGCACAGTCAAAAAACAATTTAAATGAATTAAACAACTGACATTTTATGTTGCCCATCTGCCTTTACGGTTGGTGGGCAGGCCAGTTGGCAAGGAGGACGTACGTTTAAGCTGCAACTTCGATCCAGGGTGGGATGACACATTCAGGGCTCAGATAATATGAACAAATGTGTCGGGGGACTAAGGTTTCTGTTTGAATGTGCGGCTCGATACACGTGGCATAGCTTTTGTGCTGATATTTCTTTTTTACAAGTCCTTAGCTCCCTAAGACAGCTCAGTAGCAGCTGTCCCCTTGAGAGGGAACACTGGAAACGTCAGCCCACACCCTCCTTTTTCTCTGCGGCTGTCCTCTTCCCACCTTCCTTGGCAGTGCTCAGCATTTCATAGAGCGCCTTTCGTGTTGGATAGCCATTAATTAGCCAGCCAGAGTAATATTGTGTTAACAATGCAATCTCGGTCTAGGGGCGGAGGGGGGACGGATTTCAAATCCGATCGCACCTGCGCCGACTTTGTGCACACCCCAAGGTTTAGGCCCTGTATTGGCCTTCCAAAGGCTCCTGTTCTCTTATGATTCTCATAATGCATGAGGTGTAGACAGAGCTCATAACACATTTCACATCTCAGAGAAGACAGCACAAGAGAAGCTGGGATCTTGTAATATACACTTGTCCTAGAAAATGGCTGTTATGCAATTTGATTACTTTTGTTGATATCTCAGTCATTACTCTGTTCTGCAACAATCACCGTTGGATACATCATGCTATCAAAACTAAATCCTGAACTCAATGGGAGTCCCATTTTGGACTTACACCACTCATAATAAACACTGTGATTTAGAGGCAGTATCTAATCAAGGCTAATTGTAAAGATTCACTTGTGCAGTCTTTGACATTATCTGAACTCCTTGATTAATTTAATTCACTCACAGGTATCTATTACGCTGTATGCAAGCTGTTTGAACTGCTTGATTGGATTACAGTCCATTGCTTGCTCTTGAGCATCAGTTATTCGATCCAGAAACCAGTGAAGGGCTTTGTGCTCTGTGCACATTTTATCCAGTCATTTAATAGCTAAGCACCTGCCCCGTGTGCTTTTTATACAGACCTTGTTCAAGCATAGTTCAAAGTTAGAGGGTGGGTATCAGAGTTGATAGGAATCTATACTCAGTACCTGGTGCCTAGCTAAGCACAGCAAGGTTGAATGTCTGCTAAGAGGACGGTTCAAACTCTCAAACCTATCGGATACACAGCAAGCTATGTGACTATTGTGTGATTGGCGAGACCAGGGCACATCGTTACTTCAATTCAGATTGCCTTCCATCCCGCCTTGCAAAATGAGTGTGGCGCTGATCCCTGTGCCATCAGCAAACCAAGAGGAAATCCTGTGATCTGTCCTAATGGGTATACGCTCATATTGCAATGGGCATTAAATCCTGTTCCCCCCATCATCCATGCATCCGTTGACCCACAATGACTGCTGTTCCAGCAACACCTCAAATTTTGAGCTTTTACCCTTATCCAAATTCTTGTCCAAATTACTCCAGGGCCTGGCTACCCCCTAACTCTAACCTTCTCCAATCCCACAACCCTCTGAACACTCTTGTGTTCCTCCAAGTCTGACCTCCTGTGCATTTTCCCCTGTCCACCATTGGTGGCTGTGTCTTGTTATGGGCCAGGGTTTATAAAGCACCAAAGTATATTATGACCCGACCTACAGCTGTTGAATGAATTTGGCTAGGATGAGCACAAGAGCTTGCCTTTCCGGTGTTATTTAACAGAGTTCTTAGGCGCTTTTAATCAAAAAGCAAGCTTTATTCTAAGAATTTAGTTAACATTGTATAAACACACACAGTAAGAATTTTTATCAAATACAACCATAAAGACCCCACACAGCTACAATAATCTATGTATAACGTTTAATGAATTCCCCCTTAACTGTTCCAATTCAATAACAAAATCCAAGTAAAACCAGAAACCCCTTTTCAAAGGTGTGGCCCAGCACACGGCACTCTTACTGGTAGAAGACTCTTCCAACTCCTTCCATCGGGCAGGAGATACAGAAGTCTGAGAACACGCACGAACAGACTCAAAAACAGCTTCTTCCCCACTGTCACCAGACTCCTAAATGACCCTCTTATGGACTGAATTCATTAACACTACACCCTGTATGCTTCATCCGATGCCAGTGCTTATGTAGTTACATTGTATATGTTGTGTTGCCCTATTATGTATTTTCTTTTATTCCCTTTTCTTCTCATGTACTTAATGATCTGTTGAGCTGCTCGCAGAAAAATACTTTTCACTGTACCTCGGTACACGTGACAATAAACAAATCCAATCCAATCCAATCCAATCTTGTTCCCCTTTCCAAACAGCGGGTTTGAATTCCTTCCAGAAAGCAATTATCTCTTTTTTAAGTTCTCATGTAGTCTGAAAACAGCTTTTAAAATGAAGATAGAGAAACACGTCTTTCAACCTGTGCAGTTCAAAACCTGTCCAAACTAAAAGCGAAAGTAAAACTCAGAGCCACAGCCCAGCTCCATCCACACAATGACATCACTGAAGCCATGTGATAAGACAAAAACATTTCTTAAAGGGACACTCCCAAGACAGTCTTCAGCTGCCCAAAGTCAGGAATTGCCCCCCTGAACCTCTCCCGCTTTTGCTCCCACTCCCCTCCTCCTTTAAGTTGGTTCCATTTCTTCAACCACCCGTCCTAATAGTTTCTGATAAGTTGACGAATGTTGTCTGCTCATGCCCCTATGGCTCACCTTGGAGCTTTTGAACCATGTTAAAGGGACTATAGAAATGTCGGGTGATATTGCAACAGAGCACAACAGTGCCCAGCTCTCTCCTCACAGCCTGAGATCTGACGCCCAGGTATATCCACAGAGGGACACAGGACCAAAGGAACTTTGCGGAAATTCAGACTCAAGATCCTGTTGACTCGGAGGCTGGCTGAATCAGCTCACTGACCTTACAATGGTTGAGTGGGGTAGGGGTTGAGGGATTGGGGAGGGGGTGGGGAGGGTGGGGTGGGGAGAGAACGAGTGCCCGATAGCTACTTCCCAAAGAAAACTGAACACCTGAACAACTAGAACTTGCCCACACCGCTAGCTTGAAGTGTCAGCCTCTTTTCAATCTGCTGCTTGCTGGAAGCTAGCATTATAATCCTGGACACTGCAGATCTGCCTCAGCAATGATACTATGAGGATGTCTTTTGCTATGATTAAGCACAATGGGGTGTCAGAATGAGCACTTGGTTTGGAACTGATCTTTCAACTATTGGCAGCTCTCTGAATCTGAGTGTAAGATTCCGATCCTTGGGGATATAATTATGGAAGAATGCAGCCTCAGGCTAAACACAATTTGGATTAACCTTTTCAAACTTGAAGTTGCTAATTTAAGGAATTGGCACACATAAATCCATTCTTCATATCTCGTTCCGTCTTCCACCCCCTCACCATGCCCCATGTTACACAGATGCACTCGAATTCATTTATTCACTCTTCTCCTATAGATTATATTGAAGATAACGCTGACACAAACCCTGGGCAGGCTGTATTACATACAGCTTGCATTTCTCTATCAGCATGAAATCGGAAGAGGGGCTGGTTGAGATCCTTGCAATTCCTGAGCGTAACGTCAGCATAACCATCATCTGGGGGCTTTTCACCACTGACATTGGGGCAGAGTATGAAATTTGTCTCCCCACACCCTCCAACAGCTTCTTGCAATCTCTCGGTTCACTTGAAGCTGGTTAAACTGCAATGAGATTCTACTGGCTCTGTGATCACCGAATAAACCGAATTAAATCACATCATCCAGACGGCTCTGTATTTTAGGGACCTGGGTCGTGTCCCTTCCCCTTGCTTTCTTTTCATATTGAAAGCAAACTCAACTCTGCATGTTTATCTGTCTGAGAGTGTCAGAATGACCCTGACCACTCTCCTCTGAATCCGCTCCAACACACAATGATGTCTTGGCTGTACGGTGCACAATATGGTGAAAACATGTTTGTTGGCTACTTCACTTTAAAAGCAAAGCCCCTTTAAGATGCATTCTGATGTAGTTGCATTTGGAAGTCCAAATGAAGTGACACAGTGTGTTACTGGTATTCAATCTATAGGATCCCTACAGTGCAGGAGGAGGCCATTTGGCCCATCGAGTCTACTAGGCTCTCTCCTCAACCCTATCCCGTAACCCTGCACATTGATCATGGTCAAGCCACCTAACTTGCACATCCTTGGAATGTGGGAGGAAACTGGAGCACACGGAGGATACGGATATCTCTGCAGATATGAGAGAGCATGCAAACTCCACACAGTCACCCAAGGGCGGAATTAAACCCGGGTCCCTGGCGCTATGAGGCAGCAATGCTAACCAGTGTGCCACCATGACGCCCCCAACATTCTCACACAGCATCATGAGCCCCGCCTCCAAGACCTCAATCTTGGCTTCAATGTGAGGGAACACGGCAAGGGAGGGGGCGCCGGATATTTCAGAGTCGGGGGGGACAAGGGAGTCACTTGACTCGGGCGAAGTTCAGTGTCCTTCTTTCAACAAAATCTCTCCCACTCTCAGTGCAAAGCTCCAAGAATTCCCTGAGGAAGCAGATGTCATAGAATCATAGAATGGGTGCAGCACAGGAGCAGTCCTTCACGTTCCATTCTACTACTCTTTCCCTATAATGCCCGACAGGAACAAATTTCTTCTCCTTTGATCATTATCCTATATGTCATTTTCAAACCTAGGGATGCGATCCTTGGGTGGGTTGCGGGCTGGTGTCAGGAAGGGTTTGCGGGGTCTGGGTCGCGGCGTTCCCAATCGTGGGGGCCAAGAGTTGCGGCGTTCCTGATCGTTGGAAGAAGTGCAAAGTCCCGCGACCGGCGTTGAAAATGCCGGCTGCGACCGGCTTGCGGGATGCTTCCCATTCCGCGTGTGCATGCTCCCGCAACAGTGCGCAGTCCCGAAGCCCGGCGGGGCAGAATACCTCTTCCTGACGTCAGCGTGCTGACCTCGGAGCAGATTCCTTTTTTAAAACGCTGGAGACATCCTGCCCGGAGCAGCGGCAGAGAGCAAATCAGGTGCCCGCAAGCTAACGTCACGTGTTGTGGGTGCGCGAGAGAGATTCCTCCATTTTGTAGCTGCCAGCAGTGCAGGTGTGAACTCCAGGGCCCCTGGCGAACAACCCATGAAGAAGAAGCTGAAAACAGGAACAAAGCAGCATTAAGATGATTACTTGAGGTATGGGTTATTAATTGTACCGAAGAAAATCAGGATTCAAAGTTCCGTGTATTATATGCAGGGAAGTATTGGCAAATGAAAACCCTCAAAACCTCAAAGACATTTGTAGACAAAGCATGGCGAGCTGGAGAACAAATCTCTTTATTTGTTTCAATGGATGCAGTGAGATCTTAAATCATCAGCTGAAGTCATTATCAGTAATGTAACATTGAATCACAAAGCAAGTCACATCGTGAGGACCAAGCAGGCTCACCTGTCACATGAAAGATAAGTGAAAATGGTGGGTTGCAAAGTTCAGGTGGCGTCGGTCGCGAAGGTCGGCCAGTGTGGGTCCCGAAAGATGGCCGGTTGGTAAGAATGGGTCCAGGATAAAAAAGTTTGGAAAACAGTGTCCTGTGTGATGTTGATGCAGATCTGTTCCAGTCCCACGGCTGAGTGGAATTATAAATCTTGCCAGCGGCCGATAAAAATGGCAACGGGATGGAAAGCAGATCTAGTGTCCTTACACAGGCGCGCACAAAGCTAAGCAGATTACAGGAGTCTCCTGGTAATGCTGTATCTAGAACAAACAGGATATGTGCTTTTATTGAAAGACAGGAACCCGAAATGGAGGTTAGCCAGGCTTCAATATCCATATTGTATCGAACAAGATATATCCAGATAGATGTGTAATGAAAGCAAGCTACAGCTTCTCCAATAAACTACAGGCATACTGAACATTTTAAAGAAGACCTGCGCTTTCTTAAAACAAATAAGTAAAGACACTGAGCAGCACAGTGGTTAGCACTGCTGTCTCACAGCTCTAGGGTCCTGGGTTCAATTCTGGCCTTGGGTGACTTGATGTGTTATTTGAGTTGGTTTAACATTGACTGCAACTGGATGCAGTGAGACTAGAAACAGGCTTCTGACACAGGAGATGTCCAACACTGTTTTATTGAACTTGCTGGTTGCTGTACATAATCTGCTGTGGGCTGACACTCTATTAATCTAAACTGATAACCTCTGACTGGCTTGACCAGACTAGCTCCCTGTCACATGGAGACGGTGCTCACGGCCTTGTGCACTCTAACTATCTCTGTAGCTGTATCCTGTAAGTAGAGGGAGAGTCTTAATGCCTTGTGTGTTTTATAGTGGTAGTGTCCTGTCTGGTGATTGGTTGTTCTGTGTCGTGTGTGTTCATTGGTTATCCTGTGTGTCAATCACTGCCTGTCTGCATCTCATTATATACATGAGTGGATATTATGACATGACTGTCTGTGTGAAGTTTGTACATTCTCCATGTGTCTGCGTGACTTTCCTCCGGGTGCTCCGGTTTCCTCCCACAGTCCAAAGATATGCAGATAAGGTGGATTGGCCATGCTAAATTGCCCTTACTGTGTCCAGAGGATTACGGGATTGCGGGGGAGTGGGTCCGAGTAGAATGCTCTTTCAGAGGGTCCGTGTAGAAATGGGCCAAATGGCCTCCTTCTGAACTGTAGATATTCTATGATCCTATGATTGAAATGATGGCTGATAGTGCAAAGTGACCACTTGTTGCAAAAACCCCTATGTAGACTATACTGACAGACCTTCTTGGGAGGTCATGGAATTTCATACCTGAAGACGTGTCAAGACCCAATTCAAACAGAGACGCTTGAAAGAAAGATAATGGAAAATGCAAAAGGTGGCACTAATCTCCTGGGGTTGTGAGGACAATGGGGACCATTTACAACATCTCAACAAGCAAACTAAAAAATATTTCCTGTTGATTTATATCTCAGAATGGGTAAAAGGTTCTGTGACAAATTCAAGACATTCTCCCTCCTGGGAATCCACAGAGAAAATGGGTTATAAAAAGTGGCTGTAGACCAGTAGTCATAGAAGCAGACGAACAAAGAAGCACAAAGGACCTCTCTCTCTCTCTCATTGAACGGTGTCCATGCCAAGCTGCCTTCATGCAGAAGAGTCACACTGATGTGAGGCCTAAGCAGCCGGCTTTGAAGGCCATGCAGGAAATCACCACCGGGAAGTTAAGTTACTACCTGATTTTGGAACCAGAAGAAACGGCAGTCTTGAAGACCATTGTGGCCTCGATTCAACCTTTCCCGGACTACCAATCACTTCCCCACCTTGTGGCCTATCTAAAGATTGCAGCTAGAAAGATGCCCGGACACCTGCAACCTGCCACTCTAACTTAAGTGAGGCCTGAGGATCAATATTGAGTGTGACTTGGGCCATCCATTGCGGCACAGTGATCAGTGCTCTGCCAGGAGGGCACTATTCAATTTTCGTTGAGAGAGGAGGGACACGAAAAAGGACAGTGAGGCGAATTGGCTGAGGAAGGAAGGTTGTCCAGGACACCAGCAGAATATTTCCTGGGTATTAGTTCTACAAGTAGTGCAATGGGATCCTTACCATCAATGTGACTAGGCAGACAGAGACCCCATTTACCATCTCTTTCAAAGAGCAGGGTGGGGCTCACTCTCAACCATCGGCCTTGTAGATAGAAGTGTTAGCGACAGGCACCAAGCTAACACTATAAATGGAACAATTGTAGAATAGTTTGGACATTAGAAATTCCGCATCTATATTTAATCTGGGTCCATCCGGAATAAAGCTGCCAATGATTTTGTTTTTTTTTGCTGCCAAATATCAGAGAGGAATATGGGAAAGGGGTGCCCAATTGCAACTTTCTCAGCTGGGACTCAGTGTAAATGAAAATCCTGCCATGGCTACGCTTTGTTCAAAATGACTGACTTCTGAAAAGTGACCAATTCAATTGACCCCTGATTGAAGCAAAACAGGTTGCAGGGCAAATGCCATTTAACATTTGTTTCCACGAAGTGCCATAACCTTTTCACAGAGAAATGATAAATGCTTCTGTCAGATATTTTAGTGTTGGATTTAACTCCTTACTGCTATCAGATTTACTGGATGTGGAGAGGTTTTTGTGTTACCAGAATGGTGGCCGAAACGGCAGTGTATTGGCCCCGCCTTAAGAAACGAGCCGCGGGGCAGCACGGTGGCGCAGTGGTTAGCACTGCTGTCTCACGGCGCCGAGGTCCCAGGTTCGATCCCGGCTCTGGGTCACTGTCCATGTGGAGTTTGCACATTCTCCCCGTGTTTGCGTGGGCTTCACCCCCACAACCCAAAGATGTGCAGGATAGGTGGATTGGCCGCGCTAAATTGCCCTTTAATTGGAAAAAAATGAATTGGGTACTGTAAATTTAAAAAAAAGAAAGGAAACGAGCAGCGCTTTAACTTGGAATGGGAGGCAGGCAGGCAGGAGCCCAGGCAGGCGGAAGGACTGTCCCCTGCCCCAATGTGTAAGGCCTCGTGAGCCCCACGCAGGCCTGATCACTGGGCACGAGGCAGCGGATGGCTGGTGGCCATCAGTATAATGGAGGATGGCAAGAGGTCACCACCTAGGGCTGAAGAATTGGGCCACAACACTCGGGCAAGCCACAGGGACAGGCGGCTTTGGAAAAGCTCCATGGTCAGGAGACAGGAGGCTTGTCCAGTTCACGGGTGGCCTCAACTCTTCTTATGATGGGGAGCGAAGGCCCCAGGATAACCTCGGGCCTGCTCCACCATTCCATGAACTCACCGCTCATCCACACCTCAATCCCATCTGTCTGCCTTTGCTCCATATTCCTTCCTACCCTTACCTAACAGAGATCTGCCTGTCGTGAAAGCTCCAATTGGCCGAGCATCCACATCCCTTTGAGAGGGACAGTTCTACATTTCCGCCACTCTGGAGGTGAAAAAGTTGCTTTCTGATTTTGCGCCTGAACTGCTTGGCTCTTATTTTAAGATGATGTCCCCATTCTTTTGATGTTCCCCTTCAGAGGAAATGGCTGGAATTTTTCAACTGTTCCCGCCAGTGGGATATTGTTCTCCTGACTACAGGTTCCTTGGCAGTGAGGGTGTGCAAACTACAGGAAACCCCATGGGACTGAAAGATTTTACCGCCGGTCAATGGTAGGCCACCTCCAGCACAGTGAAACACACCACAGGAGTGCGCCGTGACGGCGTGAAACGGGCGACGGGACTACCGATTCTGGCCCCCATAGGGGGCCAACACGGCGCTGGAGCGGTTCACACCGCTCCAGCCTCCCCTCCCGGTACCAAATGGACGCCGCGCCAACCCGCGCATGTGCGGGGGACTTCTTCAGCGCGCCGGCCCCAATGCAACATGGTGTGGGGGTTCAGGGGCCGGCCGCGCAACAAAGTAGGCCCAGGGGGGTGGAGAGGCCGGCCCGCTGGTCGGTGGGCCCCGATCGCGGGCCAGACCCCATCGGAGGCTCCCCCGGGGACGGAGCCCCCCCTCCACAGGCCGCCCCCCCCGACCCTTCGTACAGAGTTCCCGCCGGCAGCAACCAGGTGTGGACGGCACCGGTGGGTCTCTGCTTTTTCCGCGCGGCCGCTCGGCCCATCCGGGCCGGAGAATCTCCGCACCTCAGAGAATCGCGTGCCGGCGTCGGGGCGGCATGGTGAAGTTGCGACGATTCTCCGGCCCGGCACGGGGCTCGGAGAATCGCGTCCAGGGTCATAGCCTCAGAACAAGGGGTCGGTTATTTTAGACTGCGATGAGGAGCGATTTCTTTACTAAAAGGGTTCTGAACCTTTGGAATTCTCTACCCCGGAGAACTATCAGTCATTGAGTATATTCCAGACAGAGGTTGATAGATTTTTGGGTGCCTTAGAGAATTAAAGGATGGTGGATTTGAGATGAATGATTAGCCATAATCTCATTGAGTGGTGAAGCAGGCTGGAAGTTTCAAATGGCTGCATCCAGTTCTTATAACTTCACGTAGCATCAAGGTCGATATATCTTTCCTGAATTGTGGATGCTCAGAGCTGAACGCAGAACTGAATAGGTTCTGAATATGGAAGAAAGATATTTAATTCTGCACATTCATATATTCAATTAATTCACCACAGCACAAATGTTTTTTTAATACATTTCTGGGATGTGGGTGTTGCTGACTAGGCCAGTAAATGCCCATCCCTAGTTGCCCATGAGAAGGTAGGGGTGAGCTGCCTTCTTGAACCTTTGCAGTTTCTGAGGAGTAGCTAAACCACTGTGCTATTAGTGAGGGAATTCCAGGATTTTGATCCAGCCACAGTGAAGGAAGGCGATATATTTCCAAGTCAGGGTGGTGAGTGACTTGGAGGGGAACCTCCAGATGGTGAGATTCCCAGGTGTCTGCTGCTCTTGTCTTTCTCGATGGAAGTGGGCGTGTGTTTGGAAGGTGCTGTCTGAGGAACCTTGGTGAGTTACTGCAGTGCGTCCGGTGAATGGTACACATGGCAGCCACTGTTCATCAGTGATGGAGGATTTGAATGTTTGTGGAAGGGAGAGCAATCAAGCGGGCTGCTTTGTCCTGGATAGTGTCGAGCCTCTTGAGTGTTGTTGAAGCTGCATTCATCCAGGCAAGTATTGAGTATTCCATTACATTCATGACTCACTGCCCTCTGTTTCTCTTTCTTTGTTTCTTTGACTTATGTCTTTTTCTCCCTTTTCCTCTGTTATCTACTCCTCTGTTTGGACCTTTGAGACCTATCTCATCTGGATTCAGGGTTGCAACACTCTTTCTGGGCTGTGGAATGTCAAAGCCACAATGCTTTAAGTCCCATCTGTGAAAACATTAGCACTGCTGAAAAATTACACGCATTGTCAAAGTTTAATATCTTGTATACATCAGAATATTCAAAGGGAGCAACAATTCAGACTGCATGAGAAAAGGGGGCTAATTGATTGGCATGTTTGTATTCAACAATACATTAGATCATGTGTCAACCCTGGCTCCGTTGTTCACACTGTTGCTTCTGAATTACATGGTTCTGGGTTCAAATCCAACTCCAGAGTTTGAGTACCAAATTCCAAGCTGACATGTCAGTGCAGTTCTGAGGGAATGCTGTACTGTTGAAGATGGATGAGATATAAGACAGCCTGCTCAGGTGAATGTAAAAGATCCCAGCTCACTCTCTCTACTGTTATGGGCCAGGGATTAGAGAACCCCAAAGTGTATCATGGAGTTCACCTGACCCACAACTTTTAATAGATTGTGGTATGGGGAGCACACGGCCCATTCTACAGTTGTGGTACAGCAGAATTGGAAGTTTTTAAAAAATATATATTTATTAAAGTTTTTTAACACAATTTTTCTCCCTTACAAACAATAACCCCCCCCCCCCCACCCCCCCGTAACAAAAAAAAACGAGAAATCGCGCAGAGCAAGATATATACATGGCAAAATGATATATTTACACAGCTTTGTACACTGGCCCTCACCCGTACATGCCAGTTTCCCCAACCCATCATGTTATCTCTTGCTCATCCACCCACCCAGGCAGTCCCCCCTCTCCCCCCCCTCCCACGACGCCCCCCCCCCTCCCCCAAGGTTGCTGCTGCTGACCAACCTTCCTCTAACGCTCCGCGAGATAGTCTAGGAACGGTTGCCACCGCCTGTAAAACCCCTGCGCAGACCCTCTCAAGGCGAACTTAATCCTCTCCAACTTTATGAACCCTGCCATATAATTTATCCAGGCCTCCAGGCTGGGGGGCTTCGCCTCCTTCCACATTAGCAAGATCCTTCGCCGGGCTACTAGGGACGCAAAGGCCAGAATGCCGGCCTCTTTCGCCTCCTGCACTCCCGGTTCGTCCACTACTCCAAATATTGCTAGCCCCCAGCTTGGCTTGACCCGGACTTTCACCACCTGAGATATTGCTCCCGCCACTCCTCTCCAGAACCCCTCCAGTGCCGGGCATGACCAAAACATATGGACATGGTTCGCCGGGCTCCCTGAGCACCTTCCACATCTGTCCTCTACCCCAAAGAACCTACTCAACCTTGCCCCCGTCAAGTGCGCTCTGTGGACCACCTTAAATTGTATCAGGCTGAGCCTGGCACACGAGGAGGAGGAATTAACCCTACCTAGGGCATCAGCCCACAGACCTTCCTCGATCTCCTCCCCCAGCTCCTCCTCCCATTTACCCTTCAACTCTTCTACCAGCGCTTCCCCTTCTTCTTTCAACTCCTGGTGTATTTCTGACACCTTTCCCTCCCCGACCCATACACCCGAGATCACCCTATCTTGAACTTCTTGTGTCGGGAGCAACGGGAATTCCCTCACCTGTCGCCTCACAAAAGCCCTCACCTGTATATATCTAAAGGCATTTCCCGGGGGTAACTCGAACTTCTCCTCCAGTGCCCCTAGGCTCGCAAACGTCCCGTCGATGAACAGGTCCCCCATTCTTCCAATCCCCGCCCGGGAAAAGTATTTTTTAAAAGCAAAACAATGTTTATTCTATGAACTCAAGTTAACCTTTTTTAAAACATACAGTGAACATCTTAGCAACCATCAATTCAAATACAACCCCCAAAGAATACACCACTAAGTAATGCATACGCTGTCCTTTTAACATCCGTAAGACTTAAAACGCCTTTTACCAGAAGTACATTAGGTTTACATTCACTACTGAGAACATTTATAATTCTGAATTCACCAAATGATCAAGAGATAGTCCTTTGATGGTAGAGAGAACAGCAGTACACCTGCTTGGTCTGGCTTCAGCTCCAACACTGAAAACGAAATTAAAACAAACTCTGAAGCCTGCTCAAAAACAAAAGTAAAAAGCTGACAGACAGCCCAGCTCCACCCACTCTCTGACATCACTGCAGTAGTAAACACCCATTTCTTAAAGGTACTCTCACTACAGATATTTATATACACACAATTTATAAACACCCATTTCTTAAAGGTAATCTCACATGACACTACTAAGAGTAGGGGAGTTATCCCTGGTGTTCCTGACCAAGATTTCAGGGTGAACTCCTCATTGTTCGAGCCTGTCCATGAATTGCCTTGGGTGGACCTTCACATGCCTGAAGAATCCGATGTAGGAATGGCATGGTTTTCTACAGAACTGGCAGCTCATATTGTCACTGTAGGTGCCTGGAGAAACCCCTGTAGCCATTCCACCTCTGGGCGGGTTTGGCCAATATGTATCCTCAATCAACATGGTAAAAACAGACTATCTGGTAATTATCATTTTGCTCCTTAGGGAGCTCGCTGGGTGAAAATTGGCATTTCCCAAATTGGATGGGATAACTCCCCCCCCCCCCCCCAACACACACACATGCACGCACACACTCACACTTGTAGTGTGTTTTGTGGCAACCCATTATTGTCCAGAGGTGGAATTTTCCGGTCCCGCGTGCTTTCCTGTTGTTCGTACCCTCCTCCGCCGGGGAACCCATGGGGGGGTGGAGGGGGGATTGCCATAGGCGGGGCAAAAAGATCCCGCTGGCGGAACCAGTCGGAAACCGTCGACAAGCTGCTACACTCCAAAAAGCACTTCATTTGCTGGAAAGAGTCTACTGGTTGTGAAAAGCGCTATACAAATGCAAGACTTTTTCCTTCCCCAAACCGGATGTGGGCAGGCGATTGTGTTATGGGGATTTGTTTTTGTTGCCGAGCCCGATGACTGCGCATTGTGGCCGTCACCACCCACCTGCTCATAGGAGTGTGCTGAGTGAATTTCACTTCGTACAGGAATCCCAGTAAACAGGTAAACACCGGGCAGCCACAACAAAGTATTAATAAATGAGTGCCAAGCTGAGCTGGTCCCCGAATCTTAAGTTGCTTTTTAAAAATGGCTCCATTTGTAATCGAGAAACCAGGTAACGTTGCCCAATCCCAGGGGGACCATCCATCATTTTCACAGGGCTACGGGGAAGAAACATTGGGGGAGGGAGCCAGCGAGTCAGTTTCCTTCATGTGTACAAAATCCATCAATTTTCATCGTGTGTGTGTGTTTTTGTTCTGTTTTTTCAGTACACATTTGGGAGAAGGCAGGAGGAAAGTAAAAAGCCACTTCTGTAAAAAGAGATGACAGTTATGGATGGTCCCCGTAAAGACCCCTGCCCCCCACCCCCACCCGTGTTAGGATTCCATCCCCTCCCAGCCAGCTCTGTGACGTGACCAAAGGCATCCTTCTCCAGACACGCTGGTGTACTGGTGATGTGAAGCAGCCCCTGCGATACCCTGAACCTTTCATAGCAATAATATTACTTCCAATCGGGACTCATAAATGTTAAGTGTGTGCCAATATTTTTTTGCGTTTGTAGTTATTGTGCCCCTGTGAGGGATGGATGTCAGTGGAGGTGAAAAATGGGCAAAGTAACAACTTTAACTGAACTGTCAACAGTTCGAAAATGTCACTGAAATAGGAGTTTTTAACCAAGCCTCCCTGAATAGTCTCGCAGTCCGGGAGGAGGTCACGGTTCAATTTCCCCGATGCAGTGGCGCTCTCTTCCCAAACCCCCATCTCCACAATCCCTCCAACACCCCCCCCACCACCCCTTCAATCCCACCCTATCAATTTTGCAGCAACACTTGGCCCTCAAAGGCCTGGGAGTGGCTAGTGTTAGGAGTTCATAGAGGGTTTGGGTGCAAGCTGGGGATTCATCAGTGGAAGACTTATCAATGGATCCGGAAGATGGGGGAGAGAGAGAGAGACGGAGAGTTGGAGGATTACAGAAGAGGGAGAATGGAAGTCAGAGATTGGTAAACAACAGTGGGGCTGAAGCTCAGCCATTCGATTAGATCATGGTTAATCTGTCCCTCAACTCTAGTAATTTGCCTTTGTTCCATAAACCCTTAAAGTGTTGCAGTTCACTTAGGGAATCTAAGTCGCTGTGACCACGTGTTTTAGTCTGGACCTATGGATAGTGATGGCAGAGTCATTTAGGGTGAAGGAGATCATAGGATATGGGGGGAAAACGGAATGAAGCTATCGAGTTGGAAGATTAGCCATGATCATAATGAATGGTGGAACAGGCTCAAAGGGCCGAATGGCCTCCTCCTGCTCCGATTTTCTATGTTTCTATGTTTGGAACGACTTGCAGGCCGATACTCAACCTGTTAGGCCACATTATGAACACACCTTCCTGGGCAACAAGTTCAGGACTGGGATTCAAAGCCAGAGTTTCTGGTTCAGAGGAAGGGACGTTACCCACTGCAGAGGGTCATACCCTTACCCAACAAAAATCTATCAATCTCACTTAGGAATTTGCAGTTGACCTAACCTCAACCGCTTTTTTGGGGAAAGCAATTCCAGATTTCCACTACCACTTTGTGAAAACGTCCTTCCACAAAGCTCAGTTCTCAGTTTTCATCTACATCCCTGGCTTTGGATTCACCCACCAGTAGAGCTTCTGTCCATCAACCATAGGAAATGTTTTAATCACCTCAATTAGCTGGGTGAAGGAGATTTTAGATTACTGAACTTGCAGGACTGGACCTTCAGCCTCAAGGCGGTTACAAAGTTTAGGGCAGCACGGTCACATTGTGGATAGCACAATTGCTTCACAGCTCCAGGGCCCCAGGTTCGATTCCCGGCTTGGGTCACTGTCCGTGCGGAGTCTGCACATTCTCCCCGTGTGTGCATGGGTTTCCTCCGGGTGTTCCGGTTTCCTCCCACAGTCCAAAGATGTGCAGGTTAGGTGGATTGGCCATGATAAATTGCCCTTAGTGTCCAAAATTGCCCTTAGTGTTGGGTGGGGTTGCTGGGTTATGGTGATAGGGTGGAGGTGTGGAACTTGGGTAGGGTGCTCTTTCCAAGAGCTGGTACAGACTCGATGGGCCAAATGGCCTCCTTCTGCACTGTAAATTCTATCTAACGCTGTCCAAAGATTCGCCTGGTTTCTGGGTACGAGTACGAAAAATGTATCTTTCAAATGTTTCATTTTTGTTTGGAGAGCAATGCCGATCAAAGTACTTTATCACCTCATCATAGCTCTCGCTTTCCCCTTCGCTATCAAAAGCGAAGGTATTGTAGGTTTTGATGGCTTGTGGACCTGCTACCGTGAGCAGCAACACAATGCGTCTCTTGTCATGCTGTGCCTGCAAACCAAGGGCTGAGATGTAGAGGTTAAACTGCTGTTTGAAAACACGCGAGTTTCCATCCACATTACCGGAGACTTGAAGCTGGTGGGGTGCCTTTAAACCTTCCATCTCAAATTTCACTGTCGTTTATTGCGTTGAGTCGCCATTGGCCGTAGTGCACCAGGTCGGTGGAAGAATCTTCTCTTTTTCGTTCTTGGGCCGGTTTCATCTCATCTTTTCTGCTATTACCTTTAAATGTTCAACACCCCTGGTACCATGTTGTGTTCTGCGACCTTGCCTTTGCAATGATGCACACAGCGCATCTGGTGACTTAACTAGAATGATGATTTATTGATTAACATGTGGAAAGATAGCAAAAAGAATACTATACAGAATAAGGTACTATTTGAGTTCCCTGAACTCTCCTGGAACTACCCTATGTGCGACTGTCCTGTTTTAAGCCTAACTACCAACTGACGAGTGTCCCATGTCATGTGACCGATGTCTGGCGCCACCAGCTGGTTGGAGGTCGCATTACTAACTATGTACAATACTATTCACAGGCATATCACCACAGGTAATGGGGAGAGAAGAGGACTTGGTGACTGGGAGTTTGGGTGATGTAATTTCAGGAAGAATCATAGGACTTTTGGGGACTCGTTATTGAGGGGATTGGGGCTTGAGTGGGGTCGACCAACCGGTCCCTCAACACCTCTGAAAGGGGCACCACGGTGGCGCAGTGGGTTAGCCCTGTTGCCTCACGGCCCCGAGGTCCCAGGTTCGATCCCGGCTCTGGGTCACTGTCCGTGTGGAGGTTGCACATTCTCCTCATGTTTACGTGGGTTTCACCCCCACAACCCAAAGATGTGCAGGGTAGGTGGATTGGCAACGCTAAATTGCCCCATTATTGGTAAAAATGAATTGGGTACTCTAAATTTAAAAAAAAAAAAATGCCCATAACTTTGAGTATCCTCAATGTGTGGTGGGATCGTCTCCGCAAGAATGAGTTCACGATTACACCCCTTTGATCTTTGCAATCCTGATTCCGGTATTCGCAGCAGCCCCTGGTGCCCACCGTTAATGACCGAGCTGCCAGCACAGCAGCATCGACCTGGGTGAAGCCAGCTAATGTGCATTATTTTTTTTTAAATGGCCCTCAATTGGGGCTTAAGCTGCCTGACTGCCAGTATTGTGTGGGTTTCTGCTGCCAGAGGAAGCCTGTCCCCTGGGAGAGTGGCTCAGAGATGGGGCCACATCGGGGAACCAACCACCTGGGCTTTTCTGCGACCAACCCTCCACACACAACGCGAACGTAACTGCCTCAACCACCTCACTTGCCAATGCATTCCAGGCCACCACCACCCTCTGTGTAAAAAAAACTTCCCCCGCACATCTCCACTGAACCTTTCCCCCCTCCTCACCTTGAACTTGTGCCCCCTTGTAATTCTCAATTCCGCCCTGGGAAAAAACCTCCAACTGTTCATCCTATCCATACCCCTAATAATTTTATAAACTTCTATCAGATCACCCCTCAGCCTTCATCACTCCAGGGAGAACAATCCCAGTTTATTTAATCAGGCCCGCCCGCGGATCGATGGGCCCACGATCGTGGGCCAGGTCACTGTGGGGGCACCTCCCGGGGCCAGAACCCCTGTGCATCCCCAAGGGCCCCGGAGGCCGCCCGTGCCGCCAGGTCCCGCGGGTAAGGACCTACTCCAATTTCGCCGGCGGGACCGGCAAAAAAACGGGCGGCCACGGGGCCCATCGCGGGCCGGAGAATCGCCGGGGGGGGGGGGGCGCGCTGCCAGCGGTCGCTGGCCGGCGCAGTGCGATTCCCGCCCTGGCGCCGGAGAATTCGGCAGCCAGCGGGGGCGGGATTCAAGCCTGGAAAAATGCCCCCCCAACATTCTTGGCAAAGTTGTGAGCGGTGGAGGCGAATTGAGTGGAGAGAGGAGAGACAGTGATGTGATTGCAGGAAAAACGCACAAGCAGCCGACGAGCATCTTTAAAGGGAAGAGGCAGGTTACGAACATAGGACTCTGTGAATTAGGAGCAGGAGTGGGCCACTCGGCCCCTCGAGCCTGCTCCACCATTCAATAAAATCATGGTTGGTCTGATTGTAACCACAACCCCATATTCCTGCCTACACCCACCGAAACCCTTTCGCCTCCTTGTTTCAATTGTATAACTTCCCAAAGTGCTTCACAGAAACATTATAAAACAAAGATGACACCGAGCAACATAAGGAGATACCAGGCCGGGTGACCAAAGTGGGCGGCACGGTGGCATAGTGGTTCGACTGCTACCTCACAGCACCAGGGACCCGGGTTCGATTTCGGACTCGGGTGGCTGTCCTGTGTGGAGTTTGCACTTTCTTCCCGTGTCTGCGTGGGTTTCCTCCGGGTGCTCCGGTTTCCTCCCACAGTTCAAATATTTGCAGGTTAGGTGGATTGGCCATGCTAAAGTTGCCCCTTAGTGTCCATGGTTACGGGGATAGAGTGGGTCTAGGTAGGGTGCTCTATCAGAGGGTCGATGCAGACTCGATGAGCCAAAGGGCCTCCTTTTGCACTGTAGGGATTCTATGTTCTATTCTAAAAGTTTGGTTAAAGAGTTAGGATTAAAAAAATATCTTAAGGGAGGAAAGCAAGGAAGAGGTGTAGGGAGGGAATTCCGGAACCTGAGGCCGAGACAACCAATGCTGGAGTAATTCTAATTGGGAATATAAAAGCAGAGTATTTGTTATTGTATTAGCCACTTTGTCCAAGTGTGCATTGAGACTGTGTATGTCCTGTGAGTGCAGAACAAGCCGGGACTTACACTGCCGGTCGGCATTGGGTGAGACTTGCAGTTCTTTTTTTTTGGTTAAATTTAGAGTACCCAATTTATTTTTTCCAATGAAGGGGCAATTTAGCGTGGCCAATCCACCTAGCTTGCACATCTTTTGGGTTGTGGGGGCGAAACCCACGCACACACTGGGACAATGTGCAAACTCCACACGGACAGTGACCCAGAGCCGGGATCGAACCTGGGACCACGGCGCCGAGAGGCAGCAGTGCTAACCCACTGCGCCACCGTGCTGCCCCCTAGAGACTTTCAGTTCTGATGTTTTCTGTTCCAATACTGTCTGAAATACTGAATAAATAATGCATGATACCAGAACTGGAAGATTATACCTAACAGGAAAGATTGGACACCCTGGAACTCTTTTCTCTATAAAAGGCAGGATTTGGAAAGGGATTGATATGATAGACAGAGAAGATGTTTCCACTCATGAAGGAGACCAAAACTAAGGGCTAATTTCAGGTAGTCATGAATAAACTCATTAGGGAATTAAGCATAGAACTCTTTAGCAGAGACTGTATAAAATATAGATCTACCGCAAGGAGGCAAATTTTGTAGGTGCATTCAAGAGGAATCGAGGTAAATATATGAGGGAGGAAGGGACAGAAAGATATATTGTTGGGGTTAGATAGACAAAGTTTGTATGGAGCATCGACATTAACAAACAAAGAACAAAGAACAATACAGCACAGGAACAGGCCCTATGGCTCTCCAAGCCTGCGCCAATCACGTGTCCTATCTAGACCAACTGCCTTTATCCTTCTATACCATGTCTGTTCATGTGCCTCTCCAAATAAGTCTTAAAGGTTGCTAACGTATCTGCCTCAACCACCTCACTTGACAGTGCATTCCAGGCCACCACCACCCTTTGTGTAAAAAGCTTCCCCCGCACATCTCCACTGAACTTTTCCCCCCTCACCTTGAATTTGTGCCCCCTTGTAATTTTCAATTCCGCCCTGGGAAAAAAACTCCAACTGTTCATCCTATCTATACCCCTAATAATTTTATAAACTTCTATCAGGTCGCCCCTCAGCCTCCGTCTCTCTAGGGAAAACAATCCCAGTTTATTCAATCTCTCCTCATAGCTAATACCCTCCATACCAGGCAACATCCTGGTAAACCTTTTCTGTACTCTCCCCAAAGCCTCCACGCCCTTCTGGTAGTGTGGTGACCAGAATTGGACACAGTATTCCAAACATGGCCGAACCAATGTTCGATATAACTGTAACATATTTTTTGAGCTTTTATACTCGATACCCCGTCCTATGAAGGCAAGCATGCCATATGTTTTCTTTATTTTTAATAAACATTTTATTGAGGTTTTTTTGGTATTATAACAACAACACAATAAACAATGTTCATGAAACTAAAAACATAGTGCAAAATCTGTCTACCTCCCTTACAGGTCCCACCTTTGTTAACCCCCTACTCTAAGCAAAACTAACCCCCCCCCCCCTTCTGCTGACGATTAATTTTCCGCGAAGAAGTCGCCGACGGTTGCCACCTCCGGGCGAACCCTAACAGTGACCCTCTCAAGGCGAACTTGATTTTCGCCAAACAGAGGAAGCTAGCCATGTCCGATAGCCAGGTCTCCGACTTCGGGGGCTTTGTGTCCCTCCATGCCAATAGTATCCGTCTCCGGGCTACCAGGGAAGCAAAGATCAGAACATCTGCCTCTTTCTCCTCCTGGATTCCCGGGTCTTTTGACACCCCGAAAATCGCCACCTCTGGACTCAGCGCCACCCTTGTTTTTAACACCGTGGACATGACATCTGCAAACTCCTGCCAAAATCCCCTAAGCTTCGGACATGCCCAGAACATGTGGACATGGTTTGCTGGTCCTCCCGCACATTCTGCACACCTGTCTTCCACCCCAAAGAATCTGCTCATCCGGGCCACTGTCATGTGAGCCCGGTGAACAACCTTAAATTGTATCAGGCTGAGCCTGGCACATATTGCGCACGCATTGACTCTACTCAACGCATCCGCCCATAGACCATCCTCTATCTCTCCTCCCAGCTCCTCCTCCCCCTTGCGCTTCAGCTCCTCGGTCTGTATCTCCTCTGACCCCATAAGTTCCTTCTAAATGTCCGAGATGCTCCTTCTCTGACGTACCCTCTGGAACTACCCTGTCCTGAATCCCCCTTAGCGGTAGGAGCGGGAAGGTTGACAACTGTTTACGTAGGAAGTCCCACACCTGCAGATACCTGAATTTGTTTCCCCGTGCCAACCCAAATGTCTCGTCCAGCGCCTTCATACTCGGAAAGCTCCCCTCTATAAACATATCCTCCATCCTCTCAATCCCTGCTCTCCGCCAGATCTGGAACCCCCCCATCCATACTTCTCGGGGCAAACCGGTGATTATTACAGATTGGGGACCAGACCGATGTTCCCTCTGCTCCCACTTGTCTCCTCCATTGCCCCCAGACTCTCAGGGCCGCCACCACCACGGGGCTGGTGGAGTACCGTGCCAGTGGGAACGGCAGAGGCGCAGTTACCAACGCCCCCAAACTGGTGCCCTTGCATGAAGCAGTCTCCATACGCTCCCATGCCATCCCCTCCCCCACCACCGACTTCCTGATCATGGCTATATTCACCGCCCAGTAACAGTTACAAAAATTTGGCAGCGCCAGCCCGCCCTCTCCCCGACTTCGCTCAAGCATTACCTTCCTTACCCGTGGGGTCTTGCCTGCCCAAACAAAGCCAGAGATCACTTTGTTGACCCATTTAAAAACCTGGGATTCATGTCGCATTACATTCATCCCCCACCATCTGGCCTGCGAAATCCTACCAACTGTCCTGGCTTGACACAATTCACACCTCTTTAACCTGGGGTTACGCCATCTCTGGATCTGTAAAGATTTAATCACCTGCTAATGCTTGCATTCCAAGCATTGTCTGGCATCTTTGAATCTGTCTATAAATATGTTTCGGGAACATACCTCTTCATTCACCTGAGGAAGGAGCAGCGCTCCGAAAGCTAGTGACATCGAAACAAACCTGTTGGACTTTAACCTGGTGTTGTCAGACTTCTTACTGCATTTAAAAAAGGACCGCGGAATAAAGATGGGGAGACATTGAAACACGAACAGGAATCTCGGGAGGACCGTCATCTTCACCGTCTGCATCCTCCCAGCTAATGACAACGGGAGCGCGTCCCACCTCCGAAAATCCTCCTTCATTTGGTCTACTAGCCGGGCCAGATTTAATTTATGCAGCCGGTCCCATTCCCGCGCCACTTGAATGCCTGGGTACCTAAAGTTTCCCCCTACTAATCTAAACGGCAGCTCCCCCAATCGCCTCTCCTGTCCCCTCGCCTGGACCGCAAACATCTCACTTTTCCCCATATTTAGCTTATACCCCGAAAGCCGGCCAACTTCCCCTAGAATCCTCATGATTTCTTCCATTCCTTCTAATGGGTCCGATACATCCAGAAGCAGGTCGTCTGCATAGAGCGAGACTCTGTGCTCCACCACCCCCGGACCAGCCCCTTGAGTCCCTCAGAGCAATTGCCAACGGCTCCATAGCTAGCACGAACAACAGTGGGGAGAGGGCGCATCCCTGTCTCGTCCCCCAGTGCAGTCTAAAATAGTCCGATGTTGTCCTATTCGTCCGTACACTTGCCACAGGAGACTGATATAGTAACCTGACCCAGTCAATAAAGCCCCAAATCCGAACCATCCCAGTACCTCCCACAGATAATCCCATTCTACCCGATCAAAAGCCTTTTCTGCATCCATTGCGGTCACTACATCCACCTCCCCACCTTCCAGGAGCATCATGATCACATTTAACAACCTTCTTACATTGGCCACCAACTGCCTACCCTTAACAAACCCCAGCTGGTCCTCCCCAATAACGTCCGGAACACAATCCTCAATCCTGGAGGCAAAGGTTTGGCCAGCAGTTTGGCATCCACATTCAACAGGGATATCGGCCTGTAGGACCCACACAGCTCCGGGTTCTTGGCCCGCTTCAGAATCAGCGAAATCGTGGCCTGTGACATCGTTGGGGCAGCACCCCTCTTTCCCTTGCCACATTGAACATCCTCATCAACACTGGCCCCAATATCCCAGAGAACATTTTATAAAACTCCACTGGGTACCCCTCCGGCCCCGGGGCTTTACCAGTCTGCATGGCTTCAGACCCTCCACTATCTCTTCCAACCCGATCGGGGCCCCCCGGCCCATCCACCAGCTCACCGTCCACCTATGGGAAATTTAGCCCCCCCAAGAAGTGCCTCATCCCTTCCGGCCGCGTAGGAGGTTCCGACCTATACAGCCTACTGTAGAAATCCCTAAACGTCTTATTCACCCCTGCTGAATCTCCAACTAGGTTCCCATCTCCGTCATTTACTTCCCCTACCTCCCTGGCTGCCTCCCTCTGCCATTTGCTTTCTTTACCACCATTTCCACCTGTGCTGCCGCTTTTAAGGACCTGTGGACCGGCACACCCAGATCTCTCTGTGTCTCTATGCTCCCTATGGTTCTGCCATTTATTTTATAGCTCCCACCTGAATTGGATCTACCAAAATGCCTCACCTCACATATGTCCGGGTTAAGCAGGGCAGCACGGTAGCCTTGTGGATAGCACAATTGCTTCACAGCTCCAGGGTCCCAGGTTCGATTCCGGCTTGGGTCACTGTCTGTGCGGAGTCTGCACATCCTCCCCGTGTGTGCGTGGGTTTCCTCCGGGTGCTCCGGTTTCCTCCCACAGTCCAAAGATGTGCAGGTTAGGTGGATTGGCCATGATAAATTGCACTTAGTGTCCAAAATTTCCCTTAGTGTTGGGTGGGGCTACTGTGTTATGGGGATAGGGTGGCGGTGTTGACCTTGGGTAGGGTGCTCTTTCCAAGAGCCGGTGCAGACTCGATGGGCCGAATGGCCTCCTTCTGCACTGTAAATTCTATGAAAAGTCTATAAGTTCCATCTGCCATTTCTCTGCCCAATTTTGCAGCTTATCTATATCCTGTTGTATTCTCTGACAATCTTCATCACTATCCGCAACTCCTGCAATCTTAGTATCATCCGCAAACTTGCTAATCAGACTCGCTACGTTTTCTTCCCAGTCATTTATATATATTACAAAGAGCAGAGGTCCCAGTACTGATCCCTGCGGAACACCACTAGTTACAGACCTCCATTCGGAAAAACACCCTTCCACTGCTACCTTTTGTCTTCTATGGTGAAGCCAGTTCTGAATCCATCCAGCTAGCTCACCCCTGACCCAATGTGATTTAATCTTTTGCACCAGCCTGCCATGAGGGACCTTATCAAATACTTTACTAAAGTCCATGTGGACAACACTCACAGCCTGTCCCTCGTCAATCATTTTTGTCACCTCCTCAAAAAACTCAATTAAATTAGTGAGATATGACCTCCCTCGTACAAAACTCTGTTGCTATTTGACCATTCACTTCCAAATGTGCTTAGATCCTATCTCTGAGAATCTTTTCCAACAATTTCACTATCACTGACGTCAAGCTCAATGGCCTATAATTACCCGGATTATCCTTGCAACACTTCTTAAATAACGGTACAACATTGGCTATCTTCCAATCCTCTGGGATCTCACCTGTGGCCAACGAGGACACAACGATTTCATCTCTTGTCTCCCTCAGAAATCTGGGTTAGATGCCATCTGGCCCTGGGGATTTGCCTACCTTAATGCATTTAACACACCTAACACTTCCTCCCTCATAATAACAACCTGTTCTAAAGTGTTTACACATCCCTCTGAGACACCGCCAATCAACGTGTCCTCTCCTTTGTGAATACCGATGCAAAATACTCATTACGGATCTCACCTACTTTCTTTTGATTCTACACATAATTTCCGTCCTTTGTCCTTGAGTGGACCATCTCTTTCGCTAGCTACCCTCTTGTTCCTAATGTACGTATAAAATGCCTTGGGATTCTCCTTAATCCTGTCTACCAAGGACATTTTGTGATCCCTTTTTGCCCTCCCAACTCCCTGCTTGAGCTCTTTTCTACTTTCCTTGTATTCCTCAAGTGCTTCATCTGTTTTTAGTTGCCTGCACCTCACACATGCATCTTTTTTCTTTCTGACAAGATTCACAATTTCCCTGGTCGTCCATGATTCCGGAATCCTGCCTTTCCTGTCCTTCTCTTTTACCGGCATATGCCTGTCCTGCACTCCCATCAACTGCTCCTTAAAAGACTCCCACATGCCAAATGTGGATTTACCCTCAAACAGCCTCTCCCAAACAGCCTTCAATTCCGGCCTAATCTGGTTGTAGTTAGCCTTCCCCCAATTTAGCACCTTAACCCTAGGGCATTGAGGTGTTCGGTGGAATGGTCTGTTTCTGTGCAATAAATACTTTGTAATCCCCACTGAGCCAAATAAATGGAAAAGGGAGAGAGTGGAGTAGAATGATTTCATAGTCTGCACGTTCTCCCTGTGTCTGCGTGAGTTTCCTCCGGGGACTCCGGTTTCCTCCCACAAGTCCTGTTAGGTAATTTGGACATTTCTCCCTCGGTGTACCCAAACAAGCGTCGGAATGTGGCGACTAGGGGCTTTTCACAGTAACTTCATTGCAGTGTTAATGTAAGCCTCCTTGTGACAATAAAGATTATTATTATTAACCCCCCACGAGGACCACTGGGAAACCATCATTGATCTCCCCGTGGGACTCGTGGAGTATGAGCTTCCCAGGTCGAGGGCGGAGGACAAGTACCTGAGCAAAGGTTAAAAGCAGGCCCTGAGATAAGTGCTCCCAGCTGGGACTGCACTGGGAGTGAGATGCTGCATTATGCAGGCTATTGTAAATATTTGTGAATAAGCCTATCTTATGTTTGCCGGCAGCCCCCATTGCGTCATTATACATAGAGTGGGTTGTCATAATCCGGAAAGCACTGCCTGAAAGAGGCGTGGAGGCAGTTCATGGTCGGGATTCTGTGTTGGCTGACAGCGAAATCGGGAAACGCGCATGGGTGGAGAATAGGTACCAACGCCAAATGGCAATTCGCCATCACGTTGACAGCGGCGTAACTGCGGCCCGGAGCGCACGTACAGTAAACACCGTTTGCAAATCATTAGCGGGCCTGATGCGGTATTCTCCGGGGCCTCCGCGATGCTCCGCCTCCGGTGGGCTGAATTCCCGACGGCGCGGTTCATTTGTGCCTTCAGAAATCATGAAACCGGCATCGTGGCTGCTGAGGGAGAGAGAGGGGTTTGGAAAAGTGTCCAACATCGCCATAGTTTGCTGACAGTTGTGCCGCTGGCCAAGGGGCTTCTGCCAGGGCTGGGAGGGTGGAGTAGTGGGGGGAGGCCAAGAGGTGCGTTGTGGGGTCGGGGTGGATGGGCACAGAACACCATTGCCACAGCCAGAAAGGCAGCCATGCAGCTGCGCACACCACTGACAGCCCACTTTGAACTTACGGCCCTGATAGGTGTATCCCCAGGGCACCCCCCTAGGTGCCCTTTGGCCCCAGCAGACCCATCAGCACACCAGTATCATCTTGTTGCTGGGATGAGTGTGTGTGGGGACTGTAATGTGTATGTGCGGCTGCAGCTTGTCGCTGGGATGAGTGTGTGTGGGGAGTGTAATGTGTATGTGCGGCTGCAGCTTGTTGCTGGGATGAGTGTGTGTGGGGAGTGTAATGTGTATGTGCGGCTGCAGCTTGTTGCTGGGATGAGTGTGTGTGGGGACTGCAATGTGTATGTGCGGCTGCAGCTTGTTGCTGGGATGTGCGTGTGTGGGGACTGCAATGTGTATGTGGGGCTGCAGCTTGTTGCTGGGATGAGTGTGTGTGGGGAGTGTAATGTGTATGTGCGGCTGCAGCTTGTTGCTGGGATGAGTGTGTGTGGGGAGTGTAATGTGTATGTGCGGCTGCAGCTTGTTGCTGGGATGAGTGTGTGTGGGGACTGCAATGTGTATGTGCGGCTGCAGCTTGTTGCTGGGATGTGCGTGTGTGGGGACTGCAATGTGTATGTGGGGTTGCAGCTTGTTGCTGGGATGAGTGTGTGTGGGGAGTGTAATGTGTATGTGCGGCTGCAGCTTGTTGCTGGGATGAGTGTGTGTGGGGAGTGTAATGTGTATGTGCGGCTGCAGCTTGTTGCTGGGATGAGTGTGTGTGGGGAGTGTAATGTGTATGTGCGGCTGCAGCTCGTTGCTGGGATGAGTGTGTGTGCGAAGTGTAATGTGTATGTGCGGCTGCAGCTTGACAGCCTCCTGAGTCTGGAATCGATTGTGTTCCACATGGCGCCAGTGCTATCCCCTCAACAGTCGCTAAATCAGTCCAGGTTCAGTGCCAGTTTTGCTGTCGTGAAAATCTACGAATCCTGCCCCGGCGTCAGCACTTCGCTTCCGGCGATCGGCCGGAGAATCCCCGTTCATGACCAAATTGGGGGTGGCGCCACTTTCCCGATGCTCCGCCCCCCTCCAAAGCGGCGTACTAGCAGAGTACGCCGCGCGCCGTATCGACGGCCTCGGGACATTGCCTGATGCCCACCCCCCAGTGCCTCGCTCCCGACTGGCCGAGTTCCTGACGGCGTCAGTCGCGTGTGGTCACATCCGTCGGGATCTCGCCGTGGCTGCTGCGGACTCAGTCCAGCGCCACCGCAGTCGGGGAAGGGCCGATCCGCGGGCAGGGGGGGCTTTGCCAGGGACTGGGAGCACTGTTGGGGGGGGGTGGTCCGGGGCGTGCGAGCCGGCCAAACAGGGGAAACTATTTGGCAGGCCGGGTCTGCGAGCGGCCGGCGCCATGTTGGACGGCACGGACGCTGCACGCGCGGCCACGGACCCGGCAATTCTCCGGGCCGTATCGGCAGCTACGGCCGGGTGTTGTACGCTGCCTTGATGCCAGCCCCCAGCCAAACAGAGCATCGGTGGCCGTTTTCGCCATTTTATCTGTCGTAAAACGCCATCGTTCCCACTCTGGCGTGGCAACATATCCTCAAAATCGGAGAATCCAGCCCTTAGTCTCAGGAACGGAGAATCCAGCCCAACTTTCAAAAGGAAATTGGATAAATATTTGAAAATGAGGGGGGAAAAAAATAGAGAAAGGACAGGGAGTGAGAATAATTGGAAAGTTCTTGAAAAGAGCTGGGACAGGCATGATGGGCTGAATGTCCTTCTTCTGTGCTGTAAGATTCTATCATTTGATGCGGAGTTCCATTTTAAAAACTAACGCTGAGACGCCCAGGTTATATTTTATCAGCTCATGGACAGACTGTTCCAAAAAATCTCACCACCCACGAGAAGCAACTCTGTTCTACCACCCTGGTAAGTTTGGCCACAGTATCGTACGGCAAAGATTTAGATCTATTGCTCGCAGTGTTCAGAACCCAATTGTAAGTCTGGGAGTGCAAAAGGCAGCCTCCATTCATAGAATCCTCTCTAACCAGTACCACATTACCCCAGTCTTCAGAGAACAAAACAATATTCCTCTTTATTAAATTGTGCTATTTCTTTCCCATAAAATTGCTGTAAGGTCAATGGTTCACATGAACATGGTATATCAAAGATGATGCACATTTGTCACTGCAGTCAGCGGAGGCCAATTCCCCAGCCGGCACTGTAATGGAGATTTCCAGCAGATTTATCTCAGGATTGGAGGCGATTATTGCAACAGCAGTAATTTGACTCTGATCATCATTAAAGTAACTGCTCCCTAATGGAATGACACATGAGCTCCGCTACACTCCAGCAACGCTGGCAACCCGGAGTTCCTTCAGGAACTTCTGAGACTGGGATTAGATGCAGCCTGCTGATCTGAGACCCCCAGCTTCAGGCCCTGGTAAACCGCTGCGGACGATGTGCAGGAGTGTTGCGCCTACCTCTCGGGTAATCGGTAGGCACGTGCAGTGAAATAAATCCTCCGCTTCGAGTTCAAATCTTTTTAGAACATAGAACATGCAGTGCAGAAGGAGGCCATTCAGCCCATTGAGTCTGCACTGACCCACTTAAGCCCTCACTTCCACCCTATCCCCGTAACCCAATAACCCCTCCTAACCATTTTGGTCACTAAGGGAAATTTATCATGGCTAATCCACCTAACCTGCACATCTTTGGACTGTGGGAGGAAACCGGAGCACCCGGAGGAAACCCACGCAGGCACGGGGAGAACATGCAGGTTCCGCACAGACAGTGACCCAGCGGGGAATCAAACCTGGGACCCTGGAGCTGTGAAGCCACTGTGCTAACCACTGTGCTACCGTGCTGCCCTAAACCCCGTGATAACCCTGTGTCCCAGCCAATCTTTATCCCGCAAAACTACTGGGGATATCAGCCTATCTGGTCATTATTATGTTGTTCTTTGTGGGTGTATCCTGTTTGCAAATTGGCTGTTGGATTTCCTACATTGCAACAGTGACTACCCTATTGGCTGTCGGGCTGGCGCAAGGGTATTTAGTGCCCGAGGCAAACCTTCATCCTACCCCCACAAGGGGCAATTCTACCCCCTTTGAGTGGTGTCTCAGTCTCCGTTCAAAACAACCAGTAGCGATACCAACTTGTCACCCTCACGTGGGTGGCGCGGTGGCTACAGTGCTTAGCACTGCTGCCTCACAGCTCCAGGGACCCAGGTTCAATTCTGGCCTCCGGTGACTGCCTTTGTCTGCCTGTCTGTCTCCCCGTGTCTGCGCCTTAGTGTCCAAAAGGTTAGGTGGGGTTACTGTGTTAAGAGGATAGGGTGGAGGCGTGGGCTTAAGTAGGGTGCTCTTTCCGAGGGCCAGTGCGGACTCGATGGGCCAAATGGCCTCCTTCTTTGCTGTAAATCTATGATTTAAAAAAAATAAATTTAGTGCACCCAATTATTTTTTTCCAATTAAGGGGCAATTTAGCGTGGCCAATCCACCTGCCCTGCACATCTTTGGGTTGTGGGGGTGAGACCCACGCAGACAAGGGGAGAATGTGCAAACTCCACACAGTGACCCGGGGCCAGAGCCGAACCCGGGTCCCCAGCGCCGTGAGGCATCAGTGCTAACCACTACGCCACCATGCTGCCCTTGATCCTTTTTAAAAAGAATTTAGAGTACCCAATTCTTTTTTTTCCACTGAGGTGCAATTGAGCGAGGCCATTCCACCTGCCCTGCACATCTTTGGATTGTGGGGGTGAGACCCACGTAGACACGAGGAGAATGTGCAACCTTCACATGGACAGGGACCCGGGACCTGGATCGAACCCGGGTCCTCGACGCCATGAGGCAGCAGTGCTTTTCAAAAAAAAAATTATAGAAATTTAGAGTACCCAGTTTATTTTTTCCAATTAAGGGTCAATTTAGCCTGGCCAATCCACCTAGCCTGCACATCTTTGGGTTGGGGGGGTGAAACCCATGGCAAACACAGGGAGAATGTGTCAACTCCACACGGACAGTGACCCAGAGCCGGGATTGAACCTGGGACCTCGGCGCCATGAGGTTGCAATGCTATCCACTGCGCCACCGTGCTGACCCCTGAGTCAGCTGTGCTAACCACTGCACTGCCATGCTGCCCCAGGATTCTATGATTCTATAGGTTTCTATGCAGATACAACATGGCAACCATCTCCTAGTGTTAATGTATGCTTTGTTCATTGTAAATTTACATGGACAATTCACTTTTCCTGATCCGATGGATTGCAGTCTGATGATATAGATTTATAGATTCATAGAATTTACAGTGCAGAAGGAGGCCATTCGGCCCATCGAGTCTGCACCGGCTCTTGGAAAGAGCACCCTTCCCAACCGCACACCTCCACCCTATCCCCATAACCCAGTTACCCCACCCAACACTAAGGCCAATTTTGTTCACTAAGGGCAATTTAGCGTGGCCAGTCCACCTAACCTGCACATCTTTGGACTGTGGGAGGAAACCGGAGCACCCGGAGGAAACCCGCGCACACACGGGGAGAATGTGCAGATTCCACACAGGCAGTGACCCAAGCCGGGAATCGAACCTGGGACCCTGGAGCTGTGAAGCAATTGTGCTAATCACTATGCTACTGTGCATATTGATGAGTAATGCAGATAAACTAAACAGATCACCAACACTTGGGAATGAAATGAAAGTCACCACAGTCCGAGGACACCATAGGTTGCTCTCCTCTTTGGAGCTGACTGGTGGTGATTTAACCTCAGGATCAACACACCTCAGGTGGGGGTGGGTTGGCGTGGTGGGGTGGGGGGCGGGGGACCTCAGCCGGTTTGGGAATTGAACTCACGCTGTTGGCATCGATCCACATCTCGATCCAGCCAACTGAGGTAATCAACCCCTGGTGATGGTGAGCTGCCTTCTTGAACCGCTGCAGTCCATGTGGTGTAGGTACATCTACTGTGCTATTGGGCAGGGAGGTCCAGGATTTTGACCGAACAACAGTGAAGGAACGGGGATATATTTCCAAGTCAGGATGGTGAGTGACTTGGAGGGGAACTTCCAAGTGGTGGAGTTCCCAGATATCTGCTGCCCTTGTCCTCCTAGATGGTCGTGGTCAAGGGTTTTAAAGGTGCCTGAGTCAGGAACCATGGTGAGTTCCTACAATGCATCTTGTAGACAGTACACATGGCTACCACTGTGCGTAGGTTGTGGGGGGACTGCATGTTTGTGGAATGGGTGCCAATCAAGCGGGCTGCTTTGTCCTTGAGGATTCTTGGAGCTGTATTCACCCAGGCAAGTGTGGGATATTCCATTACACTCCTGACTTGTGCTTGTAAGTGGTGGACAGACTTTGGGGAGTCAGGAGGAGAGTTACTTGCCACAGAATTCCTAACCTCTGACCTGCTCTTGTAGCCACAGTATTTATATGGTTAGCCCAGTTCAGTATATCTCGAGCCATCACGTTGCTGTATACAATCAATTTTTCTCAAAATCCTGCAGTACCCGACGATCCCACATCTCCATAGCTGAGCAGGAACATTACTCCCTGCTCCCTTGCGACGGAACCGAGAGGCAGTTGATGTGGTATACAGGCTGAGATCAATCATGCGACTTGTTCCTCTGTGACCAGTCAGCTCTACTCACTCAACAAGTACGACCTCCATCAATTATCGGCTCTTCTCATTAAGAACGGAACATAATAATGGAGAAAAGCTTGAGTCTTACTTGGTGGAGTTATTGCTAATCTGACATCCTTTTACATTAAATATATGTCTTGAGAGGGAATATTGTATCTGACAGACACTGCAGTGTGCAAGCTATACATAAGTATTTGCTGCTTTTAAAATATGCAATATTTGTGTGAGGGCTTCAGGCAACTCTTGAACTTGATTGCAATACTTGTGCAGCTATCTAACAATCCTATTGGAAGTAATCTTTCAGTTGAGCAAGTCATTTTCAGTGAAACATGATGTTAGCACTGCTGCCTCACAGCACCAGGGACCCGGGTTTGATCCCGGCTTTGGGTGACTGTGCGGAGTCTGCACTTTCTCCCCGTGTGTGCGTGGGTTTCCTCCGGGCGCTCCGGTTTCCTACCACAGTCCAAAGATGTGCCGGTTAGGTGGATTGACCATGAACAATGCGCGGGGTAACAGGGATTAGGCAGAGGAGTGGGCCTGGGTCCCTCTCTCAGAGGGTCGGTGCCGACTCGATGGGCCAATGGCCTCATTCTGCACTGTAGGGATTCTACGGATATTTAAGATCACCCTCCAATGCATTTTTATTGTTTTCATGTTTCGAAGCAAATGAGAGATTTACTAAAGGATCACTACACCTCAGGTGGGGGTGGGTTGGCGTGGTGGGGTGGGGGGCGGGGTACCTCAGCAGGTTTGGGAATTGAACCCATGCTGTTGGCATTGATCCACATCTCGAACCAGCCATCCAGCCAACTGAGGTAACCAACCCCTGGTGATGGGGAGCTGCCTTCTTGAACCTTCTTGATGCTACACAGATGAACCAACACGGATGCGAATGGTACAACGCAGTTTTATTTTAAACATCTATTTACACTGGTAAACTGTTTACTGAGGTTCGATCATGACCCTAGAATCTGTGGACCTATTCCTAATTCTATCTTGTAGTGGCACTCAGCACATGGTGGATGTCTGAGTGGCTTGCAATGAGCTCTGTGCCCTGAGCTGTCTCCTGCTCGAGTGTCCAGGAAGTGCCGTGTTCCCTGTTTTGTACTGTGTATGCTCTTGCCTGTGATTGGCTGTCGTGTTGTGTGTGTTGATTGGTCCGTTGATCTGTCCATCAGTATGTATGTATGTATGTGCTATGATGTTTACCTGAATATCATGACAGCTGGGTTACTGAATATATTCAAGGCTGAGATAGACAGGTATTTGATAGACAAGGGGGTCGAGGGTTATGGGGGAAGACAGCAAAGTGAAGTTGAGACATGACTAGATCAGCTGTGATCTTATTTAATGGCGGAGCAGGTTCAAAGGGCTGAATGGCCGACTCCTGCTCCTAAGCCCTATGTTCCCATGTTCCCCTTATTGGGAGGGAGCAGGGGAATGTGGAGTTAACAGCAGGGCAGGGAGTGGATGGAAACGGCCTGACCATCATCTAAGGTGGATCTAAATTACACACTGAGCTTTGGAGGATTGCTTGAGGTTAAATGGCCTCTTCTCATCCCCAAACTGTGCTCAAGGTTTAAAAAATAAAATCATTGCCATTGCTGGCATTGAAAGCAGGCTTGTTGGCCCAAACGGCCTGTTTTATTTTGTCCTGTGATGACAACGCGTGATAGAGATTTTGAGTCACAGCATGAATGGAAATGGTGCCCAGATGCTGTTGTGACTGACATTCCTCATTACTGTCCCCACCAGTGGTAACCAAATCATCTTCTTGTTAGTATTGAATGGGGCTTGTTGTCTGTGCCTGGGCTTGTAACCTGAACAGGAAATTAAAGTGAGGGATGCCAAATAAGGTAAACTTATATGAGCTTAAATGCCCCAGGCAAATGCAATGTAAATACTACATTCATAGAGCTAGCACTGACAGATTCAAAAAGACTTTAATGTTGTGTTTTATCCAAAGCAAAAGTCTTCTGCGTTTTTAATACGTTTCAAATTAAGATGCACTGCTGCAAGTCACCAAGGCTCCTTCGACAGCACCTTCCAAACCCACGACCTTCACCACCCAAGGTCAAGGGCAACAAATACATGGGAACGCCACCATCTGCAAAGTCCCCTCCAAGCTACAAACCGTCCTGACCTGCAACGCTATCGCCGTCCCTTCACTGCCGTTGGGTCAAAATCCCTCCCTAACAGCTCTGTGGGTGTACCTACACCATGTGGACTGCAGTGGATCAAGAAGGTGGCTGACCACCGTCTTCAAGGACAGCTAGGGGTGGGTAATAAATGCTGGCCTAGCCTGCAACACCCACATCTCACAAAAGTACAATAATAAAAAAACGTCATTGACCTCCGGGTGATGGAGCCAGCTCTTGTGGCTCAGCTGTGGACCGAGAGTTCCCAGGCTGAACAGATTTTGTGTTATGGACCTAGAAAAAGAAAAAGAAAGACTTTTATTTCCATAGTGCCTTCTGCAACCTATGGCGCTCCCAAAACACTTTACAGACAACCAAGTACTTTTGAGTCATTGTCATAGAGAAGGAAATCCCCAAACAATTTGCACACAGCAAGGCCTATCCTACAGAAATGTGACCAGATAATCTGTACTTGGCTGAGTGATTTTATTGGACATTACATCAGGGAAACCCCTCCCCTTTCCAAAATAATGTAGTGGATCTTTTACCTCCATGAGGTCTTTTGTTAATGTCACCTGAAGGACAGCACTTCAACAGTGCAATACTCCCTTAGATTATCCAAACCCATGCCATACAGGATCTACTTTGGCAGAGAACTGCCTTTCTCAAACCTAATTGGATTTGAACTAGCACATTCACAGGCAAAGGCCAATGCCAAACCACTGCGCCATTCGGTTCCCTTGTGAGGAAAAGTCTTCTTTCCTCCCTTCCTCGCTCACCATGCCAACAGAGCTGAGATAGGAAATCAAGGGGGTTGCAAATGGAAACAATCCTGCTTTATTCACAGTGTCTTGTGTATTTATTGTGCAGGGCATTGGATTCAATGAAGATTGACACATCCTAATTGGAGGAGGTAAATTTGGCCATGCTCCTTGGTTATTGTAGAACAATCTGCATTATTCAATTACGCTGTTAATAACCTTTCAGATATACACACAGAAACACACACACAGAAACACACACACAGAAACATTCACACACAGAAACACTCACACACACACACACACAGAAACACACACACACACACAGAAACACACACACAGAAACACACACACACACACACAGAAACACACACACAGAAACACACACACACAGAAACACACACACACAGAAACACTCACACACACACACACACACAGAAACACACACACACACACACAGAAACACACACACACACACACAGAAACACACACACAGAAACACACACACACAGAAACACACACACACAGAAACACACACACACAGAAACACGCACACACAGAAACACACTCACACAGAAACACACACACACACAGAAATACACACACACACAGAAGCACACACACAGAAACACGCACACACAGAAACACACACACACAGAAACACACACACACAGAAACACACACACACAGAAACACGCACAAACACTCACACACACAGAAACATACACACAGAAACATGCACACACAGAAACACGCACACACAGAAACATACACAAACACTCACACACACAGAAACACACACACACAGAAACACACACAAACACTCACACACACAGAAACATACACACACAGAAACACACACACACAGAAACACGCACACACAGAAACACATACAAACACATGCACAGAAACACACACACACACAGAGGAACACACACACACACAGAAATACACACACAAACACACACACACACACACGCACACACACGCACACACAGAAACACACACACAAACACACACACAGACAAACACACATATACACAGAAATGCACACACAGAAACACAAACACAAACACACACACACACAGAAACACACACAGTAATACACACACACACATAAACACACACACGCACACATAAACACACACTGAAACACACACACACACAGAAACACATACTACCACACAGAATCACACACACACAGAATCACACACACAGAATCACACACACGCACAGAATCATGCACACACAAAGAAACACACGCATACACAGAAACACACAGAAGCACACACACACACACACAGAAATACACACACAGAAACACACAGACACAGACACACAGAAACACACACAAACACACACAGAAACACACACACACAGAATCACACACACACAGAATCACACACACAGAAACACACACACACAGAAATACACACACAGAAACACACAGACACAGACACACAGAAACACACACAAACACAGCCAGAAACACACACACACAGAAACACACACACGCACAGAAACACACACACACAGAAACACACACACACACGCACAGAAACACACACACACAGAAACACACACACAAATAAACATGCACACAGTAACACACACACACACACAGAAACACACAGACACTAAAACACACACACAGAAACACACAGACATACACACACAGAAATACACACACACACACAGAAACACGCACACATACAGAAACACACACACACAGAAACACACATACAGAGAAATACACACACACAGATACACACAGACACAGAAACATGCACACACACAGAAATACACACACACAGAAACACATACACACACAGAGACACACACACACAGAATCACACACACAGGCACACACACACACAGAAACACACAAACACACAGAAACACATACACAGTAACACACACACATGAACACAGAAACACACGTACAGAGAAAAACACACACACACACAGAAATACACACACACAGAAACACACACACACAGAAACACACTCACACACAGAAACACACATACACAGAAACACACACACACACAGAAACACACACACACAGAAACACACACAGAATCACACACAGAATCACACACATACGCAGAATCACACACACACAAAGAAACACACACACACATAAACACACGCACACACACACGGAAACACACAAACACGGAAACACACAAACACGGAAACACACACACAGAAACACACAATCACAGAAACACACACACACACACAGAAACACACACACACAGAAACACACACTGCAGAAACACACACACACGCAGAAACACACATCCACACAGAAATACACACACGCACAGAAACACACACACACACAGAAACACACACACAGATACACACACACACAAACACACACATACACAATCACACACACACACAGACACACACATACACACACACAGAAACACACACACACACCACACAGAAACACACACACACACAGAACCACTCACAGAAACACACACACGCACACACAACAGAAACACACCCACCCACAGAAAAACACACACACACATACACAAACACACACACACAGACACACACATACACACACACACACAGAAACACACATACACATGACACAGAAACACACACACACACAGAAACACACACACAAACACCAAAACACACACACACAGAAACACACACACACACAGACATACACACATATACACAGAAACGCACACACAGAAACACAAACACACACATGCACAGAAACACACACACGCACACAGAGGAACACACACACACACAGAAATACACACACACAGAAACACACACACACACACACAGAAATACACACACACAGAAACACACACACACACACAGAAACACACACACAAACACACACAGAAACACACACAGACAAACACACATATACACAGAAACGCACACACAGAAACACAAACACACACACGCACAGAAACACACACAGTAATACACACACACACATAAACACACACACAAACACGCACTCAGAAACACACACACACTGAAACACACACACACTGAAACACACACACACAGAAACACGTACACACACAGAATTACATACACACAGAATCACACACACAGAATCACGCACACACAAAGAAACACACGCATACACAGAAACACACAGAAACACACACACACACAGAAACACACACACAGAAACACACACAGACAGAAACACACACACACACAGAAACACACACACATACACAAACACAGAAACACACACACAGAAACACACACACGCACAGAAAAACACACACACAGAAACACACACACACAGAAACACACACACACAGAAACGCACACAGAAACACACACACACAGAATCACACACATACGCAGAATCACACACACACAAAGAAACACACACATACATAAACACACACACACGTACACAGAAACACACAAACACGGAAACACACACACACAGAAACACACACACACATAAACACACACACACAAACAAACATGCACACAGTAACAAACACACATAAACACACACACACAAACACAGAAACACACACACAGAAACACACACACAGAAACACTCACACACAGAAACACACACACACACAGACACACACACAGAAACACACAGACACTAAAACACACACACAGAAACACACACAGACATACACACACATACACAGAAACACACACACACATACAGAAACACACACACACTGAAACACACATACAGAGAAATACACACACACAGAAACACACAGACACAGAAACATGCACATACACAGAAATACACACACACAGAAACACATACGCACACAGAGACACACACACAGGAACACACACACAGAAACACACACACAAACACACAAACACACAGAAACACATACACAGTAACACACACACACGAACACAGAAACACACACACACAGAAACACACACACACACACAGAAATACACACACACAGAAACACACACACACACAGAAACACACTCACACACAGAAACACACACACACAGAAACACACACAGAAACACACACACACAGAAACACACACACACACACAGAAACACACACAAAATCACACACATACGCAGAATCACGCACAGACAAAGAAACACACACACACAGAAACACACACACACAGTAACTCACACACACATAAACACACACACACAAACAATCAAACACGCACACAGTAACATACACACATAACCACACACACAAACACACACACACGCACACAGAAACACACACACTCAGAAACACACACACAGAAACAAACACACGCACACAGAAACACACACACACTGAAACACACACACAGAAACACACACAGACATACACACACAGAAACACACACATACACAGAAACACACACACACATACAGAAACACACACACACAGAAACACACATAGAGAAATACACACACACAGAAACACACAGACACCGAAACACGCACACACATAGAAATACACACACACTGAAACACATACACACACAGAAACACACACACACAGAAACACACACACACAGAATCAGACACACAGCCACACACACAGAAACACACACACAAAAACACACACAGAAACACACACACACAGAAATGCACACACAGAAACACAAACACGCATGCACAGAAACACACACTGTAACACATACACACATTAACACACACACAGAAACACACACACACAGAATCACACACACAGAATCACACACACACAGAATCACGCACACAATAAGAAACACACGCATACACAGAAACAAATAGAAACACACACACAGAATCACACACACAGAAGCACACACACAGAAACACACACACACACACAGAAACACACACAGTAACACACACACACACATAAGCACACACACACAAACACACACACACAGAAACACACGCACACACATAAACATACACACACAGAAACACACACACACACACACACAGAAAAACACACACAGAAACACACAAACACACAGAAACAAATACACAGTAACACACACACATGAACACAGAAACACACACACACAGAAACACACACACACAGAAATACACACACAGAAACACACACACACAGAAACACACGCACACACAGAAACACAAACACACAGAAACACACACAGAAACACACACACACAGAAACACACACACACACAGAAACACACACAGAATCACACACACAATCACACACATACGCAGAATCACACACACACAAAGAAACACACACACACATAAACACACACACACGCACACAGAAACACACAAACACTGAAACACACACAGAAACACACACACACAGTAACACACACACACATAAACACACACACAAACACGCTCACAGTAACACACACACACATAAATACACACACACGCACACAGAAACACACACACACAGAAACACACACACACAGAAACACACACACACAGAAACACACACACACTGAACACACACAGAAACACACACAGAGAAACACACACACACAGAAACACACACACAGTAACACACACACAGTAAAACACACACAGAAACACACACACAGAATCACACACACACAGAACCACACACAAACAGAAACACACACAAAGAAACACAGAAACACACACACACATGTGCACATAGAAACACACTCACACACAGAAACACACACACACAGAAACACACACACACACAGAAACACACACACAGAAACACACACACATGCAGAAACACACACACACAGAAACACATACACACACAGAAACACACACACTGAACACACACACAGAAACACACACACACACACAGAAACACACACACACAGAAACACACACACAGTAACACATACACTGAAACACACACAGAATCACACACACACAGAACCACACACAAACAGAAACACACACACAGAAACACACACACACAGAAACACACACACACATGTGCACATAGAAACACACTCACACACAGAAACACACACACACACAGAAACACACACACACACAGAAACACACATACACAGAAACACATACACACACAGAAACACCCACCCACAGAAACACGCACACAGAAACACAGAAACACACACACACACACAGAAACACACACACACACACAGAAACACACACACAGAAACAGACACACACACAGAAACACACAAACATGCAAACATACACACACACACAAGCACACACACAGAAACACGCAAACACACACACACACTGTAACACACACAGAAACACAACGCAAACACACACACAAACATACGCACACACACAAACATACGCACACACACACACACACACTTACGCACAGAAACAAACGGCACTCACCACACACGCACGCACAAACACAAACCTACTCTCTGGTGAAATATTTCTGGAGCTCAGACTTTTATTTAATGGAATATAAACTGAGTCCTGTTTTGGGCCTGTTGAGCGGGACTTTGCTTCATTTTTGGGCCTTGGCGAGGAACGTCTGGCTGAGGCTGCACTTGGGCTCATTTCCTGCACTAACAAACTCACCTCGCCAGTCCAGGGAGAGATCGGGGAGCTATTTATAAATGGTAATCCGATCTCTGGCCCCCCCCACCCACCATGACCTCCGGCCCCTGCGGAGCCCCAATTTACCAATTAAGGTGTCCATGAGCCCACCGCACTCCATTTCATCAGGGCAGGGCAAATTAATGCAGGCAACATTGTGGCTATCATTGCGCACAGCAAGCTCCCACGAACTGCAATGTGATCGTCTGTTTTTTTTTGTGATGTCAATTGAGGGATAAATATTGGCCAGGACACTGGGAATAACTCAGCAGCTCCTCTTTGAACTACAGCACCCTGAGATCTTTCACGTCCACCGAAGCAGGCTGATGGGACCACGGTTTGATGTCGATGTGAAAGACGGTGGGTGCGATTCATCAGCCTAATCGTGTTCAACTTGGTGTAGGGGCGAAGCCATTGAATCTCATGAGAGGCCTGGATCGGGATTCGTGATGCTCGAAACGTCTCGCAAGATTTAACGGAATCTCGTGGCGAGTCATGATCTGCAGGGGCACAGCCAGGGTGCCAGGCTGGAAGTGCCAAGGTGCCCAGGTGCCAGGTTTCACGCCAGGGGTTGGGCCAGGGGAGGGGGCTTGCCCACAGGAGATGGGGTGAGGAGGGATGGGGTCAAGGACACCATAAGAGGTAAGATGGGTGAAATGGGGGGGCTCTGATGCTGTGGTGGGGGTGCTGAGCGGGGTTGAAAGATCAGGGCAGCCTTTAAAAAGAGTGTCCTGATCCGTGAGTAGTCTTTCTGCTCTGGCCAGCTGAGCTCACCAATGCAGGAAATGAGTTACAGAGTGGCCTTGACAGAGTGTTCCTCACCGAGGCCGAAAAAACGGCAAAGTGCTTATCGTGTTGGGTGTTCCGATATTCAAACGAACCAACACGGTTGCAGATGGTACAACTCTGTTTTATTGTTCTGAATAATAACAACTGTTAACTTCTGGCTGTGGTTCGTACTTCACCAATTAACCTGTGGACCCAGCCCTGGCACTATCTTAGAGAGGCACTCAGCACATGGTCTACGTCTGAGTGGCACGCTGTGAGCTCTGTGCTCTGAGCTACCTCCTGCTGGAATGAGCGGGAACTGTGGTGTTCCCTGTTTTATAGTGCGTGTGCTCTCACTGGTGATTGGCTGTGATGTTGCATGTGTGTTGATTAGTCCGTCGACCTGTCCATCATTGTGTGTGTGTGATTGCACCATGATATGTAAATATGGATATCATGACAGTGCTGTTGAATAGCGGTGCTGCAGGGATCGGGAAACACCCGCTAAACCCGCTTCTTCAACGGACTTTAACTCGAGTCCGCTGAATCGGGCCCGACACCTCAGGCAGGGTAGCCCCGTGGCCCCCCCTGCAGTATTGCACAGGAGTGTTAGCTTTGATCTTTGAGCTCGGGCCCTGGAGTGCGACTTGAGCCTGTGAAATACGTTTAACACAGGATGCCAGGCTGAATGAGGTAAGTGGAATTCCTCATTGGACCAAACAATACCTCTGGCCTTCATATGTCAACATTTGACACCTTGCTGCGTTCTGCTGAATCAATTACCTCACTTGTAATTCTTGCTTCCCTGCCAAGTAATTGTAATTGGGTGGGGGGGGGGGGGGGATCTGTTGGCACCTATTAACTTCCTTGGCCATTCAACTCACATTCATTTTCTATGGGGGAGGAGGGAACGCAATTATGTGTGTGATTTGCGAACTTTGGCTGGGACTTTCAAACAGTTTTCCATTGAGTGAACCAGATCGAGCGAGCGAGTGAACAGGTGAAAGGACTGTTAGAAAACAGTGACACGCTTCGTCATTCCTTGTGGCTCTGTTATCTTGCCTGTCTCCAGAAATTGGTGCAAACTAAATTAGTGATGTTTTCCAAACTTGCCCACTTACATTTGTGCGACCCCTTTCTCAACCTCAGGATTCCAAAGCACTTTATATTGATATAAATTTATATTGATAAGATATTGATGTAAAATTATATTGCATATAAATATATTGATCCCATGTAATTACCAGCAATTTCAGAAGAGTTGAAAAATTAAGCATAAAACTAAATTTGTTTAATGAAAGAATTAAATTGTTTCATTCAGGTCAAAATCCATCACTTTGTACAGTAGTTTGTTAACAAACTCTCCCACTGTTATTAAGGCCTCCATTACTCACTCGCTGAGCCAACCCTCTCTAAAGCATCACAATTAAATGTTGCCTGCTGCTTTGCTGTGTTCAGACCAGTGGTGCCATCAAAGACTTCATGACCCAGCCATCAACACCCAAGGATCACAGCCGAGAATTCGTGTAGCCAGTAAATTGGCGTCCTTGAGAAGTTACTAAGGGAAATATGGTTTTATAGCTCAGGGAACATTTGTGTAGTTGTTCGTGGGTAATGTACGCAGCGGAGGAATAAAAGCCCTGCTCAGGAAAATTCTCTCACGTCTGGACAATTGCTGAATGATCGGATCCCACGAGCTGTGGAACAGCCCCGTGTTTGAGAAAGCTGCTTCGCCTGAAGAGTTCCATTTGTTCACCGGCCACCCAGAGCATGGTCTTATTTTTCAAAAGCAGAAGCGATGATGACCATGAACAGAGAGTTGCTGCAACGTCCACTGGAGGATTCTCAGGCGTCAGGACTATTTCTGGGTGCCCTCACTGGTGGTGTCTATGTTCCATCTACCTGCTCGATCCCCCTGTAGACGGCTCAATGAAGAGGCCATCAACGTATTTTTCCATCCAATTAAGGACAATGGGCGAGTTCCTGAAGCAGGAGGTACTATCAGAGGACCCCGGGACGCAGGGCAGGATTTTCATCCTGATATGGGGCACAAGCATGGAGGCAGGTGCTCACAAATGTAAAATGCTGCCCTTGGATGGCGGGGTGAGATGGGTGCTGCTGAGGCAGGTAGGTACATATCAGGGAACCTCAAGATGGACGAGCTCTCTGAAGGGGTCTGGAAATATAAAATGAGGAATGGCCACGTGATAGGAACTGCTATATTGTTGTGAGCCAGGGTTTAGAGAACCCCAAAGTGTATCATGGAGTTCACCTGACCCACAACTTTTAATAGATTGTGGTATGGGGAGCACACGGCCCACTCTACAGGTGTGGTACAGCAGAAATGGAAAAGTATTTTTTAAAGCAAAACAATGTTTATTCTATGAACTCAAGTTAACCTTTTTAAAACATGCAGTGAACATCTTAGCAACCATCAATTCAAATACAGTCCCCAAAGACTACAACACTAAGTAATCCTTTAAGCTTTCCTTTTAACATCCATAAGACTTAAAACACCTTTTACCAGAAGCACATCAGGTTAAAGTCACGACTGTTATTAGTTTTGAATAACCAGGATCGATTTACAGTCTTTAGATTACAGAGAGAGAATCTAATACACCTTCTGGCTGTGACTGCAGCTATCCAGCTCTGAAAACGAAACTAAAACACACCCTGCAGCAAACAGCCTAAAACGAAAGTAAAAAGCTGACAGACAGCCCAGCTCCACCCACTCTCTGACATCACTGCAATAATAAACACCCATTTCTTAAAGGTACTCTCACTACAGATACTTATATACACACCCATTTATAAACACCCATTTCTTAAAGGTACTCTCACATGACAATATGTGACTTCTGAATAGCTCTGTGTTTGATTATGTGAGTCTGTTTACTTTTGGTGCTCACTGTGTTTGATTTGTTAAGCCTAAGTGTGGACCTGGAAAAGTAAAAGGAACTGTATAATGAGCTAGAAGCTGGAGCTAGAGCATGGAGCAGATAATTTGAAGCACTGTAAATAAAACTTGCTACAAACATAGAAACCAGTGTCATCTCTGCATAGCTCTGCGAGGTAAACCATACAACATTAATTAGCAGATAACGATAGTGCACATAATTAAAAAAAATTTTTTTTAGAGTACTCAATTCATTTTTCGAATTAGCCATTAGCTGTTCATCAGTTCCGACACTCGTAGGAATGGTGATTGGCAGATCCTAAATGCTTATCTTATCTCCCGGTCTTGGCAAACCTGAACAAATAGCAAATAATTCACTCTTCTTCTGTTAAATTGCTCTTGACTTCGCTACATTTTAACTCCAGTCCATTTCCTGCTTTTATTGAGCAAGAAACCAATTGCACGGGAGGTTGCATGCTGGTCAGCGAACAGCATTCTTGCTATAGTGTCAGGCAGCGAGTGAGCACCCCACTAGAATGGGAGCTGTGGAGTGACAGAACAGAAAATGATCAGTTAATGCAGGGTTGAATCTTCCACTTTAGGAGGAAAAACATATTTTTCAAAGATGTTGCACTTCAAAGCCTGCTCATTTTATTCTCCTTTATTTCCCATTCTACACAAATATCTTTCAAAAGGAAATCTAGCAATTTCCTCCTTCCTCTGTGTCTGTGCTCTGGCCATTGTGTTTCAGGGCAAGTGTGATCCGTGTAATTTCCCTTTGTGTCCATCTATCTTGCTTTCTCTGTGTTGATCCAGAGTCTCTAAGGCCCTGAGCATTCATTTATCAAATCCAGTTTTCAAAGGGGGCGAAAGTGAGGGAGAGAGAGATTACATTTGAAGCATTGAAGTGGGAAAAAATAACCCCCAGCCATTAAAGGAGCTGGTTTTACCAGTTGACCTAACCTGTGCTTAGTTTGTTCAGCAAGTAGCAATAATGGCAAGGTGACACCATACCCCAGTATAAAAGCAAATTACTGCAGAGTCTGGAATCGGAAACAAAATCAGAAAATACTGGCAACCTCAGCAGATCTAACGGCTTCAGTGGAGAGAAAAGGGAGGTAACGTTTTGAGTCTGGATGACTCCTTTTTATACCCACTATAATTACCAACCAGTTAACAAAAATGCTATTGCATAATATTCTCACACAGGGGCAGACTGAGAGCTAAGGCAATCAAACAAAGACCAATGTCTTCCTCCTCTTTTAATAAAAACTCCTTGAACCAAATGGTTGTGGTTGGAACTCCGGTGAGTCACCTTCTTGCCTCTTAACTTCGCTTCATTGGCTGTGGGTCCTTGGAGCGCATTCCTGCCCCTGACTCACATGCCCCGCTCTATGAAGCACCAGTAAATATGTGGAGGGATTCTCCGCTCCCGACACTAACAGTGCGATCCTACGGCCGCATTGCGCCGGAAAATAATGATAATAACCGTTTACTGTCACAAGTATGAAGTGACTGTGAAAAGCCCCTAGTCGCCGCATTCCGCCGCCTGTTCGGGTAAGTCGGTACGGGAATTGAACCCGCGCTGCTGGCCTTGTTCTGCATCACAAACCAGCTGTCTAGCCCACTGAGCTAAACCAGCTCATCGCGGCGCAGTGTGGCCGTTCAAAGCTGGGAGACCCCGCTCCCGGGATCTACCCGGTTCGCAACGCCTTGTGAGATTCAACGCGTTCTCGTGAGACATTGTGAGGTGAATCCTGCCCACAATGGGTGAGATCAGTTGTTGGCAAATCTGTATATTGGAGAGAGGCAGTAAACCTTTGTCTACTGTGCAGATTCCCAAGGTATCTGAGGCTTTGGGATTCAACCCCTTTCCTTGGGGACCTTGGGCGAGCGCCCTTTATCTCAAGTCCCAACAAATGGGCCGTGGGGGTCTCCAAAAGGTTTGGAGGCCCCCAGTTGCATGCCCTTTGGGCAGGGTGGTGCCCTGGCACTGCTGGTGCCACCTGGGTATCTTGGCAGTGCCAGCCTGTTACCTTGGCAGTGCCACCTGGGTGCCAGCCTGGTGCTGCCAAGGTGCCCAGGTGGCACTGCCAAGGTGCCAAGTTGGCATTTTTTGCGCAGGCACGATTGGGGTGGGGTTTCCCTGTGTGTGTCTTGGGGGGGCTACGGGGGTGGGTGGGTGTTGGTGGTGGCGGGGCCTCCTCATATTGCGTTTGGGCTGGGCGGGAGATTGGGGATCCTTTTGTGGGCGTCGGAGATTTGGCCGCCTTATACTACAATGGAAAGTTTTGGCGAGCAGAGCTCCCCATTGTAAAAACAGGGCTACGTGCAGCCTCGTCCTCGCGAACCCCGTTCAGGCCCCTTATTCAACATGAGTCGCGTTGAATAGACATGTGTTTCTTGGCACTGCGAGTGCCGGGAAACACACGGCTAAACGTGCTCGCTGGAGACCTTTGGGAAGATCGCGCCCTAGGTGTTGCCGCCAGGGCAGGATCTGTGGAGTTCGCCGCTAACAAAACTGGCAATGAAAAACGGTGTCAGATTCGCCGGAGTCAGGATTGGTACCCAAGCTGCAGCTACATGTTAGCACTCCCCCCCCCCCCCCCCCAACACACACACACACACTCATCCCAGCCAACAAGACGGCACGAGTTGCGCTCGAGTGCGTCCGTCCCACTGAGATGATGTCCAATTCTTTTAGAAGCAGTGACTCCTCAAGATGGCGTAAGCACCAACTGCCATCTGAGGTGACCTAATGACAGTTTATTCGGGGTGGACAATAAATACCAGCCTTGCCAGTGGCTACCACATCTGAGAATGAATACATAGTGAAAATAAAACAATACTTTGAGAAAAGCTGAGTAAAAATAGCTGGACAAATCCTGAATCAATCCTTTGAAGAAGGAAGAAGATTGCTGTGCTGGCAATCTATTGTAGCAACACAAAAATGGCCTCCTCAATGTGTCGGGTTGCTAACTGTGATGAAGTAGCGAGTCAGCATGTCCACCCTTGGTGCCTTCCTACACCAATCGGAGAGCAAATGGTCTCATTATCCAAGTGGATTATACTTGACTGTCAAACAAATGATCTTGTTTCCCCCATTTTTAATATTTTTATACCTGGTAAAGAGAAATATTCAAAGAAAATGACAAAAAACGCCCAAAAGTTTTTAATCTTGTGATTTCTTTTCACACAGCTGTCACCTGGAGGATGATCTTCAATTCCTGGAGCCTCCAGGCCAAATCTGAAGGGTTGGCAACCATATGTATGGCATCAAGGATGCTCTCCAGCAGCCTTTATTGTCGTGGCAGCAATTATTTAGGATGAGTGGAATGGGGCGGAGAATTTAGCCACACCCCCTTGACCCCATTTCAATATTTTTGGTTGTAGGGCAGCACGTAGCACAAGTGGATAGCACTGTGGCTTCACAGCGCCAGGGTCCCATGTTCGATCCCCCGCTGGGTCACTGCCTGTGCGGAGTTTGCGCGTTCTCTCCGTGTCTGCGTGGGTTTCCTCCGGGTGCTCCGGTTTCCTCCCACAGTCCAAAGACGTGCAGGTTAGGTGGATTGGCCTTGCTAAATTGCCCTTAATGACCAAAAAAGGTTAGGAGAGGTTATTGGGTTATGGGGATATGGATTGGCTTAAATGAGTTGGTGCAGACTCGATGGGCCGAATGGCCTCCTTCTGCACTGTATGCTCTATGTTCCACTGCAAGATTTTAAAGGGAACTGATTGATTTTTTTTTTGGTGGGGGATGGGGGAGGGTGTGAAAGGGAAAGAGAGGTGCAGATTCTGGCAGGTTTAAGACACTGACCTTTTTAAGGTCGCATTTTACTCCGCTGATCCAAAATGGTAAGAGGAGGATAATTCAGAGGGAGAATCCAGGCTTGATTAAATATCCTTGTTAGAGTCAAGAAAGTCCGACAGGGGCACAGTCACAAACAATGGTGAGGTGGGAATGTGGTGGTATTGTCACTGGATTACTAATCTAGAGGCTCAGGGCAATGCTCTGCCTGGGGACCCGTGTTTGAACCCTGCCACAGCAGATGGCGAAATTAGAGTTCAATAAATAAAAGGGTCGGGATTTTCCGTCGGCTGACGCTGAAATCGGGAAACGCTATTGGGCGGAGAATCGGTTCTGACCTCAAAATCGTGATGGGTGCCGGATTCACGCCAAATCGCAATTCTCCGGCGCCTCGACAGCGGCGTGAATGCGCTCCACTCAGCACGTACAGTCAACGGCATTTGCATATCATTAGTGAGTCTGGTCCGGTATTGTCCGGGGCCTCCGTGATTCTCCAACTCCACCGGGGTGGGGGGGGGGGGGGGGGGTGTATTCCCGACGACGAGGTTCACTTGTGCTTTCAAAAGTTGTGAAGCAGGCGCCATAGCTGCTGAGAGGGAGACAGGGCGTACAGCAAGTGTCCAACATTGCCATAGTGTGCTGACAGTTGTGCCGCTGATCGGGAGGCTCTCCCAGAGCCGGGTGGAGTAGCGGGGGGGTGGCCAGGAGGCGGGCTGTGGGGTTGGGGTGGACGGGCACGGAACACCATTGCCGCAGCCTGCAAGGCAGCCATGCAGCTGCACAAGCCGCTGACTGCCAATGTGAACGGAAAGCCACAGGTCGTAAGGGTCTCCCCGCAGGCCACCCCCTGGGTGCCCTCTGGCCCCAGCCGACCTTGCGCTTCAGCACAAACAGTGCCTTTTGGTTGGCTGGGCTGAGTGTATGTGGGGAGTGAAGTGTGCATATGAGGCTGCAGCTTGTCAATCAAGAAATATGGCATTAAAATCTAACGATGACCATGAAACCTAATATCAATTGTCGTAAAAACCCAATTGGTTCCCTAATGTCCTTTCGGGAAGGAAATCTGCCGTCCTTACCTGGTCTGGCCTACCTGTGACTCCAGGCCCACAGCAATGTGGTTGACTCTTAGCCACCCTCTGAAATGGCCCAGCAAGCCACTCAGCTCAAGGGGCAATTAGGGATGGCCATAGCTACCGCTGCCCACATCCCATGAAAGGAATTTTTTAAAAAATCAGCCCCCCATCAAAACTCAACATGGTTGCATGAACCATCACACCAAGGTAAATGTGAAAGGCCTGGGGGACGGGTAGAGCATGGCCATTGCTCCTCTTAAAACAGGAGCAACTTTAAAAGTCAATTTAGTGCCTTGTAAATAATAATGCTCATGTGGTTCATTCGGCCTAACCTGGGTGCAGTAAAGAACCAACCATCTACCGACTCATTATAGCATACGGGCCCATATCCCTGCAAAATGATTCATGCAGTGCCTTGTTTTAGCTTGCTGAGGGAGGAAACAGAGGGAGAAAGGGAGTGCGAATGAAAACAAAAACAGAAAGGGAATTCTGAGCCTGTTGTGTTTGTTTGGTATGTGTTGGGAGTCACTGGGGTGGTATATCAGCTCGAGCAGAGCTGTCAAACTGCCCACTTTGCGTCAGTCTTCAGTTGGGAAATATGGAGCAGTGAGCAGGTCACGCAGCAACGTGCAAACGTTTGTTGAGGCTCAATGCTAGACAGGCAAGTGGCTGAAAAGACCACGTTTAAACATTTCAACCTACACTTCGCTGCGGGTGACAGTTAGATTAGAGTGGGTGTAAACTGTGACCACTGTGGGATGGGTTTTATTGAAGGTGCCTCTTCCCGCCCCCACTGAAATTTGGTTTGGGCAATTTCACGCCTGTGTTAGACAATACGGTTTGTCTTTGACACCCAGCTCCACACCGCATCAATGGAGACAGTAGTAACTACAGGACTGGGACAATTGGAGCTCTCCAGAAAGAGATTGATTGGATTCCGGGTATCCAAGGAAGAGTAGTGCAAAGGCAGGGAGGGGAATGGGGGTTGAGATACAGGTGACCATGTGATCTCCCATGGCGGGGCTTGGTGGGTGGGCCGGTGAGGAATTTTCTCCACTGTATTTTGCTTTATTGGCCCTGGTTTTTCTCTCTCTTTTTTTTTGTTTTGCCTCCCGCTGGAGGGTGGGAGAGGGAGAGACAAGGGAAGGGAGAGGGAAGGATGGGGGGGGGGGGGCGAAGGAGGGAAGTTGGTTGGGGGCAGTGAGGGATGAATGTTTAGTCAGACTGCTCCAGCCATTGTGTGTGCAGAAGGCTCGATAACTGGTCTTTACCAGCTTTAAATTAGCCACGATCTAACTGAATGAAGTCGGCTCAAGGTGCTGAACATCTTGTCCTAATGTTGTTATGCAACTTGAGCAGCTTAAGATAGGAAGTGAGAGCGAAAGAATGCAAAGGCACTTCACCATGAAAATGTGTGTTGGAGCCTGATTATAGTAATTTTGACTGTGCGTCCTTATAACTGGGGCTGTTATTACCAGGGGCTGGTTTAGCACTGCGGGCTAAGGCTTGTAATGCAGAACAATACCAGCAGTGTGGGTTCAAGTCCCATTCTAGCCTCCCCGAACAGGCGGCGGAATGTGGCAACTAGGGGCTTTTCACAGTAACTTCATTGAAGCTTACCATACTTTCCTTTGTTTTTCTTTGTACTTGTGACAATAAGCAATTATTATTATTAACTGCATTTGGAAGGAAACAGCCTGGTTTAACCTGGTTTAGATGCCAGAGAGCCTCACCTCCCAGGATGGGGGCGGGTGGTTGTGGACATGTGACATGTGGTGGGGGTGTAGAGACGTTCGGAGCGCCACGTGCAGGTGCCCTTAAAGCACGATGGCAACACAGAAGTGCCTTAGGTTAGAGCAATTAAACGAGGGGGAAAGGGCCAGAGAATGAGAAAGGACAGTAAAAACCATGAGAGCGTGCGATAAAGAACAAACCATTTGGATAGAGGCTTTCGCCTCGAAATGGTTTCTTGTTCCAGACACACTATTTGACTCCTCTCACAGACTGAGTATTGATCTGCCCGATAATCTACTCCCAGAATAGTTCACCAACAGGTTATAGCACAGATTCTCCCTTTATTAGCACTCCAAGTTTTTAAAGATGTTCTATCGCTGGAGGGCCTGAGTTTCAATGGTATGACAGTAATCATTTAAAACTGTCTTGCTGGCGCTATATGCTTGTCCTCTGCTGTTGCCAAGGCTCCTGGCTCAAAGTCAATGAACTTGCCCCGTGACATCTTTATTGATGGAGCAGCTGCAGATAGACTGTACAAAGCAGATCAATCTCATTGTTATGAAAATATGATGTGTTTTGTGGTGTTTGCCAGGAGGTCTCCAGTGCTGCAGTCCCCTTGAACTGTGCATTGTGAATCTTGGATGAAAGACAGATTGTAGCTGGGCGTTAACCAAAGGGGCCTATGCCCCTTTCTGATTCAGAGGCAGGAGTGGGGGGGATGGTCACAGGGAGGGTGCTAACCTTTAGTGTCGGCTTGGTCCTGGGACACTTTTTTTTGCTGCAAACTTTGATCCATTAATTATTTATAGAGCACATGAGAACATTTCCCAGAGTGCTTGTTTATTTAAAATTAAATATGAATGGGTGAATGTGCCACTTGTATGATACTGACTGGCACAGTGTACTGTACCCATTGGGGCACTGATTACTACTCATGTTGTGCTAAGCCACTCGGACCAGGAAGGAGTCTGACCTGATCCCTGTCCGGTGCTGAGTTTGTACACTTAGCTACCCATTGTAGACCACACCCAATTTTACTTCTCTCTTGCAGTCCATTGAAGGGCTAGTCAGGCAGATATTTAATGGATGGTATACCTAATATTCCCGATTTTACACTCTCACTTCAGGTTAAAATGACCCTCAATGAGGGGCGGCACGGTGGCGCAGTGGTTAGCACTGCTGCCTCACGGCGCCGAGGACCCGGGTTCGATCCCGGGCCCGGGTTACTGTCCGTGAGGTGTTTGCACATTCTCCCCGTGTCTATGTGGGTCTCACCCCCACAACCCAAAGATGTGCAGGGTAGGTGGATTGGCCACACTAAATTGACCCTTACTTGGAAAAAAAAGAATTGTGTATTCTAAATTGATTTAAAAAAATGACCCTCAATATAAAAAGGCCAGCCTGCCCCATTGCGCCTATTATTTCACTACGTGTGAGCGTGTGACCACACAGGAGTTTAGAAGAATGCGAGGCGACCATATTGAGACGTATCGGATTCTCAGGGGGTTTGACAGGGTCGATGCTGAGAGGATGTTTCCTTTTCTGGGAGAGTCTAGGACCAGAGGGCATAATCTCAGAGTAAGGCGGCCTCCTCATCGAAGACAGAGATGAGGAGGAATTTCTGCTCTCAGAGGGTAGTGAATCTGTGGAACTCTTTGCCGCAGAGAGCTGTAGAGGCTGGATCGTTAAGTGTGTTCAATGCTGGGATAGAAGGATTTTTAATCAGTAAGGGAATCTGTAAGGATAATGGAGATAAGGCGGGAAAGTGGAGTTGAGGATCATCATGTTGGATCAGTCATGATCTCACTGAATAGCAAAGCAGACTCAATGGGCCGAATGGCCTATTTTTGCTCCTACGTCTTATGGTCCAACTCTGTGCCGGACAGAGATTTCATGTGTTGGTCTGGACTAGATTCGTACCTCGCCTTCACAGGCGAAAGGACGGTGGTTTAACTAAATACGGGGCTCTCGTCGACTTAAAGAGCTGAGATGTATCTGAGTTATTGCCATGTTTGTTTCCTTTTAGTGAAGTGTCGTGACATTTAAATGTCCCTTTGCGCTTTTTATTCTTTTCTGTTCCCTCCGCACCCTCAGCCCAATGCGAACCCGCGAGCGATTGGTTCCTTGGCCTTGAAAACTGTACACGGGTCTTTTCAGCCCAGGGTTGGCCAAAGCTTCACTGACAACCGCAGACTGTGAATTCAGCTACAATGCGTTTGAACTTATTGTCCCCTTTTTTTCCCCAGCTGCACATTTCTCACATCTGCTTGCAGATCTTCAATCCTTTTATAACCTCACACATCTAGCAGGTTTTGGCTCAGAGTTGCCAAACACTCCCCCCCCACCCCGCACCCGCCCTTTTTTTACTGAGACTGTGTGGTAATCTGTGGATTTGCTCCAGATTATTATATTTATGACAGCTCATATTGAGTTACAACAAAGTAAAGGGAAGGAGAGGCAGCAGGAGCTGAACAGACAGGTTTGGAAAGTTGTCGCCCTTGTTGTTACAAGAGTTTATTAACCAAGGGCTTATTACTTTGTGGAGCGAGGCAGAGAGGGAAAAGAAGAGGGCTTTTATGATAAATGCATTCTTTAAAGTTTCACGCTTTTAAAATCTCACCATCTGGACAACTTTCAAAGAAGCAGCCTCACTGTCGGTAGCACGAACTGGAGGCTCTTCCTGAAAATGGAATCGGCATGTTTCACATTTTGTTTAAAACGGGGCAGGCTCCCAGGATTCACACCTTCAAAAAGGAGCTGGATAAAGGAAGGGTCATGTGGGGTCGGGAAGGGCCGTGTGTGGCGGGATGTGCACGATTTTTTGGACGCTTGACAAAGCTATGAATCTGCTTGGAGAGAAAGGGGGCAGTTTTAATCTTGGGTGATTATGCAACATGGGCCACATTGTGTTTAGTTGCCCCATTTTACACAATTGTTACGATCCCAGTTGACGTTATTACTGGATGGGAAGGTCCTAGAATGGAACCCTGGCTCAAAGGTCCGTGGGCAGGATTCTCCGTTTGGGAGACTATGCCAGGACTGAATTGCGCGCGGTTCGTGTTCCCATTGGGGGCGCTATTTGAGGAGCAATTCAGGACATGCTAATTGCCAGCATACTGGCCATGTGAATCTAAGGCAATTCCTATTCCCGCCGTCGCTGGGACTGGAATTGGTGCTGGACAGCTTGACAAGCTGGAGCTGCTTATAAACACTCCACTGCCCACATACTCTCATTCCAGCCAAGAAGATGGCAGCACGAAGACTGCACCGCCCCCCCCCCCCCCGCCGGCCCGGTCCCTGAACTCACATCTCGAGAGGATGCTTGACGCAGTGGAGGAGAGGCAGGACAACCTCTTCCCCAGGGTGGGCAGGAGGCTTCATCCTGCCAATGTGAACTGGGCCTGGGCGGAGGTGGCAGAGGCCGTGACTGCTGCCAGCCTCACCAAGCGGACCGGCATGCGGTGCCGTAAGAAGATGAATGACCTCCTTAGGGCAGCTCAGGTGAGTCCCCACTTCTGTTCCCCTGCATCACTCCCGTCCCTCACATTCCCCCCCCCCCCCCCCCCCCCCCCACTCCCATAGAGGCCAATCAAAACCCTGGATCACACTCATACCGCACCCTGTACACAATCCCAACACCTTTATTGTCCTCTTTGGCCTCGTATCTTGCACACACAGGCCACCACGATGAAAGGCCTGGGACAAGACGTCAAGAAGTCCAAAGCTTGGACCACAGTGCAGTCGATGGTTTAGGCTCAGGACAGGGGAGCGCAGTCACAGGCAGACATGTAGTTGGCCCACATGGACATTGCTGCAGCGCTCCAGAGCTTGGCCCAGTCACAAATGCTGAGGGCGTCAAGAGCATTGGCCAGGCATTGACTGACTGGGCCAGAGTGACATGACCAAGTGCCATGGTGCATGTGCCCTTTCATTGAGGTGGACAATGCTATTCCCCTGCTTCCCCTGCAGTGGGGCTGCGCTTCTGATGAGTGCACCGACGAATGGCAGCACACGGTGTGTCACGGGTTGAGCTTGGCCACGCCCATCCCATTGATGGGTCAGCTTGTGTCTGAAGTTTCTAGCTAGTGCTCCGTGAACACTTACAGGATAGAGTGAGCAGTCAGCACAGTGAGCAGCGAGGGGACTGTAACTTGTACCAAATGGGTGCAGTTAAAACAAATATTGTCACAATGGCAGCCTGAGCCAGGCCACCCCGCTCCCAATAGGGACCCCCCGAATCCACAGACTTGTCACCAAGTCAGCTGGTTTAGCTCAGTGCACTAGACAGCTGGTTTGTAAGGCAGAACAAGGCCAGCAGCGCGGGTTCAATTCCTGTACCAGCCTGCCCAAACAGGCACCGGAATGTGGCGACTAGGGGCTTTTCACAGTAACTTCATACTTGTGACAATAAAAGATGATGATTATTATTATTCCCGCTACTCCCCCGACCCTGACTGAAACCCACCCACCAGCAAGCCCGACAATTTTGAGCACTTTCCGAAACTTTGCTTACCGTCTCTCTCCCCTCAGCCGCCATGATGCCCAGTTCCCGTTTGTAAATGGCTTTAATAAATCGCGCCCGCGTTACCTCCGCCTGAGAGGGTGGGGCATCGCAGAAGCGTGCAGCATTCTGGGTCCAACTGGGGAAGTACATTTGAATGAATGCAAATGTCGGTTTTGCATGGCCCCCACTGGCACGGGGCACAAACCTCATTTTCGCCACCATGGCGCCCGGCGAAACTCGATTTTTTTGCCGGATGCCCGATTCGCCGCCGAATCGAGATTCGCGTTTCCGGCATCGCGAGGTGGAGAATTCAGCCCTGTAACTTTCGCAGTTTTTTATAAAACACGGAGGAACAAAGTCATACGACCGCTAATTAGTTTGAACAAGAAAAAAACATTTATTAAGCATGAAAAGTTGGGTTACGATACAATACTCCTTTACTCCACCCCCCCCCCCCCCTTTACTCACCTCCCATAACTTCACAAATACACACAGATTTTAAGGTTAACCCAGATTACAAAGTCTATCTTAAACTACAATTGTCCCAGTAACACAATGTCTCTTTACACCCAAGCTGGCTGTGGCAAAACACACACTTCGTTCTGAACCCAAATGTGTGTCTGGATTTCACGTCAGAATCCCTGCAGATGACCTTTACACCACGAGCCACCTTGTCTCACTGAACTCCAGCTTCCACATGAGTGATTTCAAATTCCGCTTTCAAAAAGGCACACTTGCAAATATTCTTTTTAACAAGGCTTTCCCTCCAAGGCATGCATCAAGGATTTCCTTACAGGGTTTACACCTTCCCCCCTTCAGGGCTTCTCTGTCTTCACAGTTGCTTTCACTATCCAGTCCCAGACTGTATTAAGAATGCATAACACCTTTGATTTGCCTCTGAAGCCAGCTTTCCCTCTTTAAATCTGGTTACTGCAGCTGTCTCCTTAACTCAACCTCAGCTCTACCTGCCTTTACTGAACCTTTCTCTGTTATAGTAGTCACGCATTTCTTAAGGTGTTCTTTCTGTCTTAATTCCCTGGTTATCTGGACTGTATCTGATTCTTTGGGAGGTCTGCCTCTTTGCAGCTCTCTTGTCCTGTCCAGCTTGTTGTTTCCTGGCAGAGTTGAGCGATGTTCACGTCCCGGTGTGCCATCTCTAACTGCAAACAAATCCAGCTAAGCCCAAACTCAATAAACCTTTCTGCCTTAAAGGGCTCCCAGTTGCTAAGCAACAACCACATGCTTCTGCTACCTTATTTACTTTTCATGCCATAACCCTCTCTAAGCACTAAAGAAGCACAATTTGAATTGAGCCCTTTAATATATATATGTGAGCCTCCACACATATAAGCACCTTTGTCCAGCATGAATCTAACTGTAGGTTTACCTTAGGACTCGGACATGATGAATAAACAAACCGGCAGTGGTTGCTTCGCAACTGGGGCCTTGTAAAGTAGAACAGCTTTTAAGTTTTAGTTGAGCTAATTTGATTGCTGTTGAAGATAGATAGTGTGAGAGAAGGCAGCTCTCCTAGCTCTGCTAGATGCAGTTGGTTTTAGAAGGCTAAAGAGGGAACATTTCTCTCAGACTTGCGAGAAGAAAAGCCATACGATGGCGTAATGGTTAAGAAGACAGATGCCAGAAATTTAAAGTCCAGACAGTTAAGGAAACTAGAGAAATGAAGAGAATTGTCCAAGGGACGGAGAATCCGGCCGACATTTCTTTGAGCCAGACTTCCATTCTGGGATCTTCCCGTTCAGTTATAACATCAACTGGGATTGTAACAAGGCTATCCAAATACCCCCACATTCCCGGATTCACCCCACCCAAAACTGGGGATAGAACCGCCATTGCCCAGGGTTAGAGATAGCCCATCACAAGCTCAGTGAGCGGATCCAGTTCCAGGAATCAGGGAGCATGCCCTCAAGTTCTGGACTCTGCCACACACTTGAACTAACATGGCTGCATGCTCCCTGCCTCCCCCAGAGTGCACCTTGCCCGAATCTTGATGATCAGACTAGTGCTGGATGTCAAGCCTCTTAGTTAATAAAAGCATGTATGCTGTGGAGTTAAAAGTCCAGCCTGTGGGGAAACCTGGACTGCCCCAATCCCTACTTTACCACCCACCCCCTACACTGCGGCCCACCCCCCTCCCACCCAACCCCTCCCGTTCATGGAACCTGGCCCAGTAACTACTGGGGCCAGTATATCTGACAAAGGAAGATTGGAACAAGACCAACCTTCTGTGAGAGACTGATTTTAAAATAACCCAAATTAAACAAACAAAAAATAACATGTCACTGCTTCGCACAAATGTTTTCTTTTGTTGGATAATTCATCTTCCTCTCCACTCTCCTTTCTGTAGGCCCCTCTCTGTCGTGCCCTGTACCAGTATGATGGGGGTGAGAATTCTGTTTGCAGGTCTCTGCTAAAATCACTGTATAATAACCAGAATTAGACTGTGGGGTAGAAGGCCACGGGGGCAACTCTCACACTGGCTCAATTTCATTTTCCTTCTCGAAGGCTTTTGCCCTCTGTTTAGATCTGCGCCTTCCACCTGGATATGGTTGAGATCAGGGGAGTGCATTCGACATTCCTGGCTGACGATGGTATGAGGGTGGCTGACATTTCTTAACTTCAGCTTTACACGTCTGAATTTGTGACGCCAGAATACAGGGGGAAAAAAAAGAAAGTACAAGAACCATTGTTTCAACCTCGCCGGCCTGAAGTGTTGTTAAATCCCGTGCACTCTTCTAACCTCATGCTCGCAATTCCTTTCTGTGTCGACAATCTATCGAGTTCCCCCCTTCAAGTTGCTGACGATGTCAACTGTCATTGCGTTTCGAATTGGCTGTTCAAAAGTCAAAATCAACCTCTGAAGCGTTCTGAATGTAGTTTTACTCAGTACCCCCTCGTTGTTTTTGTGATTATTTTAAATTGATGCCCTCTAATTGCCAGCTGATTGAGCAATGAGCATAATTTCCCCCAATTTATCTCATTAAAACTTCTCGTAACTTCGAACACACAAGTGTTCTGTTTTTTTTTTGCAATCTTCCCACCAGTAACTAAATCCTTCGGTTTCTACGATCACTTTAGTGAGTGCCTTCTGCAACCCTTCCATGGCTGCGACACCTCTCCTGACGTAAGAGCCAGCCTCCAAAAGCTGTCGAGTGTTCAAGGCTTAGCAGGTAGTTGATTGCTTGGTGAGGATTTCAAATGTTTTCCCTTTAAACTTAAACTGGTGCTGGGGGATGAAACTATTGCATCTAATTTATGACTTAAATTAGGCCATGATTTACAGCCTCCCTCTTCCCCCATCCACCCCTAGTGAGATATAGCATACCCCAAAACTGAATGGAGATTTAAATGGCTCTCTGTATGCACTGGTGGAGACATGCCGGGACAGTAAAAACCTGGCCTTCGCTAAACGATGTGGTTCAACACAGAGTGATGTTTCTAAACTTGAAACCTGAATTAGGTAAATGAAACAGAAGATGTCAGGACAGGTGATGTGGTATGTGGGTGGTGAATGTTGTAATGTGGGCTCTTTAGATGTGTCAGTGATGAGATCTTGAGACTTGTATATTTACACATGAACTATTTATTGTTAATCTTTAACTATTTACAGATCCAAGGTTACTGTCATGCATGGCACTGCCTCTTCATTCAGGCTAACTTCCAGGGTGTTTTCTGAGTCTATTACAATGTGGCTCTATACATCATACCACCTGTGGGCAGCACGGTAGCACTGTTTCTTCACAGCTTCAGGGTCCCAGGTTCAATTCCCGGTTTGGGTCACTGTCTGCGTGGAGTCTGCACGTTCTTCCCATGTCTGCGTGGTTTTCCTCCGGGTGCTCCGGTTTCCTCCCGCAAGTCCCGAAAGGCATGCTGTTAGGTAATTTGGACATTCTGAATTCTCCCTCCGTGTACCCGAACAGGGGCGGAGTGTGGCGACCAGGGACTTTTCACAGTAACTTCATTTGCAGTGTTAATGTAAGTCTACTTGTGACAATAAAGATTAGTAATATATATTCTTATATTATGCAGTGCTATTCTCCAGTCGCACCTTTACATTACGCAATGTTAAAAGATCCCCCTTTCTTCGCCAAATAAATCTTTCCCAGTTCCAATGGTGAATAACTATGTGCAATACAATATTTACTTGCTATCCCTCCTCCCCACCTCATATCTCTGACTTTATGAATACAGATTGCCTTGAGGCTGACAGTTCTTCCAGATCTCGGTCTGTCATGTTTGGAGGAATGGTAGCAGTACTCTGTGTTTCTGGTCCTTGGTATCTCTGTTTGATTTGACTTTTGTGCTCCTTCGAGTTGTTTTTCTCTTTATTAACCACTCGTCTGCTTTTTCCAGATGCCGTGTGGGTTTGTCCTATTCCTTCCGAAGGGAGCAGCACGGTAGCATTGTGGATAGCACAATTGCTTCACGGCTCCAGGGTCCCAGGTTCGATTCCCGGCTTGGGTCACTGTCTGTGTGGAGTCTGTACATTCTCCCCGTGTGTGCGTGGGTTTCCTCCGGGTGCTCCGGTTTCCTCCCACAGTCCAAAGATGTGCAGGTTAGGTGGATTGGCCGTGATGAATTGCCCTTAGTGTCCAAAATTGCCCTTAGTGTTGGGTGGGGTTACTGGGTTATGGGGATAGGGTGGAGGTGTGGACCTTGGGTAGGGCACTCTTTCCAAGAGCCGGTGCAGACTCGATGGGCCAAATGGCCTCCTTCTGCACTGTAAATTCTATGAATGTGAACTCCGTTCATTCCTACAGTCGACTCAAATTTTCATTTCCCATGGAATCCGCCATGTTCTTGCTGGATGTTAACGTTTCACACATGGAACCTTGATTTCCACAAGTTCAGCCAAACCTTCGTTTGCTCTTTTATTTTCCAATTGTTTTGCGAGCTTATGAACCTTTTCATTCAGCGCAACTTTTCCTTCTTCGTGTTCCTTGTGCTTTCGTGTCAGATTAACATTTTGCGTTTGTGTTGTTCTCTGTTTTGCTTTCCCTGGGTGGCTTGGATGTGTAGTGTTGGACAAAGAACAACAAGCTTTGTTAACGAACAAATCTATTAATTTATTTACACTACTTACTGTGATTCAGTCACATTCCTAAATTAGAAGGTTTCTATATTAAACAATGCTATCGCTAACTGCAGAACTCTCAAGTCCACAACTGCTCTCTCGCTCATGCCTCATCTGTCCTTCTGGATTTTCTTTTCTTCTTCTGTCCCACGAGGCTTAGCCCCATCCCTTATATACTTATGGGACTAGCTCCCTCTAGTGGCTGTCTATACACATTTCATTAACTCTTGCATTGCGTTCATTTATGATAATCTCATTTCGGACTGTTCTTTCTCTGTCTGTAGCAGAACATTATCCTTGTCGTTCATTTTGGCTGCCTCGGTGCCCAGGTCTGTCTCCGGTGAAATCTCCACCTGTTTCAGTTCTGGAATTATGCTACCCCTGGCTTCATTGTCCACTCACAGCTCGGAGAATTCCACACCTTCTCCATTCAGTGCCTCCTCTTTTCCACTCGGGTGATTCTTCAGCTCTTCAATCTGTTTCTTATAGCTATTGGCTCCCTGCTGGAACATTGAACATTGTGGAGCTTTTTCTGCCAACTGGTTTCTTCCGCTTGTTCAGAGAGACTCGTTTTGCTTCTCTTCGTAATTTTCCAGAAGAATAAACTCGGGGATTCTTGGAGGCTTTCCAACAGGTTTTCCTGTTCTTTGCGAAGCTCAATTGCTCCACCCCGAGCTTGCCTGTAATTCAATAGAGTCTCCTCCAATTTCTTCTGCTGTGCTCCCATTCTGCTGTTTAAGACAGACTTCATTTCTTCATGTCACTGCTTACTCATCCCTTGTGAATTTGAGCTTGAAGGACAAGCAACTGTTCTATCAGTTGTTTATTTTCTTTTTGACTTCTTGGAGTGGGTGAGGTGGGAGGGGTCATGTGGTGTGTGGTCATGGGCACAGCGGGGTGGAGGTGTAAATGACCATGAGGGTTATTGGGGAAAGGGGTTTAGAGAGAAAGGTCTGTGGTAACAATTGATGAATCCTGGGGGTGGGGGGGTGGGTGGGGGGCTGGCTGAGATGCAGGTCAGCTTAACTGGGCTAGCGAAGAGGAACCCCAACACATAGTATTTACAATGGCAGGCAAAGGCTCAACATGCATGGGAGACTTCTTGCACATGGCTGGCAAGGCCCCTGGCAAATAGCTTTCTCTACCTGGAAATCTCTGATTCTGGGGATATAGACCCAGCCTGCGGTGTTTGTCCGAAGATGGTGGAGGTGCGAACAGAGGCCTAAGGACTACATTGCAAATAAACCACATCAGACCTCACAAAAGTGAAAGCGGACAATAATTACAAAAGTGTCATAAGATTAACAATCAGTGAAATCATTACTTCTTACTCTTGCGTTCCCTACCACTTCTTCTAGGTTCTCCCCCGATATCCACAGTAGGGGTGAAGACAGCCTGCTGACTCGTTGGCCTCTGGCCTTGGATGACCTTGGTGGGCATCTTCTGGAGACCCGATGCCTGCAGGGCTCTGGCTTATTTTGACTGTCCTGCTGTGGGGCAGCTGCTCCCTCTGCGGTCTCTCAGGATGAAGCTGAATGGGTTACAGGCAAGGGAGATTCCAAAAGGCCACACACCCTCAGCGAGCCCTGGGTGGAGGTCCCAGGGTTGTCCAACAGCCACTCCTCCTTCCTTTGGGTGCCCGACGCCCCCTGTCTGACTCCTTGAGGGACAGGGAGTGCCTGGAGGGAGACCGAGGTGCCCAACGTCCCTATAACGCAGCCCCTGCGAAATCTCACCCATGGCTACTGGGCCGGAGTGCTGGTCTGCGCACATCTGCAGCAGAAACTGGGCATTTTGCTGGACCAGGTTCCCCATCTCCCCATGGAGCCCTCAATGTGTACACAGGTCGTAACTACCTCAATCAGGGATGAGGCGGTCGGATTCCTTCGCCTCATGTGCCACTCTGTCGAGGGTCCCCGCTATCTCTGCCTGATGTTCCCCCCCGTCTCTTGAAAGGAAATGAAATGAAAATCGCTTATTGTCACAAGTAGGCTTCAATGAAGTTACTGTGAAAAGCCCCTAGTCGCCACATTCCGGCGCCTGTTCAGGGAGACTGGTACGGGAATTGAACCGTGCTGTTGGCCTGCTTGGTCTGCTTTAAAAGCCAGCGATTTAGCCCAGTTTGCTAAACCAGCCCCATCTTGCAGCTTCCTTAACATCTTGTGCATGGCCGATCCCAAAGATTCATCACCCGACTAATATTGCAGATGCCTCTTTGCCAGCACTCCTCCGAGTGCTGGTGATCTTGACTGACCCTGCCTCATCCTGTTGTGGACATGTGTCCGTGCGGTGAGCACCTGAATTTGAGACCCTGTCGGGTCTACAGTTTTTTACCCACTGAGGTGTGTGTCTCTGCACTGCTGGAGGGTGCAGGTGACTGCTGTGACAGCTCTACAAATGCACTTTCTTCCTCCTCCCCAATGTCCTGGGTCATCTGTGGGTGCTATGAACTGCTGGACAGGGTCTCCTGTTGTTCCCTTCCCCATTTTCCTCCTGGCACCTGTAAGCGAGGGGGGAGAGTGCGAGTGACTGCATGAGCTGCCTCCAACATGGAGGAACACATGACCTTTGGGTTTCAATGTGACATGCATGAATCCTTACTGGATGGAGGTCGCCCGTCAATCTCTCCATCACCGTAGGTTCCCTCTGGTTCCTCCCCAGCCAGCTGGTTTGCCCGCTCCTCGAGGTTGGTGAGGTTTTTGAGGTCGGGCTGGCCTCCTGTCTTCTCTCTCTCTCTTTTCCTGCACAGAGAGAAGATGGTGTTGAGAGCAGTGGGTTTCATGCATCTTTCTCATTCCTCCATGTCTTACAGATGACCCACTGGATTGAGTGTCATGTGATTGATGCCCTGATGTTGTTTGAAGGGAGCAGCACCTTCTAGAGCAGTGAGGCAATTCAGATGGAAGGATAAAGCTCACACAGGCATGTCGTTAGCGGTGCTTGCTGGTGCCCTCAGTGCTTAACCCTCTTTCTCCCCACCGCCTCCCAGGCAGCACCTGAGCTCTCTGTGTGGTAAAGTCAGGGATAGCAACACAGGAACAGGAGTAGGCCATTCAGCCCCTCGAACCTGCAATTGAAATGAAAACAATGAAATGAAAATCGCTTATTGTCACAAGTAGGCTTCAAATGAAGTTACTGTGAAAAGCCCCTAGTCGCCACATTCCGGCACCTGTTCGGGGAGGCTGGTACGGGAATTGAACCATGCTGCTGGCCTACCTTGGTCTGCTTTCAAAGCCAGTGATTTAGCCCTGTGCTAAACCAGCCCCTGGTTCAATTCAATGAGATCATGGTTGATCTGTGGCCTAACTCTATATACCGACCTTTGGCCCATATTCCTTAATCCACAATGGCCTCTCCACTACTATATGGTAAACAAACTATTAGAATTATCACAGTAAAATGCGGTGTAGTGCACTGTTGGAAGTGTGCCTTTAGATGGGACGTTCAATTGAGGCCCAATCTAACCTCTCAAGTTGACGTGGTCAATCTCATGGCGCCATCTTGAAGAAGAGTAGGGGTGTTGTCCCCAGTGTCCAGGCCAATATTTATCCCTCTCGCAACATCACAAAAACTGATGATCTAGTCATGATCATTGTGGGAGCTTGCTGTGTGCAGATTGGCATTTCCTGCATTACAACAATGTCACAAGTACTTCATCAGTTGTAAAGCACTTGGAGTCATCCGGCGGTGGCCAAAGGCACTAAATAAGTACGAGCCTTTCTCTCCGAGGTGACTTCTTGAATATAATTGTGTCAAACGGGCTGTTAGAATTCAGGTTATTGACAGCCCTTGAAGTCTTGGCCAATTCAGGAAAAGCTTTCCAGGGGTTTTTAATCCTCTCACGATCTTGAATGGTAAATCCTTTAAAAAAAATAAATCTATAGTACCCAATTCAGTTTTTCCAATTAAGGGTCAATTTAATGTGGCCAATCCACCTACCCTGCACATCTTTGGGTTGTGGGGGCGAAACCCACGCAAACACGGGGAGAATGTGCAAACTCCACACGGACAGTGACCCAGAGCCGGGATCGAACCTGGGACCTCGGCGCTGTGAGGCAGCAATGCTAACCCACTGCGCCACCGTGCTGCCCTTGAATGGCAAACCCTGACGGAAAGCCATGTTCACAAGCCCCTAATTTGCAGGTCATGTGATATTTTTGGGAAATGGGAGATGTTTCTTCGTAACCCGAACTCACCGTTTATCGTGCAAATTCTTTGCATGCTACTGGTACAATGAAGATTAAACCTGTATATTGAAATAAAACATGCTTTTGTTTGGATGTGTTGGGGTGGTGTGGTGGTGGTGGTGGTGGTGGGGGGCGCAGACGGGCGGGCACAGACAGGAGGTTGGCGAAGAGCACTCTCTCTCAGATCGTTATATGGTCATTCACTTGGCTTGATGCTCGTCCCATGGGAGGTGGAAGCAGACTTCAATCTAAACGATGAGCCTCGGGTTGGGAAAAGGTTACAACCCGTACTCACTGGAGGATGCAGCCACCCCAGGAGCCTGTTAAATCGGCGGATTTCACATTACCCTTTCCAGCACGTCTGGCGTCCACTGCGGGCAGGGGACGACAATCTGTGTTCGAGCTCTGAGGCCGAAAGGACACAGCTGCATAATCTGCAAAGATTCCTCTGTTCAAAGTAAAAAACCTTTTCAAAATTGACTGATGTTATTACAGCTGAATCTTGAGAAATACAAGCTCACTTTGCCAAGAATTGTTACGACTTGGATCTGGATTTCCATAAACGCCTAATTTAAGGGTGAAGAGCGCGATAAAAGTTCAGAGAATTTAAGCAGATCTCAATCAAACTATATTTTTTGTTATTAGGTGGTGTTACAGATGGCCCTTTTCCCCAGACTGGGGAAGGAGGAAAGAATCTTGGGCCGATCCGGAAATCCCTTCTGCAAATCGCATTCTGCTGAGGGTGAATGGAGTTCCCGGGTCTAAATCATTGGCTGGCACCTACTGTCCAGGCCCATACAAGGAGGCCTGGGGCTTGGCTGGTGTTCTGTGCATCTCCAAGACAGGAGGGTGTGCTTCCTGTTCTAGACAAAGCCAGAGGCTGACACTCCATGGAACCCTGCATCGTTGGAGGTGCCGTCTTTCAGAGGAGATGTTAGACAGCCCACCTTGGCATCCACCAGCCCCTGTGGCTGCCTCCTAACGTTTGACTGGGTCAGTTGACGTCAACCTGCGCTTGCTAACCCCACCCCCACAATGAAAACCATATCCCTGTCGGAGCCTTCTCCCTAGGCGAGCAGGCAGAGCCTGGATGAAAATCCAGGCCTAGGTGTCGATCACCTGCTTGATGTAGTGATGGGCTGCTGACTGAAAGACCCCACACTTGTCTCCCGACCACCCTTGATCTGGCAAGTGTCAGTGGCGAAAACTTTAAGTGACATGGTAACCATCACTGGATCAGGCAATGGGCGCTTACCTCATCTCAGTGATCTCACTTCCTTTCCCAGCATCCCACATGGATTAGCGCCAGCTGATGGAGTCTTTGGAAACACTACTGGGGTACTGCCCCATGAAATAATTAGAACATTCGAGTGGCATCCTGCCCCATGTGTCTTCCAGGCCTGTGCCCCATCTGCTACAATCTCTTTCGAGACCAATAACCTTTTTAAAAAATGTAAATCAAATTCAAAATTCCAGTTATCTACTTAAAGAATAAAGCCGCGAGATTTCAAAATTTGATACAGAAGACATGTTACTACACAGGAGTCAACAAAGCAAACACTGAATACTATCTCTCCTCTACCCTAACATTAAGTGCAGCATGCTCGCACAGGGGTTAGCTGTGCTGCCTCACAGCGCCAGAGACCCGGGTTCAATTCCGGCCTCGAGTGACTGTCTGTGGGGAATCTGTACGTTCTCCCTGTGTCTGCATGGGTTTACTTTGGGTGCTCTGGTTTCCTCCCACATAATAATCTAATAATCTTTATTATTGTCACAAGTAGGCTTACATTAACACTGCATTGAAGTTACTGTGAAAATCCCCTAGTCGCCACATTCCGGCATCTGTTCAGGTACACAGAGGGAGAATTCAGAATGTCCAATTCTCCTAACAACACGTCTTTCGGAACTTATGGGAGGAAACTGGAGCGCTCGGAGGAAACCCACACAGACACGGGGAGAACGCGCAGACTCCACGCAGTCCACAGATGTGCAGGTTAGGTGGATTGGCCATTCTAAATTGCCCCCAAGTGTTGAAATGTTAGGTGGGATTATGGGGATGAGCCAGGGGAGGTAGGCCTGGGTAGGTTGCCCTTTCAGAAGGTGTGTGCAAACTTGATGGGCCAAATGGCCTCCTTCTGCACGCTCGCGATTCTATGATTTTATAGATCTGGAATTAACATGAGATAAACATGAATTAACAGGCAAATTGGTCGAATATGAACCCAAGGGGAACCTTAAATAACAGAAGCAATTTAGACAAATCCTATGAATTGACTGAGCAATTCACTCAGGCTTGCTGAACACAATCAACAAAAAAGTTCCTCAAACCCTTTACTCCACATGAGGAATTTCAGCTCCTATCCTTCAAGGAGCTTGTCTGATCCTTGACCGATGGCAGTATACAACTGGCACGGTCTTCAACACAAATAGCGCACAAGTGAACCAGGTGGGGTTTTCCCTTTTAAACGGCAATCATTTCATGGTCATTATTCAACTTTAATTCCAGATCTTAATTGAATTCAAATTTCACCACCTCCATGGTGGGATTTGAACTCGGGTAACCAGAGCATTACCCTGGGTCGCTGGGTTACTAGCCCAGGGACAACACTACTACACCACTGCACAGCATGGACTGGTTTGTGTCCTTCTATATCCTTTATTTATTTTTTAAAGTATTTTAATTCCAAATTTTCAACATCTTACGTTTGACAACAAAAATAAATACACCCAACACATTGAAACCCACCCCCACCCCCCACCCCCCCATCTCCCCAACAGTCAACATAACCAACTCTCCAAAATGCTAAATTAACCACACAAGACCCGCCTGCGAGCAATCTGCGAGGCGAAAAGTAAGACATCCGCCCCGCTCCCCCCTGCAACGTCGGTCGGTCCGGCACCCCGAATATGGCCTCCAGGGAACCGGGCAACGCATCTAAGTGCAGAACCCCCAAAATGGTGCTGAAATCTGCCCCCAAAACCTTTCTAACTCTGGGAGGACCAGAACATATGAACATGTTTCTCGGGGCCCATCCCACACCACTCACAGATGTTCTCTACCTCCTCAAAGAGCTGGCTCATCCTGGACCTAGGCAGGTATGCCCTGTACACCATCTTAAGTTGTATCAGCCCCAGCCTCGCACACAAAGTCGAGGTACTCACCCTCCGCAGCACCTCACACCACAGTAGCATCGCCAACACCGCCCCCAACTCCTCCCACTTAGCCTTGACCCCCTCCATGGACATCTTACCTCCTCCAAAATCCTCCTGTAAATCAACGAGATAACCCAGCCTCGCGAATCCCACCCCCACTGACAGCATCACCTGCAGCAACGAGGAAAATGAAATGAAAATCGCTTATTGTCACAAGTAGGCTTCAAATGAAGTTACTGTGAAAAGCCCCTAGTCGCCACATTCCGGCGCCTGTTCGGGGAGGCTGGTATGGGAATTGAACCGTACCAGCCTTGGCCTGCTTTCAAAGCCAGCGATTTAGCCCTGTACTAAACCAGCCCCTGAGGCGGATGCTATCGGGAAGGTCGGGAAGATCTTCTTCGCAAAGACCCATAGCTCCGCGTACCGGAAACTCTCCTCCCTCGCCAACCCAAACCTCTCATTCAGCTCCTCCAAGCTCGCAAATCGCCCTCCCAGAAACAAATCCTTTACCCCCCTCTCTTCCCATCCCACATCCATCCTCCCTGCTTTTCAAGAGGCTCAGCTTACATAAAAACATTAGGATCAAGAGTAGGTCACTCAGCCCTTCAAGTTCTTGGCTGATTTGATTGTAACCTCAACTCTATGTTCCCACCTACCCCTGGTAGCCTTTCACCATATACCTCCCCCCTCCCCCCCCCCCTCCGCCTACACTTGCTTATCGATAACCCAGCGAGATCTGCCTTAAAAACATTCAAATACTCTGCTACCACAGCCTTTTGTGGAAGAGGGTTCCTGAAACTCACAACCGTCCCAGAGAAAAGGAGCAGGATTCACCGTTTTTGAGCCTATGTGCAGAGGATCTGTGGTGTTTTACTTCAAAAAAATCGATCCTGCGACCGGTGAGGGATTAGCCGCCACGCCACATACAACTCCCGGCTCCCACGATCAAAATGGCTGGAGAATGGCTGGGTCCGTGACTGCGCATGCGCACGGCGATGACCTGCAGCGGTCGCGCCGTAAAACATGGCGCCGCCCGTGCGCGGACCCAATCTGCCAGATCGTGTCTCCTTGGCCAGCCCCTGGCCACCCCCACCAGTCCCTCCAACCCTCGCGGAAGCCCCCCCCCGGCCAGCAGCACGGCTTCCTCCCAACTGCGGCTGCGCTGGACACAGTCCACAGCCGCCAGGCAGTGTTCCCGAGCACTGAGACCACATGTCAACCACGCGGTCGTGAACCCGGCCTATCGGGGGCAGAATATCGGGGGAGGGTCTTCAGGTGACATTCTAATGCTGTCCCAACGGCACGCGACGCGATGACGCCATTTCGGAGGAGGGGGAGGATACGAAACCTGCGTCAAACAGGCGCCGCCCCCATTTCGGCGTCAACAGGGGTCTCCGTCCGATCGGCGATTATGAAGTCGCCGTCGGAGAACGGTGAATCCCGCCCAAGGTTTCTCCTCATCTCGGTCTTAAATACCAAAAGTTTAAACTTCAAACCTCAGTTTGTTTACGTTTCCCAAGAAACTGGGAGGAGCAGTTATCTATCCACGTTTAGCTGTTCGCTTCTCCCTTTCTCTTTCCTTTTTCAGTTCAGCTTCAGTTTGAGTTATGGTCTACCCCAGCAACATGCAAATTAACTTTAAAGACGCAGATTCTCTCACACAGCCTCAGGCTGCTCCCCCCCCCCCCCCCCCCCCCCCCCCCGTGGTGAATGCAGTCTCTCTCTCTCTCGCTCCCCCCCCCCACCAGCTGCCGACAGGAGTCAAGGTCGAATGTACAACACTCACCTCCCTTTGAAGCCTTCACAGTGCATCAGGCTCTCCTTCTTCTCTTCGCATTAAGACCATAAGACATAGGAGCAGAATTAGGCCACTCGGCCCACCCAGTCTGCTCCGCCATTCAATCATGGCTGATATGTTTCTCATCCCCATTCTCCTGCCTTCTCCCCATAACCCCTGATCCCCGAATTAATCAAGAACCTATCCATCTCTGTATTAAAGACACTCAGTGATTTGGCCTCCACACCCTTCTGTGGCAAAGAGTTCCACAGATTCTTTTTTAAAAATAAATTTAGTGTACCCAATTAATTTTTTTCCAATTAAGGGGCACTTTAGCGTGTTCAATCCAACTACCTTGCACATCTTTGGGTTGTGGGGGCGAAACCCACTCAAATACGGGGAGAATGTACAAACTCCACACGGACAGTGACCCAGAGCCAGGACCGAATCTGGGACCTCGGCGCCGTGAGGCAACAGGGCTAACCCACTGCGCCACCGTGCTGCCCTCGAGTTCCACAGATTCAACACCCTCTGGCTAAAGAAATTCCTCCTCATCTCTGTTTTAAAGGATGGTCCCTTCAGTCTGAGATGGTGCCCTCTGGTTCTAGTCTGTCCTACAAGTGGAAACATCCTCTCCACATCCACTCTATAAGTTTCAATAAGATCCCCCCTCATTCTTCTAACCTCCAACAAGTGCAGACCCAGAGCCCTCAACCGTTCCTCATACGACAAGCTCTTCATTCCAGGGATCATTCTTGTGAACCTCCTCTGGACCCATTGCCTGGGAGACAAGCTTCCATTAATAGCCCTCCAGACTAGCCTTCGGCTCAGCAATTCCTCTAGAAGCCCTAGCCATACCATTGCTCACCTGACCCTACCTGCTTGTAAACAAAGCAGAAATCAATGGCTGCTCCTTACAGCCAACACTCAGCTGCCACTCTGTAATTGCCTCCTTTAGGCAAGTAAGCAACTGAAGTCAAAGTCCAAAGATGTGCAAGTTAGGTGGATTGGCCATGCTAAAATTTCCCCTTAGTGTCCAAAGATGTGTCGGTAAGGTTAAGGGGTGATTGAGATAGGTAGGGGGTGGGGATGGACTTGGTGGAGTGTTCTTTCAGAGGGTGGGTGCAGACTCGATGGGTTGAATGGCCTTCTTCTGCACTGAAGAGATTCTATGCAGCCCCTTGGGACCAATGTGCCCATGGAAAATTCTATGCCCTGCGTAAGATCGTGGTCAGTGACCGCTCCAAGGTTTAATAGGATGCACGTTGCCAACCTCCGCAATCCTAAACAACATAACGGGCTACAAAGCGAAGTCGAACAGTATCTCTGGCAGCAGCGCACCCCTCCCCGATGAACTCAATGCATTCTATGCTCGGTTCGAGCAGGTAACCAACAATTCGCTGTCGAGTGCCCCAGCAGCCCATAATTCACCCATACCCACCATCACAGCTTCCGAAGTCAGACCGGCCTTCCTGAAAGTGAACCCTCGGAAAGCGACGGGCCCGGACGGGATCCCTGGTCGTGCACTCAGAGCCTGCGCGGACCAGCTGGCAGAGGTATTCGCGGACATCTTTAACCTGTCCCTACTCCACTCCGAGGTCCCCACCTGCTTCAAGAAGACCACCGTCATACCGGTACCAAAGAAGAACCAGGTAACGTGCCTCAATGACTACCGTCCAGTGGCCCTGACTTCAGTCGTAATGAAGTGCTTCGAGAGGTTGATCATGAAGCGCATCACCTCCATACTCCCAGAACACCTTGATCCACTGCAATTCGCATATCGCTGCAACCGGTCCACATCAGACGCCATTTCCCTGGCCCCACACTCATCCCTAGAGCATCTTGATTTTAACCCTAACCATCTGTCTGACTTACCTGCCTGGATCCGACCATTTTCGAGTTGAACCCTCCGAGTAGCGGGAAAACGCACCCACCTGCAGATGTCAGGGTCCTCATTAACCTCGCATGATTGCATCATTGAGCTCTAATTGAGATTTTAATTTGATCCTGAGCGGAGAAACATCCCGAAGTTCAAATGGTCGTTGTGGGTGAGCTGCCAGGGAACATTCACCAGGGATCTGCACTTCCCGGTCCAATGTAGATGAGGCTTGAGGCCTAATTTGGGCGAGACTTCAGCCTTACCCCTTCCAGTGCTGGGATCGGTCCAGGAGCCCAGTTTGTAATGTCCGATCAAATCTCTTTCTCGGTCATGACCTTTTGTTGGTGTTAATGTTGAAACGGCTTTGTTATTGTGAGTTTTGAAAGGAGCCAAATCCAGATGCTACAAGGTTAATGCTCCATATGTCAAACGACAGAAATCAGATTTACTTATGAGCAGCCCCGAACATCAGGACATTAAAATTACAATGCTGGAGGGAGTAATGAAATAGCAGTTAATTTACTTGAATGAGGCATTATAACTCAATAAAGTGGAAATTAACAACCCATCTCACTGCACTCCATTGCGTATTTAAAACAATGATATGTTGCTTTAATGAAATAACTTTAATATTAATTTATGCTTTGCATGAGGCTGGAGATAAGCACAGAGGGAGCCGCTGGTCCTCACCGCTACATAATCTGAACTAACTCTTGGCCTTTCTGCTGATCTATCTCAATAAAAGGGAACTAAATTCACAGGGACCGTCTTGACCCAAGGGATGCTTGTAAAGCAACCTTGTGAGAATTCTTAACGCGCGTCATTCAATTAATTAACATTTAAAACAAAACGTTTTCTCTTGTTTGCAAATTTATCGCTGGGTGCTTTAGGGGGAGGCAAGGCGACACAAAAACAGCCACGCAACACCAACTTGCATTTATAGCTATTTCATGGGACTATAACCAGACAGAAATTGACGCTGTTCCCTGGGAGGAGACTTTAGGACAGGAGACCATAGCTTGGTCAAAGAAATAGGTTTTAATAAACTTATCGTTATGACAGGAAGGGGGGGGGGGGAGTAATTTAAACAGCCCTAATTTCTCCTCCCACCACCCATCCGTAAACTAAAACGTGTTTAATTACTTTTCCTTTTATAAGCAATAGCATGGATCCCAACACCTCAGTTTTGGAGTGATTCAATTCTCTGTTAATAAACCCACAGCAAACGTTTGGTAGGATGAGCTCAGAGGGTTAGTTAATCAAAACACAGGACTGAGGGCAGGGGGAATTGCAATGTTGCCCCTTTTGCATTCTTGCAGTAAAACAGGGATAGAGAAAAGAAAGATTTACAGGGTAGAAACCACAGAGTAAAGAATCAAAGCCTAATAGTGTACTCCTTTGTAGAGGTTGGCAGGGCGAAAACAGATGCTGGATAATTCACTTTTCCAGTAGAGAGGACTTCCATGATGAGATAGGCACACAAAGATGATTCGGTCTCGTAGGTGGTGGTACTAAAGTTCAGAGCTCCAGTAGAAACAGTGTAGATGGGGGGCCAGGCATTCAAACCTGGACGGAGTCCCTTTTCTGTGCTACTGCTTGATAGATGGAAAAAGTGGCAGACTGAGCTTTGCAGTACAGCAGGAAAGTGGGTTGAATTCCCCCATGCCCCCGCCAATGGGTTCAATGATGGGTGAGGAGGGGGAAGGATTCAACAGGAGGCCCAAAGATTGGTTTTACGCCAGTGTGAATTTCCTGCAGGATGTTCCACTCTTGCCCACCATGGCTGATTGGGAAACCTGCTGGAGGCTGATGTGAACCTCATTTGCGTCCCGATAATGGGCTGCAGGATGAAAGCCTGACAACCCACACCTGATTCTCTGCGGTGCCAGTAAGAAAACACTTTGGTATGCAGATGTTGAGACTCACCTGAACAATGCCTGAGGCTGCCCCTGGAGTTTGGGATAGAGGCCGCTGGCAGCACTGGATCACAGAATGCCACAGCAGTGGGTGGGGAGCAGGAACTACTGATGGACCTTCCAGGCCTGGTGGGATGCCACTTTCCAGCCTCAGCAGTCTCTGAAGACCCATATTCTTACACAGGAGGACCAACCTCTGGCCTCAGAGTGCTCCCAGAGATCTATCTTCATTTTCAACTGTGGATCAGTGGTGTTGGGCACTGTTTCAATATGGCGCCCGGATGTGATGGTGGACTACATGCCATTAGGCCTTCCCTGTCACGGAATATGCCAAAGAATACCTGGTTGCACAATGAATTAGTTCAGGCTGAAGGAATCAGCATGTTTTCATGCTGGCCTCCATCATGGGACTCAGAGAACCAATATAACTGGTTCTCCCAGCTAGAAGTTCATATCGCATGAGTCCCATCTCTCCACACCACCTTTGAAAAAGGTGTATTGCTCGCCTGCAACCCAGAGATTGTCAAACATCCTAACCATTAAGAATTGAGGAGGTGCAGGCTCTTTGTCCTAACAAACTAGTAGACTCGGAAATGCAGATGGCATTTGTATAGTTTCCTTTGAACTTGGTCCCTACAGCTCATAGGCTCTCTTCAGAGATAATGAGATGCCAATTTCTTTGATACTGCCAAATAGACCGTTTTGATCAGGGTCACTCACATACAGACATAGCTTCATTCATATGAGGATATATATATGTAGATGTAAAATACAAATATAGAGTGTGAAGACTTATACCCCCTGACATTTTGAAACAGCGACAGAGGTGGTGAGTTTAGAGAATGAATTTCAGGATTCAAGAAACATAGGAACATGAATAGGCCATTTAGCCACTCGAGCCTGTTCTGCCATTCAATGAGATCTGGGTCCTAACTCTACAAACCCACCTTTGCCCCATATCCCTTATCACCTTGGGTGAAGAAACATCCATCAGTCTCAGACTTAAATTAACAATTGATTGGACATTTGCAGAAGAGTGTTTGAAACTCACTCACCTCTGGTGGCCTTGCCGATTGGAGACATGGACACCAATGTCGCGGGAGAGAGCGCAGGGGTGTGCAGGAGGTCAGAATTGGGGGAAAGCAAAGTTTTGGGGGAGTTGTGGGGTTGGAGCAGGTTATAGAGGTGGGGAGGAGGTGAGGCCAGGGAGGGATTTGAGCAGGATGGGGAATTTGAAATTCGAAGCTCTGGTGGAGGTGGAGCTATGGCAAGCCCAGCAAGCAGAGGGATGCTGGGTGAGTGGGGCTTGGTGTGAGCTCGGACTCGAGGCAGCAGGATTGTGGATGGGTTGACGTTCGCAGTGGGTGGGAGAAGTTGGCCAGCCCTGGAGAATGGGTTTCAGCAGCACGTATGGACTTAATGTGCCTGATTGGTGAGGGGATCTGCTGGGACTTCATGGGGAATGCAGCATCAGGACCAGTGGTCAATGACGGCATAATGGCAGATAAGGGATTCCTGTTTTAAGTTGCTGGACCACACACGTGAATGTTTATATGGATTTATTTAGTCCGGTGTATACATTGAATCAGTGTAATGTATACAGGAGTAATATAAATCAGTGACAGACACTATTATTTTTCAGTAAAAACACTCTCTTCCTGCCACACAAAAAAAGGCCATGCATTTTGTTTCTCATTTTCTAACCTAAATAGATTCCCCATCTGCAGGATTCAGCGTTGATGAGAGATTGGAGACTATCAGTGTTACTGGAACCAGAAACGCAAACTGAAGCTATCCACCTACCCCCCACCCCCCCCCCCCCCCCCCCACCCCCCCCCGCCCCCAACCCCACACCAAAAGACCTCTGGTCATGGAGGAAGCTGGGAACATGGGGAGTTGGGGGGGTGGGGAGATTGGAGCAGTGAAAATGTCATTTATTTGAAGACGTGACGCATTCGACAGGTTCACCTGAAGTTCATAAATCGCTCAGGCATCATTGGTGTGGTGTATGATGTCCTTGGAGTACATTTTAAGTAACATGCTCCTACCATCTGTTTTCCTGTGTGAACGGCAGCATTACATAACTCTTTCTCATTGCACACTATTCATCATCAGCCTCGTAACAGCGGTTCTCACGCCAAGAAGTGTTGCCGGGCCAGCTTCTTGCAGTGCGCTTTGTCGCAGCTAGGTGGAGCCTGCCGTGACTAGGCCAGCTGACAACTGTGCTCTCTTTCAGCTTCCTCTTTGGAGAATGCCCTGGAAGTGAGCATCAGTCAGAGGGAGGATACACTCGGTGCTACTGGTGCTCTGTACGTGGCTGTGTTCCATTCCACCTGCACCAAGCTGGAGATTGATCCTTTGGTTCTGCCATGGAATGACACCAACCACCTGGAGAAAGTCTTTGTCATGAATCTTTGGAAAGACAGAGGGTTGGTCACGTCGTTAGACTGTCACTGTCTCCAGAACCAAAGGAAATCCCACAGGTTGACGTGCCTCTATAAAATGATTGGACAATCAAATATTTCTAAGAAGCGCACCAAGTCCCGTGAGTGACCAAGCTCAAAGAGTTCATAACCAACAGCTCCAACTGTATACACACCAACGTGCTTCCTTCGTTACCTCCTTTTCCCCAAGAACCATTAAGGACCGGGGCCTGGAACAACCTCCAATCTCCATGGCCTCTCAGAATTCATTGAAGGAAACTTTGATGAACTTTTAAAATCAATGTGCGGACCCTGCGAAAATCTCCGGGTGGGAAACTATTACCAAGAACCAGCGAGTCTCTTGTGGAATTTCTTTACAAAAGTGTGGGCGGCATGGTGGCACAGTGCTTAGCACTGCTGCCTCACAGCTCCAGGGTTCCAGGTTCAATTCTGACCTGGGGTGACTCTGTGGAGTCTGCGCGGGTTTCCTCCGGGTGCTCCGGTTTCCTCCCACAGTCCAAAGATGTGCAGGTTCGGTGGATTGGCCATGCAAAATTGCCCCTTAGTGTCCAAAGGGTTAGGTGGGGTTACTGGGTTGCAGCTTAAGTAGGGTGCAAAGGGCCGGTGCAGACTCGATAGGCCGAATGGCCTCCTTCCGCACTGTAAATTCTATGAACCCTTCATCAAGATAGCTTTTGAAAACAAGGCTCTCTTATGAAGGACACTTTGAAAGAGTAGTGCCTCTCTTAAAAAGGATCAAACAGTGGAATACCTTGATGAGTATTGACTTCCATGGTAACATCCCTTCACAATTGAGAACTTTGCATGTTAAACACACACCTTTTCACAATTATAGTATTGCTGTATCTTGTCTGTGTTGAGTTGAGGGTATCTGTGGTGAGGAGTGGAGCATTTACTCATCTTCTAACCATTGCCAACATCTAGAATATCCGGGTGAGGGGTGGTATAGCTTTGATATAGAGCACAATTCTCTCTACACCATGCAAGGATACTCCAAATCTAGGAGCAAAGATAACCAACCTTCCTGCAAAACCAGTGTCACTTCCTGAACCAGCTGTCATTATTGACTCTTCGAATAGCACTGCCAGTTAGTGCTCAGGTTTTAGCAGACTTGCATCGGCAATAGGCAACCTGAAAACCTGCTTCCAACTGTCCTCAGTTTGGATTTTAACATCACTCAGTGAGAAAACTCATTCATTTCATCAGTCTGACCCGGATGTGAACACTAATTCTAGACGCAAAGCTCCTTTAAGGACGAACTTCGACCATTGAGGCCCATTTTTGAGGAGGGATTCTTCAAACTGGGGCACCTTTAAGAAGTTCTGGCGATGAGGTACCTCTTTTAAAAGGGGCCTTAAAAGTGGGTTGTGGAAGAAACTTTGCCAAATTGCTGCGAGGACTTTTCTCGGAAATCAACTGTCTTTGAAATAACCATGTATTATGGCATTGTACAGCATGTAAAGTGCAGCACTGAGATGATACTGTGCCAGCACATTCTGTTACACTGCATGAGAATGTACTGCACGTAGAAAATGATAACGTGGAACTATTTGGTCATGATTCAAAGTAGTGATGACGAAGGTTCATCTCAGCTCCTCCCCCACTTGTTGCCGCTCATGAGTGAGAACAGTTGCTTTCAATTAAAGAAATATTCCAGTGGTTAGGAGAAATGGGGTAGCGAGCTCCAGGCACCAACAACCCTCTGTGCAAAAAACTTCCCTCTCGCATCTCCTCCAAACTTTGCCCCTCACACTTTAAACCTTTGTCCCCTAGTAATTGACTCTTCCACCCTGTCCATGTCCCTCATAATTTTGTGGACATTTATCAGGTCGCCCTTCAACCTCCGTCATTCCAGTGAGAGCGAACCAACCTTTCCTCATAGCTAATACCCTTCATACCAGGGTAACATCTTCTGTACCCTCTCCAAAGCTTCCACGTCCTTCTGGTAGTGTGGCGACCAGAATTGAACACTATATTCCAAGTGTGGCCTAACTAAGGTTCTATACTGTTGCAACATATACTCAATGCCCCGGCCGATGAAGGCAAGCATGCGGTAAGCCTTCTTGATCACCTTCTCTACCTGCGTTGCCACGTTCAGTGACCTATGGACCTGTACACCCAGATCCCTCTACCTGTCAATACTCTTAAGGATTCTGCTATTTACTGTATATTCCCCACCTGTATTAGACCTTCCAAAATGCATGACCTCACACTTGTCTGGATTACCCTCCACACCCATGCCCTGGCTCACAGACACTAATGGCTGCCTCCTCCTTTCTGCATTGGCAGCGACCAGTTTATTCAGCACAGACAGAGGATTGGTTTTGTGTCCTTCCTGGTTCTACATTGTTCACTATCACAGGAGGTAATAGCTTGAACTATCAAGGAAATATTTCATATATATATATATATCTAAACATACATTGGACGGGATTCTCCGGTCCCCCAGCTGTGTGTTTCCTGGCGGCGCGCTGTTCGCTGGAGGGGGTATTCTCTACTCCCGTCGATTGTCAATGGAATATCCCGTTGAAGCCACCCTACACTGCAGGCGAGGGTGCGCTGCCGGTGGGAGAGTTCCAGCCATTGTATGTAGAACATTTCGAAATTCTAAAGGCCCCAAATGTCAGATAATAACATCAACTGTGGTTTAGTTAGTTGCACTCGCACCCGAGTCACAATATTTCAGGTTCAAGCCAAAATCGTGAGCACAAAAATCAAGGCTGACATTCCAGGACAGCACTGAGGGAGTGCTGTACTGCCAGAGGTGCTGTCTTTTGGATGAAATGTTAAACCGAGGCCTCACCTGGCTGTTCAGCACAAGATCCCATGGCGCTATTTCGAGAAAGTGCAGGGGTGTTATCCCCGGTGTCCTGGCCTGTATTTGTCCTTCAATCAACAGCACAAAGGCAGATTATCCGGTCATGATCACCTTGTTGTTTGTGGGAGCTTGCTGTGTGCAATTTGGTAGATGTGCATCCTACACGACAACAGTGACTACACGTGGGACTCTCACACGTTCTAGGCACAGGTTTCAGGAATTGACTTCAACCCAAGAGTTGGACAGTTTATTTCAGATGTCATTTGGCAAGAAAGACTTGCATTTATACATTGCATTTATTTTCTCAACCATTGGTCGTTACAAAAGCTGTGAAGTGTGCGGCCTTGAAAACGCCATCTAAATGTAGGCCTTTCTTTCAAAACTACATCTGAAATAAATTGGCAAATTCCTGCAGTGAAGCTCCTGAACCCTGTGCTGAGAATGTGTGAGAGCTTGTGCGCGAAGAGGAACCCAATGCTTGTTCTCAGGTGTGTGTTCTGGAACTTTGTCATAACCCCCCACGAGACCCACGGGGACGGCCTGACAGATATCGCCGTGGAGCTCGTGGAGTATGGCCTCCCCACTGAGGGGCAGAGACCCAACAGTGGGTTTGTTAATTCCCCGAGATAAAAGCAGGCCCAGGAAGGAGCCGGCATCTGAAGAGGGTCCCGGCTGGGACTTGAGTTGCTTTAATTTCTAGCTGTGCGTGGGAAATAAACTACTTTTGGCTCACCTTTTCGGGACTCCTCATTGACTACAGTAACTTTCAGGGACAATCTACATTTGCAGAGCAGCGACGACCACATTTGCATCAAGCCCCTTTCAAAACTCAGTTTGAAGAACCTCTGCGAGGAAAGTTCAGTGTATAGTGGACTCACATTAACCTGGAACCTAGCTAAAATCCAGCTCTTTTTTTGCTTGTTTCAAGTACGATTGAAATAAGCTCTTGGGCAGCACCGCAGCACAAGTGGATAGCACTGTGGCTTCACAGCGCCAGGGCCCCAGGTTCGATTCCCCGCTGGGTCACTATCTCTGTGGAGTCTGCATGTTCTCCCCGTGTCTACGTGGGTTTCCTCCGGGTGCTCCGATGTCCTACCACAGTCCAAAGATGTGCAGGTCGGTGGATTGGCCATGATAAATTGCCCTTAGTCACTGTGATGAACGGTTACTGTAACACTGTACCCTTGTCATCATGTAAGGTGATGTCCCCTTTAAGACCGGGCTTGGAACCCTGGGGAACTCCGCCCCTGGCTCTGCCCATCTGGGAGCCATATATAAGGGGCCGCCTTTTGGGCGGCGTAGCTGTTAGCACACGTCTCAGCACCAGTCTAGTTGTTAGTTTATTAAAGCCTTCTTTACCGTTTACACTCTAAGCGTTGTTATTGAGGGTACCACAGTGACCAAAAAGGTTAGGAGGGGTTATTGGGTTACGGGGATAGGGTGGAAGTGAGGGCTTAAGTTGGTCGGTGCAGACTCGATGGGCCGAATGGCCTCCTTCTGCACTTTATGTTCTATGATGTATTGTTTCTTCAGTTGTGTGACCCCAAAATCTTCTTACAAAGTCTGGTTAGATGCCTTCCAAAACATGTTACTATAGCAACACTTCCCTTTCAACAACAAAAAGGAATGTTTTAATTGAAGTGAAATAGCAAAGAACACCTCCAGTACCCTGGGAGTAAACAGTTAATATCTTCCTGCTAAGCAATTTAATTTGATGTGGACCTTATGGAACAATTTACAAGAGGATCCTGTCAGAGGGCCATAAATACAAAAGGCTGTTTTAGGGTATCTGGAGATCTGGCACGAGAGGAAATCAAATACTTGCAAGCAATAGAAAATAACCCCTACCCCTTAGCCCTTCGAAATCCCCCATTATATTCGCAAGCTTCAGTCAACAATTGTTGATTTTGGGATGGGAGAATGGAAGACGTCTGGGTCGAGGTAATATTGCGAAGAACATTGAAGTGAAAGGAAGGAAAGAGACCGGTCTCAGTTAGCGGACACTGAACATATGTTTAAAGTTAAACCTCCAATTTAAATCACCAACAGTGAACTCTCCATATAACCCTGACAAGTAATGGATCGCGTAACACAACATATAATATTTCAGACCTTGAATGTACACTTAATGATGCTTCTCCAGATTTTGTATTGCCGACGCGCATCTCATTAGCTCTCTCCCCTGATGATATCATCAGTTGAATCTCTGTCATTCATTATCTGTGCAACCCTTGACCTTGCCCGGCGCAGCAGCTCCATGCAAAGAAAACAAGTGAGTCATCGTGTTGGCGATAGCTTTCAGATGAGGATTCAGAGCTTTTCTTCCGCCGGGGAGAGGTCGGGTGGAGCGGGAAGGGAGGAGAGAGAAGGGAGGGGAGGGGAGGGGAGGGAAGGGAGGAGAGGAGAGGAGAGTGAAGGGTGTGTTCAATTCCAGCAGGCTTTGAAACTTTGCTCACCCTCCCTGCCTGATTGCTATCGCAAGACCATGTTGCGGTGTGAACCGCTTGGGCCCAGTCTTACTTGTGTAGATGGCACTACGAGGGTTAATTTGCCTTAAGCGAGCTCACCAGAGCAGGTACAGGCAAACAGTAGAGAAATAGGCTGGGGGGGGGGGGGGGGGGGGGGGGGGGGGGGGGAGCGGTGCTTGAAATGTAGCCAGGCATTATAACAGAAGAGGTAAGGTACGAGAGGAATGTGCGTCAATGTACCCAAAGGCATTTTATGATTCTTGACCTTAGATTCTTGGGTGCTGCATCAGTGTCATTTTTATAGACTGGATGTGCTACATCATAAATTTCCACTTTGGATTCAATCACCAATTGGTGTAAATTGGCATAAATTGGGTGTAGACTGATATAAATTGGGTATAAATTGGGTGTGGACTGCTATAAATTAGTTTAAATTGGGTATAAATTTGACTGAAATTTGTCCCAGTTTTCAAAACTGATTTCATGGTTCAAATTTCTCCTAATTTTGTAATCACAAATATTGCTGAAAAGAGAGACGTGTTGCCAAAGTTTTTCATCTTGCACTTATCAGGACAAATGCCAGAATGCCAAATTCCAAAAGATGGCAGCAATTTGTACTGTGGGAGAAAAAGGTGCTGGTTAATCTGCAAGTCAACTCTGATTGGCTGAAGGGTTGCCATGGTGAGAGGGGTAGGGAACTAACTATAGGCTCTCTAAACACCCGGGTAATTCAAAAACGGGACAAGGCTTGAGCATATTCCTTTTGTTTGCATTGATTAGGACTCTTGTGTAATGCATGTTGCCTCTAACATGCATGAGCCATGTTACAAGCTGAATTAATAACCTTAAATTGGCTGCTTTCTCCATGGCCACACCTCAGCAAGATGACTTGCAATTCAATCAGCATTCTCTTCTCCTGTAGTATACATTGTTGTGATTGTTTAAAATTTGGCATTCTTGTGTTTGTCCTGATGCATGCAAGATGAAATGCATTGGTAATATGCCTCTCTTTTCAACAATATTCAAGCTCCTTGTGACCCAACCATAAATCCCTGATGAACCCGTGCAATGAGGCAAAATTTTAGAATTTGTTTGCATGCAAAGTATGCTAACTTTGTGCCATTTTATTAACACAGTTTATCACAAAAAGAGGCATTTTAAATCGCAGTGTCTCATCTACATCTCCATGAATAATCCCATTTTAGATAACTGAAAAGAACCTTTAAATCTCTGCGGGACCATTTACATTGGTGTGCTGTTTGTTGGTAAATTAAATATCTTTTAATATTAATATCTTAGTTTCCTTACGCCTAAGGAAAAGCTTACTGTGGGATTTTCCGTTGGCGGGATCCTCCACTTCGCCGGCATGTGGCACCCACGCCTGAGGGCTTCCCAACGACATGGGGTGGGCACAATGGCCCATTGGCCGGCTGCGGTGATGGAGAATCGTGTTGCTAGCGGGGGCACGATGCGCTGGGAAAATGGGGCTGGCGGGACAGCGAATTCTGCTTTTAATTTTAAAAGAACCTTTAAAGAAAAATGTAAACGCTTCATCGAAGACATGAAACGGACGTAAGGCCGGAAAACGTGATTAATTTGGTGATTAATTTGACCTGGGGTGTGGCCGGTTTTGTGGGTGGGGGTGTACCAATGAAGAAATTGGGGTAACTGGCGTTGGATGTAACTTTCACTGGAAATCTCCTTCCCCGTTACGCACTGGCTTGGTTAACCCGAGGGAGAACTCCAAACCTTGATGTTTGCTTTGCCTGAAAGCGAAATGGTTCATCCTGTTCTTCCAAACATGGAGTCACAATTTTTAAATGAGTCGCCGAAGGATAGTTCAATTAGCTGATTATCATAGATTCATAGAATTTAGAGTGCAGAAGTAGGCCATTCGGCCCATCAAGTATGCACCGGCTCTTGGAAAGAGCACCCTACCCGAGGTCAACACCTCCACCTTATCCCCATAACCCAGTAACCCCACCCAACACTAAGGGCAATTTTGGACACTAAGGGCAATTTATCATGGTCAATCCACCTAACCTGCACATCTTTGGACTGTGGGAGGAAACCGGAGCACCCGGAGGAAACCCACGCACACACGGGGAGGATGTGCAGACTCCGCACAGACAGTGACCCAAGCTGGAATCGAACCTGGGACCCTGGAGCTGTGACGCAATTGTGCTATCCACAATGCGACCGTGCTGCCCTTAGATTAAGGAATGATTAATAATATATGTTTTGGCGCTGTTTTCAAGGAATTTGTTTTCTCTATCTAATCAGCGTTTGAGAAAAAGCTCCTTATTGTAAGTGATGTGGCCTTGAGGTTTAAATTGTGAGACTGAGGAAAATATTTGGTGAGTTTTGTATGAAAATAGACAGATTGTGAAACTTAACAGGAGTTCCAACAGGTCATAACCAGGGTTTGGGGATCGGAGGTGCTGTATTGAGGTCATGTAATATAAACCACGAGGCTGAAGTTTGTTTAATGAATCCCATTTTAAACGTATCAATCAAATGTATCAGTCTATTTTTGTTATCCTTCCATTCTACTTTTTTATTGCTATGTTACTGAGGTTCCTCATTCAGCTCTGACCATCGGAGTTGAAGACCTCTTCCTTAAAGGAACAGTGTTCAGATCCATCCAACCTGATTGAGGTCTACAAAATTATGAGAGGTATGGACAGGGTGGATGGCAACAAGCTTTTTTCCAAGAGTGGGGGTGTCAATTACAAGGGGTCACGATTTCAAGGTGAGAGGGGGAAAGTTTAAGGGAGATGTGCGTGGAAAGTTTTTTACACAGAGGGTGGTGGGTGCCCGGAACGCTTTGCCAGCGGAGGTGGTAAAGGCGGGCACGATAGCATCATTTAAGATGCATCTAGACAAATATATGAACGGGCGGGGAACAGAAGGAAGTAGATCCTTGGAAAATAGGCGACAGGTTTAGATAAAGGACCTGGATGGGCGCAGGCTGGGAGGGCCGAAGGGCCTGTTCCTTTGCTGTAATTTTCTTTCTTTGTTCTTTAATCAGCAAGCTTTCTCTGTAGCCTGTATGTGTTCTTAGTGAAATGTGTTTGGCCAATATCTGTGTTGCTTGAGCGGGTATTAGTCTAAAGGAAGATAAAATAGCCTTATTTAGTGCAGCCAGCATGATTGGTTAGATTACAGATTTATCTTCCATAAACATGTGCTCATCCAAACTCTGCTGCTTCCTAACTTGCACCATGTCCCTTACCAATCATCCCTCTGCTCGCTGACTTACAGTTTGATGTCACTTCAATTTTAAAATTCTCAAACTTCCTGTCCAATTCTTTCATAGCCTTGGGCGCAATCAACCATCGCTTTGCCCCAGCGCAGATCCGGGCGTGCTGGGTGAACAGCGGGAAAGGACAGAATCGGATGAGGGAAACCCTAACCCTAACCCTGATGGTAGATTCTGGATCTCGCTCCAAAATGGCACGGATATCATTAACCCTTGTTCGCATTCATTTCAATCTCATTAACAAGATTTAAGCCTCCTGGGGATTACCCAACTCGCCAACGGAAAGTCGTTTAGTACTCCCTTTCAAAAACGGAGAAGCTGGTGCGATGGCCACTGAGGGGAAGTGAGGAGGTGAGTAGCCATTTCCATTTTCCAGCATGCAGCTCAAAGGCTGCTGCCCCAGTGCTAGTTGGGGAAACCCTCAGAGGGTTGAGCTTGGTCAGGGAGCTAAAGCGTTCTAGGTCCGAGTTTCCCCCTGGCATGGGGGGGGGGGGGGGGGCGGGTGAGAGCCTTTGCGTCTGTGAGGCCATCAAGTCATCTCCAAATATTATGAAGATCCATAACAGGGGCAAACACAGCTGCAACCTCTCTGTCCTACCAAACACTTCCAGGACAGAGCCCTGCTGTGGCTTCTATCCTGAAATTCAATTTCACCCCCTTTGTCGATGAGCAGCCTCTAGCTTCACAGCTGAAAGCTATTTCAAATGAGGAATTAGCCTTGTTAGTTGTGATAGCACTTCACTTTCCTCAACTCTCAAGTGCCTCCTCGAGGGCACATGTGCCATGCCTCAGAGGAATGAATAGTGCATAGCATGTCCAGCAAGCTTTGATGCCTGAACAGTGTGCTCAGTAACTCTAGGAGCATCAGCACAATAGAGGCAGCTGCCGACAGTCAAACACTAAAGAGCTGGTCTTCAGCACGGAGGATCTTCTCGCGACCAAAGGGTAAGTGTGTGGATCAGTGGAGGGCAGCTGAGCACGGTCTCCCTAATGTTCCCGGCAGAGGTCTGGGGTCTGCAGTCTAGGGGCTACTGATGTGGCTGGGGATGAGTGTGCAGCGCAAGGCAAGCCAGCAGAACTGGCTCGCTGGATGGCCCATCCACTCCCATTGTACAGAATTCCAATGAATTAGACCAGTTCCCCATCACATCAAATGGGCCACTGCGCATCTAGCATTCTTGACCCTATCATAATCCTTAAAAGGAAACCTACAGGTTCTACCTTGCTTTTATTTAAGGCACAGACGATTCCTGTGAGATCTAATTCTCGGCGCATTTATTTTTTGATCCTTTCATCCATGCGGGGAGGCCAGCTTTGAAAGTGTATGTTTTTCCCCCACATAGTGAGGAGCCATTACCAGCCCTTTGGGAGATCATTAGCAGTCTTTTGTCAAAGTTGATGATGTCACGTTGCTTGTTACTCTTGGCGAACGTGTACGGGGGAACTTGAAATAGCAACTCGAGTTCTTTTTTGCTCGGTTTTTATAAACCCTGTCTTTCAGCAGTTTACATTAAACAGGGCCTGGGTTTTCTGACCACTTGTACTGAAAGAGATAAACAAAGTTGACTGAACACGTGGAGCCAGAACCTTACCACAGGACTTCAGGCAGCCGCATGTTACCTCAGTGCACCAAATCTCTCCAAAGCTGTGAATGAGAATGTGTCGTTGTCACAAAATGAAGCGCATTCATTTTAAAGTACACTATTTAAATGTGCAGTGGCAGTGTTGGCACTGATTTGGCAACTACTGGGGAGATTTCTTTTTATATTTTTACTATAGTTGGTAATTATCGTGGGAGAGTCATGCACAGTGAAAAATATTGTTTTGTGCTGGAGAGAAAAGAACTTGCATTTTTATAGTTGCTTTCAACTCGTCATCCTGGTCCCGAAGACTTTCATGACGGACTGATTGCCTTTGAAGGGTATGTTTGTTATGTATCCGACTGCAGCAGCCAATGTATACACAGTAATGTCCCCAAACAGTGATGAGATAAATAAACACACCCTCGCAGAATTGTCACAGAGCAGAAAGAGGCCTTTGGCCCATCATGTCTGCATCAGCTCCCCGAATGAGCTTAGCCCCGTTCTCCCGCCTTCTCCCTGTAACCCTGCGCGTACTCCCTTTTCAGATAACGGTCTCATTCGTTATTGAATGCCTCAATTGAAGCTGCCTCCACCGCACTCTCCGGGCAACGCATTCTAGTTTTTCCTGATATCGCTTTTGTTTCTTTTGCAATGATTTTGAAACTGTGCCCTCTCGTTCTTGATCCTTTCACAAGTGGGAACAATTTTGCACTATCTGTTCAAGACCTGGATGATTTGACCTTTCTTTTTTAAAGGTATTTTTTCCAAACATTTTCAACGTAACAACAGAAGTTTAGAATCCAACAGAGTATGCAGTTTGTACATTTTCCCCATTTAACCCCACCTCCTCCTTGACAACACTCCCGCTGTGGCTGAAAATAGTATCCTATATCAATTCAACATAACCTCCATGCTGTTGTACTCTATGCTCTTATTAATAAAGCTCAGGTTATTGTATGTTTTATTAACCATTCTCTCAACCTATCCTGCCACATTTAATAACTTAAACATGAGCGCATATACACTGCTCCAGCACTCCTTTACACCTGGTGTTCTTTCTATCATATTGTATCTCGATGCCAAGATGAATCACTTCACCTTTTCTCCACAGTGAGCTTCATCTTCCTCCTTTCCACCCATTCCATCAACTTATATATGTCCTTTTGAAGTTCTCCACTATCCTCCTCACAGTTCACAATACTTCCCAGTTTTATATCATCCGTAAATTTTGAAATTGTTCCCTGTCCACCACGGTCAGGAAAAGCAAGGGGTCGCAACACTGAGTCCGGGGGAACACCACGACGAACCTCCCTCCAGCCCGAACAAAAACATCTATTAACCATTACTTGCTGTTTCCTGACTTGTACCCAATCTTCTATCCATGTTGCCACTTTCCCTTTCATTCCATTGAGCTGTAATTTGGTCACAAGTCTGTTGTGCATCTCTGTATCGAATGCTATTTTCTTCAATGCTGTCTTTCATTTGGTACCAAAGGTTGAAGGATAAATGTTGATTCGGTCGTCTTGTTCATTTTCAGTTATGCCCTGTGATCTTCTACTTACAGGCAGGCAGTTTAATGTCACACCAGAAAGATGGCACCTGCCAACAATGCAGCACACCCACAGTACCGTTGAGCAAAGGTTATATCCTGAATATTATTGGGCATTAGTGTTCTGACTCAGAGACGAGAATGTTCCCATTGGACCAAGCTGACATTCTCGGTGCGTTTGCAGAACCAGTAAGATTGGTGGTTATTATTTTGCATGGCCAATACTTTTGGCATATTCATAGAATCATCGAATTTACAGTGGAGAAGGAGGCCATTCAGCCCATCAAGTCTGCACCGGCTCTTGGAAAGAGCACCCTGCTTAAGCCCTCATCTCCACCCTATCCCCGGAATTCAGTAACCCCACCTAAACTTTTGGACACCAAGGGGCAATTTAGAATGGTCAATCCGCCTAACCTGCACATCTTGGGGCTGGTTAGCACACAGCTAAATCGCTGGCTTTGAAGGCAGACCAAGGCAGGCCAGCAGCGCGGTTCAATTCCCATACCAGCCTCCCCGAACAGGTGCCGGAATGTGGCGACTAGGAGCTTTTCACAGTAACTTCATTGAAGCCTAGTTGTGACAATGAGCGATTTTCATTTCTTTGAACTGTGGGAGGAAACCGGTGCACCGGGATGAAACCCACGTAGACACGGGGACTAAGTGCAACTCCACACAGACCGTCACCAGAGGCCAGAATTGAACCTGGACCCTGGAGCTGTGAGGTTGCAGTGCTAACCACTGTGCCATCGTGCTGCTCCAGTCACAGTGATTTTGACCTGATTCGCACGCTTCCTCCTCACTTCGCAGTGATGTTGTCCTGATTCACACTCTCCCTCAGCTCTTCACAGTGACGTTGTCCTGATTCATAACTTCCCTCATCTCCTCACAATGATGTTGACCTGATTCGCACTTTCCTCATCCTTTCTCAGTATGCTGAGCTGATTCACAATCACAAGCCTTGGAAACCAATATGATTGGTGACATCTGGGAGTGGGGGATATGTGATTATAACTTTTTTTAAAAAAATTTTTTTATTCGGGTTTTCACAAAATATCAACAACAGAATGAAAAAGGAACCCAATAGAATTAAATACAGAACAAAGTAAAACAATCCCCGTGCCCCCCTCCCCCCTATATATAAATAATAAATTAACACCCCGAATTAACACAAAGCAAACATAGCAAATATATACACCCCTTCAGATCCCCCAGGGTAAATAAACAAAAATAAAATAGAACCCCCCCCCCACTCCCCGGGTTGCTGCTGCTGCTGACCATTGTCTACCGTTCTGCCAGGAAGTCCAAGAACGGTTGCCACCACCTGTAAAACCCTTGCACCGATCCCCGTAAGGCAAATTTCACCCTCTCCAATTTAATAAACCCTGCCATATCGTTGATCCAGGATTCCACGCTTGGGGGCCTCGCATCCCTCCACTGAAGAAGAATCCTTCGCCGGGCTACCAGGGACGCAAAGGCCAGAATACCGGCCTCTTTCGCCTCCTGCACTCCCGGCTCCCCTGCAACCCCAAATATTGCGAGCCCCCAGCCCGGCTTGACCCTGGATCCTACCACCCTCTACACCGTCCTCGCTACGCCCTTCCAAAATTCCTCCAGCGCTGGACATGCCCAGAACATATGGGTGTGATTCGCTGGGCTCCCTGAGCACCTAACACACCTGTCCTCACCCCCAAAGAACCGGCTCATCCTTGTCCCGGTCATGTGTGCCCTGTGCAGCACCTGTGCTTATAACTATTGGTGTGTTATGGGAGCGGTGTTTTCAGAACTCCAAAATGTATCATGGAGTTCAACCAACCTCTCCCTTTAATGGATTGTTGCTTTTGAAGCACACGGCTTGTCCCCAGGTGTGATATTACAATTATGGACACGTGGTTTTTAAAACAAATCAATGTTTATTCCATGAACTCAGATTAACCTATTAAATAAACATTGGCTCTCTTAACACCCCTTACTTCAAAGATAACCCCAAAAATATTGCAACAGTAAATAATTCCTCAAAATGTTCCTTCAAATTTCCAAAAGGCTTCAAACCTTCAAACAATAACACACCTGGGGTGGGATTCTCCGCAAACTGGCGCGATGTCCGCTACCCGGCGCCCAAAAACGGCGCAGATCACACTGGCGTCGGGCCGCCCCAAAGGTGCGGAATTCTCCGCACCTTTAGGGGCCAAGCCCTCACCTTGAGGGGCTAGGCCCGCACCGGAGTGGTTTCCGCTTTGCCGGCTGGCGGGAAAGGTCTTTGGCGCCACGCCAGCCGGCGGCGAAAGGACTTCGCCGGGCGACGCATGCGCGGGAGCGTCACCGGCCGCTCACGGCATCCCCGCGCATGCGCAGGGGAGGGGGTCTCTTCCGCCTCCGCCATAGTGAAGACCATGGCGAAGGCGGAAGAAAAAGAGTGCCCCCACGGCACAGGCCCGCCCACCGGTCGGAGGGCCCCGATCGCGGGCGAGGCCACCGTGGGAGCACCCCACGGGGCAAGATCGCCTGCGCGCCCCCCCCAGGACCCCGGAGCCCGCCCGCGCTGCCTGCTCCTGCCGGTAAGGTAGGTGGTTTAATCCACGCCGGCTGGAGAGGGTTGACAGCAGCGGGACTTTGGCCTATCGCGGGCCGGAGAATCATCGGGGGTGGGCCCGCCAACCGGCGTGATTCCCGCAGACCTGCGCGGCGCGATTCCCGCCCCCGCCGAATCTCTGGTTGCGGAGAATTCGGGACACGGCGGGGGCGGGATTCACGCCAGCCCCCGGCGATTCTCCGACCTGGTGGGGGGTTGGAGAATCGCGCCCCAGGTCACAGAATATATATATTTTCTGTTTTATGGCAGAGATACATCAGAGATACTTCAGCTCCAGCACCTTGCTTTTCTTCCTGCAGCTGCTTTTTCAAACTGGCTTTCTCCCTTCAAGCAGCTCACAGCAAAACAGCCAGGCACTTTTAAGCTGCTCTCAGCAAAACTGAAACCAAAAGCAGAAGTGAGCTCAGCTCCCCCCCAACCTCTGGCATCACTTCAGTAATATGATCAACTCCATTCCTTAAAGGTACATTGCTTAAACATTCATTTCTTAAAGGTACTCTCACATGACAGGTGTATCCTGGGGACCACCTAATAATAATCTATAATCTTTATTATTGTCACAAGTAGGCTTACATTAACACTGCAATGAAGTTACTGTGAAAATCCCTTAGTCGCCACACTCCGGCGCCTGTTCGGGTACACAGAGGCAGAATTCAGAATGTCCAATTCACCTAACAGCACGTCTTTCGGGACCTGTGGGAGGAAACCCGAGCACCCGGAGGAAACCCACACAGACACGGGGAGAAAGTGCAGACTTCGCACAGACAGTGACCCAAACCGGGAATCGAACCTGGGACCCACCGTGCTGCCCTTGTATCCCTATTAAGGACGGTTCATACATGGGGTGGAGTGGAGCATAGGTAATAGGATTGGTTTATATGGTGGGATGAGCGGGACATGTTTAGCATAGCTGATACGATTGGAAAGTTACAGTTTTCTTTTAAGTATAAACCGTTCTGAAAAACATTAAGCATTCCCGAATTATCCTATTTCAATGCTGAGTGTGCCAAACTCACATCCTCCATTTCGAAATGTCACTATGATAAAAGATTTTAAACGTTGAATCACTTTTGTGTTGAGTATGTCTTTACTCAGCCTGAATTTTCTTTTATTCTTTTCTCTTCAGATTGAACGACTGAATGTCTGATCAATTAGCTGTACAAAGATCAGGAAACTGGGCTATTTTCTTAACCTGGAATTTATAGAGCTTCTTGTCCAACTATAAAATTCCTTGGCAAATGAGCCACATGTTTACCAGGATTCAACTGCACTTAATAGAAAAATGTAATCCTTTTTGGCTTTTACAAAGTTTCCCACCTCCCCTTTTGAGCAGAACTTTTACAAGAGACATTTAAAGGCACGTAACTCCATGTTGGAAGTGTTATTTCTGGAGTCTCTCCCATACTATGGGGAAAACATAAACCATTGGAAAATGGGCTGCTAATGGAATTGACCAAGCGAGAGGGACATTTAAAGTGGTGAAGGATATATTTAAGTCATCATCATTGAATTGTATCAGTGTATACGTTTTAAAAACGTTGAGGATGAAATTTGTCGTCTTGGTGTCTTTTGTGGAACTGATGGTGACTTTCTGTGGGGGGGAGGGGAAATTACTGACAGGAAAGATTTCACCCCACCCTCTTATTTCATCTTTCCTCCATTTGCCAAGAATCCTTCAGCCAGTTATACTTCCTCCTTAATTTCTGACTTTATCAGAAGTCCATCTGCCGTTCCAATCCAAACTCTGCCAAGACACGTCCAACATCTCAGTCCTCTTTATCCACTTATCAGTTTTGCAACTTCCCCAATGATATTTCAAGTTCACTGATCATCTACAGCCCTTTTAGAGGGTAACAAGTTCAAAGACAAAACTTGGGCAATTTCCAGCTGATCTGGCACTTTGGCAAAGGGCGCTGGAATCAGAACTGAAATAACACAGGAGGCCACAACATGGGGGCGATTCTCCCAAATGGAGCCCAAGTGTTCACGACGGTGCGAACCAGGCCTGGGTACGACCGATTCTGTCCCCCACAGGGGGCAGCACGGCGCTGGAGCGGTTCACGCCACTCCACCCTCCTTTCCCGGCGCCAAATGGGCACCGCGCCAACCCACGCATGCGCGGGGGACTTCTTTCCGGCCCCGACTCAACATGGTGTCGGTGTTCAGGGGCCGGCCGCGCAGGGAAGTAGGCCCGGGGGGGAGTCCGGCCTGCCGATCGGTGGGCCCCGATCGCGGGCCAGACCCCATCGGAGGCTCCAACCCCCCGGGTGAAGGAGCCCCCCTCCCACCAACCACAGTCCCACAGTCCGCCCCCCGACCGTTCGCGCAGACTTTCGGCCGGCAGCGACCAGGGGTGAACGGCGCCGGCGGGAGTCTGTCGTATCCGTGCGGCCACTCGGCCCATCCGGGCCGGAGAATCAGCGGTCCCGCCAATTCCAGCGGCCCGTGGCCGCGCCACGCCAAACGCGCTAGCGCAAATGGCGACGATTCTCCTCACCTCGGAGAATTGCGCGCCGGCGTCGTGGCGCAGTTGCGCCGATTCTCCGGCCCGGCGCGGGTCACGCAGAATCACCCCCCATATGTTTGGAGAGGAAAAGAGGGATTGTGACTTAGTAAATCAGACTGTGAGTCTAATGCACGTGGAAGATAACTTTAACCTTCTGAGTGTGTATGTAGGCTGTGTTTGGGTGGGTGCTCTTTCCAGGGGCCGCTGCAGACTCAGTGGGCCGAATGGCCTCCTTCTGCACTGTAAATTCAATGATAATCTATGATTAATCTAGGACAAAGGCTCGGCACAACATCGTGGGCCGAAGGGCCTGTTCTGTGCTGTATTTTCTATGTTCTATGTTCTATGTAACTATTGGATAATCCATTTGTATGTTTTCTTTTGCTAGGTAGGATATCAATGGATACGAAGCACAAGTGCGTGAGTGAAATTGAGTTGTAAATCTAATTGAATGGTAGAACAGACTCAATCAGTTGAATGACTATTCCTATTCAGATACTCAGATAAGATATTAAACCACAAGGCCCTGTCCAGCTATTCGTGTCGAGATAAAACACACCTTGGCACAACTCCAAGAAGGAGCTCTGAGATGCAGAGGGATCTGGCTACACTAGTGCATGAATCACAGGAGGTTGGTATACAGGTACAGTAAACAATTAGGAAAAGATTGTTTATTGCAAGGGGAATTGAAGAGAAAGGTAAGGCTGCTTCAGTTGTAGAGGGCATAGGTGAGACCACAGCTGGAGCATATACATGTCGGCACAGTCCCAGAGGATGCTCTCCCCTTTGACGGAGAGCTGACTGGTGGTGATTTAACCTGAGGGCCACCAAGGGGGGAAAGATTGAAAAGGTGAAACATGACCTCAGTCAGACTGGGAATTGAACCAGCACTGCCGAGATCACTCTGCATCCTGAACCAGCCATCCAGCCAAGGGAGCTAACTGACCACCAAGCTGAAGCACAGTACGCAGTGTTGGCCTCCTTATTTGGGGAAGGATGTAACTGCATTGAACATTGTTCAGAGAAGGTTTACTGGAATGACTGGATTGTCTTACCAAGAAAGGAACTCTTTTTGCGAATTCAACCAACTACACTGAATCAACAAACTGAGGAACAAATGAAACGGGGCTGCCCCTTAAAAGGGGCACTGCCCGAAACAAAAACAAAGAGCAATGGAAATTTAAAAACACCAAATCAAAAGGTGATTAAAAGGGTAATTAAAGCACGCCAGACCCTGTGGTGCCCACCGGGCACGGAAGGTATCGATTGTACCCAAGGACACTGCATGCTCCCTCTTCAGGGACACCCGGCCGTGAATGAAGCCGGCAAAGTGGGACAGACAGTCGGGCTCTTGGACACGCTTGATCGCCCACTGCCTGGTCCTGTTAGTGGCAAGTTCACAAGGAGATCCTCCTCCTTGCCCGCCATTCTCTGCATCAGGTGCTCATAGACCAGGAGCGTGGGGCTGCATTGCGAACAAAACTTTAACAAAAGGTTTGACAAAAAACTAAAAAGGTGGGGGGGGGGGGTTCCAGCCTAAAACATTTAACATAGGAACGGTCCAAGGACTCCACAAGGCCCCCAAAAAGGCAGGCATCTTGAGAGTCCGTGAACCGGTGCAAACAATAGTTGCATGGCACTGCTGCATGCAACACCCTCCACCCCAGGACTCCAGGATTGAGGGGGGGAGCTCATCCATAGAGGAACCTCCAATGGGGTCATCCGCTACCGGACAGCACCAAGGCGTGCCACGGCGGGTCCGGGTAACGGGACGAGGGCAATGAGGTGAAAGACGTGTAGCAGCAGAGCTCATACGGGAGAAAGGGCACGGAGGGAATTTCCGTGAGGCGCCGGGTTGTGGGGCTCTGTCTCCTGAGGAAGGGGTTGGGGCAAATGTGAAATTCCGTGCAGGCTGGGCGTGAATCCGCTGGAGTTTATGAATGAGAGGCGACTGACTTAATTGAACCATAAAAGGTCCTAAGGGATCTTGACAGTAAGGGGGCGGGATTTTTCGACCCCCTGTCGGGTCGGAGAATCGCCGGGGGCTGGCATGAATCCCGCCCCCGCCGGTTGCCAAATTCTCCGCCGCCAGAGATTCAGCGGGGGCGGGAATCACACCGCACCGGTTGGCGGACCCCCCCCCCCCCCCCCCCCCCCCCCGGCGATTCTCCGGCCCGGATGGGCCGAAGTCTCGCTGCTGGAATGCCTGTCCTGCCGGCGTGGATTAAACCACCTCTCTTACTGGCGGGACAAAGCGGCGCGGGCGGGCTCCGGGTCCTGGGGGGGGCGTGGTGCGATCTGGCCCCGTGGGGTGCCCCCCACGGTGGCCTGGCCCGCGATCGGGGCCCACCGATCCGCGGATGGGCCTGTGCCGTGGGGCACTCTTTTCCTTCCGCCTTCGCCACGGTCTCCACCATGGCGGAGGCGGAAGAGACCCCCTCCACTGCACATGCGCGGGGACGCCGTGAGCGGCCGCTGACGCTCCCGCGCATGCGCCGCCCGGCAATGTCATTTCCACGCCAGCTGGCGGGGCACCAAAGGCCTTTCCCGCCAGCTGGCGAGGCGGAAATCAGTCCGGCGTGGGCCTCGCCCCTCAAGGTGAGGGCTCGGCCACTCAAGATGCAGAGGATTCCGCACCTTTGGGACGGCGCGATGCTGGACTGATTTGCGCCGTTTTTGGCGCCGGTCGGCGGACATCGCGCCGATTACGGAGAATTTCACCCAGGATGTTTCCTCTTGTGGGAGGATCTAGAACGTAGGAGCCACTGTTTAAAAATAAGGGGTTACCCATTTAAGACAGAGATGAGGAGAAATCTTTTCTCTCAGAGGGTTGTGAATCTTTGGAACTTTTCCTCAAAAGGCAGTGGAAGCAGAGTCTTTGAATATTTTTAAGACAAAGCTAGATAGATTCTTGATAAGCAAGGGTGGATGAAAGGTTATAGGGAGCAGGTGGGACTGTGGAGTTGAGGTTACCAACAGATCAGCCATGACCTCATTGGATAGAGGAGCAAGCTCAAGGGGCCGAGTGGCCCACTCCTGTTCCTATTTTGTATGTTTGTATGTGTAGGAACAGAAAATACACTGGTCAATACTTATCCTTCAACAACAGATTGTCTGGGGATTTATCTCATGCACTGTTTATGAAACTTTGCAAGGACAAATTGGCTGCCACCTTCACCAACTGACTAACCACAATTATGTTTTTGCTTTATCTTGGTCCCGACAAAAGGTTCCGGCGTCGGGGATGGTTTTCCCAGAAGTCCTCGGAGAGTACGCGCTCCCCCATGGAAAGGAGGTGGAGCTTCCGAGAACTTCTGGTATAAAGCCGGACGGCTCAGAAGCCGACTCTCGGAGGAGTGGCTTGTACGGAAATCTCAGGAACAAACTTCAATAAACCTCTTGCTTACCCTGCAACCCGATGTGAACCACTTCCTTTGGGGGCTGTTACAATATATTTGTAATTTATTGGTGAGGAGGTGCTTAGGGATCTTTGGATGTGCATGATCTTTCTCTCTTGTTAAGGTGCAATGAGACTGGGCAAAACATCCTGAAGAGCATTCTCCTTTGATGTCACATTACGTGAGCAGTGACATGTTTGAGGACAATCTCATTCCATCATCAAGGTGCCAGAATTCCATTTGATGAAGGGCCTGGGGTTGGATTCTCTGCAGACTGCACCGAAATCGCGTTCGGCGCGGGGAGCAGAGAATCCAATTTCACGCCGATATCGGGCCCGCCGCCGGTCCGGCGATTCTCTGGGACCCGGGAATCGGCGTGATCGCGGAGTACGCCATGCGGCTGGGGGCCATGGACAGAGGCCAGCCCAACGATCCTCCACTCCCGACCGGCCGAGTTCCCGACGGCGTGGAACTAACTACCTATTCCCGGCTGGGAAGCTGGCATGGCAGCTGCGGACTCAGTCCACGGTCGCCCTGCTGGGGGGCAGGGGAACGGACACTTGGGGGGGGGGCGGGTCTCATAGGTGGCCAGGGTTAAGATCCTCCCGGTTAGTTGCTCGGGCGCGCTGCTGATCGGAGGGGTCTAATTTTTCTGTCTGCCTCCGCGGTCCGGGTCCGCCATGGAGATTGTCCGCTGGAGGCTGTCGCCATGCGCATGCGCGGACTCAAAACCGGAAGTGCGGGGGCCCGCATCCACAGCTAAAGCTTTGTGAATTACTCCGGGTCCCTGCTAGCCCCTGCAGGGCATTGAATTTTTTCCAGGAATCTCTAGAGTAAACCTCCAGAGTTTTTATGCCGGCGTGGGGACATAGTCCCATTTTGGGAGAATCCAGCCCCACGTCTTTGCACTCTTCCACTTACACCTACCTTTCAACAATGTGATTTTGTGACAGAAAAGGGAACTCATGACCAAAACTACAGCAACGTCTCCTGCTAAAAGCAGGGATATTTCTCTCACAAATTGCAGTGAGTGGAGGATAGTTATGTAATACGGGTTAGCTAACCATGTCACTGCAGGGGTGAATGAGGGAATTGCCCAATCATCGTTGGGATGAGTGGTGACAATGCACGCAGCCTTTAACATTTTAGCATTGGCAAAATAAAACACAGGTGAACTGGAAAAAGGTGGCCTTCAATTAAACAAGAAATCACTGCTTTTGTCAAACCACAGCTTACAGCAGCAGCGTGTCCTTGCTCTCCGAGAGCTGAGCAATAGAGCTGAATGCTTCAAGCTCTTTCGAGAGCCCCCCAATACCACCAGCCCTCCATTTTGCCTCCCAAACAAAAATTCATTTTGGCCTCTTGCTTTTCTTAAATCATCTGCACCTTGTTCCAGAGAAAGCAAATGCATCTTGCTGTTGCATTTCGCCAAGCGAGAACAGAGCCCCGGAATCGATTGCGTTTAGGCAGGCACCTAAGGCTCAAGACATAAATTGTTCACAATGGAGAGAGCAAGAATGAGAAACAGCAATATTTACTTTTGAGGCAGAGATAAGTACAGATATTTGTTATGTTTTGTAATTGCCTTTCCCAAATATTAAACAGAATTTGTTTTGTAGCCTATCATTAGCTGGTGACTGCATTAGTTAGATTATTAGTAGGATAATAAGCTCACTTCAGGCAGTTTGAAAGCATGCTGATGTGGGTTTGTAGTTTAGCTATGGTTTAATAATGAACATACCTTGGTGTAATCACCACTATAATTCTCGATGAAAGAGTGAAAGTAATTGGAGGTGTTTATGCTCTGCAATTAAGCTAATTATTCCTCGATTCGAAACAGTTAGGAATTCCGACTATGCACAAACTGTACAGAAAAGGGGAATAAAACAATCATTATTCAATTTCCATTTTCTCTTTCAATAAAAAACACGGTGGTGTTCGTGGAGCTTTTGACTAGGCTGAGTCCTTGATGATGGCTGTGTGCTCTTAAAATTCAGCTCTCAGTCTCGCCCGTGGGCTGCTGGGGAAGTCTGCATGATACCAGATGCTACATTTGACACTGAGCTTTGTTTTTCTTTTGTGAGTGGGCTTTTGTTTTCACTTTGCTATTCTTTCCCTTCCTGAGCAGGTAGATTTCACAAGCTGCTCACTGCACACTGTTTACTAATCCCGAGAATTATCCACGTGACGATATATTGGTAGCTCCTCGGGTACTGGAACAGTCCATGCCCGTATGCAGCAAGACCTGGACAACATTCAGTCTTGGGCTGATAGTGGCAAGTGACATTCGCACCACACAAGTGCCAGTCAATGACCATCTCCAACAAGAGATAATCTAACTATCACCCCTCGATAATCATTGGCATTATCATCACTGAAGCTCCCCACTTTTAACACATTGACCAGAACGGAACTGGACCAGCCAAAGAAATACCGCGGTTACAAAGACAGGTCTGGGGCTGGAAATTCTGCAGTGAGTGACTCACCTCTTGACTTCTCAATGCTACCATTGACAAAACACAAGTCAGCAGTATGATGGAAAGCTCTCCACCTGCCTGGGTGAGTGTAGCTCCAACAACAGTGAAGCACGACACCATCCAGGGACAAGTAGCCCACTTGATTAGCACCTCACCCAGCATCTTCAACATTCACCCCCTCCACAGCCCCCTGCATAACCGACGGACAGTGCTACCCTCTACAATATCTGTTGCAGCAACTTGTCAAAAAGCGAAGAAAAACTTGTGTTTATACAGTATGTTTTGCAACCACTGGATACCACTAAGTGCTGGACAGTCAATGCAATACTTTTTCAGTGTAGTTACCGTTCTAACATGACAGCTAATTTGCCCTCAAAAACCGCTCTAACCTCTGTCATGGACTGTTCAGTATGTAGAAGGGGCTTGCGTTTGTGCTTAGTTAGAAATCAACCTCCAAGTCATTGTCAACCGCTTCTCCCTGACGTGCATGAAACAATCAACAGAATCATTCCCCCTCCCCCTCTCTCATGAGCCATGGCGGATGGGGGCAGATAATCCCGTGAGAACGATAACATTTAACATTGATTTTCCAATAGCGGGATGATGAGAATTTGCAGCCCTGACCGTCATTGCAGGATAAGGGCGGGCTGTCGTTCCTGCCTGAGGCCGTCAGAAAGCCCTTTGGTGAGAGCAAATGAATGCCTGATTGGAATTTTCTCCCACCACCTAATCGTCTACTCCTGCCAGCACATGGGCGGGAGTCTCCGCCCCGCCGCACCCGTTTTCTGGTGCGACGTGCCCCGCCTACAGCGGGATCCTCCGTCCCGGCAGCCTGCCAATGGGGTTTCCCATTGTGGGCACCCCCACACCTTCGGGAAATCCGTGGGCGTGAGTGCGCTGCCGGCGAAGCGGAGGATCCTGCCGACGGAGAATCCAACTGCATATGTCTGAACTTAACTGGATGAAGGCTTGTGGCAGCTTACAGGGAGTGGAGGAGATAGAGGCCTCCAGCAGCCGGAGACCCTGGAAGGTGATGTGCAGCAGTGGGTGGCTGGCGCATCCATCATGTGGATCCGTGAGCAGCAGATGGTTCCAGGAAAGGGATATTGGAGCAGCATCTGCCTGGACGCCTTTTAAATATAGCGCCCAGATATAAGGGATGCCCCCGTGTGGGCGGCATGGTAACACAGTGGTTAGCACTGTGTTAGCACCAGGGTCCCAGGTTCGATTCCTGGCTTGGGTCACTGTCTGTGCGGAGTCTGCACGTTCTCCCCGTATCTGCATGGGTTTCCTCCGAGTGCTCCGGTTTCCTCCCACAAGTCCCGACGTGCTTTTAGGTAAATTGGACATTCTGAATTCTCCCTCTGTGTACCCGAGCAGGCGCCGGAATTTGGCGACTAGGGGCTTTTCACAGCAACATCATTACGGTATTAATGTAAGCCTACTTGTAACACTAATGAAGATTGTTATTGTGTGATTATTATTATTACATGTCCGCCCTTGGCCTGCAGCACCTCATCTTCCAATTAGGCACTTTGCAGCCTTCTGGACGTACCATTGAGTTCAACAATTTCAGACCATGTACGCTCTCCTCCATCTTGATACCCTTTTAAATCCAGTTTTCCATTTTTTTTGTCCCAAACCTTCCTCCCACCCCTCCCCCACCGGGCCAGCTGTCACTTGTTCTTAAGTTTTGCTTTCACTGATCACTGACCCTTCTAATGGATAGATTCTGTTACCTGCATATACGCCATTATCAGCACCTTTACCTTTAACACAACCATTGACATTCCCTTTGTCTTGTCTACATGACACAAATCCCAAATCTCTCCCAAGCTCTCACCTATTCCTGACCTATTTTGCCTCAACTGCCCCATCTCCTCTTAAACAGGATAAAATTGTCATATTTCTCTCTCTTTAACTCTGAAGAAGAGTCAGGCAGTATCCAACACGTCAACTCCCTTCCCCTCGCCACAGATGCTTCCAGACCTGTTGCGTTTTCCCAGCATTTCCTGTTTTTATGCTGCTGTTGTCCTTCGAGGTTGTAGTGGTTGTGGGTTTGGACGGTGCTGTCTGAGGAACATTGGTGAATTACTGCAGTGCGTCTTGTAAATGGTTCACACGGCTGCCACTGTTCGTCGGTGGTGGATGGTTTGAATGTTTGTGGAAGGGGGAGCAATCAAGCGGGGCTGCTTTGTCCTGGATGGTGTTGAGCTTCTTGAGTGTTGTTGGAGCTGCACTCATCCAGGCAAGTGGAGAGTGTTCCATTACACTCCTGACTTGTGCTTTGTAGATGGTGGACAGGCTTCGGGGAGTCAGGAGGTGAGTTGACCGTCGTAGGATTCCTGGTCTTTGACCTGCCCTGATAGCCGCTGTATTAAAGTGGCTAGTCCAGTTAGTATCTGCTCAATGGTAACCTCCAGGATGCACTCACTATCTGACATGTCTGCCCTCTACCCCCGGCAGATAATGGATTTCGGTATTCAGCCAGCAATGGTTAGCATATGCCTGGCGGCCGTGTCCATGGCGGATGCATTGAGGCTGCACTAGCAAGAGCTGCTCGGGGAGGACCCTGCAAACCAGGAGCCTGCCCCAGAGGAGCAGGGGCCAGCCAGTGATAATGGGAACCTGCCGCCCAACAGGCCGAGCAGAAGGTAGGAAGGGGATGCCACATCAGACCTGTGTATATCGGCAATGTCTTTCGTTCGAGGCCGTTGACAACTATGGCTGAGCTGGTAGGCCGTGCAACACTTCTGCCGGATGTTGGTCCATCTGGAACCTTGGGGGTATGAAGGAGGACACCCGTTCCTGGTGGCTGTCAAGGTGTCGGTCGCGCTGAACTTCTTCGCCACACTGTCCTTCCAAGCGCTGAGCGGGGACTGGTCTGGGATCTTCCCGACTCCATGCAGAGGTGCATCCACATAACAGATGCCTTATATGCCTGGGCGTTGCAGTATATCACCTTCAGAGTGGACCCAGCCCAACAGGCTGCCCGGGCAACGTGAATCACCACAATCGCAGGCATGCCCCAGGTCCAGGGGTTGAATGACGTGATGCATGTCCCCTTGTGAGCACCATCGCATGAGGGGGTGCCCATCGTCAATAGGAAGGGATTCTACTCCCTGAATCTGCAGCTGGGGTGTGACTGCTGGTTGCACATGATGCACGTCTGTGTTCGCTATCCACAACGCTTTCGAGCTGGCACACTGGGCGCTCCCTCCCAGGCGGACCAGTAGGCAGCACTGGGTGAGGATGGGCAACCACCCAGGCCAGCCAGAGTGAGTGACCACCCTTCACTCTTGGCACCACCCCCGTCCCAAACTCCCAGAACCTCCCCAATGACAACATCATCAACAACCTTCAGATCAGGGGCGGGATTCTGTGATCCTGAGGCTAAGTGTTGAAGTAGTCGGAAACGCCATCGTGTTTCTCGACGGCGTCAACACGGCCTCAGGATCAGCAATTCTGGCCCCGACAGGGGGGCCAGCACGGCACTGGAGCAGTTCACCGCGCTCCAGCTGCTGATCCCGGTGTCAAATGGGTGACACAGGATCCGCGCATGCGCAGTGGCACCGCCGCCAACGCGCACATGCGCAGTGGCTTCCTTCAACGCGCCGGCCCCGACGCAGCATGGCGCAGGACTACAGGGGCCGGCACGGAAGGAATAAGGCCCCCAGCCAGAGAGGCCGTCCCGCCGATTGGTGGGCCCCGATCGCGGGCCAGGCCACATCGGAGGCTCCCCCCAGGGTCGGACCCCCCCCCCCCCCCCCCCCCACAGTCCGCCCCCGGTCCATTCAATGCCGAGGTCCCGCCGGCTGAGAGCAGGCGTGGATGGCGCCGGCGGGACTCGGCGTTTTTACGACGGCTGCTCGGCCCATCCCGTGACGGCGTCGGGGCGGCGTAGCACGATTCGCGCCGGATGCGGGGATTCTCCGGCCCGCCCCAGCTTCAAAGTGCATGCTTGATGACTGTGAATGTATCTTTGAGGTCGGGAAATCCAAAGATTCACAGCCCTCTGAGGAAAGAAATTTATCTTCTTCTCAGTCTTATAATGACCCCCAGTTCCAGGCTCTCTAGCCAGGGAAAGTGACCTCTGTGTCTCCCCTGTCAAGTCTTCAGAGAATTTGACCAATTTATGTTGCAGATTACAATGCAACACTAGGTGTCTCTGAATGCACCATGTCAGTAAACCCTCAGTAACCAACCCTCAATGGAATTCTAAGCAATATTCTGTATTTGAAAATTCCTGCAATAAACACAAATGAAAAGCCAAACTTTATCAACCTGCAATGCAAAAGATTCAGGGCAAAGTGGCTCCCAGAAGTTGTATCATCCATATCACCGTGTTCTAAACAGTATGTCCTGACATCTCCCACAAAGGTCAGTCATGGATTTTTCTTCGCAGCACGAGTTGTATTGTTACAATCAGCATGGGAATTTATTATCATCAGGATGATTTTCCTCTGTTGATATACCAGAATAAAAAATAACCAATTCCAAAAGAAACGTGTTATGGAGTGTTATTATTATGCATCTTCTTATTTAAATTCATTGCTGGTGTCATCAGTAAGTGCTGTGCCATCATTTGTTGTTACCTGTGTATATTTGTATTCGTTCTGATTCTATTCTCTTACTGTTATTTCAATGTTTAGCCAGTTGCTCCTGTTTTTGAGTCCATATTGTATTCTAAACTAACGGGCTGGATTCTCCCATCCTGCGACTATGTCCACAGGATCGGTCTGGTCTTACGACCAGAAAGTCGGCGGCGCCCCCGCACCGATCCTCCACCTGGTGGGGGCCTAGCAGCCGCGCAGCGTAAAGCCCCCGGCTTTACCTGCAGACACGGCCGGAGAATGGCCGGGTCCGTGGCCGCACAGGCGCACGCCAGCGGCCTGCGGCCAAACACTTCACCCCTGTAACCAGCCTCGCCACTCCCGGACCACCCCCCACTAGTCCCCCAGCCCCCAATGAAGCCCCCCCTGCCAGCGGAACGGCTCCCCCCCTGACTGTGGCGGCGCTGGACTCAGTCCAGCCGCAAGGTCCCCAAGCGATGTGAGCGCACGTATCCCACGCCGTCAGGGACTCGTCCCATCGGGGGCGGAGCATCGGGGGAGGGCCTCAGGTGACATCCTGAGGCCGTCTATTCGCCGGTTTTTGAAGGGGCGGAGCATCGCAAAAACAGCGCCGCCCCCGATTCCACCGTAAACGGGAATTCTCCGTCCGATCGACGAACGCGACTTTGGGGAGAATCCAGCCCGTTATTTTTATATATTAAAGAAGATTAACTTTAACTTTAAGATTAGCCCCAGCGGGGGGGGATGATAGAGGTTATGCGAATTTTGAGGGGGTTCGGGGATTTCTCGGGGTATAGGCTAAACATGGGGAAGAGTGAATTATTTGTGATACATCCAGGGGACCAGAGTAGAGAGATAGAAGGCTTGCCTCTAAGGAAAGTGGAAAGAAACTTCCGATACCTGGGGATTCAGATCGCTAGGAGCTGGGGAACCTTGCACAGACTTAATCTGACACGGTTGGTAGAACAAATGGAGGAGGATTTCAAGAGGTGGGACATGCAGCCTCTATCGCTGGCGGGCAGGGTGCAAGCAATTAAGATGATGGTCCTCCCGAGGTTCTTATTTGTATTTCAATGTCTCCCGATACTAATCACCAAGACCTTTTTTAATAAAATAGACAGGAGCATCACGAGCTTCGTGTGGGCAGGGAAAGTTCCGAGAGTAAGGAGGGGGTTCCTTCAGCGTAGTAGGGACAGAGGAGGATTGGCACTACCGAACTTGGGCGATTACTATTGGGCCGCCAATGTGGCAATGATACGTAAATGGATGATGGAGGGTGAGGGAGCGGCGTGGAAAAGACTGGAGAGAAAGTCCTGTAAAGGGACGAGTTTAGAGGCGCTGGTGACGGCGCCGCTACCGATCTCACCTAAAAAGTTTACCACGAACCCGGTGGTGGCGGCAACATTGAATATCTGGGGACAGTGGAGGCGACAGAGAGGGGTGCGGGGAGCCCTGGTGGGGTCCCCAATCAGGAACAACCATAGGTTCGCCCCAGGAAGAATGGATGGAGGATTTCAGAGCTGGTACCAGTTGGGAATTAGGAGGGTGGGAGATTTATTTATAGATGGGACTTTTGCGAGCTTGGGAGCATTGGAGGAAAAGTATAAGTTGCCCCGGGGAAATTTCTTGAGATATATGCAGGTGAGGGCATTTACTAGACAACAGGTGAGGGAATTTCCGTTGCTCCCGACACAGGGGATACAGGACAGGGTGCTTTCAGGGGTGTGGGTCGGAGAGGGCAAGGTGTCAGAGATTTACCGAGAGATGAGGGAAGAGGGGGAGGAGTCGGTGGGCGAACTAAAAGGAAAGTGGGAAGAAGAACTTGGGGAGGAGATAGAGGAGGGTATGTGGGCTGATGCCCTAAGCAGGGTAAATTCCTCTTCCTCATGCGCCAGGCTTAGCCTGATTCAATTTAAGGTGCTACATAGAGCACACATAACGGGAGCAAGATTGAGCAGGTTCTTTGGAGTGGAGGACAAATGTGGGAGGTGTGGCGGGAGCCCGGCAAACCACGCACATATGTTTTGGGTGTGCCCGGCACTGGAAGGGTATTGGAAGGGAGTGATGGGAGTGATTTCGCGGGTGGTGAATGCCCGGGTCAAACCAGGCTGGGGGTTAGCTCTATTTGGAGTTGCGGAAGAGCCGGGAGTGCAGGAGGCGAAAGAGGCCGACGTTGTGGCCTTTGCGTCCCTAGTAGCCCGGCGCAGGATCCTACTCATGTGGAAGGAGGCGAAACCCCCCGGACTGGAGGCCTGGGTAAATGATATGGCGGGGTTCATTAAACTGGAGCAGATAAAGTTTGCCCTGAGAGGATCGGCTCAAGGGTTCACCAGGCGGTGGCAGCCATTTCTCGACTACCTAGGGGAACGTTAGAGGGAAGACAGATGACCAGCAGCAGCAACCCAGGGGGAAGGGGGGGGGAGGGGAGAGGGGGGGGGGGGGTTTAGTTTAGTTTAGGTCAAAGATAAAGGGGTTTTGTTACTTGTGTATTGTTAAAAATTTCTGTATTGTTATTGTTGCGTTTGCTTTGTAAGAGGGGAAAAATTGTTGTTTGGGAAAAAAATTTCAATAAAACATATTTTTAAAAAAACTTTAAGATTAGCACATTTCAACTATCCTTTTGGTGGTCAAGTTACCACAAAAAGAATGTCCTAGAAGGAATACAAATTCCAGCACAAAACAAGGCCATTCAACCCATCATATCTGGTGTGCTGACTCCATAACTACTGTAAGCTGCTCCTTTCCTTCCTACCCTTTAATCGATTTGCTCATCAGATATTCAGCCAATTGCCTCCTAAATGCACGGATTGCTTCATCATCAATAACCCCTTTCAATCATGAACTCCAGACTCTGACATTCCTTCGCATGTAAGTCATGGTGGGGGGAGGGGCTTGAACATAGGAGAGAAATAGAAAGAGGAGGGGAAGAAAGTATGAAGACAAAATAGGAATAAAGAAAGGAGGAAATAAAGAGAAAGAAAAGAAAAGGAAGAAATAGTAGGGTAGGGATAGAGGAAGAAATATATTAACGAGAGAGCGATACGTCTGCAAGGATTGTTGTGTGTCAAGAAGACTTAAAAGCCGTCACGCTACAGATACATCAGTAGGAGAAGGAGCTGGTAACTTGTAAGGTATCAGCAGATTTATGCTTAGCTCCCATGGGGATGCCATTAAGTAAATTAAATGTGCATAAACATGCAATTTAGAGTCAAGAACAAGCTCTAGATGAATTGGATAAGAGGATGAAGAATAATAGCACTATTAACACTCGGGAGTGTATCTGGAAACACCAACATCACACAGCAACCCCAGGGGAAGTGGCTTCCTTGCAATTTGACATCTAAGCATCTGATGAATGATGAAGTGAAGGAGTCCATCAACAGGGTAACAAAATATCTAGGGAAGTGCTTCTCTTATCTCACTGAGGAAGGATTGTGAAAGACAGACGGCTTGATTTGTCTGAAGGTCTAACACTGACGGGTGTGAGGACCTAGATAATTTATAGCTGGTTGATCACTATGACTGTCAATTCATTCGGCATTAATGAATGGGAAATAGAGTGTGATGGCTTTCATCTTCCTAATTCCTCATTCTCTGGAGGCTGCTGATTCTGAATTCTTTTGTTTATTTTTATGTTTTTAATCACTTTCTAATTCTCTGTCCTTCTGGCCTGCAGGTATTAATTCCTCACTTTGGTACAGTTCCGCAGGCACAAGTCAATGGGCAGTGCATTTGTGTAGCTGTGAGAGGCCTACTCTGTAATGCTTTGAATTTGTGTTCAGATGTGACCCTTGGCCAGAAGTGGGTTGTGAGGTGATTCATGACCAGTGGACAAAATGACCCCTGACCCCGCAAAAATTTTCAGCAGCAGCCGCATTTTCAGAAAGGCTCTGGGCGCCAGAAGCCCTTTGATTGGAAGCTTGCCCGTTGGGTGAAAGGAGATCGCCTATTGTTGGGACAGTTCCAAGACCTCTCAGCAGCATTGGTGCCCTCAAAGCCGCTCCATCCTCGGCACCAATTCCTGGGACAGCCATAATCATTTTTAAAAATAGTATTTGCCATTTTTATATAGCGCTTGCAAAACCTCAGAATGTCCCAAAGCACCTTACAGTCAACAATGTACTTTTGGATGTGTCATCACTGTTGTGATGTAGGAAACACAGCAGCCAATTTGCACACACAAAGATCCCACAAATAGTAATGTGATAATGATCAGAGAGTCTGTTTTGGGTGATGTTGGTTGGGGAATAAATATTGGCCAGGACAGAGACAAACTCAATTCCTCTCCTTGGAAAGAGTGAAATGGAATCTTTTACATCACCTCAAGGTGCTGGAAGAGTTTGATTTAACATCGAAAAGACGATAATACTTTTATTATTGCAGAAGTGTCACCCTAGATTATGTGCTCCTGATTTGGAACTTGGATACAGAACGTTCTGACTCAGCAGTGAAAGTGCTGCCAACTGAGCCATGGCTGGCCACTGTTAACAATTATTGGGCCAAATCTTCTGCAGAGTGACAATCACTGCCGGGATGGTCCAGTCCCGTTGAAGGTCAATGGCTTTTGGCAGGGCTGCCGAATTTCCTGCAGTGGGGGTCCCGCCATGACGGGAACGGAAAGTCCGGCTTCTGACCCAAACTCAGAGTTGGAGACGGCTTTTGGGGGTTTTTCGGATGCAGATATTTTCCACAGAGTCCTTGCGCCTTCTGGGGTACCTCTGGGGTGCATCCATCCGGAAACTGGAAGCTCCGGGGGAATGACCACATTTGTTTCCCTGCTGTCGAGGTGAACTGTGCTGAAACAACATTCAGAGATGTTTTTTGGCAGGTCGGCAGGAGAGCAGAAAGCTCCTAGATTGGCACGATTTACTGTCACCAGGGATGAAGTAGTGAACAAAGGGTGCAGAGCACCGCAAGATCCCCAAAATAGACGCTCCACAGAAATTCTGAGGTGGGAAGGCCGACTTAATCACCGCAACATGACTGGGAAGTGCAAGGCAGAGTTCAATGTATGCACCTTTGGCCATTTGAGGAAAAAAGAGCCAGTCACAGCATTCGAGAATGCACAATACTAAACATGTCTGTATAGTAACTCCCTCTTCAAAGGAACAAAGACTTACATAGTATATTTCGTGACCTCAGCATGCCCCAAAGCTTTACACACGATGAAGTACTTTCTACGGTGACCATTTTGGAGCCAGCAAGATCCCACGAACGCCAATAAGATAATGACTGGATAATCTGTTTTTAGGGAAGTAGTTTGGATGATAATTTGGCCAAGTCACCAGGGATAACTCTCCCCGCTCTTCTTTGAAGAATAGGCCATGGGCTCCATCATGTCCACCTGAGGGATGTTGTCATACAGGAACACCGTGTTAAAGTACTTCAACTGCTTACAGCCAATGCTCGGCCATCACTTGGGTTTGCTCTTTGGGCCCACATGTTAATGCATTCTCCCCACAGAGAGCTTCAAATGGAATGGAATTGCTTAGCACAGGCACCTGTCATCACACCATTTATGAGCTGCCGACGGATCCCTGGGTTTAACGATGTGTCAGTGGTAACAAAAGGATAATTCTCATTTTATGCATTCAGTGTGCAAGACAAGACAACCCACAAATGGAGAGGATGAGCTGCTGTGATAGGTGGTGCCCCTCAATCTCCTGTCTCCTGCGACGAAGGAGCTTTTCAAATCTTGGAGTGAGGGACAATAAGAGGGGCAAAAAGAAGGAAGACACCTTTTCCGTAATCTCCCGATTCTTTCTGAATGACTTATCGTTCCCGAATTAGCTGTCAGCAAGCCATATCCTGAAGCTTTTACGTCAGTCCTCCTACTGTAGGTTAATTGTACCTGTGCTCAGCGTAAAGGTAGGGCAATCGTTCAAACTCCAGCATTTAAGTTATTTCTTTTCCCCCTTCCCGCCCTCCCCCAAGGACACATGGTTCGTCTACCAAGGGGTCACTCAGGCAACCCTTTCCTCCGCTACTTCCATTCTTCAGAGTTATGTGACCAACCTGACTTTTCTCTCCCTCCCCTCGATCTCCCCATCCCATTGGCAACTCTACTCGTTGCCAAGACCAGAAATGGCAGCAGTATGAGAGGAAATCGCTGTTGCGAGCTGACGTGATACATTCTGGGACAAGTCCATGGACTCTTGCACGTTCCACCTCAAACCCCAAATGTGGAGCTTGTTCAAGGAACAGCTACTGCATGTCCTTGATAAGTATGTACCTGTCAGGCAGGGAGGAAGTGGTCAAGCGAGGGAACCTTGGTTTACTAAAGCAGTCGAAACACTTGTCAAGAGGAAGAAGGAGGCTTATGTAAAAATGAGACGTGAAGGTTCTGTTAGGACGCTCGAGAGTTACAAGTTAGCTAGGAAAGACCTAAAGAGAGAGCTAAGAAGAGCCAGGAGGGGACATGAAAAGTCTTTGGCAGGTAGGATCAAGACTAACCCTAAAGCTTTCTATAGATATGTCAGGAATAAAAGAATGACTAGGGTAAGAGTAGGGCCAGTCAAGGACAGTAGTGGGAAGTTGTGCGTGGAGTCCAAGGAGATAGGAGAGGTGCTAAATGAATATTTTTCGTCAGTATTCACACAGGAAAAAGACAATGTTGTTGAGGAGAATACTGAGATACAGGCTACTAGACTAGAAGGGCTTGAGGTTCATAAGGAGGAGGTGTTAGCAACTCTGGAAAGTGTGAAAATAGATAAGTCCCCTGGGCCGGATGGGATTTATCCTAGGATTCACTGGGAAGCTAGGGAGGAGATTGCTGAGCCTATGGCTTTGATCTTTAAGTCATCTTTGTCGACAGGAATAGTGCCAGAAGACTGGAGGATAGCAAATGTCCCCTTGTTCAAGAAGGGGAGTAGAGACAACCCCGGTAACTATAGTCCAGTGAGCCTTACTTCTGTTGTGGGCAAAGTCTTGGAAAGGTTTATAAGAGATAGGATGTATAATTATCTGGAAAGGAATAATTTGATTAGAGATAGTCAACACGGTTTTGTGAAGGGTAGGTTGTGCCTCACAAACCTTATTGAGTTCTTTGAGAAGGTGACCAAGCAGGTGGATGAGGGTAAAGCAGTTGATGTGGTGTATATGGATTTCAGTAAAGCGTTTGATAAGGTTCCCCATGGTAGGCTATTGCAGAAAATACGGAGGCATGGGATTCAGGGTGATTTAGCAGTTTGGATCAGAAATTGGCTAGCTGGAAGAAGACAAAGGGTGGTGGTTGATGGGAACTGTTCAGCCTGGAGTCCAGTTACTAGTGGTGTACCACAAGGATCTGTTTTTGGGCCACTGCTGTTTGTCATTTTTATAAATGACCTGGAGAGAGGCGTAGAAGGATGGGTGAGTAAATTTGCAGATGGCACTAAAGTCGGTGGAGTTGTAGACAGTGCGGAAGGATGTTACAAGTTACAGAGGGTCATAGATAAGCTGCAGAGTTGGGCTGACAGGTGGCAAATGGCGTTTAATGCAGAAAAGTGTGAAGTGATTCATTTTGGAAGGAATAACAGGAAGACAGAGTACTGGGCTAATGGTAAGATTCTTGGTAGTGTGGATGAGCAGAGCGATCTCGGTGTCCATGTACATAGATCCCTGAAAGTTGCCACCCAGGTTGAGAGGGTTGTTAAGAAGGCATATGGTGTGTTAGCTTTTATTGGTAGAGGGATTGAGTTTCGGAGCCTTGAGGTCATGGTGCAGCTGTACAAAACTCTCGTGCGGCCGCATTTGGAGTATTGCATTCAATTCTGGTCGCCGCATTATAGGAAGGATGTGGAAGCATTGGAAAGGGTGCAGAGGAGATTTACCAGAATGTTGCCTGGTATGGAGGGAAGATCTCATGAGGGAAGGCTGAGGAACTTGAGGCTGTTTTCGTTAGAGAGAAGAAGGTTAAGAGGTGACTTAATTGAGGCATACAAGATGATCAGAGGATTGGATAGGGTGGACAGTGAGAGCCTTGTTCCTCGGATGGTGATGTCTAGCACGAGGGGACATAGCTTTAAATTGAGGGGAGATAGTTATAGGACAGATGTCAGAGGTAGGTTCTTTACTCAGAGAGTAGCAAGGGTGTGGAATGCCCTGCCTACAACAGTAGTGGACTCACCAACACTAAGGGCATTCAAATGGTCATTGGATAGACATATGGATGATAAGGGAGTAGTGTAGATGGGCTTTAGAGTGGTTTCACAGGTCGGCGCAACATCGAGGGCCGAAGGGCCTGTGCTGCGCTGTAATGTTCTATGTTCTGTGTTCTGGTTTTGCCTCGTGGGAGTGTCACGTGTATAAAAGCCCAGGTTACCCGAGAAGGAGAATCAAAACAGCGGTTTATTTTCAGCCAAGGAAAAGGCCGTAATGGGGCATACAGCAGATAGGTCCCGGCCGGAACTGCCGATCATTCCGGTCCCAATCAAGGCAGGCTTTTAAGTGTTGATTCTATGAGCCGCAGCTGATGGGCCTTTGCCCATTAGCGGGGAAGCTCGTATTCCACGAGACCCACGGGGAGATCAATTGCGTCATCCCCGTGGATCTCGTGAGGGTTATTACAGTGTGGAATAAATGCAAAATCAATCCGTATCATGAGGATAAATTGGCAATTCTCTTTAGCCATGAATCTATCGAGAAGATAATTTATACTACACTACATTCTGCAAAGCTCATACTGCTTGCCAGGCCAAAGGCATGCAAAGAACTCACTGGGCACGTAGAAATAGAATATGTCCAACTATGGGCATGTTGAAACAAAGCCTGCCACTGCGTATTATCAGTGTGAGGGGAAACAGAATTCAGATTCGATTCTCTGCAATGTAAGGGGTTATGTGTGTATATTGTGGGGTGCCAGAACATATATTATGTCGGATTCAATGGACTATTGATGCTGCTGACTGAGAATGCAGAAATCTCACAAAGCTAGCTACAAGCCCAGAGTAAATGTGTCAGATTTACTGGAATCAGGAACTTGGAATATTCATTTTCTTCACCAGACCTTTCCACTGCCTGTAACACAGATCACAAAATCAGCTACACAGATAAGGCATACAGTGGGTACAAGAGAACATTTATATGTTGCATGGGATAGTGAGGAACACAGGGACACCAGACAACTTGTCTCTCTAGGCCAGAGCTCACTGCCTGCACCACCGGGGATCCCGCTGGCCAACGGCAAGCCGTCTCTCCTGCCGGAAAACCATAGAATCCCTACAGTGCAGAAGCAGGCCATTTGGTCCATTGAGTCTGCACTGACCCACTGAAAGAGCACCCCACCTAGACCCACTCCCCCACCCTATCCCCGTAACCCCACATAACCTGCACACCTTTGGACTGTGGGAGGAAGCCGGAGCACCCAAAGGAAACCCACGCAGACACAGGGAGAACGTCCTAACTCCACACAGCCACCCGAGGTTGGAATAGAACCCGGGTCCTTGATGCCGTGTGGCAGCAGTGCTAACAGTAACAATGTGGTTATTGTATGGGAGGTAAAGGGTTAACAATTTCATGTACATATTTCTTACCACCAGATGGTGATCAAGAGCAGTCACATATATATCACGTGACGCCCGGGAGCCTGGGAGAAGGTGTTTAGGCGTGAGGGAGATTAGTTGTGTATTTGAGAGTTCTGTAGTTAGAGATATAGCATAGTTTATTTTAGCAACCTTGTACCTAGGAATACATTTGAATCCTATTTAAGTAGTGTTTATAGATCAGTTTCGTTAATTTACTGAGCTTGATATTCTTTGTTCAACACTACGCATTCAAGACATCCAGACAAAGAAAACAGACAACATCACACTAACCACTGTGCCACCGTGCTGAGGGGGTGGGGGAGGGGCTGTTGCAGAAAATCCCGGCCAAATGGTTCAGCAAACCTTCTGATAAAATCCACATCATTTGCTCCATTGTAGGTTTTTAGAACAAATTAAATTTCCTGGAGTATTTGGATAGAATTCCAAAATTGTCAGACTCCCTAATGCTTGGGATTATTAGAGGACTATTTCAGGGGTATTAATCTAAAATCACAGTATAATTGAATGTTGCTCATCCTGGGGCTCCCCTGTGGGTTAATATGGCGTACAAGGGAGCTATAATGATCAGAAGACATCAGCCATGAATTCCCCCTTCACTGTGCTGCGTTAGCCGGCAGAGCCCCCACCACTGATCAGTACTTTGGCCCCCTCATTGAAAAGGAAGACTTTTGTCTATGATACAAAGTTATTGTATTGATTAAAAAGAGTCAGATTGTCAAATACTGATGGAGAATGGGACTTATGTACTGTTGTATTATCTGTAAATATCTGTTAGCTAGGAACTAATTGTTATTTGCAAGTGTTCCAGGGGAACCACATTTCATGTCTGCACTAGAAATCGTTGCACTAGATCCAGTTCAAACTGGACCTTCTTTTTATCAATGCAGCACGGCCAGTTAAAGATAAAGTGTTCTTGGGCTGGATTCCCCATTTCAGAGACTGTAGGCCAGATTCTCCGATTCCTGACGGCGATTTCGTAATCAGCGATCGGGCGGAGAATCCATTTTTACGCCGGAATCGGGGAGGGGGGGGGGGGACTGTTTTACACCGATTTGGCAAGCTCCGCCACTCCGAAATAGCATCATCGCGGCACAGGCCGCGTGCCATTGGGATGGCCTCAGGACGTCACCTGAAGGCCCTCCTTCAAGGCTCTGTGCCCAATGGGCCGAGTTCACGACCGCGCGGTTGACGTGTGCTCCCAGGTGTGCAGGAACCCTGCGTGGCGGCTGAGGACTCTGTCCAGCGCCATCACAGTCGGGCGGGAGCCGTGCTGCTGGCCGGGGGTGGGGGGGGGGGGGGGTTCCGCGAGGGCTGGGGGACTGTTGTGGGGTGGCGAGGGGGTGACGAGGCGGTGTCCAGGTGGGCACTATCTGGCAGATCGGGTCCACACACGGCCAGCGCCATGTTGTACGGCGTGACTGCTGCAGGTCATCGTGTCTGCGCATGCGCGGCAATGGACATAGCAATTCTCCAGCCGTTTATTTTGTGGAGGCCGGGTGTTTTACGTGGCACGGCTGCTGGGTCGCAGCATTGATGAGGGAGTGGTGCTGATTTTTTTCAACGTGAAACGCCATGGTTCCTCCACACTTAGCCTCAGAATCGAAGAATCTGGTCATAGCGCTGACGCCAGGACTGAATCGATGATGTTGTACAACCCCTAAAGCGGCACTGGTCCCAGAGCAATTCAGGATCCCTTAATGGGCTAGCATGTGGTGCCATGTATAATTGGTGCAATTCCAATGCAGATCGGAGTCCGATTCGCCGGAGTCAGGGTTGGCACTCGAGAGTCTGACAAGATGCAGCTGCATATTAACACTTCATTTCCCACACACACTCATTCCAGCCAAAAAGATGGCATCCCAAATAGCGGTACCCCGTTTCACCGATGCGGAGCTCGGGACCCTGCTGGAAGCCGTGGAGGAGAGGCTGGGTACCATGTTTCCGGAGGGGGTGGGGGGGGGGGGGGGGGGGGAGGAGTCTGCCATCTGCCTCCGTACATCAGGCCTGTGTGCAGGTAGCGGAGATCGTGAGCGCCATGGGCCTCACCGCCAGCACCGGCCAGCAGTGCCATGAAAATGTGCACAACCTCCTCATGTCAGCCAGGGTGAGTAACCAGCATGGTGAGCCTGGCACCAAACCCCCACCACTCTCACACCCAGAGGGCGATCGAACCCCACACGCCTGCAGCCTGTTTGCACACCACCCTGCACCACATGCCAACACCCACGCCACCGGCTATGGACGGGTGCCCTGCTCACAGGCCACAAGTTGCCTATCTCCTGTGCTGCCTGTATCTGACTGTCTCGTACTGCATTTTACGTCACCCCCACCCTCAGGAGGAGGTGCCACGCCACCACAGAGAGTACAGACTGGAGGGGGCCCGTCGGACCTGCAGCCCCTCACCATCATGGAACGGCGGGCATTGGACCTGGTCGATGGGCCTGGAGAGCGGGCAGTTGCATCTTCCCACTGACAGTGGGCATATAGCTTGCCGCTGCTGTCGACGTGGGGTTGGGGAGTCAGAACGGGCTTGGCACCCTTTTAGCCCACACTCGATTCTCCACCATATCGCGAACCCCACTACTGGCCTCAAAATAAGAGGGAGCAGAATTAGGATTGAGTTGAGGGGGAACTTCTTCACCCAAAGGGTTGTGAATCTGTGGAATTTCCTGCCCAGTGGAGCAGTTGAGGCTACCTCGTTGAATGTTTTAAGGCAAAGATAGATAGATTTTTGAACAGGAAAGGAATTAAGGGTTATGGTGAGCGGGCGGGTAAGTGGAGCTGAGTCCACAGAAAGATCAGCCATGATCTTATTGAATGGTGGAGCAGGCGCGAGGGACCAGATGGCCGACTCCTGCTCCTAGTTCTTATGTTCTTATGAATCTACCGCAAGGTAGATAAACAGACTCTCGATAGGGAAAAACAACACTTCAGACAGAAAAGAGTTTCTCCAGGTGGACCAATGCTGGTCCAGCCTAACACCTTCGTTAGACATTGGACACAGGAGAGCACCTCAAAGTTACTCCTTCGAGCTTTGACCTAACACTTCGGTTAACTCAAGAAGACAGAAGGAAACAGAAAAAAAACTGTCACTTCCAGCCATGGAGATCACCAACCACCTGTTTCCCTCATCAATTTTTCCAATTCAGGTGCAGTAAAATCTTCCCACCTGTTATGGCTCATATCTCCTTTCCCCCCTATCTAGATTATGCATCATACCTAAACTGTTGCTTCTTATTAAACTTAACTAACCACCTTAAAATCACTTACGAATTCTCAACCACCGGTTTTGGGTGATCTGTGACTCCGGAACCTTAATCGGCAACGCGGCATTTTAACAGGCATGCTTCGGGCAGCCTGAAAGGCCTTTGCTAAAGGCTCAGTAGACTGACTCACATTGAACAGTCATGGTTTGAACGAGCCATTTAGATCCCGACTACGTTTTAGCTGGAAGCAGCTGGACCAGTATGTCTGGTGCCAGCTTCACCTGGTGATGAGGAAACCTGGTGATGAGGTTCAGCAGGCCCAGAAGTGGGCCTCACCCTCGCCGCACATTTTAATCCTTTTAGTGCAGTAGCGCTCCCCTCCGGCCATCTAATTGTTCCACAACTCCAATGTGGGGAACTGGGTCGGGCAGTGCTTTTGACACTATCCTTTCGCCTGAGTGGATCTCAATTTTAATTGCCGCCCAGATGACTGAAGCAAAAGTTCTTCGCTGGAAAGCTGGTCCTATGTGACTTTTGTTCTTCTCAACCCATTTCCCAAAGGACAAGAATCAAGAACACAAAACTAGCCCTAATTGGGAACGTGGGGAGCATGGTTGGGAAATTTGAAGATGACACAGTGTCGAGGATAGCTATGATGTTCGAAACAATATAGACGGATTGGTGGAGTGGGTGACAAAGTAGCAGATGGAATTTAACACAGAGAAGTGTGGGATCATGCATTGAGGGATGTCAAACAGTTGTAGGGAGTACACAATAAATGGGAATATACTAAGAGGGATAGATGAAGTGAGAGACCTTGGCGTACAGGTACACAGATCCTAAAAACAGCAGTTCAAGTTGACAAGGTTGTTACAAAATCATGTGGAATGCTCTCCTTCATTGGCAGAGGTATAGAATTTAAAAGTAAGGATATAATGTTGGAATTGTATAAAACACTGGTGAGGCCACAACTGGAATATTGTGAGCAGTTCTGGTCACCACACTACAGGAAGGACGTTATTGGTCTGGACAGAGTACAGAGGAGGTTTACAAGAATGTTGCCAAGGCTACAAAAGTGTAGCCACGAGAAGAGATTGGATAGGTTGGGGCTGGTTTAGCACAGTGGGCTAAACAGCTGGCTTGTAATGCAGAACAAGGCCAGCAGTGCGGGTTCAATTCCCATACCAGCCTCCCCGAACAGGCGCCGGAATGTGGCGACTAGGGGCTTTTCACAGTAACTTCACTGAAGCCTACTTGTGACAATAAGCGATTATTATTATATTATTTTCCTTGGAACAAAGAAGGTTAAGGGGTGACTTAATTGAGGTGTACAACATTATGAGGGGAAGAGATTGGGTGGACAGGATAAAATTGTTTCCCTTGGTGGAGAATTCTAGAACCAGAGGACATAGATTCAAGATAAGTGGCAGAAGGTGTAGAGGGGACATGAGAAGAACTTTTTCTACCCAGAGGGTAGTGGGAATCTGGAATTTGCTGCCCGGGTTGGTGGTGGAAGCAGAGACGCTAAACTCTTTTAAAAGGTACCTGGACTGCACCTTAAGTGCTCTAAGCTACAGGGCAATGGGCCGAGTACAGGAAGGTGGGGTTAGAGAGGGCACCTGGGTGCCCTTGGGCTGGCATGGACAAGATGGGCCAAATTGCCCCCTTCTGCGCTGTAACTTTCTATGATTTGGCACTCATCGGTTCAATATTTTGCTCAGGCCTAAAAATGGTTTGTGTGAGTAAAATTGAAGAAATTCAAAACTGGTGCAATTTAGAGTACCCAATTCATTTTTTCCAATTAAGGGGAAATTTAGCGTGGCCAATCCACCTACCCTGCACATCTTTGGGTTGTGGGGGCGAAACTCATGCAAACATGGGGAGAATGTGCAAACTCCACATGGACAGTGACCCAGGGCCGGGATCGAACCTGGGGCCTCGGCGCCGTGAGGCAGCAATGCGAACCACTGCGTCACCTTGCTGCCCGGAGAGGTGCACTTCTGAGGTTGAGGCTCCTGCACATTGCGCAGAATAGAGGGATAACTGCTCTGTGTCTGACTGCACCGTGTCTGTCCTGGAATGGTTGATGCCAGCTCCCTGAAATTAGAGGAGATCCAACTCTCTTGTTGACGATACCAATAAAAAAGCTCAGTGCTTTTGCCTCCACTTCCTTGCTGAGATTATACAAAGCATCTATCGCTGTGAACGGAGGAGTTTTTAACATGATAAATCCTCTGCATTTGCCTTTTGATGATTTTTGTTCCATCGTCCGACTTTCTCCCAACCCTAGCTGATTTGCCATTAACTCTGCGCATATTTGCATATATTCTTTAAATGTCTAGAAGGCGAACTTAAAACTAAGTAAATCATCTGGTTCACCCTTATCTGCAGAGCTATTGACTTTTCAAAAGAATTGCCTTAGATTTGCGAGGCGTGATTCAGATCACACTCGCTGCCACTCAGATATCTGCCCTCGGTCAAGGTTGCTGAAAATTCACCCTGACCAGACGAACTTTCTCAGAATGCACAAATTTAGATCTGACTTTTCTTCTGAATATTTCGCTCATTTTATCATTCAGAGCCTAAAGCTACAGGGTCCTGCATTTATAGAACTGGTTAAAAATATCAAGATATTAAATATTTCCCCAATTGATTCCGTGAATATTTCAGGTCATTCCCCCCACCCACCCCCACCCCCCTCCCCCCATTAGTCTGACAGATTAAATCCCACTCATCCTGCTTTTCTGACAGGTCTACTGTAACTACCCCAAGCTCCCCATATCTCTGACAAGGTTTAATATATTATCCCACTCTCACAGTCTTTCACTACATATGATTTATCTCCTGCTCTCTCTATTTCTCTGACAGGCTTAATGTATTATTCCACTTTTCCCCCATCTTGCTGTCTGGCCTAATCTATTATTGTACTCTCCCAGTCTCTCTGAGAGATGCGGACCGGGATTCTCCTTTCCGGGGACTAAGTCCCCACGCCGGCGGGAAAACCGGCACCAACGACTCCGGCGTCAACGGGCCCCCGAGGTGAGGAATTCTCACCTGTCTAGGGGGCTAGGTGGATGCCGGAGGGATTGGCGTCGCTCCAGGCGGCACCGAAGGGACTGCGGGAGTTTGCGCATGCGCGCATGCCGCATGCAGAACCGCCGGCGTGTTTTGCCGCATGCGCGGGGGGTTCTCTTCTCTGCACCGGCCATGGCGGAGCCCTACAGGAAGGCCGGCGTGGAAGGAAGGAGTGCGCCCACAGAACAGGCCCGCCCGCAGATCAGTGGGCCCCGATTGTGGGCCATGCCACTGTGGGCCCCCCTCCCCCCCCCCCCCCCCCCCACCTCCGAGGACCGCCCCCATCGACTTACCTGCCAGGGACCACGCGGAACCCACGCCAGTGGGACTGGCCAAAGAAGGACGGCCGCTCGGCCCATCGGGGCACGGGGAATTGCCGGGGGGGTCGCTGCCAACGGCCGCCGACCGGCGTGCCGTGAACCCCGCCCCCGCCCAAAAGTCAGCACCAGAGAATACGGCAACCAGCGTCGGGGCATCGGGGCGGGATTCGCGCCGCCCCCCGAGGAGTCTCTGACCCGGCGGGGGGTTGGAGAATCCCGCCTGCGGTGCGTCCATTCAGACTCTTCAACTCCATGACCAATGCCATTCAAGCGCAACTTTCTATGCTGCGCTTCTTTTCAATTATGTAGCCAACTGGAACATCACCAACTTGCGTAATGGGTCACACCCATCTCCATTATAAACCTATTGTCATCCAACTAGCTATAATAGGATTACATCTCCTAACCTCCGCCTCCTTGGAAAATTAAATATTACACCTGTGCCTGAAACATAGGGGCTGGTTTAGCACACTGGGCTAAATCGCTGGCTTTTAAAGCAGACCAAGGCAGGCCAGCAGCACGGTTCAATTCCCGTACCAGCCTCCCCGAACAGGCGCCGGAATGTGGCGACTCGGGGCTTTTCACAGTAACTTCATTGAAGCCTACTTGTGACAAAAAGCGATTTTCATTTATCATTTTCAATTTACAAATGGATATAGATTGGTTAGGTGAGTGGGCCAAAATTTGGCAAATGGAGTTTAACGTGGATAAGTGTGAGGTCGGAAAATGGAAAGGCAACTTATTATCTAAATGGGGAGAAGCTTTAGATTGCTTCGGTGTAGAGAGATCTGGGTGTCCTCGTGCATGAATCGCAGAAAACTAGCATGCAGGCACAGCAGGTAATAAGGAAGGAAAATGGAATTTTGACCTCTATAGCTCAAGGAATAGAGTATAAAGTAGGAAAGTGTTGCTGCAACTGTACAAGGCATTGGTGAGACCACACCTGTGAGTATTGTGCACAGTTTTGTTCCCCTGAATTTGGGAGGGATGCAGTTGCATTGGAGGCAGTTCAGAGGAGATTCACTAGATTGATTCCAGAGATGAAGGGTTTGTCGTATGGGCAACACGGTAGCACAGTGGTTAGCTCAGTTGCTTCACGGCTCCAGGGTCCCAGGTTAAGATTCCCGGCTTGGGTGACTGTCTGTGCGGAGTCTGCACGTTCTCCCCGTGGCTGCGTGGGTTCCCTCCGGGTTTCTCCGGTTTCCTCCCACAGTCCAAAGATGTGCCGGTTAGGTGGATTGGCCATGCTAAATCGCCCTTCGTGTCCAAATAGGTGGGGTGGGGTTACTGGGTTACAGGGATAGGGTGGAGGTGTGGGCTTGGGTAGGGTGCTCTTTCCAAGGGCTGGTGCAGACTCGATGGGCCGAATGGCCTCCTTCTGCACTGTAAATTCTATGAATAGAGATTGAGCAGTTTAGGCCTGTACTCTCTCGAGTTTAGAAGAATGAGAAGAGATCTAATTGAGTTATATAAGACGATAAAAACTATTGACAAAGTAGACGTAGAGCAGCTGTTTACTCTTGTGGGGCAATCTATAACGAGAGGTCATAGTTTTAGGATATTGAATGGCAGAGTGGGCTTGAGGAGCTGCATTGCCTGCTCCTAGTTTTCGTGTTCTTATCCTCTTGCACCTTTTACAATTACCCGGGAGCTTGGGGAACCTATAGTTCCCGTTGTTTTCTCCATGGCAATGCCTTCCCCAATCAAAGTCGACTTAGCAACCAATCAGCATCCTTTTCTCCTGATGATGCAAGATGAAACGTTTCGGCAAGGTATCTCTTTATTCAGTAATATAGAGTGTGTGTTGTTCAATTATGGAGCTGATTGCACAATACCCATGACCTATTTTGACTTCAGGGCTCAGTACTATGGAGTGAGGAGAGGCCCAAAGTTAATTGTTGAGTCAAAAATTCAAACTCGCCCATGATTAAGGATTAAAAGCACACGTCTCGCAATTCCGCATGGCAACTGCACACAGACATAGGATGGATTCTACCAATAGTAAGTTGTATGGTTGTAATTACCCAAGGCCTAGTTGATGACATAAAAGCAAATTACTGTGGATTAATCTGAAACGAAAGAGAAAATGCTGGAAAATCTCAGCAAGTCTGGCAGCATCTGTAGGGAGAGAGGAGAGCTAACGTTTCGAGTCCAATGACTTTGTCAAAGCTTTGTCAAAATTGATGACATGCAGTTTGCTGGTAAGCATAAGTCAACAAACCTCTTCTTCACTCAGTTTAATGAATGATAGCAATATTTAGCACAAAGAATAAAGAACCCAGTTCTCTTCATGTATGTTGTCCTTGGGGAGGGTGGAGCACAGAATCTGTCCTGGGAATGCTATGCACGCAAGGAGTGGGAGAGAGAACATCCTGAGTGTGACACAGCCAGAGTAAGTGTGGGTGTCGGGAATTTGGATCACAGTGGGAATTGAACGGAGAGGGACTATTGGAAGTGCATGATTAGTGAGCTTCACGCATGAGCAGTGGGAGAGATCACATCCTGACTGTGACACAACCGGAGTGAGTGTGAGTATTGGGAATTTGGTGCACCGTGGGAGTTTGGTGCAGAGGGAAAGTGGTGTCTTTTCCTTTTTTGTTTCTTTGCTTTCTAACTTTTTAAATCTTCAGAGTGTCTTGCCCTATTGCAGCAGTAGAGGCTACAAGGAAAGGAGCTGATTGGTAAGTAGCGAGTAAGGCCGTGCAAGTATTTGCTACTTGCTACTTATATTGCCTATAGTTTGTAAAGGCTATTCTGTAGTAACAAGGACCAGGAAAGAAAAGCCCTAGAGTAATAGGTAATATCTGCTAATAATCCAAAAGTTTATTTCAAAGGGTTAAGCAATGGCAGGAGAGCTCGTCATGCTCCATGTGGGAAGCCAGACACATTACCAGTTGGGGGCGCTCTGGATCATTCATGAGGCAGAGAGTATTATGGATAACATATATAGAGGGGTGGTCATGCCGTAGGTTCAGACTCCACAGGTAGGAAAGGAAAGGGTGACCACAAGGCAGAGCAAGAGGACTAGGCATGCAGTGCACAGATCTCCTGTGGCCATTCCCCTGCAAAACAGATAAATTGCTTTGGATACTGTTGGGGGCGTGGTCTCTCATGGGAAAGCAGCAACAGCCAGATTTAATGCAGCACAGTTGGCTCTGCTGCACAGGGAAGGCATAGGAAGTGTGGGAATGCAATAGTTATAGGAGATTCAATTGTAAGGGGAATAGTTAGGCATTTCTGTGGCCACAAATGGGACTCCAGGATAGTATGTTGTCTACCTGATGCTAGTGTGAAAGATGTCTTGGAGCAGTTACAGGACATTCTGGAGGGGGAGGGTGAACAGCAAGTGATCATGGTACACATTGGTACAAATTCCATAGTTTGAAAAAAGGGATGAGGTCCTAACAACAGAATATAAGAAGTAAGTTGAAAAGTAGGCCCTCAGAGGTAGTGATCTCAGGATTACTACCAGTGCCACGTGCTAGTCAGAGCAGAAATAGCAGGATATATCAGATGAATACGTGGCTGAAGAGATGGTGTGAGGGGGGGAGGGTTTCAGATTCCAGGGACAGAGGGACCGGCTCTGGGGGAGGTGGGACCAGTACAAACTGGCTGGGCTACAGCTGGGAAATACCAGGGCTGATGTCCTTGGGGGAGTACTTGCAAGAATGATTGGGGAGGGCTTAAACTAAAATGGCAGGGGATGGGAAACTATGCAAGGAGTCAGAGGAGGGGGAAACTAGGGCAAGAACAAAAGAAAGAAAGGGGAACAAGAAAAGTGAAGGCGGAGAAATCAAGGGCCAGAATCAAACTGATCTTCAGTGGAAAATAGTGAGAACGGGACAAGTAACGTTAAAAAGAGAATCCATAAGGCTTTGTCTCTTAACGCACAGAGCATTCACAATAAAATGGATGACATGATTGAGCAAAAGGTGCAAACAGGGATGATATAGTAGGGATTCTGGAGACATGGCTGTAGGGTGACCAGGGATGGGAATTGAACAGCTAGGGCTATTCAGTATTTTAGAAGGATAGACACAGAGGAAAAGACGGGGACGTTGCATTGCCGGTTAAAGAGCGATAGTGAGGAAAAAATATTAGCTCTGATGATAGGGGTCCCCATGGAACTCCCTTCTCATTCCCTGGCTTCTTTGTATATTAGCAAGAGAGTCGAACTCATAGAGAACTGCGCTAATGGTTCAATAAATCACATTGAATTTACTTCAACGTCTGGAGTATCTTTTGGTCAAAGCTGCGTCGAGTTGCAGCCTGTGTTACCCCAGAGTACATGACACAACACTACTCCTGGTACCATGTTGTGTTCTGTACTCTGGGATAACACAGGCTGCAACTCGATGCAGCTTTGACCAAAAGATACTCCAGACTTTGAAGTAAGTTCAATGTGATTTATTGAACCATTAGCACAGTTCTCTATGAGTTCGACTCTCTTGCTAATCTTGCTATAGTAACTCAGTCTAACTAACCAGTCTGCTCTGAGCCAAGTGGTGGGTGTGATGCTTCTGACCTGCCCTGTCCTACTCTCTAAGTGTCGCCAGTGGAAAGAGACGGAGCATGTGTGCCCTGTCCTTATATATGGGTTCTGTAATGCCCCCTTGTGGTAGTGTCACCTCTGGGTGTCTTGGCTGCCCATTGGGCGTGTCCTATTTTATGTGTTCATTAGCTGTATGTCTGCATGTCATGACGTCTCTGGTGCTCCCTCTAGTGTTTACTTAGTCATAGTGTATTTACATTAACCCCTTGTGTATTTACAGTGATGCATATTACCACAAGTGGCACGGCAGCAAAGTAGTTAGCACTGGTGCTTCACAGTGCCAGGGACCCGGGTTCGATTCCCGGCTTGGGTCACTGTTTGCAAAGTCAGCATGTTCTCCCCGTGTCTGCGTGAGTTTCCTCCGGGTGCTCCGATTTCCCCCCACAAGTCCCGAAAGTCGTGCTGTTAGGTGAATTGGACATTCTGAATTCTCCCTCGGTGTACCCGGACAGGCGCCGGAATGTGGCAACTAGGGGCTTTACACAGTAACTTCATTGCAGTGTTAAATGTAAGCCTACTTGTGACAGTAATAAAGATTATTGTTATTATTAAGTTCCAGTTAGGTGGATTGGCCAAGCTAAATTTCCCCTTAGTGTCCAAAGATGAGCAGGTTAGGAGGATTGGCCATGATCAATGCATGGGGTTACGGGCATTGGGAGGGGTAGTGAGACTAGGTAGGGTGCTCTTTCGGAGGGTCGTTGCAGACTCGTTGGGCGAAATGGCCTCCTTCCACACTGTAGGAGTTCTATAATTCTATGATGATTATTGTCCCATTCTATCTACCTCAGCTTAGCCTTTCAGCTTATCTTTCTATTCCCTTTTCTCTCATGTGCTCATCTAGTTTCCCTTTGAAAGACACCAAGCTATTTTCCTCAATCATTTCCTGCGGTAATGCGTTTGACATTCTCATCATTCCCCAAGGTCAAAGCTTTCCTTATTTCCCTATTGGATTTATGAGTGGCAAACTTGTACTCATTGCCCCTAGTTTGATTAATCCCACAATTAGAAACATTAATAGATGAGTTTTTAACTCATTTAAAACCCATTCTGTAACACACTTGGAGATCGGTGCACTTTTCTGGGCTCCTTACTCGAAAAAGGACAAGGAAACTCTGATTGAAATGCAGGGCCCGATGTTAAAGGGATTTTCCGGACCCGTCATGGCAGGATGAAGTTCCAGAATTTTGACCCAGCGACAGTGATGGAATACCGGTATATTTCCAAGTCAGGGTGGTGAGTGAGTTGGAGGGAAACCTCCAGGTGGTGGGTATCTGCTGCTCTTGTCCTTCTAGATGGTAGTGGTCGTAGGTTTGGAAGGTGCTGCCTTCCTTGATGAGTTGCTGTCGTGCATCTTGTAGATGGTACCCACGGCTGCCACTGTTCATCAGTGTGGAGGGAGTGAATGTTTGTGGAAGGGGGAGCAATCAAGCGGGCTGCTTTATCCTGGTTGGTGTTGAGCTTCTTCTTAAAAATAAATTTAGAGTACCCAATTATTTTTTTTCCAATTAAGGGGCAATTTAGCGTGGCCAATCCACTGAACCTGCACATCTTTGGGTTGTGGGGGTGAAACCCACGCAGTCACGGGGAGAATGTGCAAACTCCACACGGACAGTGACACAGGGGGTGTCGAGCTTCTTGAGTGTTGTTGAAACTGCACCCATCCAGGCAAGTGAGGAGTATTCAATTACACTCCTGACTTGTGTGTTGTAGATGGTGGACAGGCTTTGTGGAGTCAGGAGGTGAGTTACTCACCGCACGATTCCTCGCCTCTGACCTGTTCTATTTGCTTTAGTGACACTCAATGCTGCTTGTTCACCTAGTTTAATGACTTGTTCACCTAGTTCCCTTTTGATCTTCTACCACATTGAGATTTTTATTTTCCATGCTGCAGGTAAAGTTTCTATTTTTCCTCCCGAAGTGCACTTGCCACCTAACTGTCCAGTCTACACATTTTCCAATGTCTTGAACATAGAACATACAGTGCAGAAGGAGGCCATTCGGCCCATCGAGTCTGCACCGACCAACTTAAGCCCTCACTTCTACCCTATCCCCGTAACCCAATAACCCCTCCTAACCATTTTGGTCACTAAGGGCAATTTATCATGGCCAATCCACCTAACCTGCACATCTTTGGACTGTGGGAGGAAACCGGAGCGCCCGGAGGAAACCCACGCAGACACGGGGAGAACATGCAGACTCCGCACAGACAGTGATCCAGCAGGGAATCGAACCTGGGACCCTGGCGCCGTGAAGCCACAGTGCTATCCAATTGTGCTACCGTGTCTTCTTGTATTCTATTCCCCAGTTTATTATCCATTTCAAATATTGACATCGAGTTGTGTGTTGCTAAATCCAAACCATTAATGCAACTTATGAACAACAGTGGTTATTAAAAGCCTTTTAAAAAGCAGGGCTTGAGGAGTTGACTGGCCCTATTACACCTATGTCCCTATTAACGGTGAGCTATAGCCCTTTAAGAAATGCTTCCCCCACAGACAAGACTCTCTGGGTAAACATTTTGTGGACCAGTTGTCATTCAAAATAGAGGAACGGACTCCTGGTGGAAGTGTGGGCTGAGGAGGCAATATGGGCCAGCACCATTCTTTTTGTGAAAGATCACAACAGGCCTGTCTGTTTTCAATATTTCAGTTTAAGGATAATGACAGTGCATATGTTTTAATGCAAGGAGCATTACGGGTAAGGCAGATGAACTTAGAGCTTGGATTAGTACTTGGAACTATGATGTTGTTGCCATTACAGAGACCTGGTTGAGGGAAGGGCAGGATTGGCAGCTAAACGTTCCAGGATTTAGATGTTTCAGGCGGGATAGAGGGGGATGTAAAAGGGGAGGCGGAGTTGCGCTACTTGTTCGGGAGAATATCTCAGCTGTACTGCGAGAGGACACCTCAGAGGGCAGTGAGGCTATATGGGTAGAGATCAGGAATAAGAAGGGTGCAGTCAGAATGTTGGGGGTATACTACAGGCCTCCCAACAGCCAGCGGGAGATAGAGGAGCAGATAGGTAGACAGATTTTGGAAAAGAGTAAAAACAACAGGGTTGTGGTGATGGGAGACTTCAACTTCCCCAATATTGACTGGGACTCACTTAGTGCCAGGGGCTTAGACGGGACGGAGTTTGTAAGGAGCATCCAGGAGGGCTTCTTAAAACAATATGTAGACAGTCCAACTAGGGAAGGGGCGGTACTGGACCTGGTATTGGGGAATGAGCCCGGCCAGGTGGTAGATGTTTCAGTAGGGGAGCATTTCGGTAACAGTGACCACAATTCAGTAAGTTTTAAAGTACTGGTGGACAAGGATAAGAGTGGTCCGAGGATGAATGTGCTAAATTGGGGGAAGGCTAATTATAACAATATTAGGCGGGAACTGAAGAACATAGATTGGGGGCGGATGTTTGAGGGCAAATCAACATCTGACATGTGGGAGGCTTTCAAGTGGCAGTTGAAAGGAATACAGGACCGGCATGTTCCTGTGCGGAAGAAAGATAAATACGGCAATTTTCGGGAACCTTGGATGACGAGTGATATTGTAGGCCTCGTCAAAAAGAAAAAGGAGGCATTTGTCAGGGCTAAAAGGCTGGGAACAGACGAAGCCTGCGTGGAATATAAGGAAAGTAGGAAGGAACTTAAGCAAGGAGTCAGGAGGGCTAGAAGGGGTCACGAAAAGTCATTGGCAAATAGGGTTAAGGAAAATCCCAAGGCTTTTTACACGTACATAAAAAGCAAGAGGGTAGCCAGGGAAAGGGTTGGCCCACTGAAGGATAGGCAAGGGAATCTATGTGTGGAGCCAGAGGAAATGGGCGAGGTACTAAATGAATACTTTGCATCAGTATTCACCAAAGAGAAGGAATTGGTAGATGTTGAGTCTGGAGAAGGGGGTGTAGATAACCTGGGTCACATTGTGATCCAAAAAGACGAGGTGTTGGGTGTCTTAAAAAATATTAAGGTAGATAAGTCCCCAGGGCCTGATGGGATCTACCCCAGAATACTGAAGGAGGCTGGAGAGGAAATTGCTGAGGCCTTGACAGAAATCTTTGGATCCTCGCTGTCTTCAGGGGATGTCCCGGAGGACTGGAGAATAGCCAATGTTGTTCCTCTGTTTCAGAAGGGTAGCAAGGATAATCCCGGGAACTACAGGCCGGTGAGCCTTACTTCAGTGGTAGGGAAATTACTGGAGAGAATTCTTCGAGACAGGATCTACTCCCATTTGGAAGCAAATGGACGTATTAGTGAGAGGCAGCACGATTTTGTGAAGGGGAGGTCGTGTCTCACTAACTTGATAGAGTTTTTCGAGGAGGTCACTAAGATGATTGATGCAGGTAGGGCAGTAAATGTTGTCTATATGGACTTCAGTAAGGCCTTTGACAAGGTCCCTCAGGTAGACTAGTACAAAAGGTGAAGTCACACGGGATCAGGGGTGAGCTGGCAAGGTGGATACAGAACTGGCTAGGCCATAGAAGGCAGAGAGTAGCAATGGAGGGATGCTTTTCTAATTGGAGGGCTGTGACCAGTGGTGTTCCACAGGGATCAGTGCTGGGACCTTTGCTGTTTGTAGTATATATAAATGATTTGGAGGAAAATGTAACTGGTCTGATTAGTAAGTTTGCAGACGACACAAAGGTTGGTGGAATTGCGGATAGCGATGAGGACTGTCTGAGGATACAGCAGGATTTAGATTGTCTGGAGACTTGGGCGGAGAGATGGCAGATGGAGTTTAATCCGGACAAATGTGAGGTAATGCATTTTGGAACGTCTAATGCAGGTAGGGAATATACAGTGAATGGTAGAACCCTCAAGAGTATTGAAAGTCAAAGAGATCTAGGAGTACAGGCCCACAGGTCATTGAAAGGGGCAACACAGGTGGAGAAGGTAGTCAAGAAGGCATACGGCATGCTTGCCTTCATTGGCCGGGGCATTGAGTATAAGAACTGGCAAGTCATGTTGCAGCTGTATAGAACCTTAGTTAGGCCACACTTGGAGTATAGTGTTCAATTCTGGTCGCCACACTACCAGAAGGATGTGGAGGCTTTAGAGAGGGTGCAGAAGAGATTTACCAGAATGTTGCCTGGTATGGAGGGCATTAGCTATGAGGAGCGATTGAATAAACTCGGTTTGTTCTCACTGGAACGAAGGAGGTTGAGGGGAGACCTGATAGAGGTATACAAAATTATGAGGGGCATAGACAGAGTGGATAGTCAGAGGCTTTTCCCCAGGGTAGAGGGGTCAATTACTAGGGGGCATAGGTTTAAGGTGAGAGGGGCAAGGTTTAGAGTAGATGTACGAGGCAAGTTTTTTACGCAGAGGGTAGTGGGTGCCTGGAACTCGCTACCGGAGGAGGTGGTGGAAGCAGGGACGATAGGGACATTTAAAGGGCATCTTGACAAATATATGAATAGGATGGGAATAGAAGGATACGGACCCAGGAAGTGTAGAAGATTGTAGTTTAGTCGGGCAGCATGGTCGGCATGGGCTTGGAGGGCCGAAGGGCCTGTTCCTGTGCTGTACATTTCTTTGTTCTTTGTTCTTTGTTGACATGACGAAGCATCAGAGTGACTAACTGGACAGCAGGTTTTTACATGTAATGGGTGGGAGAGTGTTAACAGTTCTCTTCTGCTCATCAAGATGATGGATGTCAAATGCTACAGAATGAAATACTTGGCTGCGCACTGCACCTGGTGTTAGCTCGAGTTACCCCCAGGTTACATACAGCACAGGTTAGATTTACATTAAGCATTCTGCACTCAGTAAACAACAGCATGCCACGGTCCTGCCACAAATGGGTAAGCACTTCCATTTCCAATGCCAACTGGGCTGGTGGCTTATTAAAATGAGTGCACCCAGTTCATGTTCAGTTTGCAATGTGGATTACACCCACTGAGAAAAGGATTCCGGCCTGGGCTATTCTGAACTCTGAGCCCCCCCCCCCCCCCCCCCCACCCCACCCCCGGGAACGCAAACCAGTAATTTCCTCTTCCTCACCATGCAGATTTATGCATGCCGTGGAATATGAGGGATTCCCGGCGGAATCCCGATATTGGGTCGCCATTTAGAATGCGCGGCCCCAAAGCGAGGTCCCGAGGCCAGCCACTGGCCCCCTGCACTGTAAATCAGTCCCAAAACTCCCCCGCCAGCATCGGACAGGAGCACCCCCCCCACCCCAGGGTTGCATGGGTGGATCCACTAACCCCCAGTATGGGGATGACCTGAACTGCACCCCCACAGGGACCTCTGTAATATGGAGATCCCCCCCATGGACCCCTGTAATAGGGAGATGCCCCCAGGGACACCTGTAGTAGGGCGACCCCCCAGGGACACCTGTAGTAGGGAGACCCCCCCAGGGACACCTGTAGTAGGGAGACCCCCCCACAGGGACCCCTATATTGGGGGGGGCACGCCCACAAGGACCCCACTGCTAAAGAGACCACTTCCCCCAATGGATCCCCCCCCCCCCCCCCCACATACACACAGACATTCCCCCCTAGAAAGGAGACCTCTGTCTGGAAGCCAGAGAGCAGTTCAGACAGGGACAGTGAGAAGAATTGTAGATGTAAAACTTACCTTGAAACTCCACGTGTCCATCACTGGAAGGAGAGCCGCTGTGACTTGCGAGTGGTCCCCACAGGTCAATTAGCTGCAAGCCATTCATAGCTTTCTAGTAGTGATCTGTGATTGACAGCCATCAGCAACTTTGATTCATTCATTTCCCTTCACAGTTCAGTGACCTAAGGGGTGAAACCCAATGTTTACAAACATTGACCACATCAAAGAGAGATAAGTGCAGTGCAATCACACACTTGAGTGATTGGAATGCATTTAATGCACTTAGCAGGGGGAGGGGGTCATTTGATTTGGGTTACTGCGGTGATGGAGGATGGAGGGGGAGGGCGATTTGGGATATTTTTGTTGTTCAATTTTGTTGTGTTGTATATTTAAAATGTTAAAAACTGAATACAAATACTTTTTATAAAAACTCCTGGACAACAAGAGCTACAATTTCCCAAACTTGTGCTTCCTGCCCCCACTTTAACAGGTTGAAATCTACAATCCCATTCATGTCCTTGAAGTCACAGTTACAAAGCTGTGTGTTAGGATTTGGGATTTAGTAGTGTGATAACAACACCAAGAATAGCCTTTTATAAACTTTCAGCTCCACAGAATTCAAGCTGGACAACCATTTGGCTTGCCAGGTATGTCCTGGAACTGGGCAGCACGGTGGCGCAGTGGGTTAGCCCTGCAGCCTCACGGCGCCAAGGTCCCAGGTTCGATCCTGGCTCTGGGTCACTGATCGTGTGGAGTTTGCACATTCTCCCCGTGTTTGCGTGGATTTCGCCCCCACAACCCAAAAGATATGCAGGCTAGGTGGATTGGCCAAGCTAACTTGCCCCTTAATTGGAGAAAATGAATTGGGTACTCTAAATTTATTTTAAAAGAAGGTATGTCCTGGAACCATAGAAGAATCATAGAATTCCTACAATGCAGAAGGAGACTATTCGGCCCATCGAGTCTGCACCTGGCCTCTGAAAGAGCACCCTACATAGACCCACTCCCCTGCCCTATCCCTGCAACCTAACCTGCACATCTTTGGACACTAAGGGACAATTTATCATGGCCAATCCACCTAACCTGCACACCTTTGGACTGTGGGAGGAAACCGGAGCACCCGGAGGAAACCCATGCAGACACAGGGAGAAAGTGCAAACACAAGACAGTCACCCGAGACCAGAATTGAACCCGGGCCCCTGGTGGTATGAGGCAGCAGTGCTAACTAATTCCAGATGGATGCTGCTTCATCAAAAACACTGGAAAATAAAAATACGCTGTGGGATTTTTCCGTTGCTGGATCCTCCACTTCGCCGGCAGCACACCCACACCAGCGGGTTTCCCGACAGCGTGGGATGCCCACAATGGGAAACCCCATTGGCTCGCTGCTGGAATGGAGGACCCTGCTGCAGGCCGGGGGCGAGCCGCACCCGAAAACGGGGTTGGCGGGACAGAGAATCCCACCCATGGAGGTTATGTCCATTGACTTTGAACAATTTTGATTTTATTTTCAAACTTGCACACAAAAATCAAGGCTGACACCACAGTGCAGTGCAGAGGGAATGCTGCACTGTCGGAGGTACTGTCTTTTGAATGAATTTAGGCCCTGTTTGCCGGCTCGAGCGAATGTAAAAGATCCCATAGCACTCCTTCGAAGAAGAGCAGGGAAGTTACCCCCAGACGCCTTAATTATCTCTCAATCGATGGGTCACAAGTAAACAGTTTATCTGATCATTGCCACATTGCTGTTTGTGGGAACGTGCTGTGCACAAATTAGATGCCCTGTTTCCGAGATTATGTCAGTGACTATACTCAAAAAATACTTCTCTGGCTGCAAAGCACTTTGAGATGTCCCATGGCTGGGAAGTAGCTCTGAGCAAATGCATGTCCTTCTTTCTCTTCTTTTCCAACCAGAATTGGCAACTCGACGAACCAGAAAGTCAGCACGATCAGCACAAATAGCAATGCGATTGTTTCACTTCAACAGTTGTATTGGCAGAAGCCTGGAAACACATGTTGGGCACTCCAGCGCTAAGAGGTGGTCTGGCGGTGCCAAACACATTTTGCAGTTTTTGTACATTGAGAGGTTGAAGTGACTGCTCAGATTTAAATAAACATTTGTAAAGCCAGGTGTGATTGCATCAATCCACTTTTTTTCATTTCAAATAGATTTCTGCTGTTGGTGAAATTTAAATCGAAAATATTGAAGATGACGTGGTTTGGCATCATTAACTTAGCAACCAGAAACATATCACAATGATATTATTAGCTTGGCAACAAGGAATGACCTGAATAGACATCATCAACAATGACTTAACGCTTGCCCCTTGTGAAAGAGGCACTCAGATTGCATTGTTTTCTTTTTAGGAGCTGTGTTTTAGGGGAGGAGGTTTAATGGAGACCAGGGCCGGAATTCTCCCCTACCCGGTGGGGCGGGGGGTCCCGGCGGGATGGAGTGACGGGAACCACTCCGGCATCGGGCCGCCCCAAAAGTGCGGATTTCTCCGCACCTTTAGGGGCCAAGCCCTCACCTTTAGGGGGCTAGGCCCGCGTCGGAGTGGTTGGCGCGCCGCCGGCCGGCGGGTAAGGCTTTGGCGCCATGCCAGCCGGGGCCGAAGGGACTGCGCCGGCCGGCGGAGGTCCGTGCATGCGCGGGAGCGTCAGCGGCTGCTGACATCATCCCCATGCATGCGCAGGGGGGGTATAACTTCTGCACCGGCCATCGCGGAGGCTATGGCCCAGGCGGAAGGAAAAGAGTGCCCCCACGGCACAGGCCCGCCTGCGGATCGGTGGGCCCCGATCACGGGCCAGGCCACCGTGGGGGCACCCCCGGGGCCAGATCGGCCCGTGCCCCCCCAGGACACCGGAGCCTGCCCGCGCCGCCAGTCTCACCGGTAAGGTAGGTGGTTTGATTCACGCCGGCGGGACTGGCATGACAGCAGTGGGACTTCGGCACATCGCGGGCCGGAGAATCGCCGGGGCGGGCGGGCGGGGGGGGGCCCACAGACTGGCGCGACGCGATTCCCACCCCCGCCGAATCTTTGGTGCCGGTGAATTCGGCGGCCGGCGGGGGCAGGATTCATGCCGCCCCCCGGCGATTCTCTGACCCGGCGGGGGGTCAGAGAATCGCGCCCCCGGTCTTTGGTCGTTGAATTTTCAAATATCCTCAAAGCTTTGAGGAGTCGAATAAGCCAAACATTTCTGCCCACTAACCTGAACACAACCTCTTATCATGCATACCAGCCCAGAGCCATCACACAAGCTGCTACACAACTTTCCTGCTACCTCAGCTACAGCCATGAGATGGGAACGCCTGGTTGCTATGGATTGTGTTGGGCCACTATTTATATATTTATCTTTGCATAAGGCAATGTTAAGGAGGGATAAGGGTCCTCACATTTCAGCAAGATAAAACAACCTACTTAAAGTCAAAAGGATGCTGATAATTATCAAGTCATTTCTTTCACTGTTAAGAGCTTGTACTTTTGTTCAAGTGGTAAATCTTGTTGAAATCATTTGGGGGCCATGAGAGGGGAACGGGCTGAAACAAACAGCCCACAAGTTGCATTTATATAGCAGCTTTATTGGGCCTGACAGTAAAAGTGAGCTGAATTAGATTCCGCAGTCCACGTTGCAAAGTTTCTCGTGGCCGTGTGTGGCTGTTGAGCAAATCTTATCTGATGAGCCCCCTAAACACTAGCCATCACACGAGAACATCTGGGTGGCTGCTGCAAATGAGTCTAACGATAGAATTCCCACTGGGGGCTGAGGGCGGCTGGAGGTTTCATCCATTCCGCAGAGCCCAGGCAGGGCCAGAAGGTGGCGTCGCCACTGCTCTCCTCACCTCTGCTGGACACGATCCCCGAGGAAAGACTGTGGACTCTTTGATCCGCTCGATTGCTTTGGGAATTCAGGGCATGTGTGTCATCTCCTGCACTGATATCAATCACCTCGATGGATTGGTGAAGAGGAACATCTCAAGATGCTTTTCCCCTCAAATCTTACTGAGTTGTTAACCAATGTTTGTGGATGTCGCAGGAGTTCACATGGTTTCGGGTGGAGCAAGGAGTCTACTGGTGGGATTTAACCATCGCCTTGCACCTGGCGTGGAATGGGGCGCGCCGGGTGAATAGCGGCAAAGGCCAAAATCGAGATTTGCGCCGGGTATGAACAATTTTGCAATTCACCCGGCCGGCTCCCGATGGCGACTTCCAGATCTCACCCCAAAATGCGGAGCGTATCGTTAACTCTCTTTTGCATTCATTTCAATCTCATTAGTGAGGGGAGAGCAACAGGGGAAGATTAATGTGACAGTATTCACAAGTATCAGGTGTCACATGTTTTAATAGTGAACATTTTACATTTCCATTCTCCCTAGCTACAGATAGTGACCCGCCCCCCACTTGCCCCCACCCAGTGCCCACTCAGTGCTCCTCACTCTTCTTGATCCTCCATGGTCCAGTGCTACCTCTAGGTTTGTCCCCGGGATGCACATCAGAGGTCGAGGCAGCCTGCTGCTTTCCAAACACTTCGACCTTCCATGCCCTTGCTGGACGTCCTACTGGAGGACCTGGAGCCGAAGGGCCCCACTCGACTTATTGGTGTTTCTGGCATTGCCATGCCACCCTGTTCTGCTGACTGCCCTTGATATGTACTGGTTTCAGGAGAGGGGTATTTGGAAGAACTGAAGGCCGCTCTTGTCTCCTAGGTGGCGGGTCCCGGGTTGACCTCCAGTCCTTCCTCCCCCACTGACGATGCCCAAATGACCCTGGGGGACTCCAAGGGGCAGAGGGGCAGCTGGAGTGAGCTCCAGAAGCCTCTGAGTCATCTGACTCTGCCAGCCCTGGAGGCCCCCGTCATCTGCACCATGGTGTTGATACACTCAGTGATGCTCCTCAGTGACTGGGTCATGCTGTGCAGTGCCCTGGCAATGCCCACCTGCATCGAGGACATGTCCCTTATCGACTGGGACATGACGTTGAGACTCTCAGCCATGGTTGCCACAGACTGAGCCATGCGGTGGGACCACCACTCAAGGTGCGGACGGCATGCTGCAAGCTGTTCACTGAGGTCGCCACCCTCGCAGTGTTGACCTGGGTGCCATGCATTGTCGGCAGCATCTCCGGCGCCTGAAGCCTTTGGGACTCCTCCAATCGGCTTTGCAGTGGCTGGAATGTCACTGACATCCCCTCCAGATTGTCACGGCTCTGGGGGGGGGGTGGGGGGAATGATTCCAGATGGCCCGGCCTGATCAGGTGGAGATCCAGGGAGACAATGTGGTCATTTTGTCCAACATGAATAACTCTCTTTAGACAGTCCACCTAGGTGAAGGGACTGTGGATTATCTCCACTCTGTGCAGGCCAACCTCTCTGTTGGTGACTGCTCTCTCCTCGGACATCCACGCAATTTCCAGAGTCCATTCCTCATAGTGGGTGGGAACGCAGACACAGGGAGAACAGTTATCCGAGGTAGGAATTAAACCCAGGTGACATTCCAGCAACTGCAAAGCCGATTGGAGGAGTCCCAAAGGCTTCAGGCGCCGGAGATGCTGCCGACATTGCATGGCACCCAGGTCAACACTGCGAGGGTGGCGACCTCAGTGAACAGCTTGCAGTTTGCCCTCCGCACCTTGAGTGGTGGTCCCTGGCACTGTGAGGCAGCAGTACTAACTGTCATAATATACACCAGTATATCATGGTATAGACACACACACTGATGGACACACAGTGGGACCAATCAACACACACAACACCGCAGCCAATCACCAGTTAGAGCACACGCACTATAAAGACAGGCATCAGAGATCCCGCTCATTCGAGCTGCAGCCTCCTAGTCGGACAGAGCTTACAGCCTGCAGCACAGATCTTCACCATGTGCTGAGTGCATAGGCTGGTTTGGACAAGGCATAGGTCTTTAGTTCAATCTAATATCATGTTCGCCCACAGTGAAAGTATGTTAAACAATTTCTGACTTAATAAAATAGTGTTGCACTATGTTAAGTGTTGGCGGCCTGTATGTGTTCCACGGATCCAGAGCGCCCAACACAACATGATACCAGGAGTTGAGGGATATTAGCACTTCTACGACCTACCTGCAAGTGATCTGCCTTCTGCCACATACCGTCATCCTGCAACATGGACAACATCTGCCCGCCGCTGCCGCTCCGCATCGCCGGTAACCTAGGGGCCAACTGGAAGATATTCAAACAATCCTTCCAGCTCTACCTTGAGGCCACAGACCGGGAGGAGGCCTCGGATACCAGGAAGATCGCTCTCTTCCTATCCACGGCCGGGGACCATGCCATCCACATTTTCAATTCTCTCACCTTTGCGGATGGTGAAGATAAAACAAAGTTCAAGACGGTCTTTCTCAAGTTTGACACTCACTGCAGCGTAGAGGTGAATGAAAGTTTCGAGCACTATGTGTTCCAACAGCGTTTGCAGGGGAAGGATGAACCTTTCCAGTCCTTTCTCACTCACCTCCGCATCCTTGCGCAGTCCTGTAGCTACGGGCCCATCTCCGACTCCATGATATGCGACCAGATCGTTTTCGGTGTTCAGTCGGAGCCCCTACGACAGAAGCTCCTCAAGGAAAAGCAGCTCACCCTCGCGACCGCCATCGAGTCCTGCGTCCTGCACGAAAACGCCACGAGTCGGTATTCCCACATCCAAGCAGCTGAAACGGCGCGGCAAGGTCCCCACGAGGCGGAATGGGTCCAAGCAATTGAGCAACTCCAGGGCCTCAGACTGGATGAGGGCGGCCAATTTGCGCGATTTTCGCGGACTCCCGCACTTGTGCGCACCAAACGAGGGGACGGCGACGTCGACGAACGTAATGCGCAGGCGGCACCACGTACGACCGCACCGCGCATGCGCGGTGGCACAGCGAACGTGCTGACACTACGACGTGCAGCAACTCTGGCTCCGCCCATTTAAAACGGCAACGCCCTGCCAAATCCCGACAATGCCTGAGATGTGGCAAACTTGGCCACTATGCTGCCTTATGCCGAGCAGCTCAGCCTGCCAACTCACATCGCTTCAGCCAGCCTCGCAGGAATGTCCGGACCATTCAGCCCACGGTCACCTAGTCCGATGCGGACCTACCACACAATATTGACACCGAGGACCCGGAGGCGCCTTTTCGAGTCGGTAGCGTGAGAAAAAATAGGGGGCGCGATTCTCCACTCTCGCGCCGGTTGGGAGAATCGCCTGGGCTGCCAAAATTTCCTGGGACGCCGGTCCGATGCCCTCCCGCGATTCTCCCAAGCGGCGGGAGCGACCCGGTCGAGTTTCGCGGGCCGCAGGCCGGAGAATCGCCACAGACACCCAAAATGGCGATTCTCCGGCACCCCCGCTATTCTCAGGCCCGGATGGGCCGAGCGGCCAGGCCTAAACTGCAGGTTTCCCCCGTCGCCGTCCACATCTGGTCGCTGCCGTCGTGAGCGGTGCGTGAACGCTGGGGGGGCGGCCTGCGGGGGGACGAGGGGGGATCCTGCACCGGGGGGGACCTCAAATGTGGGGTGGCCCACGATCGGTGCCCACCGATCGTCGGGCCGTCCTCTCTGAAGGAGGACCTCCTTCCTTCCGCGGCCCTGCATGATCCGTCAGACATCTTCTTGCGGGGCGGACTTAGAGAGGACGGCAACCACGCATGCGCGGGTTGGCGCCGGCCAACCCGCGCATGCGCAGATGACGTCCGTTATGCGGCGCCGGCTGCGTCATCTTTGCGCCGCCGCTTTTACGCGGGCGACAAGGCCTGGCGCGGGTAGATGACGTAGCCCCGATCCTGGCCCATTGTCAGGACCTGAATCGGTCGGGATCGGGGCCGTTTCGCGCCGTCGTGAACCTCAACGGCGTTCACGACGGCCCGGCCACTTCGGCGCGGGAGTGGAGAATCGCGCCCAGGCTGTCCCCAAAGCAAAGACACCAGCCGCTGTCGGTGTACAGCATCGATCCAGACGATGGCTGGGGTGCCACCCTGACGGTCAACCGGTCCCAAATACGATTCCGCCTGGACACTGGTGCCTCCACCAATCTCATTGCGTGGTCTGACCTCCAAAGCCTTTGTGTCAAACCAGCCATCCTTTCATCAGCCTGCCAGCTATTGGATTACAATGGCAATGCCATTGATGCCAGCGACTCGTGCAAACTTGAAGTGCCGCACAGGTCATGCAAAGCCATCCTTCCTTTTGAAATCGTGGGCTCCTCGAAAGCCTCCCTGCTTGGCGCGCTGGCATGCAAGCTGTTGAACCTAGTTCAGAGAGTTCACTCTCTCTCTCCTGATGACACGTCTGCCTTTCAGGATGCTGACTTCAGGGCGCAACTCAACGCCAACATCAACCAGCACCACGACGTCTTCGAGGGCATGGGCACGCTCCCATACACCTCTAAGATCTTATTGAAACAGAATGCCACGCCTGTGGTGCACGCACCTCGCAGGGTCCCAGCACCCCTTAAGGACCGCCTCAAGCAGCAGCTGCAGGACCTCCAGGACCAAGGAGTGATTTCCAGAGTCACGGAACCAACCGACTGGGTCAGTTCCATGGTATGTGTAAAAAAGCCTTCCGCCAAATTGAGAATTTGCATTGATCCCAAGGATCTAAATCGCAAGATCATGAGGGCAGCACGGTAGCATTGTGGATAACACAATTGCTTCACAGCTCCAGGGTCCCAGGTTCGATTCCGGCTTGGGTCACTGTCTGTGCGGAGGCTGCACATCCTCCCCGTGTGTGCGTGGGTTTCCCCCGGGTGCTCCGGTTTCCTCCCACAGTCTAAAGATGTGCAGGTTAGGTGGATTTGCCATGCTAAATTGCCCATAGTGTCCAAAATTGCCCTTAGTGTTGGGTGGGGTTACTGGGTTATGGGGATAGGGTGGAGGTGTTGACCTTGGGTAGGGTGCTCTTTCCAAGAGCCGGTGCAGACTCGATGGGCTGAATGACCTCCTTCTGCACTGTAAATTCTATGATATTATCCAATTCCCAAACGCGAAGAGCTCACCTGCAAGATGGCTCGCGCCAAGCTCTTCACCAAACTCAACGCCTCAAAAGGATTCTGGCAAATCCAGCTCGACAAATCCAGCAGGAAACTTTGCACATTTAATACCCCCTTTGGCAAATATTGTTACAACAGGATGCCGTTGTCCACCACCCCGCAGGAGCATGTCAGTCGCCTCCAGTGCTTATTCAAACATATACGTGAGCATGGCCTCCGCCTCAACAGGCCCAAATGCTCTTTTGGTCAAGTGGAACTCAAGTTCCTCGGGGACAACGTCTCCCAATTGGGTGTGCAGCCGGATGCGGACAAGGTAGCTGCTATCACAGCTATGAAAACGCCAGAGGAAAAGAAGGCGGTCCTCTGATTTCTGGGCATGGTCAATTTTTTAGGGAACTTCATCCCTAACCTAGCCTCTCATACCATGGCTCTCAGGAACCTGGTCAGGAAGACGACAGACTTCCAATGGCTCCCTGCCCACGAGCGCGAATGGAGAGAACTCAAAACAAAACTCACCACGGCCCCGGTCTTAGCTTTCTTTGATCCAGCAAAGGAGACCAAAATTTCGACTGATGCCAGCCAATCCGGCATTGGGGCTGTGCTCCTTCAACGTGATGAGGCCTCATCATGGGCCCCCGTTGCATATGCATCACGCGCCATGACCCCCACGGAGCAGCGCAACGCGCAGATAGAAAAGGAGTGCCTGGGCCTTCTGACCGGTGTGGTGAAGTTTCACGAACATGTAAACGGACTTCCTCAATTCACCGTCGAGACCGACCATCGCCCGCTGGTCAATATAATACAGAAAGACTTGAACGACATGACGCCTCGCCTCCAGCGTATTCTTATCCGGCGTTATGACTTCCAACTGGTATACACTCCAGGCAAAGACCTCATCATTGCTGACGCTCTCTCCAGGGCAGTCAATACTCCATGTGACCCAGCGGGATTTGTCTGCCAGGTTGACACCCATGTGGCCTTCGCGGTCTCCAATCTACCTGCCACGGATGAACGCCTCATCCAAATTCGATGCGAGACGGCGGCTGACCCTTTGCTACAGCGTGTCATGCGCCACCTAACAGACGGGTGGCTCAAGGGCCAATGCCCTCAGTTCTATAATGTCAGAGATGATCTGGCAGTAGTAGACAGGGTTCTTCTAAAACTGGACCGCATTGTCATCCCGCATAGCATGCGCCAGCTCATCCTGGAACAGCTACGCAAGTGCCACCTTGGTATGGAAAAGTGCCGCCGACGGGCCCGAGAGGCAGTGTACTGGCCCGGCATTAATGAAGACATAGCCGCTCAGTGCTCAACTGCCCCACTTGTCAGCACTTCCAGCCGGCCCAACCACGTGAGATCTTGCAGCCCCATGAGTTGGTCACGTCACCATGGACCAAGGTTGGCATCGACCTGTTCCACGCGTTGGGTAGAGACTAGATTATCATAGAATTTGCAGTGCAGAAGGAGGCCATTCGGACCATCGAGTCTGCACCGGTTCTTGGAAAGAGCACCCTACCCTATCCCCATAACACAGTATCCCCACCCAACACTAAGGGCAATTTTGGACACTAAGGGCAATTTATCATGGCCAATCTACCTAACCTGCACATCTTTGGACTGTGGAAGGAAACCGGAGCACCCGGAGGAAACCCACGCACACACGGGGAGGATGTGCAGACTCCGCACAGACAGTGCCCCAAGCCGGAATCGAACCTGGGACCCTGGAGCTGTGAAGCAATTGTGCTATCCAAAATGCTACCGTGCTGACTATGTCCTGATCGTGGACTACTTTTCAAATTACCTAGAGGTGATACGGTTGCACGATATCACTTCGTCTGCAGTCATTCGCGCCTGTAAGGAAACCTTTGCTCGACACGGCATCCTGCTCACGGTTATGTCAGACAATGGCCCCTGCTTCGCCAGCCAGGAATCGTCCAACTTTGCCAGGCGGTACAATTTTGCCCATGTGACATCCAGTCCTCTGTACTCCCAATCCAACGGCAAAGCAGAGAAGGGAGTACATATAGTCAAACGGCTCCTCTGCAAGACTGCCAATGCTGGGTCCAATTTCTACCTCGCCTTGCTGGCCTATCGCTCCGCCCCACTGTCCACTGGCCTGTCGCCAGCCCAGTTGCTCATGGGTTGTACCCTGAGGACGACGGTGCCGTCCATTCATGTCCCAGACCTCGACCACGCTCCGGTCCTTCGCCGGATGCAGCTGTGTCGTGCACAGCACAAAGCGGCTCATGACTCCCGTGCAGCTGATCTCCCTGCTCTGGTTCCAGATGACAACGTCCGCATCCATCTTCCGGATGGTGGCTGGTCTGCAACTGCTGTGGTTCTTCGGCAGGTGGCCCCCCCGCTCGTTCCTGGTTCATCTACCGGATGGCTCCATTCTGCGCCGCAATTGACGGGCCCTTCGTCTCGTTCCATGCTCGCCACGTGATCCTCCACTGTCGCCTCGCCCTCCTGCTGACCCTGACCTGGACTATGCAGAAATCCCTGTCACTCTGCATCCTCCTCACTCTGACGCAGTCCAACCCGCTCCTGAACCAGCGGCTCCCGATCCACCCTTGAGGTGGTCAACCAGAATTTGTCGCCCACCTCAGAGACTTAATTTATGAACTTTGCGGACTTATAGACTTTCTGAATTGTTTTGTTGCATTGTTTGATTGTTTCCCTGGTTTGTATATAGTGTTCATCTCGTTATTCTTGTTGCATACTGTTTCTCTGCACCAGGCACCTTCCCATGTAAATAGCTTAGTTCTGACGTACATAGTCCTGTAAATATGTCTCTCACACCCCACACGTAGTTAGGAACATTCTCACCATACACTATTTATTGCCGTACATATACATTCTTTCATAAAAGGGAGGATGTCATAATATACACCAGTATATCATGGTGCAGACACACACACTGATGGACACGCAGTGGGACCAATCAACACACACAACACCGCAGCCAATCACTAGTTAGATCACACACACTATAAAGACAGGGGGCTTCAGAGTTCCCACTCATTCGAGCTGCAGCCTCCTAGTAGGACAGAGCTCACAGCCCGCAGCACAGATCTTCACCATGTGCTAAGTGCATAGACTGATTAGTTCAATCTAATATCATGTTAACCCACAGTGAAAGTATGTTAAACTATTTCTGACTCAATAAAATAGTGTTGCACTATTTTAAGTGTTGGTGGCCTGTATATGTTCCACGGATCCAGAGCGCCCAACACAACACACACCACTGTGCTGTTGTGCCGCCCTTTGAGAGGATCTAACCATTGCTCCTTGAGGTTCGCTGAATCCTCCACAATCAACACCCTGGGGGTTGCCATTGATCAGAAACTGAACAGGACTAGCCATATTAATACTGTGGCTAGGAATCCTACGGAGAGTAACTCACCTCCTGACTCCGCGAAGCCTGTCCACCATCAACAAGGCACAAGTCAGGATTGGAATATTCTCCACTTGCCTGGATGAGAGCACCTCCAGCAAAACTCAAGAAGCTCGACACCATCTAGGACAAAGCAGCCCCGCTTGATTCCTCCTCCTTCCAGAAACATTCAAACCCTCCATGAACAATGGCAGTGTGTGTATCATTTACAAGATGCACTGCACTAACTCATCAAGGTTCCTCAGACAGCACCTTCCAAACCCACGTCCACTCCTATCTAGGACAAGAGCAGCAGATACCTGGGAACCCCACCACCTGGAGGCTCCCCTCCAAGTCACTCTGACTTGGAAATGTTTCGCCGCTCCTTCACTGTCGCAAAATTCTGGAACTCCCTCCCTAACAGCACAGTGGGTGTACATACACCACCTTCTGATGGGTAATTACGGATGGGCAATAAATACTGGCCTAAACAGCACCATCCACATCCTGTAAATGAATTAAAAAACAAATGTTAAACTTGGAGGATCTCCATCCATTTTAACTTGATTACCTCAAACCAATCACAGCCAAAATGACTTTGCCCTTGGCCTGATATTATTATTGGGAGTTGAGTGGTTTGCTGCTAATAGCTTACAGGTACTGAGGTAGCTCCCTTTTTCTTTTAAAAAAAAATTTATTAAAGTTTTTTAACACAATTTTTCACCCTTACAAACAATAACCCCCCCCCCCTCCCCCGTAACAAAATAGCAAGAAATCGCACAGAGCAAGATATCGTCATGGTAAAATGATATATTTACATAGCTTTGTACACTGGCTCTCTCCCGCACGTGCCAGTTTCCCCAACCCTTCATGTTATCTCTTGCTCATCCACCCTCCCAGGCAATCCCCCATTCCCCCCCCTCCCCCCCCCCCCAGCCCTCCCAGGACGTGTCCCCCCCCCCCCCCGCTAGGTTGCTGCTGCTGCTGACCGACCTTCCTCTAACGCTCTGTGAGATAGTCTAGGAACGGTTGCCACCGCCTGTAGAACCCCTGCGCAGACCCTCTCAAGGCAAACTTAATCCTCTCCAGCTTTATGAACCCAGCCATGTCGTTTATCCAGGCCTCCAGGCTGGGGGGCTTCGCCTCCTTCCACATTAGCAAGATCCTTCGCCGGGCTACTAGGGATGCAAAGGCCAGAATGCCGGCCTCTTTCGCCTCCTGCACTCCCGGCTCGTCCACTACTCCAAATATTGCTAGCCCCCAGCTTGGCTTGACCCGGACTTTCACCACCTGAGATATTGCTCCCGCCACTTCTCTCCCGAATCCCTCCAGTGCCGGGCATGACCAAAACATATGGACATGGTTCGCCGGACTCCCTGAGCACCTTCCACATCTGTCCTCCACCCCAAAGAACCTACTCAACCTCGCCCCCGTCAAGTGCGCTCTGTGAACCACCTTAAATTGTATCAGGCTGAGCCTGGCGCACGAGGAGGAGGAATTAACCCTACCTAGGGCATCAGCCCACAGACCTTCCTCGATCTCCTCCCCCAGCTCCTCCTCCCATTTACCCTTCAGCTCCTCTACCAGCGCTTCCCCCTCTTCTTTCATCTCCTGGTGTATTGCCGACACCTTGCCCTCCCCGACCCATACACCCGAGATCACTCTGTCTTGAATTTCTTGTGCCGGGAGCAACGGGAATTCCCTCACCTGTCGCCTCACAAACGCCCTCACCTGCATATATCTAAAGGCATTTCCCGGGGGTATCTCGAACTTCTCCTCCAGTGCCCCTAGGCTCGCAAACGTCCCGTCAATGAACAGGTCCCCCATTCTTCTAATCCCCGCCCGATGCCAGCTCTGAAACCCCCCGTCCATCTTCCCCGGGACAAACCGGTGGTTACCCCTGATCGGGGACCACACCGAGACTCCCACTGCACCCCTGTGCCATCTCCACTGGCCCCAGATCCTTAGCGTTGCTGCCACCACTGGGCTCGTGGTGTACCTTGTCGGCGAGAGCGGCAGCGGTGCCGTCACCAATGCCCCCAGGCTCGTTCCTTTACAGGACGCCATCTCCATCCTCTTCCATGCCGCCCCCTCTCCCTCCATCACCCACTTGCGGATCATCGCCACATTTGCTGCCCAGTAGTAGCTCCCTAGGTTTGGCAGCGTCAACCCTCCTCGGTCCCTACTGCGTTCCAGGAACTCTCTCCTTACCCTTGGGGTCCTATTCGCCCACACAAACCCCATTATACTCCTACCTACTCTCTTAAAAAAGGCCTTGGTGATCACGATGGGAAGGCACTGAAACACAAACAGAAACCTCGGAAGGACCACCATTTTGATCGACTGCACTCTACCCGCTAGCGAGAGCGGTAACATGTCCCATCTTTTGAAGTCCTCCTCCATTTGCTCCACCAACCTCGTCAGATTCAGTTTATGTAGGGCCCCCCAACTCCTGGCTATCTGGATCCCCAGATACCGAAAGCTCCCCTCCACCCTCCTCAGCGGTAGGTCCCCTATCCCTCTTTCTTGGTCCCCTGCCTGTAATACAAAGAGCTCACTCTTCCCTACATTGAGCTTATAGCCCGAAAACTCCCCAAACTCCCTTAGAGTCTGCATGACCTCCACCATCCCCTTCATTGGATCCGCCACGTACAGCAACAGGTCATCCGCATATAGCGACACCCGATGCTCTTCTCCCCCTCGGACCACCCCCTTCCATTTATTATACTCCCTCAATGACATGGCCAAGGGTTCGATCGCCAATGCAAACAACAGGGGGGACAGGGGGCACCCCTGCTTCTTCCCTCGGTACAGCCGAAAGTACTCCGACCTCCGCCGGTTCGTCACTACACTCGCCACCGGGGCTCTGTAAAGGAGCTTAACCCAACTGATAAACCCTCCCCCGAACCCAAACCTACGCAGCACTTCCCAGAGGTACTCCCACTCTACTCGGTCAAAAGCCTTCTCCGCGTCCATAGCTGCCACTATCTCCGCCTCTCCCTCCTCCGATGGCATCATTATTACGTTTAAGAGCCGCCGCACATTATTGTTTAATTGCCTGCCCTTTACGAATCCCGTCTGGTCCTCGTGGATCACCCCCGGGACACAGTCCTCGATCCTCGTGGCCAGCACTTTTGCCAGCAACTTAGCATCCACATTGAGGAGCGAGATCGGCCTGTACGATCCACATTGCAGTGGGTCCTTGTCCCGCTTTAGGATCAAAGAAATCGTCGCTTCCGACATTGTCGGGGGCAGGGTCCCCTCCTCTCTTGCCTCATTAAAGGTCCTCACTCGTAGCGGGGCCAACAGGTCTACGTACTTCCTGTAGAGCTCTACCAGGAACCCGTCCGGTCCCAGGGCCTTCCCCGCCTGCATACTCCCCAAACCCTTGCTCAGCTCCTCCAACCCAATTGGTGCCCCCAAACCAGCCGCCTCTTGCTCCTCCACCCTTGGGAATCTCAGTTGGCCTAGGAATCGTCTCATCCCCTCTTCCCCCGCTGGGGGCTGGGATCTGTACAGCTCTTCATAGAAGGCCTTGAATACCTCGTTTATTTTCGTCGCACTCCAAACCGTGGCTCCCCTTCCATCTTTGACTCCCCCTATTTCCCTCGCTGCCATCCTCTTACGGAGCTGGTGTGCCAGCATCCGACTCGCCTTTTCCCCATACTGGTAGGTTTCCCCCTGCGCCTTTCTCCACTGTGCCTCCGCCTTCCCTGTGGTCAACAGGTCAAATTCCGTCTGGAGCCGTCGTCTTTCCCCAAGTAATCTCTCCTCTGGGGCCTCTGAGTATCTCCTGTCCACTCTCAAAATCTCCCCCACTAACCTCTCCCTTTCCATGCCCTCTGTCTTCTTCCTATGAGCCCTGATGGAGATTAGCTCTCCCCTGATCGCCGCCTTCAACGACTCCCATACCACCCCCACCCGCACCTCCCCGTTGTCATTAGCCTCCAAGTACCTTTCGATGCACCCCCTCACCTTCCCATACACCACCTCATCTGCCAGCAGTCCCACATCCAGCCGCCACAGCGGGCGTTGGTCCCTCTCCTCTCCCAGCTCCAGTTCCACCCAGTGCGGGGCGTGATCCGAAACGTCTATGGCCGAATACTCCGTCCCCTTCACCCTCGGGATGAGCGCCCTGCCCAGAACAAAAAAATCTATCCGGGAGTAGGCTTTGTGCACATGGGAGAAAAAAGAAAATTCCCAGGCCTGCGGCCTTGCAAACCTCCATGGGTCCACTCCCCCCATCTGATCCATAAACCCCCTAAGCACCTTGGCCGCCGCCGGCCTCTTTCCAGTCCTTGATCTGGAGCGGTCCAGTGCTGGGTCCAACACTGTATTGAAGTCCCCTCCCATTATCAGGCCTCCTACCTCCAGGTCCGGAATGCGCCCCAACATGCGCTTCATGAATCCAGCATCATCCCAGTTCGGGGCGTATACATTTACCAACACCACCCACGTCCCTTGCAACCTACCGCTCATCATCACATATCGGCCTCCATTATCCACTACGATAGTCTTGGCCTCAAATGATACCCGCTTCCCCACCAATATTGCCACCCCTCTATTCTTCGCATCCAGTCCCGAGTGGAATACCTGTCCTACCCATCCCTTTCTTAACCTGACCTTGTCCGCCACTTTCAGATGTGTCTCTTGGAGCATGGCCACGTCTGCCTTCAGTCGCTTTAAGTGCGCGAACACTTGGGCCCTCTTCACCGGCCCGTTCAGGCCCCTCACGTTCCACGTTATCAGCCGGATTGGAGGGGCTCTCACCCCCCCCACGCCCCGCCGACTAGCCATCTCCTTTTCTGGGCCAGTCCCGTGTCCACGCCTCCCTCACCCTCCAGTCCCCCAGCCTGGGTACCCCCGTCCCGACCACCTCTTCTGTGTCCCATTCCCTTTCGGCCAGTGCAGCAGCAACCCTTTTTTCCCCCCCCTTCCCCCCCTCCCCTCCCCCCGCTAGACCCCTGTCTAGCTTTTTTGCTCCCCCCATGTCACTCCCGTAAGTCAGCTGACACCTGTTGACCCCGGCTTCCCCCGCCGTCCCATTGACCTCCCCGTGTGGGAGTGTCCCAACCTGTATGTGTTCCTCCGTTTCCTTCCCGCCTTTCTTCCTTCGCGTGGGAAAAACCCCGCGCTTTCCAAAGCCTGCCCCGCCCCCTCTGGCGCAGCTCCTGTCGCGGCCTTGTCTCTCTCCCCAAGCCCATATAACATTTCCTGCGCGTGATTGACCCCCTATATACAACAACCATCACACATCAAACCTCAAACATCCCCCCCCCCACCCTCAGGACCCTCTCTCTGTCCGTGAACCAGTGAAATCTCACCACCATCGCCCTTGGCGGCTCATTTGCCTTGGGCCTCCTCACCAGCACCCGGTGTGCCCCGTCCAGCTCCAGCGACCTCAAAGGGGCCTCCGCGCCCATCATCGCCCCGAGCATCGTGCTCGCGTATGCCCCGGCATCGGCCCCCTCCACTCCTTCTGGGAGACCCAGGATCCGCAGATTCTTTCTCCTCGACCTGTTCTCCAGGTCTTCGAGTCTTCCCGCCCACCTCTTGTGTAGCGCCTCGTGCTCCTCCACTCTCACCGCCAGGCCCAAGATCTCGTCCTCATTCTCACTGACTCTTTTCTGTACCTCCTGGATCTTAACCTCGTGGGCCTTCTGGGTCATCCCTAGTCCTTCAATTGCCGACAGCATAGGCGCCAGCATCTCCTTCCGCAGCTCCTCGAAGCAGCGCTTGATGAACTCCTGCAGCTCCGGCCCGCACTCCGCTTTGTCCCTGGCCGCCGCCATTTTGTTTTTCTTCCCTCGCTTCTCCCGCTGCTCCAATGCCGCTTTTTTGGCCGTTTCACTTCTGGTCCGGTCCATAAAAGTTGGAGGGGGACCTCTCTCTTCCCTTCCCCACGGGTTGTCTTCGAAAAAAATTCCGTTGGGGCTCCTCTAACGTGCCCGAAAGTCCGTGATAGCGGGAGCTGCCGAATCGTGTGGCTTAGCTCCGCATAGCCGCAACCGGAAGTCTGGCAGCTCCCTAGTTCTTGATGGTTTCTCCTGTGTTAGTTTGAACTACCCGTTAAACTCAATGGCAGGACTACTTGTAAGTATTGAAATGTGTGTTCTCCTATCACCGTGGCAGAAATTCCATGTCAACCTCCATCTTTAAGAGCCTACCATTTACCAAAAGCTACTTTGGGGGCTACTTTGTCCACTCTCACTTTGAACAATGCATGAACATTTAAATCCATAGTACGGGACATATTATGCATTTGCAATTTATTATTAATTCCGTTACTGGGTAGACCTGACTCACCTTTTGTGGTAGTCTGTATTAGGGGTATTACGGTACCTAGGTTGAGGCTGTAAGACCATTGGTGTGGGAGGTACCTGAGACAGGAAGATCATTGGTGAAGCCTGCCTGCTGGTTCCGCCCAGTAAGGCGGAGTACAAGAGTCTGTGTCTCCCTAGCAGCCGCATTCTGTACCTGTGCTGCTGGGGGAAACATCTAGTCCAATAAAGCCTTCAATTGTCATCCAATCTCGCTTCTGGAGTTATTGATTGAGCATTAATTTATTGTACTAGATTTTAAAGAATGGAGCTCCGAATCAAGCCGGAGTGTCTGCAACTCAGCCCCCACGCGGCAAACTCAGCGGCAACCTTCAAACACTGGGTGGCGTGCATCAAAGGGTACCTCAGGACGGCCACGACTGCACCTACGGAGGACCAGAAACTGCACGTTCTCCACTTGAGGATGAGCCCAGAGATCTCCCTCATCGAGGATGCGGACGATTTCGAGGCCGTGATGGCACTGTTAAAAGGACATTACATTCGCCCAGTAAACCAGGTTTACGCCCGGCATCTGCTAGCGACAAGGCGACAAATCCCGGGGGAATCGCTGGATGAATTCTACCGCGCGCTTCTGGTATTGGGTAGGAACTGTGACTGCCCGCAAGTTTCAGCCGGCGACCACACAGAACTTTTAATCCGGGACGCATTCGTTGCAGGTATGCTGTCCTCCCAAATCCGTCAGTGGCTGCTGGAGAAAGAGACACTAGACCTCAAGGAGGCACGGGCCCTTGCTAGCTCCCTGGACATGGCCTCCCGAAATGCCCGTGCGCACGTTCCCGACCGCGCGGCAGCCCCTTAGGCAGCATAGAACCCACCTGCGGCCGACCCCGATGCATCCCCCATCCCCTCACAAGCTTGTGCCGCGTGGCTACCAAGCACCCCGGGGGGCCCCGCTGTTATTTTTGCGGGCAAGCCAAGCACCCCCGCTCCTCCACCTGCAAAGGTTGTGGCAAAAAGGGTCATTTCGTGGCAGTATGCCAGGCCCGTGCGGTCGCCGCTGTCTCCGGGGGTGAACCGGGGCCGCCACCATAACTCTCTCCACGGGCCATGTGCGGGCCCCTGGCGCCGCCATCTTGTTACCCAGGCGCCATGTGCGACCCGTGGGCGCCGCCATCTTGGCTGGAGTCTCAGGACCGCAATTCGGATGACCACACACCGCCCGAGGAAAATCTCCAATTTGTACCATGACTCGCCTCGGTGGCCCTGGACCAGTCTCGGCCCTGAACACACTCTACCGCGACGATGACCGTACTCATCAACGGGCGCAAAACATCCTGCCTGATCGACTCCAGGAGCACAGAGAGCTTCATACACCCCAACACGGAAGTTCTCCTCTGGGACGTCGCTCCCAACATGGCTGGCAGCGCCAGGACCCATTCTGCTCCACAAACACATGCGGGAGCACAAGTCGGACCCATTGGTAGAGAGGGTCCACCTCCTTCACGCTAACCCTCAGTATGCCTACGTGGCGTACCCTGATGGCCGGCAGGATATGGTCTCCCTACGGGACCTGGCGCCCGCTGGATCGCCCCCCCCCCCCCCCCACCACCACCCACACCCTCCCTCCCACCGGCTGCCCCCTTTCCAGGTGGATCGGTTCTTCCACTGGTCCCATCCAGGGGTGATGAAGCTACCGAAGAAGCCAAAGTCACGCTCCCGGAGTCACGGATGCCCGAGTCGGCACCTGCATCACCGGCGAAATTGCGACGATCGCAGAGGACGACCAGGGCCTCCGATCGACTAATTGCTTCATTCTGACATAGACATGTAAAATGAATACTGTAAATAGTTGTGTAATGTTAAAAGGCAAAACACTGTACCACGGTATGACGCGAGACCATCCACCCCGCTAGACTCTTTTTTAACAGGGGGTGAATGTGGTAGTCTGTATTAGGGGTATTACGGTCCGAAGGTTGAAGCTGTAAGACCATTGGTGTGGGAGGTACCTGAGGCATGAAGATCGTTGGTGAAGCCTGCCTGCTGGTTCGGCCCAGCAAGGCGGAGTATAAGAGTCTGTGTCTCCCTAGCAGCCACATTCTGTACCTGCGCTGCTGGGGGAAACATCTAGTTCAATAAAGCCTTCAATTGTCATCCAATCTCGCTTCTGGAGTTATTGATTGAGCATCACTTTTATATTGGTGCCTAAAGAGACCTTGCGTGTGGCAGAAATATAATTCAGCCTCTCTATACCAGCAGGCTTCAGGGGAGTGATTACTCCCTTCCCCGGTAACACTCTACTTCAATCCTGGGCGATTGATTGGCTCTTTTAAATCTTCTTGCTCCATTCGTGTCTACATTTGCTTCCCGTTTTTAAATTACGGGCGGGATTCTCTGATCCTGAGGCTAAGTGATGACACCATCGTAAACACCGTCGCGTTTTACGACGGCGTCAACAGGCCCCTAGGAGCAGCGATCCTGCACCCTACAGGGGGGCCAGCACGGCACTGGAGTGACTCACCGGCGTCAAACGGGCGCCGCGGGTCTGCGCATGCGTGCTACGGCCAGCGCGAGTTCACGCATGCGCGCTATGACCGGCGCGAACTCGCGCATGCCCGCTAGTTTCCTTCCCCACGCCGGCCCCGTGCACAATGAACGCCGAGGTCCCACCGGGTAGGACCACACATGAACAGCGGTGGCGGGACTTGGCCTATCTCGGCGGCCACTCGGCCCATCGCGTGCGGAGAATCGCTGGGGGGAGGGGGGGGGCCGCGATTAGCGGCCACCAACAAGCACGGCGCCAATGGCACCGATTCTCCGGCATCAGAGCAGTGTCGCGTGAATCGCGCGCACACCCCCCACCCGGCGATTCTCCGACCCGGCTCGGGGTCAGAGAATCCCATCCGCACATCTTTATTTTTTGCACCATTGCTGACTGCAGCTTCCTACCCTAACTTTGGACTGCTCCATTTTGTACTCTCTGACGCCCCTGTGTGTCCTTCTCAGTGATCATCAATGCTATCTCCAATGCCTTCTTAAAATTTATATCTGCTTCCTTTCGATGGCCTCATCATTTACACCGCAGATTAAACAATCCTGCAGCATATCGTTGAGAGTGACTCCAAAGTCCCGATGCTCTGCACTCTGTCTTAACAAGTTGTAATAATTTCCCTTGTGGCTCTTCCAGTTGAGTTAAATGTAAATTGCTGCAATATTGCCTATGGCTTCAGGTGGTAGTATGTTTTCAACATTTCAACTAACTCAGTGATTGACTTGGGGTCGGGCAGGCTTGGGGATGTGAGGCTGCTAATTTTATTGGAGCCTTAGAACGACTGCCTTTCTCTCCTCCTTCTCCTCTATTCGTTGTCCTGAAAAAACTAGCCCAAATGTTCAATGTATTGTGTCGGATCCTCCACAGAGGCATCAAAAGGATCAACCCATCCGAATAAGGGCATATCTGCAAACACTCTTCTGTATCTCCGAACTGAACTTTAACGTGACTGAATACTCACGATCTTGGGACCGCTTTCTTTCTTTTAGCCTCGTCACCAATGTAGCATTTCCCATTCACCAGTTAGGTAAATAACAACTGCAACGTTTATTTACATGTATGTACAATGCCGAAGCTGGCAGCCGTGTGGCTGGGCGTCAGCTCCCAGGATCGAAACTGGTACAAAAACCCGCACTTGCTCGGGTGATTCCCCCACATCCCGATCCCAGATTGGTTACCCGGGTCACGTGAACCTCTCGGCTGATCGCCCCATAAAGGGGAGAAAATCCAGAACTGTTAATGGGAGGCCCCGGAGAATACCGGGTCAGGCCCACTACTGATTGCCAATGGACTGTACGTGTGGAGTAGAACGCACCAACGCCGCTCTTGAGGCACCAGAGCATGGAATTCTTTCGGGCGACCAAAGCCGGCCACGATTTTCGCCTCTCGCGCCATCCTCCGCCCACTCACGTTTCCCGATTCCGGCAGAGATCCCGCCCCACATCTTGATAGTGAGACCCTCTCTAAAGAGGTGGACCACAATGGTCACTGTGAAATGGACTGTGATGGTGTGGCTACTCCTGTAATATGGGTCCTGGGTGGTGAGGTTCCCTCTTCTCCTGACAGTAAAAACACGCCTCTGTTTGAGACGTTTGAACAGGCTCCTGGCAGCGAGATTCATTCTTTAATAAAGAGCAAAGCAGAAGGAGAGAACAAAAACTGATAGAACTGCAAGTTGCCATTGCTAGGCAACATTATTATCCTATTGTCATTTGCTGACGTTTGCACATGGCGAAGGGTTTGAATTTTAAAATATCTCGATTAGTTAATCGACATACTTACTGCAGTCAGGTTTCCCATCTGCAGCCATGGAAAAGTGATCAGGGAAATAAAAGTACATTTATAGAGCGTTTTACATGACTACTGGACATCTCAAAGGCAATTAAGAGTTTGGACAACTTGGTTGCCTAATCTGGTCATTATGCTCCAGCCATCAAGAGAGTGCGGCAGTCTCGATGGATCAACTGGTCTTTACCTGCCTAACAATTTTATGCCAACCCGCGAGCCAGCACCTAAGGCGCAGCCACCGACTCTCGAATGTCCACTGCCATTTAACACTCACTTGAGCGTCGATTGGCAGTGAGCGGGACTCCAGATAGGCCGACAGCTCTCTAAACTGGCCAGGCACAGTGCCGCAGTGGCCAGAGGTAGTACTGCAGTGCTCTGCCTGACACTGATATCCCAGGACCTTTGAAATGTTAAGTCCCAGTGGTGGGAGGGTAGGGCACACTCATGGGAAGGGTGAGGTCGGGAGGGGGTGGGATCGAGATGTGAAATTCCGCCTGGGTCTGGGTGGAAAGGTTCTCTGGGGAATCCTGTCCATTCAATTTTACCCTACCCCCCCCCCCCACCCCACCTCAGAACCAGCCTTACAGGGTGTGTAAAATTATGCCCTATATGTTCATATTGACTTGTACCTGGCAATTAATTTTTAATAATTAATTTACATGCAGTTTGTAACTGTTTTGATTGTTTGTTTATGTCCACCATGGGCAGTTGCTGTCACTCCTACCCAGCGGGGCGGGGGGTCCCGGCGGGGCGGGGGGTCCCGGCGGGGCGGGGGGTCCCGGCGGGATGGAGTGGCGTGAACCACTCCAGCTTCGGGCGGCCCCAAAGGTGCGGATTTCTCCGCACCTTTAGGAGCCAAGCCCTCACCAAGCCCGCACCGGATTGGTTGCCGTGATGCCGGCTGTCGTGGAAGGCCTTTGGCGCATGCCAGCCGGGGCCGAAGAGACTCCGCCAGCGGCAGAAGCCCGCGCATGCGTGGGAGCGTCAGCTGACGTCATCCCCGCGCATGCGCAGGTGGGGGGGACACCTCCGCGTCGGCCATCGCGGAGTCTATGGCCGACGCGGAGGGGAAAGAGTGCCCCCACGGCACAGGCCCGCCCGCAGATCGGTGGGCCCCGATCGCGCGCCAGGCCACCGTGGGGGCACCCCCCGGGGCCAGATTGCCCCCCCCCCACAGGACCCCAGAGCCCGCTCGTGCCGCCTGGTCCCGCCGGTAAGGGAGGTGGTTTGATTCACGCCGGCGGGACCGGCATTACGGCACATCACAGGCCGGAGAATCGCCGGGGGAGCCCGCCGACCAGCGCGGCGCGATTCCCGCCCCTGCCGAATCGCCGGTGCAGGAGAATTCAGCGGCCGGCGAGGGCGGGATTCACGCCGCCTCCTGCCGATTCTCTGACCTGGCGGGGGGTCGGAGAATCCCGCCCTAGGTTCTGAATTCAAGTCCCACTCCAAAACCAAACATAATCACCAAAGCAGACCCTCCACTGCGGTACTAAGAGAGTCCTGCACAGTAAGAGGTGTCACCTCTCAGATGAGATATTAAACCAAGGTTTAGTTGGATGTAAAACATTCCCTGACATTTCTTCCAAGAAAAGCAGAGGATTTATCCCAGATCTCCTGGGCGGGTTTCTCCGACCCCCCGCCGGGTCGGAGAATCGCCGGGGTGTGGCGTGAATCCCGCCCCCGCATGGTCTCCACCATGGCGGAGGCGGAGGAGACCCCCTCCACTGTGTATGCACGGGGATGCCGTGAGCGGCCGCTAGCGCTCCCGCGCTTGCGCTGCATGGCAAAGTCATTTCCGCGCCAGCTGGCGGGGCACCAAATGCCTTTCCCGCCAGCTGGCGGGGCGGAAATCAGTCCGGCGCGGGCCTAGCCTCTCAAGGTGAGGGCTCGGCGCCATAAGATGCGGAGAATTCCACACCTTTGGGGCGGCGCGATCCGGACTGATTCGCGCCATTTATGGCGCCGGTCGGCGCCAAACATCCCGCCCCCATGTCAATATTTACCACTCTATCAACACCACGGAAATCAGGCTATCTGGCCATTGTCACATTGCAGTTTGGAGAGTTTGCTGTGTGAAAATTAGCTGCCTTGTTGCCTACACTTACAACTTCAAAAGTACTTCATAAGCCAGTACTTCATATTCCAATTAAGGGGCAAATTAGTGTTGTCTTTCCACCTACCCTGCACACCTTTCAGGTTGTGGGGGTGAGAGCCACGGAGACACGGGAAGAATGTGCAAACTCCACACAGAATGTGACCCGTGGGCCGGGATCGAACCCGGGTCCTCAGCGCAATGATGCAGCAGTGCTAACCACTGTGCTACAGTGCCGCTCTGGCCAGAAAGGTTTTGAAATGTCTGATGGTCATGTGAAAAGTGATATGGGGCGCGATTCTCCGACCCCCCACCAGGTCGGAGAATCGCCGGCGGCTGGCGTGAATCCCGCCCCCGCCGTGTCCCGTATTCTCTGCCACCAGAGATTTGGCGGGGGCAGGAATCGCGCCGCGCCGGTCGGCGGGAATCGCGCCGGTCGGCGGTCCCACCCCTGGCGATTCTCCGGCCCACGATGGGCCGAAGTCCCGCCGCTGTCAGCCCTCGCCAGCTGGCGTGGATTAGACCACATTTTCAACGGCGGGACAAGGCGACGCAGGCAGGCTCCGGGGTCCTTGGGGGGGTCACCGGGCGATCTGGCCCCGGGGGGGCCCCCACGATGGCCTGGCCCGCGATCGGGGCCCACCAATCCGCGGGCGTGCTTGTGTCGTGGGGGCACTCTTTTTCTTCCGCCTTCACCATGGTCTTCACTATGGCGGAGGCGGAAGAGACCTCCTCCCCTGCGCATGCGAAGGTATGCCGTGAGCGGCTGCTGAGGCTCCCACACATGCGTCGCCCGGTAAAGTCATTTTGGCGCCGGCTGGCGTGGCACCAAAGGCTTTCCCGCCAGCCGGCGGGGCGGAAATCCAAGCTGAGGGCTTGGCCCCTAAAGGCGGGGCGGCCCGACGCCGTTTTTGGCGCCGGGTAGCGGACATTGCGCCGTTTGCGGAGAATTGCGCCCAAGGTCTGTGATTGAGTTACGTGCAGGTGAAATAATGGGCGAAATTCTCCCCAAACGGCGCGATGTCCGCCGACTGGCACCCAAAACGGCGCCAATCAGACGGGCATCGTGCCGCCCCAAAGGTGCGGAATGCTCCGCATCTTTGGGGGCAGAGCCCCAACATTGAGGGGCTAGGCCGACGCCGGAGGAATTTCCGCCCCGCCAGCTGGCGGAAACGGCCTTTGTTGCCCCGCCAGCTGGCGCGGAAATGACATGTCGGGGCGGCACATGCGCAGGAGCGTCAGCGACCGCTGACAGTTTCCCGCGCATGCGCAGTGGGGAGAGTCTCTTCCGCCTCCGCCATGGTGGAGACCGTTGTGGAGGCGGAAGGGAAAGAGTGCCCCCACGGCACAGGCCCGCCCGCGGATCGGTGGGCCCCGAATCCGGGCCAGGCCACCGTGGGGGCACCCCCCGGGTCAGATCGCTCCGCGCCCCCCCGAGGACCCCGGAGCCCGCCCACACCGCCTTGTCCCGCCGGTAAATAGGTACTCTAATTTACGCCGGCGGGACAGGCAATTTATCGCGAGGACTTCGGCCCATCCGGGCCGGAGAATCCAGCGGGGGGGCCCGCCAACCGGCGCGGCCCGATTCCCGCCCCCGCCGAATATCCGGTACCGGAGACTTCGGCAACCGGCAGGGGCGGGATTCACGGCGGCCATTCGCCGACCTGCTGGGGGGGTCGGAGAATGACGCCCAATGATGCTGCAAGGGAGGTGGAAGTAATTCAGTGCAGCTGAAAGGTTAATAAAGACAAGAGTGACATTAGATCTGAAGTAATATTGCACACAATGTATTATTTTGCCGTTATGTTACAAGAAAATGTATTATACAGTATAACAACATTTTGCGCGCAATTTGTAAGACTTGAAGAGCCGAATGGCATTTTTACAGGATTTCTTTTCAAGTACTGAACTGCAAAGAAGCATGAAGGGAAATCTGGCAGCCATTTTATCCAGACCTACGGTCACTATAGACATGATATCACAGGGATGGAGAGGTGGAGGCCCTTGAGTACACTGTTAAATATAGTAACACATCTTGGAAACATTACTGCTCGTGCCTCAATGAAAATGGAGCAGTAATTGTCTGCATGTGAGATTGTGATAATATGCAAGGAGAGCGTCTATCTGAACTTCGCTGCACATGTTTCCAATCTGTGCACATAAGGCTTAAGTATTATCAGAAGGGCAGTTTTGGCCTCAAACCTTCAATTTGGTACTTATTTTATTTGTTTCAAATTTGAGAATGTGAACGATAAATATTAACAGGACCGTGATTGCCACACTGTGATGTTCTCTGTCAGACTTGGTTTGTGAAATCTGACTGGAGTTTGTGAAATCTGACTGGCCCAAATCATCCCCAGTTGCACAACCATATCAGGCTTATGCTACAGCTTTGCAAAGTGCTTGAACATATTTGTAGCTTTTTAATAAGATATCGATGGTTTTTCACTGCACCGATCGCACTTTGGGCGTGACGGGACTGAATGGGCAGTGCAGAATTTCTGGGTCGATTATGGGTTTCCACTGCCCAGATCGTTCAATTATCCAACAGGGTATTCCTCTGCTCAAATGTGCAGCTTAATTGTTTGTTTCCGCCCATCCGCCAGCAAGACAAGGGGGCACAATCCCAGTTAATGAAAGGAAGCAGGGAATCAGCAAGCTGATGGCCATGCAATGCTCGGCATCACACCCCAACTCCCCTCAGACCTTTGCGAGCCACAACCGAGGCGTCGGGGTCAGCACAACTATCTGAAGAGCACTCCTCATGGTTGGTTGTATTGCACAGAAGTTCTGCACTATCCACTGTGCAAAGTAACTTTACTCATTCTATTTGCAATTCGACTTGTTTATTTGAAAGCGTTTTACAATTCAATTAAGCGTAGTCAAGTTTCAAGGGCTGCAAGGGAGTTTGTAAACATTAGTTTCAGCCATAATTTGGCCTCGTCACCGTATTTAATTCAATCAGCCAGAAGTGGTGCTCAAAGTCCAGAGGCGATGCGAACCTGAGCAAACTTCGAAGAGCATTGAATAAGTGATCCATTCTAATTCAAATTGAACGAGCTACTATTTAGCAAGTGGTGAAGAGCGCATCACTGGACAACAGTGAAATGTGGCAAGCACGAGTTTACTTCAAATCTGAGCAAGACCGTTATAACGAACGCATAGGTTTATCCCTCTGATTTGTCATTGCCTATTCTCTGGTGCTTGTCCCTTGTGACCTTATCACCCGGAGGAGTAATACCATGGATCCCAGTACGTCAACAAAGGTACTTTCAGAAATAGTCCCTCTCAGATTAATAGATCCATAAAACAGCAAGTACAAGTATTATAAAATGAAAAATAACCAACTGCTCTTCTAAACGGTAATGGAGATCAGTCAGTGAACATCAGTCAACGACTGAAATAAACATTACTTTCAATCTCACGGTTGTTGTAGTTGACAGGACAGGGAGAGAAGCATGATTTTCTGGAGTGTCTTATTAAATAATTCTGAAGTATCTCACAGTACTTGACATAAAATGAAGTATTTTAAAGTGCAGTGATTGGTTCATAGATGGCCGGTGCCTCCAGTCAGGAAAATCAGGCAGCTAGTGAGCGTCCTCTGACTTTTGGCCAACACTAGCAGAGATGGGAAATCTGCTTTGGGAAGACATTTTTTTGACAGTGTGGGAAATAGACTAAATGGATAGCTTTTTCGAAGACGTGGCACATGTGTGAAGGGCCATCAGGCTTCCTTCTGTGATTTTGGTGGGCGGCACAGTAGCACGTTGGCGGCACGATAACACAGTGGGTAGCACTGTTGCTTCACAGCTCCAGGATCCCAGTTTCGATTCCCGGCTTGGGTCACTGTCTGTGCGGAGTCTGCACGCTCTCCCTGTGTCTGCGTGGGTGCTCCAGTTTCCTCCCACAAGTCGCGAAAGACGAGCTTGTTGGGTGAATTGGACATTCTGAATTCCTCCTCAGTGTACCCGAACAGGTGCCGGAGTGTGGTGACTAGGGGATTTTTACAGTAACCTCATTGCAGTGTTAATGTAAGCCTACTTGTGACAATAAAGCTTATTATTATAAAGGAGTGACTTAAGTTTGAATGATGGGAGCTGCCTTCTGTCATGTGAGAGTACCTTTAAGAAATGGGTGTTTAAGAAATGTACCTTTAAGAAATGGGTGTTTAAGAAATGTACCTTTAAGAAATGGGTGTTTATCAGTGATGTCAGAATGTGGGTGGAGCTGGGCTGTTTGTCAGCTTTTTACTTTCGTTTTAGGCTATTTGCTGCAGGATGTTTTTTAGTTTCGTTTTCAGAGCTGGATAGCTGCAGTCACAGTCAGAAGGTGTGTTAGTCTCTCTCTGTAATCTAAAGACTGTAAATCGATCCTTTGGTGATTTGAAACTAAGAACTGCTCTCAGTAGTGACTTTAACCTGATGTGCTTCTGTTAAAAGTTTTTTTTAAGTCTCATGGATGTTAAAAGGACAGCTTAAATATTACCTAGTGTTGTATTCTTTGGGAGTTGTATTTGAATAATGGCTGCTAAGATGTTCACTGTATGTTTTAAAAAGGTTAACTTGAGTTCATAGAATAAACATTGTTTTGTTTCAAAAAATACTTTTCCATTTCTGCTGTACCACACCTGTAGAGTGGGCCGTGTGCTCCCCATACCACAACCTATTAAAAGTTGTGGGTCAGGTGAACTCCATGATACACTTTGGGGTTCTCTAAACCCTGGCCCATAACAAATTAGGGGCTCAAGGGGGATCAAAGTCTACCTATTGGATTGCCTTAGTGAACTTAAAGACAGTGAGGGGTGAGCATATTGTGGTTGCTTTTCAGGTATGGTATTTTAGTTTAAGCGGGGAGTGTGTTGTGGACAATGGCTCTTTCAGAGGCTCTGAAGTTTTTGGGAGCGCAGACGGTCACACGCAGTACCTTACGGACAGAGACTAAAAACAGACTTTTAGATTTTGTTTCTCAAAAGTCAGGTTTGAGAAGTTAGGAATTTTCTTGACTTTGCACTCTCGACTTGGAGCGAAGATTTGACCTTTGAGAATCCAAAGGAAACGGGGAGTGGGCAGAAGAGTGGAGTTGAGGTGGAAGATTAGCAAGGATTGCACTGAATGGGCTTGAGGGGATCATACGGTCTAGTCCTCCCATTTATTAAGTTCTTACGTACAAAAAACAGACGGGAAATAATATCAAGTCTGTCAATGCCCACTCTACCCAGTCAATGCTCAACTTTGTCCAGTGCCCCTTCCAAAATGTTAAGTAATGAGATAGAACAGAGAACATAGAACATTGCAGCGCATGTACAGGCCCTTCGGCCCTCGATGTTGCGCTGACCTGTGAAACCACTTTAAAGCCCATCTACACTATTCCCTTATCGTCCATATGTCTATCCAATGACCATTTGAATGCCCTTAGTGTTGGCGAGTCCACTACTGTTGCAGGCAGGGCATTCCACGCCCTGACTACACTCTGAGTAAAGAACCTACCTCTGACATCTGTCTTATATCTATCTCCCCTCAATTTAAAGCTATGTCCCCTCGTGCTAGACATCACCATCCGAGGAAAAAGGCTCTCACTGTCCACCCTATCCAATCCTCTGATCATCTTGTATGCGTCAATTAAGTCACCTCTTAACCTTCTTCTCTCTAACGAAAACAGCCTCAAGTTCCTCAGCCTTCCTCATAAGATCTTCCCTCCATACCAGGCAACATTCTGGTAAATCTCCTCTGCACCCGTTCCAATGCTTCCACATCCTTCCTATAATGCGGCGACCAGAATTGCACGCAATACTCCAAATGCGGCCGCACCAGAGTTTTGTACAGCTGCAACATGACCTCATGGCTCCGAAGGAAACTGGGGGTTGGATTCTCCGATCCCCCAGCTGCGTGTTACTCAGCGGCGCACCGTTCGCCGGCGGTGAGATTCTCTCTTCCCGCTGCTTGCCAATGGGATTTCCCATTGAAGCCATACACGCCGCCGGGAAACCTACAGGCGGGGTGCGTTGCCGGCGCGAAAAGAAGAATCACAACAGTTGGAGAATTCCGGCCCAGGTTTTTAAAAAATCTTAGTGAACCTGAGTGTGTTAACAATACTTGAACAGAATTAATGAATGTTCAACTCCTCATCCTGGGGCTGCCCGATAGCACGGTGGTTAGCACTATTGCTTCACAGCACCAAGGACCCGGCTTTCATTCCCGGCTTGAGTCACTGTCTGTGCCGAGTCTGCACGTTCTCCTCGTGTTTGCTTGGGTTTCCTCCGGTTTCCTCCCACAAGTCCCGAAAGAAGTACTTGTTAGGTGAATTGGACATTCTGAATTCTCCCTCAGTGTACCCCAACAGGCGCCGGAGTGTGGCGGCTAGGGGATTTTCACAGTCACTTCATTGCATTGTTATTGTAAGCCTACTTGTGACACTAATAAAGATTATGATTATTATCCTGACTTTGCTCCTTTAAATAGAAGGCAGATCCTCTTATATTACTGGTTTAGTAATATGTATCGTTACTAGTTGTTGTATATCCAGAAGGGTCTGATGGTGTGATCCTGAAGAAACCACAAGTCTTCAACTTAAAGCAAACTAATTTATTAAGTAACAATTAATTATAATTGAGTTCGACACGTCACAGAACTATCACTAGTAATCAAGTAATTAAATATTAATGTATTAACTGATTCAAAACTACACGTGCTAACTACGCTGAGATCTATCTATTATACACGACTGCTGTCTAGTCACTCCTGGGTGGAAAGAGACCAAATCCGCTGGGAGCTGATACTTACATGAAATGAAAATCGCTTATTGTCACAAGTAGGCTTCAAATGACATTACTGTGAAAAGCCCCTAGTCGCCACATTCCGGCGCCTGTTCAGGGAGGCTGGTACGGGAATTGAACCCGCGCTGCTGGCCTGCCTTGGTCTGCTTTCAAAGCCAGCGATTTAGCTCTGTGTCTCCGATTTAGTTTTTCAAAAACACAATTCTTGAAATGGTAATGCACGGGCACCCGAATCCCCAAGAAACGAGGCCAGTTTGCCAGCTTTGCATCATCGAAAGCAGAAAGCAATCAGCAAACATAAAACGTTGCGCATCTTCGTGGCAATGCCAAGCACACACTCTACAGAAATGAATATCAACTCAAATCAGTCTGCCTCAAGCATGCTCTCTTCAAATCCACCCCCAGTGTGCTTCAAAGCTTGCTATGTCCAGACTGGATCAGAGAACAGACAGGCAGCATTGCATGTTTAGAATGATAACTACCTCGGCAGGCTCCTTCAGTTAGAGCACCTCACCTTGCTAAAACCCCTGTTCCATTCTCACCCCTCCCTGTTCGAAGCTTCACTTCAATTGTTAGGACGCATGAAAATGTGAAACTTTTGAGCAGAAATCTGTCCAAATATTACACCCACTACCAATACAAATATATAAAAATTCCTGAATGCTTGGGCTTTGAAGATTTAAAATGAGATCTGATCTATAATGAAACAAGGTGCCCTCTTGGAGTTGGAATCCAAATCTCTTCATGGTTTATTCATTGAAGAAAACGTTGAGCTCATTGCATGTGCAGCAGCAGTTCGTGCGCAGTGTTTAAACCTGACATCAAGTCAGAGGTTAATTGCCTCTTCAGAAAGGCTCAAAGGAACATTTGAACTTGGGCTGCATGCTTAAATAGCTGCAGGTGATGCAGCTGTCAATGGTGGCCATTTCCAAAGGTCAAGAGGCCACGTCCTTCATGGGCTTGGGGAGTGGCGTTAGTTGAAAGATATAAGTTAGTTGAAAGATATTTCTTCCACGGAATGAATTTTATGTGGCGATCCACAGTCATCCCATGGTTGTCCCCAGTGCACCTGAGACCTTGTTACTTGGCCCTGGTCAGAATGGGAAGCAGTCCATGCATGGACATAAACGTACTTTAAGTAAATCTTTCAGAATTCTGGATAGTGTAGCCACCTCGGTTGGCCACTTCCCGACTTAAAATGGAGATCCACAAAGGCTGCAGGGAAATTCAGCCAACACAGGCAAAAACCAGCAAGTGCAGAAATCCTGTGTATTGGAACTTGCAAAAACCAGACAGCACTGAAACCAGCAGCCATCTGCATAGTAATGAGCGATTCCAAGGCACAATTGATACACTTCAGGTGAATAAGGCCAAGCCAGACTCCTCGGCGCCAGCAGGAGCCAAGACAAAGGAAGGCCAACGGACATTTAGGGACCGCCCAGCGATCAGGGAACAACTCCAGTATTGGAGAAATCGATCCAAGTGATCGGAACGCAGTCCAATCACTTGAACCAGGTACGGGGTCCGCCCCGAAGGGTGGGAAGCCCCTGGGGACTATAAAGTAGAGCCCCCAAGTTCAAACCGGTCTTCTTGGCAGGGTCACTCAGCAACTCGAATCAACCCCTGAGAGTGAACTGCCCAGCTGCTGCACCAACCAAGTAAGTCTCCAGTCAACGCTCGCTACGAGATAGGTGCTCCGAGCGACAAGTCCATACCAGCTTTTGAATCCTGCAGACTCAGAACCTGAACGAAAGGCCATTTGGTCCCCAGACCTGATGGGCCAATTCCGAAGCTAAGCATAGGCCTTTTAGTGATAGAAATAGTCTAGAAAGTAGAGTTATGTGCATAAGTAGTGGCTTACTGTATATAATAAATGTGTTTTGATTTGAATCTTACTAATTGGTGTGTTGAGTTATTGATCAGTACTTGAACTTGAACCTTGTGGCGGTATCATAAAGATACCTAGCGACTCTAGAGCAAAGGTTGAACAAACAGAGCAAATAACGAATTAAGAGCCAACCAAAAGTTAGCAACAATAGCGAAAGTGAAAATCGCCATAGTCCCCAAGGAGCATAGGCTGCTCTCCCCTTTGATTTAACCCGGGGGTCACAGCACCTCAGGCGAGGGGCGAGGTTGAGAAGGTGGGGCCTTCATGAATAACCTCAGTTGGTGCAGGGATTGAACCCGCGCTATTGGCGTCGTCCTGCATCACGAACTAGCTGTCCAGCCAACTGAGCTTACAGCATGCTTACATTTTTCCTCACTTTTCTTTCTCTTCTGTTTAATTCAGTCTTTAATCCTCAGTCATTGTTTGGAAAATGGGAAGGTGCAATCAGCTCCGTGGATTCTATTACTGGCACTTTCTGAGTGGATGTTAGATTTTGCCAGCGATAATGTGGCACATGCCAATGAGCCTCTTGTGATTTCCTCTGAGGAATTTGACACCCCCCATGAGTTTCAATTGTCAACTTGCTGCCTGTGGGAAAAAAGAGTTATCCACTGTATACATTTACGCCTGACTTTAAAAACAATTAAAGCAAGGCGGTCCCAAATAAAAATGATAAGAATAAGAACCTTTATTAGTGTCACAAGTAGGCTTACATTAACACTGCAATGACGTTACTGTGAAAATCCCCTAGTCGCTACACTCCAGCGCCTGTTCGGGTACATTGAGGGAGAATTCAGAATGTCCAATTCACCTAACAGCATATCTTTCGGAACTTGTGGGAGGAAACCGGAGCACCCGGAGGAAACCCACGCAGTCACGGGGGAGGGGGGGGACGTGCAGACTCCGCACAGACAGTGATCCAAGCCGGGAATTGAAGGCGGGTCCCCTGGAGCTGTGAAGCAACAACGCTAACCACTGTGGCAGTCCAGTCATTTTACTGGATGGTTACTAAATAAACAGAACAGCTTTCATTTTCTTTTTCAAACCAGGTAAAGGGGATATTTTCTCCTTATCAACATATCTGCAATGAGGAACTAAACTCCTTTGAACTTCTGCTGCAGCTTTCTGATTAATAGATGTTGGTATAGTGAACAGAGACTGTTTGCGATTTTAAACAAGCGGCCTCATTTGTACCCACCACAAACTCTGTTCCATAGCCCCCACCTCTCTATCCCTCCCCCCCGCAATGGCCTAAGGCTAAACGAATCGGACCATAGGCTGGGATTGTCCAGTCCCTATGCAAAGGATGCAGGGAGCCATTCAAAACTCCATTGACATCATGGGTGCCGGAATATTCCACCAACAGGAGGGGCAGACAACTTTGGCCATTGATGCTGCCTTTGGTCCCGAGGATGATCTTCCTACCACATGTCCACTCTATTACCAAGACTGCACACTTCCATCACGTAACATCACTCGACTCTGCCACTACCTCAGTTAATCTTCTGGTGAAACATTCATCTGTGCCTCGATACTTTACTTTCCAAATAACGTCCTGGTCAGCCGCCCATTTTCCACACTGTATAAACTTGCTCCTCCCTATCTCTTTAACTTCCTCCAACACTACAACCCCTCAATCTTTCTCTAATTTTAGTCTCTTGCCCATCCACAATTCTAATCGCTCCACCATTGGTGGCCGTGCCTCCAGCTCGCTGTTTAAGCCCTAAACTCAAGAATTCCATCCCGATCGGCCTCTCTCCCCCTCTCTCCAAGAGATTCTCCTCAAAACCTGCTTCTTTGAACAAGGTTGTGGTCATCTGTCCAAATATCTCCTTCTGGGGCTCGAAATCAAATTTTGTCTGATAAAACCTCTCCAAAGTGCCTTGTCATGTTAAAGGCCCTATCTAATGCAAATTGTTTCTGCTAATGGTGCATTCTTCCATATACATTTGTATTTCTTACCCTGGCAATTGTATATTTTACATCTCCAACCTATGCAAAGGTGACACTTGTTTCTATGTTTCTAGGTCACATTCACAATGTTTTAAAATGTCTGCTCCATGCTCCAGCTCTGGCTCTTACTTACTTTTCACTGAGATCACACCCAGGCTTAATCTATCAATTGGAAACAGACTCTCACAATCAAATTGAGACAAATTGAACATGACAGCAATGCCAATTTTGGAAATACTATTCAGTTTTTGTAGATCAGCATTAGACATTTCCTCACAATGGAGTGGACTCTTCTTCTGTCTCCTTCATGTTTGAAACCCATGGAGGGAAGGCTGGGAAAAATTTACTGACTGCTGTTACCGACAGCAGAGAGAGGAACCACCAAGGTTCCGCTACTACCAAGAAAGCACAACAGCGGCTATACTTCCTCAGGAAACTAAGGAAATTCGGCAAATCCACATTAACCCTTACCAATTTTTACAGATGCACCATAGAAAGCATCCTATCGGGCTGCATCACAGCCTGGTATGGCAACTGCTCGGCCCAGGACCGCAAGAAACTTCAGAGAGTCGTGAACACCGCCCAGTCCATCACACGAACCTGCCTCCCATCCATTGACTCCATCTACACCTCCCGCTGCCTGGGGAAAGTGGGCAGCATAATCAAAGATCCCTCCCACCCGGCTTACTCACTCTTCCAACTTCTTCATTGGGCAGGAGATACAGAAGTCTGAGAACACGCACGAACAGACTCAAAAACAGTTTCTTACCCACTGTTACCAGACTCTTAAATGACCCTCTTATGGACTGATTTCATTAACACTACCTCCTGTATGCTTCATCCGATGCCAGTGCTTATGTAGTTACATTGTATATGTTGTGTTGCCCTATTATGTATTTTCTTTTATTCCCTTTTCTTCTCATGTACTTAATGATCTGTTGAGCTGCTCGCAGAAAAATACTTTTCACTGTACCTTGGTACACGTGACAATAAACAAATCCAATCCAATCCAACTGAACTTCTTTCACCACTCCCCATCTCTCCATAAGCAGATGTGTTTCTGAATAATTTTTAAAGTGAGCTGTGTGATATTTCCCCTAACCCTCCGTTTGTGCGATCCAATTTGATAATAACTCACAGCAAACTCGCATGTGATGAACTCAGAAAATCAAGGCGCGATTTAACGAGATCATTTCCAAGTGTCATTTTGGGCACGTTTCCTGAGAATCCCTACAGTGCAAAAGGAGGCCATTCCGCCCATCAAGTCTGCACCGACCCTCCGACAGAGCACCCTACTGAGACCCAATCCCCCATCCTAACCCCGTGACCCCACCTAGGGGTAGTTTAGCATAGCCAATCCACCTAACATACACATTGATGGATTGGCGGGGTGTTTCTCGATGGCCGTTTTGATGATATCGTGGCCCAAATTTAACAACATTTGTGCTGAAAATGAGCACCCACAAATCTCTTGCTATCTGTCTTGCCGGACTCATGTCTCAGCACTAACAAAGGGGAATTACTTTTAAACTCACTCCCGGTCTACAACTAAGCATGGCAGTGTGCAGATCTGCTCCTCGCTTTGGCGGTGCCGACCTGGCCAGGCTTCTGGATGCAGTAGAGGCGAGAGGGGACAACCTGCTCCCCCAAGGGGGTCGGAGGACCAGCAGCAGGGTCACCAATGCACCCTGGGCGGCAGTGGCAGAGCCTGACAGTTCAGGCAGCATGATCCAGGAGGACCCACCGTACAATGTAGGAAGAGGACTAACGACCTCAATCGAGCTGCAAGGGTAAGTTATCACCTCTCTCTTGGCATCGGTTCCGCATGCCACTCCTCAAATTCCCAACCCCCCTCAGACAAATCACTGGCGGACACCTCGCACGCTCCCCACGCCCGATCTTCGTGCTTGTTCCACTGGCACCCACCAACACAACCTGTTCATGTCCAGGTGCAGTGACCACACATGCCTATTGCCATAGGCCCCCCTGATCAATCAAGCGTGCGGCTAACTATGCCCTCTCTTTGTCCCCGCAGAAGAAGGTAGCCCATAAAAAGCAGGAAATGGGTAAGGTGGAGGCGGAGTACCTGAGATCCGAGTCCTCACTCCTTATGATGAACAGGCCTCGTGCTCGCAGGGTTTGACCAAGAAGAGAGCAGTCACCGACAGGGAAGATGTCCTGTGCCGCAGAGGGGAGCATCCATTGCCCCGTCACCCAGATGACCTGTCTCAAGTGAGTTGTTCATGTCAGACAAAATGATCCTTCCCTCCCACTGACCACATGTCCATTGTCTTGCATGATCTCCATCTGATGAGGCCGGGCCATCCAGAGTCAACCCTACCCTGTCACCAAGGAGAACAGGCGATGGATCATAGCTTTCACCCCCATCTTCAATTGGCGCAGAGACACACACCCCAGTGGAAGACATTGGTGGACAGGCGTCTGGGGCACAATCTGGTGAGAGCCGCACAGTAGCTGATGCATAGAAGGTGGAGGGAAGAACATGCAAGGGAGCAGGTATTTGTAGCTCTGCTGGATCCCAGGACTCAGTCCCAGTCAGATGCCAATCCTCTGGACAAGGTTATCTCGGAGCTGATGCAGATGCTAGGAGATGGATGCGAGATTCAGGAAGGGATGTGAGCAACATTCCAGTGAGCGCACAGCTGATTGGAGGAGTCTCAAAGGCTCCAGGTGGAGGAAATGATGCTGACGATTCATGGCACCGAGGCCAACACTGCTAGAGTGGTGACAGCAGTGGAAAGCTTGCAGCACAACGTCAGCATCTTGAGTGGTGAGGTGTCCCAGACGCAGGTGGACATTGCCGAGGCACTGCAGAACATGTCCCAGTCGCTGAGGGACGTGTCCCAGACGCAGGTGGACATTGCCGAGGCACTGCAGAACATGTCCCAGTCGCTGAGGGATGTGTCTCAGCGCAGGTGGACATTGCCGAGGCACTGCAGAACATGTCCCGGTCGCTGAGGGACGTGTCCCAGACGCAGGTAGACATTGCCGAGGCACTGCAGAACATGTCCCAGTTGCTGAGGGACGTGTCTCAGCGCAGGTAGACATTGCCGAGGCACTGCAGAACATGTCCCAGTCACTGAGGGACGTGTCTCAGACGCAGGTGGACATTGCCGAGGCACTGCACAACATGTCCCAGTCGCTGAGGGATGTGTCCCAGACGCAGGTAGACATTGCCGAGGCACTGCAGAACATGTCCCAGTCACTGAGGGACGTGTCTCAGACGCAGGTGGACATTGCCGAGGCACTGCACAACATGTCCCAGTCGCTGAGGGACGTGTCCCAGACGCAGGTGGACATTGCCGAGGCACTGCAGAACATGTCCCAGTCGCTGAGGGATGTGTCTCAGACGCAGGTAGACATTGCCGAGGCACTGCAGAACATGTCCCAGTCGCTGAGGGACGTGTCCCAGACGCAGGTGGGCATTGCCGAGGCACTGCAGAACATGTCCCAGTCGCTGAGGGACGTGTCCCAGACGCAGGTGGACATTGCCGAGGCACTGCAGAACATGTCCCAGTCGCTGAGGGACGTGTCTCAGCGCAGGTGGACATTGCCGAGGCACTGCAGAGCATGTCCCAGTCACTGAGGGACGTGTCTTAGCGCAGGTAGACATTGCCGAGGCACTGCAGAACATGCCCCAGTCGCTGAGGGACGTGTCCCAGACGCAGGTGGACATTGCCGAGGCACTGCAGAACATGTCCCAGTCGCTGAGGGACGTGTCCCAGACGCAGGTAGACATTGCCGAGGCACTGCAGAACATGTCCCAGTCACTGAGGGACGTGTCCCAGACGCAGGTAGACATTGCCGAGGCACTGCAGAACATGTCCCAGTCACTGAGGGACGTGTCCCAGACGCAGGTAGACATTGCCGACGCACTGCAGAACATGTCCCAGTCACTGAGGGACGTGTCCCAGACGCAGGTGGACATTGCCGAGGCACTGCAGAACATGTCCCAGTCGCTGAGGGACGTGTCCCAGACGCAGGTAGACATTGCCGAGGCACTGCAGAACATGTCCCAGTCGCTGAGGGACGTGTCCCAGACGCAGGTAGACATTGCCGAGGCACTGCAGAACATGTCCCAGTCGCTGAGGGACGTGTCTCAGCGCAGGTAGACATTGCCGAGGCACTGCAGAACATGTCCCAGTCACTGAGGGACGTGTCCCAGACGCAGGTAGACATTGCCGAGGCACTGCAGAACATGTCCCAGTCACTGAGGGACGTGTCTCAGACGCAGGTGGACATTGCCGAGGCACTGCAGAACATGTATCAGTCGCTGAGGGACGTGTCTCAGCGCAGGTAGACATTGCTGAGGCATTGCAGAACATGTCCCAGTCACTGAGGGACGTGTCTCAGCGCAGGTGGACATTGCCGAGGCACTGCAGAACATGTCCCAGTCGCTGAGGGACGTGTCTCAGCGCAGGTAGACATTGCCGAGGCACTGCAGAACATGTCCCAGTCGCTGAGGGACGTGTCTCAGCGCAGGTAGACATTGCCGAGGCACTGCAGAACATGTCCCAGTCGCTGAGGGCCGTGTCTCAGCGCAGGTGGACATTGCCGAGGCACTGCAGAACATGTCCCAGTCGCTGAGGGATGTGTCTCAGACGCAGGTAGACATTGCCGAGGCACTGCAGAACATGTCCCAGTCACTGAGGGATGTGTCCCAGACGCAGGTAGACATTGCCGAGGCACTGCAGAACATGTCCCAGTCGCTGAGGGACGTGTCCCAGACGCAGGTAGACATTGCCGAGGCACTGCAGAACATGTCCCAGTCGCTGAGGGCCGTGTCTCAGCGCAGGTGGACATTGCCGAGGCACTGCAGAACATGTCCCAGTCGCTGAGGGCCGTGTCTCAGCGCAGGTGGACATTGCCGAGGCACTGCAGAACATGTCCCAGTCACTGAGGGATGTGTCCCAGACGCAGGTAGACATTGCCGAGGCACTGCAGAACATGTCCCAGTCGCTGAGGGACGTGTCCCAGACGCAGGTAGACATTGCCGAGGCACTGCAGAACATGCCCCAGTCGCTGAGGGACGTGTCCCAGACGCAGGTAGACATTGCCGAGGCACTGCAGAACATGTCCCAGTCGCTGAGGGACGTGTCTCAGCGCAGGTGGGCATTGCTGAGGCACTGCAGAACATGTCCCAGTCGCTGAGGGACGTGTCCCAGACGCAGGTAGACATTGCCGAGGCACTGCAGAACATGTCCCAGTCGCTGAGGGACGTGTCCCAGACGCAGGTAGACATTGCCGAGGCACTGCAGAACATGTCCCAGTCGCTGAGGGACGTGTCCCAGACGCAGGTAGACATTGCCGAGGCACTGCAGAACATGTCCCAGTCGCTGAGGGACGTGTCCCAGACGCAGGTAGACATTGCCGAGGCACTGCAGAACATGTCCCAGTCACTGAGGGACGTGTCCCAGACGCAGGTGGACATTGCCGAGGCACTGCAGAGCATGTCCCAGTCGCTGAGGGACGTGTCTCAGCGCAGGTAGACATTGGCGAGGCACTGCAGAACATGTCCCAGTCGCTGAGGGACGTGTCTCAGCGCAGGTGGGCATTGCCGAGGCACTGCAGAACATGTCCCAGTCGCTGAGGGACGTGTCTCAGCGCAGGTAGACATTGGCGAGGCACTGCAGAACATGTCCCAGTCGCTGAGGGACGTGTCTCAGCGCAGGTGGGCATTGCCGAGGCACTGCAGAACATGTCCCAGTCGCTGAGGGACGTGTCTCAGACGCAGGTAGACATTGCCGAGGCACTGCAGAACATGTCCCAGTCACTGAGGGACGTGTCCCAGACGCAGGTGGACATTGCCGAGGCACTGCAGAACATGTCCCAGTCGCTGAGGGACGTGTCCCAGACGCAGGTGGACATTGCCGAGGCACTGCAGAACATGTCCCAGTCGCTGAGGGACGTGTCTCAGCGCAGGTAGACATTGGCGAGGCACTGCAGAACATGTCCCAGTCGCTGAGGGACGTGTCTCAGCGCAGGTGGGCATTGCCGAGGCACTGCAGAACATGTCCCAGTCGCTGAGGGACGTGTCTCAGACGCAGGTAGACATTGCCGAGGCACTGCAGAACATGTCCCAGTCACTGAGGGACGTGTCCCAGACGCAGGTGGACATTGCCGAGGCACTGCAGAACATGTCCCAGTCGCTGAGGGACGTGTCCCAGACGCAGGTGGACATTGCCGAGGCACTGCAGAACATGTCCCAGTCGCTGAGGGACGTGTCTCAGACGCAGGTAGACATTGCCGAGGCACTGCAGAACATGTCCCAGTCGCTGAGGGACGTGTCTCAGCGCAGGTGGGCATTGCCGAGGCACTGCAGAACATGTCCCAGTCGCTGAGGGACGTGTCTCAGACGCAGGTAGACATTGCCGAGGCACTGCAGAACATGTCCCAGTCGCTGAGGGACGTGTCTCAGCGCAGGTGGGCATTGCCGAGGCACTGCAGAACATGTCCCAGTCGCTGAGGGACGTGTCCCAGACGCAGGTGGACATTGCCGAGGCACTGCAGAACATGTCCCAGTCGCTGAGGGACGTGTCCCAGACGCAGGTGGACATTGCCGAGGCACTGCAGAGCATGTCCCAGTCGCTGAGGGACGTGTCTCAGCGCAGGTGGGCATTGCCGAGGCACTGCAGAACATGTCCCAGTCGCTGAGGAGCATCACTGATGACATCGACACCATGATGCAGACAATGGGAAGGCACCATGACTGGCGGAGCCAGATGCCGCAGAGGCCTCTGCAGCTCACTCCAGCTGCCCTTCCATCCCAGGGAGACCCCCAAGGCCCTACAGGCACCATCAGGGAGGAGGATGCGCTGGAGGCCAACCCGGTGCCTGCCACCAAGGAGACAACGACGGTCTCCAGTTCTTCAGAGTCCCCCTTCCTGACACTGGCGCATCTCAAGGGCAGCGGGCAGGACAGGGTGGCATGGCGATGCCAGTGACACGGGTAAGCCGGCTGGGCTGCTCCCTCCAGAGGATGCCCACCAGGATTGAGGATCACTGAATGGGCACAGGGGGAGGGGGGAGTGTTTGCCGGGGGGGGGGGGGGGGGGGGTGCTTCACTATCTGTAGCTCGGGGGAATGGAAATGTCAAATGTTCACTATTAAAACATGTTCCATCTGATATACGTGAAGGCTCTGTCACATTAATCTTCATAGCGGGCCTACCTCCACCCCCAGTCACTGTTGACCTCTGCTCCCCCACCTCCCCCTCGCCGCCACCCCCCCCCCCCCCCCACCCCCCCGCCCCTGCCTGCAGAGTGGTCCAAAATCAAATTCCCCTGATGCGGACCCCGTTCAGAGGATGGGTGTGTGCGCGCTGTCAGCAGAAAGAAGGGGGTCAGACTTTGGCAGAAACTGAGGAGCACCAGAGCTTTCCTCACTGAGAGCTCGCATCACTCTCCTGCTTTGTATAGTGACCCAGCACAGGCCCATCACCCAGGGTGATGTTACACAGGCCCTGGGAGGGTGGAACAGGGTGGTTGTGAGGGGGGGGGGGGGGGGGGGGTGGGGGGGGGGGGGGAATGGGGTAAGGAGGGGAATAGTGGAAGATGGGAGGGAGAGGATGAAGGGGAATGGGAAGAAGGAGGGGAATGGGGAGAAAGAGGGGAATAGAAACATAAAACACAGGAGCAGGAGAAGGCCATTCAGCCCTTCGAGCCTGCTCCGCCATTCGTTACGATCATAGAATTTACAGTGCAGCAGGAGGCCATTTGGCCCATCGAGTCTGCACCAGCTCTTTGAAAGAGCACCCTACCAAGCTCACACCTCCACCCTGTCCCCATAACCCAGTAACCCCACCCAACACTAAGGGCAATTTTGGACACTAAGGGCAATTTAGCATGGCCAATCCACCTAACCCGCACGTCTTTGGACTGTGGGAGGAAACCGGAGCACCCGGAGGAAACCCCCGCACACACGGGGAGAACGTGCAGACTCCGCACAGGCATTGACCCAAGCCGGGAATCGAACCTGGGACCCTGGATCTGTGAAGCAACTGTGCTAACCACTATGCTACCGTGCTGCCCGAGCTGATCATGGCAGATCATCCAAATCAATAGCCTCATCCCATCTTCCCCCCATAACCTTTGATCCCCTTCGCCCCCCAGTCCTATATCTAACTGCTTCTTGAAAACATACAATGTTTTGGCCTCAACTACTTCCGATTGTGACAAATTCCATGGGTTCACCACTCTCTCGGTGAAGAGATTTTTCCACATCTCTGTCCTAAATGGTCTACCCCATATCCTCAGACTGTAGCCCTGGTTCTGGACACCCCCACTATTGGGAACATCCTTCCTGCATCTACTCAGTCCAGTCCTGTTTTATCGGTTTCTATGAGAACCCCCTTCATTCTTCTGAACTCCAGCGAATACAATCCTAAGCACCTCAATCTCTCTTCATACACTACTCCTGTCATCCCAGGAATCAGCCTGGTAAACCTTCGCTGCACTCCCTCTACCGCAAGAACACCCTTCCTCAGATAAGGAGACCAAAACTGCACACAATATTCCAGGTGTGGCCTCATCAAGGCCCTGTACAATTGCAGCAAGACATCGCTGCTCCTGTACTTGAACCGTCTCGCTATGCAGGCCAACATACCATTTGCCGCCTTTACCGCCTGTTGCACCTGCATGCTTACCTTCGGCGACTAGTGTACAAGGACACCCAGATCCCGTTGCACATTCCCCTCTCCTAATTTATGACCATTCAGATAATAGTCTACCTTCCTGTTTTTGCTACCAAAGTGGATAACCTCGCATCTGCCATTCATTTGCCCACTTACTCAACTTGTCCAAATCACGCTGAAGGATCTCTGCATCCTCCTCACAGCTCACCCTCCCACCCAAATTCTGTCATCTGCAAATTTGGAGATATTGGCCGGGATTCTCCAATCCTGCAGCCAAGTTCTGACGCCGGCGTGAAAAGCGGGGCGAGCCACTCCAGTGTCAACAGGCCTCAAGTGGCAGGTATCCACCCCTTCCGAGGGTGCTAGTATGGCGCCGGAGTGGTGTCCGCAGTTCCGGCGCCCGAAGTTCACGCATGTGCACCATGGCCGGCGCGAGTTGGCACATGCGTGCCACAGCGGGCGCGTGTTCGCGCATGCACATGGATTCCCGTCTCCGTGCCAGCCCCCGGGCAATGTGGCGGTGTCCTACAGGGGCCCATGCGGAGAAACATGGAACTAGCCCGCCCGCCAATCGGTAGGCCCCGATCGCGGGCCAGGCCACCGTGGAGGCCCCCCCCCTGGGGTCGGATCCCCCCGCCCCCGCACCAGGACCCCAGACTCCTGCCAGTAACATTAGGGTGATCATGCTCAGGTACCCTCCCCTGATCCACAATTTCACCCTCTGGTTGTGAGGATATCCCCAGTGCTGAAGTCCAGCTCTGAGTGTTTGACTGTTGGCTGCTGCCTCTATGGTGCTGACGTTTCTAGAATTCAGGCAATCTGTTCAGGCTTCAAAGTTTATTGAAATGTGATGCAATAATCACCATCTGAAACATGCACGAGTCCCTGCGAGAAGCCACTTGAGAATATTTTGTTTATTAAACGGTAAACAATAACAAAGATTTGAAAATCAACTGCGTAACATTCTACATATCACACTAACCATTAAGCAACAAGGAAACGTCGCCGTTCCATATTGTTACCAATACAATTTATCAACTCATTTTCACAAAACAAAACAAATGCACTGGATCACCCCTCGTGGGTTCCTCAACCAAAATGGAGGATAATCCTGAGACTGTGTTATCATGTCCAGAACTTTGTTGTAGAAATGATCTGTCCATGAATGTGTTACTCGTTCCACGTATCAGTGCCATTCACCATCCAGGAGCCGCAGCCGTGCAGGCCCCTCCCACACGGCCCAATCTCACCGGGATCAAATCCTTACATCCACATATTCCAAAGGCACTCAAGGTGCAATTGAACATCCCTGACTTCCAGCGTGTCTAACCTGCAGTGATGTGCCAGTTCCCTGCAGCACTCAGTGCACCCGCAACAAAAGCATCAGCAATCTGTGAAGGCATTTATTTAACAGCGTTAACAGGTGGCCCATTTGGAACAATGTCTTGCACCAAGTCCCACAGTGTCTTCTTGCTACAAACCGGATTGCCGCCTGGACTCATACGCCCCCCCGAGTCCGGTGATCCAGGCCCCAGGTATCTTAGAGCAAATTGTCCTTCTCTCCGGCTACAGAAAAGGAAGGAAACAGCAACAGCAGCCTCCAGGCATCTGCAGCCACCAGCAGGAGCAAGCAGCAAACAGAACCTACAGCTACGAATTGCTCTCACAACTAACATGGCCAATTTCTTATTAGCAATAGCCTTCAGCTGTGAAGCTAGAGGGTGCTCACAGTCAACAGGTGTTAAAGTGACCTGCATTGAACCAAGAAATGTGCTCTCCTGGAAATGTTTGGTCGGACAGACAGGCAGCAGCTGTAGTTGACCATGTTTTGGGCATCCACAATATTTAAAGATGGCTTGAAGGCCTCACAGACAAAAAGCCCCTCCTCATCCCCCCCCTAACTCCAGGTTCGAGCCTCAATGTGGAACGCTTCAGCCTCCCGGCCAAGCCTGACTCCCTTTAGGGGTCACCCCCTCCCCGCCAACACCCCCCCCTCTCCCACCCCCACCCCGAGTATTAAGGCAGTAGCTCCAGTGCCCTTGAACTGCGCGCCTGAGAATACTGGCTACTCACCTCCTTCCCTCCGCCGCCATTTGCCACCTTCACGTTTTTAAAAAGGAGTACTAAACGAAGCCCATGTAATTTCTCACTGGGGAGCCAATTAATTACTGAGAGGCCATTATATTCAACTTCAATGTCGCTGATAAGATGGAAGTTGATGCTAATTGGGGTCAAAAATACGCCCCCCCTATTTGGGTGTGATCCGGAACTCGCTATTGGGAGTGGCCCACCCACTAGATAGCAAACTGATACATGCCCGGCGAAAATCTCAATTTTGGCCTTTCCCACGATTTAACCGATGTGCCCAGGTCTGCGCTGGGTGCAACGCACTGGTTAAACCGCGTCCTTAGTTGATTCACACTCAAACCCAGGTGGAGCCAGGGCTAAGAGTGATTTCAACCTCACAAGCACACACATTATACAGTCAGGGAGGAAAAAGGAAGATTTACAACCAAGAGCAACCATAGTGAACGAACCACTGAAATGGACATTCATTCATGTGATTTCCAAAGTTAATTTAATGAGTTAATTGCAGCCTTGCAGGCGGTTTCTGTGTTTCTGGCCAAAATCCATTGTTTCCCTTAGGAACAAAGTGGTGGCTATTAAAACTTGTCCAAGTGTAATTTGTTTAAATGTCTGTTATCATCCTGGTGAGGGAAGTAAGTTTGTCTGTTAGTCACCTAGTTTCAGGATTACACTGTAACCTTGCAATGGGATGTGAGATTCCATCTGGAAGAGCGTGGGGGCGAAATTCTCCGTTATCGGCGCAAAGTCCGCCGATCGGCGCCAGAAACGGCGCAAATACGACTTTCATCACGCTGCCCAAAATGTCGCAAAGTCTCCGGCCCGAAATGGGCTAGCAGCGACGTGACGGGATCCGCGCTTGCTCACGTGCTTCCCGCCGTGCGGCGTGTATGACGCGTGACGGCTCATCAGGACGCGCTGCTCCCCCCCACCCGACCGGAACACCCGACCGGATGGCCGCCCGCCGCTCAGCCCCGAGGTTCCAGTCACGGGAAGTGGAGGCGCTCCTGGATGCAGTGGAGCAGAGGAGGGACGCCCTGTATCCCGGGCACGGCCGCAGAGTTGCCCCACGCCACAACCGGCGTCTGTGGAGGGAGGTGGCAGAGGCCGTCACCGCTGTGGCCCTGACACCACGGACAGGCACCCAATGCCACAAGAAGGGGAACGACCTCGTCAGAGCAGCCAGGGTGAGCCTCCCCCTGCCCGATATCCATATCCCCCATATCCTCCCTCCCCCATATCCCCCATATCTCCCCTCCCCCACATCCCCCATATCCCCCCTCCCCCATATCCCCTCCTCCCCCATATCCCCCATATCCCCCTCCCCCATATCCCCCATATCCCCCCTCCCCCATATCCCCCTCACCATATCCCCCATACCCACTTCCCATATCCCCCATATACCCCCTCCCCATATCCCCCCTCCCCCATATCCCCCCTCCCCCATATCCCCCCTCCCCATATCCCGCATATCCCCCCTCCCCATATCCCCATATCCCCCCTCCCCCATATCCCCCATATCCCCCCTCCCCCATATCCCCCTCCCCATATCCCCCATTTTCCCCTCCCCATATCCCCCATATCCCCCTCCCCATATCCCCCCTCCCCATATCCCCCTCCCCATATCCCCCCTCCCCCATATCCCCCCTCCGCCATATCCCCCCTCCCCATATCCCCCATATCCCCCCTCCCCATATCCCCCTCCCCCATATCCCCCATATCCCCCATATCCCCCCTCCCCATATCCCCCATATCCCCCCTCCCCCATATCCCCCCTCCCCATATCCCCCATATCCCCCTCCCCCATATCCCGCATATCCCCCCTCCCCATATCCCCCATATTCCCCTCCCCATATCCCCCATATCCCCCTCCCCATATCCCCCCTCCCCATATCCCCCTCCCCATATCCCCCCTCCCCCATATCCCCCCTCCCCCATATCCCCCCTCCCCATATCCCCCATACCCACTCCCCATATCCCCCATATACCCCCTCCCCATATCCCCCCTCCCCCATATCCCCCCTCCCCCATATCCCCCCTCCCCATATCCCCCATATCCCCCTCCCCCATATCCCGCATATCCCCCCTCCCCATATCCCCCATATCGCCCATATCCCCCCTCCCCCATATCCCCCATATCCCCCTCCCCATATCCCCCATATCCCCCGTATCCCCCTCCCCATATCCCCCCATCCCCATATCCCCCTCCCCCATATCCCCCATACTCCCCTCCCCCATATCCCCCATATCCCCCTCTCCCATATCCCCCTCCCCCATATCCCCCATATCCCCATATCCCCCCTCCCCATATCCCCCATATCCCCCCTCCCCCATATCCCCCTCCCCATATCCCCCATATCCCCCTCCCCCATATCCCCCTCCCCCATATCCCCCCTCCCCCATATCCCCCATATCCCCCCTCCCCTATAAACCCCTCCCCCATATCACCTGATCACTGCCTGCGTGTCTAACCATGCATGCTTCATTGTGTATCGCAGGAGCAAACGTCGAGGCACCCATCCCCGCAGATGCAGACCGCCCGCAGGATGCCCCTCGGAGACCACGGGAGACGGAGAGACCCGGACCCTCTGGCATGCGACGCCCGCATGATGCCCCTCAGAGACCACGGGAGACGGAGAGACCCGGACCCTCCGGCATGCGACGCCGCAGGATGTCCCTTGGAGACCACTGGAGACGGAGAGACCTGGAGCAACAGGGAGACGACGTCCCCGTCTCGTGCGGGTGCGACGCTGAGCCAGTGCCAGCGCCAGATGGCAGAGGCGCTCAACGCCATGGCCCAGTCTCAGCAGTCCATAGCCCAGTCCCTGCAGGCCATGGCCCAGTCTCAGCAGGCCATGGCCCAGTCTCTGCAGGCCATGGCCCAGCCTCAGCAGGCCATGGCCCAGTCTCAGCAGGCCATCGCTGAGGGCATCGGCGCCATTGGCCATGTGCGAGCCGGCGTCGCACAGTCACAGACAGGGTTTGCCAATCCCCTGAGCTCCATGGCTGCAAACCTGCAGACCCCTGTCGATACCAGCACGGGCCTCCAGGACTGGCAGTGCCAGATGTCGGTGGGGCGTCGGATGGCCAGTCCGTTCGCATCCCCCACCCATGTAGAGGCCTGGGGGCCATCGGGCACCCCGAGGGAGGAGGAGGTGCTGTGGTCCGTCCCGGGTCCCCCTGTAGGGGAGGTCCCGGAACACCGCGACACCTCGGACTCCCCCCTTCCGTCCCAGGTGCATCGGGTGGGCAACGGGCAGGACAGGCTGGCAGCTCGCCATCCCAGTCGCCCCAGGAAACGGCCGCCAAAGGGATCCACTGTCAGAGGGCAGGAACCACAGGAGTCCACCTCCAGTTCTGCTGTGCCGTCTGGGGAACCACGTAGACGTAGTCAAAGGGCCCGTAAGGCCAAACAATTAGACACTGAGTAAGTTGGCACGGGTGCAGGGCACAGATGAGTTTTAGGGGCTAGGGCACGTGCATGAACTCCTTTGGTTATTAAAGTCAATGTTACACCAACAGAAGCTGCCTTTGTGCTCTGTCCAAAGCGTGCGGGGGTGTCATGTACGTTGAGCGCAAGTGTGTGTGTGTGAGGGGTGGTCTTACCTCAGCCCCAGGTGAGTCTGCCCCCTTCCCCCTGGGCCGCCATCAACATCCCCCCGGGCAGAGGACGGGACCGTGTGCTGCAGTGTCACAGCCGCATGCAGGGATGGTCCGGGTGGATGGTGGTACTGTGGCCATGGGTCAGACATAGTCCAACGATGTGGAGCCAGGAGCTCATCGCAGGGCGGGTTGTCATCATCCTCCATGGCTTGCGATAGACACGCGTCCACCGGCAACTGTGTGAGCCCGGCCGTTGTGCCGCAGGTGGATCGGCAATGGGGGGGTGCATGCGGGTGGGGTGGGTGGGGTTGGGGACGGGGGTGAGGGTGCTGGGTGGGTGGATGGGTGGGGGGTGTGGGTGGTCGGCTGTTGCCATGGTGTGCGGTCTGTGGCCAGACTACCCGATTCCCACGCCCATCTAGTCAGTGAAGCGGGCGTCTATCAGCCTGTCCCGTGCCCGCTGGCCCAGCCGGTAACGGTGGACAGCCACCCGCCTGTGTCTAGCCCGTCTGCCCTGACCATTGCCCCCATCCCCCTCATCTGGGGAGGACTGCGCCTCTTCCTGCTGCTCCTCCACTCCGCCCTCCTCTGCCTGGGCATATCGCCCCTCTGCTGGGCTATGTTGTGCAGGACGCAGCACACCACAATGATGCGGCCGACCCTATCTGACCGATACAGAGGTCCAGGCACCTGAAACGCATCTTCAGCACGCCAAAGCACCTCTCTATCACTCCCCTTGTCGCTACATGGGCATCATTGTAGCGGTTCTCCGCCTCATTGCGTGGCCTCCGTACAGGCGTCATCAGCCACGATCGCAATGGGTAGCCCCTGTCGCCCAGCAACCAGTCCCTCAGCCGGGGATGGCGTCCCTCGTACATGCCGGTGATGGATGACCGCGACAACACGTAAGAGTCGTGTACACTGCCCGGGTAACGGGCACAGACGTGCAGGATCATCATGCGGTGGTCGCAGACCACCTGTACGTTCATCGAATAGGTCCCCTTCCTATTGGTGAACACGACCCTGTTATCTGTAGGTGGCCGCACGGCGACGTACATCCCATCAACCGCGCCCTGGACCATGGGGAACCCGGCCACGGCAGAGAAGTCCACGGCCCGGGCATCTTGGCTGGCCCGGTCCACAGGGAAGCGGATGTAGCGGTGCGCCATGGCATATAGGGCGTCTGTCACTGCCCAGATGCATCGGTGCACCGATGTCTGCGATATGCCGGACAGGTCCCCACTCGGTGCCTGGAATGACCCCGTTGCATAAAAGTTCAGGGCCACCGTAACCTTGACGGACACGGGGAGAGGGTGTCCCCCGCCAGTGCCACGGCGTGACAGGTGTGCCAGCAGGTGGCAGATGTGAGCCACGGTTTCCCGCCTCATCCGGAGTCTCCTCCTGCATTCTCGGTCCATGAGGTCCTGGTATGACTGCCGGGGCCGGTACACACGGGGCGCCCTCGGGTGCCTCCGTTGCCGTGGGGCCGCGAGGTCCTCCTCCCCCTCCTCGTCCTGTCGGTCAGGTGTCCCTCCAGCCTGGACGGCTGCCGCCTGCCCCTCTGCGGCAGCCTGCGCCGCCTCTCTGGCACACTCCTCCTCCTCCTCCTCCTCATCCAGGGCAACATAGACATTAGCGGCTGCCGCCACGGCGGCCAACATCGCTGGCTGATCGGAAAACATGATGGCCTGGTTTGGGGGGGGGGGGGGGGGGAAACGACGACATGTCATCATTGCCCATAGCCCCTCCTCCCCCCAGCCAGGTGGCATGGACCGCATGGGTCCAACTGTTGGAGGCTGGCACCTGGCCAGGTGGACCAACTCACTTGCCCTCGCACCCCCCCCTCCCCGGCACGGACCCCCCCATCCTTCTCCCCGGCACGGACCCCCCCATCCTCCCATCCCCGGCACGGACCCCCCCATCCTCCTCCCCGGCATGGACCCCGTCCCCCCATCCTCCTCCCCGGCACGGACCCCCCCATCCCCCCTCCCCGGCACTCAACCCCCCTCCCGGCACTCCCCCGGAGCCCATCCCACTCTAACCACCCCCCCCCCCCCCCCGCCGCACACACACACACAAAACCCTACACACACCTCTCCCCCACACACTCAGACTGCGGCCACGCCATCGCCTGTCCAGCGGCCAACCCCCCAGGCCGTCACCCACCTCCACGCTGGTCGGCGTAAACCTTGAGCACAGGTTGACGCCGATTGAAAGGAGGTTTGATTTACGCCGACGTGACCGGTCATCACGTCGACGGGACTTCGGCCCATCCGGACGGGAGAATATCGGCAGGCCCAAAATCGATTGCCTTGCGCCCACCCGTGCCATTCTCCGGGGTGTGCGGCGCCATTGACGCCCCGCCGACTTTTCTCCTTTCGGAGACTTCGGCGGGGGCGTAATTCACGGCGGCCAACGGCCATTCTCCGACCCGCTGGGGGGGTCGGAGAATCTCGCCCTGGATCTCTTTTGTTCTTGTACTCTCTTTTGGAAGCTTCCAGAACAGGGGCGAAATTCTCCTACCCGCCCCGCCACATTTCTGCCCCGACCGGCCGGCGGGAGTCTCCGTAACACCGGCCGGTCGATGGGGTTTCCCATTGTGGGGCAGCCCCACGCCGTCGGGAAACCCCCGGGCGCCGGCAGAACGGAGACTCCTGCCGGCGGAGAATGACGCCCCAGATGACCAATCTTGTAAGTCATGTGACCTGTAACAGTCATCTTGTGGTTCAATAGAAAATAGCAAATAAAAAACACATTTTTGTCACAGAGTTTTTATTTCTTTTCATGACTGATTGACATAACATTAGTAAAGAAATAGCTCCAGTGGAGTAGTAGTTAACACTGGACAAACCAACATTATAACAGCTTGCATGCATCAGAAATGACTGAGTCTGGTGATCCTCCCAAAGGAAATTACACATATCCTGCAGTTCATTTCGCCCAACCCCAATTTCCCAGATTTTAAATCACTTCAGCCTTTTAAGGGGACATCAGGCCCTCTGTATCGCTTTTCCCGAAACGTCCTGTTTTCCTGTCGACACTGAGCATAATGTGCTGTCCATTTCAATTACAAAGTGCCATCATGTTCTACATGGTCGAACAAGAAGAACTTTAAGAAGAATTGTTTTCCTGTCCAGAATGAATATGCATGGACAAGACTCCCAGGCTATTGATCCTCAGTCAGTCCTTTCCATTTTACTGAAGAGCTGGGAGAGTGTGCTGAAGAATGAGGTGAAGGATGGGAATGAACACAGATCAGCAAAGACTCTTTGGAGCCTGATGGTTCATTCACGATTAAGACAAGGAGCTGCGCAATGGCACTGCTGGGACTGATTGACTGGGGGGTTTGCTTGATCATTCCGATGGATCCGGAGAAGCTTCACCAATCTTTCTTCACTGGGAAAGTTCACCTGTAGTTGGTTGATTTGTTCAGGAGATTGAGTGGGTGGGATCGGCAATAGGACAAAATGTGCAGTCTGTTGGAGGATCAGGTTCGATGGGCCCAATGGGCTTTATCTCGTTCCACGTTTGTCTGCTGATTTGACCTTTCATCGTAAAGTCAATGGGCAAGAGCAAAGGAGCAGAACACTCTCTTTCCTATACCTTTCCCAGATTGTTAAAGCAACATTGAAAATTATGGAAGCCATGGAAGGTTATCAAATTGCCTTGCTGTATGTTTCCATTTTTGGGGTATTTATGTACTACAACAACTTGCATTTATATGGAGTCTTCAAAGCGGTAAAGTGTTCTACGGCACTAGGAAGAGCTGAGGGCTTTGGCCAAGGATGGTATCATGACCAGTACAGGCTTGGAGGGCCAAAGGGCCTGTTCCTGTGCTGTATAGTTCTTTGTTCTATTCCAAAGCCCTTTGCAGGAGCGTCATCAAACAAATCCTTACGCTGACATGCATACGGAGATATTTAGACAGGCGACCAAAAACCTGATCCAATTTTCAGGAGTGTCGAGGAGCAGCAGGAGGGAGAGAGAAAGAGGGTCAGGGAGGCTAAGGGAGGGATTTCCAGAGACTGAAGCCAAGGCAGCTGAAGGTATGGCCATCAATGTTGGAGCGATTAAGATCAGGGATGTGCGAGAGGCCAGAGTCGGAGGCCTCTGATATGTTGGAGGGTTGTAGAGCTGTCGGAGGTTGCAGAGAGAGGGAGAGACAAGGCCATGGAGACATTTCAAGGGAAGGATGAGGACTTTAAAGTCAAGGCTTAGCTTAACTGGGAGCCAACTGGGTGAGCACACGGGTGATGGTGAAGAGAAGGTGCTGCAATTCGGGCAGGGCAACAGGGTTTTGAATGATTGCTGGTTTATGGAATGTGGGACGATGGACATCAGTGTGTTGGAATAGTCATGGTTAAAGTTAACAAACGTCTGAGACAGGGTTTTTGTAGCAGATGAGCAGAAGCAGGGCTGTCGGGTAAGGTTACGGAAGTGGATATAAGTAGACTTATTGATGTCGTGTTGGGTGCTCTGCTACACAGACGAACCAATACGGTTGCGGATGATATAACTCAGTTTTATTACTAACAATATTTACAATGGTAAACTGGTTACTGTGGTTCGTTCATTACCCTTGAACCTGTGGACCTATTCCTAACACTATCTTGGAGTGGCACTCAGCACATGGTGGATGTCTGAGTGGCTTGCTGTGAGCTCTGTGCCCTGAGCTGTCTCCTGCTGGAATGAGCGGGAAGTGTCGTGTTCCCCGTTTTATAGTGTGTATGCTCTTGCCTGTGAATGGCTGTGGTGTTGTGTGTGTATTGATTGGTCCGTTGATCTGTCCATCAGTATGTATGTATGTTTGCACCATGATGTTTACCTGAATATCATGACATCCCCCTTTTTTACAAGAACATGTGCCTATGTGGTTATAAATAGAGATGTGTACTGAGTGCAGCTGAGTGTGTGTGTGTGCAATATCTACAGCATGTACATGAGGCTAAACTATATACATGGGGCGATGTCAGGTGCGACATAGCAACGAGGTTGTACCATAAACAAAACACGTGGAAATGTTAAAATTCAAAACGAACTCCTGTAACGACAAGGAAAAAGAAAAACATATTAACACAGTGGTATGATACATCAGTGAGTTCAATGTTCAAACAGGCTCATAAGTCCAGCCTAGTAGGTGGGCGACGAATTCGGGTTGACCGTTAGGGTGGCACACCATTCATCACCCGGATTGACGCTGTTCACTGGCATCGGCTCGTGGGTCCTGCCTGGAGACATCTGGTTCCTATCAATGACCGCAACACGGAAGACGTCCCGGTCGTCTGTGTCACAGATTTGGATATCGTCTGGGCACGACTCATAGTACGGAGGCTGAATGATCCGCACGTCCCTGCGAGGTTGTCGGAATTGGGAAGCATTGGCAGCTTGAGCTGCTCAACAGCAGGCAGCGTAGTGGCCCATCTTGCCACAGCGGAGACATTGTCGTTTTTTGCCGGACATTGCCGCTTTAAATGTGCGGCTCCGCAGTTGCCGCACGTCGTGACGTCATGGCGTTCGTTGTGCCACCGCGCATGCGCAGTTTGGTCTTGCGTCGAGCGCGCCTGCGCATCACGTCCGCCTGCATCAACGTCTTTTTTGGCGCGCACAAACACGGGAGGCCGCGGAATGCGCGCGAAATGGCCGCCCTCGTCTGGACCGCGGGCCGGGAGGAACTCGATTGCCTGGACCCGTTCGGCCTCGTAGGACACCTGCCTTGCCGATTCGGGCGCGTAGGACACCTGCCGCGCCGATTCGGCCGCTTGAAATTGGGAGTAGCGGCTGGTCACGTTTTCATGAAGGACACAGGCTTCGATTGAGGAGCTGCTGGCGTAGGGCACCCGAGGTGACCCCAAAAACAATCTGGTCCCGAATCATGGAATCGGAGGTGGTGTCGTAACCGCAGGACTGCGCGAGGATACGGAGGTGTATAAGGAAAGATTGAAAGGGCTCATCCTTACCCTGCAGGCGCTGCTGGAAGAGATACCTCTCGAAACTCTCATTTACCTCGACGCTGAAGTGTTGCTTGAGTTTGAGAAGGACCATCTTGTGCTTGGTCTTGTCCTCACCTTCCGCGAACACCAGGGAATTGTAGATGTGGATGGCTTGTTGCCCTGCCGTGGAGAGGAGGAGGGCAATTTTTTTTGGTGTCCGAAGCGCTCTCCCTGTCAGTGGCTTCCAGGAAGAACTGGAAGCGCTGTTTGAACAGCTTCCAATTGACGCCAAGGTTTCCAGCGATTTGTAACAGCTGCGGCGTGCTGACCGTGTCCATGGCGCAGGATGGTGGATTCCTGAGGATTTGTAGGTAGGTCTCACAGTTACCGGGTTCCAATCCTGGTACTATGTCGTGTTGGGTGCTCTGCTACACAGACGAACCAACACGGTTGCGGATGGTACAACTCAGTTTTATTACTAACAATATTTACAATGGTAAACTGGTTACTGTGGTTCGTTCATTACCCTTGAATCTGTGGACCTATCCCTAACACTGGGCGGGATTCTCCACTCCCGCGCCGAAGTGGCCGCGCCTTCGTGAACGCCGTCGAGGTTCACGACGGCGCGAAACGGCCCCGGTCCCGACCGATTCAGGCCCTGACAATGGGCCAGGATCGGGGCCGCGTCATCTACACGCGCCACGCCTTGTCGCCTGTGTAAAAGCGGCGCCGCATAGATGACGCGGCCGGCGCCACATAACGGACGTCATCCGCGCATGCGTGGTTGCCGTCCTCTCTAAGTCCGCCCCGCAAGAAGATGGCGGACGGATCTTGCGGGGCCGCGGAAGGAAGGAGGTCCTCCTTCAGAGAGGATGGCCCGACGATCGGTGGGCACCGATCGCGGGCCACCCCACATTAAGGTACCCCCCGGTGCAGGATCCCCCCTCGCCCCCCCGCAGGCCGCCCCCCCCAGCGTTCACGCACCGCTCACGACGGCAGCGACCAGGTGTGGACGGCGCCGGGGGAACCCGCCGTTTTGGCCTGGCAGCTCGGCCCATCCGGGCCTGAGAATAGCGGGGGTGCCGGAGAATCGCCATTTTGGGTGTCTCAGGCGATTCTCCGGCCTGCGGCCCGCGAAACTCGACCGGGACTTTCCTGCCGCTTGGGAGAATCACGGGAGGGCGTCGGACCGGCGTGCCGGGAAATTTTGGCGGCCCAGGCGATTCTCCCAACCGGCGCGGGAGTGGAGAATCGCGCCCACTATCTTGGAGTGGCACTCAGCACATGGTGGATGTCTGAGTGGCTTGCTGTGATCTCTGTGCCCTGAGCTGTCTCCTGCTGGAATGAGCGGGAAGTGTCGTGTTCCCCGTTTTATAGTGTGTATGCTCTTGCCTGTGATTGGCTGTGGTGCTGTGTGTGTATTGATTGGTACGCTGATCTGTCCATCAGTATGTATGTATGTTTGCACCATGATGTTTACCTGAATATCATGACGAATTGATAGTGCAGAAATGTGGTAAGAAACTCACCTTTGGGCCAGATGTGGCAGTCTAGCTCAGCCCAATGTTGCCAGGGGAATGCAGTGTCAGTGAGCAGGGAACAGAGTTTGTTACGGGGACACAATCGATGGCTTCATATTCCCCAATATTTACTTGGAGGAAATTTCCTCTCATCCAGTATTGAACATCAGATAAGCAGGCTGAATTTAGATACATTGGAGGATTCGAGAGAGAGGTGGTGGTGAGGTTGAGCTGTGTACATGTGGAAACTATCACTGTATTTTTGGATGATCTCGCCAAAGGGGCAGCATGTAGATCTGAAATATTAAGAGCCCAAAATTAGTTCCTTGTGGAAATCCAGAGGCACAGGAGCAGGAAGAGAAGCCATTGTAGATGATTCTTTGGCTATGACTGGATAAAATAGAATGGAACCAGGAGCGAGCAGTCGCACCCAGCTGGACGACAGTGGAGAGGTGTTGGGGGTGGATGGTGTGGTCAACCCAAGTCGAGAAAGGTGAGGAGGGAACTACCTTTGCCACAGTCAGATAGAATGTTATTTGTGACTTTGATAAGGACCATTTCGGTACTGTGGCCAGGGCGGATACATGATCGGAGGGGCATTCAAACATGGAGTTCCACCTAAAGATGGGCCCAAATTTGGGAGGCAACAAGATGTTCAAAGACATTGGAGAGGAAGGGGAAGTTGGAGATTCGGTGGTAGTTTGCGAGGATCTGAAGTTGCTTTTTCAGACGATAAACCAAAGTGCCGTCCGCCTGCTTTGATGGATGTAAAAGATCAAGTTGCATTATTTTGACGAGCAAGGTGTCCTGGTCAAATTTTATCCCTCAATCAATATCACAAAATCTAGATTATCCGGTGAATGGGTGGGATTCTCCATTGCCAAATGCTGATATTGTAATCGACGATCGGGCGGAGAATTGATAGCGTTTCACGTGGTGCTAGGCTCATTAATGGTGCAGCTACGGGTACCCTGACATATTATGCTGGGGGGCAGGGAGGAAGTCACACCAACCAAGAGCAAGATGGTAAGTTGAAATGGCAAGCAACTGGAAAATCGGAATCTGTTTTTACTTCAGGGGCGTAATTCTCCTGGCGTTCGCTGCCGGACTGATTCTCTGGTCCCACCGGCAGCGCACCGCCGCCCGTGGGATTCCCAGCGGCACTTGGTGGCTTCAATGGGAATTCCTATTGACAGCAGTGGGAGCAGAGACGTTGCTGGCGGGATCACCTTTAGGCAAACCTGCATATCAAAGCGAGGCTGACAGCCTCACTCTACATCCCCTTCACCTCGGAGACCTTGGGTATGCACCGTTCAGCACTGGTTCCCACAAACGGGGACCCGGTGAAATGGCACACATGGGGGTCTGCCAGGGGATCGGAGGCCTCCAGCTGCTTGCCCTTTGGGGGTGCTACTCTGGCACTGCTGGTGCCACCTCAGCAGCCTGGCACTGCCAGCTTGGAACCCTGGCAGAGCCGTCTGGGTGACAACCTGGTAGTGCTCAGGTGGCACCTGGCCTGGGAAGTGCCAGGGTGCCACGTTGGCATTGCCAAGGTGCCAAGCTGGCATTTTTGTGCGTGCACAATTGGGCTGTGGGTGCCCTGTGTGGTGTTGGGAGGGAGGGGGGGGTGTTGGGGGGGGCAGGGACTCCATAGTGCGTTCAGGCTGGGAGGGCGGTCAGGGCTTGCTTCGGGGGCCTCGGAGATTGGGACACCATTTAAAAATGGCGTCCCGATCTCTCGCTACACTGGTGTGTTCTGGTGAGCAGAGCTCCCCACTGTACAAAACGGGGCTATGTGTGGCCTTGGCCCACTCAGGCCCCTTATGCAACATGAGTCGCATTGTATGTCCATGTGTTTCTTGGCACTGCGAGTGCCGGGAAACACACGGCTAAACACGCTCGCTACGGGTTTTGTTCCCATTTAATTGAATCAAACCCAATGCTTTTCATAACTGTTGGCACCTCAAAATTCTTTACAGCCAGTGAAGTACTTTTGAATTGTAGTCACATTTGCAATGTCGGAACTGCAGCCTCCAATGTGCACACATCAAGGTCCCATAAACAGCAATGTGATAATGGCCAAATAATCTATTTTAGGCTCGTTCGTCTACGCTGTTTCTCAAGTGAAATGAAATCCTCTGTTCAATGTCCCTCCTCTTAGTCTACAACCCCTCTGTAGCCCGTGACATAGTTGGCTACACCTCTCCTCCATCCTCCAGCTTTACTCCAGCATGGAGTAAAAAAGAAAGTGCTTTAAATTCAGGACTGGCAGCATCTGTGGAGCAAGAACAACAGAAGTAACGTTTTGAGTCCAACACGATTCTTCATCAGAAATGAAGGAAGATGGGCAGCACGATGGCACAGTGGTTAGCACTGCCTACGGCACTGCGAACCCGGGTTCGAATCCCGGTCCTGGGTCACGGTCCATGTGGAGTTTCCACATCCTCCCTGTGTTTGTGTGAGTTTCACCCCCACAACTCAAAGATGTGCAGGCGTCAACATTTCCGGCTGGATTCTCCGCTTGCCGACATCAAAATCGCATTCGGCGATTGGGCGGAGAATCCCTTTTGACGCTGGAATCTGGGACGGCGCCTGTTTTCGGATGCTCCGCCCCCTCCAGAACAGCGTCATCGGCGGGTACGCTGCACGCCGTTGGGATGGCCTCAGGATGTCACCTGAAGCCGTCCCCCGATGCTCCGCCCCCGATGGGCAGACTTCCCGACAGCGTGGATCACTTGGGCACTGAGTTTTCGTCAGCCTCGCGTGGCGGCTGTGGACCGAGCCGTTCCACTGCCCGGGGAGGCTTCATCGGGGGCAGGGGGGACTGTTGGGGGTGGTCTGGGGGTGGCAAGGGGGGGTTACAGGTTGGCACTACCTGGCCGGCCGGTTCCGCGCGTGCCAGGGGCCATGTTGTACGGCGCGATCACTGCAGGTCATCACCATGGGCATGCGCGGCCACGGACCCGGCAATTCTCCAGCCTTTTCTGCAGGGAACGCCGGGTATTTTACGTTGCGCGGCTGCTAGCTCCCACCGGGCGGAGCATCGGTGCGGGGGCGGCACCGACCTTTTCAGCGTAAAACTAGGCACTTCCTCCAGACATAGCCTCAAAATCAGAGAATCCAACCCTTAGTCTCAGGAACGCAGAATCCCGTCCTGTGTTTTTTCTCCATCGTGGGCTTCTCTGCTGCATCGGGAATTCTGCTACCGGCGGTGGGTGGCAGAGTATCCAGCCTTGATCTGAAATTGTTGAACTGCAGTGGAGCCCTGAAGGCTGTAATGTGACTATTTGGAGGTTGGGGCGCCTTTCGAACTTGTGTTGAGTTTTACTGGAACGATGCAGAGGACGGAAACGCCTCCGTCTCATTCTTATCTATTTAATTGTACAAAGGCTTGCATCGGGGGGCGTCATTCTCCGACCCCCCGCCGGGTTGGAGAATCGCCGGGGGCTGCTGTGAATCCCGCCCCTGCCGGTTGCCGAAGTCTCCGGTACCGGATATTCGGCGGGGGCGGGAATCGGGCCGCGCCGGTTAGCGGGCCCCCCCGCTCGATTCTCCAGCCCGGATGGGCCGAAGTCCCGCCGATAAATTGCCTGTCCCACCGGCGTGGATTAAACCACCTTTTGAACTGCGGGACAAGGCGGCGTGGGCGGGCTCCGGGGTCCTGGGGGGGGCGCGGGGCGATCTGACCCTGGGGGGGCCCTCCGATCCGCGGGCAGGCCTGTGCCGTGGGGGCACTCTTTCCCTTCCGCCACCGCCACGGTCTCCACCATGGCGGAGGCGGAAGAGACTCCCTCCACTGCGCATGCGTGGGAAACTGTCAGCGGCCGCTGACGCTCCCGCGCATGCGCTGCCCCGAGATGTCATTTCCGCGCCAGCTGGCGGGGCACCAAAGGCCGTTTCCGCCAGCTGGCGGGGCGGAAATTCCTCCGGCGTCGGCCTAGCCCCTCAATGTTGGGGCTCAGCCCCCAAAGATGCGGAGCGTTCCCCACCTTTGGGGCGGCGCGATGCCCGTCTGATTGGCGCCGCTTTGGGCGCCAGTCGGCGGACATCGCGCCGTTTCGGGAGAATTTCGCCCACTATGTTCAGAGGTCCCCACGGATCATGATTTGGTTTCCTTTTCCTCCATGTCTACATATTTCCCCATGGCAACTTCATCTGCAGCCTTGGCGTCAGTTTCCACAGCTCCCCTTCTCCACCAGTTCTCCTGGCCGCACCGCTGGGCCTGCCCATTCCCTCCTGGACTCGAATATCCCAACTCTCTCCTGGCCGGTTTGATGCCTTCCACCCTCCATAAACTTGAGTTCATCCAATCCTCCCGCCGCCCATATTTGTAATACACGATTTGTTCGTTCCCAGTCTGGCAAAGCCTCAATGTTGAAATTCTCATCCTTGCTTTCGAAAATCTCTCCACATGGCCTTGCTCCTCCTCCAGCGTCACAACCCCCTGAAACTTCTGCCCTCCCCCAATTCCCCGTCTTGTGCACTCCCGAATTTAATCACCCCTCCAATGGTAGCCATGCCTTCAACTGTCTAGGCCGTAATGCCTGGTATTCTTTCCCTAAACCCTTCTCCTTCCCTTCTCCTCTCTCTCTCTCTCCTGTTTGGAGGTGTTCATTGCAATGTACCTATGTCTGTCTATCTCTTCATGTGACTCTGTATCATTTTTGTTTGATGAGGCTCCTAAGAAGCACCTTGGGATGTTTTACTACATGAGAGGGAGAGCTAGATAAATGTAGATTGTTGTTGCCCAACATCCAGTCTTGAATAAACCATTCATGGGAACGTTGCTTGTGTGGGAACCGAACCTCGGATGAAAAATGTTGCTTTGTTGTGGAAGGCTATTGAGAATCGTAGCGTCATAGCATCCCTACAGTACAGAAAGAGGCCATTCGGCCCATTGAGTCGGCACTGACTCTTTGAAAGACCACCCTACCAAGGCCCTATCACCTGTCTTGCAACTTCACTCTAAGGGGTGATTTAGCATTTCCAATCCACCTAACCTGCACATCTTTGGACTGTGGGAGGAAACCGGAGCACCCGGAGGGAACCCACGCACACACAGGGAGACCGTGCCAACTCCACACAGACAGTCACCCAAGGTGGGGATTGAACCCGGGTCCCTGGCGCTGTGAGGCAGCAGTGCTAACCACTGCGGCACCATGCGGCCCCCAAAATATCAGGGAGGTTGTGAACTTTACCAACGATTGTTTCGATATGCGAGGTTGACTACTCCCGAGTATTGTGTACAGAGAAGACCCCTGGAGTTGCGGTTCAGCATCTGGTCAGTAGGTGGTGCACAAACACAGTTCGGAGAGGGTATCCCATCATGTTCAGGGGTGCCATGCCTCTGGCAATGAATTTACCTGTGTGGGGGTGCAGTGCAATAACTCTCCAACCAACTGCACGCAATGCTGCCGTGACAGCAGTGTTAAATAATAGAGAGTGACGGAGTCAGGGAGATTTAAGATAGCAAGGTAAGAAAATCGGTAGCACTTCCCAAGAGCTGGCAGAGATGCAATGGACCAAATGGCCTCTATCTGTGCCGTAAGATTCTCCGATGTAGCTGGAATAACCAGCTTGGGGCATACGGGGCTGGATTCTCTGTTTTTAGGACTATGTCCCCACGCCGTCGTAAAAACTGTGGACTTTCATGCCAGAAAAACGGGTGTGAAAGGGTCACATATTCCTCACCCTGCAGGGGGCTAGCAGGGCCCCAGCGTAAAACTAGCAGCTTTTGCTGCAGATACAGTCCCCCGCACCTCCTGGTTGGAGGCGGTGCATGCGCACAGCGGCAGCCTCCAGCGGCGGCGCCATGCTCCATGGCAGACTCAGACCGCGGAGCTTGACATTATAAATAGACCCCCCCGATCAGCTGCACGCCCGACCCTGACCGCCCACCCAAACATTGCCCGGCCGCGTATAAGGCCTCCCCTGCCCTCTGATCGGCCCATCCCCAACCAGGGCGGCTGCAAACTGAGTCCGCAGCCGCCACGCTAGTATCCCGACTGGCAGAACCATGTTAGATCCACGCCATCGGGACTTCGGCCGGTCGGGGGGGGGAGAATGGAGCGGCGGGCCTCCAGCAATGGCCACAGGTAGCTGATGTGCGGCGCGGCGTACTCTCTGAGCTCTTCAGGGACCGGAGAATCGAGGAACTGGCGCGGTCCTGATTTTGTGCACCAAAATCGATTCCGCCCCGGCGCCGGCCACGATTCCGGCGTCAGGGTGCGGAGAATCTAGCCCATGGTGTATCTTTGATCATTTTCCAGTGCTCCTCGGGCAGCCTGAGCTCCCCTGCTAGGAGCGGGATAGCTCATCCATACCTGTATAGGCCGCATGGTAGCACAGTGGTTAGCACTGTTGCTTCACAGCGCCAGGGTCCCGGATTCGATTCCCAGCTTGGGTCACTATCTGTGCGGAGTCTGCACATTCTTCCCGTGTCTGCCTGGGTTTCCTCCGGGCGCTCCGGTCTCCGCCCACAAGTCCACAGAGATGTGCTGTTAGGTAATTTGGACATTCTGAATTCTCCCTCCATGTACCCAAACAGGCGGCGGAATGTGGTGACTAGGGGATTTTCACAGTAACTTCATTGCAGTGTTAATGTAAGCCTACTTGTGACAATAAACATTATTATATATAAAAGGTTGAATAGTGTGGAACCGACCAACAATAGAGAGAGTTCCCTGTGAGGTTCACCGGGTTTCATGTATGAACTGTTGCAAAATAAATGTCTTTATTTTAATCTCGCTGTGGATTCCCCGCACCTTATTAAAGTGGCTAAGTGAATTTTCGTACAGAGCATAGTGGAAGAATATAAATATCTGAGCAACGTTGGAAAACGTTGACTGTGTAAAGTTATAGGGTCGTTGTGAAAACTCAAATGGCTGCTAATCTTCAGAAAGTTGGGACTCCCACTCCACTCTGTCAAGTTGAACCTAAATGTGACTATTCCACACTTGACTCAAAAGTCAAGCCACCCCGTTGCACAAACAGTTGCTCCAGGTACAATACCAGCTTTTCAGAGCAGATAGAGGTGAGCGATAAATGCAGCATCCCGCCTGCTCCCTCAGGACAAATATAATCAGCTGAAAAAGCTGTCACCCTATTCCATATGCAGCAACTGGAACCATCTGCTGAAGACTGAATGGAGCAATGTAACTTATGCTGCACATGTAGTCATTTTTTTTTCTCTGTATCCTTTGATGCAGGATGCATTGATATAATTGATAAAAAGCTTACTGTGATCTCAACTTTATTAATTGAGTACAAAAGCAAGAAAGTTATGCGAAAGTCATATCAGTCACTGATTAGGCCTCAGCTGAGGGCCTATGAGTTCAGTTGGCAAGGCGGCTAGTGTGTGATTCAGAATAATGGCAACAGCGTGGGGTTCGGTTCCCCCACTCTGGCTGAGGTAGACCTGGGACCTGCCTCCTCACCCTGTAGCAATCATCACGGCGCAAGCACCCCTCGAAGAAGAAGGCCGCAGCTTCAGCATTGTGGCCAACACTGGCATCACATCATAGGAAGATGTGAATGCCATATAGAGGAAATTTACTGGAAAGAGATGAGGGATTTATGTGATAGAGAGAGACTGTAGAAGTTGGCATTGTTCTCTTTGGAGGAAGGAAAGGGAAGAACTGATAGAGATGCTCAAAATAATGTGGGGATTTGTTAGTGTCGATAGGGACAAACTGGGGGGGATTCTCCGGTCCCCCAGCCCCGTGGTTCTTGGCGGTGCGCCGTTATTTGGAGGTCTGATTTTTCTCTTCCTACCACTTGTCAATGGGATTTCCCTCTGATGCCACCACACGGTGCTTGGAAACCCGCAGCCAGGGGCACACTGCCAGTGGGAAAGAGAATCCCGATGGCCGCAGAATTCCAGCCTCTATTTCCACTGGTTGTTGGGTGCGATTCTCCCAGCCCCGCGCCGGGCCGGAGAATCGGCGCAACCGTGCCGCCCTGTCCGGCCGGCGCACGATTCTCCGAGGTGCGGAGAATCGGCGGCATTTGCGCCGGCGCGTTTGGTGCGGTGCCGGTCGCGGGCCGCTGTACGCGGCGGGGGCCGCTGATTCTCCAGCCCGGATGGGCCGAGCGGGCTGGGATGGGCTACACCTGGTCGCTGCCACCGGGACCTCTACGCAAAAGGGTCGGGGGCGGCCTGTGGGGAGGGGGGCATCCGATGGGGTCTGGCCCGCGATCGGGGCCACCAATCGGCGGGCCGGCCTCTCCCCCCCCCGGGCCTACTTTGTTGTGCGTCCGGCCCCAGAACCCCGCGCCATGTTGCGTCGGGGCCAGAGAGTTCAGTAAGGCCGCCGCGCATGCGTGGGTTGGCGCGTCGCCACTGCGCATGCGTGGGTTGGCGAGTCGCCACTGCGCATGCGTGGGTTGGCGCGTCGCCACTGCACATGCGTGGGTTGGTGCCGCCCCCAGTGCATGCCAGGAAGTAAGGCTGGAGCGGCGTGAACCGCTCCAGCGCCGTGCTGGCCCCCTGTGAGAATCACTACTGCCCGTGCCCGTTTCGCACCATCGTGAAACGCAACGCGTTCTCGACGGCCCGGACACTCTGTCCCGCGATCGGAGAATTGCGCCCGCAGTGTCAAACAATGATTTAAGATAATTAGTAACCAAAAAAAATACCAAGCAGGTAAAGGGTAGAATTAGTCTGTTGTTACGATCTGAATAACTTTGACGAGGAAATTGAATAAGCATTTGAAAAGGAAAATTTGCAGTAGGAATTGGGACGACATGGGTTACTCGAAATGATATTCCAAAGATCCGGCACTAACATGATGGGCTGAATTGCCGCTGTCGTTCTCTGAATGGCCGAGCAAAATTCCACATAGAACATCAGAGCGCTGGCGTGTGGAACAATCCCAACTCTATTCCTGCCTTTCCAGAGCATTGACAGCACAATCGATGTCTGTCATGACCGCAAATGGTTAATTTTTGAAGCATTCTGCATGAAATCATTCTGTAACTAAAAGCACATTTTGGGTTTTATTGCCTCGTGAGGCTGATTGGAACTCGGCTTGCAAACTATCCAGCTGGACTGAGCTGTGGGAAGTCAGTGTACAATACGAGGAGACGATGTTGGCTCTTACACCATCACTTCCATGCACTTGTCAGGAACATGCGTTGAGAATAATATAAATTAAACAGGTTGAAGGCCTTCCACTTAGCAAGCATTACAATTTAAAGATGCCCCCCTCTCCAAATGCAACAAGTAAAACCTGTCATGGTTTTCTGACTGATTCCTGGGAAAATTCTGCAAACTTGTGAACGACATTTCAGCCTCAGCTAACTACTGTCTGTTCATCAACCATGAACGGCACTGCAGGAAATTCAGAGATCGCCATCAAAATACTCTGGATAAGGTAGCCTGCGTCATTAGAGCCCAAACTGTCCAGAACATAAACATTATTTAATCTGCAGGCATTGGAGTGAAATTCCTTCCACCTTTGGGGAAAAGTTTGATGTCAGTGCAAAATGAGAAGTCGTGGGGGCGGCACGGTGTAGCGCTGGTTAGCACTGCTGCCTCACGGCGCTGAGGACCCGGGTTCGATCCCGGCCCCGGGTCACTATCTGTGTGGAGTTTGCACATTCTCCCCGTGTCTGCGTGGGTTTCACCCCCAACCCAAAGATGTGCAGGGTAGGTGGATTGGCCACACTAAATTGCCCCGTAATTGGGGAAATAAAATAATTGGGTACTCTAAATGTTTTTCTTTATAGATGCTAAATTGTGTGTTGTGCACAAACTGATTCTTTTGCTAAAATGATATGCCAGTGAAATTTCTTCTCTCCCTCCTGGCCTGTCCCTTGCCACAGTACGTAGTGAAATGGAATCAAACCGGTTGGCCAAGTTTGGGACTGATTTCAGGTGGTCTTTATAAGTGGGTGGTCTCTGACTCAGAGGGTTCAAGCCTGATGCAGGCATTTACTATTGGGGCTGAGATGAAATGATCATTAAATCGGTCTCTCTGCGCATGTGGTGGGTTAGATTGGTGTCCCCTCTGGCCTCACACAGCAGCAATCAGAGATCGCCGTGAAAATGGTTTGGCAAAATAAATGCTATTGCACGGGCCCCTGCGTAATACCACATCATACATGAGCTGGAATCTTCCTGCCTCAGGTTTTCCAGTTACAATGCCACTGTATCTCTTTCATTTGAATGGGTTGCCGTCAGTTTTGTGAATGAGAAACCATCATATCCATTGGAATCCATCGATTTTAGAAATGTTAACTCTCCCCGCGTCTGCGCGGGTCTCACCCCCACAACCCAAAGATGTGCAGGGGAGGTGGATTAAATTGCCCCTCAATTGGAAAAAAGATATTGGATTGTCAAATCAACTACTTTTATTTTCCAGATTTCTCTCCTCTCCTCAACTCTTGAAAGAACTGACTGATTCTGGCTTAAGGTGTCCAATGGTGTCATCAACTCTTCAGTGCCGCACTCAACTAGGCATTGACAGATTATCCATTTGTGGAGAGAATCAGAGCCGAAACTGAAATGTTCTAACCTGATGCCACCTGGGCATCCTTCAGTAAGTGTCACTGGATAATGATCAGGAGAATATAGGAACAGGCCGAGGCCATTCAGTCCTTCAGGTCTGTTCCCTCTGTTCAATGAGACGGTAGCTGATCTGCAACCTGACGTCATATAACCTCTTTTGCAATCCAAATGCCTCTGCTATTTATGCAGTGAGCAGCAAGGAGTTTTCTTGAGTTAAAGACAGAGAAAACTCATTTGCCACTAAAACCCAAGAGAAAAAGAATGCTAAATATGTGACATCACACATACCCAGGTATCAGATATACGGAATGTTAGTGGTCAATTAAAGTGTATATCTTCTTTGATTGGGACATAGATTGTTAAACTTTGCAGCTGATTTAGATTAGCTGGTTTCTTGGTTGCAATCCTTGGGTCATTGATAGATTTTCGGTACATGGACTTCTTGAACTAATTAATTCACTTCTTCCAAAACAGAGAGGGAGCCGCCCAGCCTTTCTTTTCTGCTGATGGGCGAAATTTTCTCTTACTTTGTCAGAGTGTCAGGCATGGACAGAAAGCTGTAGCGTGTCCCTCCAGATGCACAGCCGTCTTTTCACAGATCTTCAGCCACTCTGACAAGAAAACCTGGGCCGGGATTGAACCTGGGACCTTGGCGGCGTGAGGCAGCAGTGGTAACCACTGCGCCACTGTGCTGCCCAAAGTTCTCCTTTTATACTTATCACTCACTGCACTCTCCACTGGATTACAATGCTTTAGCAAACAGTCCATAATTGCTCCCAGCTTCCATTGGGTACCCGTGCATTGAGAAGAGGTTGAATAACCGTCTCCAGGCATTTCCCTCAGTTTTTGGAGAGTTTCTTCGATCCACCACCAAGCAGTAAAGTCGGTTCTCGTCCTTCTTCGACCTTCTGGCCATGCCAGGAAAAACCTCCAGGAGTCCTTAGATGTCTTTGACTAGAGACCGTCTCCCTCCTGCATCCGGCTGTGGTAACTTGCAAAGCCAAAGAGCCTTTTTCTCGCGGCTGACCACATAGAACTGCTGTCTGTCTGAGATTTGTAGGGAAGCCTGTAACCTGATGGTAAAAATTACTTCCCCTGCCCACTTCCCCGTGACAATGTGAAAAACAATACCCTGTATCTAGATAAAAATTCCCTTGAGAGTTCAGCTCCCTTTCATCCTGAAAGTAAATCGACAGTTTACACACCACTGTTTACAACCAGAGGCCTCCAACACTTTTCTGGGATTTTGGGAGACTTAAGTCCACCCATTGTAAACTCAAAGACTGCTGCCAATGTTTTCAAGCATAAATACCTTGCACCTTCTTCTCAATAAAACTATTTAAACCTTCCGTTGGTCTCTAACAATCAAACCACCCAAACCTCCTGCCAGGCAAGCTTCAGAACAGGTCACATGACCCCTTTCCTTTACCCTAAATAGAAAGATGCAGTCCCAAAACATAATAATATTACAAACATCACAGTTTCCACCTGATGAAGGAGCTGCGCTCCGAAAGCTAGTGATTCCAAACAAACCTGCTGGACTTTAACCTGTTGTGGTAAGACTTCTTACTGTGCCCACCCCAGTCCAACACCAGCATCTCCACATCCTAAATATTAAAGTGGCATGTGCAAGTTTCTGATCTATTTGAGTGGTTTTGAAATCAAGAGAAATTTGAGTAGATAAGACATCTTCAACTTTCTCACCAACTTCCTCCAAAGCGGTGGGATGGAAACTATCTGCTACTGGATATTTGTCACTCTTTGGTATCATTATTTTTCTCATTACTGCTATTTGATTAAGCTTATTTTGTCGAGTCCGTGCCCCTAATAGAATATTAGTTCCCTTGGAATATCCAGTTTGCTAACCTCATCCTCCTTCTTATTTCCACTGATAATATCACTGTTACCAATTTCAAAGGGGTGTACAATTCTCCTGACCACTCACTTTATCCAAATATAATTCTGAAAAAATAATGAATTCTGATTTTGAAACTCTTTGCAAGTTTCTTTCCATACTCCACTTTACTGTTTTTTCATCTTTTGCTGTTTTATTTTTCCCATTTGCCCAAATATGGGCTATTTTTAGACTTTTCCACACTTTTTTCTGAGTATTGCGTTGCCTCTTATCACTTTATTTTTCCGTTTCCTTTTCTTTCGCCCCCCCAAGGCTATAAACTGGTTCTGTGTCACGCTAAATCCATTCCTGAACACCTGCAGACAACCTCTGCCTCACTGCAGTTAGTGTGGATTGTGTGAGACACCTCTGAGTATATAAGCCCACGTGTTACACTCCAATGTCCCAAGAGGCGCAGAACCGAACATGCATGAGGAAAACTTTTTGTTTCAAAACTAACGTGTTTGGAAATAAAGGTAGTCGGGCGCCTGAGATTTATGTATCTCCTGCTTAAGTGTGCTCAGTATGAAGTGCAACTGGATGCTGGTTGGACAGATTCCCAGTATTCAAGCCATCCCATTGTTTCTCTGGAATATGAGCTGGAACGAGGGAAAGAGGTAAGCTCAACTGGGAGAATATAAAATTCATGATATGAAGGGTTTTATGTGCATTTGCTGACTAGCTGGCCTACTCAAATGCAAAGCAGCTATTGAGCCTATCACAAGCCAGCTAAGCTTACCTCTTGAAGAGACTCCACTCTTTCCTTCACTCTTTGGTATCACCGTGCAGGGACATACGACCCACTTATCTTCAGATAGTGTTTGCTAATGGATCTAGAAAATCTTCATTTAAATAGTCCCATGAGATCATTGTTCAATCATTGAAAACGTTCACTCGGATTGCGTTAAGTGCTTGGTGTTACTTGTTTCTGAATATGAGAAGGAGCCGTATTACTGGAACTATTTATTTTCTAGTTATTTCAGTCAGTTCTATGAAGAAGTGAACTCCTCGGCCAGGGTTTTGTTTAAGTGGCAGAGTTCCCCTTCCCGCCTTCTGAGGAGTTGCCGATTAACACACTGCCACCAATACTCGCTGTCCCCCAATCATTTAACGCTCCAAAGAGCATTAATTGGGATGAGGTTCCCCCATCAGTTGGGAGGACGTGCTGCTTCAGAGAGCTGCCAGCCAATCTGATTGGTTATTAGCTCTACAGTACCAGCGCCGCCAAAGCAGCAGTCAGTAGGAGTGGGTTGGCAAGCAGTTCCTAGCGTATAGGTCCAGGGTATCCAGAACTAGGTAGGTTTGGGGGGGGGGAGGTGTCTCAGGAAGGGGCGAGTAGGTGACGTTATTGGAGGTGGCTTGAGGACTTGTGGGTGTGTAGGTAGAGAGGCCAGGAATGGAGGAAGCACCCACAGGGGCTGATCTTTTGGGGGATGAGCACCCAAAGTTGAAAGGACACTGTTGGTGGAGGAGCGCTGGTCCTCTCCTACCTGTGGCCTGTGCGAAGACACTTTTCGGGCTTCCCCCCAGCCCCTTAACTCCTCCCTCAGCCTGAAAATTGAGGCTGGGTGGGAAATGGCTTTTAAGTGATCATTAATTGGCCTCAATTCGGGCAAGGTCAAGGGGTTGGCCTAAGGTATCGCCCATCCACCATAAAATTGTGGTGTGGTCGAGGTGGGCCCAGTGGGAAAGCCATCCAAAGAATTTTATAGCCAACCCCCGACAAATACCCGCTGGCGGGAAATGGCCAATTCTGTCCCTCCTCTGTGTCCCCTCTCCTCATTCCCCAAACACATCCATTCTTTGACACTCCACCTGCCAAACACTCGACTGGGCTAATTTTGCAAAGCTCCCCCCCCCCCGCCCCCAGTCTGGAGTCGATCAGTCCCAATAAGTGTTAGCCTGAAAATCGGACTGCAAAGTTGTTGCTTAATTTTTGCTCCCATTTAAGGATGCGCAGTGGGAATGCACAATTTCCCCAAATACAAACTACAATGCAGCTAATTCACATCATTGGCCTTCCCCTATAGAAAAAAATCACCATGTTATTTAATGATTTCAGAGAAAGCAAAGATAAGAACATGTATTTGGAGAGGAAAGGCCATTTGGTCTTTATCAGTCCAAAATTCCACCTCATCATGTTCAGCATTCAACTACATTCCTAACTCCGCTAAAGCCTTTGAGTCAAACATCTTACCTAATAGATCATTCCAAACGTTTCCCTTCTTTGAGTAAAGTTTCTTTCTCAGATCTGTTTTAAATTTACTTCAAGGTGGGAACAAGCCATTAGGATTTCAGCATTGCATCTCATCTGATCGGGGCTCCCTTTCGCACTTGAGGACTAGGCAGGGAATGAGGAGAAGAAAAATGAGGATGGAAACGCATTCTTTAGGCCTTTGCACCATTCCCATTCCCCTGGGATTCTTGTTGACCTTGGGCCTGTGCCGGGATGAGATGCAAAGGCAGGGCAGTTATGGTAATGAAGTGGGACAGGTATCCTAGCCCTCCGATCTCACTTTCCAATGAGTTTGCACAAAAGAGAGCAATTTTAAAGATACCCCCCCCCTCCCTCCCATCTTTGGGCCTGCATGCCTACTGGTTGCCCTTGTTCAGGAGTAGCAGAAGCCAACGAGGCCTGTGGTTAAACTTCCCCACCTTTCCTGGCACAGGGACCTTTTAAGAAGGCCATTGCATACAAAACTACAGACCAAGTGCTGGAAAACAGGATTAAAATTGGTAGGTGAGTGATGGCCGACACAGACACGTTGGGCCGAAGGGCCTCTTTTTCATAAAATCCCTACAGTCCAGAAGAAGGCCATTCAACCCATTGAATCCGCATCGATCCTCTGAAAGAGAACTCTACCTAGGCCCAATCCCCCACCCTGTCCCCGCAACCCCACCTAACCTGCACATCTTCGGACACTGAGGTGCAATTTAGCATGGCCAATCTACCTAACCTGCATATCTTTGGTCTGTGGGAGGAAACCGGAGCACCTGGAGGAAACCCACACAGAATGGGGAGAACTTGCAAATTCCACACAGTTACCCAAGTTTGGAATTGAACCCGGGTTCCTGGCGCTGTGAGGCAGCAGTGCTAACCACTGTGCCACCGTGCCTCTCCTGTGCTGTAAAACCCTGTGACTATGATTCTATGAGGTGGATTTAGGATGCGACTGTGGCTGGGCAAAGCAAATTAATACTTCTTGTGACTCTTCGTGTCCATTGCAAGGGAAGAATGTTATGGTCTTAATATTTACTATGCCTCACAAATAGGGAAAGGGATTAACTTAGAACAGGCTAAAGAGAGGAAGTAACAAGTGCCACTCTGCAAACATTTGGGAAAAGTCTTGATGGATGGAAAGTTAATAATAGCAAGTTAATTACAATGGCGTCGGTGTGATTATACATTTGATTATATACAAGTTACACATAAATCTTGCAATGAGCCCACATTGAATTAAAGATCCATTTTCATGGTGTTGTACAATAACTATCAGACAGCCTCAGTAAAAAGGAGGGGTCCACTTTAATAAAGAGCATTGGTTGATGGGAATGTGCAGAGCATTATCCAACAATGAGTTCAATCAACAAGCACCTCCCTTATAAGGAGAGGTATCTACTTCGGTAAATATCAATTCCACTGTAATGACAGGTATAATCTTGGTCAGTGAAGGTCATGGTACACTTCTATCTTTACTTTGTTACTCCACTATCTGTTATGAATGGAATTGGTGGCCTCGATTCATGATACAGTGAAGTCCTTTTGGCTTATGGGCCAACACTGTGAGTTGAGTTATTTTCTGTCAGGAATCCACTGCTTCCTCTCGATGCTCTCTCAATGACAAATGATTAGAACATTGTATCTTTTATGACTGTTTTATAATGACAAGAGATTTTTTTCAAAAACTAGGCTAGATTATTGACATCTCCAAATGGTGCCGAGGGGCTGACAAAGGAAGGTTACTTTCCTCTTCAAGCTTTGCCAGAAAGAAACTGGAATTCAGGTGATGTATCTCTATTTTGCTGTATGCGTTCCTCATGTTTGGCAAGCACATGTGTCATTTCCTTCTTTACCAACATCTGTTCAAGAAAGCTCCACTTGTTTTTCCCTCATCTGTAAGTATTGTACAATTATATTGTGCGTACCGAATCTCGAACTGTGGTATAGTCTGATACAGACCCACCTTTGAAACACTTTTCACTGTATCCCATGACCCTCACTGTGATGTACCTGTTACAGAGAGGGGAGAGATGGTAAGATAATTCCCACCCTTATTTTCACCTCTAGACTCACCACAGGATGGGTTTTAAAGAAGAAATATTCCAACCCTCGAGTGCTGTGACTCTCAAGAACGGACAGAGGTTAAGTTCCCTTGTAAGTTTTTTTAAAGCAATTTAAAATATCCAATTTTTTTTCCCCCAATCACAGGGTAATTTAGCGTGGCCAATCCACCTAACCTGCACATCTTTGGGTTGTGGGAGTGAAACCCACGCAGTACACGGGGAGAATGTGCAAACACCAGGACCGGGATTCGAACCCGGGTCCTCAGCGCCGTAGGCAGCAGCGCTAACCACTGTGCCACATGCTGCCCCTCCCTTGTAAGTTTAAAAAAAAAGAAAGAATAAATATTTCTTTCTCAACACCCGAATGTAATTAAAACAGCGTCCACACACACACCTACACAAGACACACAACACACACAAAGAAGTAAAGGTGATTACAAAAAGAAATAGCATGCATCTAAAGTTTTTAAAGAGACCAAATAGTCACTATCCTCTTCTCCTTTAAGATGGAAACTGGAAACGTCATCGTCGTGATGATTTATTTTTGGTTGACTGAAGAAATGGAGGTTGGAGTTTCTGGCAATGAATTCAGAGTGGCTTATTCCTTGCAACAGCAAGTTCTGCCTTGAGATATAGTTGAGCTCTTGTTGTGAAGAGCTAGCTTGACCCTGAGGGTAAAAGGATAGCCCCACTTCGCTGCCTGAATTCCCTTTGCTGGGCACGATCTCTTTGAGTCTCCTTGGTCGGAATCTTATCAGAATTTGTCAAAGTGTCAGGCTTGACTGAAAACTGGCGGGAAGCTCACCAGTTGCACAGAGCAGATTTCTCTCCAGATTGTGGTGATATGCATCACTGCAAGTACACAAGGGGTTAATGTAAATACACGTAGACTAGATAGACACTAGAGGGAGCACCAGAGACATGACGCAAAGACATTCAACCAATAGGTCAGTAAGATAGGACACGACCAATGGGCATTCACGATACACACAGAGGTGACACTACCACAGGGGGGCATTACACCAACCCATATAAAAGGACACAGCACACATGCTCAGTCTCTTTCCAGTGGAGACATTAGTGAGTACAGACAGGGTTGATTGAAACACATCACACCCACCACGTGGATTGTAGCAGACTGGTTAGTCAGTCTGAGTAGCTATAGCAGGATTAACAGGAGAGTTGAATCCAAGTAGGAGAATCATTAACAGTTTAATAAATGTGTTAAAGCTATCTCGAAGTCTGAACCTTCCTTTGTCAGAGTGCACATCAAGGAAGCAGCTTATGCTACGTCAAGAGTATAACAAAACACAGATCTTGAATGTCTTTAAAGAAAACAAATATGAGTGGGTGTGGTTTATGTCGTCACACTGGCGGGGTGGGCCTGGTAGAGCCAGGTTGCACAGAGATTGAGGCACCATCTTTAAAGGACGTCCTGATCAGCATTGAAGCCAACCGGCCCCCAGTCCCCATCATGGTGGTACTGGAGTCTCTCCTCCACCAACCCCCCCCCCACCCCCCCCACCCACAATTATCAGCGGCATACCTCCCATCCCCCCATCAACAATCACCGCTGGAATTCCACATCTCCCGCACCTCCGACAATCATTGCTGGCTTTTTCCTCCTTCAGTGTCAGTGTCCACTCTCCATCCCTCCCCCCCCCCCCCCCGCACTCCACCACAGATAAATGAACCCCTCCCTGCTGTGGCGCAGTGGTTAGCACTGCAGCCTCACGTCGCTGAGTACCCAGGTTCCATCCCGGCCCCTGGTCACTGTCCGTGTGGAGTTTGCACGTCCTCCCCGTGTGTGCGTGGGTTTCGCCCCCACAACCCAAAGATGTGCAGGGTAGGTGGATTGGCCACGCTAAATTGCCCCTTAATTGGATAAAAAGAAGAATTGGGCACTTCAAATTTATTTTAAAAAACGATTCTCATTTGGCCAAACCTGTTGTAAATCCCGCCAACATGACATCATGTCAATGAGGAATATTTAGTGAGTAATATTATGGTAAGGGGCTGGTTTAGCACAGTGGGTTAAACAGCTGGCTTGCAATGCAGAACAATGCCAGCAGCGCGGGTTTAATTCCCGTACCAGCCTCCCTGAACAGGCGGCGGAATGTGGCGACTAGGGGCTTTTCACAGTAACTTCATTGAAGCCTACTTGTGACAATATGTGATTATTATTATTATTATGTGGCAGGGGGACACTAATTATATTTAAATTCAGTAAAATCCAATTAAATGAGGATCCCGCCCTTTGTGGGTATGAACCTCATTACGTCGCCGGTGAGAAAAATTGGGAAACACGATTCTCTCCTGATCTTCCGCTTGCATCGCCGATCCTGCGCACAGCTAGTGCGGATTCAAAATTGCCCCCTTCTTCTCCCGGACTGACTTAAATCTGCTCTCAGGGTGTGTGCTAATAATTGTTTTTTTTTAAATAAATAAATTTAGAGTACCCAATTATTTTTTTTCTGATTAAGGGCCAATTTAGCGTGGCCAATCCACCTACCCTGCACATCTTTGGGTTGTGGGGGTGAGACCATGCAGACACGGGGAGAATGTGCAAACTCCACATGGACAGTGACTCGGGGCCGGGATTAAACCCGGGTGGCAGCCGTGCTAACCAAAGCACCACCATACTGCCCAATATTTGTTTTTTTACCATATGTCGGCTTCTGTCAGATGACTAACGTCCCCATTGTCCATACACAAATGATGCCTGAAGATGTTAACATCGACACATGATGGGGTTTGAATCTCAGTCATTTGCACCTCCTTGTGAAGCATGGTTTTTCTTCAACTCCTCCGGTGGAATTTCATCCAGCTGCCATTAAGTCTGGATGGTCATTTAGACAATAGTAGCTGTTAACTCCACAGGAGAGATCTGTTGCAATTCTCTTCAATGAAACGTCTCAAAAAAAAGTTTTTAGATTTTAATGTCCCAGACAAACAGGCTACTTCCAGCCTTGGGCAGTTTCACGTATATTTGCCGACAAGGAAGGAGCCCTTGACTCCAACTTGTTCCAACATAACGAAAACAGAAAATGCTGGTCTGACAGCATCTGTGGAGAGAGAAGGGAGCCAACATTTCGAGTCTGGATGACACCTGGCCAAAGCTGGAGAGAACTGGAAGTAGGGTAAGATTTAGTAAGATTTATACTGTTGTGGGGGTGGGGGGGGGGGGGGGGGGGGGGGGGGGGGGGAGGGGGGGGGCATGGAGCAGTGAGGCTGAATAAAGGGTCAGCGATGGGTAGAGATTGACAAAGATGTTGTGGACAGAAAGGCAATGGGAATGTAAATGGGACTGATGATGACTAAGAAGGGTAGCACGGTAGCACAAGTGATTAGCACCGTGGCTTCACAGCGCCAGGGTCCCAGGTTCAATTCCTGGCTGGGTCACTGTCTGTGCGGAGTCTGCACGTTCTCCCCGTGTCTGCATGGGTTTCTTCCGGGTGCTCCGGTTTCCTCCCACCGTCCAAAGACGTGCAGGTTAGGTGGATTGGCCATGCTAAATTGCCCTCGGTGACCAAAACAGGTTAGGAGGGGTTATTGGGTTACGGGGATAGGGTGGAAGTGAGGGCTCAAAGGGGTCGGTGCAGACTCAATGGGCCGAATGGCCTCCTTTTGCACTGCATGCTCTATGTTCTAAGGGTGCTGATGGAGGCCCATTAAGAGATCAGAATGTGTTAATGGCAGAACAAAGGTGAGCAGTGTGTGAAAGGGCAACTAGGAACGGTGAACAGATGGCCCAAGTGGGGTGGGGGGGAGAAGGTGGTGAGGGAAAAACAGATCGATGGAAGAAATGAAAATAAATCGATAGAGATAAAAATGGGGCGAAGGTGGAGAGGAGAGTTCACTGTCTGAAGTTGCTGAACTCAATGTCATGTCCGGAAGGCTGTAACGTGCCTAACCGGAAGGTGAGGTGCTGTTCCTCCAGTTTGCGCCGGGCTTCACTGGAACATTGCAGCAGGCCAAGGACGGACATGTGGACGTGAGGGCAGGACGCCCCCTCGATTCTCCGCACCCGCCACCATTCCCACCCGCCAAAAACCGGGGCAGAAAACCCCAACAGTTCAGAGGCATAAGGGTGAGTCGGGAACTGAGGTCATCTCAGTATTTAACTGGAGGAAGCTTAGGTTTACCCAGAAACAGATAGGATATACAGACTGATTTATCCCACATCCCTCGTTAGTACACGCTGAGGTATCCCTTACCCCATATTATTTGGCCTAATATACAATGACAATCTGATATATACCACATACTTTATTATTGCAGTTTGATATACTCCAAACACCCCAGTCAGGGGCTGTTTAGCACTGGGCTAATTTGCTGGCTTTGAAAGCAGACCAAGGCAGGCCAGCAGCACGGTTCAATTCTCATACCAGCCTCCCCGAACAGGCGCCGAAATGTGGCGACTAGGGGCTTTTCACAGTAACTTCACTTGAAGCCTACTTGTGACAATAAGCGATTTTCATTTTTCATTTCATTTCATTCCTATCATACACCCCACACTCCTTAAAATGAAATTCTGATATATCCCCTATCCCTCACTATTACACACTGCTCTATCCTATACTCTGTGTAACTATACTCTGTTGTACTCCAGACTCGTCAAAAGCACATTCTGATTTCTCTATTCTCTCAGCTGTCTTCCAATCTTTATGGATCTTCCACTAATAGAGAGTTCTTTTAAAACCTCTGCTGGAATTGATTTTCTTTCTTACAGACAAGCAATTCACTGCCTCCTAATTAGAAGATGATTGTTCTTGCTTGTACTGTGATTTTACCCTTGCATCACTGTCCACACATAGAACTGGGATTCTCCACGCACTTCATATTCCCAGCGGCTCAAGCCAATACTGTGATGCTGGGAAATTAACCTCAATGGCCCTGTCTTGATGTAAACTATGTAATTCAGAATTTGATTACGTGTACTGTTTCTTTAGTTTGGATTGTGGGACCGCAGCTAGTGCCCATGGACTGGATATCCTTTGTGTTCAGATTGCTCTTACTGACTCCCTTCTCCCAGTGAGAGAATTGGATGTTCATCAGTCTTCAATTCTACGTCAGGAAGCTGTGGTGATGCAAATGTGAGCAGCTGGCACTGGATAGGCACAAGGAACTGGCACAGAGTCAGAAAGATCTACACTTGAAGTGACGTAACCCTACCTCACAGTAGTTTACTAGAGAAGATTAAAGGGTATAAATTAGTTGGGGGGGGGGGGGGGTATATTTCGCTAGATTAAAAATTGGTTAGAAGAAAGAATGGGGGTTGTTAAGATGGACAAATGTGGGTATAAAACACCGTACCTCCTGCCAACATGGCCATACAAGATGGCTGCCAACACCCAACTGCATGTACGTAACCTCAGAAATCCAATTATGTTAAGCTTTCTGGGCCAGTGGGAGGGATCCAGCTCCGACATCAGATTTGGAGAATTAGAGTTTTTGTTTTTGTTTATTGTCACGTGTACCGCGGTACAGTGAAAAGTATTTTTCTGCGAGCAGCTCAACAGATCATTAAGTACATGAAAAGAAAAGGAAATAAAAGAAAATACATAATAGGGCAACACAAGGTACACAATGTAACTTCGTAACACCAGCATCGGGTGAAGCATACAGGGGTGTAGTGTTAATGAGGTCAGTCCATAAGAGGGTCGTTTAGGAGTCTGGTAACAGCGGGGAAGAAGCTGTTTTTGAATCTGTTCGTGTATGTTCTCAGACTTTTGTATCTCCTGTCCAATGGAAGAAGTTGGAAGAGTGAGTAAGCCGGGTGGGAGGGGTCTTTGATTATGCTGCCCGCTTTCCCCAGGCGGCAGGAGGTGTAGATGGAGTCAATGGATGGGAGGCAGGTTTGTGTGATGGACTGGGCTGTGTTCACGACTCTCTGAAGTTTCTTGCGGTCTTTGGCCTTTATCCCCAGCACGGAGGTGAAACCCCCTCCCCTTGCCTTGGAAACCCCCCCCCCCAGAAGTCTGAGCTGTGTGTCAGGCGGGGAAGGCCCAGGTAAAGGTCGTAGTCGAGGAGCAGTGAGATTAATGTTGTGGCTGGATGGAAGGGCAAAGTCCTATGACAGTTAATATTACATTAAATGCCCAATTTATCATTTCCCTTTCCTAATTTTATACAAGGAAAAGTGTCACACTGGCTGGAGTTAAAACTCAAAAGGTGGCCCAAAGAAACCCACACTTTTGTGGTTTCTGGACCAAATACCATGCTCGGGACCCCAGCCAGAGTATAACATGCAAGACGTGGACAACAAACACAGCCAGTTTAAAAAGTGCCAGATCGAAATCAACAGCAGTTGAACACCTGTCAGAAAAGGCAGCTGTGAATATACTCAGAATGAAGCTGGGCTTTGTGTAAGGGCAAAGAGATTCGGAGTAGACATTCACATGTCATTAAAGGGTAACATTGATAAAGCCTTTCAAAAAGATAATGGAACTAAGAACATCTGGATATAAGAGCGGCAGTGAGGTCAACCGCTCCAGCCTGCTGGCCGCCATGATGTCAACTCCATTTTTCTTCCTAATCTCCATATTCATTGTTTCCATTAAAATTCAGAAGTCCATCAATCTCAGCCTTGAACAAACTCAACAACCGTGCAACCTCAGCCCTCTGGGGTAGAGAATGACAAGGATTTGCAATTCTCTTGGGAGGGATTTTGCACCCGTGCTCGCTGCGAGCGTTAACGGCAACCTGAGCGTAAAGTCCCGCGAGAGTCGGTGACCGAGGTTCCCGCCGGTGGGACCGTGTTTCCTGATTTCCCCCTCGCCTTGCCTGTGTCGTAACGAGGTTCCCGCGCAGGAACCTAATTTCTGTATATTTGAATACATTAACGCATTATTAAGGGGCTTCCCAGCCACATGACCCCCCCACCCCCCATACTAAATATGATGTCACGTCAGCGAGCTTTACAACAGCTTTATAAGAACGGGAATCAGTCAAGGGGAACTCACCGGGGCACCAAGATTTGTGTAGCTCCCTGGAGGAGAGGGACAAAGCCGGGCCGTGTCCTGGTACTGCCCCCATCACAGGTTGGCACTTCCCTCGGCACTGAGCCAGGGGAGTGCCTCTGGGGGACCCCATTTGGGGGCTTCCCTTTCTGTGTGGTGGGGGAAGAGCCAATGCCCGTGAAGGGGCATTGGTGATGGGAGTGAGAGGTGGTAGTGGTGATGCCTGAGAAAGGGTGGCGGCGATGGCAGTGAAGGAGGAGAGTGCCCCCCCAATACATGTGTTGTTGTGGGAGGCGGCGGGGGAAGAGAGCCCCTGATACTTGTGTGGCTGTGGGGGGGCGGGGGGGGGGGGGAGAGAGAAAGAGAGCCCCAATACTCCTGTGATTGGGGGGGTTGTAATTCCCGATGCTTGTGGGGAGGGATCCCCTGTGTCCATGGGGGGTAGGAAGAATTTATTTCGCGCAGATCGAGCACCTTGCAAGATGGCGCCCCACCTCTGTGGAGTCGTCCTCTCCAACTCTATCAGGCCCTGCCCCGCCAGAGTGACGGCGCAAACCACGCCCCAGATTTTCTGTGCCCTCACTGTCAGAAAATCTGGCCTGAAAACTCAGCTGCACATATGGAGAGATACACGGCGGGTTTCAGTCGGAACCTGATATTCTGACCAATTTTGCTAAAATTTCACCCTCTGACTGAAGACATTTTGTCTTCCTCAGACGAAAATCACAGTCCGTTTATCCTGAGGGTGGAATTCTCCAGCCCCGCCTCCTCCCCTTACAGCACGTTTCCCGATGGCGGGGGCAGCAGCCATTGGCTGTAGGTGGATCTTCCAGTCCTGCCAATGTCTACTCAGTTTTGTATGGCTCGCCCTTCTCGTCACTGGGGGACCCACCGTGAGGGTATCACCTTCGGTAGGACCAGGCGATCCCGTCCTGAGGCTATTTCCTCTAGTTCCAGGCTCTCCACCCAGGAGGAACAGCCTTTCACCATCCACAGCATGAAGCCCGATTAGAATGTGACATGTTTCACCAAGGTCACCTTTATTCTTCTACACTTCAAATAGTATAATTCTGCTCAACATCCTCTCAGAGAACCATCTACAGAACATTTGTTGCGCCCCTTTCTAAGACAAGCATATTCTTTCTTACTCTGAAGAAAACAAAGGTAGTTTTAAGGGATTCATCTATGTATTGGTAAACATCAGAAATAAGCTAATGTTTTAGGTGTGAGCACCTGTGGCTATTCCTCTACAAAACAGATATGCCGCTTTGGATACTGTTGGGAGGAATAGTCTCTCAGGGGAAAGCAGCAACAGCCAGATTTGTTGCTGCGCAGTTGACGCTGCTGCACAGGAGAGGAGTGTGGGAATGCTATAATTATAGCAGATTCAATTGTAAGAGGGATAAATAGGCATTTCTGTGGCCGCAAACGAGATTAGAGAGATGGTGCAAGAGGGATGGTTTCAAATTCCTGGGATATTGGGATCGGTTCTAGGGGAGGTGGAACAGTACAAACTGGACGGGTTACACCTGGGCAGGACCGGGACAGATGTCCTCGGGGAGTGTATGCTGGTGTGGTTGGGGAAGGCTTAAACTAGAATGACAGGGGGATGGGAACCTAAGCAGGGTGACAAGAGAAAGAGAAACAAGGACAGTAATGAAAGAAGGAACAGTAAATTGCAAAAACAGTAGACAGGGTGAGAGTCAAATAGAGCCACGGTACAACGGGTGATTGAAATCAGTAAAAAGGCAAGCCTGAAGGCTTTGTATCTTAATGCATGAAGCATTAGGAATAAGGTAGACAAACTAACATCTCAAATTGAGGAAAATGAATATGATCTCATAGCCATTACGGAAACATGGTTACAAGGAGATCAAAACTGGGAACTTAATATTCAGGGATATTTGACCTTTCGGAAAGACAGGAGGGAAGGACAAGGTGGTGGGGCAGCACTGAATCACATATGAAATGAGGACAGTTGTGAGAGACAATCTGGATTCGGGTGACGTAGAGTCCATTTGGGTGGAGGTAAAAAACAGCAAGCAGTAGAAGATATCGGATGGGATTCTCCTGTCTCCCAGCCACGTGTTTCTCAGCCGCGCACCATTCGCTGGTGGCAGGATTCTATGTTCCTGCCAATTGCCAATGGAATTTTCCATTGAATCCACCCCATGTCGTCGTGAAACCGACTGGCTGCGGTGCACTCCTGGTGGGAAAATTGAATCGCAATGACTGGGGAATGCCAGCCATTGATAGCAGTGTATAGACCTCAAAACAATTGCCACACTGTAGGAAAGGGTATAAATCAACAAATGATAGGAGCATGTGACAAAAATAGAGCAATAATTACCCTCTTATGGGTTGACCTCATTAACACTACACCCCTGTATGCTTCACCCGATGCTGGTGTTATGCAGTTACATTGTGTACCTTGTGTTGCCCTATTATGTGTTTTCTTTTCTTTTCATGTACTTAATAATCTGTTGAACTGCTCGGAGGAAAATACTTTTCACTGTACCTCGGTACACGTGACAATAAACAAATCCAATCCAATAATTATGGTTGGCTTTAATCTTCATGCTGATTGGGTTAATCAAGTTGGAAAGGGAGCTACGACAACAAATTCATAGAGTGCATTGGGGATAGTTTCCAAGAGGAATATGTCATGGATCTGGTAACGGTAATGAGGTAGGTTTCCTCCAGGTGCTCTAGTTTCCTCCCACAGTCCAAAGATGTGCAGGTTAAGTGGATTGGCCAGGATAAATTGCCCCTGAGTGTCCAAAGGGTTACGTGAGGTTACGAGGATGGGGCAGGAGATTGGGCCTGGGTAGGGTGCTCATTCGGAGGATCAGTGCACAATCGATGGGCTGAATGACCTCCTTCTCCACTGTACAAATTCTATGATTCTTTTATGATTCTATGAGGAGGAATTTCTTCTCTCAGAGGGTTGTGAGTCTTTGGAACTCCTTGCCACAGAGAGTTATGGGGACAGAGTCCTTGTGTATATTCAAGGATTAGACAGATAGATCCTTGATCAGTAAGGGAATAACGATCACGGGGAAAGGGCAGGAAAGTGAGAAATGTTGGATCAGCCATGATCCTATTGAATCGCGGAGCAGGCTCATGGGTCCGAATGGCTTATTCCTGTTCCTATTTCTTATGGTCTTATGGCATGTTTAATTTAAAGTTTCTGAGCCTGGAAGGGTAAAACCTACAGTTCGATACATGTTGGATAAAGGTATTTGTATGTGTGGAGGTTGGTTATGTTTCCACTCTGTTACTATTGTGCTTAGAAAGGGCTACGGTGTGAAAGAATAAATGGAAGTAAGTCAGTGCTTAGCAATAGGAGACCACTTCCAGAGGAAAGGGCTTTTCATTGTTCTTTGTTTTAACTGAAAGCCAGAGCACTTGGAGCCAGGCTACTGAGAAGTGAACAGCTCTCAAATCTGCCAGGAGAAGTGGGACAGGACAAGGGAATTGCAAAGATGCAGGCTTCCTAAAGAACAAGATACAGTCCAGTCAACCAGGGAATTGCGACAGAAAGACTGTCTAAGAAGTCTGGAGCTAAGTGAACAGGGACCAAGGTATTGTTCAGAAGAATTCGTGGAAGAGTAAACAAAGTGTTCTGATTTAGAGACAATTGCAGTAACTAGGTTTAAATTGGGACAGCAGACTTTAGAGGTTAATGAAACATACTTGTCACTTTAATAAAATCTAGGAATTGAGAGTTAAAGCAATTATGAGCAGTTTGCACAGCAGTTAAGACCAAAAAATTCTAAAGGGGTTGGTGTGAAATCCTGGACTGGACAAGCAGTTTAAAGCAGGGCAGAAGCTTTGTTTGAAAGTGGCATTTGTAAAACCTGGTCGAATGCAAATCGCCGAGGGAAAACATTATTATGATAGAACATTTTAAAGTGTGTTTCTGGGAATGGAATTTGGAAACTTTCATGTAACAATCATCTGGGGAGAATCTGAGGAGGAAACCTCAGAGACTAACGTGGGATCAGAGTGGAGAGTGTATTTGACCGCAGTCATCTTGTGTACTTAAAAGGGACTTTTTGTGTTAATGAGGCCATTGCAGATGTAATCCATGTCAATCTTTAAATCTGTGTGCATTTGTTATACTAAGGGGGTTAAAAGAAGGAGTATTGTATTATAATCTAATTTTTTTCCATGTTTAGTAAATGTTTCTTTCTTTGTTGTTCAAACTAATTAATGGTCCTGTGACTGTTTCTCCATGTCCTTTCAAAAAATAAAGTTATTTATTTTGAGCCAGCGTTCCATTCTGGAGTCTTCCCATCCAGTTATAACAACAACTGGGATCGTAACACTTAGATATGGAGACGAAGACAGCACACTGTATTCCAGCTGTGTCTCACAACAACCCTATATAAATGCAGCAAGAAAGGGGAATGTGCCTTTCTAATTGTCTGTTGTGTCTGTTTGTTAACTTTCTGTGATTCTTGCTGTTACGGGCCAGGGGATTGTGGTATGGGGAGCACACGGCCCACTCTACAGGTGTGGTACAGCAGAGATTGAAAAGTATTTTTTTAAGCAAAACAATGTTTATTCTATGAACTCAAGTTAACCTTTTTAAAACATACAGTAAACATTTTAGCATCCATCAATTCAAATATAATCCCCAAAGAATACAACACTAAGTAATCCTTACACTTTCCTTTTAACACCCATAAGACATTTAAAAAAACTTTTAACAGAAACACATCAGGTTTAAATTCACTACTGAGAACAGTTATCACTCTGAATTCACCAGATGATCAAGAGATAGTCTTTACATGGCAGAGAGAACAGCATTACACCTTCTTTGACTGGCTGCAGCTCCAACACTCTAAAACGAAACCAAAAACCACAGACAGACCCAAGCTTTTCTCAAAGTGAAACTAATAAACAGAGCCAGAGCTCAGCTCCACCCACATTCTGACATCACTGCAGAAACTTGAGCAGACAAACATTTCTTACAGTGACATTCTCATGACACTTGCACAAGGACACCAAAATGCAACTGAACATGAACATTTCATAGTTTCTCATGATGAAAAAAAAGTTTCCCCATTCACCCTGTCAATGTAAATAGCCTTACATTTATCCCAACATTGTGCTCCATCTGTCACCTTCTTACCCATTCACTCAATGTAAATACATCCCATTGAAGACTCTGCATCTTCTTCACATTTTGTTTCCTACCTAGCTTTGCACTGTCAGCAAGCTAGGTTACAGTACTCAGAGTCCCCTCATCTAAGTCATTGGTACAGATGGTAAATAGCCGAGGCCTCAGCACTGATCTTTGAGGTGCTCACAATAGTAATAAGCTGTTAACTTGCAATTGATCATCCGATTTCTGTCAATCCTCCCTCTTTGTTAATATATTAATTTCATGAGCATTTAAAATGAATGACCCCTGTAGAAAATCCAAATATACTACATTCACTGGCTCCCTTTATCTATCCTGATAGTAACAACCTCAAAAAACTGCAAAGCATGATTTCCCTTTCATAAAACCTATCTGCCTAATTCAGTTATGATGTTTCAAAGTTCCCTGCTACACCTTTCTTAATAGTGAATTCCAGCATTTTCTCGAGAATTGACTGGTTGTAATTCCCTGCTTTCTCACTCCCTTCTTGTGGCGGTGTTACATTTACTACCTTCCAATTCACTGGGTCTGTTCCAGAATCTATGGGAATTGGAGGTTTTATTACAAGAGAAGTTGAATATAAACTGCATGAATAATGAGGGGCCCATATAAAACCTTATACTCAATTATAGTACTGTGTACAGTATTGAGCTCTACAAAATAGGAAGGATATTGTAGTTTTCAAAAGGATAGCACAACGGTTCATTGGGATGTTGCTCATTATAAAGGAACACGAAATTTCAGGAATGATAAAAACAAAAATGAACAGGAGGCAATATGATCAATACACATATATGTACAATCACAAAATGTACAGCACCAGCTTGTTCTAAGGAGCAATCAGTTGAGATCACAGGCGATGCCACCTCTGATCAATATTGGCGTGAAAATATCCATATCAAGTTACAAACCCTGCCATCGGTATTTTTCACAATTCTCTCTCACTCTTGCGACAGTCACTCTTCAAATGATATTATCAGTCCAGTTTTGGGAACGGTCACATTTCTGGTCCACTGCAGAAACGTCACCCTAGGCAGGTTCACTTCCTACGTAGCTGAAGGCAGCAGCCTTCTGGGAGTAAAATCTTCAATAGACTCGGATTCAAACATGGAGACCCCAGTGGAGCACACGTTAAAGTGAATGATGCCGCAGATTATAAACACTGGGTGTCCTTCCTGACTTACTGGGTTTGGGGAGATGCTTCTCATCTTGACACATCAGTTACACCAGTCTAACAAAGTTTGGGATGGTTGCCACTTGCCATTCATGTTAAAGCTGAAACTTACGACTAGAAGCAGTATCAATGAATGAATCAACTGATCACTGTGGATTTCAAACCTCATCCCACAATGAAAACATGGCGAACTTTAGACTGTGCGTCAACCTTAAGGTGGTCAACAAAGCAAGACAAGAATCCACTTTCTACAATCCACAAACTGTCAGCATCATTTCACGACGCCTCGATCTTCACTAAGCTCAACAAGCTACAGAGTTACTTTCTGGAAGAGAGAAGCTGAAATTTTAAAGCTTATATTACTCAGTTTCACTGGGTTTCAGTTATGCAGATAACTCCCTCTGGGCTAACATAGGAGCATATGAATTAGGAGCAGAGATTCAGTCCTTCAAGCCCGCTCCGCCATTCAATCAGATAATGGCTGATCTCTTCCTGGTCTCAAATCCACCTTGCCAACTCGTGCCCGTACCCCATTAACCCGTTTTTTAAATCAAAAATATATCTACCACTTTCTTGCAACCGTTTAATGGCTCAGATTCCACTGCACTATGGGGCAGCGAGTTCTACAAATTCACCACCCTCTGCGAGAGGTAGTTCCTCCTCGTCTCAGTTCTACATCTACCGCCTCTCAACCTATATCCATGACCATTCGTTCTAAGTTCAGCATCCAGCCCTCCCGCTGGTGGGATCTGCCAGTCCCGCTGAAGGCCCCCCCTCACCCCCCCCCCCCCACCCCCCCGCGACAGGTTCCTCAGCGGTGGGACGGCTGAGCCATGCAAAACGGTATCAATATCAGTGGGACTGGAAGATCCCGCTGGAGGACAAATGCGAGTCGCTGCCAGAAAACACACCGCAGGGGGGCGCAAAAGTATCCCACACCTAGTGTATTCTACAAGATCATTTCTCAGTCTGGTCAGCTCAATCTACTTGATGATGTTCCCCATGGAAGGGACAAAGCAGAACACGATCACTGGTTTTCCAAAACTCCCGAGATTCAGGGAAGGTCTCATTAGACTGGGAGCTAGGGGCTGGAATTTTTCGGCCGATCTCACCGGCGGGATCTTCCTGTCCTGCCAACGCCGAACCCCCACCGTGGGTTTCCCAGCGGTGAGGGTGCATGTAGCGGGAAACCCTGTTGACGGTGGCAGGATCCTCTGGCGGGCTGCCTCCTGCCGCTACGAAAACTGCTGTGAAAATCCCACCCAGCAAATGTAATTCCTTTATTCAAAAAGGGAGGGAAACAGAAAGTGGGAAACTACAGGCCAGTTAACCTCATATCTGTCAGAGAGAAAATGTTCGAAACTATTATTAAAAAAGTTATAGCAGGGTGTTTGGATGAGCTCAAGGTAATCAGGCAGAGTCAACATGGTGTTGTGAAAAGGAAATCACATTTAACCAATTTATTGGAGTTCTTTGAAGGAATCACATCAGCTGTGGAAAATGGGGAACTGGAGGATGGTTTTGCACACTGGGCTAAATAGCTGGCTTTCAAAGCAGACCAAGGCAGGCCAGCAGCACGGTTCAATTCCCGGACCAGCCTTCCCGAACAGGCGCCGGAATGTGGCGACTAGGGGCTTTTCACAGTAACTTCATTTGAAGCCTACTTGTGACAATAAGCGATTTTCATTTCATTTCATGTACTGAGATTTCCAGAAGTCATTTGATAAGGTGCCACATCAAAGATTATTTCTTAAGATTAAAGATCATGGTATGGGGGGAACATATTGCCATGATAGAAGATTGGCTGGCCAATAGGAAGTAGAGAAGAGGCATTAGTGGTTCTTTTTCAGATGGCAAAATGTAATGAGTGGTCTGCCAAAGGGATTGGTGCTGGGGACCTCAACTGATTAACAATTTATATAAATGATGTAGGAGAATGAATTGAAGGGATGGTTTATAAATTTGCTGAAGAGCCTAAGATAGGTAGGACATAAGGAGGCTACAAAAAGATATAGATACGTTAAGTAAGTGGGCAAAGACCTGGTAAATGCAGTATAACATGGTCCAATGTGAGATTGTCCATTATGGCAGGAAGAATGATGAGGCAGTGCAGTGGGCATTGTAAATGCCGGAGCTGGAATTAGCGTCAATGAGCCTGACAGTGGAGCTGTTTTTCAGCTCCACTTACCACACACTCGCTGCAGTCACCAAGATGCCTCAGAAAAGACCTGCCCCCAGGTTCGGGAGTCCGAGCTGGACCCACAGCTCCATGATAGTGAGGAGAGGAGGGACACCCTCTTACTCAGGGTGGGCTGCAGATACAAGCCCACCCTCCTGAACAGCACCTGGGAGGTGGTGGCAGAGGCAGTCAGCGCTGTCAGCCTGACCAGGAGGACACAGTTGGTGATCCTGAGGGGTGGCGGTCACTGATGAGGTCTCTGCCTTGAGAGGGGCAGAGAACCAGGGAGGGTTCCAAAGACCATAATGCAGGTGTCCTCTGGTTGTGGGGAGATCTGCTAATCCCCTGCTTCCTCTGCAATGAGGCAGCACTTCTGTGGAGTGCCAACTCCTGGTGGGCCACTGACTGAGCTTGGCCGTGCCCATCCCCTTGCTGGGGCATGGGGGTTTCCAGAAGGGTGGCCTGGGTGAGCACCCAAATGACCAGAGGCTCACTGAGCATTCACAGGGCACAGTGAGCAGTCAGCAGTGTGAGCAGCCAGGAGCCTGTAAGTGGCACCAGAGGAATGTGTTTAAATAACATACTGCAGTAATGGTGGTCTGAGCCAAGCTATCCCGAGACTGAGGGGGAAACCCTGAGTCCATGGGCTTGGCATCAAGTCGTTCCCCGATACTGCCCCGGCCCGGACCGCCAACCCCGAGCAAGCTCGACAATCTTGGGGGCTTTCTCAGAGTACCGTCAGCCTCGTGCTCCCCCTCCGCAGCCATGGCATCCAGTCCCCACTTGTAAATACTTGCACTAATTCGCACCCACAAGACCTTCGCCTAAAGGGAATGGAGCATCGTGAGAGGTGGAGCAAGAAATGTCCAAGTCGTAAACGATATTGAAATCCATGACGTTACTGTATGAACTTGCAGGCGTGGGGCTCAAACTTCAATATCGCCACCAGTGAGGGACCAGAGCATGGCGTCGGAATCGGCGCTGGGCGCAAAATGGATCTTTTCCATTTTGCGCCATTCTCCGCCCAATCACGATTCTCGCTTCTGGCGTCGCAAAATGGAGAATCTAACCCATTATATCAGACGTGAAAACATTCAAACAATTCATTCACTCCCTAATTTGCCCATATTGATCCAGCCTACACTCTCTGACTGGAAAGACGCCAGCCAGCTTCATGACCGGTTGTAACTTTCGCCAGTGACCATTCTTAAACTTTCAACTCCAGTTGATGAGAATGTCCGAGAAAACTCAGATGAATTTGCAAAGTGATGAGATACGGCAACAGCATACTTTGACATACAAACAGGCCCAAGGGAACGATTTAAGTTTGGAGATTGGGTTTTGAATCAAACAGCCAAATTGTGAGCACAGAATTGTACCATCTCTGTCAAGGTCCAAAACAGAACAACTGGTTGCTGGGAACCAATGCTCATCTTTTCGATGACAACACCAAGTGGAATGCGAGCAGACCAGGATATTTTGAGGACAGTGATTAGAAGGATATTTTCTTTTCCTTTGAATGATGTTGATCATCCACCTCTTCAACTTGATCACACTGAATCAAATTCATAGATCTAATCGCAGATCAAAGAGACCTTCATATCTCAAAACTGTTTTTGTACTTAGAGAAAACAAAGAAGTTGAACTCTAAGAAATGACTTGATGTATAAATGTATCTGTCAAAGGGAGAAAGATGTAGGGCGAGATTCTCCGACCCCCCCCCCCCCCCGGATTCTCCGCCGCCGGTTTTTTGGCGGGGGCGGGAATCGGTTTGCGCCGATCGGGGGCCATTGGCAGCGCCCCCCCCCCCCCGGCGATTCTACGCTCCGCGATGAGCTGAGCGGCCGCCCGTTTTCGGCCAGTCCCGCTGGCATAAATTACACAAGGTTTTTACCGGCGGGACCTGGCTCTGCGGGCGGCCTGCAGAGTCCTCGGGGGGGCTTGGGGGCATCTGCCACTGGGGGGGCCCCCACGGTGGCCTGGCCCGGGATTGGGGCCCAACAATCTGCGGGCAGGCCTGTGCTGTAGGGGCACTCTTTCCCTCCGCGCCAGCCACTGTAAAGCTCCGCCATGGCCGGCGCGGAGAAGATACCCGCTGCGCATGCACAGGTATCACGCCAGCGGTTTTGGGAACACACTGGCGCTCCTGCGCATGCGCCAACTCGCGCCGGCCGGCAGAGGCCCTTCAGCGCCGGTTGGCACGGCACCAATCACTCCAGTGCCGGCCTAGCCCCCAAAGGTGCGGAGGATTCCACACCTTCTGGGCAGCCTGACGCCGGAGTGGCTCGCACCACTCTTTGGCACCAGTAAGGCCCGACCTCCGGATACCAGTGAATTGAATCCTGCCCGTAGTGTTCAACAGCTTGACTGATCTATGTTTGATAGTGTTGGCCTCTTCACTGTTTGTTTCCTTAGCTTGTGGATGGAGATAGAGAGTTAAGACATCAGCAGTCTCCTGGCACTGTGAACATGGGTTGGCACTGCCAGAGAGCACTGCTGGGGGGGAAATGCCAGGAGGCAGGGCCAGGAGCATGCCTCTAGGGAAGCCCATTAGGGGTTCACATTATGTGGGCGGGTGATAGTGCAGAGGGGAGGGGGGGGGAATTGTGCCTGCATGGTGAGGGGGAGGGAAAGAAATGGTGGAGACCTAGAATGGCGGGGCACCATAAAGACAGCAAAGATGGAGTCAGGGGTCAGGTCACCCTGATGCTTGTGTGGTGTGAGGGGGGGGGGGGGTGACCCGATCATTGAGTGGTGGTGGGGAAGTTGGCCCTCTGTGTTGGGGGTATTCCCCTTGCTTGCCGGGCGTCCCGCTATCTGGGAGTTGGGGGGCCTTTGACTTCACTTTGAGATGGAGGTGCTCTTTCTCTGAAGCCCAGCTTTGTGATCGGGTTTAAGTTACGACCCTCCCAGCTGGCTAGGAGATCTTCGCCAGCACTTAGAAATTACACAGAGTGCTGTTTGATCTGGCTGGAAAAGGCAACTGTGAAACCATAAAAGGTTAATACATCCCGATCCAGCATTCTGCAATTTTTGGAAGATTTGGCCCATGATATAAAACCATAAGACATAGGAGCAGAATTAGGCCACTCGGCCCATTGAGTCTGCTCAGCCATTCAATCATGGCTGATATTTTCTCATCCCCATTCTCCTGCCTTCTCCCCATAACCCCTGATCCCCTTATTAATCAGGAACCTATCTATCTCTGTCATATATAAACATGAAGCTCTGGCATAATGAGTAAGTGAGGAGTTGGTGGCATGAAAATGTGAGGAGACAGAGTGAGAAAAATGTGAGGAAGGACAAATGCAAAGAACTGGTCGGATGTAATGACGAGGATTCAGTGCAGTCCAAGGGAGTAAAGGCCAGAGAATCGGCACTCGAGTGTAGTCATCCAAGCTACATCCTGTATGTGAGCCACGGGGAATGAGTAATTAGTGAATTCATCCTTTGTGAATTTGACAAAGAGTCATCGGACTCGAAACATTAGCTCTTTTCTCTCCCTACAGATGCTGCCAGACTTGCTGAGATTTTCCAGCATTTTCTCTTTCGTTTCATCTTCTCCTGATCAAAGTCTTACATCCACAGGACTCACCAGTGTCAAAGTCCCGGCACCTGTAACACCAACCCGTGGTTCCTTGAGTTGTTTGTGTCAAAACCTGGTCATAAATGCCTTCAAATGAAGTCGACTCACAGCTGATTTAAGGCAATTACAGAAGGCTGCTGGCAAGGCCTGCTCCTCTCTGTATTCAGAGGGCAGCGCCCTCCCCCCCCGCCCCAGCCCAGCAGTTAATGAGATCTGTCCCACCTCATCAATTCCTGCCGCTGGCTATGTTCAGGGTTTAGCTGTTCGAGCGTGAATGACTGTGTTCATTAAACTGGGGTGACAGTGTGCTTCTTCCCTCCCCTCTTTGTTGCTGAACGCTTCGATGAGAGCAGCCTAAGTGTGTGAACTGCATCTCAAATACGCTGCCAACGTCCCAAAGTAGATTTGGTCCCTGTGCAGGCAGCAGCGGAAGAGAGCTGCCGCTCTTTACTGTCGAATTAGGGAACTGGGGGACTGAAGATCAATGGGAAGGTTTGACTGAAGGAAAGGTGTAGCGATGGTGTCCTTTAATTAGGCTGCTTCACACCATTCCCTAGTGCAACGCAAACTGATCATATTTTTAACTGTACGTTTTCAGAAAACATTTCCAAAATGTTGTTAACACACAGATTTTTTTAAAAATCCTTATTATGAAGCTGGACTAACATAGACCTCTACAGAATCCATGGAACCCCTAGGGTGCAGAAGGAGGCCATTCAGCCAATCGGGTCTGCATTGACCCTCTCTGAAAGAGCACCCTACCTAGTCCCAATCCCCCGTCCTATCCCCGTAAATCCAGCACAATTTTGGACACTAAGGGCGGGATTCTCTGACCCACCGCAGGGTCGGAGAATCGCCAGGGGACGGCGTGAATCTCGCCCGGCCGGGATTTAGGCGGGGGCGGGAATCGCGCCAGTCGCCGACGCTGGCAGCGCCCCCCCCGGCGATTCTCCAGCCTGCGATGGGACAAGTGGCCGCCTGTCTTTGGCGGGTCCCGCTGCGTAAATCACAACAGGTCCTTACCGGCGGGAACTGGCTCCACGGGCGACCTGCAGAGTCCTCGGGGGGGGTGGGGGGATCTGGCCCCGGGAGGTGCCCCAACGGTGGCCTGCCCCGCGATCGGGGCCCACCGATCCGCGAGCGGGCCTGTGCCGTGGGGGCTCTCTTTCCCTCCGCACGGGTCGCTGACAACCTCCGCCATGGCCGGTGCGGAGAAGATCCCCCCTGCGCATGCGCTGGGTTGATGCCAGCACAGGCTGGCATTCCCGCGCATGCGCCAGCTCGCGCCCGTCGGTGCTGGTTGGCGTGGCGCCATGCCCTTCCGCACCGGCTGGCGTGGCGCCAAACACTCCGGCGCCGGCCTAGCCCCTGAAGGTGCGGAGGATTCCGCACCTTCGGGGCGGCCCACACCAGAGTGGTTCACGCCACTCCCTGGCGCTGGAGTGGCCCGCTGCGCTGGTTCACAGAGAATTCCGTCCCAAGGTGCAATTTATTTAGCATGGCTAATCCACCTAACTTGCATATCATTGGACTGTGGGAGGAAACCGGAGCACCAGGAAGAAACCCACGCAGACACGGGGAGAACGTGCAGACTCCACACAGACAGTCACCTGCGGTCGCAATTGAACGTGAGTAACTGGTGCTGTGAGGCAGCAGTGCCAATCTCTGTGCCACCGTGCTGCTTCATTCCATTAAACTTGTCACATGATAAATCACCGTACAAGGGTGTCTTAACAGTTCTCAATCATTTATTCTGCGCTTCATAGGTGATTGGGTATGATGTGGTTCAAAGCATTATAACTTTGATAATGAGTTGTGTTGTTTTTTAGCATGCTATTTTTGAGGAGCTCCTGGTAGCTGCAGCCTTCCTATAATAGCACAAACTCACCATTATTAGTTCTTGACCACCTTGTGACAATCCCCTGTTGGAACCCACAAGGCTCAGTCAAGCCAGTCCACACGGTTGGCCAGGCAGTCGGGCTCATTTATTCTTTCATGGGTTAGGGTGTCACTGATGAGGCCATTGTTTGTTGCCCATCCCTAATTTCCTCTTGAACTGAGTGGCTTGGCTGGACCATTTCAGTGGGCAGTTAAGAGTCGACCACCTTGCTGTGGGTCTGGAGTCACAAGTAAGCCAGACCAGGTAAGAATTGTAGGCTTCTTGGGTAACCTTACAATTGAGTGCCTGACCAGGGCAGGGAGCACTAACTGAGCATGCAGAAGGAAGCTTTTGTCATAATATACACCAGTATATCATGGTGCAGACACACACTGATGGACACATAGTGGGACCAATCAACATACACAACACTGCAGTCAATCACCAATGACAGCACACGCATTATTAAGACAGGGGGCATCAGAGTTCCCGTTCATTCGAGTAGCAGCTAGCTAGGAGCACAGAGCTCACAGCCTGCAACACAGACATTCACCACGTGCTGAGTGCATCAACTGGTTAGGACAAGGCAAAGGTCTTTAGTTAAAGCTAATATCATATTTACCCACAGCTAAAGTATGTTTAAATAGTAAACCTTTTAATAAAATAGTGTTGCACTACTTCAAGTGTTGGTGACCTGCATGTGATCCAGAACACCCAACACATCATGATACCAGGAGTGGTTCCATACTAGCACTTCTTAGACCTACCTGCAAGTGAAACATCTTCCGCCAGCATTCCGTCATCCTGCAACACGGACAACATCAGCCCGCCGCCGCCGCTCCACATCGCCGGCAACCTCGGGGCCAACTGGAAGATTCTCAAACAGCGCTTCCAGCTCTTCCTCGAAGCCACGGACAGGGAAGGCGCCTTGGACACCAGAAAGATTGCTCTTCTCCTCTCCACGGCTGGGGACCATGCCATCCACATTTTCAACTCTCTCACCTTTGCAGATGACGAAGACAAGACGAAGTTCAAGACGATTCTCCTCAAATTTGACACTCACGGCAGCGTAGAGGTGAATGAAAGTTTCGAACGCTACGTGTTCCAGCAGCGTTTGCAGGGTATGGACGAACCTTTCCAATCCTTTCTAACGCACCTCCGCCTCCTTGCGCAATCTTGCAGCTACGGGCCCACCTCCGACTCCATGATACGCGACCAGATCGTTTTTGGTGTTCAGTCGGACCCCCTACGTCAGCAGCTCCTCAAAGTAAAGCTACTCACCCTAGCGACCGCCATCGAGACCTGTGTCCTGCATGAAAATGCCATCAGTCGGTACTCCCATATACAAGCGGCTGAAACGGGGCGGCAAGGTCCCCACGAGGCGGAATGGATCCAAGTGATTGAGCACCTCCAGGGCCTCAGCCTGGATGATGGCGGCCATTTTGTGCGTTTTTCGCGGACGCTTGTAAGCACCAAACGAGGGGACGGCGACGTGGAGGAACGTAATGCGCAGGCGCGCACCACGCATGACTGCACCGCGCCTGTGCGGTGGAGCAGCGAACGTGCTGGCGTCACGACTTGCGGCAACTGTGGCTCCGCCCATGTGAAGCGGCAATGCCCAGCAAAATCTCGACAATGCCTCCGATGTGGAAGACTTGGCCACTATGCTGCTGCTGTTGAGCAGCTCAGCCTTCCAATTCATATCGCTTCAGCCAGCCTCGCAGGAATGTCCAGGCAATTCAACCCATGGTCACCGAATCCGATTCCGACCTCCCACACAGCAGTGACACCGAGGACCCGAAGGCGCCTTTTCGAGACGGTGTTGTAACGAAAAACAGGCTGTCCCCGAAGCAAAGACACCAGCCGCTGTCGGTATACAGCATCGATCCAGACGATGAGTGGTGTGTCACCCTGACGGTCAACCTGTCCCAAATACGATTCCGCCTGGACACTGGTGCCTCCGCCAATCTCATGGCGTGGTCTGTTTTCCAAAGCCTTCGTGTTAAACCAACCATTCTCCCATCGGCCTGCCAGCTATTGGATTACACTGGCAACATCATTCCCGCTACCGGCTCATGCCAACTCGAAGTGACGCACAAGTCACGAAAAGCCATCCTTCCTTTCGAGATCGTGAGCTCCTCGAAGGACTCTCTGCTTGGTGCACAGGCGTGCAAGCTGCTAAACCTCGTTCAAAGAGTTCACTCTCTCTCTCTCATGATGACACGTCTGTCTTCCAGGATGCTGACTTCAGGGCGCAACTCAACGCCATCATCGACCAGCATCGCGACGTCTTCGAAGGCATGGGCACACCCCCATATACTTACAAGATCCTACTCAAACAGAATGCCACGCCTGTGGTGCATGCACCTCGCAGAGTCCCAGCACCCCTCAAGGACCGCCTCAAGCAGCAGCTGCAGGACCTCCAAGGCCAAGGAGTGATCTCCATAGTTACGGAACCAACCGACTGGGTCAGTTCCATGGTGTGCGTAAAAAAGCCTTCCGGTGAGCTCAGAATCTGCATTGATCCAAAGGATCTGAATCGCAACATAATGAGGGAGCATTACCCAATCCCCAAGTGCGAAGAGATCACATGCGAGATGGCTCGCGCCAAGCTCTTCACCAAACTTGACGCCTCAAAAGGATTCTGGCAAATTCAACTAGACAGATCTTGGAACAGCTACACAAGGGCCATCTTGGCGTGGAGAAGAGCTGCCGACCGGCCTGAGAGGCAGTGTACTGGCCTGGCATCAATGATGACATCGCCAACACAGTGCTCAACTGCCCGACCTGTCAACGGTTCCAGCCGGCCCAACCACGTGAGACCCTACAGCCCCATGAGTTGGTCACGTCCCCTTAGTCCAAGGTCGGCATCGACCTGTTCCACGTGCTGGGCAGGGACTATGTTCTGACTGTAGACTCTTTTTCAAACTACCCGGAGGTGGTACGTTTGCACGACATCACATTGTCTGCAGTCATCCATGCCTGTAAGGACACCTTTGCTCGTCACGGCATCCCTCTCACTGTGATGTCGGACAATGGCCCCTGCTTCGCAAGCCAGGAATGGTCCAACTTTGCCAGGAGGTACAACTTTGTGCATGTGACATCTAGTCCCCTGTACCCCCAATCCAACGGCAAAGCGGAGAAGGGCGTCCACATAGTCAAACGGCTCCTCTGCAAGGCTGCCGATGCGGGATCCGACTTCTACCTCACCCTGCTGGCCTATCGCTCGGCCCCATTGTCCACTGGCCTGTCGCCAGCCCAGCTGCTCATGGGTCGCACCTGAAGACGACTTGCCGTCCATTCACGTACCAGACCTCGACCACATTCCGGTCCTTCAACGAATGCAACTGTCTCATGCACAGCACAAGGCAGCTCATGACTCCCGTGCAGCTGATCTCCCTGCTCTGGCTCTAGGTGACAGCGTCTGCATCCATCTTCCGGATGGTGGCTGGTCTGCAACTGCTGTGGTTCTTCGGCAGGTGGCTCCCCGCTCATTCCTGGTTCGTCTACCGGATGGTTCCATTCTGCGCCGTAATCGATGTGCCCTTCATCCCGTTCCGCGCTCAGTATGTGATCCTCCGCCAGTGCCACGCCCTCCTGTTATCCCTGACATGGACTATGCGGAGATTCCGGTTACTCTGCATCCTCCTCACTCTGACGCAGTCCAGCCCGCTCCTCAGCCGGTGGCTCCTGACCCACCCTTGAGGCGGTCAACCAGAATTCGTCACCCACCTCAGAAACTTAATTTGTGAACTTTGTGCACTAATGGACTCTCTGGTCTGTTCTGTTCTTCCGTTTAATCGTTCAAGTGGTTTGTATATAGTGTTCATCTCGTTATTTGTGTGACACTCTGTTTTTTCTGCACCAGTCACCTTCCTATGTAAATAGCTTAGTTTTATGTACGTAGTCCTGTAAATATTTCGCACACACTTAGTCAGGAACATTCACCACACACTATTTATTGTCACGCAGGCACATTTTTTTGTATAAAAGGGGGGATGTCATAATATACACCAGTATATCATGGTGCAGACACACACTGATGGACACACAGTGGGACCAATCAACAGACACAACACCGCAGCCAATCACCAGTGAGAGCACATGCAGTATAAGACAGGGGGCATCAGAGTTCCCGTTCATTCGAGTAGCAGCTAGCTAGGAGCACAGAGCTCACAGCCTGCAACACAGACATTCACCATGTGCTGAGTGCATCAACTGGTTAGGACAAGGCACAGAACGATTAAGTTATTCAGCCTAAATTTGTCCCACTAGTCATATGTCTTTAGTTAAAGCTAGTATCGTATTTACCCACAGTTAAAGTATGTTAAATAGTGTTGCACTACTTCGAGTGTTGGTGCCCTGTATGTGATCCAGAACACCCAACCCATCAGCTTTACCAGTAAGCTGCATGGTTTTAGCTAATTAAAACCCACCATCTACACATTCTCAATCCATGTTTGTTGCCTAAGACACCAGCTGTGGTTCCGCTAATCGCCCGCCCACTGAGTGAGAAGGTTGTGGGTTACAGTCCCACTCCAACGACATGAGCCCAAGATTTTGACACTCTGGAGGAGTGCTGCATTGTGGGACATTTCACAAGAGATGTCAAACTGAGGCACCTGTCTTCCATAGAAGCCTCCCTTCTTCCCTTCCTAGAAGTCTATTTCATATGTTGAGCATTCTGCTTGAAAAATAACGTCCTGGCATCAGTCCTAATTTTGCCTCTTACTAATTTGAAACTGCATGCTTACCCTAATTGAGCAAAATAGCCACAATGCATTTTTTCATCAAAGGTCTAACTTTGTAACTCCCATAATGCAAGTTTTTCTAAATAGACTGCATTATAACAATTCAATGTAATGTGAAGCTAGCCAAAGAGCAATGATTGGAGATTAAACATAGTTTTGCATTTATTGTTCTACAATTCCATACTTCTCTGTAATCTTTGAATGTGAAAGGGCACCGTGGGTTAATATTTATTCCTTTCATTTCTGGGACTTAAGTTCAAACCCAACCCTTACGTGGAATGAAAGTTTCCTTTCACGAGTGCCTGTAAATCTTTGAACATAGGAACAAAGCAAATAGAGGCAGGAATAGGGCATACAGCCTGTTCCGCCATTCAATAAGGTTACCTCAATTGCTACTTTCCTGTGTTAACCCATGTCTCTCGATCCCCCTCATGTTAAAAAATCCAGCAATCTCAGTCTTCAACATACTCAATGACTGTGCGTCTATAACCTTCCGGGATAGAGATTCACAACCTTCTTGATTGAAAACAATTTCCCCCATTGCAGTTTGAAATGGCCAATACTTTATCCCGGGACTATGACCCCCGGGGTTCTAGACTCTCCAGCCAGTGGAAACATCCTCTCAACATCTACCCTGTCAAACCCTCAGGTGAGTCGTTCTTTCACAGCGATTGGTCACTTGAGGAAGGAGCTGCGCTCCGAAAGCTAGTGATTCGAAACAAACCTGTTAGACTTTAACCTGGTGTTGTAAGACTTCTTACATAAGATATAGTCCAAGGATATGTTCTATAAGAATATAAAATTTGACATCCTCTGCTGTTGAAGCAGAGTAAAGTGGCCATATCTTACGTCTTTATCAAACGCTGCTCCCAGATACTAGAAGCTTGATTTGGCAAATATGTGTCGCTGGGACAAATTTAGGCTGAATAACTTCATTGTTCTGTGCTCGATTGTGTTAGCCTTGAACTGATGTATGCTCACTGTGCACGATTGGTTAAGCCTGGCTGATGAATCAGAGCTAAAGTAAACAGAAAACTTGTTAGAACACTGTCAGCATGGACCCAGACATTTTGCGATTGCAGAGATATTATAAAGCATTGTAAATAAACCTGTTGCACACTTAGGAACTTGGTGTCATCTCTGCATTTCTCCCGGCGCTAAGGACCCGGGTTCGAATCCCGGCCCTGTGTCACTGTCCGTGTGGAGTTTGCACATTCTCCCCGTGTCTTCGTGGGTTTCACCCCCACAACCCAAAGATGTGCAGGTTAGGTGGATTGACCACGTTAAATTGCCCCTTAATTGGAAAAAAAGTAATAATTGGGTACTCTAAATTTAAGAAAACATTCTCTGCATTGCTCCGAGACAAATCAAGTATATAAAATATACTACTAACCCTAGGAACTTGGGACTTCCGGTGACGGCGGGCGGGAGGCAGCCGTACAATGGGGGGCTCCCGTTCGAGAACGGCATTTTCGGGGCTTTAAGCCCGGTCCCAGGATCCACAGAGGCAGCAAAAGCAGGGACGAGGCACAGTGAAGGCACAGTAAAGAAAAATGTCGAGGGTGAGCAAAAAAACGGCCGTAAAGAAAACAGCTGAAGGTCCGTCGGGGAGGGGAAAGGTCACCGCGGGGTCACCAAGGAAAATGGAGGCTGGAGCACCAGGGGAGGCCGCATTGCTTACGGCTGAAGAAATAACTAAGGTGATGGCTGCGGAATTCGAAAGGCAGTTTACAAAATACATGGAGCAGTGAGGAAGGAGATGAGAGAGGTTTTGAGTGTGCTGGTGGAGGAGGCGATTTCCCCGGTGACGACGGCGGTGGCGAGCGCAGTAGCGGAGGTGCGGGAGCAAGGGGAGGCACTGAAGGAAGTGGAGGAGACGGTATTGCAGCACGGTGATCAACTTGCCTCGATGGGGAAGGAGATGCGGAAGGTGATGGACATTAACAAGGATCTGCGAGGAAAAATGGAAGACCTGGAAAACAGATCCAGGCGACAGAATTTGAGGATTGTGGGGCTGCCCGAAGGAGTTGAAGGACCGAGGCCGACTGAGTATCTTGCCGCGATGCTGCCGAAACTATTGGGGTGGGGGAGGATCCCTCCCGATATGAACTGGATCGGGCTCATCGGTCGTGGAGGCCTGTACCAAAGGCGAGTGAGCCGCCAAGGGTAGTGACTCTGTGCTTCCGTAGGTACAGTGTGAAGGAGAAGGTCCTGAGCTGGGCCAAGCAGAAGCGGGTGGTGCAGTGGGCTGGAGCTGGTATACGTGTATGCCAGGACTTTACGGTGGAGCTGGCGAGGAGGCGGGCTGCCTTCAATCGGGTGAAGAGGGCACTGTACATTAGCAAGGTGCAGTGCGGCATTGTATATCCAGTGAAGCTGAGGGTGACTTACAAGCTCAGGGACTTTTATTTTGGAACGGCGGAAGCAGCGGAGGAGTTTGCGAAGGCAGAAGGACTGTGGCAGAACTGAGAAATTGAGAAATGGCCATGTGCCGATGTAACCTCATGACTGTATTTTCTTCTTTTTTGTTTCACTGCGTGTGGGTGTATGGACTAAAGGAGCCAATGTTGTATATATTTGGACAAGGGAAGTGATGGGACTTTCACTCGAAATGAGGGCCCTTTGGGATGTAGGTGGATATGTGGGGTTTGTGTGCTAAAAGGGGATCTCTGGGCTTTCCTAGGGCCGGGCAAGGGGGAAAGCGACCCGGGCGGGGGCCTCCACCTGGCACATTTAAGCCGGCTAGTGAACGGGAGTGAGATGGGGGAGGGGCTGCGGCCATCGGAGCCTGACAGAACAGGGTCCGAGTGGTCTAGCTGGGGTGGAAAGTTGGGGGGAAGGAACCGAGGTTGGGGGGAGGACTTTTACAAGAGGCAGCGGATGGGAGGAGTTGGAGATTGGGAGGGGGGGTGTTTACAACTCTTGGGTATCATGTACGATACTCTTTCAGAGGTTGGATGGCGTTGAGTGTAGTGGGAGGGGGAGGGGGAGTGGACTCTATCGGTCAATGGTGACCATGGGCGGTCCCGGATTCCTTTTTCTTTTTCTCCTTTGTTTTTTGTTTCCACCGTGGGAGGGTTTGTTTTATTGGATGCATATATTGACAGGTGGGCCGCTGTTTGGGGTGGTGGGAGGATGGGATCGTTGTTATTGTTAAAGGGATTGATTTTGTATTTTGTTACCATTTACTGTTTGTGGGTGGGGTGTAAATTTTGAAGGAAAATGTGAAAATGGAGAATAAAAACTTTTTTTAAAAAAAAATTTTAAACTCTAGGAACTCAACAATAGAGAGAATGCCTCTGCAGTCTAAGCTCCACCTCGAGAGATTTCACAAAGTCACTCTTTAGGTGCCAAAGGATGGAAGATACTTTGTTCCTCACACCGATCGCACGCTCAGTCTCTGGCTGAAGGTGAAGGGCAGGGGAGAAGTAGGGAAAACATTTTGATTGGAGTCACTAGCTGGGGTTGTGGGGAGGGGGGGGGGGGGAGAGTGGAATAGGTAAAAACCCTCATGGAACATTCGTGAAAATTGTAATTTTAGGAGGGAGGTAGGGAGAAAATGAATGTTCTTTACGACTTACTGTTTAGTCTGTACGCTTCATTGGAAAAGGGAAAATAAGGGACATTGCCCTGAAATTGCTGAAATCTGAAACAGGTATGAGTTTAATCATGGAGAACTTCCACATGTTTCTAATCAGCTAGTTCCTGTATTTTTTTTAAACAATCTAAACACAGGATACCTGTAGTCAGAAACAGTGCAGGCATGGCAGATTAGTTCCACTGCAGGCTTGAATTACCTGAGGTGTATTTTGCTGCAGCAGTTCTCAGTTTGCAGAGCTGGTCTTAATGACTTGCACCCTTAGCGCCGGCAATTAGAAGCAAGCCTGCATCCTCTGAGGACATATCCCCTACATATCCCCTGACAGCTCCAGGCTCGCAGTTCTGAAGTCTCTCTTGTTTAATTTATGCTAACCTCGCATCTTAATAGCTGGCTGCTGTTAGCCGTACTTTCACAGCGATTGGTTCCGTCAGCTAGCTGAGAGGCAAAGGAACGAGCAACACCAGGCCACGTGTTCCTTTCCAACCCTTCCGAGTTGTGGCGGGGTGGGAGAAGGGAGAGGCCGTGCCAGACTTTTCAAAGGCAAAGCAAGAGGGGAAAGTTAGGATATCCCTTAACTCACCCCACAGTGAAAAAAAGAAATTGCATTTATCTAGTGCCTTCCACAACTTCAGGGTGTGCCAAATCCCAAAGCACTTTACAACCAATGAACTACTTTTGAAGTGTAGTCACTGTTGCAATATAAGAGACGTGGTAGTTGATTTGCACACAGTAAGCTTTCACGCAGCAATGAGACAATGATCAGATAAATCATTTTAGAGATGTTGAATATAATAATAATATTCGCTGACCTATAACTGATAACCTGTGGGTGTAAATCGAGGAGGATTTCCAGTGTCCATCACTGATTCCTCTCAGGCACATTAAAGATGTAAAACTGCAGGTGGCATGCCCATCAATAAACACTTGTTCTCCACCACCTTGCACCTCCAGACAATATGACCACTCCAGGGAAAGAAAATCCAAGGTCACCAAGAGAATTGGGAAACATTTGATCTTGGCAGCAATATCCTGTCCCCCATCTTCCAGAATATGTTGACTCCTGGCTACGGTCCATCGAGGCCTCCACTAGAAAATTCCCTCTTTGGCCCATTATTCCCATTTCAGTGTTGGTGCCAGCAGACAAAGGGATCTACCTTTACCCGACAGTCACAGCAGACATCACCAGCCATTTTCTTCCCCGTCCAGGGATGCTGCAGACAATTGTCGCTCAGGCTGATGTTGTGATGCCAGGGGATCAGAACCATGGATCCTTCTGGATCACTCAACCACTCACTGAACAAACTTGCTGAGTCATTGAGGGAGCCTGGGAAAAAAAAGGATGTTTCTTTATTTTCTGATGGGAATGAGTCCAACCTTTAACCTTCTACTGAAGTTCAAAGCTATCCAGGAATAGCCTGCTCTGAGAATTCTGCTCCTATGATGCCATGTTGCTGGAGTTGCCAACTGTGATTCAATGTATTCCTGGAGGTCCCATCACATGACCTGCCCCCTCACTGCAGCCATTTGTCGGCCAACACATCCATCCTTGCGACACACAGCCTTCCCTCACCAACTGGAAAGCAAAAAGACCCATTACCCAATTGGATGATGATTGACTGTCAGCCAAAGTTCCCCCCCCCCCCCCTCCGCCCCCGCCCCCCATTTTCAATATTTTTGTATTTTGTAAAGAGAAACACACAAAAGAAAATGACAAAAAAAAAACTTTGTTTAACGTCCCGATGATTTTTCTCCAGGGCTGCACACAGAAGTGACCTGGAAGTTGATCTTCAATTCCCAGAGCTTCCGGGTCAACCCTGGAGGATTAATAACCCTACATGTTGCAGCTGCTGCTCATCCCCAGTTCAGACATTTCATCTTAGTTTGTTAGTTATAGAACAGAGAAAAAATAAAACATCGATGGCATCAGATGTAGTAGGAGAATTCTTAAAAGCACAAACTGGGTAATAATATTACAGGAGATTTTTTCCAACCCACTCACCAATTGGGGATATTATTCAGGATCTATGGGCGAAATTCTCCAGTATCGGCGCGATGTCCGCCGACTGGCGCCCAAAACGGCGCAAATCAGTCCGGCATCGCGCCACCCCAAAGGTGCGGAATGCTCCGCATCTTGGGAGGCTGAGCCCCAACCTTAAGGGGCTAGGCCCGCGCTGGACGAATTTCCGCCCCGCCAGCTGGCGGAAAAGGCCTTTGGTGCCCCGCCAGCTGGCGCGGAAATTACATCTCCGGGCGGCGCATGCGCAGGAGCGTCAGCGGCCGCTGACAGCATTCCCGCGCATGCGCAGTGGAGGGAGTCTCTTCCGCCTCCGCCATGGTGGAGACCGTGGCGAAGGCGGAAGGGAAAGAGTGCCCCCACGGCACAGGCCCGCCTGTGGATCGGTGGGCCCCGATCGCGGGCCAGGCCACCGTGGGGGCACCCCCCGGGGCCAGATCGCCCCGCACCCCCCCCCCCCCCCCCAGGACCCCGGAGCCTGCCCGCGCCACCGTGTCCCGCCGGTAAGGTAGGTGGTTTAATCTACGCCGGCGGGACAGGCATTTTAGCAGCGGGACTTCGGCCCATCCGGGCTGGAGAATCGCGGGGGGGGCCCGCCAACCGGCGCGGCGCGATTCGTGCCCCCTCCTGCGCCGGAGAATTCGGCAACCGGCAGGGGCGGGATTCACGCCAGCCCCTGGCGATTCTCCGACCCGGCGGGGGTCGGAGAATCTCGCCCCTTGTCACTTCAAATTGAGAGGATTTGGTGTTCTGGAGTGGAAAATTTGTTTGACATTTGCTCCCTGTCCCAGTCTTGTATAGAAGAGGGTAGATGCAGAATAATGTTCCCATGCGTTGTCCCAACAACGAACTCACCCAAACATGGACATTTTCTTTGTTTCTTGCATTTTCAATAGCAACCATCCTTGTATGCACCCTGAGTGATACTGACTGCCAACTCCTGCTGACTGGCATGTGTAGACAAAAAAAGCCCCCACTCCCCACCCTCCTGTTTCTTCAGCCCTTACCAATTTCTGGATGGTGGTCCGTAACCAGGCAATTCCTTTACTTATACAAAGCCTGATTAAGGTGATTGCCTGAGACTCCTGAACATTGTCCGAGGTTAGGAGGGCAGCAAATCTATATCAGGCATTCTTGAAGCATGGGATAATACCATGAAATTAATCCCTTTTCCCTATATTTTCTGCCCATGCTCAAAGAGCCCCAATTCCACCCCCCCCCCCCCCCCCCCCCGCCCCCATGTGTTATTTTAAGCAGCTTCCATATTTTACATCTTCTGTCTAATTCCTTTATTTTCTTTGGACTTTCAAAGGCCCATAAGGTATGGGAGCAGAATTAGGCCATTGAGTCTGCTCCGCCAGTCAATCATGGCTGATATGTTTCCATCCCTATTCTCCTGCCTTCTCCCCGTAACCCCTGATTCTCCTCATTAATCAAGAACCTATCTATCTCTGTCTTAAAGACACTCAGTGAATTGGCCTCCGCACCCTTCTGCAGCAATTCCACAGATTCACCACCCTCTGGCTGGAGAAATTCCTCCTCATCTCTGTTTTAAAGGATCGTCCCTTCAGCCTGAGGCTGTGCCCTCTGATTCTAGTCTCTCCTAGTAGTGGAAACATGCTCTCCACGCCCACTCTATCCAGGCCTCTCAGTATCCTGTAATTTTCAATAAGATCCCCCCCTCATCCTTCTAAACTCCATCGAGTACAGACCCAGAGTCCTCAACCATTCCTCATATGACAAGCCCTTCATTCCTGGCATCATTCTTGTGAACCTCCTCTGGAGGACCCTGCCCTGCAAAGCCAGCACATCCTTCCCTAGGTACGGGGCCCGCACCTGCTCACAATATTCCAAATGGGGTCTAAACAGAGCCTTATTCAGCCTCAGAAGTACATCACTATTGTGGTATTCTAGCCCTCTCAAAATGAATATAACATTCCATTTGCCTTCCGAACAGTCAACTGAACCTGCACATTAACTTTAAGAGAATCCTGAAGTAGGACTCCAAAGTCCCTTTGTGCTTCAGATTTCCGAAGCTTTTCGCCATTTAGAAAATAGTCTATGGGCGGGTTTCAACAAAATGGGAACAAAGTCCCATAGCGAGCATGTTTAGCCTCGTGTTTCCCGGCGCTCGCAGTGCCGTGAACCACAACGCTATGTAACGGCACCCGGGTTAGATAATGAGCCTCAGTGGGGAACGCGTGGCCGAGGCCACACAAAGTCCCATTTTCAGCACTGAGGGTCTCGGCTGGCTGGAGCACCTCAGTGTAGCAAGAGCCCCCAGAGCAACCCCCAACCTCTCCAAGCCCCAACGCACTATGGGAGGGGGTCCCCACTGTCACCCAGGTGACAGTGCTAGGGTGCCCAGGTGCCATCAGCAGTGCCAGGGTACCACCCTTCCCAAAGGGCATGCACCTGGGGGCCTCCAGTCCCCTGGGAAACCCCCACAAGTGTCATTTTATTTGGTTCCAATTTGTGGAGACCACTACTGAATGGCACTTGGCCGAGGTCTCCAAGGTGAAGGGGATAGATCCCAATGCATCGGGTACCTCGGGAATCTGCACATTAAAATGAGCCGAGCTCTCTCGATTAATATGCAGATTTGCCATAAAGTGAACCTGCCCACAGTTTGCGGTATCTACATCGCAGCGTCTCGTGAGATTGCGTTAGATTGCGTACCCGCCTGCAATAGCATACCCGCCAATTTCAATGTGTGCTACAAGCTCATTTACCTTGTATTGTATATTGCACGCATTTATATACAACACCCTCAGTCCTGCGTTCACCGACCCTCTTCTCATAGTTAGTCACTTATCTGCTGTGCCTGAAGTTACATTCCTCCCGATTCCCACACTCTCCATTCCATTACTTTACTAATCTCTCCTGAGTCATCATCATTAACCTGCAATCCTACCTCTCTCTTAACTTCGATTTTAACATTTTCCATATAACTGAACCCCCCCCCCCACCCAACCCCCCCCCCCAACCCTCACTATTTAGTTTGAAGCCCTTTCTACAGCCCTAGTTATGTGGTTCACCAGGACTCTGAACGCAGCATGATTCAGATGAAGACCGTCCCATCGGAATAGCTCCCTCCTGTTCCGATCCACTTTAATCCCTTTCTCCTTCCTTCTTTTTCTTTATCTATTGCCCCCTGAGCTATATTTGCAGTGAACCATTTCAAGGTATTGAGGTCCGAGAGTGTGATCTCCAGGTGCTAGTCCCCTTCGCTGTCCGAGGGTGCTGGAGGCAGCAATATCATTGTAAAGTTTTGTTAAATGCTACAGTGTGCGATTTGCACCAAGAACCACAAAGCTATTTATGTTCAGGAAAATCTGATGTTTCTTAAACAAAACCGTATGCCTACTTTTTACCAGTGACTCGTCAAGTTCAATTATTCTACACCTAGCACCCAATAAAAAAGAGTAACACGAATAAGTCTATGCCATTATGCTTTTATTAGTTTGCAAAAGTAATCAGTGGACGTTATTGAAAAATATTGCTGCCCAATGCCATATTGCAAAACTGCTCAGAGGGAAAGGGTCTGCCATTGGGACCAGTATTGTTTCCCTCCCTTCTTGCCAGTTTAATCCCCTCTCCCGTGTGAATTTTAGCTGTCTGCTGGACGGTGAGTGAATGGGTGCCAATCACCCTCCAGCAACTTCCCCCAGTGACCATCATACCTGTGGACATGGCAGTGACACTCTAGAGAATGGAGTTGATGTGAAGTCAACTGACCCTCATTAGAATAATAATCTTTATTATTGTCACAAGTAGGCTTACATAATAATAATAATCTTTATTGTCACAAACAGGCTTACATTAACATTGCAATGAAGTTACTGTGAAAAGCCCCTAGTCGCCACAGTCCGGCGCCTGTTCACCCACACAGAAAGAGAATTCAGAATGTCCACATTACCTAACAAGCACCGCATTTGGGACTTGTGGGAAGAAACCGGAGCACCCGGAGGAAACCCACGCAGACCCGGGGAGAACATGCAGACTCCGCACAGACAGTGACCCAAGCCGGGAATCGCACCTGGGGCCCTGACCCTGTGAAGCAACAGTGCTAACCACTGTGCTACCGTGCTGCCCATTAGAAGGAATCTGAGCTGAAAAATGACATATTATATAGAATCCATTACGCAGCAACAGGGCCCAGTGCAGGCTAGTCAAACTTTTGCATTTGGGGACCACACTTGGATTTGGATTTCTTTATTGTCACATGTACTGAGGTACAGTAAAAAGTATTGTTCTGCGGACAGTCCACACAGGTCATTTGATACATGAAAATAAAACACAGGACATACATAAATACACAATGTAAATACATAGACACAGGCCTCAGGTGAAGCAAACAGGAGTGCAGCACTACTCAGTAGAGAAGATGCGTGAAGAGATCGGATCAGTCCATAAGAGGATCATTCAGGAGTTTGGTAACAGCGGGGAAGAAGCTGTTTTTGAATCTGTTTGTGCGTGTTTTCAAACTTTTGTATCTCCTGCCCGATGGAAGAAGTTGGAAGAATGCGTAAGTCGGGTGGGGGGAATCTTTGATTATGCTGCCCGCTTTCCCAAGGCAGCGGGAGGTGTAGATAGAGTCAATGGATAGGAGGCAAGTTTGTGTGATGGACTGGGCTGTGTTCATGACTCTCTGAAGTTTCTTGCGGTCTTGGGTGTCATGTTATGTACTCTGGAATAACACAGGCTGTAACTGGATGCAGCTTTAACCAAACGATATTCCAGACCTTGACGTTAGTTCAATCTGATTTATTGAACCAGTAGCACAGTTAGCACAGTTCTCTATGAGTTCGACTCTCTGCTAACCTAAGTGTGGTTACTCTGTCTGACTGAACCAGACCAGCTCTTAGCCACGTGCTGGAGCTGTAAAAGGCACGAGGCACTCACACTCCGCCTCTTTCCACTGATTAACATCTACAGAGTGAGTCAGGGTGTGTGGACATACATACTGTCCACACACCCTGACTCACTCTGTAGATGTTAATCAGTGGAAAGAGGCGGAGTGTGAGTGCCTCGTGCCTTTTATAGTGAGATACCACCCCTGAGTGTCATGCCTGCTCATTGGTCATGTCCTGTTCTCCGTGTTCATTAGCTGCCTGTCTGTATGTCATTATCTGCATGTCTGCATATCATGACATTGGGCTGAGCAGTTGCCATACCAGGCTGTGATGCAGCCAGATAGGATGCTTTCTATGCTGCATCTGAAAAGTTGGTAAGAGTCATTGTGGACATGCCGAATTTCCTTAATTTCCTGAGAACGTATAGGAGTTGTTGTGCTTTCTTGGTCATAGCGTCGACGTGGGTGGACCAGGACAGATTGTTGGTGATGTGCACACCTAGGAATTTGAATCAAGGGGCCAATGCGTAAATTTTAAAAAGCTATGGTTTGGCACAATATTTGACATGAATTTTGAAATAAATTTGAGGCACAAAGAGAAGAAGCAACTTCCTGGGTAAAAGTAAAGCAATGTCAAAGCCATACATTGATAATTTTTTTAAAAGAGTAATTAATAAAAGTGACCATTAGTGTGTGAGAAGCTGAGAGTGTGTGGTTCACTCAGCCTCTGGGTGCTCACTCACCCATTGTCTGAGTGGTTGTGAGTACGTGTTGGGGTGTAGGAGTGAGGGTGATTGAGACTCCTGAGAGAGTCAGATACTCACACCCACTCTCTCTCTCACAATCTCTCTCCCTCTTGTTCACACTCTCTCACCCACACACAGCCATGCCTGATCTCTTTCACACACACCCTTTCTCTCTCACACACCCTCTCACACACACACTGTCTCACACACAACATACACTCTCTCACGTGCACAGACTTTCTCATACACATGGGCCGGGATTCTCCAAGCCCGCGCTGGGCCGGCGAATCGCCGGGGGAGGGCGAGAATCGGCAGCAATCGGCTCGCGCGCTCGCCGCGCTGCCTGTCAGGGGCCGCAGAAATAGGCCCCCGTGGCAATTCTCCGCGGCCGTGCAGGGCCGGCTTTCGGCACCGGAGCAGCGCACAGCCCTCTGCCGCCTTAATAGCCCCTGAAGAACAAGAGAATTACTGGCCCTGGAGGCCTGTTGACGCCGGCGTCGCTCGCGCCGGTTTTGACGCCGGCGTCAACACTTGGCCACGATATTGGAGAATCCCGGCCATGCTCTCTCTCCCAATCTCTCGCTTTCTCTCCCTCTCTCACACATGCACTCTCCCTCGCTCTCATACACACTCATTCTCCCTCTCATGCACACCGACACGTTTTCTCTCCCTCTTTCTCTTGCACACACTCTCTCTACCTCACCCGCTCACATTCTCTCCCTCTCCCGCAAAAAAACTGAAACGGCGAGTCTGTTCACCTTGCACCCCCACCACCCCCTCCCCCATCGCCACCCCCCCCCCCCCCCCGCCCCCCCTCACCAACCATGCCCCGCAGCCAGCCTCTTCCCCCAGGGCCCTAAAGTCAGCCTCATCCCCGCTTCCCTCCCCCTCACCCTCTCTCTCCACCGCTGTGCTCCAAAAACCTTTCCTTTTCCCCAAAGAACATTCATCACTGCCAGCGTTCACTGCTCCTCCGATCGCAATCTGTTTCTCTCTATTTGCTGCTCACAGGCCCACCAATGATGGCCCGTGATCGGAGAGTCTTCAAATTCATTTACCCACCCTAATGGCATTTTGAACCGTGGTTTTCTGGGCTGCTTCTGGCCAGCAGGTTGGAGAAATCTGGTCCAGTAGAATTAATCTCAGCCAGTGTTTATATTTGACATGAGTTTTCTTCCACCCTGCTTCATCCAACCCTGTCAGCACAACATTATATTATTTTTTTCCTTGATGTGTTTATCCAGCTTCCCTAATGTTCTTCTATGATATTCACCTTAACGACTCCACATGGTAGCAAGCTCCACATTCTCTGGTTAAAGCGGTTTCTCCTGAATTCTTTAGTGGATTTAATTATGACTGTCTTATATTTATGACCCTTAGTTTGGAAGGGGAACTGAGCTGAATAACTCAGGAATATTAAGAGCACGGTTTGAGTTGTTTTTTCAGAAGAGAAGGGAATTAAAACAACTTTATGTTCCTTCAAGTGAGCGATTAACAGATTGTGATCGTGATGGTTGTAGAGTCTTCCATGATAGAAAAGTTAATTTGTTTCTCAGCTGACTGTGGGACTGGGCTCAGAACCTAGAGAACTGTATGTTCAAAATCCAGTTAGAGTAAGTTAGGAAACTGAGGGCCCGATTCTCCCCAAAATGTCAAAGTTATTGGGCGGGATTCGCTGATCCTGAGGCTGAGTGTTGACACCGTTGGAAACGCTGTCACGTTTCTCGATGGCGTCAATAGGGCCTCAGGATCAGCAATTCTGGCCTCTACAGGGGGCAGGTATGACACTGGAGTGACCCGACGCCGCTCCAGTTGCTTATCCTGGCGTCAACTGGGTGCCACGGGGTCCGCGCATGCGCAGTGGCAACGACGCCAACGCGCGCACGCGCAGTGGCTCCCTTCTCCGCGCCGACCCCGACGCAATATGGCCAGCGCAGAGGAAAGGAGGCCTCCAGCCAGAGAGGCCGGCCTGCCGATCGGTGGGCCCCGATCGCGGGCCAGGCCACATCGGAGGCCCCCCTGGGGTCGATGCCCCCCCCACCCCCACCACAGGCCGCCCCTGGACCTTTCCACGCCGAGTTCCCGGCGGCTGAGAGCAGGTGTGAACGGCGCCGGCGGGACTCGGGTTTTTTGCGACGGCCAACTTGGCCCGTTCTGGCGGGGGGGCGTGTAGAGCGGCCCCCGGCCGGCGTGGCGCCGACAATGCCGGCGCCAGTGGTGCCGATTCTCTGCTCTGCGGAGAATCGCGTCCTGGCATCGGGGCGGCGCGGCGCGATTTGCGCCGGTCACGGGGATGCTCCGGCCCGGCGTCGGGCTGAGAGAATCCCACCCAATTTGTGGCGGGTTTTTCAGGGCGCTTCCCACCGGCTCTGCCGGTGAGTTCCCCACCGCTATTCAATGACATCTCGTCACTTTTTTGGGCTCTGACGGGTTTCTCACACGTTTAGCCCACACTTCGAATTTTTTTCTCAGTGTGAGATCGGGCCGCCATTTTGAAAGGGTGCCCCAATCTCTAAGTGAGCTTGTGGGTCCCCCACACTCCCAACTCATTGGCAATGTCACACCACACACACATGGACACTGCCCCACATCCCCCAAGTGAGGACACCCCATTATGGGGTCCCTGGGGGCCCCTCTCTTTAGGCCCCCCAAGGCCCCTTACAGCACCCCCTTCCTTCTAGGACACCCACTCATTACCCACCCAATCTGCCAGAGGCCCCTACCTACCTGCCGTACACGCCACCACCCTTCAAACCCCCTCCACCTCCCCACCCTCATTTCATGGGCATGGCCCCCCTTGCCACCTGACCCTTGGCAATGCCGCATTGGCACTCAGGCACCCTTGGACTGGCCCCGGAGACCCCGTGGGTGCCGTTCTGCCTGGACTAGATTTGTGTGGACCGGCACTGATCGGCACCCGCTGGGTAGGCCGAGGAATCGTGGGAGGCCGCTGGATCACGCGCAGGGAGGCCTCAAGTAGATTTCCGCAAGTGTAATTCGACACCGCCCATTTGGGGCGGGGTTCTGACTCCGACATCCCGTGGGACTTTGGAGAATCCCGGCAGCCATGGAGCCTGAAAGGAGGCTCGCTGGAGGCCTCTCCCGACATTCTCCGGCTGCGTTGCCCTCAAGCGAGAGCCCAACATGGCCAGAGATTTGAATTCAATAAATCTGGTACTTTTGTGAGCCAGCACCAGAAACGGTGGCTGAGCAAAGTTGACTTTTAACACCCACCAAAGTAGTTTAGATAGCCATTCCGTTATAAAACAAACAATTACTAGAAGTTTGCTCACCAACGCTGCCTCAGAGAAAGTAGAGATAGGCAATTAGTGCAGCCTCTGCAGTGTCACATGGGGAGGCAGTGGTGTAATAGTGTTGTCACTGGACTAGCTAATCCTCTCAGAACGTGGGTTCAACTCCCACCCTAGCAGGAGGTGCAATTTAAATTCAATTAATAAATCTGGAATATGGGCGGCACGGTGGCGCAGTGGGTTAGCACTGCGGCCTCACGGCGCCGAGGTCCCAGGTTAGATCCCGGCTCTGGGTCACTGTCCATGTGGAGTTTGCACATTCTCCCCGTGTTTGCGTGGGTTTCGCCCCCACAACACAAAAATGTGCAGGGTAGGTGGATTGAAAAATGTGCAGGGTAGGTGGGTTGCCCCTTAATTGGTAAAAATGAATTGGGTCCTATAAATTTAAAAAATAAATAAATAAACACATCTGGAATATGAAGCTGGTCTCAGTAATGGTGACCATGACAATTATAATCGGTTGTTATAAAAACCTTCTTGGTTACTCATGTTTGGCCTACGTGTGACTTGAGGCTCTTAAGTAGCCCAGTAAGTCGCTCAGTTACATTATATTAAAGTTATATTATTGGCAGCAAGCCACCTTTTTCAAGGGCAATTAGGGATGGGCAACAATTGCTGGCCTTGCCAACAAAGCTCACCGCTCGTGAATGAAAAAGATGCTTCTCATCTCAGTCCTAACTGGCTCATAAGACCATAAGAAGTATGATGTGTTAGGCAGGTTGGTTCGATGTGGACTGCACTCGATGCAGGGAAGTTAGAAACAGACATCTAACACTGGAGAAGATCCAACACTGTTTTATTCAACTAGACGAACTGCTGTACATATTCAGCTGTGGGTCGACACTGTACTGATCTGACTAGTGACCTTGTAGTAGCCTGACCAGACTTACGAGCTACCGCATGGTGTTTGTGCTTGCTAGCTCGTGGACTCTGACTGTCTCAGTAGCTGGGTCCCGAGAGAGCGGGAAACCTAGTGCCCTCTGGCTTTATAGTGGTAGTGTCCTGTCTGGTGATTGGCTGTGCTGTGTTGTATGCTAACTGGTCATCCTATGTGTCAATCACTGCCTGTCTGCATCTCATTATATACATGAGTGGATATTATGACAAAGTAGGCCGTTGACTCCAAACTACTTGTACCAAGAATTGATGAATGTCGAGCAGGCTATTTAAACTTGAAGGGTGCAGTGATCACAAACGGTCCTGACATCACCCAACACCCATATGCTCGCACGCCATTCTACCAATAATTAGGATCAGAATTCCATGTGGCTTTTCCCACCCTAACCTGTGGATGCTGACCAAATTGCCGTACCCTCATTGTCACGGCTGGAAGGTCAGTCAACGGACGCGGAAAGGTTTCTAAGTGTGGTTGCGAGCGGGAAATGTGTGGGCTTCCTGCCGCCGGGCCCAGCGAGGCCGGCAACACCGTTCAATGTTAATTGGTCCACTTAATGAGGCTCCACGAGCATCTCGCCGCAAATGAAGGCTAGCCAGCTGATTCGCTGGCACCGCCAGCCCCTCGCTAACAAAGTCGAGCAGCACTGAAGCTGCACTTGCTCAGCCAATACCAGCCAGTTCACACCAATGGAGCCAAGGAGATTGGCCTCAAGATGAGTGTGTGCCTGTACTAGTGTGTGTGTGAGTGACTGAGTGTGCCACAAGTGCACCGGGGCCCTCCAGCCCCAGAGCCCTCAGCAACTGGCAGCCTCCACTGCTGACGTGCATCCTGGGAAACACCTAGATGCAGTGGTAGAGCACGTCGAGGATCACTGAGGGCACAGGGGGAGATGGTGGAGGGGTAGGTAGGGGGTGAGGGAAATGGGGAGGGGGCGGCAGCATCAGTCGAGTGGGGAATTGTAAAACCAATAAATACCCTCAACCACAAGCAGTATGACGCCTCTGCCATTTTATTCCACAATGCAGCCCGACCTTCGGACCCTTGGCCCACCTCTCCAGGCATCTCACCCTCCACGTAGCACTCACCCACCCCCCAGCCGTGGACATGTCCCCGGAGCTGTGTCCCGTCCCATCCGCTGGGTGTTCGGATGTTGACTGCTGCGTGTGTGGTGTTGCCTCCAGCAGTGCTCAGGCACCAAGGTATGATTGGGATGCCAGGCAATGGCTCCCAAATGCTACATGGCCCGCCCACCCACGGGAAAGTTTCGTGAAGTGCTCACAAGATTGCCAATTCCCTATTAGCAATTGCCTTCAACCGCACGGCCAGAGGCCTCGGCAATCGGGTGGTCGGTGGACAGACTGGCAGGGGCTAGGGTTGCCCTGGAACAGCTGCACACAATCCAGGGGTTGGCATGCTTGTTCCGCGAGCGGTTGCTCGCCAGAGCCCCCCTTCCCATGGCAGCCCACCCCTCTGGTGGGTGCCCCCCCAGCCCACTCAGCCGAGGGTCCTCAACATCCCGCCGAGCACAGAGGCAGCAAGCCGAGCACCCCCGGGCTCTTTGCCTGTGAGTGAAGATGGCTGTTCACCTCCTCGGCTCCCCACAGAAGCTCATCCGCCAGGTTCATGTATTTCAAAAGGAGTACCAATCGGTGCCAGTGCGACCACTTGCTGGAGAGGCCGCTGAATGACAGGAGGCCGTTGGATATGGGGTGGTTCTCGTTCGTTATATGGAAATAGGGCTTAAGTGGTGATAATTGGTTTCTCGCCACGCTAAGGCGAGATCCCGATTTTGCCTATGGGAGTGAGCCGCTTGAATCGCTAACGTCTTGGCGCCTGGCACAGTTCTTGTTTTTGGCCTCTCCCTCAATTCACCGGCCTCGTTTCGCGCGAGCGAGAGTGCAACGAGGCCGGAGACTCGCGCCCAACAGAGCAGAAACGAGGGATTTTCCTGACCTGTGTGGGGCTGAAATACTACGGAAATATCTTAAAATGGAGATCCCCTTATCAACGTCCTCGTTTAATAAAACGCAGTTGCAGGGAATTACAATTAAAATGATTGCTTCCAGCCATTTTCACTCATTATGGAAATGTTTGTTTTTAAAATTTATAGGCGCACCTGAACAGGACACAGAAAGTCAACTGAAACAGCATTTTCTGACTTGCCAGAGCAACAGGGCAGGAGGGCAAAGGGAGGGAGTTGTAAAGGGCAAATTTAGCACAGACACCAGGAAGCGTTTCTTTGTACAGTGGCTGGTCAGCAGCGGAATGGACTGCATCAATGTGGATTTAGGCCAGGAAACAAGCAGATGATGTAATGGAGGAAAGGGTAGGGTTGGTAATCTGGAAGGATGATATTAATGGTGAATTGTGGATGGCTTTATCGTGGGATTAGATGTGTGTAGATTCCGAACCCGGCAGTGTCTATTAACAGATAGATTTGAAGTGACCTGACCTTACAGAAACAAATGTGTTCCAATCTCCGGAACCGTTTCATTTTTTGGACATAGTTCTGACAGTGTGAAACATCTCCAATCCAGTTCTCCTCAGTGATGTCAGCCTGTTTAGACAAAGCTATTTGAAAGATCAACAGGAATAAATGACCATTTTATTCCTTGAATGTTGCTTTTGTTTAGCACAGTTTAATAACTTTTCACGGAATTCTTGTGTAATTGACCATGTTTGATGTGTGCGGGATTCAGAGAGAGAGGGCCATTCAGAGCTGACATTTCGCTGACTGTCTGATAGCCAGTCGCTGGAAATGAAAATAGAATGACAGGCCCACGCGAAGCTGATCCGGCCTGCGATAATCTGAATGGACTCATTTGACAAACAGCTTTTTAATCTCGCCCTCACAATCTGATTGCAAAGTGGAGGAACTCCCCATATTTCTGTCAGTGCTGATCAGTGAGATGGGATCACGGCTCAATAATGGGAACAGTTTCCTGTTACTTGCGGTCAACATCAAGCATTCATGGGCTCTGAAAGCCTCGATGAGCTGTGAGAGGATCATTGCTTTTTCGTAGGCTGCTCTTTCCTGTGGCTTAGCGGCAACTCTCTTGTTTCTAAATTAGAAGGTTGTGGATTTAAGGCTGGTAGTGTCCGCAGTGGATCTGGTGAACTATTGGCCGCCAGTGGGACCTTCCAGTCCCGTCAAAGTCGATGGGCTTTTACGAGGCTCGCCTGTACCGCCACTGGGGAACCCACCTCAAGGGGTCAACTTTGACGGGCCTGGAGATTACTGCCGGGGTGAGGGGGTCAGATAAACCCCACCCTAAATCTCACTTCGAACTTGTACATGAAATCTGAGCTGACACCTGTCACGAATGTTATTTGCGAGGGTATCTCAACTTGGGACACCTGTTCATGGGGGTGTATAGTTTTGGTTTGTTTCAGTGTGAGGAGCAACTCCAGTGAGAATAAAGACCCCAGTTGTCGTGTAACAATTATTAAAGACTATGTGTTAAAGTAAAGAAAAGACCCACAAGAGGACAACTTTCCTCTCACGCAATTAAGATGTATGAATTACTAAACACACACAGTTTACATAGAACGTACCCCTTGTTTCAAAATATATCTATGATACCCGAACTCTGTAAGACTTCCTCTGTTCCCCAAACAACATTCCAATTGAATAACCAGCTATAGTTACCACACAATACAGGGATGATACTCCAATCTGGGAACTGTCTTTTTCCTGGTCCAGCGAAAATATTTAAAAGTTGCTGTTAAGAAGGTTTTCTGCACTGCCTTGGCTCTAAAACTTAGAAACTTGTTTGCTGGAAACTTTGCCTTCAGGCCTGGTGGCTGGAAACTGGCCTGTCCACTTTCTGAAAAAGTTAGATGGTAACTATCTCCTTTCCTTCTCGGGTCTGGTGAATTATACCTTTGTTCTTCTCTGATTGTGCTTTCTGTATTTTTGGCTGCCTGCAACCATCAGCTTCCTTGACTATAGATTAACATACGTAAGGGTGCAATCTTTCCAAAAAGGAACAAAGTCCCCCAGCAAGCCCAATTACCCATGTGTTTCCCGGCACTCACAGGCCAAGAAACACATGGCTGTTCAATGCGTCTTGTGTTGAATAAGGGGCCTGAACGGGAGACGTGCGGCTGAGGCCGCACATAGCCCAGTTTTTTACAATGGGAAGCTCCGCATTGTAGCGAGAGTTCGGGACACCATTTTTAAATGGAATTTTGATCTCCGAGGCCCCCAAAAGAATCCTTGACCTCCCCCCCCCCCCAGCCCAAACCCAATTTGGCAGGGTCTCCTGGCACCCCCCTAACACCCACACCAGGCAACCCCAGCCCGATCACATGCGCAGAAAATGCCAGCTTGGCACCTTGTCAGTGCTCCTGCCAGCACCACCTGGGCACCTCAGGAGTGCCAGGATGGCACCCAAGTTGCACTGGTAGGGTTCCAGGGTGGCATTGCCAGGGTACCGAGGTGGCACCAGCAGTTCCAGGGCACCACCCTGCCCAAACGGGCATGCAGCTGGGGGCCTCCAATCCCCATGAGTGCCATTCCATCTGGTCGCTGTTTGTGGGGCTAGTACCAAACGGCACTCCCTCAAGATCTCCGACAGGATTGAATCCCAAAGCCTCAGATAGCTTGGGAATCTACTTATTAGAGTAATGCTTTCGTTGAATCTTGCGAGGCATTGCGAGCCTGGTAGCTCCCGGGAGTGGAGTCTCCCGGCTTTCAACGGCCATGCTGTGCCAAGGCGAGCTGTTTCCTGCCGCAGCATGGCAGGAGGATTGTGCCCAATATCTCAGGAACCTTCCCAATTGCCTATAATATGCTTCTCCTCCAATAGCCATTCACCCTTGATTATTAACTGCCATTCTAACCTTATTACCAAGAGAGATGCATCCCAATTGAGGCCCTTTGAAACAAAAACAGAAAATACGGGACAATCTCAGCAGGTCTGACAACATCTGTGGAGAGAGAAGGGAGCTAACATTTCGAGTCTGGACGACTCTTTGTCAAAGCTCTTTAATATTAAGCTGAGGCCCTGTCTGCCCTCTCAGGTGGGTGCAAAAGATCTACCACTATTCAACATGGACACCACAAGCCCTTCGGTCAAATTTCAAATCATCTACCTTCATGCTTGATCCTGGACAGTGAGCGGCTTAGGAGGGGAGTGCAGCCCAGTCTATGAACATTGTACGTGCACAGTGAGGAGTGGAAACCTAGCTGACTTCTCCGAATCCTAGCCCGGGAGTGCCACGGTTGGTGGTAGCATCCTAACAACGGCCTCACTGAGGTGAGGAAGAGCACAGTGTGGAGATTGAGGCTGGAATATCCTAGCTGTGGAATATGGTTCAGTTCTGTGCTAGGCAATGGGTTCGCCAAATGAACAATCAAGGAAGCCCTTTGACATACTTAACTTAAGCACTGAATCAGTTGATATCAATATATTAAAATCGCAGAATTATTGGAATATGCCTATTGGACAGACACACACCAGTGAGCATCTAATGAGCTGAAATCCTGCTCTTGCTAACCTTACTGAATGTTTATTTGCCTCTGGATATGTTAAGTGCTGGGACTGAGTATTTGAGTGCTGAGGGGATGCTACATGGTCATAGGTACTGTCCTTTGGGTGAGATGTTAACCCACGGCCCTGTCTGCCTTCTCCAATGGTGGGGAATAAAAACCTCCTGGGGTTACGTCAGGAAGATCAGGGGATTCTCCCTGTGTCCTGTCCCGACACTCTTCCATCAGCCCATAGCAATGAAAGCAGATTAACTGATTACTTCAGTTTGAGTGTGGGGGATCTTACTGTGTATAATGCGGGTCACTGTAATTCACTGCGTGTTAAGAGCTTGATGTGATCGAAGTTCAAATTGAATCAGCTTTGCTGTTCCATGTTCCAAACTTGCATACCTTCGGCAAGCACTGAGTTAACAGTGAGGGAGCGAGAAAAAGAATGATAGCTCCCATTTGTACTGCACACAAACCAACTAAATCTGCGGTCAATGTTGGGTAGCAGATACGCTCTGCAGGTGTCCTCCCGGTCATCTTCACTGATGCGCGTCCTGTTGAACTCTTCCTGTCAGAAATGGATGTCTCCTGGGCCCTGGGGAACAGGCCCTGGCGAAGAGGCTTATTTTTTCCGAACAAATTGAATCTTAGAAAAATAGGAGAAAAAAACTGCCACCTGGAACATGTCTTGGGGAACCATTTAACATTCAGAGAAATTACCTGTAGAGAGCCCCTCCCCTTTAATACCCGCAGAGCGTCCTTTCCCTTTAAGTGCTTGCGGGCCTGGTGAGGGGATTAGCAGTGGGTTTGCACAACAAGCCTGGCACCAAAAGCCAAATTGCCCATCTGGAATCCCCATACGGGGAAAACTGGCATCTGTCTCTTGTTCCTCGCACACTTCAAGCTGGAACGCCCTCATGGGTGAAGACAGAGGATTCTCAGTAACTGCACCAGAATAGTCAACAAAGGCCTTGGCCCCAAGGACACGCAAGACCACTGCTCAACTTAAAGAGAAAAACACACTTTGATGCAGCGAATCTTCCAATCCAGGCCATTATCTTCTCTCCTTTTTGGACATCAGTTCACTTGCCCTTCTGAAGGTGTCTATTTTCCCCGGGCATGGTTCTAAAGCCATGCTTCTTTAATCCCTCCTATAAGTGAGAGATAGCGCAGGTAATGCCAGTCCTCAAAGTGTTGGCACCCAGTCCTATCCTCAACTCACCTCCTTAGGCACAAGTACCCTTTCCAACGGGTTAATTGTCACAATGGGAGGGAGATTCCGGGCTGATTTTTTTCCCCGTCTGCTTTAGAGTGTTGATGTCATATGCAGGACCCTCTTCTGCAGCCCTGACTGAGGTGATCGAGTTAATTTGAGCACAGGGTCTGAACCTGAGAGCAGGCTGGTGTCTAATGTTCAGCTCTTCATTGGACAGTGCATCTAGTCAGTGAGCTACATGAGGAGTCTTTTAGATTGATTGAGGCAGGGTGTAGATTAGCCATCCTTGCTGCCTGCTGTCCTATTTCACATCAACCCCATTGAACTCAATATTCTCTGCAGGCTGAGATTGAGTGAAGCAACATAGGAGGTTTCTTTGGCAAGATTTATTTGATCAGCCCTTAGAATGTGCGCAAGGCTGTCTTTATTGTCCAGTCGTAGCTAGAGGTGACGGTGGGGCTCCGTCTTGAAGTGATCATTTTGGCAACCGAGTGGTTTGCTCGGCCACTTCAGCCAATTAGCACAGGAAGGGATTCCCATCCATCAGTGAACCAGTTGGTATCTTACTGCAATCCGGAAGCTTCCATGGCCTTCCCCCAGGGCTGGCCCACACGTCGCCAGACTTTATTCAATTCACAATTTACCCAGAGTGGGTTTGAGCTGTCGGCTAATCCAACAACCTTCAAAGCGTGTACTCTGCCACTGGACTAGTTTTCTGTCAGTGGAAAACCTTGACCACAGTTATATGGAAATGGTGGACAAACTGCCAGTGATTTTCCATCCACAAGCAGAAAATTGAGATGAAGTGCTCAGGGTTTTCTGCTATGCAAGGCTGGAGAGGAGACAGAAAGTCAACCCAGCACATTCTCAGTCAATGGATTTGCTGCTAACAGTTTCCTTACACCCCAAATTCCTGCTGATTTATAGTCCAGAGGATGAGGTGGAGCTTGAGGGACAAATCCCACAAAGGGTGATATTTAAAAAAAGATTGACCCAATGTAATGTCACTGATTGAACCTGTGGATAACTTTTAAGCTGCCAAGTTGGGAATGTAGGGTAATGGGTGTGGTGAGATGCCTGCGAATAGAACTGTACATAGTTAGCATTGTGACCTCCGACCAGTTGGTGTCGTCGGACATCGGTCACATGGCGTGTGGCACTCACCAGTTGGTAGTAAGGCGTACAACAGGACAGTCACACACAGGATAGTTCCAGGAGAGTTCACGGAACTCAAATAGTAACCTAGTCTGTAAAGTATTCTGTTTGTTATGTTTCCACGTGTTCATCAATAAATCAGCATTATAGTTAAGTCACCAGATGTTCTGTGTGCATCATTGCAACGGCAAGGTCACAGAGCACAACAATGGGTAGAAGGTTCTTTGCAGTGAACGGATAGAATCTGAAATAAACTACTTGTGAGTGTGGCAGAGGCATATTCAATTGTGGCTTTCAATAGAGAATTGGACAATTATGTGAAGCAAAAGGGAAAGGTGGAGGAGTAGGACCAGCTGATTTTACTTATAGAGGGCTAGCACGGTCTTGACAGGCCAAACAGCCTCCTTCTGTGCTGTAACCATTCTATGATTCTTCAATCATTACTAAATTATGTACTTAAAGCAAGAAGTTAGGACATCCTAAGGCCTCGGCACACACTGTTGCTTTAAGAGGTTATCACGGCCAGCCTTTGACCGAATGGAAGTGCTTCCACCTCAGAAGCAGTCAGATATTAGCTGAAGGTCCGTACCAGTTAAAATGGAGTAGGGGGAACTTCATCATCCCGATTTGACCGACCGCGATTTTAACTAGCAGGCTGGCAGTGGCAGGGTCCTCTTTAAATATGCAGACGTGGCTCTGATGATGTCACTGGGGCCTGGTCTGCCATTTTAACCTGAAGCCTGAGGGTGTGGTTCCTTCCCTATCAAGCCAAACCTGTCAGAAATGGCAGCCAAAAGAGGCCCAGGTAAGTTTTTTTAAATTTAATTTTCTTGTGGGCAAATTATCAACTGCATAAGTGGATTGCAACATGAAATTTTGATGTTTATCAAATAGATTTAATCTAATTGGGAAACCGATACCAGCATCTCCATGCAAACAGGCTCAGTGTGAGAGGATGAATGTCTGGACCTGTTTGTTATTTCACTCCGAGTGTTACATGCATGAAAGAAACGTGCTTCAAAATGATTCAACTTGCAATGCTCATGTCTTGATTGAGTGAGCACCACACTTTCCATCCAGTTTTATACACCCCTCCCCTTCTGGCAATGCAGCAGCAACACCAACAACTTGCATTTATATAGAACCTTTTAATGTAGCAAAATGTCCTGAGGCCCTTCACAGGAGTGTTATCACACAAGATTTAACAGTGAGATGCTTAGGATAGTGGGACAGGTGGCTGCAAACCTGGTGATAGCAGTGGTTTTTAAGGAGCTTCTCAATGGAGGAGAGAAGGAGATTTAGGGAGGAATTTTCAGAGATCTGTGATTCTGCTACTGTGTGAGTCTAGGCTATAGTACTGATATTATTACCCACCCAACTTCCACCAGCACCCCTGTCACTTAGCCAGGCACTGTGCAGTGAATACTTCAGCCTCCCAGGCCTAGATACATCAAAACGTGTTGGTCTGAGCCATTCAGAGGACCAGGTTGCAGCCTGACACCTGCCTACTCCCTGACCCCCACCCTAGCTCCAGGATTTAGTGGAGTGGTCAGGGGTATGCTGCAGGCCGCCATCCACTTCTCTCTCGCATAGTCCCTTGAATCCAGGGACAGTGTAAAGGGAGTGGAGGGCTGGATGGAATGGATCACCTCCCCCTCTTTATAGTGCCTCGGAAATGAGGGCAGGAAAGACAATATCGGAGCCAGTGTAACGGGAGACTAATGGGTAGGCGGTGCTGCCCAGCCTAATCCTGTTCTCATCCAAATTTGCTTTCTATTGGCGGTCAGAAATGAGACCTGGGATTATTTCCTTTTTCCCTCTCTTCATAGACCAGAGACTTTAAAGACCTACGCTACTGCTCATTCTGTAAGTCTTGTTATGACTCACCTTCAGGCAGCAGAAAGCACAGGACCTACAAGGGATACCATTAAAAAAAGATGTCTCCGATCTCTCAACCCTCCCCCCCAATGTGACTGACCCCGGACACTGCCAATGCCTCAATGGAGTCATTGAGACCCCCTGCACCCCACCTCACATAGGCAGGGCACTCCCAGGCCCGTTCCCTGGCTTGGACAAAATTCCAGCCTGTACCCATGCCACACTGGCAGTGCCACCTGGACACTGCACCCGGCAGTGCCACCTGGGCATCCTGACAATGCCAGGCTGGCACCTGGGTGACACTGACAGGGTGACAAGGTGACACTGCCAGCATGCCAGGCTGGCAATGCCGAGGTTCCCAGGTGGCACCAGTGTTGCCAAGGTGCCACCCTGCCAGGCGGCCAACCACCCAGGGGTCTCCGATTGCCTGGGTGACCCTGCCCATGTACCGTTCCACAAAGGGGACCAGTACTGAATGGTACTCAGCCGGGGTCTCCTCAGCGAGGCCGTTAGATCCAGTGAGACCTTGGCTAAGTGGGCAGAACCCAGATCGCAACATCTAACCAGATCCCCCGAGGCGTACCAGCTGTCGGGAATCCCAGGGGAGGTCACTCCCGGGATCTACTGGTCACGTCCTGCTCCCATTCCGGCGGGAAGGAGCTGTTAGATCGCGCCTGATATCTTGGAAGGGTCTTCAAATAAGACTTTATGGGTAGAACTTAGGAATATAAAGGGTGGGCAGCACGGTGGCACAGTGGGTTAGCCCTGCAGCCTCACGGCGCCGAGGTCCCAGGTTCGATCCCGGCTCTGGGTCACTGTCTGTGTGGAGTTTGCACATTCTCCCCGTGTTTGCATGGGTTTCACCCCCACAACCCAAAGATGTGCAGAGTAGGTGGATTAAATTGCCCCTTAATTTGAAAAACTTAATTGGGTACATTAAAAAAAAAATTTTTTTAAGGAATATAAAGGGTGCAGCCACATTACTGGGAGTCTATTATAGGCCCCCAAAGAGTCAACGGGAAATAGAGGAGCAGATAGTGAGTGAGTTCTCCCAGTGAGCCAGAGAAGGCACAGCCAGAGTGAGACAGCAAAGAGTGAGTTTGGGAATTTGAATCTAGGTGGGAATTCGAAGCTGGGTGGGGAGGAAGTGCTTTTTATCCCTGGTAAGTTGTTTTTCTGTTTTCTTTTTCTTTTCATTGGTATATTTATTTATTTTTTCTTTGTTGTTTTTTTTGGGGGGGGGGGGAATTGTAGTTGTTGAAGTTAACCGAAGGTTTAAGACATGGCAGGAGATCTCAGACCCATGTCATGCTCCTCGTGTGTGATGTGGGAGCTCAGGGACACATCCACTGTCCCTGGCTCCTTCACGTGCAAGAGGTGTGTCCAGTTGCAGCTCCTGTTAGACCGCTTCACGGCTCTGGAGCTGCGGATGGACTCACTTTGGAGCGTCCGCGATGCTGAGGACATCGTGGATAGCATGTTTAGCGAGTTGGTCACACCGCAGGTGAAAGGCACTGAGGGAGATAGAAAATGGGTGACCAAAAGACAGAACAAGAGTAGGAAGGCAGTGCAGGTGCCCCCTGCGGTCATCTCTCTGCAAAACAGATATACCGCTTTGGATACTGTTGAGGGAGATGGCTCACCAGGGGAAGGCAGCAGCAGCCAGGTTCATGGCACCGTAGCTGGCTCTGCTGCGCAGCTGGGCAGGAAGAAGAATGGCAGGGCTATAGTGATAGGGGACTCAATCGTAAGGGGAATAGACAGGCGGTTCTGCGGATGCAATCGAGACTCCAAGATGGTATGTTGCCTCCCTGGTGCAAGGGTCAAGGATGTCTCGGAGCGGCTGCAGGACATTCTGGGGGTGGGGGGAGGGAGGGTGAACAGCCAGCAGTTGTGGTGCACATAGGCACCAACGATATAGGTAAAAAACGGGACGAGGTCCTACAAGCTGAATTCAGGGAGTTAGGAGTTAAACTAAAATGTAGGACCTCAAAGGTAGTAATCTCAGGATTGCTACCAGTGCCACGAGCTAGTCAGAGTAGGAATGTCAGGATAGATAGGATGAATGCGTGGCTCGAGAGATGGTGCAAGAGGGAGGGATTCAAATTCCTGGGGCATTGGAACCGGTTCTGGGGGAGGTGGGACCAGTACAAACCGGACGGTCTGCACCTGGGCAGGACTGGAACCGATGTCCGAGGGGGGTGTTTGCTAGAGCTGTGGGGATAGTTTAAACTAATGTGGCAGGGGGATGGGAACCTATGCAGAAAAAAAAGGCAGTAAGGGGGAAAGTGTAAGGCAGAGAAGCCATAGTCAAAAATCAAAAGGGGCGACAGTACAAGGTACAGTGACTGAGGGGAGGTCAGTGAATAGGACCAGGAACACTGAAAGGAATAAAACAGGAAGTAAAAACATTAATGGTAAACGACACGGCAGGTTGTTACATGAAGATGTGGTTCCAACGACAAGGAAAATTAGGAGAAAAGTGAAGAGGAAATATAACTTAGGAGAGGTTACTGATCGAGGTGTTAAGATTCAGAACAGAGGTAAAAAAGCCAACATAAGTGTACTTTACCTGAATGCTCATAGTATTTGGAATAAGGTAAATGAGTTGATGGCGCAAATCATCGTGAATGACTATGATTTAGTGGCCATTACTGAAACATGGTTAAAGGATGGTCACGACTGGGAGTTAAATATCCGAGGGTATCAAACTATTCGGAAGGACAGAGTGGATGGTAAGGGAGGTGGTGTAGCTCTGTTAATTAAGGATGACATCCGAGCAATAGTAAGGGATGACATCGGTGCTATGGAGGATAAGGTTGAATCCATTTGGGAGGAAATCAGGAATAGTAAGGTGAAAAAGTCACTGATAGGAGTAGTCTATAGGCCAACAAATAGTAACATTATGGTGGGGCAGGCAATAAACAAAGAAATAACTGATTCATGTAGAAATGGTACAGCAGTTATCATGGGGGATTTTAATCTACATGTCGATTGGTTTAATCAGGTCGGTCAAGGCAGCCTTGAGGAGGAGTTTATAGAATGTATCCGCTATAGTTTCCTAGAACAGTATGTAATGGAACCTGCGAGGGAACAAGCGGTCCTAGATCTGGTCCTGTGTAATGAGACAGGATTGATTCAGGATCTCATAGTTAGGGATCCTCTCGGAAGGAGCGATCACAATATGGTGGAATTTAAAATACAGATGGAGGGCGAGAAGGTAAAATCAAACACTAGTGTTTTGTGCTTAAACAAAAGAGATTACAATGGGATGAGAGAAGAACTAGCTAAGGTAGACTGGGAGCAAAGACTTTATGGTGAAACAGTTGAGGAACAGTGGAGAACCTTCCAAGCGATTTTTCACATTGCTTAGCAAAGGTTTATACCAACAAAAAGGAAGGACGGTAGAAGGAGGGAATATCGACCGTGGATATCTAAGGAAATAAGGGAGAGTATCAAATTGAAGGAAAAAGCATACAAAGTAGCAAAGATTAGTGGGAGACTAGAGGACTGGGAAATTTTTGGGGGGGCAACAGAAAGCTACTAAAAAAGCAATAAAGAGTAAGATAGATTATGAGAGTAAACTTGCTCCGAATATAAAAACAGAAAGTAAAAGTTTCTACAAATATATAAAACAAAAAAGAGTGGCTCAGGTAAATATTGGTCCTTTAGAGGATGAGAAGGGAGATTTAATAATGGGAGATCGAATCAGGCCAGGACCTACTCAGTTAATGGTATGGCGTTGGGGAGAGTTATAGAACAAAGAGATCTAGGAGTACAGGTTCATAGCTCCTTGAAGGTGGCGTCGCAGGTGGACAGGGTGGTGAAGAAGGCATTCGGCATGCTTGGTTTCATTGGTCAGGACATTGAATACAGGAGTTGGGACGTCTTGTTGAAGTTGTACAAGACATTGGTACGGCCACACTTGGAATACTGTGTGCAGTTCTGGTCACCCTATTATAGAAAGGATATTATTAAACTAGAAAGAGTGCAGAAAAGATTTACTAGGATGTTACCGGGACTTGATGGTTTGAGTTATAAGGAGAGGCTGGATAGACTGGGACTTTTTTCCCTGGAGCGTAGGAGGCTTAGGGGTGATCTTATAGAGGTCTATAAAATAATGAGGGGCATAGATAAGGTAGATAGTCAACATCTTTTCCCAAAGGTAGGGGAGTCTAAAACTAGAGGGCATAGGTTTAAGGTGAGAGGGGAGAGATTCAGAAGGGCCCAGAGAGGCAATTTCTTCACTCAGAGGGTAGTGAGTGTCTGGAATGTGCTGCCAGAGGTAGTAGTAGAGGCGGGTACAATTGTGTCTTTTAAAAAGCATTTAGATAGTTACATGGGTAAGATGCGTATAGAGGGTTATGGGCCAAGTGTGGGCAACTGGGACTAGCTTAATGGTAAAAACTGGGCGGCATGGACTGGTTGGGCCGAAGGGCCTGTTTCCATGCTGTAAACTTCTATGAGTCTATATGAGGAAATGGCTGAGGAACTGAACAGGTTTTTTGGGTTGGTCTTCACAGTGGAAGACACAAATAACATGCCAGTGACTGATGGAAATGAGGCTATGACAGGTGAGGACCTTGAGAGGATTGTTATCACTAAGGAGGTAGTGATGGGCAAGCTAATGGGGCTAAAGGTAGACAAGTCTCCTAGCCCTGATGGAATGCATCCCAGAGTGCTAAAAGAGATGGCTAGGGAAATTGCAAATGCACTAGTGATAATTTACCAAAATTCACTAGACTCTCGGGTGGTCCCGGCGGATTGGAAATGAGCAAACGTGACACCACTGTTTAAAAAAGGAGGTAGGCTGAATGCGGGTAATTATAGGCCAGTGAGCTTAACTTCAGTATTCGGGAAGATGCTGGAATCTATCATCAAGGAAGAAATAGCGAGGCATCTGGATGGAAATTGTCCCATTGGGCAGACGCAGCATGGGTTCATAAAGGGCAGGTCGTGCCTAACTAATTTAGTGGGATTTTCTGAGGACATTACCAGTGCAGTAGATAATGGGGAGCCAATGGATGTGGTATATCTGGATTTCCAGAAAGCCTTTGACAAGGTGCCACACAAAAGGTTGCTGCATAAGATAAAGATGCATGGCATTAAGGGGAAAGTAGTAGCATGGATAGAGGATTGGGTAATTAGAAAGCAAAGAGTGGGGATTAATGGGTGTTTCTCTGATTGGCAATCAGTAGCTAGTGGTGTCCCTCAGGGATCAGTGTTGGGCCCACAACTGTTCACAATTTACATAAATGATTTGGAGTTGGGGACCAAGGGCAATATGTCCAAGTTTGCAGACGACACTAAGATAAGTGGTAAAGCAAAAAGTGCAGAGGATACTGGAAGTCTGCAGAGGGATTTGGATAGGCTAAGTGAATGGGCTAGGGTCTGGCAGATGGAATACAATGTTGACAAATGTGAGGTTATCCATTTTGGTAGGAATAACAGCAAAAGGGATTACTATTTAAATGATAAAATATTAAAACATGCTTCCGTTGCCTAGACCTGGGTGTGCTAGTGCATGAGTCGCAAAAAGTTGGTTTACAGGTGAACAGGTGATTAAGAAGGCAAATGGAATTTTGTCCTTCATTGCTAGAGGGATGGAGTTTAAGACTAGGGAGGTTATGCTGCAATTGTATAAGGTATTAGTGAGGCCACACCTGGAGTATTGTGTTCAGTTTTGGTCTCCTTACTTGAGAGAGGACGTACTGGCACTGGAGGGTGTGCAGAGGAGATTCACTAAGTTAATCCCAGGGCTGAAGGGGTTGTATTACGAGGAGAGGTTGAGTAAACTGGGACTGTACTCATTGGAATTTAGAAGGATGAGGGGGGATCTTATAGAAACATATAAAATTATGAAGGGAATAGATAGGATAGATGTGGGCAGGTTGTTTCCACTGGCGGGTGAAAGCAGAACTAGGGGGCATAGCCTCAAAATAAGGGGATTTAGATTTAGGACTGAGTTTAGGAGGAACTTCTTCACCCAAAGGGTTGTGAATCTATAGAATTTCTTGCCCAGTGAAGCAGTAGAGGCTCCTTCATTAAATGTTTTTAAGATAAAGATAGATAGTTTGAAGAATAAAGGGATTTAAGGGTTATGGTGTTCGGGCCGGAAAGTGGAGCTGAGTCCACAAAAGATCAGCCATGATCTCATTGAATGGTGGAGCAGGCTCGAGGGGCCAGATGGCCTACTCCTGCTCCTAGTTCTTATATGTAGACAATTCATTGAGGTGTGTAAGAATAATAATCGGGTGATTATTTTAGGGGATTTCAACTTCCCCAACATAAATTGGGATAGTCATAGTGTGGAGAGTTTTGCGGGTGTGGATTTCTTGAAATGTATTCAGGGTAGTTTGTTTAGAAATATGCAGAAGGTATAGCAAGAGATGGGGCAGTGCTGGTTCTGGGGAACAAAGCCAGACAAGTGTTCAATGTAGCGTTTGGGGGAGCATTTTAGTGATAGCGACCACAACACGGTACAGTTCGAGATTGTTATGGACAAGGAAAAAGATGCCCTGCAAAAGACGATTTGGGATTGGGGCAAGGCAGATATTACTAAACTAAGGCAGGATCTGGCCAAAGTTGTCTGGAAACAGCTTCTTGCAGGAAAGTCTACAGTGGAGCAGTGGAGGGAATTCAAGATGGAAATGGGGAGAGAGCAGGACAACATGTTCCCTGTAGGGAAAAATGTAGGAGCAATAAATTCAGGGAAGTCTGGATGTCTCGGACAATCCAGGACTGGATAAAGAGGAAGAGAAAGGCTTTTAGCAAGTGCAAAGGGAGAAATTCAGCTCTGGCCCTAGAGGAATATAGAGGAATATAGGAATTGCAAAAGAGAACTTAATAAAACAATTAAAAGAGCAAAAGGGGACATGAAAAAGTACTTAAAAATAAGATTAGGGAGAACCCGAAGATATTCTATAAATACATCAAGGGGAAGAGGTTAACCAGGAAAAGAGTAGGGCCCATTGGAGACCAAGGGGACAGTCTGTGTGTGAAGCTGCAGGACATTGCTAGGGTGTTAAATGAATACTTCTCATCCGTCTTCACTCAGGAGAAGGAGGACATAGGTACAGAGTTCAGGAAATGGGACTCTGAGGACCTTGAGCAGTTTAAATAGGAAGTGAGGAGGCATTGGAGGCTTTGACAGGCTTACAAATAGACAAATCACCAGGCCCGGATGAATTGCATTCCAGGCTGCTGTGGGAGGTGAAGCAGGACATTGCAGGGGCTCTAAAGCAAGTTTTTTATTCCTCCCTGGCCATGGGGAAGTGCCAGAGGACTGGAGAACAGCTAATAATGCTCCACTTTTCAAGAAGGGTGGTAGAGATAAACCAGGGAATTACAGACCGGTAAGTTTCACATCAGTGGTAGGAAAACTATTGGAGAAAATTCTGAAGGAGATAATTAATTTCCACTTGCAGCATGGCTTTGTCAGAGGGAGGTCATGCCAAACAAATTTGATAGAAAAAGGTGACTGAGTGCGTGGATGAAGGAAGTGCAGTTGATGTCGTTAATAAGGATTTTCGCAAAGCCTCTAACAAGGTCCCGCACGGGAGACTGAGAAGGTTGAAGCACATGGAATTGAAGGAAACCTGTCAAAATGGATCCGAAACTGGCTCAGGAATAGGACCCAAAGGGTGGTGGTAGAGAAACTGGAGGCCGGGGTCCAGCAACGTACCACAGGGATCAGTGCTGGGGCCCTTACTGTTTGCTATGGATATAAATGGTACAACGAGAATATGAGAGGAATGATAAGTAAGTTTGCAGACAACACCAAGATTGCCAGGGTGGTTAACAGTGAAGAAGAGGGTCGTAGGTTACAGGAAGATATGGATGGACTGGTCAGATGGGCAGAGCAGTGGCAGATGTTGTTCAACCCTGATGCATGAGAGGTGATACACTTTGGAAGAAGAAACAGGACAAGGGAGTATGTAACGAATGGCAGGACATTAGGAAGCCCAGTGGAACAGATGGATATTGGGTACTTGTTCACAGCTCCCTGAAGGCATCTGGGCAGATGAATAGGGTAGTTAAGAAGGCATATGGGACATGTGCCTTTCTCAGTCATGGCAAAGAACATAAGAGCAAGGAGGTTATATTGGACCTGTATATTGGAGCTGTATAGAATGTTGGTTAGGCCACAGCTGGAGTAATAATAATAATCTTTATTAGTGACACAAGTAGGATTACATTAACATTGTAATGAAGTTACTGTGAAACTGTGTGCAGTTCTGGTCACCTCACTATAGAAAGGAGGTGATTGTACTGGAGGGGGTACAGAGGAGATTCACCAGGATGTTGCCTGAGAGACTGGATAGGCTTCAATTTTTTTCTTTCGAGCAGAGAAGGCTGAGGGGGTATTTGATTGAGGTGTGTAATATTATGAAGGGTCTGGACATGGTAAATAGGAAGCAGCTGTTCCTTTTGGTTGAGGGGTCACTCACAAGGGGGCAGAGTTTTAGGGTGAGGGGCAGGAGATTCCGAGGTGATTTTGAGAAAAGGTAATTTCACTCCGAGGGGCTGAGAATCTGGAATGAGCTACCTGGGAAAGTAGTGGAGGCTGGTTTTGTGAGGGCCACGAAGAATCCAGCATGGGTTTTAAGGATACAAAGTAATAACATTTATTTACAATAAAATATATATATATAACAGCAGCAGCAACTTCCCTTGCGGCACACTCCTTCCTGCTGGGTCCTGAACTGGCCAGCTTTATTTATACTAGGAGTTTACTAATGGTTTCTCCGCCCCCCTCATTGGGGAAGCTCATACTCCCACAGGATTGTGGGATTGTCATTAGTCCCCAGCCAATGGTAAGTAGGCAGGTTATAACATCCCATCTTCGTCACCAGTTTTGTGAGGGCCATGAAGAATCCAGCACAAGTTTTAAGGATACAAAGTAATAACATTTATTTACAATAACATATATATATAACAGCAGCAGCAACTTCCCTTGCTGCACACTCCTTCCTGCTGGTTCCTAAACTGGCCAGCTTTATTTATACTAGGAGTTTACTAATGGTTTCTCCGCCCCGGCGACTAGGGGCTTTTCACAGTAACTTAATTTGAAGCCTACTTGTGACAATAAGCGATTTTCATTTCATTTTTTCATTTCATTTCAAGTGGGATTAGCGCGAAATTAGGGGTAGTTATTATCGGTGCAGATGGGCCGAAGGGCCTTTTCTGCGCTGCATGACTCTATGAGAAAGTGCAGACTGTGATGAAGTTGGTGTTGTTCCTGGGTCTGCATGGGACAGTTCTACACTGAGCTCTGGAGCCAACAGCTGAGTCTTGGAATAAACCACACATTTTCTCTTTTTATTTTCATCCCAAACCTCACAACAAAGCAGCTTGCAGCTGCATTGCATTTCGAAGTTTAATGTGGCAGACCTTCCTCCATCTCGCTAGCCGCTCCATCTTCTGCTTTTCCCTCTCCCTGTGTTGCCGTGCTCTGTCTCCACTTGTACCATTCCCCAGGGTTTCTCTGCATGCGTTCTCTTTCCTCTCTCTCTCTCTCTCTCCCGAGCGACTCTGCGCCTACCTCTCTGAGTGATCTGTTGAGGTGCTCGCTGCACCCTGCTCTTTGTTCTCTCACTGCTTATTGCTTACAGCTCTTTCCCTGCATAGCTCTCACTTTCTGCTCCCATTCCAAGGGCCCTCTCTCTCTCTTCCCGCGCATTCTTCACTTCTCTACCTCTATTCATTACAAAATGTTATTTTCACTGAGCTAGAAACTGGAATAAAAAGGATAGGGTGGGACGGATTGGATCGCAGCCTCCTGCAGTGTCAGCCTCCCCGATATCTCCGTGATTTATATCCCCAGATGTATCCGCACAACATATGTAATAATAAATGATTCATGTGTCTGGGGAATGACCACTCGTTTGCTGGCCTCTCGTTTTCCTTTTTTTCCCCACCTGCTCAGATTCACAGCAACCCTTCCTGACTAAAAGTAGCATCTCTGCTTTCGACATCATCTCTTTCCCAAAAGGTTGGTTAACCCTTTATGCACCAAAGGCCATTCAGAGTGCCCTTTAAACGCCACACCTTTCCTCACGTGGCTGCCTGTTTCTCTACTTGTTTTCTTTAATTGTCTGGGAGGATTGACACCAGGGGGATGGCTGTGGCCTGGGAATGTCACTCAATGCCATGGGAGTCACTTTTCCATGTTTGTGATGTTAACTGGACCCACGCTAGATGGTGAAATTAAAGCTTCCTTTCCTGGAGAGAGTATCACAGTCAACACTACTCCATCTCCCAGTGTCTACCCCATTAAAGGTGTAACACTACCCATCACCTGTTTAATAATAAGAAGAATCACTTATTGTCACAAGTGGGCTTCAATGAAGTTACTGTGAAAAGCCCCTAGTCGCCACATTCCGGCGCCTGTTTGTGGAGGCTGGTACGGGAATTGAACCCGCGCTGCTGGCATTGTTCTGCATTACAAGCCAGCTGTTTAGCCCACTGTGCTAAACCAGCCCCACAAGCCAGCTGTTTAGCCCACTGTGCTAAGCCAGCCCCTCATGTTTAACAATGTAATTGCCATTAAAAACTTTAATATCATTTCTAAGACATTGAGGTGTGTTGTTGAAGACACCACTGTGCTAGGATCTCTGTTTTACATCTAGCCCAAACTGTTCTTACAGAGTACGTATGAACTAGGAGCACTAGGCCACTCGGCCCCTCGAGCCTGTTCCCACCATTCAATAAGGTCATGGCTGATCTATTTGTAACTTCAACCTCACATTCCCGCCTACCCCGATAATCTTTCACCCCCTTGCACCAAGAATCTATGCAGCTCTGCCTTAAAAATATTGAAAGACTCTGCTTCCACTGCCTTTTGAGGAAGAGTTCCAGAGATTCACAACCCTCTGAGAGAAAACACTTCTCCTCATCTCTGTATAAATGGACAAACCTTTATGTTGAAACAGTGACCCTGAGTTCTAGATTCTCCACAATATGAAACATCCTCTCCACACCCACCCTGTCAAGTACCCCGGGATTTTATATGTTTCAATCAAGTTGCCTCTTACACTTCTTTTTTTTAAATAAATATTTTTATTCAAATTTTTACATATTTTCAACAAACCACCCCCCCCCCTTACAAAAAAAGAAAAACAAAGAACACATAAATAAACATCTTACAACTACATCACGAATTCCCCCAATATACAAACCCCCCATTAAGCCATAATAAACACAGTAGAAAACACAAAGTACACCCCCACCCCCTTCCCCCCCTCTGGGTTGCTCCTGCTGCTGACCACCTCCTAACGCTCCGCTAGAAAGTCTAGGAACGGTTGCCACCGCCTGAAGAACCTTTGCACAGACCCTCTCAAGGCAAATTTTACCCTCTTGAATTTAATGAACCCTGCCATATCGCTGATCCAGGCTTCCACGCTCGGGGGCCTCGCATCCTTCCACTGTAGCAGAATCCTCCGCCGGGCTACCAGGGACGCAAAGGCCAGAATACCGGCCTCTTTCGTCTCCTGCACTCCCGGTTCATCCGATACCCCAAATAGTGCTAACCCCCAGCTCGGCTTAACCTGGATGTTCACCACCTGAGACACCATCTTCGCAATACCCCTCCAGAACCCATCCAGCGCCGGGCACACCCAGAACATGTGGGTGTGATTTGCTGGGCTCCCCGAGCACCTCCCGCATCTGTCTTCCACCCCAAAGAACCTGCTCAGCCTCGCCCCTGTCATATGCGCTCTGTGAATAACCTTAAATTGTATCAGGCTAAGCCTGGCGCAAGAGGAGGAAGAATTAACCCAATCCAGGGCGTCCGCCCACGTACCCTCGTCTATCTCCTCCCCAAGCTCCTCCTCCCATTTACCCTTTAGCTCCTCCACCAAGGCCTCCTCCTCCTCCTGCATCTCCTGGTAGATCGCCGAGACCCTGCCCTCTCCAACCCACACCCCCGAGAGCACCCTATCCTGGATCCTGCGTGCTGGCAGCAGCGGGAACTTCCTCACCTGCCGTCTTACAAATGCCCTTACCGGCATGTACCTGAAGGCATTTCCGGGGATAATCCCAAATTTTTCCTCCAGCGCCCCAAGGCTCGCAAACGTCCCATCTAAAAACAGGTCCCCCATCCTTCTAATTCCTGCCCTGTGCCAGCTCAGGAACCTCCATCCATTCTCCCCGGGACGAACCGATGGTTCTCCCGGATCGGGGACCAAACCGAAGCCTCTACCTCACCCCTGTGGTGTCTCCACTGCCCCCAAATTTTCAAAGTCACCGCCACCATCGGACTCGTGGTGTACCTAGTCGGCGGGAGCGGCAGCGGTGCTGTCACCAGCGCTCCCAGACTCGTGCCCACACAGGACGCCATCTCCAGCCTCTTCCACGCCTCCCCCTCCATTACCCACTTGCCTATCATCGCCACATTGGCAGCCCAGTAATACCCACACAGATTAGGTAACGCTAACCCTCCTCTGTCCCTACTCTGCTCCAGAAACACCCTTCTCACCCTCGGGGTCTTTTTCGCCCACACGAATCCCATGATGCTCCTACTGACCCACTTAAAAAAGGCCTAAGGGATCAGGATGGGGAGGCACTGGAATATAAAAAGGAACCTCGGGAGCACTGTCTTCTTCACCGACTGTACCCTACCCGCCAGGGAGAGTGGCAGCATATCCCACCTTTTAAACTCCTCCTCCATCTGCTCCATTAGCCTCGTCAAGTTGGGCTTGTGTAGGGCCCCCCAGCTCCTGGCCACTTGGATCCCCAGGTACCAAAAACTTCTTTCCGCCCTCTTCAGTGGAAGCTCGTCTATCCCCATTCCCTGGTCCCCTGGGTATACCACGAAGAGCTCACTCTTCCCCACGTTGAGCTTATACCTGAAAAAGTCCCCAAACTCCCTGAGGATCCGCATCACCTCCGGCATCCGCCCCACTGGGTCCACCACATACAGTAACCTGTCATCGGCATACAACGAAACCCGGTGTTCCTCCCCCCCCTGGACCAGCCCCCTCCAGTTCCTGGACTCCCTTAGAACCATAGCCAAAGGCTCAATTACCAATGCAAATATCAAGGGGGATAGGGGGCACCCCTGCCTCGTCCCTCGGTACATCCAAAAGTATTCCGACCTCCTCCGATTCGTGGCCACACTCGCCACCGGAGCTTCGTAAAGTAGCCTAACCCAACTAATGGACCCCTCCCTGAATCCAAACCTCCTCAACACTTCCCAGAGGTACCCCCACTCCACCCTATTGAAGGCCTTCTCCGCGTCCATCGCTGCCACTATCTCTGCTTCACCCTCCACTGCAGGCATCATGATTATGTTAAGGAGCCTCCGTACATTAATATTCAGCTGCCTTGTCTTCACAAAACCCGTCTGGTCCTCGTGAATCACCCCCGGGACACAGTCCTCAATTCTGGTAGCCAACACCTTCGCTAACAGCTTCGCATCCACGTTGAGGAGGGAGATTGGCCTATACGACCCACACTGTAATGGGCCCTTGTCCCGCTTCAAGATCAGCGCCCTGGACATCGTCGGGGGTAGGGCCCCCCCCCCCTCCCTCGCCTCATTGAAAGTCCTCACTAATAGAGGGCCCAGCAGGTCCATGTACTTTCGGTAAAATTCCACCGGGAATCCATCTGGCCCCGGTGGCTTCCCCGCCTGCATACTCCCCAGCCCCTTAGTCAGCTCCTCCAGCCCTACCGGTGCCCCATGCCCAGCCACCTGCTCCTCCTCCACCCTCGGGAATCTCAGTCGATCCAAAAATCGACGCATCCCCCCCTCCTCCGTCGGGGGCTCAGACCTATACAGCCCCTCATAAAAGTCTCTAAATACCCCATTTATTCCCACCGCACTCCGCACCATGTTCCCCCCTTTATCCCTAACTCCCCCAATCTCCCTCGCTGCATCCCGCTTCCGAAGCTGGTGTGCCAACATCCGGCTAGACTTCTCCCCGTACTCATACACCGCCTCTTGCGCTTTCCTCCACTGCACCTCTGCCTTCTTGGTGGTCAACAGGTCGAACTCGGCCTGGAGGCTTCGTCGCTCCTTGTGTAGTCCCTCCTCGGGGACCTCTGCATACCCCCTATCCACCCTTAAAATCTCCCCCACCACTCTCCCTCTCTCTCCTCTCCTTCTCCTTGTGGGCCCTAGTGGAGATTAGCTCATCCCTAATCACCGCCTTCAGCGCCTCCCAGACCACCCCTACCTGCACCTCCCCATTATCGTTAGCCGCTAGATAGCTTTCAATACACCCCCGGATCTACCTGCTCACCTCCTCATCCGCCAGCAAGCCCACATCCAGGCGCCACAGCGGGCGCTGGTCCCTCTCCTCCCCTAGCTCTAGCTCCATCCAATGCGGGGCATGGTCTGAGATGGCTATGACCGAATACTCCGTGTCCTCCACCCTCGGGATTAGTGCCCTGCTCATAACGAAGAAGTCTATCTGGGAGTAGGTTTTATGGGTATGGGGAAAAAAAAGAAAATTCCCCGGCCTGACAAACCTCCATGGGTCTTCTCCTCCCATCTGGTCCATAAACCCCCTCAGCACCTTGGCCGCCGCCGGCCTCTTACCCGTCCTGGACCTGGAGCGGTCCAATGCTGGATCCAGTACCGTGTTGAAGTCCCCCCCCCCCTCATTATCAAGCTCCCTGCCTCCAGGTCCGGAATCCGGCCCAACATGCGCCGCATAAATCCGGCATCGTCCCAATTCGGGGCATATACATTCACTAATACCAACCCCCTGCAGCTTACCACTCACCATCACATACCTACCTCCACGATGTTCAGCGCCACGATGTTCAGCGCCTCAAACGACACCCGCTTCCCCACCAAAATCGCCACCCCTCGATTCTTTGCGTCCAACCCCGAGTGGAAAACCTGCCCTACCCACCCCTTTCTCAGCCTAACCAGATCTGACACCCTCAAATGCGTCTCCTGGAGCATAACCACATCTGCCTTCAGTCCCTTCAGGTGCGCAAACACACGGGCCCTCTTGACCGGCCCGTTCAGGCTTCTCACATTCCAAGTTAGCAGCCGGATCAGGGGGCTTCTCCACCCCCCCCCCCCCCACCCCCCCCCCCCCTCCTGCCGATTAGCCATCCCCTTTTCTAGGCCAGCCACGTGCCCGCACCTCCCGCACTCTCCATTCCCCCCAGCGGCAGACCCCCGCCCCGACTCTCTCTCCGAGCTCCAGCTCCCCTTTGGCCAATGTAGCAGCAACCCAGTTCTCTCCCCCCCCCCCCCCCCCCGCCCCACCCAAGCACGGTCCCCCCCTAGCCGCGTTGCTCCCCTCATAGCACTCCCGTAAGCTGAGTCCTGCTGACCCCGGCCACCCCCGCCACTCCATCGACCCCCCAGTGTGGTAGTCTCCCCCCCCTCCTGTCGATCAGCGGGCGCTCCTCTCCAACACCGCCCTTCCCCCCCGGCCCGGCCCCTTCCTTCTCTAGCGCGGGAAAAAGCCCACGCTGTCCATCAAACCGGCCCCGCTCTCTCTGGCGCAGCTCCCTTTTGCCGCCTAATCCCAGCTCCCCCACCTCGGGCCTCCCATCTCCCCTTCCCCCAACGGGGCCCCGTCCTTCCAACCACCGACGCCCACACTCTCACAAAACCCCACTTCGAACCATTTCACCCTACCCCACCCAGCACCCAAGGAAACAATACAGAACAGAACAGAACATCCCCCAAAGCACAATAACCACAGTAGCCCCCGGAACCTCCCCTCACAACCGACTCTCAGTCCGTGTCCAACTTTTCGGCCTGAATAAAGGTCCACGCCTCCTCCGACGTCTCAAAGTAATAGTGCCGGTCCTTAAACGTGACCCACAGTCGCGCCGGCTGCAGCATCCCGAATTTCAGCCCTTCCGATGCAGAACCGCCTTAGCCCGATTGTACCCGGCCCTCTTCTTGGCCACCTCCGTGCTCCAGTCCTATTTTGCCCATCTTAGGACACACTCCCTGTCCACCAAGCGGTGGAACCGCACCAATATCGCCCCACGACGGCTCGTTAGACTTGGGCCTCCTCGCCATGACTCGGTGGGCCCCATCCAGCTCCAGGGGCCTCGGGAAGGCACCCGCGCCCACCAACGTGTTCAGCATCGTGACCACATATGCTCCAGCATCCGACCCCTCCACTCCCTCCAGGAGACCCAGAATCCGCAGGTTCTTCCTCCTTGACCGATTCTCCATGTCCTCGAACTTCTCCTGCCATTTCTTATGCAGCGCCTCGTGCGCCTCCACCTTCACCGCCAGGCCCAATATCTCGTCCTCATTCTCCGAGGCCTTCTGCCGCACCTCCCGGATCGCCGCCCCTAGGGCCTTCTGGGTCTCGACCAGCTTGTCGATCGAAGCCTTCATTGGCTCCAGCAGCTCTGCTTTCAATTCCGTGAAGCAGTGCTTGAGAAACTCCTGCTGCTCTTGCGCCCACTGCGCCCACGCTGCCTGGTCTCCACCCGCTGCCATCTTGGCTTTCCTCCCTCGCACTTTTCGCTGCACCAGAATTACTTTTTTCACCGCTCCACTCCTGGTCCAATCCATACAGTGCGGGGAAATCGTACTGTCACCTTCCCACACTGGGAACCGTCGAACAAATGCCGCTGGGGCCCCTAAAAAGAGCTCAAAAGTCCGTTTCTGGCAGGAGCTGCCGAACGTGCGACTTAGCTCAGCATAGCCGCAACCGGAAGTCCGCCTCTTACACTTCTAAACCCCAGCGGATACAATCCTCACCTGTCCAACCTTTCCTCATAAGACAACCCATCCATTCCAGGTATTAGTCCAGCACACCTTCTCTGAACTGCTTCCAAAGCATTTACATCCTTCCTAAATAAACCGATTTGCCCTGGGAATCCCTGAGAGGGCCATAGGTCGGGACACCTTTCACTCAACACCATGATACCACCAACTAAGTGAGCTCAGAAACTTTCAAAAATTATCGGGGGGTAGGCGGGAATGTGGGGTTTGAAGTTACAAACAGATCAGCCTGATCTTATTGAATGGCGGAACAGCGTCAAGGAGCCGAGTGGCCTACTCCTGCCCCTCTCAATTCTTATCCTGTTTAGTTTACAGGGATGTCATTCACCAGGTGCCATTTTCAAGGGAGAGCAGCAGTTGGAGGGGGAGGGCTCCTCCCGGGTCAAAGGGTACCCACTCAGGAGGTGGCTGATGACGCCAGTGCGGAGGCCGCAAACAGCCGCTGAGACTCGCTATAACAAGGTTCATGCGTCAACGCGTGCATTGGTGGAGCAGGTGATTGGACTGCTCAAGATGCGGTTCTGGCGCCTGGATCAGTCTGGGGGAGCCCTCCAGTACAGTCCCCAGAGGGTGTTACCCATCATGGTGTCGTGCTGGGCTCTGCACAACCTGGTGCTGTGGTGGGCAGAGCAATTGGGCCGGGAGGATATAGAGATGTGTCACATCTCCTTGGATGAGGGGAGTGTTACGAAGGGCGGTGAGGGGCGACCCGCGGAGGATGGGGAGGAAGGATCTCCGGTGATGGCCAGCTCTCCATTGGGACCCAGGGCTAGGGGCGCCCTCATGACCTCTCGTTTGGGGATCACCAGGACTAGAGTGTGAAGACCTCTCCCACCATGGGGTCTTCAATCCTTTCACTTCTGTGGTGCCTGCAGGAGGTCATTATGATGGTCGCCCCATTCATGGGCAGGGTGCTAAAGTGATTGGCCAGACGCTGCAGGAGAATGATGATAACTTTCAGTGAGGACAGAAGGATGCTCCCCTTATTCTCTGTGAAATGTCTGACTCCTGCCTAACAGAGAGCTGAGTGCGACCTGCCATTGAACGGGGTGAGCTAGGGGCCCAGAGAGGCTGAATAACACATTTCAGCTGCTACTGCCTCCTCAGAGGTCAGGGGTCATGGTGTATTGCTCCATCTGCTGACGAGGTGGACAGACTCCCAACACGTTTTCAGCCCTTGACATCCTCATAACTACAGAATGTTGGCAGACGGGAGAGACCTGAACGTTGATGGGGGGACATTGTAGAGGATCCGTATGGTGAACAAAGTGAATTGTTACCATGGTGACTTATCTCTATTAGTGCCCAGGTACACCCATAACCACTAGGTACCTATCCTTTCTGACTCTTACCCTCCCGCTCCATCTAGGTGTCTTTCCAAGATCCACAGCTGATGTTGAGGGGGCCTTCTGACTCCCATGCCCTGTTGGCTGAGATAACCTTCGCCGGTGTCCTTTGGGAGGCCTGGACCCTAATGGTCCAGGTGTACTTTTAGGCTGCACAGGTGTTGCATTGCTGCCCTCCTCGATGTGCGGAGCTGGAGATGTGTCGCTCACAGGGAAGGGAGTGTCAGGTGGTTGGACACTCCCAGGGTCTCCTGGGTGGAAGGCACCAGGATGTGCTCCTGCCGATCCTCTTCCCTTCCAGTGCCCGGGTGTCCCTGGGTTCCTCAGTGGGATAAAGGGGCAGCTACTGTGAGATCTAGAAGCCCCACCATCCTCTGGCTCTGACATTCATCGATTTCCACAAGTGCCTGCACCATGCAGTTGAAGCCCTGTACCATGGAGCTCATGCCGTCCGCCATCGAGGTCAAGAGCTGAACCATGGAGTGCATACCCTGTGCTAAGGTCTGTGTCACCCTTCCAGTGTGGGACTTGTTGCATAGGTGTGACGGCATCATCTCCTCGGACAAAAGGCGATGGGACACCTCTAGTTAGCCTTGCAATCCGAGGAGGGATGCTGTCATCCCTTCCTGATGTTCCCGACTCTACCTTTGTCGCTCCAGCAGATCTGAGACGACCGTACCCAGGGACATGTTATCAGCCCGGGACTCCGCAGGGTCTGGACTCCGGCATCCCTCCGAATCCCTGATCCCTGGGACGTCCTGCCTGCACCTGCTGTGGATCTTCAGCTGTGAGGTGCTCACTAGTGAGTGACCCAGAAGCCCGCCGACTAATTAACCCCACTGAGGTGTGCGTATCTGCACTGGTGGAGGGTGAGGTTGGCAGCTGTGATGCCTCCTCCGTGCTTGTCGCCACGATTTCTATCTCAGAGCCGCCCGGGTCTGCGGTCTCCAGAGGGAGCGGGGATGATCTGGGCTGGGCGACCGATAGACTTGCAAGGGAAGCGAGATGGCATTAATGCATCACAGAGGCAGACTGATTGGAGAAGTTAATTCACGTGAGGTTTGAACTGTGACATTAAGGGGTTGAGGGTTGTAACTTTGCCCTGTTATGCCCACCTCGCCCTCTGCACATCTGCAGTCCTGCTGCTCGCCAGGTAGCTTGAGGGTTCTCTCAGGGCATTGGGGTTCTGAGCTCGGGCATGACTCAATGTGCTCCGGTTTGTCCTGTAATGAGACAACTGGGGAGAGGGCAGGCGACGATCCTGCCAGGTCAGATGGTGATGAAGTCTGGCATGCGTGGGAAGTGGGTGAGAGCAGGGATGTGAGGAGCAGATTATCTACCAGAGAGATCATGGGGAGGGCAGCTTGATAAGTATTGGGACCCTGTGAGGTGTCAGGGTGAGAGATCACCGCGGAGGTGTGAGGGTGTGTGAAGGGGTGCAGCGGCAGATATGAGGAGGCAGGCCTACCCTGGCCATTCAAAATGTCATTCATCTTCTTTGGGCACTGTAGCCCAGCCGTCTTGTGGAGAGAGCTGGCACCCACTGTCACGGCCACAGCCTCCCAGCCGGGGTTGGTGACCTCGCTTGTTGGACGTCTGGCCGATCGCGGGTTGAGGATGTCATGCCTCTGCTCCACACCACCCAGCGGTTTGGTGAGGGCTCCCTCTGTGAATCGTGGCTCTGGCAGACATTTCCCCTGACTGGACTTGGAACAAGTGCTGAGGAGAAGTTTCAAAGGAGCGCCCCAGAGCGATTTACAGGGATTAAGTTTTCCCCGGGCGGGCTAATCAGAGGCAAGCCGCCACGAACGCAATGTGAATCACGTGGAGAAAAAACATTTTGTTAAAGTGACTGAACCTACGCCGGATTTTCCTGCGAAGGCGCCAACAGGATTCTCCCTGCCTTTCTCACCGGGATTCCGCCCAGCATGTCAACATAAGAGAAGTGATGACCCTGCCCACCCTTTCTTAATTTTAAATTGGCGGAGCCTGTCAACATGTTGTGACTGAAGGCCCATAGCAACAAGATTAGACTTAAGAGATTACAGATAGCAAGAGAAACTGTTTCACAAGCAGTTGTCATGCATTGGAATTTATTCCAGGGTTTCTGCTGGAGAATGATTGATGCTCGGGGGGGGAGCATGTTATCAGACTGGAGGTGGGCAGCTAGGTACCGCGACTGCTTCCTGCCTCCACTGTAATGAAGGTCAGGGTGTGAAGACCTTTGGATGACCTACCCACCCCGCTGCCAGTTGAGGCTCTTGAGTGTCTAATTAATTCCCACTTAAGGGCTTCATCCCACCATCGCTGGCACTAATCCATTACTCGGCGAGGGTGGGCACACTATCCAGGGATCACAACAAGCAAACATATGCATGATTGTTTGTAGGCCTCTGGGAGGTGGGTCCCTCATTCAAGTCCCTCGAAGGATTTGTCATTCAGAAGGAGAGCCTCCCGACTACCTCTGTGCCCCTCCCACCATCATTCTCTCCTGTGGCCTGAGATCCAGTGGCGATCCTGGGCCTTGGGTGGGTGACATATCGACAGCAGCCACTGCCTCCTCGATGGCGCGGCCAATCAATAGAGCTTCAGGCTTCTGGCTGGCCAACAGCTCATGGTGGGTGAGACCTGCCCCACCCCGTCAAGTGTCTGAATGGAACAAAATGTAGCAGACCTCCCTGGAAGGAGGCAATGTAGAGTTCTCGCTGGTTCTCCAGATGGCAGCCGCGACCTCCGTCACATTCAGAAGATTCTGATCACCTGTCAGCTTTCAAGATTACGTTGGCTTTGAGTGGTTGAGGAAAGGGGGTTGAGGTATATGAGATCACTGTGGTAAATAGGATTAAAAGTAGTTGCCTGTGTGAAGAATGAACACAGACAGTGCTGTCTAGGGCTAGATGGCCTGTTTTCATGTAGTCAGAATGTTCATTCAGAAATAAACAGCCCCTTGTTTACTATTCACTAAAATAGGAGGCATTACAAAATGAGTGTTTCTTGGTTGAAGCCGGAGCTGGAAAGATCTGGCGGGAGCGAAATGGTCAAGGTAAATTCCTCAGTATGTCCAGTCTGGCCTTTGTCAGGGCCCTTTGGATGTTGCGAGTTTGACATAAATGGCCCTTGAAGGGCAGCATGGTCATACAGTGGTTAGCACTGCTGCCTCACAGCACCAGGGTCCTCGGTTCAATTCCGGCCTTGGATAACTGTCTGTGTGGAGTTTGCACATTCTCCCTGTCACTGCGTGGATTTCCTCCGGGTGCTCCGGTTTCCTCCCACAGTCCGAAGATGTGCAGGTTAGGTGGACTGGCCATGCTAAAGTACCCCTTCGTGTCCAAAGATGTGTAGGTTAAGTGGGGTTACAAGAATAGGGTGGGGGATGGTTCAGTTGGTCGGTGCAGACTTGATGGGCCGAATTGCCTCCTTCTGCTCTGTAGGAATTCTATGGTTCATGCTGTATCAAATCTCAGTGCTTGCCTCCGAAAGGGCCGCTAGGTGCATTGTTTTCCAATGGTGGTCTGAAATATAGAACTTTCTAAGGCTCTTGAGGGGCGTCCTTGCGTCGTTTGTACTGGCCACCCTGATGTCATTTGTCCTCCGACAGCTCCCAACAGGAAATCTACTTGGGGGTTCTGCAGAAGACACCTGTCCAAGTTGAATTTTCTGGAAGGTGGTTCTCCATGTTGTTGACCCAGCACCATGTAATGCCTCATTGTTGGGGAGCCATGAAACATCCTGGCTTTATACCACTGGTTACGACAATGCATCGATCATCTCACCATAGGCATTTGCGCAGCCAACCATGCCATCATGCAGTAGACCCAGATTTTGACAAACTTGTTTGGACATCCTAGCTTGGAGAGCAAGTGCCATAAACCAGGTCGCTTTACGCTGTCAAAATCTTTAGTTAAGTCTACGAGCTGCACATATAGACCCTGATATTGCTCTCTGCTCTCTTATAATTGTCCTGTTACAAATGCCATATCCCAATGGGTAGCTCTAAAACCATTCCATGATTCTGGGAGGGCATTATTTAATGAGGCTGTCTTGCACATGATGGAGGGAACACTTAACCATTAGTTGCTGTGTACGCTTTTGGATCCTTTCTGTGTCCAGATGTTGATCTTGACGGCATCCATGAGCTCCTGTGGAACTTATTCCTGTTCCCAAATTTGTTAACAATCTCTGTATCATTACACTTCCAAATCTCTGCTGGGATGCCATCCGGGCCTGGTGCCTTGCCTTGTTTGGTTGGTCTGAATGCCTCCATCACCTCTTCAGTGAAAGGAGGAAGAGGCAGGTTTCTTTCTCACCCAACTGCTCAATTTGGTGCAGAGAATGTGGGAGTTTCTGCTCAGGAGCTCGGGAAGTGCTGAAGCCACCTTCCACTCTGGCTGCCTTAGAGAGGAGCGTATTTCCAGCACCTGTTAGGACAGGGGCAAAGATTGTGCCGGGTGGGCCATGCACAGAATTCGGAATATTGTAAAAACATGGATCATGCCTCTAAGCTAGATTGTTGTAGCTTTTTCTGTTCCAACAGGTCTTTCTGCATTTCACGAGCCCTCGGGAGCTTGCGTGTAGCATGTTTTTACAAGCTTGATGTTTGGTTGTTGCTTATGTGGCTTCTTGAAGACTTGGGCGTGTAAGCTGTTTTTGATACAGAGGATGGGCGATATTTTCATCGAGCGCTTGGCAGTATCCCATGACACCCACTGTAGTCTTGAAGATCTGATCACAGAACTGTTTTCATTTATGATGCATGTTTCCTTGGAGGGGTGGGAGGAGGAACGATCAAACTATCGAGCAGTATTGGGTTGTTTCGACGTTCTAAGGTAATAGTCAGATTCCTCACTGGTTTGTCTTTTAGATTTGACTGTGCCTGGCAGGTTGATTTTACAATGTTTTGGATGCATCTTTAGGCTCAGATTGGTGTTGAGTGGCTGCTGGGGTGTATAGTAATACTGTAACTTACCCTATTTCTCCTGAACTGACCTCTGTTTATTGTGAAGTAATTTATTCCCTAATGTTTCATGTTGTTTAGGGTGAACCATCTGTCCATCAAAGGACAGTAGACTGGAACTGCCTCCCTCAAAACGCTGTCGCAACTGGGTTGGTGGGGGTGTTGGGCAATGGGTGGGTGTGTGGGTTGGGGGGGGGGGGGGTGTCAATTACGAATTTCAAAACTGAGAATGATAGATTTTTGCTACGCAGGTGTTTTGAAGGTTATAGGACCAAGGTGGATTAATGGAGCTAAGGTCCAGATTAGCTATGGTCAATCTGAAAGGCAGAATGGGCTCGAGGCCTACTCCTGCTTGGCTGTTCCGTGTCATAGGTGTGTCAATCTCCCAACAAACTGAAGCAATAAATGAGCACCGTGGAATGGTTTTCTAACACTTTCTCAAGGGTTAAATCTGTTTTAAAAGGATAAAGTTAGCCTCGCATGGCCCCCGAGCTCCTGTTGCCAGCTGGAAGCTATTTCCCAGCATGGTTTAGATGTTACTTAACAATGACAAGATGTCTGTTTGTAATCCAGTACCGCAATGTATCCACCCAAAACTACTTTTTCTCAACCTCCCCCCACCTCTTCCCTAATTGCGACATACTGTTCCATCACATGATTTATGGCGTACCTATCATCTCCTCTTCGTTAAAGCTATATCTCTGGATGTGTGATTGAAAAGAGAAAGCAGATGGAGTTCTGATTTTCTTTATAAACCTGAAAACAACGGGCAAAGTGCAGATAAAGCATTTATCGCTTTAATGTAAACGCGCTAAGTTAACATAAAAACAAAGGTCTGGTACTGGGGTACTAAACCAATTAAATATAAGAAGCTCAGAAAGAAAAACATGCATTTATAAAGCGCCCTGCACAACCTGCAGCACTTTCCAGCCAATTACATCATTTTGAAGTATAGTCACTGCATATTCTAATTTCAAAAGTGCAGCGGCCAATTTATGCTGAGCAAGATCCCGTAATCTGCGACGTGATAATGATTAGACAATCCGATTTTAGCAATGTTAGACCAGGGATAAATGTTAGCCTGGACACCACAGAGAACTCCCCTGCTCTCCTTTAAAATAGCGCCACAGGAAATCTTGCGTTCACCCGAGAGGGCAGATGCCTCGGTTTAACATCTCACCCAAAAGATGGCACCTCTGACAGCACTGATGCTGGAGCGGCAACCCATTGTGTACTCCCCTGAACAGGCTTTGGGCCTATCATCTCACCTCCAGTAGCAGCATCTCCCACATTACACTTGCCTTGTCCTGAACAGTCACTTTAGATCCTGTATTCAGGCCCCTGGAGCGGGACTAGGCCCCACGATCTTCTGACTTAACGGTGAACTTGCTACACACTGAGCCATGGCTGACGCACGATTTCAGTCTTTCAAACCTTGTTGTGCTCCATCCTTAATCGCTTGAGCCTTCCACAATATGACCCTGGACTCAGGGGTCATTAACCCTCCTGGCTCTCCCCCTACTTTAGATTCGCTTTCACTTCAATCTAGTTCGACCCCTGACCCCTGGCAGAAGGACATGGCCTTCAGCTGCATACAGGAAATGGGGCTCATTGATGGGCATCTTTATTCACACTTGGGTCCTCTTTCTCACAGTGCTCGTTTAGGGCAATGGCCTTTTAGGGCTGGATCTTGGCTACTGAAGCAACTGACTCGAGTTGGGAAATTTCCTGACTAGCTGAACCCGCCTCTGTGAAAAGGTCCCAAATCGTGAGGTTTTCGCTCTGAGGGTGGTTCCCCATTGTTTTAGAAAATCTTGCAGCCTGTGGCCCTCATCACTCACCTCCACCCTCCAAAACTGCCATGGCTTCTCACATCCCTGTCCCATCTCAAAACTAACACAGGCCTTGAGGAAAATATCAACAAAGAACTCGATTGAAACTGCTCAAACAAATGTTAAATCAACTGGCCTGTCAATCAGAGAGGTCCAGCAGAGTTTTGCAGCCTGTGGCCCTCATCACTCACCTCCACCCCTCCAAAACTGCCATGGCTTCTCACATCCCCCTGCCATCTCAAAACTAACACAGGCCTTGAGGAAATTATCAACAAAGAACTCGATTGAAACTGCTCAAACAAATGTTAAATCAACTGACCTGTCAATCAGAGCAGTCCAGCAGAGTTTTTTTTTAAACAATCACTGACAGCTGCAACCAGTTTTCTTTTACAGTTTAAAGACACTGGGTTTAAAACATTTCAGACCATGTGACTTAAACAGGATTCTTCTGGCCTTCAGGAGCGTTTACTCCGACAGCATAAATACGTGAATCTTGCACTGTGGGCTAAGGCCTTGCAACAGCCAAAATAATAATAATCTTTATTATTGTCACAAGTAGGCTTATATTAACACTGCAATTAAGTTACTGTGAAAAGCCTCTCCTCGCCACACTCCGGTGCCTGTTCGGGTACACTGAGGGAGAACTCAGAATGTCAAAATTATCTAACAAGCACCACTTTCAGGCCTGTGGGAGGAAACTGGAGAATCCGGAGGAAACCCACGCAGACACGGGGAGAACGTGCAGACTCCGCACAGTCACCCAAGGCGGAAATCAAAGCTGTGTCCCGGGCGCTGTGAAGCAGCAGTGCAAACCACTGTGCCACGGGTCTGTTTCAATCTAGCACTAAGTTCAATTAACCCTGCTGAGTTCGGATTTCCCACATTCCCTTCCCTTTACCCTACCGGCAAAAATAGGATCAGTCGGAAATGGGGGCAGGAGTTCCGTGTTCGGGTTTTGCCTGCTACTCTTCAAGGTCGGCAAGTTTATTACACCATCACCGCTATCCGAGGAAACAAAACTTTGGAAAAAAAAATCCTGATTTGAATCTTTGAGCTAGAAGTCATATCTTTTCATCGACATTTGCTTCAGACACTGAAACATCTGAATTTTAACATTCAGAAAATGCTGCAACAAAATTCATCTCCTTCAACCATATTTAGTCAGAGAGTCATAGTCATAGGGCGGGATTCTCTAATCCCGCGGCAGAGTGTCCACGCCGTCGTAAACGCCATCGCGTTTTACGACGGTGTGAACGGGCCGACCGACGACTAATTCTGGACCCGCAAACCCCGTTTTCCAGCACGGCACTGGAGCGGTTCACAGCACAGCAGCTGCTGTTCGCGGCGCAAACTGTGGTGCCGGCGCCAACTAGCACATGGGCAGTGGCGCCGGCACCTACGCGCACATGCGCAGTGGCTTCCGTCAGCGCGTCGGCCCCTACACAACATGGCACAGGACTACAGGGGCCGGCGCGGAAGAAACGAGGCCCCCAGCCAGAGAGGCCGGCCCGCCGATTGGTGGGCCCCGATCGCGGGCCAGGCCACATCGGAGGGCCCCCCCCCCCGGGTCGGGCCCCCCGACCCTTCCACGCCGAGTTTCCGCCGGCAGAGAGCAGGTGTGGACGGCGTCGGCGGGATTCCGCGTTTTTACGACGGCCGCTCGACCCATCCCGGGTCGAGATTAGGCGGCCCGGCCACGTAGAGCGTGCCCCGACCGGCGGCGCACCAATCACACCGCCGCCGATTCTCCGTTCTGCGGCGTGGCGCGATTCGCACCGGTCGCGGGGATTCTCCGTCCCGACCCGGGCTGAGCGAATCCCGCCAGTAGAGTTTTACAGCACGGAAAGAGGCTCTTCGGCACCTAACTAATCTAACCCCGTTTCCCAGCACTGGGTCTGTACAGTCCTGTATTCCAAAGCATTTCAAGTGCTCATCTAAATATTTCTGAAACGTTGTGAGGGTTTCTGCCTCTACCACCTTTCAGGCAGTGAGTTCCAGATTCCCAGCACCCTTTGGGTGAAAAGGTTTTTCCTCACATCTCCTCTAAACCTCCTCCTCATAACCTTAAATCTATGCCTCCTGGTTATTGACACCTCCTCTAAGGGGAAAAGTACCTTCCTCTCCACACTATGTCCCTTATAATTTTGTACACCTCAATCAGCCTTCTCTGCTCCAGGGAAAATAACCCCAGCCAATCCAGTCACTCTTGACAGCAGAAACGCTCCAGCCCAGGCAACATCGTGGTGAATCTCCTCTGCACCCTCTCCAGTGCAATCACTGCCCTGCGAGAGAGTGTGGTGACCAGAACCACACACAGTACTCCAGCTGGGGCCTAACCAGCATTTTATACAGCTCCAGCATGACCTGTCGACTATTGTATTCAGTGCCTCGTTAATAAAGGCAAGAATTCCATAGGTCTTCTTAACCATCTTATCAACCTGCCCTGCTGTCTTCAGAGATCTGTGAACATGCACACCATGTTCCCTTTGTTCCTCTTCACTTCCTAGGGTCTGCCATTCATCGTATATTCCCTTGCCTTGTCAGTCCTCCCAAAATGCATCACCTTGCACTTTACATGGGTTAAATTCCATTTGCCACTCTTCTGCCCATCTAAAAGCCCGCCTATATCGTCCTGTAATCTAAGGCTTTGCTCCCTCACTATTTACCACACCACCAATATTTGTCTCATCTGCAAATTTACTTATCACACCTCCTCCATTCACATCCAGATCATTAATGTTTACTACAAATAACAAGGGACCCAACGCCGATCCCTGCGGAACACTGCTGGGCACAGGCTTCCAGTCACCAAAAACAGCCTTCAACCATCACTCCTGCCACTCAGCCAGTTTTTGATCCAGTTTGCCAATCTGCCCTGGATCCCATCTCACGTTTCTCTTGCAGGGTCATTCCCTACGTTTTCATTTCAGATCCAAGCAGGAGACTTTGTCCGTCAACAGGTGGTAAGGCGGGGGGCACAGTTTTGCCACTTCCAGACTTAAAAAGTGCAGCACGAGGGATTGTCTCCATGGCTGACAGATAGGTTTTTGCATTCACAGGCAGCATGCGGGAGAAGAGAGGAGTTTGAATCTTCAACCTTGAGGTCTACAGGATCAGTGAACATTGATTTCAAAGTCAAAAGACCGGCAGTGCTGGCAAAGAACTTAATTGGGAGTTGTCAGCGACACGGCCTCATGAGTGTGCAATCTCCGGCGAAAGGGCCTCATAGCGATGGCAATTAGTTCGGATCTGGCCTCACCTGGGATGTCATTGAGGCTGAGGGAGGGATGCAGAGGAGCAGGGGAGTAATCTTTATTAAATCACTAAGTAGAATTGTAAAGAGAAAAACTATAAAATAATTCCCAAAAGGAGATGGCGGGGTAGAGCTAGTATTCATTTTCTGGGTGTAAAACACAGAATTTAGGACTGGCTTGCGCCCAATCTGCTAATTTTTTTAACTGAGGAGGTGGTGTGTGTATGTGACCAGAGTCTGGATTTCACTCTGTGCGCCCAGTATAAAAGACAGGAAGGCCTGCGTTTATAGAATGCCTTTCATGACCACTGGATGCCTCAAAAGTGCATCATTTTCCCCTCGCCAGTGGAACCTGGTGTGCAGGAACGTTTCTCTGACTCCCCGGCACTCTCAATCCTCAAACTGCTTCATGTGGAGCTTGCACCGAGTGCGCAGATCAGGCCCAAAGACTAATTTCCACTTAAAACACGGCCTGATTAATGTCTGCGTCTATACAAATAGCCTTGTTTTCAACCTGGCTGGGCAGCAGGGAAGGGAAGTGTGCAAGACTATATTTAAGAGTGGGAAGTTCAATAACCATTGTTACTATTGATCAACTAGAGCAATGTTTCCCAAACTTTATGTTCTGACCCTATTTTAATGCTACGCACTTGATGCAACCCAGGAATGGAAATTGGGGAGGAGGCGATGGTGGGGAGAGAGTTGTTCAGCGGTGGAGGGGATTCAAATGGCGAGGATACAGGCACAAAAACAAGCGCATTCATGGCAAAATTATCTGTTTTTTTGGGGGGGGGCAAAGTGTCACGACGAGGCACTCAATGCAAAAGAAGATGAGGGGCCGCCCAAACCTCTCTCCCCCCTCCCCCCGCCCCCCCACCCCCACCTCCTCACCATGGAAACGGCAATGCCAGGGAGCAGTGCCAGGTACAACCCAGGATTGACCCTCCTCACCTCCCCCCCACCCCCCGGTGACGGTACTCACCTGTGCACCTCATGCAGGTTCTGCTCGCCAGGTGCACGTTGGGGGTAAGGCGTAACCTGTCATGATTCACGTTGCCATGCCGTCATGCTGCCATGAATGGAAAATCCAATAATGGGCTGGGATAATCAGATATAAAGGCCTGAAAATTATATTTTGTTTGTTGGATTTTGTTTTGTTTATTGTCACGTGTACCAAGATACCGTGAAAAGTATTTTTCTGTGAGCAGCTCAACAGATACTTAATAGATATTTAAATCTATGTGAATGACGAGGAGGATTTGTGACAAATGTCACAATAATAATAATAATCTTTACTGTCACAAGTAGGCTTACATTAACATTGCAATGGAGTTACTGTGAAAATCCTCCAGTCGCCACGTTCCGGCGCCTGTTCGGGTACACAGAGATTTCAGAATGTCCAATTCACCTAACAGCATGTCTTTCAGGACTTGCGGGAGGAAACCGGAGCACCCGGAGGAAACCCACGCAGAGACACATGGAGAACGTGCAGACTCCACACCGACAGTGACCCAAGCCGGGAATCAAACCTGGGACCCTGATGCCGTGAAACAACAGTGCTAACCACTGTGTCATGATATGCAGACATGCAGATAATGATATACAGACAGGCAGCTAATAAAAACAGAGAACAGGACATGACCAATGAGCAGGCAGGACACTCAGGTGTGGTATCTCACTATAAAGGCACAAGGCACTCACACTCCGCCTCTTTCCACTGATGAACATCTACAGAGTGAGTCAGGGTGTATGTACAGTATCACACCTCCAGCACGTGGCTAAGAGCTAGTCTGGTTCAGTCAGGCAGAGTAACCACACTTAGGTTAGCAGAGAGTCAAACTCATAGAGAACTGTGCTAACTGTGCTACTAGTTCAATAAATCAGATTGAACTAACTTCAAGATCTGGAGTATCTTTTGGTTAAAGCTGCATCCAGTTGCAGCCTGTGTTATTCCAGAGTATATAACACATCACACTGTGCTACTGTGCTGCCCACATATAAAGCTCCATGACCTGATCAATTGTCGATGAATCTGGTTTGGTCGCAGTGACTTTCCCCACATACACAGTGCAAGGAGGCAGTGAGGTTTGCCGTAATGACAGCGCGGTGATAGACAAATCAATGTTTCCAAATAGGGGAGGCCGTGGTGTTGTCACTGGACTAGTAAACCAGAGACTCAGAGTAATGATCTGGGGGCATGGGTTCAAATCCCCCAACTGCAGATGGTGAAATTCGAATTCAGTTGTGATGAACGGTTACTGCCTTATCATCATGTAAGGTGATGTCCCCTTTAATACCGGGCTTGGAACCCTGGAGACTCCGCCTCTGGCTCCGCCTATCTGTGAGCCATATATAAAGGGCTGCCTTGTGGGCTGTACAGCAGTTAGCACATGTCTCAGCTCTAGCATAGTTCTTAGTCTAATAAAGCCTTCTTTACCATTTACACTCTAAGCGTCGTTATTGAGGGTACCTCATCAGTAAAAAAAAAATCCGTAATTAAAAGCCTAATGACGACCATGACACCATTGTCGATTGTTGTTAAAACCCATCTGGTTCACTAATGTCCTTTAAGGGAAGGAAATCTGCCGTCCTTACCTGGTCTGGCCTACATGTGACTCCATACCCACAGTAATGTGGTTGACTCTCAACTACCCCCTTAAGGACAATTAGGGATGGGCAATAAATGCCGGCCCAGCCACGCCCACGTCCCACGAACGAATAAAGAAAAATGTTAGCGACGGACATTTGACTGGAGCAATGACAGAAAGGCCCCCCCGCACCCAACCCCATCCACCCTGCACCGGGTCCCAACCTTGCGTGAGGAGAGAGGGAGAAGAGGAGCACGGAAATGAACTAAATTTGTTGTTGCCTGCTCTCCGCTGAGTGCAGATCGGAATCAGGGCAGCCTCCGCACCGCCCGTTGCTCGAGAAACAGTCCCGCCAGATTGATCAGCAAAATGTAAGAAAGAAATAATGAAGATTCAGCAAAGTTAATGGACTTGTTGAAGGGAGATATCAACGGGAAATTCAAAGGCAATCACAAATTAGCTCCAGTGCCCTAGATTGTTGCCTGACTCTTTAAATCAAATCAGCAAATAGAGCAAGCAACATCACAGGAGACTGAGGGAGAGGGCTGGCACCAGCAATCTTATCAAAGAAGCGATTTCTATTTTCAAAGCAGCTGCCGCAGTTTCTCATGCAAAGACTGGAGGAGGATACCGTGTGTGTCATCATCACTTCTTATCAATTTCAACTCCATTCTTAAACTCTCAACAATGCAAACAGAGATGAACAGACACATAGCTGCAAGGTGAGCGCCCGTGTCGAATTGTCACTCCTGTTCCATCCTGAATCATTTTCAGCGAGTGAGTAAAGAATAATAGAACTTACAATGCAGAAGGAGGCCATTCAGCCCATCGAGTCTGCACCGGCCCTTGGAAAGAGCACCCTACCTAAGCCCACACCTCCGCCCCATCCCCGCAACCCGCTCACCCCACCTAATCTTTTGGGCACTAAGGGGCAATTTAGCTCTTTGGACTGTGGGAGGAAACTTCTGTTCCAGTCTAAATTGCAAAATTGCATCCCCCCCCCCCCCCACCTCCTCTCCCCACCCCAACCCCCACCCTAAAGGTGCCCTTTGAGACATTAAGCACATGTAAATGGCACTATATAAATTCAAATCTTTTGTACCGGGGTCAAATGAGTGAAATTGCCGTAGGGTTAGCACTTTGGTAATGAAATCAGTCAGCGTACACTCCTTTATCCTGAGAGAAGCTATGATAAATTGAAATCAGATGGAATATGAGAATTGGAGTTCAGGAGTCCTGAAGATATTGGCAAATTGAGTTTCACAAGGGCAGTTGTTCCACTGTTAATTGCGAGGCAATACTGGCCATGTGCTGAGGATGGAGAGGATTACCTGTGGAACGGATCAGAATAATCATAGCCCCAGTGGATGACTGACAAGGTGAACAACACAAACCTTGGTAGAATGAGCCATTTATGTTCCTTGCAAATACCCAAATCTCACTAATCATTGGACCTGGTCTGGTTTGGTTTGATTTTGAACTTTGCCTGAACCTACTGATTGACCCTTAAGAGAAATTAGATTAAGGGTATTATTCCATCTCCCCTTGTTAGACGTCTGGTGTGTTATCCTACACCAATCAAGACAAAGGGGCAATGTTTTCAGTTAAGACCTGGTTTTGCAAAGAATGATTTGTAGTGCAAAGAATTAACAAAGAAAAAAGATATTTTACGGTGTTGTGATATGGACATATAGGAGCGGCCGACTAGGATCCGAGTATTGTGAGTGGAATGCTTAATTTTGTCCAGGAATGCTATAAAATAATATCAGCAACAGCAGTGGATTAAAGAAGACAAATTTCAAAGAGAATCTGAAATGCATGCATGTACCATGGAGTCCTGCCATCTCAATAATACAAATATTCTCTCTAATACCATCACAGAGCTACCTTCACACCAGTACCCCCATCATACCCAATACAGATATGGAAACATTACAAATTTTAAAAGATGTATCTTGTTGTAAAAATGGACGCCAAAAGCTGTTTAAGATGGTTGTAGCATATTATGTGACTTTGGCAGTAGTAGCTCCAGACAGACCTGAAGCTCGGTCAAATGGCCAATTACAAATGGACAACCAAAGCCACCGCGCCGCCCCCACATCCCCTTGTTAAGGATGAACCGTCAACTAACAGGCCAATGATATACCAGCTGATTTGTCTACCTGCTTCACCATGAAACTCAAATGGGAGTTAGCCAAATATGAAATGGCTCTCATTGACGTTTTGGTGTATTGTGATGGCTCCTCATCTCAAACACAAAGACGGTGGCATTCTCAAAACTCTCAAAGGTGTGAAAAGCTGAAAGACGGGATCTGTATAAGCCCAACCCACCACCATTTTTGGAAGAAGGATTCTGGAGTTGTCGAAGGCCGCATGGTTAAGACAGCCATGTTTGTTAGCTATTCTTTTGAAAGAAGCGGAAACTATTTTGATTTTTAAAAACACCATGACCAATTCCATTTGAAAAACCATCCAGAAGTCATCAAGGCAGCTGCAAGGTAACCACATGGCCAAGATAAAACAACTATACCTTGAAAGTGGGAAAAGGATTCTCTCCCCACCGCCCCCCCCCCAACCTGTTCCATCTTCAAGTTCACCTGAGAGAGGACCTCCCGAGAATTCACCTGCAAGAAATTTCACAGCTTACTAAGAATCCTCTGCCTTTATGAGACCTCCACTCCAGTCAAAGGATCTATTCATCCAAGAAGCTACAAACCTGCCACAAAAGAGACTGAAATAATTCCAGATTGTAATGGTGTTGTTTTTCTCTTCATCTATCTCTACATTTAATCTATCTCTACATTTTGTGTGTGTGTGTATGATCGTGTGTCAGATGTTGCATTTAAACCTCTGGGATGAGTGCGCGCTGTTATATTATCTTTAGTTTTAAATTCACAAAAGCTTGCTACCAGAATCATTTAAATTGGGACGAACTGCTCGGAGGGTAACAAGACATACTGACCTCTCAAGTCTATACCTCGTATTTAATTATTCTCGTGCACATCTTTTTCCGCTAATCTGTGGAAAGGTATTTGTTAAGTAAAATGGAATAGCCCTCTATTTGTCACAACCCAAATTTGTTTTACCCCAGGCCTCTAGAGCTGACAGAGCCAAGAGCCTTACATCCTGTTATCACAAGCTGGATTCAGGCCAGGTTCCTGAGGTCAAAATGCAGAGAAGCAGATCATGGAACTTACTGCGTCACCTGGTCTCCCTTCCCCTCCCTTATAGTAGCAATAATTCTTCCACTTTTCAGGATGACTCCGTACTGTGCAGCATTCTTAAACAAAGGTACAACAAGTGAAGAGAATCTGAGCGAAGAACAGGTTGCAAGGCGTTGGAGGCGTTAAAAATTGAGAGGTTTGGACTGAGTAGATAATGAGAACCTGGATCAGAAGGGTCAGAAACCAGAGGGCACAAATTTAAAGTGGTTGGCAAAAGAGCTACGGGCATCATGAGGAAAATGATTGTTACGCAGCAAGAGGTTACGACCTGGAAGGCACTGCTTGAAAGGGTGAGGGTGGCAGGCTTGTTCATGGCTTTCAAAAAGCAATTGGTTAAGCACCTGAAGGGGAAAAAATAATTGCAGGGCTACAGGGTGGGGAATTAGCCAAATGGCTCTTGCAGGCTGAATGGCATGTTGTTCCCATGATGCTTTGGATGTTCCTCCATTCGGTATGTCCTCCGAGTAGCCTCTGATTGGCTTTCAGACTCACACACCACATGGATGGTATAGCATTAGGGTAGGAGCAGGAGGACAGAGTAGAACAGTCTACTTGAATCACTTTTCAACTTTATTACCTTGTACCCCCCTGGATGCATACCAGGTAAGGGAAATCACTTTGTGCAACACTTCAGTTCAAAAGGTGGAAATGTAGGACGGCACATGGCGCAGTGGTTAGCCCTGGGACTACGGCGCTGAGGACCCGGGTTCCATGTTTTATGTTATATGTTTTATGACAATCTTTGACCCAGAATGTGTAGTGAACAGGGAAAATGTGTAATTACTGTCAATAAAATAAACGTTTAAGATTTGGATAAAATAAAGATTAAAGAAGCTTGGATATAATAAGTTTAAAGGAGGTGGCACAGTGGTCAGCATTGCTGCCTCACGGCACCGAGGACCCAGGTTCATTTCCGGTCCACGGTCACTGTCCGTGTGGAGTTTGTACTTTCTCCCCGTGTCTGCATGTGTCTCACCCCCACAACCCAAAGATGTGCAGGTTAGGTGGATTGGCCACGCTAAATTGCCTTTTAATGGGGGGGAAAAAATGAATTGGGTACTCTAAATTTATATTAAACATAATAAAGTCTAAAGAATTGGATGAAAGTGATTTGATAAAAGTGCTACTGTCTGGAGGGTTTTTGATTTACAAAGTAGCTGAGCAGGTGGGTAAACATATTTACTTTAGTGAAGTGGAGAACAATATAATTTAGAATTGTAAGTGTTAAAACTACAGTGTTCAAAGTGGAGACAGAAGAAAGCATGGCACACTTACATGCTAAAAGCATGACTACTAAGGTGAGTTGTTTAGATAGGATGAGATCAAAAGGGAAAAATTATATATCAGTAGCAGGATTAGCTGGGGAAGAACAGCTGATGAGCAGCTAAATCATAGCTGGATACTGAGGTTCTCCCGAAAGCTTCTCTGCTGGAAGCTGCTGTTTGAAAGCCTCAGAAAGTCTACACTGAATCCGAAGAAAAGCTTCCCAAAATTAAAGATGCAACTTGTGTGTGGTAATTATTTGCTGGAAGTGGCTCATAGTGTTAAACCGTCTGTGATGTTGTTTTTGAGACAAGATACATTCTCAGAGTTTAGGAACGCAGATAGATGTGGAATAGGGTTAATTCAAGGATACTGTGCATATGTGTTTGTAACTATTATTGTAATTAAGTGTTCTTTTGTTTTGTATTGTCTTTCATGTTGTTTTTTTACAAAGTTAATAAAAAATATTTTATTTGAATGATTACAACGAGACTGGACACCGGTTTGCATATCTTTCCTTACATTGTACCAAATTGCAAAATATTTTATTTTCATAAATTTAGATTACCCAATTATCCTGTTTCCAATTAAGGGCCAATTTAGCATGGCCAATCCACCTAACCTGCACATCTTTTGTGTTGTGGGGGTGAAACCCACGCAAACACGGGGAGAAGGAGAATGTGCATACCCAGAGCCGGGATCGAACTGGGAACCCGGCACCATGAGATAACAATGCACCACCGTGCTGCCCTTTCAAATTGCAAAATAAACAATTAAGAACCGTCTTTCCACGTTACCCTTCTGGGTTTCGGGATAACCTCGCATTCAACATCAGCACAGTTCTTAAAATTACCTTTAAAACAACCTGCAATTGCTTTTAAGAATATTTGAAAAGGACTTTGAAGCATTTTCATCAATTATAAAAGGATTTTCTTGGATAATCAGGAATACTAGTCCACATGATCTGGAACCCCTTGACCTGGAAGCAGTACCAATAGGAAGGAAGTTAAGACATAAAAGTAGTGCAGCAGACCGCCACAAAGAAAAGCTACAAGGCAGGAGAACCGGAGGCAGAAGGTGAACAGCACACAGATGTCGACAAGACAAACACAATTTGTGCAAAAGCAAAGCTCTTGGCAAAAAGGTCAACATTCTGTCTGGCAGTAAGAAGAAAATACAACTTCAGGGGCTGGTTTAGCACACTGGGCTAAATAGCTGGATTTTAAGGCAGACCATGGCAGGCCAGCAGCACGGTTCAATTCCCGTACTAGCCTCCCCCAACAGGCGCCGGAATGTGGCGACTAGGGGCTTTTCACAGTAACTTCACTGAAGCCTACTTGTGACAATAAGCTATTTTCATCCATTCATTTTCATTTCATTTCATTTCATTTTCATTTTCATTTTCATTTAATTTCATTCATTTTCTGATGCTCTTAGTGAAGTGACGTATGTGCAAGCTAATAGGGACTGAATCCTAAAGGCAATGTGAATAGCTAAAGCATGCTAAAGAGATGAATGTTTGTATCAGAGGTGACCAAACCATGAACAGGAGCATTGTTGGCTGGTCAGTTGAAGAGGAAATCTGGAAAGCCACATCATCAAGACAGCCGTGGTCCAAGTGAGAGAGGGTTTGTAGAAGTGTACTTTGTCAATGTTAACCATACCCAGGGACCTGAAATACAATTAGACTGTTGGTGGAAGTGAAGCTCAGGCCAAATCCATTGAGTGGGAGAAGAGGTCCTACATTCCAGAGGCTGTCTTGGACAGACTGAGCGACTGCACGTAGTGTCACATTTGTGTCAGGGCGTGACGTGAATACTTGTAATTTTGTGAAATAGTCTTTGTCGTATCCGCTATTCCATGTATAATTAAAAGTTTTTACCGACTAATTTGCCTGTTATTTCATGCTTAATTAATATCGATTCCAATTTGTGTTATTAAAGTAATAATTACCAAAAGTGAAATCCTGCTGGTAATTTCTTAATTTTTGGGGGTCATTCGGTAAATTTGGCTATTTGGATTTATGGTGTCATCCAGACCCCCTGGTCCCCTGTCCCCCCTGAAGAGGATTGCTACAATATCTTGGATCATCCGTCCAAACAGACTCTACAGTTTCCCCATCACAAGTCTCCATGTGGAAGAAGATCTCAGCAGCTGGCTGATCTTTGAAGACATTCATAAAGTTTAACATTCCTTTTCATAAAACGGATCATGGAGCATCCCTGTCCTGTGAATTTCCCTCTTCGGAGATGGTCTCCAGTGGTGACTCTCTAGACAGATGTTGTGAATATTCCCCCTTTTTCTCGATCTCCACTTGCTGGGACTCCGGCTTCTTCTGTTGCATGGATCCACTTGCAGACATTGGCAATCTTTCACAACGTCAACCCGAGTCGCCAAGCTTAATGTGAGAGTTGGGAGAACTGAAGTGTATTTCTCTTCAGGAAACATCGGAGCTGAGCTTTTTGCTGTCTTCACCTGAAGTCAGCACCTGTATGAACATTGGATGTTGATGAGGAATGGCAACTGTGGCTGATTTTTCACTCTCTACCCCGGGGAGCTGAAGCCAATTGTAACGCCCCCCCCCCCCCCCCCCACCCCCAACCACTGCAGCCCTGCGGAGAAAAGTCAATTCAGCACAGACTGTGAACAAATGGGGGTCCCCATATTTGGCTCAAGGCGTTATAGCAAGTGATCTCTTTTCCTAAACAGGCTGCTGAAAGAGCAGTCAATAGTTTCTCTGAAAAATAGAATGTTCCTCACCGAAGGGGAAATTGGGGGGAGAAAGACTACTCCTCTCAAATAGATCCTGGCAATAAAACACTCCTGCCTATCAAATGGGTGTACTGGAGAAACTAGAGAAGCGGTGGCTGTTCTCCTTAGAGCTGAGAAGGTTAAGGGGAGTTTTACTAGAGGTGTTCAAAATTATGAGGGGTTTTGACAGACTAAGTGGAGGAAAATTGTTTTCACTGGCAGGAGGATTGACAAGCAGAGCACGCAGATTTAAGGTAATTGGAAAATGAGCGGGGTTGGGGGGAGAGAATGTGCATTTGTTTCTATATGCAGCGCGTTGTTATGATCTGGAATGCACTGCTTGAAATGGGGGAAAGCTTATTGAGTTAGAGCTTTCAAAAGTGAACATGCTTTAAGGGGGATAATTTGCAGAGCCAAGGGGCGAGAGTGAGGTGAATTGGATAGCTATTTTGAAGAGTCAGGACAGGCCTGGATGGGCTGAATGGCCTTCGGTGCTGTATAATCGTATGTCTTCTGCTCATGAAAGGGCCTGTGGTTGTTTGAGTTGGTCCACCCTAATTAAAATGGAGCCCTGGTGCTGAGCTGTTCCACCCCCCATGTACCAATCTATCCCAATTAAGTCGTGTCATTGTACCTAAAATATAAGCTTGAGAAACTCGGGGACTCAATCTGGAGTGTGTTCCTTTGAGCTTGCAGAACAGTGCGCGGAGGAACAGGGGAGTTTTTTAGGCCTTATCGACCTAAGCGTTGAAAGGGGTGAGGTGCAGACCATTACAAACCTCTTAAACGACCTGATCCTCTCCCACAACAACAACTTACATTTATATAGCACCTCTGATGTAACAAAATGTGTCAAGGCTCTTGGCAGGCCCGGTACAAAGCAAAATTAGAACCTAAGCTACAGCAGCAGATATTAGGGCAGACGTCTCGAAACTTGCCAAAGAGGTAGGTTTTCGGGAGAGTTGTAAAATACGAAAGAGACGTGGGCTGGTTGAGGGAAGGAATTTCAGAACTTAAGGCTTAGATAGCTTAAGGCATGGCCATTAGCAATTAAAAGCAGCAATGCTCAGTAGGCCAGAATGAGAGGAGTGTAGATATCTCCGATGTTTATGGGCTGGCAGAGAGTCCAAGGATGTGCAGGTTAGGTGGATTGGCCATGCTAAATTGCCCTTAGTGTCCAAAATTGCTCTTAGTGTTGGGTGGGGTTACTGGGTTATGGGGATAGGGTGTAGGTGTTGACGGTGGGTAGGGTGCTCTTTCCAAGAGCCGGTGCAGACTCGATGGGCCGAATGGCCTCCTTCTGCACTGTAAATTCTATGAAATCTATGAGATAGGGAGGGGCAGGACTATGGTCCGAAAACAAGGCTGGGAATTTTAAAATGGAGGTGATCAAAAGCAGATGTAGATTGGGTGGGGGGGGGGGGTGGGGGGGGGGGGGTGATGGGCGAACGCGACACGATGCAAGTGTTGACATGGGCAACAAGATATTTGGATAACCTCAAGCTTGCAGAGCGGAGGCCAGCCAGGACTGCACTGGGACAGTGGGGTCCAGTGTTAGCGAGGGTTTCAGCAGCGGATGAGCTGAGGCAGGGGTGGAGTCAGGTGATGTCAGGTGAGGTGGAAATAGTCAGTTTGGTGATGCCATGAATATTAGCCGAAAGCTCACCTCGAAGGCCAAAGGTTAAAAAGCAAGGTTACAACCCGGCATTTATAATCCCAGACAATTCTCAGGGAGAGGGATGGAGTTGGTAACTGGGTAATAAGAATTTTGGAGCTTCTTTTCTGCACTTTGCCCAATTAATGGTTAACACCAAGGCAGTAAAGATGATAATCTATCCCATTCTGTGCTGGGGTGGGGGGGTAGTTGGGGGGGGGGGGGGGGGGAGGAGAGCTCAGTGGAAGTCCAGAAATCCAGAATGAGCGCATGTAAAGAATAAGTGAAGAGGAAATGAACTGGGATAGCAGCCAGTTAATTCAGAGATACTCAGCTCCGATTTCGACCATTTAGAGTGGCTTTCAGTGCAAAACCTCCTGGGTTGGCTGGAGCGAGAACCTGGAATGAGTTATGAAAAATTCATGTTCGATCAGAAAGTGCCTCGAGAGCACAAGATGTAAAAGCAATAACTTGAGCTAAATAAAACTGAATGAAAGTGGTGGCCAGATTGCCACTGGAGGATTCACGGAGAGACAGCTGGGCAGATACGCATTCACTCAATCACCTTCCTGGAGGAAAAGCAATTTGTACAGTTTAACGCACAATCCCACCCCTCCCCCCTGTCCAATTGCTGACCATTCCAAATATTCTCAAGCTCCACACATCCTTTGGACAAGAACAAAGGGTTGCCGACGTCACGGCAAATTTCTAACCAGGACTAGTCTCACTCCCAAAGCAGTTACAGCACGGACACCGATCACTTAGCCCAGCTGGTTCATCCTGACTCCAGAAAAGAGTCTGCATCACATTTACCCACCTTGGTCCTTTATCCCTTTTTCCTCCATGCCATCTCATTTTTCTCAGCTCCTGTTGAGTGATGAATTTGCAGGCAGGTTGCTTCGTGGATTCCCTTTGCTGACACTGCCTCATGGTTGGTTCCACAGGTGCACGAGGTTGGGCACTGTGACCATGCTGATAAAGGTAAGTTCCAAGCTCTGCACGAAGCCCTGTGCCAAATTTGTTTTTCCAAATTAAGGGGCAATTTAGCGAGGCCAATCCACCTACCCTGCACATCGCCAATAATGGGGTAGCTCAGCACTTCAGGGCAAAAGATAAGGCATTTGCAACAATCTTCAGTCAGAACTGTCTCGTGGTTGACCCATCTTGGTCTCCACCTGAACCCAGTATTCCATAAATTTAATTCAGTCCACATGGTGTCAAGGAACAGCTGAAGGCACTGAATATTGCAAAACTCTGACAAAGGCTCCAGAGCTAACTGTCCCTGACCAAGCTTTTCCACTATAGCTACAACACTCGTAGACCCGGAAAGATGGAAAATTGACCGGGTATGGCCTGTCTACAAAAAAAGCCACAACAAATCAAAATAGCCAGTTTCCGCCCCATCAGTCTATTGGCGATCATCAGCAAAGTGACGGAAGGTGCCATCGACACTGCTGTCAAGTAATCAAGCAATTATTCAGCAATAACCTGAATACTGATGGTCAGTTTGGGTTCCGCCAGGGCAACTCAGTTCCTGACATCATGATAGTCTTGGTTCAAACATGGACAAAATAGCTGAATGCCAGAAGTGATTTTAGAGTGTCAGCCTTTGACATCAAGCCAGCATTTGACTGAGTATGGCATCTAGGAGCACGAGCAAAACAGGAGGCAATGGGAATCAAGGAGAAAACTCTTCGCTGGTTGGGACTATTGTTATGGGCCAGGGTTTACAGAACCCCAAAGTGTATCATGAAGTTCAACTGACCCACAACTTTTAATAGATTGTGGTATGGGGAGCACACGGCCCACTCTACAGGTGTGGTACAGCAGAAATGGAAAAGCATTTTTTAAAGCAAAACAACGTTTATTCTATGAACTCAAGTTAACCTTTGTAAAACATACAGTGAACATCTTAGTAACCATTAATTCAACTACAACCCTCAAAGAATACAACACTAAGTAATCCTTAATAAATTCCCAAACAACATCCAGAAGACAAAAGAAACACCTTTTAACAGAAGCACATCAGGTTTAAATTCATTACTGAAAACAGTTATAATTCTGAATTCACCAAATTTATAGAATTTACAGCGCAGAAGGAGGCCATTCGGCTCATCGAGTCTGCACCGGCTCTTGGAAAGAGCAACCTACCCAAGGTCCACACCTCCACCCTATCCCCATAATCCAGCAACCCCACCCAACACTATGGGCAATTTTGGACACTAAGGGCAATTTAGCATGGCCAATCCACCTAACCTGCACATCTTTGGTCAAGAGATGATCAAGAGATAGTCTTTTCATGGCAGAGAGAATAACAGTACACCTGCTTTGTCTGGCTTCAGCTCCAACATTGAAACAAAAACCCCCAAAAAAACACAGACACACCAAAGCTTGTCTCAAAGTGAAACTAAAAAGCAGAGCCAGAGCTCAGCTCCACTCACACTCTGACATCACTGCAGTAACATGAGCAGTCAAACATTTCTTAAAGTGACATTCTCATGACACCATACATACCACAAAGGAAGATGATTATGGTGGTTGGAGGTCATCTATTTCAATCCAAGGTCATCACTGCAGGAGTTCCTCAGAGGAGTGTCCTGGATCCAACCGTCTTCAGTTGCTTCACCAACAACCTTCCGTTCATCATAATGTCAGAAGTGGGGATGTTCGTAGATGACTGTGCAAAGCTCTGCACCATTCACGATGACTCAGATACTGAAGCCATCATTGTCCAAATGCAGCAAGACCTGGACAAGATTCAAGCTTGGACTAACAAGTGGCAAATAGCATTTGAGCCACACAAGTGCTAAGAAATGACCATCTTGGGCAGCTCGGTGGCACAGTGGGTTAGCCCTGCAGCCTCACGGTGCCGAGGTCCCAGGTTCGATCCCGGCTCTGGGTCACTGTCCGTGTGGCGTTTGCACATTCTCCATGTGTTTGCGTGGGTTTCGCCCCCACAACCCAAAAGATGTGCAGGCTAGGTGGATTGGCCGTGTTAAATTGCCCCTTAATTGGAAAAAGTTAATCGGGTACACTAAATTTAAAAAAAAAGAAATGACCATCTTCAACAAGAGAAAATCCAATTATCTTCCCTTAATATTGATTGGCGTTATCATTGCTGAATCCACCACTAACATCCTGAGGGTTACCATTGACTAGAAACTGAACCAGACTAGCCATATTAATACTGGGGCTACAAGAGTAGGTCATAGGATAGGAATTATTTGGTGAGTAACTCGCCTCCTGGCTCCCCAAAGCCTGTCCACCACCTACAAGGCTGTAATGGAATACTCCCCACTTGCCTGGATGAGTGCAGCTCCAACAACTCCCAAAGAAGCTTGACACCATCCAGGGCAAAGCAAACTGCTTCATTGGCACTCCATCTACCACAATAAAATCGTCGCAGTCTCCACCGCCAATGCACAGTGGCAGGAGTGCGTACCATTTACAGCATGCACTGCAGCAACTCCCCAACACTCCTTCCACAGCACCTTCCAAACCCATGACCACTACCATCTAGAAGTACAGGGGCAGCAGATAACTGGGAACCCCACCACCACCTGGAGGTTCCCCTCCCAAGTCACTCACCATCCTGACTTGAAAATATATCACCGTTCCCTCATTGTCACTGGGTCAAAATCCTGAATCTCCCTCCGTAACAGCACTGTGGGTGTACTTACACCACATGCACTCTGGTGGTTCAAGAAGGCAGCTCACCACCACCTTCTCAAGGGCACTTAGGGATGGGGGCATTAGAAATGCTGACCTAGCCAGTGATCCCCACATCTTGTGGAAAAATATTTAGTTTAAAAAGTGGAGAGTATTCCATCACATTCCTGACTTGGGCCTTGTAAGTAGTGGACAGGCTTTGGCAATCAGGGGGTAAGTTATTCACTGCAGAATTCCTAGCTTCTGACCTGCTCTGGTAGCCATTATGTTATATGGTTAGTCCAATGAAGTGTTTGGTAAATGGTAACCCCCAGGATGTTGATAGTGGAGGATTCCGCAATGGTAATTTCAATGAATGTCAAAGGGGATAATTAGGTTCTCCCTTGTTGAAGATGGTCATTACCTGGCACTTTTGTGGCGTTAATGTTACTTGCCACTTATCAGCACAAGTTGGGATAATCTCCAGGTCTTGCTGCATTTGGATAAAAGCAAATTACTGCAGATGCTGGAATCTGAAACAAAAGAGAAATTGCTGGAAAATCTCAGCAGGCCTGGCAGCATCTGTCGGAAGAGAAAAGGGCTAACGTTTCGAGTTGTGTGGGGCTGGTTTAGCACAGGGCTAAATCGCTGGCTTTGAAAGCAGACCAAGGCAGGCCAGCAGCACGGTTCAATTCCAGTACCAGCCTCCCCGAACAGGCGCCGGAATGTGGCGACTAGGGGCTTTTCACAGTAACTTCATTTGAAGCCTACTAGTGACAATAAGTGATTTTCATTTCATTTCATTTCAGATGCAGGGCCCCCATCCAATACTGCGGCCTAAGCCTTCCTATTCATCATACAACCCCACTTGATATCAAATACTCACACAGCGCTCACACTCCTTCACCACCAACCTCGGGCACACACGCACACACTTGGCCCTCATCTCAATCCTACACATCTCTTTGGATGCCAGTAAAACTCGGACACCGTTTAGTCATCGGAGGGTTAATCATAGAAACCAAATATTTGGTTTAATAAAAGTAAAAAGGAAGGGAGTTTGTTGACACAAGTATTGAGATCTCCCACGCATGATTGGCTGATTACAGCAGACCTGCCAAACTGTATCTTACCATCTGTTCGTGTCCTGCCAACATAATGATACAAGACAGCTGTAATCAGTTTGTCAATCACGTTCATTGATTCTATCCTTTGGACAACGAGCAGCTTACTCGCAACAAGATGTAAAAAAAAACCTTTGATACTTAGTCCGAACAGTGGAGAAATCTTAAGGAGATGATCTCATTATGATGAAGACTATGCAGCCAAGTTTGATGTTATTGTGCTGGCTGATGGTATATCTGTGACAGTTTGCCCTCTAGAATCAAGCGACGGGATTTTTCAAACTGAGGCTGGAGTCACGGAGGTTTCCTGACTCGTTACATCCAACTCGGTGAAAGGTGTCATGATGCCGGCAATTTTTACATTGACAGGTCATGATTGAGTTAGGCCCCGCCACCCCAGGTCATCAGCCATAGGGGGCAGCCGAATGCTAAGGTGGGCTGGTTGCAAGATTTGCTCCCGGTTGTTGGAGAAGCAGTTCGGCCCTCGAGCTCACTTCTTTCATGCACCTACCCACCCTCCCATGCTCAATCATTGTCCCATGCTAACTCATGGCCCCATCCATCCCCCATGACCCCACCTCACCTCCATAGCCCCTCGCCAGTATCCACCATGGACAGACCTCAGGAGCCATGTGGAGATGAAAAAACAATAACATTTTGACAATCTAATACAGCTCCCACTCATACATGCTTGGTAAAGACAAAATATTCCCATTCATGAAACCCAGTGAAAACTTTTCAATCTTCTCAAATAGGTAATCCCAAACAAACTCCTATTCAGAACCCACATCAAAGAAAAGTAATCCTGTAATAGTCCTTGGACAATTAAACTGTGAACTTAGAACCCCTGCGGATATAATTGTAGTTTTTGAAACTCAGCCAAACATTCATAATGGCATAGTAATAGTTCTTGGAAAATGTCAATAAATAACTCTGTTGAAACTGCACGACAAAATGCTATTGCATTCTCTAACCTGCAGCAGATGGCCTGTCAATAAAAGCAATTGAGTGGAGGGTCTTTTTAAAAAACTTTTTGACCGATAGCTGCAGCCTGATTTTGTTTAATTTTTAAAAAGAGCATGGGAACAACCTGTCCCTGCACGGTGCAGTACTGTTTGTGTGTGTGTATCACAGTGTCACTTCAACATATCATTAGTTTGAGTCCTAGGCCTGAATTTTACGCTCCCCCCTCTGGTGGGTTTTGAGGCAGCGGGGGCATGTGAACTTGCATGAATAGGATTCCCTCTGGGATCCCACTCATCCCAACCTGGCTGAGATTTTCATAGAATCATAGAATTTACAGTGCAGAAGGAGGCCATCCGGCCCATCGAGTCTGCACCGGCCCTTGGAAAGGGCACCCTACTTAAGCCCATGCCTCCACGCTATCCCCGTGACCCAGCAACCCCACATAACCTTTTTGATCAAACCTTTTTGCAGCAGGGTGGGCAATGCCTCGGATGGGAAATCTGCCCTTGCCGCAATTAAGACCCTTAAGTGGTCACTTAAGGGCCTATTCCTGTCCAGCCTCAAGTTTTATGCTGCCAGGCGCCAGATGGATCCATGGTGGAAATGGAAAGATTTCAAATCCTACCCTGTTCTGAATGGGTGGAGCCTCCCCTCCCCTTAAGGGCGGGACACATCCGGACCTCCCTCCTATTACCGCCTATCCACCAAAACCCAAAATGCCCACTTGTCAGCCTGCCAGGAGTCCCATCCCCTCCTCTCCCCGGGACCCCTGCCACCTTCCTGGCCTCCACGTCCTGACACTTCGTCTGAGGCAGATCACTGTAGTGCCTCTTCCGGCCACTACAGCGCTGTACCTGGCTGGGCTGGAGAGCTGTCAGCCAATCTGATTGGCTGGCAGGTCTCCTAGGCAGGACTTCCATTCAAGTGGCCCATCATTGCTCATTAGAGAGTAAAATGGCAGCCAGCCTGTCGGAGTCGGAGCGATGTGTTCCTCGCTGACTCTTCGGTCGAGCCCCCGCCATTCTAAAACTCTGGGCCTAGTTTCCTGCCTACATTTGAATTGTGGCATTTTTGATTGACACCCGGGACCTGAAAGGATTTTATTCTCTCCAACCGTAAAAGGACACTGGAAATCTGAAATAAAAACGAGATAATGCTGAAAGCACTCAACAGGTCGGGCAGCATCTGTGGAGGAAGCAACAGAGTTGACATTTCGTATCCAATATTCTTCAGGTTTTTTTCTCTCTTGCCTCATGAGGGAAAACTGGCAAGTCAACCAGATCAACAAAGATTACTTAATAACCTCCCAAAGGTTGTTTTTGGTCAGGTGCCTGAGTGACCATCATTTGGTCACTCTCTTGAGTGATAGATGGCATGTGATCCCGTGGTGACATTGGAAAGGAGGAAAGTGTAAGGAACCCCCCCCCCCCCCCCCCCAAGTGAGGATACCTCACTATGGGGTTGCAGAGGCCCCACCTTTTCGGGACTTCCCATCCCCCCCCTTCAAAGACCCCACCCTTCACCCCCCCAACCTTCTGGAGGATACCTTCATACTCACCCTTCACCCCCCCCTCCCACCCTTCATACCCTCCTCATCCCTTATTTCCTGGGCATGATCCCCTCAGGCCCTGAACCTTGGCACTTGGGCACTCTGGTGCTGCCATCTCATCGCCCTGGCAGGGCCACCTGGGCACCTTGACAATGGAAGGGTGGCAGTGCCAGGATGCCAGCCAGGCATGCTAAGTTCCCGGATGCCAGAGGGAGAGCAGGGTGCCACCCTGCCCTGTCCCTGACCACCTATGGACTTCCAATGGCCTGGGAGACCCCTCCCAGTGCTGTAACGCTTGGTCCACATTTGTTTAGACTAGTATTAATTGGCAACCGCGTGATTGCTCATTGGGGAGCCAGTTAGATCATGAGAGGCCATTCGATAGGTCTTCTTCCTGTTAATAATATGGAGATTGGCCTTAATTGGTGATTATTGGTTTCTCGCCATGTCGCCAATGTCTTGCCAATGGGAGGGGGCCAGTTAGATCGGAAACAGATTGAAACCTGGCCCGGTTCCCGGTTTCAGCCTCTCTCGCAATCTAATCAGCTCGTGCGGATTCGTGCCCAGTGCGATGTGGCCGTTAGATCGGGCCCAAACTTTTCAAACGTTGTCCGGGTGATGACATTGCCCTAATTGAGGTTTTGCTTCTTAAAACTGCAACTTCGATGTCCCAGACAGTTCTTACTGGGTCGTTTAACATCCCCACTCCATCCAGCCAGATGTTCTTTCATCAGTTCTCATAGAAACTGTAAAAAAAAAGTTACAGAGCCTAACCATTGACATCCTCTCAGATTTTGAAGTGCCATTTTCGTCCAAAGTTTTTATTAGCTTTTGCCGGAGGCGGTGAAAACTTTCTCTACTTAATTAAGCTTTGTTGCAAAAGCTTGCTGGTGTACCACATGCTATCATGTCATTAGGTGGCATCACTAGCAGGTAAGTTCGCCTAAAGGTGATCCCCTGGGGGTCTGTTGCTCTGCTGAATAAGCAGTCTTATCTGCAGCTCAAGTTGTTGTGTCAGGTACTCAGTTTTACAAGGTCATCACGCATCAGGCAGTCACTATTTACTGTTAATGGAAACTAAGAATCTCCAAAGACATTTTGAATAAGCTGGCCAGTTGAGGAAACTTTACTGACCTATTTAACCTGTTACCTTCATGGTTTCTCTCTGACGAGGTATCTCTAACACAACTCGCAGGCTGTGTCTTCACACAGAAACCCAAAACACGGAGCCTGAATGGAGTTTGCCTTCATTGTTACTATTCCATGAGCGATAGGAGCAGCGCAATGTTTCCTAATCACACGCCCAAATTGTGGAGTTACTGCCATGAGTAATCTGAGAGAGGGGCAGCAGAGAACGTGATGATAGGTTCAAGGATCTCCGTCAAGAGTGAAGGCAAAACAAAGACTCCCAAAATATTTATTCTTTCAGTGGGCAGGATGAAGGGAGTACTGATGCATGCATCATTACAACAATTTATCCTTCTTGTTTTTCATCTGTTGCTCGATTGTTTCGATTTAAGGGACAAAAGGTGGCTTGGAGGCGGGAAGCCAAACTGCAACTAATTCTTTGGGCTTGTTGGTTTGACTCTGGGAGAGCGGTGTGTTGACAGAAGGCTTGACAATTCTAACTGCGATTAGTCTCAACAAACACAAACCATCTTGACACGAACGCCCCATCCCTTCAACATCACAGCTGCGAATTGGCTTTTGGATTGCATTCACAGCTGTTCTAAATTACAGACCCTGATTGGTCCTGCAGGCTATACCGAGGGGTGGGGCGGGAGGGTGGCGAGGTTATGTGACCATTGGATACAACTGGGAAGGACTTTGCCAACAGGAATGTATCTTGGAATGAACCGAGAGCAGAGTTCACAAGGGGAGAAGGCAAGCAGAATCAAACCTGTGGTGATGACAATTTGCTGTGAACAAGACAGATATAAGCTGGAAACATTGAGAGATAATTCAGCATCTGTCTCGAGCAAGACCCTCTGCGGCCCAGTTACACTCAGCTTGAATTAGCCTAAGCTTGGGCCAACTTTCTCAGCCTTGGCCTTCAAAGCTAAGTGAGTTTTCCTTACCACCCCCCAATGCGATTGATTTGCCCAATCTATATGCCGATTAAAGTCATCCATAATTGCAGATGGTCCTTTATCGCATGCATCTCTAATTTCCTGTTTCCTGTTTAATGCCATTCCTAACATCACCACAACAGTTTGGGGGTCTATATACAATCCCCCACTAAAGTTTCCGGCCCCTTGGTATTTCTCAGCTCCACCCATACAGATTGTTGGAGCTAATTTCCTTCCTCAGCATGGTGCTAATATCCTCTTCAACCAGCAATGGAACCTTTTCCTTTTAGTCTGTCCCTCCTAAAACACTGAATCGTCAATTCCCATCCCTGGTCACCCTGCAGCCATGTCTCCATAATCCTAACTATAGGCGGGATTCTCCGTAATCGGTGCGATGTCCGCCGACCGGCGCCAAAAACGGCGCAAATCAGTCTGGCATCGCACCGCCCCAAAGGTGCGGAATCCTCCGCATCTTGAGCGGCCGAGCCCTAACCTTGAGGGACTAGGCCTACGCCGGACTGATTTCCGCCCTGCCAGCTGGCGGGAAAGGCCTTTGGTGCCCCGCCAGCTGGCGCGGAAATGACTTTGCCAGGCGGCGCATGCGCGGGAGCGCCAGCGGCCGCTCACGGCATCCCCGCGCATGCGCAGTGGAGGGGGTCTCTTCCGCCTCCGCCATGGTGGAGACCGTGGCGAAGGCGGAAGGAAAAGAGTGCCCCCACGGCACAGGCCCGCCCGCGGATCGGTGGGCCCCGATCGCGGGCCAGGCCACCGTGGGGGCACCCCCCCGGGGCCAGATCGCCCCACGCCCCCCCCAGGACCCCGGAGCCCACCCACGCCACCTTGTCCCACCGGTAAGAGAGGTGGTTTAATCCACGCCGGCGGGACAGGCATTCTAGCAGCGGGACTTCGGCCCATCCGGGCCGCAGAATCGCCGGGGGGGGGTGGGGGCTGCCAACCGGCGCCATTCCCGCCCCCGCCGAATTTCTGGTGGCGGAGAATTCGGGACACGGCGGGGGTGGGATTCACGCCAGCCCCCGGCGATTCTCCGACCCGGTGGGGAGTCGGAGAATCGTGCCCTATATCGTACCAATTTATATCTATTTCGGCTTTTAGTTTCTCTGCCAATCACTTTTCTTATTCCCCGTTCTGTCTTTTTGTTTTGTCTCTTGCCTTTATCTTTATTTTTACGTTCAGATGTCAGTTTTTCATGATTTGGACATTCAAGCCACCTCAATATAAATTTTATGTTTCTTTCCTTGTCTCGTTACCATTCCCTTTGGTCTTGCATGACCAACTATTTTGTCATTTAATCTCTCCTGCCTTCCAACGTATCATGGATCTTCCCGAGAGCTCTTTGTCCACCCCTTCCTCCCTTTCGATTGTTTAAAGCCCATTACATCTCAAAATTTTCCCCGTTCTAGTGAAAGGTCAACGTCCTTAAATGTTGGGCTGGATATTATCCGCAGGCTTTCGAGCCCTGATGTCAGGACTGAAGAGGGTCTCGAGGTCTCACTTGCCAGCAGCGATTTTACCAGAGGCAACCTCTCAGTTTGCTGACTCCTAACCCACGGTCCAATTCCAACCTGAAACCTCAGCATCACCAACAGGAGAAGTGGAAAGCTGCTGAGACAGAGAGATAATCATTCTAATGATTGCATTCGGGGTGGCTGAGATCAAACGGTCCTGATGATCAGAAAGGAAACCCCCTCTGGGGGTAGGGGTGTGGGGGGTGGGGGGGGGGGGGGGCGGAGTCATTGGGGCTGCCTTTTTGGCCCTCAACCCCCCCCCCCTTAGTGGGTCATGAAGCTTCTGCCTCCATTTGCTCCCTGGACTACCAGAAGGAGGCTACCTCCATGAAGTCGAGGGGCCTTCCCATGCGGCTATAGAAACACTCCTCCGCCATCAGATTGCGGATGTGCTGCTTCATGTCCCCGAATAGGGGACTTATTTATGCAAATTGGCTTCCTGTCATGGGTTTGGCAGCAGATCGGCACCCTAGCCTGCCACCTGCCTGTCGCTGGGAAATCTGGCGCTGCCACAGCCCCCTCGTATTCTACTGAATGTGGACTCTGTCTCTCTCAAGCACAGGGCTAAATCGCTGGCTTTGAAAGCAGACCAAGGCAGGCCAGCAGCACGGTTCAATTCCCGTACCAGCCTCCCCGAACAGGCGCCGGAATGTGGCGACTAGGGGCTTTTCACAGGAACTTCATTTTGAAGCCTACTTGTGACAATAAGCGATTTTCATTTCATTTCACTTCTCTCCACAGATGCTGCCAGAGATGTTGAGCGTTTCCAGCATTTTCTGATCTTGTTATTGTAAGGCGATTCCCATTGTCGCCCAGGTTTTGAAAGGAGCTAAGACAAACATTTCTTCCCTTTCCCAACTCTGCTCTTTATAATTGATCAATAAGTGATTTATCATTCGGCTCATCGAGTCTGCACCGGCTCTTGGAAAGAGCACCCTACCCAAGATCAACACCTCCGCCCTATCCCCATAACCCAGCAACCCCACCCAACACTAAGGGCAACTTTGGACACTAAGGGCAATTTATCATGGCCAATCCTCCTAACCTGCACATCTTTGGACTGTTAGGAGGGTTAAAGGGAGGCGGTTATGACTTTCCTGCAGGAGCAGTGCCTCTGATGGACACAGGGGACCCCAAAGGAGGAAACCCCGCCTGCCCAACACCAGCCTGAGCATCTAAAGCAGCCAGGCTGCCCACTGGTGTGGGCCTTCCTCTGTTTTAGTTAATAGAGTGGCGGGAGTGTGATGAGATACTTAAGTGTCTATTAGTTGGCCGCATAAGAGCCTCAGTAGGCCCATGGTCAAGTGAGCCACCCAACTCCTTTGCCTCCCCGAGATGGCAGTCCCTCAAAATCGAGGATAACATCCTTCAGCCTTGGCAAGTCTTCAGAATACTGAGGAGGCCGATTCTAGATACACATGTTCCTCCACAATGGGGGGGGGGGTATGTTGTTGCGTTGATGGAGTAGAATTTGCAGCTCCCCTCTCCCTCCTCTGCCGCCGCCGTTCTATCTCGCTGTCTAGTTGCTGAGCCTCAAAGCGGCTTGCGCCTAAATGGACCAGGTGGAGTCATGCTGAGTGGCCCACAGCCCCCACCCCCACCCCTCCCATTCAGTGGTGTTAATGCCTCCGTGCTTTCAGGGCAGCCTTGAGCGTATCCTTGTACCTTTTCCTTTGGCCGCCTTGAGAGCGTTGTCCAACGGAGAGCTTGGAGAACAGAACCTGCCAAGAGAGGTGGTTTCCAGGCATCTGGACATAATGATCCATCCATCAGAGTTGGTACCACAAGAACAGGGCTTCAATGCTAATAGAGGCAGCTTCATGGAGGACGCTGGCTTTGGTAGCAGGTAGGTAGCATGCAAACCACACAATACATTTTCTGAGACCACCCACCACCTTCAAACCACCAGAAAATAACATCCATTAACACGAGGAATTATTGTTGGGCGGCATAATGGCACAGTGGTCAGCACAGCTTCCTACGGCGATGAGGACCCGGGTTCAATCCCGGCTCCGGGGTCAGTCTGTGTGGAATTTGCACATTCTCCCCGTGTCTGCGTGGGTTTCACCCCCACAACCCAAAGATGTGGAGGCTAGGTGGATTGACCACGCAAAATTGGCCCTTAATTGGAAAAAAATAATTGGGCACTCTAAATTTGTAAGTAAAAAAAGACGAGCGATTAGCCCAAGCTCCAATCACTGAGTACCCAGATTGTTGAGTGAGCGCAGCGTTTCCCCACATAAGTCTTGCTTGGTTTCAAACCGGATGGCTTTCTGATGAGGGTAGCATGTTTATCCAGTGCACCATGAGTTTCCAATATCCCAGTATTGTGTAATAGTTGGACATTCTTATTGAACAGATTCCGAGATTGGAATGACATCCTCATGAACAACAACTGCTTGATTACTTTTAAGCTCTTGCCTTTATTGATATGCATGCTGTGAAGATGAGAGTAATGGAGAGCCCTCAATGTTAAAAGGGGTTTGAAATCACTTTGCATTTGTCCCTCTTGTTTAACACATGAGAAGCAGGAATTGCTGTGGTTTCTGTGTATAATCATGAATACTTTCTAGTCCAATGCATTTCTGGTATCTGGAAACCAGAGCAATGCATTTCCTCTCGCCCTACTCCCAATAACGCGCTGTGCTCTGAGTCTCCAAGTACTTTTATGTGTTCTCTGAAATGCCTTTATCTGCTATTTTAATGAAGAAGTGAATTTAACAAGGAAGGCAATCAATGAGGAGAACGTTATACATTTTAAGAGGGTGATACACACAGCTTTGACATCAATAGTATCATGTTACTGGATTTTTACAAGTTATTTTTCAATAAAGGATTTGAAAAAAAAGTTAATTTAAATGTTTTGTTTTAAGACATAAATGTACTCAAGTAATTTGTTCTATTAAAAAAAGCCCAATTATGCAATAAATGTTATAATACTAAATGATATATATGCAACTTGTTGACCTGTTTCTGCAATCAAAAAGTGCCCTATTACCATTATGGTAGAAAGACTCAGTTTATATACCCAGCCAGGAGAAGGCTCGTGAGGAGGTTTTTCTGGAACAGACACTGGACGGCTTTTTATTGAGAAGCTTTTACCAAGAGAAGGGTCCAGGTCTTTGCCGAACCATTGCGAGTCCCGATACTTTTAGAAATGGCAGACAAGACCCAGAGGCGGAAGTCCCACGTCCATTTCTGGCAGATCGCACATTTGGCAACATGGCAAGGGGCTGGGTATGAATCACACAGGCAAGAGACATAAGGGCTGGATTCTCCGCCCCCCAACACCGAAGTCGTGTCCGGCGCCGGGGCGGGGAATTCAGTTTCGAGCATGGAATCGGGACCAGCGCCAGTTCCTCGATTCTCCGGGCCGAAAAGCGGCGTACCCGGGAAGTGCGCTGCGCAGCGTATCACCCACCTGCGGCCATTGCCAGAGGCCCATCCCGCTATCCTCTGCCCCCGACCGGCCGAAGTCCCGACGGTGTGGATCTAATCTGGTCCTGCCGTTCCGGATACTCGTGTGTTGGCTGCGGACTCAGTCCACGGCCACCATGGTCGGGGCGGGCTGATCGGAGGGCCTCATACAGGACCGGGGTATTTTCGAGCGAGTGGTCCGGGTCGGACGGGCGGCCGATTGGGGGCACTATTTAGGGGGTCCCTCTCCACAGTCTGAGTCCGCCATGGAGCACGGCGTGGCCGCTGGAGGCAGCCTGCGTGTGCATGCGCGGCCTCTGACCAGAAGTGCGGGGGCCCGTATCTGCAGCTAAAGCTGCGATATTCACTTCTGGTCCCTGATAGACCACTGCAGGGCTATGAATATGGGGCACTTTGACACCAGTATTTCTGGCGTGAAAGGCCACAGTTTTTACGAAGGCGTGGGGACATAGTCCCTGAAACGGAAAATCCAGCCCCTGAACTCAGCAGGGCCATTTAGTGTTGATGTCAAACAGACGCCATTTTCACTGTTCCAACGGCCTTAAACAGCAGCCACAAATTTATGGAGGAGATGTAAATGCTCCTGAAGGGCAGATAGGACCTGTTTTAAGTCTTATGATTCTCAGTTATTTAAATCCCCAACCCTTAAAAATCTCTTTTTAAAAACAGGCTGTTGCTTCAAATAGAGGAAAAAGAAACTTGACTGCTGGAGTGCATTGATTGATGAACTATCTGAAGTAGCTTTGAAAATCATTACCATCTCTTCCTTAAGTTTCAATACGAAGTCTTACAACACCAGGTTAAAGTCCAACAGGTTTGTTTCGATGTCACTAGCTTTCGGAGCGCTGCTCCTTCCTCAGGACCTGAATGGCTGAGTGTCAAAAACTGGAAAACCCCATTTACTGCAGCATTGGGGTGGTTGAGTCACATTTTGATTGACAGTTTATGAGGCTATTGAAGGATTATCATTCTTCAATATGATTACTGAATAGACGTTTATTTGATTTAATAATAAGTTCCCCACTTGAGGGAATTTAAAATCTTTGAATGGGTTTCATGAATGACTTATTTTCTGTATCAAGTGTGCATGATTGAGAATTCTCTTAGGTTGTTAGCAGTTTAATTTTTGTCATCTCCTCATGGCTCCTAAGGTCTGCCTATAGTGGATACTGGAAAAATTACTATGGAGGCGGCATGGGCATATGAGATGACATGGTGGGATGCATGGAGGTATGAGTGGGCTTGGGGGTGGGTGGCGGAAGTGAGGGGTGAGGGCTTGAAGACCTAATAACCTTTTATTGAACTAGACCAAATTCTGAGAGAACTGAGGCAGGCCTTCTAACCAGCCCACCACAGTACTTGACCTGCCTTCATGGCCACCTCTAAACTGTCTCCAGAGGGGGCAGGCCCAATTCAATCATGCCCCCCCACCCCCCATTCCCACATCCTGGAGAGAAAACCATGTGTTTCCATGGTTGGTTTCCATGGAGACAGGCCTACCAAGTTGGGGGATTTCTTGACTCGAGCTTCCCATCTCCATGGTGAAATCTGGCCCCAAGGAGGTCAGCAATGCTGGAGGAACATTTTGAAGTCCTCTTCTTTCTGTTGAGTAAGACAACCAACTCACTGCCTGTGGAAAAGTGTGGCCTATTCTTTATTTTGTGTCATCGCATCAAGGTAAGATGCTCTGTTTGAATTCAACAAGTCTGGTCATTCTGCCTGTTCGTATTATTGTGAAATAAAATAGATTGTCCTCTTCTATCAAACCTTGTCTCACCAAGGTTTTGCTGCATCCGCCTATGGAGAGATTGAGGAAGCATTTTCACAAAAGGCATGAATGTCCCATTCAGATCACAAGTCAAGGCTATTTTCGTATTAATACCTCCAATGCTGGTGATCTGAAATGAAAATCTGCTCGAAAAACTCAGCAGGTCTGTCCACATCTGTAGAGAGATAAAGAGAGCTAACATTCTTTCTTTCAGAACTGTTCAGATTATGGGGGGGCTGGTTTAGCTCAGTGGGCTAGACAGCTGGTTTGTGATGCAGAACAAGGCCAGCAGCGCGGGTTCAATTCCCGTACCAGCTGAGAATTCTAAATTCTCCCTCGGTGTATCCGAACAGGCGCCGGAATGTGGCGACTAGGGGCTTTTCACAGTAAGTTCGTTGCAGTGTAAGGCTACTTGTGACAATAAAAAGATTATTTTTTATTATTCTTTTATTCTCATATCTGAGTTATGTAATTGGGCAAGTAGAGCTGGGCAGTGTGAGTCAACCTCCATTAAAGTCAAACACTTAAATCACTTATGGAAGGAGCGAATGCCACTGAGTGTGGGAAGGTCTCTACTGTAGATCTGCAATTAATAATCTTTATTAGTGTCACAAGTAGGTTTACATTCACACTGCAATGAAGTTACAATGAAAATCCCCTAGTCGTCACGCTTTGGCCCCTGTTCGGATACACTGACAGAAAATTCAGAATGTCCAATTCACCTAACAAGCACATCTTTCGGGGTTTGTGGGAGGAAACTGGAGCACCCGGAGGAAACCCATGCAGACACGGGGAGAATGTGCAGAATCCGCAAGACAGTGACCCAAGCCAGGAATCGAACTTGTGTCCCCAGCGCTGTGGAGCAACAGTCAAGAAGGCATGGTTGCCTCCATTGGCTGGGGCATTGAGTATAGAAATTGGCTAGTCATGTTGCAGCTGTATAGAACCTTAGTTAGGCCACACTTGCAGTACAGTGTTCAATTCTGGGGGCTTTAGAGAGTGTGCAGAAGAGATTTACCAGGATGTTGCCTGGTATAGAGGGCATTAGGTATAAGGAGAGGTAGAATAAACTCTGTTTGTTCTCACTGGAACGACAGAGGTTGAGGGGCGACCTGATAGAGGTCTACAAAATTATGAGGGGCATAGACAGGGTGGATAGTCAGAGGCTTTTTCCCAGGGTAGAGGGGTCAATTACTAGGGGGCATAGGTTTAAGATGCGAGGGGCAAGGTTTAGAGGAGATGTACGAGGCAAGTTTTTTACACAGAGGGTAGTGGGTGCCTGGAACTCGCTGCCGGAGGAGGTGGTGGAAGCAGGGACGATAGTGGCGTTTAAGGGGCATCTTGACAAATACATGAATAGGATGGGATTAGAGGGATACGGACCCCGTAAGTGTAGACGATTTTAGTTTACGCGGGCAGCATGGTCGGCGCAGGCTTGGAGGGCCGAAGGGCCTGTTCCTGTGCTGCACTTTTCTTTGTTCTTTGTTCTTTGCTAATGTCTGTCCCTGCTGGGCTTTGAGTTCCTCTCTGATCTGCAATTTAAATAAAAAGAAGCCCTCGGCCAGAATTCTCCCGTCAGTGGGATTCTGGGATTCTCTTTTCCCGCTGGCAGCACCCCCCTGGTGGTGCGGGGTGGTTTCAGTGGGAAATCACATTGATAAGCGGCGGGAAGAGAGAATCCCGTTGCCAACGAACTACGAGTCGCCAAGAAACACCCGCCTGGGAGAGGGGGGTGGGGGGGGGCAGACAATCCAGCCCATGTTGTCTCTCGGGTATATGAAAGAGAGGAGTGAAACACTTTCTTCCCCCCACCTCTTGCATTCCATACTGGAATGGAAGATTCCCCAGTCAGGAATAACACAGGTTGGATGTGGAGTGAAGGAGGGGATTCGCCGGTCGCCGACAGCAAAATCACGTTCGGCGATTGTCTGGAGAATCAACGTTCGCGCCTGAATGGGGGGCGGCGCCTCTTTCGCGATGCTCCGCCCCACCAAAGCGGTCTACTCTGACTACGCCGCACGCCGTATTGACGGCCTCAGGACGTTGCCTGAGGCCCTCCCCCCGATGCTCCGCCCCTGACCGGCCGAGTTCCCGACGGCGCCAGTCGCATGTGCTATTATTTATGGGAACTTGGCATGGCGACCGCGGACTCAGTCCAGGGTAGCCACAGTCGGGGGAGATCCGATCCGCGCGGGCAGGGGGACTTTGGCATGGGCTGGGGGCACTATTGGGGGGGGTGGGTGGTCCGGGGGTCGCAAGCCGGCCAAAGGGGGAGCACTATTTGGCAGGCTGGATCCGCACTCGGCTGGCGCCATGCTGCACGGCACGGCCGCTGCAGGCCGCAGCCGTGTGCATGCGCGGTCACAGACCCGGCAATTCTCCAGCCGATTTGGCAGCTAGAGCCGGGTGCTCGACACGCCTGCCCGATAGCCTCCCACCTAACGGAGGATCGGTGGCCGTTTTGCTCCGAATTTTCAGTGGTAAAAGGCCACCGTTCCCACGCCGGCGTCAGGACATAGCCTGAAAATTGGAAAATCCAGCCCAAGCTCTCTTGTGAAATTTACGGAAAAAAGTGATGGGGGAAGGGCGGAGTTTGCACTGTTCACTGTAAAATTATGAGCATGTTCTTCATCATATTTACAGAAAGTTAACAGAGGAAATGCTCCTCATTGTGCCTTAAACTCCAGCCCCCGAAGACCATGTCCCCGTTGCTCACGAAGATGTTTCCATTCGTTACCCAAGTGAAACTCTAATCACTCTTTTATCAAACTGCTCATGTGCGGCTCCCTGGATACTTTACTCAACCAGCCGGGAGCAAATCACATCAAAACAAAGCATGGAAACATCGCAATTATGGTGTTATTTTACTAAATAATAAATGCAGGCCATCTGTTTCAGAACTAGTAATTTAATTGAAATGCCAAAATACTACATTAAAAGGGAGTTGGAAAAGTACAAATCAGCTTTCACAAAGTAAAAATTGATGTGGTGAAAGACGCAATTCATCCCAGCCCACAGATCCACTTTTTGTTTAATTTCTGTTGACAGACAGGAGGGTTATAAAAAGAAAAATTGGTTTGGAAATTCAAAAAAAGTTGTACATCTCGCAGAAGCACCCCTATGCTACGGTATAGAAGCATAGAGACAAAAGTGGTCTTGTACACTCCTACTGAGGGGAATAGTAAAAAATTACATTTCGATATGAAATTAGTTAAGGCCATCTCAACCTAGTTTCCAGCACATATAGGTGCAGAGTATTAAAACTGCTTCCATTTCACTCCGATTCTGGGTTGCCAACTGTGATTAAATGTAATCCTGGAGGTTTCATCACATGACTTGTCCCCACATTAGTCAGCAAACACACCAATCCTTGTGACGCACTGCCTTCCTCCGCCAATTAGAAACATAGAATTCCTACAGTGCAGAAGGAGGCCATTCAGCCCATCGAGTTTCCACCGATTCTCTGAAAGAGCACCTTACCGAGACCCACTCCCCCACCCTATCCCCGTAACCCCACCTAACCTGCATATCTTTGGACACTAAGGGGCAATTTAGCAAGGCCAATCCACCTAACCCACACATCTTTGGACAGTGAGAGGAAACCGGAGCACCCGGGCTGATGCGTTGGGTATGCCGGGTCTGCGAGGACTGCGTTTACTGCAGCAGTGAGAGAGACAGGCTTCCAACACTTGAAGAAATGCAACTCGATTTTATTGAACTCTTAACTATCATACATACTTTAACTGTGGGTTGACACTATGCTACTGGAGACCTGAGGCTAACCTGACCAGACTATCTTACTACCACATGTGTATGTTCTAGTTGCTGCTCACAGGCTCTGACTGTCTCAGAGGCTGGATCCCAAGAGAGCGGGAAAACTAGTGCCCTCTGGCTTTATAGTGGTTGAGTCCTGTCTTGTGATTGGCTGCTGTGTTCTGTGTGTTCACTGGTCATCCTGTGTGTCAATCACTGCCTGTCTGTGCACCACCATATACCTGCGTGTATATTATGACACAGGCGAAACCCACGCAGACATGAGGAGAACGTGCAGACTCCGTACAGTCACCCAAGGCCAGGATTGAACTCAGGTCGCTGGTGCTGTGAGGCAGCAGTGCTAACCACTTTGCCACCGTGCACAAAGATTAATTACCCAATTGATGATGCTTCATGATCAGCCAAACAGACGTTTCTTTCTCCCATTTTCAATGAAGTAAATTTGCCAAAGACAGTTACAAATGAAATGGATCTGTTGTAGATTTTTTCAGAGTTGCACAAAGAAGTGTCCTGGAGATTAGTCTTCAATTCCTGGTGACGCCAGACCCAATCTTGGAGGCTTGGCAACGCTCCCTGATGCCAACCTTTGTAGGATTTGGTAATCCATCGGTAGTCTTATGTTACCGGGTGGGTGTAGCAAGTTTCCTCGTGGATGGGAGTCACCGCAATGGTCTCCAATTCAGGAGATTTAGTCCCGGCGCTGTTAGAGGAGCAGAGGGAGTTCCTATCCTGCCACTTGAACGGAATCTAGGACCTTGCTATGCAATCCCTCCATATTCTTGCTTCACCTTCACTGAATTAAGCCAGATGTTCCTGCCCATACCCTTAATTGTGGATTCCAGCCCCACTCCAGGGCCTCAATCAGATATCCCAGGCTGCCGCTTCTGTGTGGGACTGAGGCAATGAAACATTAAACCAAGGGTCTGTCTGCCTCGTCAAGCAGATGTAAAGGATTCCATGGCACCATTTGAAGAAGAACAGGGAGGTTCTCCTGCTGTCTCGGCTATTATTTATCCATTAAGCAACATATCAGTTATTATTTCATTGTTGTTTGTGGGAGCTTTCTGGACTCAAATTGGCTACAGCATTCCCTACGTTACACAGCGATTACATTTCATAATTACTTCATTGAGTGTTCAGTGCTTTGGGGTGTCTTAAGGTCATGAAAGGTGCCATATAAATGCAAATCTCTTTTCTCCCTCCAGTTCCAAATTGAATTTTCTCCATTCCATTGGGAGGCCTTTGCCATAAGGAATTGTCTCCACAAAGAAATAATCCCTTTCTGACTTTAATCTCCCATGGCACGGTAGCACAGTGGTCTGCACAGTTGCTTCACAGCTCCAGGGACCCGGGTTCGATTCCCGGCTTGACTCACTGTCTGCGCGGAGTCTGCACGTTCTCCCCGTGCCTGCGTGGGTTTTCTCCGGGGGCTCAGGTTTCTTCCCACAGTCCAAAGTGGTGCAGTTTAGGTGGATTGGCCGTGCTAAATTGCCCTTAGTGTCCAAAAGGTTAGGTGGGGTTACTGGGTTACGGGGATGGGTGGAGGAGTGGACTTGAGTAGGATGCTCTTTCCAAGGGCCAGCGCAGACTCGATGGGCTGAATGACCTTCTTCTGCACTGTAAATTCTATGATTTATGAACCCAGCTTTCGACCCCATGTATTTTTGGTCTCCCCTGACCTTCAAAGTCTTCCTTTCACTTGAGCTCGTGGAGAGGTTCATCGATGCAATCGTTAACATATGACTGTCTGAATTTGCTGATTTAAGTTTTGTTGAACTTCTGTTTTCTGGCTACCATGGTAACCTAAAACTTGTTTGCCTTGACTATCAGAATTGATGGGGCGGAATGCTCCCGTTCCCCAGCTGTGTGCTACTCGCCACTTGTCAGTGGGATTTCCCATTGAAACCACCCCACACCGTCGGGAAACCCGTTGGCGGGTGTGTGCTGCCAGCGGGAAAAGTGAATCCCGACAACAGGGAGAATTCCGGCCGATGCATTCAAAATGAGTTAAGTAGAACACAGCGGTTTCAGAGGCAAACAATTAGGGCAGCACGGTAGCATTGTGGATAGCACAATTGCTTCACAGCTCCAGGATACCAGGTTCGATTCCGGCTTGGGTCACTGTCTGTGAGAAGTCTGAACATCCTCCCCGTGTGTGCGTGGGTTTCCTCCGGGTGCTCCGGTTTCCTCCCACAGTACAAAGATGTGCAGGTTAGGTGGATTGGCCATGATAAATTGCCCTTAGTGTCCAAAATTGCCCTTAGTGTTGGGTGGGGTTACTGGGTTATGGGGATAGGGTGGAGGTGTTGACCTTGGGTAGGGTGCTCTTTCCAAGAGCCGGTGCAGACTCGATGGGCCGAATATCCTCCTTCTGCACTGTAAATTCTATGATAAAGTGTTGTGAGGAGAAGGCGGGTCAGCATCTGAAAGGAACAAAAAGGTAGCCTGATGCTGTTCTTGCACATTCTAAACAGACAACTAAAAAGTGACACTGTAGAGTAATAATCTCCAGTTAATAACTAGGGAGTTTCGTGTCCCATATATATTAGGGCCTCATTCTTTTGTGAAGAGCACAGTTGTCGCGCTGTGAAATATGCTGACAGCTGTTAACCAGAGGGGGGAAAAATTAAAATGATGTATCAGAATCACAAAAAGAGTAATTATCATAACAAACAGATAGTAGGAGGTCAGCTTAAAATTGCAGCCTAACCTCAGGATCCACTATCAAGTATATGCTGCCAATGCCCATTCCTGGCTCTGTGTCAACATGTCACATACTGTCAGACATAGTTTATGCACATATACTACAGCCGTTTCGGCGGAACATCCCTACGTGGACACACGTGGCTGGGCGTGGCACAAGGGATTGTAAATCCTATTTATGTCAATTTCCTGCTTGTAATTGTGTCTAAGTATTACAAATTGTGGAAATTTGTAAAATGGTACTTGCTTCAAAGAGCAAACGGAAGCCAAAACTGTGCATGCGGGGATTGGGGAGTTCTCTCGCCGGAGCCAAATTGCTTCTGTTTCGCTCTGGTGCTAAGAACAGCACCCATGAGCCATTCACTCTCCCGAGCCATGCAAATGTATGCATGGCGGAGATTGCAAGGGACTCTGTCTTTGAGTGGGTGGCCCGATAACGAGGTCTGGCAGCTGGCCCCCTATTCCCCCCCCCACACAAATCCTGGCCCCTTCCCCAACAATTAGGGCATCCCCCCCCCCCCCCCCCCACCACAGGAATTGTTGGGTCACCCCTCCACCACCCCCCAGCGTAATCCAACACCCTGCAGCATCCAGAGAAAAGTGTGAGGTTATGCACTTTGGAATGAGGTATTTTGGCACATACTATTTTCTAAATAGGGAACTGCTTAGAAAATCAGAACACAAAAAGACTTGGGAGTCCTTGTTCACGATTCTCTTCAGGTTAACGTGCAGGTTCAGTCGGCAGTTCGGAAGGCAAATGCAATTTTAGCATTCACATTGAGAGGGCTAGAATACAAGACCAGGGATGTACTTCTGAGGTTGTATGAGGCTCTGGCCAGACCCCATTTGGAGTATTGTGAGCAGTTTTGGGCCGCGTATCTAAGGAAGGATATCCTGGTCCTGGAAATTGTCCAGAGGAGGTTCACAAGAATGATCCCTGGAATGAAGAGCTTGTCATAAGAGGAACGGTTGAGGACTCTGGGTCTGTACTCATTGGAGTTTAGAAGGATGAGTGGGGATCTTATTGAAACTTACAGGATACTGCAAGGCCTGGATAGAGTGGACATGGAGAGGATGTTTCCACTTGTCAGAAAAACTAGAACCAGAGGACACCATCTCAGACTAAAGGGACGATCCTTTAAAACAGAGATGAGGAGGAATTTCGTCAGCCAGCGGTTGGTGAATCTGTGGAACTCTTGGCTGCAGAAGGCTGTGGAGGTCAAATCACTGAGTGTCTTTAAGAGAGAGATTAGGGGGGGGGGGGGGGGGGTGAGGAAGGGGGGAGGGGGGGTGGAATCAGAGACCGATCCAGAGGGCAACAAAATGTACATAGAGTTAGTTAAATGAAGGACAAAACCAATCTCTGTAAAATAAAGTAAATTAGCTCGGACAAGAAAATGTAATGTATACACACAGCAACTGTTTATAAATATGAGAAAAGCCAATAAAAAGAGTTTTTAAAAAAAGAAAGACAGAGATAGAGATGTTCTTAATTAATAAGTGGATCAGGGGTTATGGGGGAAAGGCAGGAGAATGGGGATGAGAAACTTATCAGCCATGATCAAATTGGCTTGATGGGCCGACTGGTCTAATTCTGCTCTTATATCTTATGGTCTTATACGTATTATTGGATCTGGTGCCTGCATTGTGTGTGTTATAGGGCCTGATCTGCACTGTGCGTGTTATTGGGCATGGTGTCTGTACTGTGTGTGTTATTAGATCTGGTATCTGTACTGTGTATGTTATTAGGCCTGGTGTCTACACTGTGTGTATTATTCGTCCTGGTGTCTACATTGTGTGTCATTCGGCCTGGTGTCTGTATTGTGTATGTTATTGGGCCCAATGTGTCATTTGGCCTGGTGTCTGCATTGTATATGTTTTCGGGCCTGATGTCTGCACTGTTGTGTTATTGGGCCAGATGTCTGCACTGTTGTGTTATTGGGCCAGATGTCTGCACTGTTGTGTTATTGGACCCGGTGTCTGCACTGTGAGCGTTATTAGGCCCAGTGTCTGCATTGAATGTGTTATTCAGCCTGATGTCTACATTGTACGTGTTATTGCGACCTGTGTCAGTACTGTGAGTGTTATTGCGACCGGTGTCTGCATTGTGCATGTTGCTGGGCCTGGTGTCTACATTGTGCATGACATTAGGCCTGGTATCTACACTGTGTGTCATTAGGTCCGGTGTCGACACTATGTGTGTTATTGTGCCTGGTATCTGCATTGTGTATGTTATTAGACCTGTGGCTGCATTGTGCATGTTATCAGGCCCGGTGTCTGCATTGTGCGCGTTATTGGGCTTGGTGTCTGCATTGTGCACGTTATAGGGTCTGGTGCATGCATTATGCATGTTATCGGGCCTGGTGTCTGCATTGTACGTATTATAGGGCCTGATCAACATTGTGCATATTATTGGGCCTGCTGTCTGCATTGTGCATGTTTTTGGGCCTGGTGTCTGCATTGGGTGTGTTATAGGGCCTGATCTGCATTGTGTGTTATTGGGCCTGGTGTCTGCACTGTGTGTGTTATTGGGCCTGGTGTCTGCACTGTGTGTGTTATTGGGCCTGGTGTCTGCATTGCACATGTTATTCGGCCCGATGTCGGCACTGTTGTGTTATTGGGCCTGGTGTCTGCACTGCTGTGTTATTGGGCATCGTGTCTGCACTGTTGTGTTTCTGGGCCTGGTGTGAGTGTTATTTGGCCTGGTGTCTGCACTGTTGTGTTATTGGGCCCGGTATCTGCACTGTGTATTATTGGGCCTGGTGTCTGCACTGGGTGTGTTATTGGGCCTGGTGTCTGCACTGTCTGTCATTAGGCCGGGTGTCTGCACTGTGTGTGTTATTGGGCCTGGGGTCTGCACTGTGTGTTATTGGGCCTGGTGTCTGCACTGTGTGTTATTGGACCTGGTGTCTGCACTGTTGTGTTATTGTGCCTGGTGTCTGCACTGTGTGTGTTATTGGGCCCGATATCTGCACTGTTGTGTTATTGGGCCTGGTGTCTGCACTGTGTGTGTTATTGGGCCTGGTGTCTGCACTGTGTGTGTTATTGGACCTGGTGTCTGCACTGTGTGTGTTATTGGGCCTGGTGTCTGCACTGTGTGTGTTATTGGGCCTGGTGTCTGCCCTGTGTGTGTTATTGGGCCTGGTGTCTGCATTGTGTGTTATTGGGCCTGGTGTCTGCACTGTGTGTGTTATTGGGCCCGATATCTGCACTGTTGTGTTATTGGGCCTGGTGTCGGCACTGTGTGTGTTATTGGGCCTGGTGTCTGCACTGTGTATGTTATTGGGCCCGGTGTCTGCACTGTCTGTCATTAGGCCGGGTGTCTACACTGTGTGTGTTATTGGGCTTGGTGTCTACACTGTGTGTGTTATTGGGCCTGGTGTCTGCACTGTGTGTTATTGGGCCTGGTGTCTGCACTGTTGTGTTATTGTGCCTGGTGTCTGCACTGTGTGTGTTATTGGGCCTGGTGTCTGCACTGTGTGTGTTATTGGGCCTGGCGTCGGCACTGTGTGAGTTATTGGGCCCGATATCTGCACTGTTGTGTTATTGGGCCTGGTGTCTGCCCTGTGTGTGTTATTGGGCCCGATATCTGCACTGTTGTGTTATTGGGCCTGGTGTCGGCACTGTGTGTGTTATTGGGCCTGGTGTCGGCACTGTGTGTGTTATTGGGCCTGGTGTCTGCACTGTGTGTGTTATTGGGCCTGGTGTCTGCACTGTGTGTGTTATTGGGTCTGGTGTCGGCACTGTGTGTGTTATTGGGCCCGATATCTGCACTGTTGTGTTATTGGGCCTGGTGTCTGCACTGTGTGTGTTATTGGGCCTGGTGTCTGCACTGTGTGTGTTATTGGGCCTGGTGTCTGCACTGTGTTGTGTTATTGGGCCTGGTGTCTGCACTTTGTGTGTTATTGGGCCTGGTGTCTGCCCTGTGTGTGTTATTGGGCCTGGTGTCTGCATTGTGTGTTATTGGGCCTGGTGTCTGCATTGTGTGTTATTGGGCCTGGTGTCTGCACTGTGTGTTATTGGGCCTGGTGTCTGCACTGTGTGTGTTATTGGGCCTGGTGTCTGCACTGTGTGTTATTGGGCCTGGTGTCTGCACTGTGTGTTATTGGGCCTGGTGTCTGCACTGTGTGTGTTATTGGGCCTGGTGTCTGCACTGTGTGTTATTGGGCCTGGTGTCTGCACTGTGTATGTTATTGGGCCTGGTGTCGGCACTGTGTGTTATTGGGCCTGGTGTCTGCACTGTGTGTGTTATTGGGCCTGGTGTCTACACTGTGTGTTATTGGGCCCGGTGTCTGCACTGTGTGTGTTATTGGGCCTGGTGTCTACACTGTGTGTTATTGGGCCCGGTGTCTGCACTGTTGTGTTATTGGGCCTGGTGTCTGCACTGTGTGTGTTATTGGGCCTGGTGTCTGCACTGTTGTGTTATTGGGCCTGGTGTCGGCACTGTGTGTGTTATTGGGCCCGATATCTGCACTGTTGTGTTATTGGGCCTGGTGTCGGCACTGTGTGTGTTATTGGGCCTGGTGTCTGCACTGTGTGTGTTATTGGGCCTGGTGTCTGCACTGTGTGTGTTATTGGGCCTGGTGTCTGCACTGTGTGTGTTATTGGGCCCGATATCTGCACTGTTGTGTTATTGGGCCTGGTGTCGGCACTGTGTGTGTTATTGGGCCTGGTGTCTGCACTGTGTGTGTTATTGGGCCTGGCGTCGGCACTGTGTGTGTTATTGGGCCTGGTGTCTGCACTGTGTGTGTTATTGGGCCTGGTGTCTGCACTGTGTGTGTTATTGGGCCTGGTGTCTGCACTGTGTGTGTTACTGGGCCTGGTGTCTGCACTGTGTGTTATTGGGCCTGGTGTCTGCACTGTGTGTGTTATTGGGCCTGGTGTCTGCACTGTTGTGTTATTGGGCCTGGTGTCTGCACTGTGTGTGTTATTGGGCCTGGTGTCGGCACTGTGTGTGTTATTGGGCCTGGTGTCTGCACTGTGTGTGTTATTGGGCCTGGTGTCTGCACTGTGTGTGTTATTGGGCCTGGTGTCTGCACTGTGTGTTATTGGGCCTGGTGTCTGCACTGTGTGTGTTATTGGGCCTGGTGTCTGCACTGTTGTGTTATTGGGCCTGGTGTCTGCACTATGTGTGTTATTGGGCCTGGTGTCGGCACTGTGTGAGTTATTGGGCCTGGTGTCTACACTGTGTGTGTTATTGGGCCTGGTGTCTGCACTGTGTGTGTTATTGGGCCTGGTGTCTGCACTGTGTGTTATTGGGCCTGGTGTCTGCACTGTGTGTGTTATTGGGCCTGGTGTCTGCACTGTTGTGTTATTGGGCCTGGTGTCTGCACTGTGTGTGTTATTGGGCCTGGTGTCGGCACTGTTGTGTTATTGGGCCTGGTGTCTGCACTGTGTGTGTTATTGGGCCTGGTGTCGGCACTGTTGTGTTATTGGGCCTGGTGTCTGCACTGTGTGTGTTATTGGGCCTGGTGTCGGCACTGTGTGTGTTATTGGGCCTGGTGTCTGCACTGTGTGTGTTATTGGGCCTGGTGTCTGCACTGTGTGTGTTATTGGGCCTGGTGTCTGCACTGTGTATGTTATTAGGCCTGGTGTCTACACTGTGTGTATTATTCGTCCTGGTGTCTACATTGTGTGTCATTCGGCCTGGTGTCTGTATTGTGTATGTTATTGGGCCCAATGTGTCATTTGGCCTGGTGTCTGCATTGTATATGTTTTCGGGCCTGATGTCTGCACTGTTGTGTTATTGGGCCAGATGTCTGCACTGTTGTGTTATTGGGCCAGATGTCTGCACTGTTGTGTTATTGGACCCGGTGTCTGCACTGTGAGCGTTATTAGGCCCAGTGTCTGCATTGAATGTGTTATTCAGCCTGATGTCTACATTGTACGTGTTATTGCGACCTGTGTCAGTACTGTGAGTGTTATTGCGACCGGTGTCTGCATTGTGCATGTTGCTGGGCCTGGTGTCTACATTGTGCATGACATTAGGCCTGGTATCTACACTGTGTGTCATTAGGTCCGGTGTCGACACTATGTGTGTTATTGTGCCTGGTATCTGCATTGTGTATGTTATTAGACCTGTGGCTGCATTGTGCATGTTATCAGGCCCGGTGTCTGCATTGTGCGCGTTATTGGGCTTGGTGTCTGCATTGTGCACGTTATAGGGTCTGGTGCATGCATTATGCATGTTATCGGGCCTGGTGTCTGCATTGTACGTATTATAGGGCCTGATCAACATTGTGCATATTATTGGGCCTGCTGTCTGCATTGTGCATGTTTTTGGGCCTGGTGTCTGCATTGGGTGTGTTATAGGGCCTGATCTGCATTGTGTGTTATTGGGCCTGGTGTCTGCACTGTGTGTGTTATTGGGCCTGGTGTCTGCACTGTGTGTGTTATTGGGCCTGGTGTCTGCATTGCACATGTTATTCGGCCCGATGTCGGCACTGTTGTGTTATTGGGCCTGGTGTCTGCACTGCTGTGTTATTGGGCATCGTGTCTGCACTGTTGTGTTTCTGGGCCTGGTGTGAGTGTTATTTGGCCTGGTGTCTGCACTGTTGTGTTATTGGGCCCGGTATCTGCACTGTGTATTATTGGGCCTGGTGTCTGCACTGGGTGTGTTATTGGGCCTGGTGTCTGCACTGTCTGTCATTAGGCCGGGTGTCTGCACTGTGTGTGTTATTGGGCCTGGGGTCTGCACTGTGTGTTATTGGGCCTGGTGTCTGCACTGTGTGTTATTGGACCTGGTGTCTGCACTGTTGTGTTATTGTGCCTGGTGTCTGCACTGTGTGTGTTATTGGGCCCGATATCTGCACTGTTGTGTTATTGGGCCTGGTGTCTGCACTGTGTGTGTTATTGGGCCTGGTGTCTGCACTGTGTGTGTTATTGGACCTGGTGTCTGCACTGTGTGTGTTATTGGGCCTGGTGTCTGCACTGTGTGTGTTATTGGGCCTGGTGTCTGCCCTGTGTGTGTTATTGGGCCTGGTGTCTGCATTGTGTGTTATTGGGCCTGGTGTCTGCACTGTGTGTGTTATTGGGCCCGATATCTGCACTGTTGTGTTATTGGGCCTGGTGTCGGCACTGTGTGTGTTATTGGGCCTGGTGTCTGCACTGTGTATGTTATTGGGCCCGGTGTCTGCACTGTCTGTCATTAGGCCGGGTGTCTACACTGTGTGTGTTATTGGGCTTGGTGTCTACACTGTGTGTGTTATTGGGCCTGGTGTCTGCACTGTGTGTTATTGGGCCTGGTGTCTGCACTGTTGTGTTATTGTGCCTGGTGTCTGCACTGTGTGTGTTATTGGGCCTGGTGTCTGCACTGTGTGTGTTATTGGGCCTGGCGTCGGCACTGTGTGAGTTATTGGGCCCGATATCTGCACTGTTGTGTTATTGGGCCTGGTGTCTGCCCTGTGTGTGTTATTGGGCCCGATATCTGCACTGTTGTGTTATTGGGCCTGGTGTCGGCACTGTGTGTGTTATTGGGCCTGGTGTCGGCACTGTGTGTGTTATTGGGCCTGGTGTCTGCACTGTGTGTGTTATTGGGCCTGGTGTCTGCACTGTGTGTGTTATTGGGTCTGGTGTCGGCACTGTGTGTGTTATTGGGCCCGATATCTGCACTGTTGTGTTATTGGGCCTGGTGTCTGCACTGTGTGTGTTATTGGGCCTGGTGTCTGCACTGTGTGTGTTATTGGGCCTGGTGTCTGCACTGTGTTGTGTTATTGGGCCTGGTGTCTGCACTTTGTGTGTTATTGGGCCTGGTGTCTGCCCTGTGTGTGTTATTGGGCCTGGTGTCTGCATTGTGTGTTATTGGGCCTGGTGTCTGCATTGTGTGTTATTGGGCCTGGTGTCTGCACTGTGTGTTATTGGGCCTGGTGTCTGCACTGTGTGTGTTATTGGGCCTGGTGTCTGCACTGTGTGTTATTGGGCCTGGTGTCTGCACTGTGTGTTATTGGGCCTGGTGTCTGCACTGTGTGTGTTATTGGGCCTGGTGTCTGCACTGTGTGTTATTGGGCCTGGTGTCTGCACTGTGTATGTTATTGGGCCTGGTGTCGGCACTGTGTGTTATTGGGCCTGGTGTCTGCACTGTGTGTGTTATTGGGCCTGGTGTCTACACTGTGTGTTATTGGGCCCGGTGTCTGCACTGTGTGTGTTATTGGGCCTGGTGTCTACACTGTGTGTTATTGGGCCCGGTGTCTGCACTGTTGTGTTATTGGGCCTGGTGTCTGCACTGTGTGTGTTATTGGGCCTGGTGTCTGCACTGTTGTGTTATTGGGCCTGGTGTCGGCACTGTGTGTGTTATTGGGCCCGATATCTGCACTGTTGTGTTATTGGGCCTGGTGTCGGCACTGTGTGTGTTATTGGGCCTGGTGTCTGCACTGTGTGTGTTATTGGGCCTGGTGTCTGCACTGTGTGTGTTATTGGGCCTGGTGTCTGCACTGTGTGTGTTATTGGGCCCGATATCTGCACTGTTGTGTTATTGGGCCTGGTGTCGGCACTGTGTGTGTTATTGGGCCTGGTGTCTGCACTGTGTGTGTTATTGGGCCTGGCGTCGGCACTGTGTGTGTTATTGGGCCTGGTGTCTGCACTGTGTGTGTTATTGGGCCTGGTGTCTGCACTGTGTGTGTTATTGGGCCTGGTGTCTGCACTGTGTGTGTTACTGGGCCTGGTGTCTGCACTGTGTGTTATTGGGCCTGGTGTCTGCACTGTGTGTGTTATTGGGCCTGGTGTCTGCACTGTTGTGTTATTGGGCCTGGTGTCTGCACTGTGTGTGTTATTGGGCCTGGTGTCGGCACTGTGTGTGTTATTGGGCCTGGTGTCTGCACTGTGTGTGTTATTGGGCCTGGTGTCTGCACTGTGTGTGTTATTGGGCCTGGTGTCTGCACTGTGTGTTATTGGGCCTGGTGTCTGCACTGTGTGTGTTATTGGGCCTGGTGTCTGCACTGTTGTGTTATTGGGCCTGGTGTCTGCACTATGTGTGTTATTGGGCCTGGTGTCGGCACTGTGTGAGTTATTGGGCCTGGTGTCTACACTGTGTGTGTTATTGGGCCTGGTGTCTGCACTGTGTGTGTTATTGGGCCTGGTGTCTGCACTGTGTGTTATTGGGCCTGGTGTCTGCACTGTGTGTGTTATTGGGCCTGGTGTCTGCACTGTTGTGTTATTGGGCCTGGTGTCTGCACTGTGTGTGTTATTGGGCCTGGTGTCGGCACTGTTGTGTTATTGGGCCTGGTGTCTGCACTGTGTGTGTTATTGGGCCTGGTGTCGGCACTGTTGTGTTATTGGGCCTGGTGTCTGCACTGTGTGTGTTATTGGGCCTGGTGTCGGCACTGTGTGTGTTATTGGGCCTGGTGTCTGCACTGTGTGTGTTATTGGGCCTGGTGTCTGCACTGTGTGTGTTATTGGGCCTGGTGTCTGCACTGTGTGTGTTACTGGGCCTGGTGTCTGCACTGTGTGTTATTGGGCCTGGTGTCTGCACTGTGTGTGTTATTGGGCCTGGTGTCTGCACTGTTGTGTTATTGGGCCTGGTGTCTGCACTGTGTGTGTTATTGGGCCTGGTGTCGGCACTGTGTGTGTTATTGGGCCTGGTGTCTGCACTGTGTGTGTTATTGGGCCTGGTGTCTGCACTGTGTGTGTTATTGGGCCTGGTGTCTGCACTGTGTGTTATTGGGCCTGGTGTCTGCACTGTGTGTGTTATTGGGCCTGGTGTCTGCACTGTTGTGTTATTGGGCCTGGTGTCTGCACTATGTGTGTTATTGGGCCTGGTGTCGGCACTGTGTGAGTTATTGGGCCTGGTGTCTGCACTGTGTGTGTTATTGGGCCTGGTGTCTGCACTGTGTGTGTTATTGGGCCTGGTGTCTGCACTGTGTGTTATTGGGCCTGGTGTCTGCACTGTGTGTGTTATTGGGCCTGGTGTCTGCACTGTTGTGTTATTGGGCCTGGTGTCTGCACTGTGTGTGTTATTGGGCCTGGTGTCGGCACTGTTGTGTTATTGGGCCTGGTGTCTGCACTGTGTGTGTTATTGGGCCTGGTGTCGGCACTGTTGTGTTATTGGGCCTGGTGTCTGCACTGTGTGTGTTATTGGGCCTGGTGTCGGCACTGTGTGTGTTATTGGGCCTGGTGTCTGCACTGTGTGTGTTATTGGGCCTGGTGTCTGCACTGTGTGTGTTATTGGGCCTGGTGTCGGCACTGTGTGAGTTATTGGGCCTGGTGTCGGCACTGTGTGTGTTATTGGGCCTGGTGTCGGCACTGTTGTGTTATTGGGCCTGGTGTCTGCACTGTGTGTGTTATTGGGCCTGGTGTCGGCACTGTGTGTGTTATTGGGCCTGGTGTCTGCACTGTGTGTGTTATTGGGCCTGGTGTCGGCACTGTGTGAGTTATTGGGCCCGATATCTGCACTGTTGTGTTAATGGGCCTGGTGTCTGCACTGTGTGTGTTATTGGGCCCGATATCTGCACTGTTGTGTTATTGGGCCTGGTGTCGGCACTGTGTGTGTTATTGGGCCTGGCGTCGGCACTGTGTGTGTTATTGGGCCTGGTGTCTGCACTGTGTGTGTTATTGGGCCTGGTGTCTGCACTGTGTGTGTTATTGGGCCTGGTGTCTGCACTGTGTGTGTTATTGGGCCTGGTGTCTGCACTGTGTGTGTTACTGGGCCTGGTGTCTGCACTGTGTGTTATTGGGCCTGGTGTCTGCACTGTGTGTGTTATTGGGCCTGGTGTCTGCACTGTTGTGTTATTGGGCCTGGTGTCTGCACTGTGTGTGTTATTGGGCCTGGTGTCGGCACTGTGTGTGTTATTGGGCCTGGTGTCTGCACTGTGTGTGTTATTGGGCCTGGTGTCTGCACTGTGTGTGTTATTGGGCCTGGTGTCTGCACTGTGTGTTATTGGGCCTGGTGTCTGCACTGTGTGTGTTATTGGGCCTGGTGTCTGCACTGTTGTGTTATTGGGCCTGGTGTCTGCACTGTGTGTGTTATTGGGCCTGGTGTCGGCACTGTGTGAGTTATTGGGCCTGGTGTCTGCAATGTGTGTGTTATTGGGCCTGGTGTCTGCACTCTGTGTGTTATTGGGCCTGGTGTCTGCACTGTGTGTTATTGGGCCTGGTGTCTGCACTGTGTGTGTTATTGGGCCTGGTGTCTGCACTGTTGTGTTATTGGGCCTGGTGTCTGCACTGTGTGTGTTATTGGGCCTGGTGTCGGCACTGTGTGAGTTATTGGGCCTGGTGTCGGCACTGCTGTGTTATTGGGCCTGGTGTCGGCACTGTTGTGTTATTGGGCTTGGTGTCGGCACTGTTGTGTTATTGGGCCTGGTGTCTGCACTGTGTGTGTTATTGGGCCTGGTGTCGGCACTGTGTGTGTTATTGGGCCTGGTGTCTGCACTGTGTGTGTTATTGGGTCTGGTGTCGGCACTGTGTGTGTTATTGGGCCCGATATCTGCACTGTTGTGTTATTGGGCCTGGTGTCTGCACTGTGTGTGTTATTGGGCCTGGTGTCTGCACTGTGTGTGTTATTGGGCCTGGTGTCTGCACTGTGTTGTGTTATTGGGCCTGGTGTCTGCACTTTGTGTGTTATTGGGCCTGGTGTCTGCCCTGTGTGTGTTATTGGGCCTGGTGTCTGCATTGTGTGTTATTGGGCCTGGTGTCTGCATTGTGTGTTATTGGGCCTGGTGTCTGCACTGTGTGTTATTGGGCCTGGTGTCTGCACTGTGTGTGTTATTGGGCCTGGTGTCTGCACTGTGTGTTATTGGGCCTGGTGTCTGCACTGTGTGTTATTGGGCCTGGTGTCTGCACTGTGTGTGTTATTGGGCCTGGTGTCTGCACTGTGTGTTATTGGGCCTGGTGTCTGCACTGTGTATGTTATTGGGCCTGGTGTCGGCACTGTGTGTTATTGGGCCTGGTGTCTGCACTGTGTGTGTTATTGGGCCTGGTGTCTACACTGTGTGTTATTGGGCCCGGTGTCTGCACTGTGTGTGTTATTGGGCCTGGTGTCTACACTGTGTGTTATTGGGCCCGGTGTCTGCACTGTTGTGTTATTGGGCCTGGTGTCTGCACTGTGTGTGTTATTGGGCCTGGTGTCTGCACTGTTGTGTTATTGGGCCTGGTGTCGGCACTGTGTGTGTTATTGGGCCCGATATCTGCACTGTTGTGTTATTGGGCCTGGTGTCGGCACTGTGTGTGTTATTGGGCCTGGTGTCTGCACTGTGTGTGTTATTGGGCCTGGTGTCTGCACTGTGTGTGTTATTGGGCCTGGTGTCTGCACTGTGTGTGTTATTGGGCCCGATATCTGCACTGTTGTGTTATTGGGCCTGGTGTCGGCACTGTGTGTGTTATTGGGCCTGGTGTCTGCACTGTGTGTGTTATTGGGCCTGGCGTCGGCACTGTGTGTGTTATTGGGCCTGGTGTCTGCACTGTGTGTGTTATTGGGCCTGGTGTCTGCACTGTGTGTGTTATTGGGCCTGGTGTCTGCACTGTGTGTGTTACTGGGCCTGGTGTCTGCACTGTGTGTTATTGGGCCTGGTGTCTGCACTGTGTGTGTTATTGGGCCTGGTGTCTGCACTGTTGTGTTATTGGGCCTGGTGTCTGCACTGTGTGTGTTATTGGGCCTGGTGTCGGCACTGTGTGTGTTATTGGGCCTGGTGTCTGCACTGTGTGTGTTATTGGGCCTGGTGTCTGCACTGTGTGTGTTATTGGGCCTGGTGTCTGCACTGTGTGTTATTGGGCCTGGTGTCTGCACTGTGTGTGTTATTGGGCCTGGTGTCTGCACTGTTGTGTTATTGGGCCTGGTGTCTGCACTATGTGTGTTATTGGGCCTGGTGTCGGCACTGTGTGAGTTATTGGGCCTGGTGTCTACACTGTGTGTGTTATTGGGCCTGGTGTCTGCACTGTGTGTGTTATTGGGCCTGGTGTCTGCACTGTGTGTTATTGGGCCTGGTGTCTGCACTGTGTGTGTTATTGGGCCTGGTGTCTGCACTGTTGTGTTATTGGGCCTGGTGTCTGCACTGTGTGTGTTATTGGGCCTGGTGTCGGCACTGTTGTGTTATTGGGCCTGGTGTCTGCACTGTGTGTGTTATTGGGCCTGGTGTCGGCACTGTTGTGTTATTGGGCCTGGTGTCTGCACTGTGTGTGTTATTGGGCCTGGTGTCGGCACTGTGTGTGTTATTGGGCCTGGTGTCTGCACTGTGTGTGTTATTGGGCCTGGTGTCTGCACTGTGTGTGTTATTGGGCCTGGTGTCTGCACTGTGTGTGTTACTGGGCCTGGTGTCTGCACTGTGTGTTATTGGGCCTGGTGTCTGCACTGTGTGTGTTATTGGGCCTGGTGTCTGCACTGTTGTGTTATTGGGCCTGGTGTCTGCACTGTGTGTGTTATTGGGCCTGGTGTCGGCACTGTGTGTGTTATTGGGCCTGGTGTCTGCACTGTGTGTGTTATTGGGCCTGGTGTCTGCACTGTGTGTGTTATTGGGCCTGGTGTCTGCACTGTGTGTTATTGGGCCTGGTGTCTGCACTGTGTGTGTTATTGGGCCTGGTGTCTGCACTGTTGTGTTATTGGGCCTGGTGTCTGCACTATGTGTGTTATTGGGCCTGGTGTCGGCACTGTGTGAGTTATTGGGCCTGGTGTCTGCACTGTGTGTGTTATTGGGCCTGGTGTCTGCACTGTGTGTGTTATTGGGCCTGGTGTCTGCACTGTGTGTTATTGGGCCTGGTGTCTGCACTGTGTGTGTTATTGGGCCTGGTGTCTGCACTGTTGTGTTATTGGGCCTGGTGTCTGCACTGTGTGTGTTATTGGGCCTGGTGTCGGCACTGTTGTGTTATTGGGCCTGGTGTCTGCACTGTGTGTGTTATTGGGCCTGGTGTCGGCACTGTTGTGTTATTGGGCCTGGTGTCTGCACTGTGTGTGTTATTGGGCCTGGTGTCGGCACTGTGTGTGTTATTGGGCCTGGTGTCTGCACTGTGTGTGTTATTGGGCCTGGTGTCTGCACTGTGTGTGTTATTGGGCCTGGTGTCGGCACTGTGTGAGTTATTGGGCCTGGTGTCGGCACTGTGTGTGTTATTGGGCCTGGTGTCGGCACTGTTGTGTTATTGGGCCTGGTGTCTGCACTGTGTGTGTTATTGGGCCTGGTGTCGGCACTGTGTGTGTTATTGGGCCTGGTGTCTGCACTGTGTGTGTTATTGGGCCTGGTGTCGGCACTGTGTGAGTTATTGGGCCCGATATCTGCACTGTTGTGTTAATGGGCCTGGTGTCTGCACTGTGTGTGTTATTGGGCCCGATATCTGCACTGTTGTGTTATTGGGCCTGGTGTCGGCACTGTGTGTGTTATTGGGCCTGGCGTCGGCACTGTGTGTGTTATTGGGCCTGGTGTCTGCACTGTGTGTGTTATTGGGCCTGGTGTCTGCACTGTGTGTGTTATTGGGCCTGGTGTCTGCACTGTGTGTGTTATTGGGCCTGGTGTCTGCACTGTGTGTGTTACTGGGCCTGGTGTCTGCACTGTGTGTTATTGGGCCTGGTGTCTGCACTGTGTGTGTTATTGGGCCTGGTGTCTGCACTGTTGTGTTATTGGGCCTGGTGTCTGCACTGTGTGTGTTATTGGGCCTGGTGTCGGCACTGTGTGTGTTATTGGGCCTGGTGTCTGCACTGTGTGTGTTATTGGGCCTGGTGTCTGCACTGTGTGTGTTATTGGGCCTGGTGTCTGCACTGTGTGTTATTGGGCCTGGTGTCTGCACTGTGTGTGTTATTGGGCCTGGTGTCTGCACTGTTGTGTTATTGGGCCTGGTGTCTGCACTGTGTGTGTTATTGGGCCTGGTGTCGGCACTGTGTGAGTTATTGGGCCTGGTGTCTGCAATGTGTGTGTTATTGGGCCTGGTGTCTGCACTCTGTGTGTTATTGGGCCTGGTGTCTGCACTGTGTGTTATTGGGCCTGGTGTCTGCACTGTGTGTGTTATTGGGCCTGGTGTCTGCACTGTTGTGTTATTGGGCCTGGTGTCTGCACTGTGTGTGTTATTGGGCCTGGTGTCGGCACTGTGTGAGTTATTGGGCCTGGTGTCGGCACTGCTGTGTTATTGGGCCTGGTGTCGGCACTGTTGTGTTATTGGGCTTGGTGTCGGCACTGTTGTGTTATTGGGCCTGGTGTCTGCACTGTGTGTGTTATTGGGCCTGGTGTCGGCACTGTTGTGTTATTGGGCCTGGTGTCTGCACTGTGTGTGTTATTGGGCCTGGTGTCTACACTGATGGCCGACGCGGAGATGATCCCCCCTGCGCATGCGTTGGGATGACGCCAGCACACGTGGTTCTCCCGCTCATGTGCCAACTCCCGCTGGCCGGCGGAGGCCTTTCGGCACCGGTTGGCGTGATGCCAAGACCCTTCCCTGCCGGCCGTCGCGGCGCAGACCACTCCGAGGCCGGCCTAACCCCTGAAGGTGCGGAATCCTCCGCATCTGTGGCGGCCTAGCCCCAACATTGAGGGGCTAGGCTGACGCCGGAGGGATTTCCGCCCCGCCAGCTGGCGGAAATGGCGTTTGTTGCCCCGCCAGCTGGCGCGGAAATGACATCTCCGGGCGGCGCATGCGCGGGAGCGTCAGCGGACGCTGACAGCTTCCCACGCATGCGCGGTGGAGGGAGTCTCTTCTGCCTCCGCCATGGTGGAGACCGTGGCGGAGGCGGAAGGGAAAGAGTGCCCCCACGGCACAGGCCCGCCCATGGATCGGTGGGCCCCGATCGCGGGCCAGCCCACCGTGGGGGCACTCGTATATCAGGTATGGCCTGTCTCGCAGGAGTCTCCAGCCAAAACGTAACTTGCGCATCCGCGAGAGAGGCCGGGGAGTGACCCCAAAGGCCCGAAACCCATCCTGACGACAACTAAAGTTTTGTAATATGTCTGAGGGGAGTGAAAGGTTTAATGTCAACAGACCTTAATTCAAAAACAATAGGGTTGGATTGTAAACAAATGATGATCGCATTTCCACACCCTTGCTTTTTGAACAGGCTTACATTACTGAGCATCAGAGATGGTTTAGGGGCTGGGGGTAGGGAGAGGGGGCGCTTAGTGAGAGGGGGGTGGGATAGTGGCTCAATGGGTTGTAACCACGCAGGCAGCTGCTGTTATTCTAGCTGAGGGCTCTTCAATTCAGATTAACATGCTGCTTAAAATACCAGAATGTCGCAATCCATTTGATTTTAAATATGCTCTACTGTGGTCTTCGTGAAAACACTGAGATGGGAGATCTGCTTAGTGACTGGACAGATGTTCTTTCCACTGTTGGGTAACAATAGCTGTATGGGCATTTATGGAATAAGGTTCCCAGTGAAAACAGAGTTTTGACAGGCTGCAATAAACGATTCCCATTTTTTAGCACATCACTGCCTACATGTAGAGCAAATGATACTAAGACACACATGATTGCCAGCAGTGAACTGCTCCATTTTACTTGCTATCAATTCTAAATGTGAGTGTTGACACTGAGACATACATAGGGGGCGGGGTTCTCCCTTCTTTTTCCTTTGAAAATCTTTTTATTGGCTTTTGGGATTCTCCCTTCTGACGGGAAGAGTGTTGACGGCGTCGTACAAATCAGAGAGTTTAACGACGGCGTCATCGGACGGCTAAGTGTAGCGATCCTCTGCCCTACAGGGGGCCAGCACAGTACTGGAGCAACTCACGCAGCTCCAGCTGCCGATACCGGCGTCAAATGGGCGCCGTGGGTCTGCGCATGCGTGCAGCGACCGGCGCGAACGCGCGCATGCATGGTAACTTCCTTCTCTGCGCTGGCCCCGACGCAACATGGGGTAGGGTGTTGCTCTCTTAGGTTGGCTCTGAAAATGGCGGTCAATATGGTCGCCTTCCTTAATTCTAATTACGTTTGCTCTAGAGTCGCCAGGTATCTTTCGATACCACCACAAGTTCAAAACCGAATACTGATCAAAGACCCGGTACACCAGTTAGTTAGTTCAAAGTCAATGCTTAATTATTTACACACACAGTTAAATCTACTCATACACGAAAACTCTACAAACTAAACTATCACTACTGCTAAAGCCTATACTTAGCTTCGGGCGCCCACTCAGTCAGAGGAACAATGGCCGTTGTTTGGATCTGAGGCTGCTGGGGACAGCTAAGGTCGTCCGTCTGGTAGCGAGCGTTGACCTTGGACTTACTTGCTTCTGGTGCAGCTGGTGGACGGGTCTCTCTGCTGTGAGAGCCAAGTCCAAGAGAGCGATTCTCTCTTGGGGGCTCCTTCTTATACCCAAAGGGGCTTCGTGCTCTTTTGGGCGGGCCTTGAACTTGGCCCCAATCAATTGGGCCGTTTCTTGATCATTCATATCGATATCATCCAATAAAGTGGTGGGTGCCCTGATGGCTGGGCGTGTCCTAGGTGGCCGTTGGCCTGCTATGTTTCGGTCTCCTCTGGCGCCGGGGTGTCTGCCTTAGTATCGGTTACTCAAATGTTACTCTTTTGTTCCTGGAGATGGGTCATTAGTATGCTAATGGGCCTACAGTTTTGGTCTTGTCTGGGAGCTGCGGCTCCAATTTACAGACAAGGTCTGAACCTGCTTGTTTTCTCAGCATTGTCCATTTTCCATTTTCGATTGGCTACAAGGGCTACAGGGGCCAGCACAGAGTAAAAGAGGCCCCCACCAGATGTCTCTGGCTCGGCCAACATTTATTGCCCATCCCTTATTACCCTTGAGGGCCTTCTTGAACCGTTGCCTCCCACCGTGCTGTTGGGGAGGAAGTTCCAGGATTTTGATCCAGCGACAGTGAAGGAACAGGAAAATATTTCCAAGTCAAAATAGTGTGTGGCTTGGAGGGGAACTTGCAGGTGGTGGTGTTCCCATATGTCTTCTGGCCTTGTCCTACTAAGCGAGGCCACAGGTATGGGGAGGCTGTCAAAGGAGCCTTGGTGAGTTATAGAGTCCTAGAATCATAGAGTTTTACAGCACAAAAAGAGGTCCATTGTGTTTGCGACGGCCATCAAACACCTATCTATTCTAATCCCACTTTTCAGCAACACCAACCGAACCAGCCTCTCTTAATAGCTGAAATGCTCCAGACCAAACAACAGCCTTGTGGATCTCCTCTGCACCCTGTCCAGTGAAATGACATTCTTCCTATAGTGTGGCGACCCAGAACTGCACACACAAATTTAGCTGTAGCCTAATGAGCATTTTATATAACTCCACCATAACCTCGCTGCTCTTATACTCTATGCCTCGACTAATAAAGGCAAGTATCCCATTTGCCTTTTTAAGTTGCTGCAGTGCATCTTGTATATGGTATACGCTGGTGCCAATGTGCGCCAGTGATGGGGAGAGTAAATGTGGTGGAATGGTGCTGATCAAGCGGACTGCTTTGTCCTGGATGGTGCTGGACCTCTTGAGTGTTGTCGGAGCTGCACTCATCCAGGCAAGTGTGTTCCATCACACTCCTGACTTGTGCCTTTGTAGATGGTGGGCAGGCTTTGGGGAGTCAGGTTAGTTACTCTCTGCCGAATGCACAGTCTCTGAGCTGCTCCTGGAGCGACAGTATTTATATGTTTTCTTTCCTTCTTTGATGGGGTGCGGGCATCACTGGAGATGCCAGCAATGATTGCCCATCCCTAATTGCCATTGAGAAGGTAGCTGATCCAATTCAACTTCTGATTGATGGTAATCCCCAGCATGTTCATTTTAGAACATAGAACATACAGTGCAGAAGGAGGCCATTCGGCTCATCGAGTCAGCATCGACCCACTTAAGTCCTCACTTCCACCCTATCCCCGTAACCCAATAACCCCTCCTAACCTTTTTGGTCAATAAGGGCAATTTATCGTGGCCAATCCACCTAACCTGCACGTCTTTGGAATGTGGGAAGAAACCGGAGCACCCGGAGGAAACCCACGCAGACACGGGGAGAACATACAGACTCCACACAGACAGTGACCCGGCAGGGAATCGAACCTTGGACCCTGGTGCTGTGAAGCCACAATGCTAACCACTGTGCTACCGTGCTGCCACATAGTGGGGGATTCAGCAATGGCAATGGAAAGGGACATGGTTAGGTTCTTTCTTGTCGTAGATGGTCATTGCTTGCCACTTATGTGGCACGAATGTTACTTGCCACTTATCAGCCTGAGCCCGAATGTTGTCCCGGTCTTGCTGCATTAGGACCTGTTCATTATCTGAGGAGTTGCGAATGGTGTTGAACATTGTGCAGTCATCAGCGAACATCCTCACATCTGACCTTACGTTGGAAGGAAGATCATTGGTGAACAGCTGAAGGTGTTTGGGCCTAGGACACTCCCCTGAGGAACTCCTGCCGTGATCTTCTGGGCCATCACTGCAATCATTACGTGTTACCCCCCTCCCCTTCCTCCTCTGTGATCAGCCTGTATCTGTCTTCCAGAACTTGGCTACTATAAATACAAGTTTATTTTCTGATACCAAGGAATTATTTGAGAACAAGATTACAAAGTAATTACAGAAGAAGGCGGCCAGTTTAATTTATTCACCCAGAAAGATCCTCAATTTAAAATGGAGGAGCCAAGGTCTCGAGGCCCACATTTTTTGTACCTCAATTTATTTTCTCTTTATTCTTTGGTGGGATGTAGGAGTCACTGGCAAGGCCAACATCTGTTGCCCATCCCTAATTGCTCGTGAAATGATTGACTTGCTAGTCCATTCCAAGAGGGGCGTTAAGAGTCAACCACATTGCTATGGATCTGGAGTCAGATGTTGGCCTGGCCAGGTCAGGCAGGGACAGCAGATTTCTTTCCTTAAAGGCACGAGTGAGCCAGCTGGGTTTTTATAACAAATGACGATAGCTCCATTATCGAGAATAGATTTATATTCCAGATTTATAGACTAACTTTAGATTCCACCAGTTGCCGTGGTAGGTTCAAACCCATATCGAACCCATTTGTGGGCAGCACGGTAGCACTGTGGTTAGCACTGTTGCTTCACAGCGCCAGGATCCCGGGTTCGATTCCCGGCTTGGGTCAGTGTCTGTGCGGAGTCTGCACGTTCTCCCCGTGTCTACGCGGGTTTCCCCCGGGTGCTCGGGTTTCCTCCCACAGTCCAAAGATGTGCAGGTTAGGTGGATTGGCCATGATAAATTGCCCTTAGTGTCCAAAAAGTTAGGTGGAGTTACTGGGTTATGGGGATAGGGTGGAGGCGTGGGCTTAAGTAGGGTGCTCTTTCCAAGATCCGGTGCAGACTCGATGGGCCGAATGGCCTCCTTCTGCACTGTAAATTTTATGATCTGAGCATTAACCTGCGTGTCTGGATTACTACTTCGGTGACATTACTACTACACCACCATCTTCCTTTGAAAGTAGAACCATGCAGTCCTTTAGCCAATGGTATCACTAATCTCTGGCACCAACCGGAACTTTATGGAGCTCCGAGTAAATGAGAGGGTGTTGCAGTGAGACAGCCATCTACAGAATACAAGTTATAGTATCATAGAATTTACAGTGCAGAAGGAGGCCATTTTGGCCTATCGAGTCTGCACCGGCCCTTGGAAAGAGCACCCTACCTAAGCCCACACCTCCACCCTATCCCCGTGACCCAGTAACCCCACCTGCACATCTTTGGACTGTAGGAGGAAACCGGAGTACCCAGAGGAAACCCACGCAGACACGGGGAGAACGTGCAGACTCCGCACAGACAGCGACCCAAGCTGAGAATCAAACCTGGGACCCTGGAGCTGTGAAGCAATTGTGCTAACCACTAAGCTACCGTGCCCCCACATCAGGAGTGTGATGGAATACTCCATGCTAGCCTGGGTGTGTGTAGCTCCAGTAATACTCAAGAAGCTCGGCACCACCCAACAGACAACTCGATCATCCAGTAAACTTTACTTTCATTCCCTCCACCATCGATGCTCAGTGACTGCAGTGTGCACCGTATCGAAGATGCAGCAACTCACCAAGTATTTTTCAACAGCACCTTCCAAACTCTCACTCCAAGTTCCACGCCTCCAGGTTCTGACTGAACAATTGAAAAGTGCTTTTAATCCCTCCATGTGTTTCTTTAAGAATTTCAAGATGTGGGCATCGCTAGCAAAGTCAAAGAACAAAGAACAAAGAACAAAGAAAATTAGAGCTCAGGAACAGGCCCTTCGGCCCTCCCAGCCTGCGCCGATCCGGATCCTTTATCTAAACCTGTTGCGTATTTTCCAAGGATCTACTTCCCTCTGTTCCCGCCCGTTCATCTATCTGTCTAGATGCAGCTTAAATGATGCTATCGTGTCCGCCTCTACCACCTCCGCTGGCAAAGCATTCCAGGCACCCACCACACTCTGCGCAAAAAAACTTTCCACGCACATCTCCCTTAAACTTTCCCCCTCTCACCTTGAAATCGTGACCCCTTGTAATTGATACCACCACTCTTGGAAAAAGCTTGTTGCTATCCACCCTGTCCATACCTCTCATAATTTTGTAGACCTCAATCAGGTCCCCCCTCAACCTCCATCTTTCCAACGAAAACAATCCTAATCTACTCAACCTTTTTTCATGGCTAGCACCCTCCATACCAGGCAACATCCTGGGGAACCTCATCTGCACCGTCTCTAAAGCATCCACATCCTTCTGGTAATGTGGTGACCCGAACTGCACGCAGTATGCCAAATGTGGCCTAACCAAAGTCCTATACAACTGTAACATGACCTGCCGACTCTTGTACTCAATACCCCGTCCAATAAAAGCAAGCATGCTGTATGCCTTCTTGACCACTCTATCGACCTGTGTTGCCACCTTCAGGGTACAGTGGACCTGAACTCCCAGATCTCTCTGTACATCAATTTACCCCAGGACTCTTCCATTGACCGTATAGTCCGCTCTTGAATTAGATCTTCCAAAATGCATCACCTCGCATTTGCCTGGATTGAACTCCATCTGCCATTTCTCTGCACATAACCATGCTGCCTATCACTGATAAGTCTATTTTCTTCCAAATGTGAATAGATCCTATCCCTCAGTATCTTCAACAACAGTTTGCCTACCACTGACGTCAAGCTCACAGGTCTATAATTCCCTGGATTATCCCTGCTACCCTTCTTAAACAAAGGGACAACATTAGCAATTCTCCAGTCCTCCGGGACCTCACCCGTGCTCAAGGATGCTGCAAAGGTATCTGTTAAGGCCCCAGCTCTTTCGTCCCTCGCTTCCCTCAGTAACCTGGAATAGATCCCATCCGGACCTGGGGACTTGTCCACCTTAATGCCTTTTAGAATACCCAATACTTCCCCCCAGGGGCTGGTTTACCTCACTGGGCTAAATCGCTGGCTTTTAAAGCAGACCAAGGCAGGCCAGCAGCATGGTTTGAATCCCGTACCAGCCTCCCCGAACAGGCGCCGGAATGTGGCGACTAGGGGCTTTTCACAGTAACTTCATTGAAGCCTACTAGTGACAATAAGCGATTTTCATTTTCATTTCATTTCCTTATGCCAACTTGACCTAGAGTATTTAAACATCCATCCCTAGTCTCAACATCCATCATGTCCCTCTCCTTGGTGAATACCGATGCAAAGTACTCATTAAGAATCTCACCCATTTCCTCTGACTCATTTGACTCATCAGTCAGCATTTGTTTACCACTTACACCTGAACGGTTGGTCCTGTGATGTAGTATTGGCACCCCTGCCCCTGAGTCGGAAGTTCCGGGGTTCGAGACCCGTCCAAGTGCTTTATGGATAAGAAATGTGCGTTCATAATGTGGCCAAACAGAGTGACTACCAACCTGCAAATCCTTCTAACAAGGCAGGCAGTGAGAGCGGGGGAGATTCCTCGTCAGCCATGTAATAGAGAGAATGGTGGGGCCCATGACATCACTATCCATAGTTCCAGACTACAACATGGAATGAAAATGAAAATCGCTTATTGTCACAAGTAGGCTCTAAATGAAGTTACTGTGAAAAGCCCCTAGTCGCCACATTCCAGAGCCTGTTCAGGGAGGCTGGTACGGGAATTGAACCGTGCTGCTGGCCTGCCTTGGTCTGCTTTAAAAGCCAGCGATTTAGCCCAGTGTGCTAAACCACATGCATTTAAAAGTACAGGTTGTCACAGCAACTAGGCAATCTGTAACACCCAGTGTGAGAGCACTTCGAGCCAACAATGCTGGCGTGAAACTGGAGTCACACATTGGTCAGACCGGATTAAATTCTCCTCGATGCAACATCCAGTTCTTTCTGAAATGGGTGTTTGCCTCCAGGTCTCTGTCCAGTATCCACCTGTTGATCACTCTGTGGTGAAGAACTTCATTGACGTCTGTCCCCAAAATGACCTTCCTTCAGTCCCGTACCCCCCCCCCCCCCCCCCCCCCACCGAGTTCTACCCCAACAATATATTTATTTATTTGAATTTTTCCAATTAAGGGCAATTTAACGTGGCCAATCCACCTACCCTGCACATCTTTGGGGGTTGTGGGGGTGAGACCCACACAGACATGGGGAGAATGTGCAAACTCCACACAGACAGTGACCCAGAGCCATGATCTACCCCAACAACTTAATTTGAAATAATATTCCAGGTTCGCTTTTACTACACCCTCAACAATCCTGTCTCCCTCTGTCAAGCCAATGCCCAAATTCTTCCTTTACAGGCTGGAAAGCCCAGGTCGCTCCAGAATTTCCTCAGAACACAGATTTCTGATTTCAGGGATCAGCCCCATGGCTTTTATCTGCGCTGCCTCCAATGCTTGACCGCCTCTTGTTTCTTGGCAACAAAAGAAAAACAGTACTCAACTCATGGTCTGGCTAGAGCTTAACGCGATCAGATCACGATCAGGGCAGCACGGTAGCATTGTGGATAGCACAATTGCTTCACAGCTACAGGGTCCCAGGTTCGATTCCGGCTTGGGTCACTGTCTGTGCGGAGTCTGCACATTCTCCCCGTGTGTGCGTGAGTTTCCTCCGGGTGCTCCGGTTTCCTCCCACAGTCTAAAGATGTGCAGGTTAGGTGAATTGGCCATGCTAAATTGCCCTTAGTGTTTGGTGGGGTTACTGGGTTATGGGGATGGGGTGGAGGTGTTGACCTTGGGTAGGGTGCTCTTTCCAAGTGCTGGTGCAGACTCGATGGGCCGAATGGCCTCCTTCTGCCCTGTAAATTCTATGAAACATCACTGCATTCTCTGGCTATGCAGTGCCATATAATTCACCATGGTTTGTTTGCTGTTGTACAACTGGCTGGACATATTTAGCATTGTTTACTAATACTTATAGCCTCCATTCTTAACTCATCAAATGTCATTTGAGAATAAAAATACTGCTCTTGTGCATGGTCTGACAGTCTGGTTTTTAAGGCACAGATTGAAGAATGATGCAAACATAGCTATTTATCTATCTAAAGTCTGATTTGCTTTGGGTGTGACATCAAAAGAGTCTCTGTGTATCTGGTGCTCAATTTGGATCGTATACTTTTCTTTTTTTTTAAATAAATTTAGAGTACCCAATTCATTTTTTCAATTAAGGGGCAAATTAGCATGGCCAATCCACCTGGCCTGCACATCTTTGGGTTGTGGGGGCGAAACCCACGCAGACACAGGGAGAAAGTGCAAACTCCACACGGACAGTGACCCAGAGCCAGGATCGAACCTGGGACCTCGGCGCTGTGAGGCAGCAGTACTAATCACTGCGCCACCTTGCTGCCCCTGAATCATATACTTTTCTAAATCGTGTATACTAACGGCAGTGTGAGTAGATGCACAGAGCAGTTGGTTTGCCTATGGAGGACCTCAAACTCTTAATTGCATGAGCTCTACGTGACCAGGATTGCTCTTTCTGTCCTCTGTGCAGAGCGCCCTTGCAGAGTGTCCTCACAGCATTTTTCACTGAGACATATGAGATGGTAATGAATTCTTGGCCCAGTTCTTGATGGAAACAGAACAATGAACCAACTACGCACACTGTTATTGATGCACAACCTGGCCAACAAGTTCAGGACACTAGCTTGAGTTGCAAACTGCCATAACTTGCTGGTCCGCAGTCTGTCCTCCACCCCCACAGTTCACCTTGCGCAGACAGCAGCTCGCTCTCAACCTCCTGGCTATTTTGAACAACTTGCAGAATTTACACATTAAAGCCACTGCCAAAAGTCAGCACGTATACTTATCAGCATAATAACCTTTCACTGACGTGCTATTTTTTAAATGTAATATCAACCACCCTCTCTCCGCCAGAAATTGTCTTGCTTCATTCCTGCATCTAATAAACTCTTCGCAGAGATGACTTAAATGGTTTAATGTTTTTCTCTCTGACTCCTTTTTTTCCCCCCCGAAATTTAGAATGTGCAAACTCCACACGGACAGTGACCCAGAGCGGGGATTGAACCTGGGACCTCGGCGGCGTGAGGCAGCAGGGCTAACCCATTGTGCCACCGAGCTGCCCCCTTTCCTCTCTTTTAATCTAACTCGTGTCTCCCTCTCTTTATTTCTCTTTCTGCAACTATTTCGGCTCAAATCAGCGGCCTTTTCTGTCGAGCCTCGGTTTCTTTCTCAAATCTTTAAATTGACTAAGGGGATAGATTATTGCTCCCATAAGGTCCCAGATGCCGTGCTCTCAGCTCCCCACCTCCAACAACTTCCAGGGTAAAGTTTTTAAAACACTAAAGGTTGCAGCAAGGGGTGTAACTAATGGCGCATGCTGTGAGACGCCCCACTCCAACAATCTGTCACCCACTGTGTACACACCGAACCTCTTTTATTTCTTTTGACTCGCTGCACAAACCTGTCCTGTGGTGTATACTTTGCAAATTTGCCAATGGCCGTCAAAGTAGCTGTTGGATTTATTTACATATTTCAATTCTAATTTAATGCTCTTTGTTAGATCAGTGTTTAAGTTTGATTGATCCCTTAGGCCAGCTGGTACCAGCTGTTTCAGTCCTCACTAGTATGACAGATGCAACAGTGAGTTTGTGTGTCTCTTGCTGTATTAAAGGCAGCCAAAGAAATGAGGCATAGGCTGCAGGTGAATGGGGACAGGCTGCTTCTACCTGTGTCCATTTCCAAACCCAACATCTTCACCGGCAGCATAAGTTTTCACAAATTATTTTCTTCCCCTCCTAAAGGCACTGACCAATTTTAGGGTAATAATAATAATAATAATAATCGCTTATTGTCACAAGTAGGCTTCAATGAAGTTACTGTGAAAAGCCCCTAGTTGCCACATTCCGGTGGCTGTTCGGGGAGGCCGGTACGGGAATTGAACCCACGCTGCTGGCCTTGTTCTGCATTTCAGGCCAGCTGTTTAGCCCACTGTGCTAAACCAGCCTATGTTGGGTATGGTCCTGTTGTCGCCCGCCCTCAGTGACCTCTCTGGCACCTCCCTCCTCACTCCTGCACCCCCCCCCTCCTACCCCAGTAACCCCCGTCCCCCGTCCCCCACCCGTCCACTTTGCTTGGGACCAGCCCAACTGGCCCCGGTACCTCAGACCCCACTTACGTGACTTTTCGGGTGCCTGCCCATTGATATGCCCTCATCATGCAGATGCAACCCCAGCCATGGCCACCACTAGTGATGGCATTGCAGAACGGTCAGCTCGTAGATTGGCTGGCAGCTCCTGGGGCGGGACTTAGCTGACCGCCACCAATGGGATGCGGCCCTGGGTCCCGCTGACTGCCAAAGCAGTTTACTCCCCCACCATCGGCTCTGTTGGCAGGACCACCTGCTGCTCCACAACATCCAGCACTATACTTCTGTAGTGTAGCATTCAGTGCATTCATCCACAGGTGGCAAGTTCTGATACTCAATTCCCAGTTTACAAAATATATTCATTCATTTTTAGACTTCTGTTGGTCGGATCACTGGCCTGAATTTTCACTTGTCGGGCGCACAATTTGGCAAAATGTGATCCCAGCCGTGGTTCGATCCGGAGCGCAAGTTCACGCCGGCCGTCTGGCATGAAGCACGCTGTGTCAAAGGCCAAACGTTAATTTTATTGCAGCCCTGACCGCTCACCCCGCCCTGAATCCAGGTTTCACCCGCCAACTGACGGGTTGCAGGAAATTGTGTTCAGTCAACCCCAGAATGGGTTAAATTTCCTGACTGATTGTCGGCCGGCCGCTTCCGACTCTCACGTGTGTCCCGGCCCAGGGTCACTGTCCGGGAGTTTGCACATTCTCCCCGTGTTTGCGTGGGTCTCACATCCACAACCCAAAGATGTGCTGGTTAGATGGATTGGCCACGCTAAATTGCCCCTTAATTGGAAAAATAAATAAATACTGTGACTACAACAGCAGGTCAGAGGATAGGAATTCTGGGAAGAGTAATCATCTCCTGACTCCCCAAATCCTGTCCACAATCATATCAGGGGTGTGACGGAATAATCTCCACTTGCCTGGTTATGTGCGGCTCCAGCAAAACTTAAGACGCTCAACACCATCCAGAATGAAGCAGCCTACTTGATTGATACCCCACCCCCACCTTCAACATCCACTCCCTCCACAGTGGCAGTGTCTGTACCAGCTTCTCACCAAGGCTCCTTTGACAGCACCTTCCAAACCCTCGGTCTCTAGCACTGGAAGGACAAGGGCAGCAGACTTAAGGGAGCACCATCACCTGCAGGTTCTTCTCTGAGCTATCCTGACCTATAACTATAGTTGTTCCTTCACTGTCACTGGGTTAAAAGCCTGGAACTTCCTTCCCAGAAGCACTGTGGGTGTACATGTGTAGCCGTTCAAAAAGGCGACTCACCACCACCTTCCTAAGGGCAATTAGGGATGGCCAACAAATGCTGGCCTGGCCGACAACACCCACATACTGTGAAAGAAGAAATTAAGGATAAGGAATGCAGCTAATTTTCACCCTATTGAAATCATTCCATCGGATTGCCAACCCAGGCATTCTTCCCTTAATCAATACCATGAAAACCAGACATGGGCTGGTTTAGCACAGTAGGCTAAACAGCTGACTTGTAATGCAGTACAATGCCAGCAGCGCGGGTTCAATTCCCGTACCGGCCTCCCCGAACAGGTGCCGGAATGTGGCGACTAGGGGCTTTTCACAGTAACTTCACTGAAGCCTGCTTGTGACAAGAAGCGATTATTATTATAGGGGCTGCTTTAGCACACTGGGCTAAATCACTGGCTTTTAAAGCAGACCAAGGCAGGCCAGCAGCACGGTTCAATTCCCGTACCAGCCTCCCCGAACAGGTGCCGGAATGTGGCGACTAGGGGCTTTTCACAGTAACTTCATTTGAAGCCTACTTGTGACAATAAGCGATTTTCATTTCAAAAATCATACACACTGGCGATTCTTCTCTTTGTGCTTTATAGGATCTTGGTGCGTGAAAGAAATGGTCACCTCATATGCCGACATGAAAACAGCGTCAGAGTAATAATTCCTTGCTCGTGAAATGCCTTTGTGATGTCTCCAAGCGATGGGATACAATATTATTGCCAGCCATTTCATTCTATTTCCCACTGCTGAGCGCAGGATTTGCTGTTGTTAATGGCCAATAAAATGGAGAGAGAACAGGTTGAGGTTGGAAGAAAGCAATCAGCACTTTCTCCATCGCACTCAATGTGGGCATTGCAATTCCTTTCGCTAATACATGTGGTGCTTGGATGATTTGCTGGGAAGCGTACTTCACAGTTTGTGGGTGTCACTCCAAATGATTGAAGTTCAGCTGCATAATAACCCAATCTGATAACACCTCGGCTAACATGACAGGGAGTAAGAGTGGACCAGGTTTGGTACACTGTTATCGCAGAGAAATATTTCACACTCTCTTTTTTTTCACTCCTAAACCACAATTCTGACATTGGACAAATTAATGACCAGGCAATGAGGAGCTCCAGTCCAAAAGGGAAGTTTGCATTTGGAACTTGCTCTGCTTTTTATCATCTTGTGGGCAACATCGGGATGATAATTAACTGGGGGAAAAAAAGTGGATTGTCTTTCTGGCAGAGGAGCACATCTGCCGTGTAATCTCTCTCTGATCCGATTATGTAGCACTCTATCAGCTGGGGTAATCGATGTTTAACGGTCGCTACCCGATTAACCCTTTCAGTGCTGTGGGCCTTTCCCACATTTACTGTAAACTCGGATTTTCCACTGCATTCTGTGGGGGTGCTTAAAGCAACCTTCCTTTCCTTCTGAAAATACAGGGCATGCCAGATGCATATTTTACACACTGTTAGTTGTGTTTGCATGTAGCAAGGGTCCTCAGACTTTGAGAGGTGAACATAATAGCTATGATAGTTATCATGCTTATTGTATAGAATTATGTTGAATATACAGCACAGAAACAGTCCATTCAACCCAACCAGTTCAAGCCAGTGTTTATGTTCCACTTGAATCTCCTCCCATCCCAGGGTGGCACAGTGGTTAGCACTGCTGCCTCACGCGCCAAGGACCCGTGTTCAATCCTGGCCCCGGGTCACTGTCTGTGTGGAGTCTGCACATTCTCCCCAAGTCTGCGTAGGTTTCACCCCCAAAATCCAAAAATGTGCAGGGTAGGTGGACTGGCCACGCTAAATTGCCCCTTGATTGGAAAAAAAAAGAATTGGGCACTTTATATTTATTTTAAAAAAGAATCTCCTCCCATTCCTTTTCCTCTAACTCAACATAACTTTCTATTGAATTCGCCCTCGTGTCTTCAGTTAGCTCCCCCTTGAAGTGCGTTTCACATCCCAAATTGTTATGAGCAGGGTGGGAAGTAAAATAATAACTGCACTTGTGGAGAGCCTCACCATGCTGGAGATCTGTGCCCACTGTTGCTAGAGATTGCACAGAGTCTGCCTTACCTCACCCCTCCTCCATCACAACCTACCATTTCCAATCCCACCGCGGCAGTTTTAAAAAAATAATCAGGAAATAAAAATTGACTAAAAGGATTATTGTAAAAATCCATCCCTGGTTGGCTCTTGTTATTTAGGGAAAGAAACGGAACCTCCTTACCTTGTCGAGCCTACATGTGGCTTCAATTCCACATCAAAATGGATGACCCTTAACTGCCCTCTGAAGTGAGCTAACAAGCCACTTGGTTGCATTAAACTGCTCAGGGCAACTGTGAATGTGTGATAAATGCCAACTTTACTAATGACGCTCATATCTTGAGAATGCATGTTAAAAAAACAAGCATTGCAAAATTGAAGGCTTTTTTTTTACATTGTTTAGATGGAATATGGAAGAATAGAACTCAAAGATCTGCTACCTCATTCCTCCATTGACCTGGAAGCACTACTCCAGAAAATCCCACTAGATGCTAGAGATCCTCAGGGACAATTGCTAAAAGGAGTCTGGCTAAGAGGCTGCAATTTTCATTGGCAACCCAAGAAATGTGGGCCTCTAAAGCCATGTCTCCAGAGTTCCTCCATTGTATCATTGGGGACATTGCGTTTATACTGTTCTGGTGTCTTACTGGTTTCAACCAGCTCCCAACGCATGGGTCTCGTGCAGCCAATGGCGACACCCTAGATCCAAGAACACAAGAAATAGGAGCGGGAGTGGACCTTAAGGCCCATTGAGCCTGCTCCACAATTCAACACGATCATGGCAGATCTTGGGCTTCAACCCTATTTTCCCACCTGCCCCCAATATCTCTTAATTACCTGAGACCAAAACACCATCTATCCTGTTATATTTTAAATAATGACTTATCTAAAATATATATATTGCTCTTGAATCCACCAGGATGAAAAAATGACCAATAGTCTTCTTGTTGAAAGATGAACTATTTAATGAGTAATAAAAATAAATAAACTGTAAGTCCTTTTACTCAACACTAAACTAACAATAAAGAATTAAAGTACAATACAGATAACTATATAACTACATACTATTATATCAAACTAGCTCTAACTTCTCTCACTCTAGCTATTCTATGTCTTGCTTGTTCACTGTTCTGATTCACATCATCATGTCATCACCTAACTTAGAAAAGGCGGGAAACCAGTTCTTATAGTATCTGACTGTGAGCCACCTAGTGTTGAAAAGAATGCACTACATTTACATACATTGATCATGTATATTGATATCTGAATATCACTACATATCCCAGCCTTAAATGTATTCAACGATGGAGCATCGACAACCCTCTGGGGAGAGAATTGCAAAGAGTCACAAACCCTGTGAGTGAAACAATTTCTTCTCTTCTCAGTTTTAAATGATTTGCCCCCTTATCCTGACGCTGTGTCCCTGTGATTTTGATTTCCCTGACCAGCGGAAATAAACTCTCAGCATCCACCCTATCAAATCCTTCTGAATTTTGTAGGTTTCATTGAGGTCGCCTCTCATTTTTATAAACTCCAGAGAATACAAGCCCAGTTTGCTCAGCGTCTCATCATAGGACAACCCCCTCACCCCAGGCGCCGATTTAATGAACCTTCGCTGTCCCGCCTCCAATGCAAGTACATCCTTTTTTCCATGTGGTGACCAAGACTGCACACAGTATCCCAGGTGTGATCTCACCAAAACCCTGCACAATTGTAACACGATTTCCTTATTCCTGCAGTAAACATGCTGAGGAACTTCACTGATCCGGTGAAAAGCAAACCTTAGCAAATGCACAAGTTCGCTTGGGCCTGATTTTTATGTCCGTCGGTCGCTGGCAAAGAGCAGGCCTGGAAGTAGGCACAGAAGGATAACACTGCTGTCTCACAGCGCCAGGGACCCAGGTTTGATTGCGACCTCGGGTGACCGTCTGTGTGGAGTCTGCACGTTCTCCCCCCTGTCCGCATGAGTTTCCTCCGGGTGCTCCGGTTTCCTCCCACAGTCCAAAGATGTGCCGGTTAGGTGGATTTGCCATGGTAAATTGCGCCTGAGTGTCCAAATGTTAGGTGGGGTTGCGGGGTTGAGAAAGGGATTGGGCCTGGGTGGCATGCAGACCCGATGGGCAAAAGGCCTCCTTCTGCATTGTCGGAATTCTATGGAATGCTAAAATACTCCCCCACCCTCAGTTGGCCCCGGAACACGATTTCACACTGGCTGGCCACTTAACGGGCAGCCAGCGTGAAATGCATGCTGGGAAAGGCTCAGTGTTGCGTGGGAAGAGGCCAGGAACTGAGAAAAGGAAGGGTGCAGACTGGCGCTTCTAACGTCGGACAGTCGCTGGGGAGGCATCTGAGGGAACAACTAACCCGTAAAAAATAAATTGCGATTGAAAAACTACACAAAGAGTGTCGAGGCAGCACATTCAAAAACAAACCTCAGACCTTCCGGGCTACCTTTTCAAATGTTATTTCTGCCTGGGCAGTTCTGGATTGAGGTTGAAGCTAAAACGTAAAGGACGCATATTCGGCCTGCCCGCCAACCATAAAATCAGGCCGGTTATGTAAAATTGCTTTTAATTGTCCGTTTGGTGTTTCCAACAGATAGGCGAGTCCCGGTTACCATTGGGGCACCACGATACCACTAGCCCATTGTAAAATCAGCAGGTGTACCAGTGACTGCTGGAATACTGGTGCCTGCAATCATCAACATTCACCCTGAGTAGTAACGGCCAGAGAAGGCGAGAGACAGAGGGGGAGACCTTCACAAACACTTTAGAGTCAGCAAATAGGGAATCACAAAAAAAAAAGAGGGGTTTATCGAGTCAGAGACACACAGGGAGGGATAACTACTGCTGGGTGACCTTCAGACGCTGAAAGCGAGGCAGTCGGAAAGAAACACAGAAACAGGGAAGGAAAATGGGGACAGAGGGAAAAAGAGAGGCGGAGAGACAGCGGACGTACTTACAACTTTTATTCATGGGCAAAAGCAGGTCATGGTGAGTTGGCTGCCCCAATTCGTGGAGAATTCAGCAACAAGAGTGGGATTAACCCATCTGTTTTCTCCTTTACCAGCAGTGAGAGCCCAGCGGGTCACATCCAGTGAGCAAATTTTTAAAAAATCATGTGGAAAAACATTTCAAGGTGTTTCACAGACGCAGTTATGCAAAGTGCAAAGGTCAATGCTGTAGCAAAGCAAACATTTGGGAGGGGGGGGGTGACCAAACATTTCATCAAAGAAGTGGGTTTTAAGGAGGTTCTTAATGGAGGGAGGGAGCTGATGAGGTGGAATAGCTTAGACAGGGAAAATATCAGACTGTGGAGCCTAGACAGCTTCAGTCACGGGCGTCCGATGGAAGCCAGTGAAATGCAAGAGACCAGGGTCGAAGGAACAGACGTATTGGGGGATTTTAGGCCTGGAGGAGGTGACAGAGGGCTGGAGCAGCAAGACCATTGTAGATGTTGGGGGCCTGGGAACCAGGGTGGAGGATGAGTAAACTTGGTGCCGGATCTGGACAACAGACCTTTGGATGTGTTTAAGTTTACATTGCACGCACAGTTAAGAGGCAGGCCATGAGGGTACTGGAAGAATGGAGGCTGAAGTTGGCAAAGGCTTGAATGTTCGTTACAGCAGCAGACAGTCTGGGGCAGGGTCTGAGGTGGACAATGTTACGGAGGTGGAAGTAAAGAGGCTGAAATTAGTGATGGAGAGGATAAGAGGGTGGCTGCTCAGTTCGGGGTCAAATTGGGACACTGACGTTCCGAACAATCTGCCTGAGGTAGTGGCCTGCCAAGGGGGCTGAAATGGTTGACAAATGACTCGGAGTTTGTGGTGGAGGCCAAAGCTCATGAATTTGGTCCCTCCAATATCTAGCTGGAGGTGGCTCTGTCCCAGATGTCAGATAAGCAGGGGAGGGATGAAATATTTAAAAGATTAAAATGATTCATTTCTGCACTGCTTTTCTCAAAGGTATCAGCAATAATTGGCCGAATTATGAGTGTAACTAAGAGGCTTATAGATTAACATAATCTATACGCAAGATTTTACAGCAACATCTGTCTCAGTTCTATTTTGGCAATTAATTAGCCCTGTTGATTATAAAGTTAAATGAGTTTAATATATGGGCCAGCTTCTAATTCCTGATACACTGAGAGTACATTTGTAACACTGTTAATCTGGCTGAATCTGGTGCTGAATTACTATTATGCCTAGGAAGTGTCAAACCCAGTTTAATTCCCTTAATGCAGATGAATGACACACTGCTGAAAGATTATTACATTGTTAAGCAAATAAGCATTCAATCCAGTTTTCAATGCTGGTACCCTGCATCAAACAACTGCTCCTTAAGCTCGGACGTTGAACATTGACTTTTGGGGAATGGCAAAATGCCACCATGTTATTAAACATCTTTTCACTTGCCTCTTTTCCCCGGTTTACATTAAACTGCTTAGGGATATGCCATGGTGAATAGACCATCATGGTGAGAAGGCAGAGCATAACAAAGAACAATGATAATTGAGTGATAGTTGCAGTAGGAGAAAGAGGGTGGAATTTTCCCCATGGAAGTGGCAAACAGAAGCCGGGTCTGTTATTGGGTTAGAAACAAATCTCTGCTAGGAAACTGATTCAAGTCCCGATTTGCACATAGGGAAGCAATTAATTGGTACGGAGAGAACCAGTGGGGTGGAAATGGAGGCAAGTGTGTGGCTCATTTAAACGTCACGGGGCATCCATCTTTGAGGCTGCTGATTGGCCTGCTGAAGAAAACTGTGTTGCGCCAAAGCTGTCAACTCACCAAAGGGGAAGTCAGACGATGCAGGAGAGTTGTAGGGACTAGCACCCATGGCAGGGCTACCCCTTTCTTCATTGACACACACTTCAATGTGATGTTGGAGGCCGTGAAGAAGAGAATGGAGGTCCTTCTCCCAGAGGGTGGTCAAAGGACGCCAGTATTTGGGACAAAGCCATTTTGATTGGAGATTGCTCCCAATTTGAGAGGCAGAAGTGAAACCCTGAGATCCTGGATCCAGTGTTGGCACAGGTTCAATGGCCTTGTCTGTTCCTGAAAGGTGAGCGTCAGCCTAAACCCCCAGACAGGTCTCAGTACCTGAACTGGCCAGCAGCCTCAACACCGGAGGAGCATCAGAGCACTTGGTGCTGCTGAAGAGGGGAAGGGTGTGTGCCCAGGGCATTTACTAACCTCTCAGAATGGCTCATAGCCATAATGCTGCTCAAGACCTGTTACCGCAGTGATACACAGCTCCTAATGAATAGGGGCAGATAACGCCAGACGCAGAGGCTAGCAGCATCTTACAGGAGGAGCACCTGAGGCAGGGGGAGCTGTGATCAGTGCCGATCAGAGGAGGGATCACAGGCACAGCCCTGTTCAGCTGGGCAAATGTTCAAGAGTCACAGGAAAGATAGTTCTACATTGAACAACAGCAAGAAATGGCTCCTGCATGTTGGGGTTCCCTGAGGTAGCACGGGTTCCTGGGCAGAGTGTAGAGGAGTCCATCCAATGTATTTGGGCCACAATAGCTCAGGGCTATAAACACATGCGATGGAATCTAACGGTCACACCGAAGTCAATGGACATTTGAATGGCTCGCCGCATTTTACCAGAGAAAGGTAGAAAATAGGAGCAAGAGTAGGCCATTCGGCCCTTCATACCTGCTCCGCTCAATACCATAATGGCTGCTCCTCTATCTCAACGTCATACTTCCTGCTCTCTCCCTTGACATCTTCAGAGTCTAGAAATCCATCCACTTCCTTAAATATATTCAGTGACTTCCACAGCCATCTGTGGTAGAGAATTCCATAGGTTCACCACCCTCGGAGTGAAGAAGTTTCTCCTCATCTCAGTCCTAAATGGCCTGCTCTGTATCTGGAGACTGTGACCTCTTGTTCTAAACCGCCCCCCCCCCCCCCCCCGCCTCCCCCTCAGTCAGAGGAAACAACCTCCCTGCACCAGTCTGTCCTGCTCGATCAGAATTTTGTACGTTTCAATTGGATCCCCTCTTATTATTCTAAATTCCAGTGAATACAGCCTCATCAACACAATCTCTCCTCATTCCTGCCATCCCAGGAATCAGTCTGGTAAACCTTTGCTGCATTCCCTTCATGGCAAGTATATCCTTTATTCGCACACAAAACTCCATGTATGGTCTCACCAAGGCCCTGTCCAGCTGTAGTAAGACATCCTTGCTCCTGTACTCAAGTCCTCTTGCAATGCAGGCCAACATACCACTTGCCACCCTAACTGCTTGTTAAACCTGCATGCTTGTTTTCAGTGACTGGTGTACGAGGACATCCAGGTCCATTTGTACTCAGCATTTCCCAATCTATCACCATTTAAATAATACTCTACCGTTCTGTTTCTCCCTCTGAATGGATAACTTCGCATTTATCCACATTATACTGCAGTTGTCATGTATTTGCCCACTCACTCGACTTATCAAAATCATTGATCCATGTGGCGCCCAGCTAGTCACCACCCCATTCCGTTAAATACTCATTTATTCCTGTCTGCTAAATAGTTCTCAATCCATGTCAATATATTACACCCAATGAACAAGATGATCAGATGATTGGATAGGGTGGACAGTGAGAGCCTTTTTCCTCGGATGGTGATGTCTAGAACGAGGGGACATAGAAATAAGACAGATGTCAGAGGTACGTTCTTTACTCAGAGAGTAGTAAGGGCGTGGAATGCCCTGCCTGCAACAGTAGTGGACTCGCCAACACGAAGGGCATTCAAATTGTCATTGGATAGACATATGGACGATAAGGGAATAGTGTAGATGGGCTTTAGAGTGGTTTCACAGGTTGGCGCAACATCGAGGGCCGAAGGGCCTGTACTGCGCTGTAATGTTCTATGTTCTATGTTCAATTTTGCACGCAAACCCCTTATATAGGACTTTATCCAAAGCTTTCTGAAAATTTAAATATGCCACATCCACCGGTTCTCCCTTATCTATTCTGCTGGTTACATCCTCAACAACTACAGTAGGTTTGTCAAACATGTTTTCCCTTTCATTAATCCATGTTGATTTGTCTAATTCCATTGATATTTATGAAGTGTGCTGTTGTGACATCCTTTATAATAGACTCAGCATTTTCCCTACTACTGATGTTAGGCTATCCGGTTTGTAATTCCGTGTTTTCTCCCTCCCTCCTTTTTTAAATAGAAGGGTTACATTTGTAACTCTCCGATCCGCCGGGACTCCCCGCAATGGGGATAATAAGATTCTGCCCCAGCCGAGTGGTCAATCTCTTGGAGATCCAAATGCAGCGGTGAGTGAGTGCAGGAATTGTGCCCTGACGTCCGCAGGGCCTGGCAGACTGCATAGAGTGGTTAGTGGTTTGGGAGGCTCAGAGAACTTCGGAGGAGGTGCCAGTTGTAGTGTCTCCCACCAGGCATTCAGCACAGTCAGAACGGACTGAAGATATCACAGAGGAGGAAGAGGGGGCTCATCATTCATCACCCTTGGCCCCTCCGACTGAGAATCCATCTGTGCAGTGTGGCCATCTAAAATGGCTGCCCGCAAAGAAATGATAAAAAATGAAATGAAAATCGCTTATTGTCACAAGTAGGCTTCAAATGAAGTTACTGTGAAAAGCCCCTCGTCACCACAATCCGGCGCCTGTTCGGGGAGGCTGGTACGGGAATTTAACCGTGTTGCTGGCCTGCCTTGGTCTGCTTTAAAAGCCAGCTCTTTAGCCCTGTGATAAACCAGCCCCTTATAGATTGATGGGAAATTTAGTGAAGCCTGAACACAGGGAGGCTGCAGCTTGCAAATATACAAAGCTGCAGCTCAGACCTATGCAGAAACTAACACAGGAGAAAGGCCATTGAAAGGCCTTCCAGGGACAATGGGCTCCAGGTGGAAACTGACAATAAGTGGCAGACACAGCGGCGCCTGCTTCCCATATTTGGGAAGGCCTATGTGCCTCGGGCACTAACAGCCATGGCTGACCGGGACCCGCCCAGCTATCAAGGTGTCCACACCCAATTGGTCAGGATCGATCAGGGTGATCGAGACCCTATCGATTCTTTGGACCTTCACCTGGGACCGCCCAAAAGGGCGTAAAAGCTGGAAGGATAAAAGGTACTACGTAGCCCACCATAGCTCTCTCGACTACAGCTCGCGACTGCAGCTTCGACAGCCAACAACAACAGTAAATCCATCACCAGCCAAGAAGAGAACCATCCACGCCATCCACAGAGGGACCAGAACAGAGGACACAGGCGACCAGCGACAAGAACTCCAGCACTGCCAGATTGCCACATCTCAGATAAGGCCCTATCTGCTCTGTACTTGTCAGTCACCTGGAAGTTAAGTTTTTTTTTAAATTTAGAGTACCAATTAATTTTTTCCAATTAAGGGGCAATTTAGCATGGACAATCCACCTGCTCTGCACATAAGAACATAAGAACTAGGAACAGGAGTAGGCCATCTGGCCCCTCGAGCCTGCTCCGCCATTTAATGAGATCATGGCTGATCTTTGTGGACTCAGCTCCACTCTCCGGCCCGTACACCATATCCCCGAATCCCTTTATTCTTTATAAAGGTATCTATCTTTTTCTTAAAAACGTTTAAAGAAGGAGCCTCAACTGCTTCACTGGGCAAGGAATTCCAGAGATTCACAACCCTTTGGGTGAAGAAGTTCCTCCTACACTCCGTCCTAAATCTACTTCCCCTTATTTTGAGGCTATGCCCCCTAGTTCTGCTTTCCCCGACCAGTGGAAACAACCTGCCCGCATCTATCCTATCTATTCCCTTCATAATTTTATATGTTTCAATAAGATCCCCCCGCATCCTTCTAAACTCTAATGAGTAAAGTCCCAGCCTACTCAACCTCTCGTCATAATCTAATCCCCTCAACTCTGGGATCAACCTAGTGAATCTCCTCTGCACTCCCTCCAGTGCCAATGTGTCCTTTCACTGGTAAGGGAAACATCTTTTGGGTTGTGGGGACGAAACCCATGCAAACACGGGGAGAATGTGCAAACTCCACACGGACAGTAACCCAGAGCCGGGATCGAACCTGGGACCTCGGTGCCGTGAGGCAGCAGTGCTAACCACTGTGCCGCCGTGCTGCCCTGCCTGGACGTTAACTTAAGGTTGTTTTTAAGTGTATTAGTTTATAGTCCAACGTGCATGAACAAGTGATTGATTAAGTAATTAACCTTGCGTATGTTAATGAGCAATTATTGTACTAAACAACTTGTGTGATCATTTGTCCACCGTATACAGGTTAAACACACACTGTGGTCGAGATAAGGAAGGCGCAACAGCAGCAGGGTGCGTTGGAGATACCTTCACTTTCATGATGAGGACAACCACCCCATGCATCTCCACAGCAAACCGTAAGTGAGATTAGAATGCTGAGGTGGGTGTTTTTGACCGGCACAGCTGCGATCGGCCGACAGGCCTTTTGTGTGCTGTAGACCTCTTATGACTTGAACAAAAGAAAATAAGCCAAGGATTAGAAGCAGAAGTAGACCACTCGGCCCCTCAGGTCTGCTCCACCATTCCATAAACCCTTGGTTGATCTGATTGTGGCCTTAGCTCCACTCTCCCGCCTGGCCACGCTCCCGCCTGACTCTCAAAACCCTTGACTCTCTTGCGGATCACAAATCTAACCCTGCCGTGAACATATTCAATGACTCAACCTCCGCTGCTGTCTGGGGAAAGAGAATTTCACAGACTAACCACCCTCTGAGAGAAGGGATTTCTCCTCATCTCTGTAAGTGGGAGACCACTTACTTTGAAACTCTGTCCCCTAGTTCTAGATTCGCCCACAAGGGCTGTAGTGAGCAGGCTGCCTCCACCTCCTCTGAGGTCACACGGGCAGCCTTGCGTAGGAGAGGTCACCACATCGCAAGGGGCACCGGGTGAGCCACTGTGGTGTCTTCGTTCTGAGCCGTCAACTGTTTTCTTCTTGGTGCCTCTTTTAAAGAATCCGGCACAATTCTGGGAGGCAAGACTGTGACATGAGAACTGGTTTGAGATGGTGAAGGACATAATGGCTCCTCAGCAGTGAGGGTAAAGCAGATGTCCCTTCTTCATTGGCAGTAAGTGATTAGCTCTTCTGGGGTGCGTATTCCAAACATGTGTTAGCACGGGTCTCTGAGACTCCCCTCAACCCTCCTCAGAGGGACTCAGCTGAATCTTCCTTGAATCAGGAGATCGCTGACATTCATGGCATCCTCGTGAACCCTTTGCACCCTGATCTGTGCCCAGGCCTGGTCACGTCTGTGTGCAGGAGCGGTATCTCTCTGTTCTGTGCCACCTCTCTCCGTTTCCTGCTCCGCTGTCACCTCCTCCTCTTCCCCCAGTAAGCTGTCTCCTTCCAGGGGATCATCACCTTCAAGGTCCACACCTCTCTGAAGGGGCATGTTATGGAGAACGCAGCAGATCACCCCAATGACAAAGACCTTTGCAAGAGTGTATTACAAGGCACCAACTGACTGCTCCTGGCACCTGAATCACATCTTCAGAAGCCCAGTGGCCAGATTGGTGGTTGTTCTTGCGAGCTGGTGGCTCTAGTGGTATCGCCTCTGCAGGAGGCCCCCAAAGAGGGGTGAGTAGCCATGTCTACAAAGAACATCCTTTGTCCTGAAGAATCTATTCACACTCTCTGGGGGTTCAAGTGAATATCTGAGGCATGCTGGATTGGCAGAAGGCAAAGGGGTCATGGCAGTCACCAGGTTAGGAAGTGCACACATGAGGAATCTCATGTTCAGGTCACAGACCAGTTGAACACTCCCTCAGTGGAAGCCCTTCCTGTCGGTGAATCTCATTGGCTGCTCACTCGGTACCTTGATGGCCACATAGGTACATCTGATGATGTCCCTACTCCTGGGGGATTTCAGTGATGGCAACAAAACCCAATTCCCCTCTGTACTTGCAAGACCCCCAAATAGCATGAACTGAATGAATTGCCCAGCTCTGGTAAAGAGGACATCAGTAACATGCCAAATGCGATGGCGCAGTGCCCCTTGCAAGATATCACTAAAGCCCACAGCTAATCCTTGGGAGGAGCAAAGAAGTTCAAGCGACCATTGCCAACTTCCCTCTGGGGGGTGGCCACCCTTGACAGCCTCGCCTCCTGCTCTTCTTAGCAAGGATGCCAGGAGTTAGGGACCCCATTCAAAGTCCAGGCACCTGAGTGCCCAGTCTCCTTGCCACCCATGCTGCACATTCTGACTAAGAAACAAATCCTCCTTTGCCCCGCTGACCCTTTGACGAGGCTGAGGTTGGGCCTTGGGTGGGCCATGGGGAGATTCTTCCTCATATTTCCCCCAATGCCCTCCCCCCTCCCTTACCCCCCAACCACAAGCTGGTAATTATTATTGACCTTTGAAATTGATACCCCCTGACCCTCCCTCCATTCCACCTTCAAGGGGCCTAGAAAATTAAATCCAGTGAGGGAGTTAATTGCAGCAACTTACCCAACCTGCTTCAATAGATATTGAAGCCAATCCTGACATCCACACCTCACACCCAACTTACCTTTATTTTTAAATTTAGAGTACCCAGTTACTTTTTTTTCCAATTAATGGGCAATTTAGCGTGGCACGAAACCCACGCAGACATGGGGAGAATGTGCAAACTCCACACGGACAGTGACCCAGGGCCGGGATTCGAACCCAGGTCCTCAGCGCAGTAGGCAGCAGTGTGCCACGTGCCACTACACCCAACTATCAATACCTTTTACACTTGGGTGTACACAGCTACTGGCCCCTGCAATTCACAAATACATTGCGAAGAGTGAGTGATCCTTCCCTGCACATGGCCCCTCCCACCCCACACTCCTTTTTAGGAATACTTATATCAAATTGGATCAGCCATGATCTTATTGAATGGTGGAAGAAGCTCGAAGGGCCGAATGGCCTACTGCTTCTCCTATTTCCGAGTTTCTATGTCCATTATCTGAGGAGAAGAACTTGTGACCAAGCTGCAGCTGGACCTCTGCTAATTCCATAACAATGCTTTCAGAGGTGCACATGGTGACTTTGGGGTTGACTCATAGAACTGCGCAGCACTGAAAAAGCCATTTGGCCCATCATGCCTCTTTAAAAGAACCATCCAATTGGTCCGAATTCCACGCTCATTCCCCATTACTCTGCAATTTTCTCCTTTTCAATTTCAATTTCCTTTGGAAGTGGCTATTGAAGCTGGATACCATCCTTCATGCCAGTGGAAGCCATTTCCCCTTACGTACTTTACCAAAGCACTTTATAACTTTGAAGTCCCTTATATTATGCACCCTCCTCTGCTCTCGAAGAACAGTGCCAGCTCTACTCCATTTACCTTGTTTATCCTCTTTCTTGTTTTCAAATCCTGATGGACGGACCTCTCTGCTGCCATGCCAACGCACCTTGACCACGCACTTCAGAAAAGCTATCTTTGGCCCGGCCACAGACTGAAGAATGTTCCGGATTTCGGACGACAGCATAGGGCAACTAAGCTCGTCCAAGTGCCAGGTCCCATCAAGAAAGAAAACCAACTGCTCAGTGTGTGGGAAGGGAATTTTCCACACACACAAATGGTGTTCTATGAAGGAACAATTCACCAGGAAGCTCTAAGGAGCCATTTCATGGAGCAGTTTGAATGAATTGCTGGTGGGCGTTTAGGTTTAACAGTCACTTTTTGATTAATTAGCAACAACCGCCTCCCACCTCCCCACTCAGAGTCTCGCTGGATTCACAATGGAGAATGTCGCTGGCATCACAGGACACCATTGGTAAAGTGCACTTGGCAGCTTGAAATGCAACAATCATTCTGCTCGCTGAATAAATGGGGGTTTGATGGAGTCAGTAAAATAATAGTCAAAGCAAACAAACAAAAAGCCTCTCCACTAGGAGAGAGATTTCACCAAAAGGACCTCTTCTAAACAATGAAGTTGAGTCTGCTGCTGAAGTGTAGCAGAAGGGTGTTTGGATTAGTAAGTGTTAATCTGGAACTGGGAGAACAGCATCTCCCACAGTGGGCCCGATCAAACCAAATGGAGAGTCCCATAGTGAGCGTGTTTAGGTGCGTGTTTCCTGGCGCTCGTAGCGGCGAGAAATGGCCCCGCTATCTAACGCCCATGCGGTTAGATACGGGGACTCAGCGGGGAATGGGCCCCCGAGGCTGCACTCATCCTGGTTTTCTACACTGAGAGCTACGTTCAGCAGTACTCCTCAGTGCAGCAAGAGATCAAAATGCCATTTTTAAATGACGTCCTGATCTCACAAACTCCTGACATGACCCTCCGAACCCTCCCAAAGCCCTAACTCACTATAAGGCCCCTCCGCACTCCCCCCCCCCCCCCCCACACACACCCAGGCAGTGCACCCATCTGGCCCAATCACCGCCACTCAAAAAATGCCAGCTTGGCACTGCCAGCCTGGCACCTAGGTGGCACTGCCAGGAAGCCAGGCTGATGGTGCTAGGCTGGCAGTGCCAAAATGCCACCCTGCCCAGAGGGCATGCACCCAACCCTCTGGGAGACCTGCAGGAGTGCCATTCCATCTGGTCCCCATTTGGGAAGACAAGCAATAAACGGCGCTCACCCAAGGTCTCCAAGGTGAAGGGGATAGATGCCAACACCATAATTACCTCAGGGAACTGCTTATTAGAGTGAGACTAGCTGTTTCACTCTAATGTGCAGATTTAAGAAAAAGTGATTGCATCCACAATGGGCAGACTTCACATCACGACATCTCGCGAGATTGTGTTAGATCTCGCGAGGCGTAGCGAGCCGTGTAGATCCCGGGAGATTCACTTAACATTAAAAAAGTATTTAGATGCGCACTTGGGGTGCACTGCGTGGGTGTGTGTGTGTGGGGGGGAGGGGGGAGGGGGGTGGGGGGTGGGGGGGGGCTCCGGGGGCTCCATTATAGTGAGTTGGGACTTGGGGGGGGTTCGGGGGTCATGTCGGGGTCTTGAGAGATCAGGACGTCATTTAGATGTGCCAAGGCTATGGGATTAGAGTAAACACTCTACGTTCAACCATGCAAACCTTCAGACCTCTCACTGAATCATCAAACAGCCCGTCAACACAAATGGAGAGCTCACACTATAAGGGGCTGTTTAGTATTCGTGATGAAATAGGAGTTCACATCCGGGGTGCCGCATTCACTGTCGCAATGCAGTCTGGTGCCGAGCAGCAATGTACCAGTCCACCAGCCACATGGAGATCAGCAGGAAATGCACTCGATGAAGCTCCAACACTCCGTGAAGCTCCAGCAGTTTGAGTCAAAAAGTGTGACTCTTTTGTACGTCTGAGAACAAGAAGAACGCTTTAAAACTCCCTGGGAATCTTTTTTGAAAAAACATTTACATAGAACCTTTCACAACCTCAGTGCCTCGTGAAGCATTTTGCAGCCAGTGAAGAAATGTTGAAGTGTCATAACTGTTAATAGTGTAGGCACCGCAATAGCCAATTTGCACACAGCAACCTCCCACAAACAGCACTGAAATAATTGATTAGACCATCTGTCTGAGGTGTTGATTAAGGAATAAACGTTGGCCAGGGATATCAGATAATTCGCCTGCTCTTTTTCAAAATAGTACCAAGGAATCCTTAAGAGGGCAGATGGGGTCTGGGTTTTAGCTTGTCAGCCTATAGATTGTTACTTAATCGTTACTTCCTAATTTACTTAATTTTCTCTTTTCAACCTTGCTTGTGCCCTGTGCTACAAGCCTGGACTTCCCGGTTGAGGGTTTTCAGTAAATAGATGTAAATAAATGCATGACGATCCGAGTTGCTGTTATAACTGGAGGAGAAGATCCCAGAATGGAACGCTGGCTCAAAAGACGGTCTGCGGGATTCTCCGTCAGCGGGATCCTCTGCTTCGCTGGCACCGCACCCACTCCCGCGGGTTTCCCGACGGCGTGGGGTGGCCACAATGGGAAACCCCATCGGCCGGCTGCGGGAACGGAGAATCGCGCTGCCGGCGGAGGCGAGCCGCACCGGAAAATGGGGCTGGCGGGACGGAGAATCCCGCCCCGTAACTTTTTCTTGTTTTTATAAAACCTGGAGAAACAGAGTGACAGAACCATTAATTAGTTTTAACAAGAAAAAAATAGTAAACATGAAAAAATTGGATTATAATATTCCCTTACCTTAATAATTACACACAGATTTTAAGATTAACACAGATTACAAAGTACATTTTGAGATATAATGGTCTCTTTAGCACACAAAGTCCCTTTTAAGCACACAAGATGACTGTGATAAGGCGCACTCCTCTCTGAACACAAGTGAATATCTATGGATTTCTCCAGATGATTCTTATATTATGAGCCACCTTGTCTCATTGAACTCTGGCTTCCACACAATTTCAAAAACAACTTTCAAAAGTCACACTTTCAAATCTTTAAAATTATGCTTTCCCTCTGCTGCTCCCATCAAGATTTCACCTTCTGGTTTTACTTTAGGCTCTTCCTTCAGGTTTCCTTTGTCTTAAAGGCTTTTACACAAACTCCGAGATCTAGCCACCGATTTCCACAATTATTTCAAATGGTGCTTCCCAAACTAGTAATTTCTCACAAACCTTAGCACTACTGCAGATATCTTTCTGGCCGCTCAAGGTCCAATGCCTTTTCAACTCTCTGTTACGTTGTTGAACGGCAATCTGTTCTGGTTCCAGTTTCCTCTGTTCCGTTAACCCCATGCTTCTTGGAAACTTCTTTTCATTTCTCTAGTTTCCTTAACTAGCTGGACTTTAGATGTCTGGTCTGTTTTCTTAACCATTACTCCATGGTATGGCTTTACATCTAGCAAGGTTGAGAGAGATGTTTCATCTTTAGCCTTCTAAAACCAACAGTTTCTAGCAGAGCTGTGAGAGCTGCCTTCTCTCTCACTACCTTTTTCTTAACCATTACTTCATAGTATGGCTTTACCTGTAGCAAGGCTGAGAGAAATGTTCCATCTTAAGCCTTCTAAAACCAATAGCTACTAGCAGAGCTGAGAGCTGTCTTCTCTCTCACTACCCATCTCCAACTGCAATCAAATCAGTCTAACCTAAAATTTAAAAGATTCCCTATCTTACAAAGCCACAGTTATTTTTTATTCTTCATGCCATAGCCCTCACTAAACACAATAGTATCACAGTTGGAATTGAAACCAACCTCCACACATTAAAAACACTTTTGTCTAACATGAATCTAACTAGAGGTTTTAACCTTCCAGGCACGGAAACATTTCAATGAAACCCACTTAAAACTATAATTTAGAGGTCATTCTCTGGGGCTGTTACCCCTAGCCAGGATTCCCGTTGTCCCATTGAATCAGGCGTGATTTTCAAAACAGGATTCTTGCCAGGCATCAAACCCATCGTGAGTCTCCCAGCCTGCTCCCCCTGGCAAGATCAGGTACTCGCCCGGAAATGGCGAGAACGTGATCAGAACACAGGAGCATAAAGTTCAATCTCACTTGCTAGATTGAAGTGGATTGCTGCAGCCTCCTGGGATGTTCCTGCACACCAAGCTGGAGGCCCTGCGGGCGTCAATATGTATTGGTCCTTAAATGCAGGAAACCGGTGCCGTGGAACCCAAGGCGCAGCAGAGGGATGAGTACCCTCTCTACACTTACCGCCAAGGTGTCCAGGGAGCCCTTCAGGGGAGGTGGGGGTTGGGGGACTTGTGCTGGGCTGGAGGGGCTCAGATCAGGAGTCTTTTCTAGAATTGGGATTGTGTGGCATGCTTCCCTCTGTAGCCTTTAAAACATTAAACTCTCTTCCAGAATGTCAATATCAAGGGTCTGTTAGATGACAGTAAAAGTCTTCCCATTAATGTGGTGGAAACCTTTGAAGCGCTTTTTCACATTCAATTCCATTCCCTTTAACGTTTTCAAGCCTCTGGGCTTGCTGCGAAAATTAAAAGCTTTGAACGGCACTGTTTGCATTCAATTTCATGCTCCATTACATTTTGCAAGACTTTTGATTGACAGGTCCAGGCTGTTTCAAAGGAGGGTTTAGCTTAGTTTGTATTTATAGCTCTTCGCAGACCATTAACTTTGAAGTGCTGGGTAGCATGGTGGCGCAGTGGGTTAGCCCTGCAGCCTCACGGCGCCGAGGTCCCAGGTTCAATCCCGGCTCTGGGTCACTGTCCGTGTGGAATTTGCACATTCTCCCCGTGTTTGCATGGGTTTCGACCCCACAAGTCAAAAATCTGCAGGCTAGGTGGATAGGCCACATTAAATTGCCCCTTAATTGGAAAAAAAAATGAATTGGGTATACTAAATTCATTTTTAAAAACACAAAACTTTGAAGTACTTCCCCTTTTGAGTCGATGTTGTTGTAACTTTTTTTAAGAAGGATGTTTCTTTGTTCTGCAGTTCTGTCTGAGTGCTGCTCCCTGCCTGGCAATGCCCTTGGAACCCGAGCAGTGCCAACTTGGCAATATCAGGGTGCCACTGCAGGGTGCCAGGGGCAGTGCCAGGTTGACATTGCCAAGTGGCAGGGCCTGAAAGGGGTAGAGGCCTGAACGGGGGGAGCTTTTGGTGAGCCCATAACAGGCTGTTGCTCACTTGTGGAGGGTTGGGGGATTACCAGCGATTGGGTGGGGGAGGGGAGATCCTTCGCAGCAATATTTGTACCATTATTCTGAGATTGATGGCCTTGCCGGCTTCTTCGGGTCCCATGGCATGAATCTCTTCTGGCTCCAAAATAATTCTAAGTTTGGGTGCATAGTGATCTGAATCGCGCCAATCCAAATGACAGGAATTGAACCTAATTTCCTGGTGAAGATCATGCCTAGATATTTTTTGGGAGAATTTGACCCTTTCTTTCTAATGTTTAGGGTGGAGGTGTGGGCTTAGGTAGGGTGCTCTTTCCAAGGGCCGGTGCAGACTCGATGGGCCGAATGGCCTCCTTCTGCACTGTAAATTCTATGATTCCAAGATACCAGTACAGATATGAATTCCTTAAAACTACCTTTGTTTTCCAAACAATGGATTCATGCTTTTTTTCCCGTGCAAGCTAAGAGTACATTTGTTCCGTACACTTGGCATTGATGTGATGATTTATTCAGAAACTGCGGTATAGTTTTGGTTTATACAAGTTGTATGGAAATTAATATTAGAGCAGATTGTATTCAAATTGTGTTAGACTGAGGCTGCAGCAGTAAGGAAGGTGACAACTGATGACAAAGAGATTGTTAATGATCTCTCGCGAGCAGTTAATGGTTGCTCTCAATGACTGGGAAACATACTCTTTGAAACTGCTGTTTTGTTCTCCTGTGTGGATGAAATTAACCAAATGTGTTTGTGTCGAGAGGCTGTTCTGCTCTATTTAACAGTGGAAACTTATTCATTTTCTGATGCAGTTTTTTAAAAACTTGCCTGCAATCACAATAAGCCAAGTATGATTTATGCTGCAGTTTATACTGAAACACCTCTTTTGAAGGGGAAGTCATTTTACTTGTATTCCTTGTACAATGCACAGGACCATTGACGATCTATGTACAAGGGGTGAGCGGCAGAAGTTGGGTCCATTGGAATTCAACGCCAAGACAGCAACTGGGGCTTGTCCTGTTGATTGGAGTTTGATACAATGGGAATGGAAAGTGGTTTGGGGTCCAGAGAGGTTGTGTCTTGCATGTTTCTTCATTACATTTTGGAAAATTCTGAATTTTATTATAGGTGGCACTATAATTAGAAGCTCTCGCCTCTAATTCTTCTTCACCTCAGCAGAATGAATATTGACACTGCTGTGTCGGGCATGGGGTTGGAGGCCAGGTTGGACTTTATGGTTTTAATTTACAGAGCCTCAGAACTCATGGCTAAAAATAGATTTACAAGCTGCGTCCTGCTCAAATCAGGACGGAACACGGCTGGTAGGTCCCAGGTGAGGCCTATCTTCCAGGATGCCCGGTGGTCCTTAGACATTGCGAGATCCAACTTCTGTTGCAAAGCACTGTAAATCTGTGCCCTCCCATTCTTAACCCTTTTAAGAGGGGAACATTTTCCCCCCTATCTCTGTCCAGCTCCCTCGTGATTTTGAACACCTTTATCAAATCCTATAGAATTCAATTCCATAGAGTTTGAACACCTCTATCAAATCTCCCTCAACCTTCTTCACTCCAAGGGGAACAGCCCCAATCTCTCCAATCATTTAAAAAAAATAAAATTTAGAGTAATAAATTAAGGGGCAATTTTAGCATGGCCAATCCATCTAGCCTGCACATCTTTCGGTTGTGGGGGCGAAACCCATGCAAACACGGGGAGAATGTGCAAACTCCACACGGACAGTGACCCAGAGCCGGGATCGAACCTGGGACCTCGGTGCCGTGAGGCGGCAGTGCTAACCACTGTGCCGCCGTGCTGCCCTGCCTGGAAGTTACGTTAAGGTCGTTTTTAAGTGTATTAGTTTATAGTCCAATGTGCATGAACAAGTGATTGATTAAGTAATTAACCTTGCGTATGTTAATAAACAATTATTGTACTAAACAACTTGTGTGATCATTTGTCCACCGTATACAGGTTAAACACACACTGTGGTCGAGATAAGGAAGGCGCAACAGATACCCTCACCTTCATGATGAGGACCACCACCTCATGCATCTCCACGGCAAACCGTAAGTGAGATTAGAATGCTGAGGTGGGTGTTTTTGACCGGCACAGCTGCGATCGGCCGACAGGCCTTTTGTGTGCTGTAGACCTCTATGTCTTGAACAAAATAAAATAAGCCAAGGATTAGAAGCAGAAGTAGACCACTCGGCCCCTCAGGTCTGCTCCACCATTCCATAAACCCTTGGTTGATCTGATTGTGGCCTTAACTCCACTCTCCCGCCTGGCCACGCTCCCGCCTGACTCTCAAAACCCTTGACTCTCTTGCGGATCACAAATCTAACCCTGCCGTGAACATATTCAATGACTCAACCTCCGTTGCTGTCTGGGGAAAGAGAATTTCACAGACTAACCACCCTCTGGGAGAAGGGATTTCTCCTCATCTCTGTAAGTGGGAGACCACTTACTTTGAAACTCTGTCCCCTAGTTCTAGATTCGCCCACAAGGGCTGTAGTGAGCAGGCTGCCTCCACCTCCTCTGAGGTCACACGGGCAGCCTTGCGTAGGAGAGGTCACCACATCGCAAGGGACACCGGGTGAGCCACTGTGGTGTCTTCGTTCTGAGCTGTCAACTGTTTTCTTCTTGGTGCCTCTTTTAAAGAATCCGGCACAATTCTGGGAGGCAAGACTGTGACATGAGAACTGGTTTGAGATGGTGAAGGACATAATGGCTCCTCAGCAGTGAGGGTAAAGCAGATGTCCCACTGCGCCACCGTGCTGCCCAACCTCTCCAATCATAACTGAAGTTTCTCATCCCTGGAACCATTAATACAACAATACAAATAATTTATGGTAAAATCAATCCTAGTTGCTTACAATAGTGTGGTCACCAAGCAAGATTGACAGTGGAGTTACCTCATCATCTCCATTCGGGTTAGGACCAATGGTGTCATGATGTGCAGCCCTTTAAGTTCTAACTGGAGGTGGGAAGTAGTCTAAGTATTCATTGAGGCTGGGTTTTCAATTGTGGTCTCATAACTGGGACTAAAGTACTCCAGTGCGCTTGAAAATATCATTGTCATTCTGGTGGTGTAACCTTCAGTGAATCCTATTGTATCGCAATCAACATGCAACCTGCCACCAACAACTTGCCACTATCTTGGCTGCCTTTGATTAATTAGCAGCCACTTCACTGCTGATGGCTTCATTGAAGAGATCCTCAATCTCATTTTCGAATCAAGTAATCCCATCAATGGTAAGCTTGTAAAACCCATGCAAATAAATCTGATTGCTGGGGGCAAATGCAGGCTAATTAGACCTGATTTAAATTAATTAGTAACATCCACTCAGTGACTGGTTTAGCCTATTAAGTTTAAAATCCAGTTTAAACGGGGCACTCTCGGCATTGGGATTGGTTTTAATGTTGGAGAATCACCATCTGCTTTCAGAAGTGGTGCCTGTTGTTTTTTGAGGGGTTTTGCTTTTACTCGCAGTCGAGACAAAGGATAATCCGGTGCCACAATGTCCTGTCTGACCTCTGTTCCCCCTCCTCAGTTCAACTGCCCCCCTCCATCTGATACAGATTTCACCTTCCCCTGAGCCTCACACCCCTTCCCTCCTCCCCCAGTCCTTCAACCCCCTTCACACCTTCCACCACTTCCCCTGCCCTCAGTCCCTTCCACTCCTTCCCCTTCCCCTCACTCCTTCCACCCCTTCCCTCACTCCTTCCACCCCTTCCCCCAGCCCTCACACCTTCCACCCGTTTCCCGCTCCCTCACCTTCCACCCCCCTCCCTCCCTCCACCCCTCCCTCCCTCCCTCCACCCCCTCCCTCCCTCCCTCCACCCCCTCCCTCCCTCCCTCCACCCCCTCCCTCCCTCCCTCCACCCCTCCCTCCCTCCCTCCACCCCCTCCCTCCTCCCTCCACCCCCTCCCTCCCTCCCTCCACCCCCCCTCCCTCCCTCACCCCCCTCCCTCCCTCCCTCCACCCCCCTCCCTCCCTCCCTCCACCCCCCTCCCTCCCTCCCTCCACCCCCCTCCCTCCCTCCCTCCACCCCCCTCCCTCCCTCCTCCACCCCCCTCCCTCCCTCCCTCCACCCCCCTCCCTCCCTCCCTCCACCCCCCCTCCCTCCCCCTCCCTCCACCCCCCTCCCTCCCTCCCTCCACCCCCCTCCCTCCCTCCATCCACCCCCCTCCCTCCCTCCCTCCACCCCCCTCCCTCCCTCCCCCACCCCCCTCCCTCCCTCCCTCCCTCCCCCCCCTCCCTCCACCCCCCCTCCCTCCCTCCACCCCCCTCCCTCCCTCCCTCCACCCCCCTCCCTCCCTCCCTCCACCCCCCTCCCTCCCTCCCTCCACCCCCCTCCCTCCCTCCCTCCACCCCGCTCCCTCCCTCCTCCACCCCCCTCCCTCCCTCCCTCCACCCCCTCTCCCTCCCTCCCTCCACCCCCCTCCCTCTCCCTCCCTCCACCCCCCACCCTCCCTCCCCTCCCTCCACCCCCCTCCCTCCCTCCCTCCCTCCTCCCTCCACCCCCCTCCCTCCACCCCCCTCCCTCCCTCCCTCCACCCCCCTCCCTCCCTCCCTCCACCCCCCTCCCTCCCTCCCTCCACCCCCCTCCCTCCCTCCCTCCACCCCCCTCCCTCCCTCCCTCCACCCCCCTCCCTCCCTCCCTCCCTCCACCCCCCTCCCTCCCTCCCTCCCTCCACCCCCCTCCCTCCCTCCCTCCTCCACCCCCCTCCCTCCCTCCCTCCACCCCCCTCCCTCCCTCCCTCCACCCCCCTCCCTCCCTCCCTCCACCCCCCTCCCTCCCTCCCTCCACCCCCCTCCCTCCCTCCCTCCACCCCCCTCCCTCCCTCCCTCCACCCCCCTCCCTCCCTCCCTCCACCCCCCTCCCTCCCTCCCTCCACCCCCCTCCTCCCTCCACCCCCCTCCCTCCCTCCACCCCCCTCCTCCCTCCCTCCACCCCTCCCCCCCCTCCCTCCTCCACCCCCCTCCCTCCCTCCACCCCCCTCCGTCCCTCCACCCCCCTCCCTCCCTCCTCCACCCCCCTCCCTCCCTCCCTCCACCCCCCCTCCCTCCCTCCCTCCACCCCCCTCCCTCCCTCCCTCCACCCCCCTCCCTCCCTCCCTCCACCCCCCTCCCTCCTCCCTCCACCCCCCTCCCTCCCTCCCTCCACCCCCCCTCCCTCCCTCCCTCCACCCCCCTCCCTCCCTCCCTCCACCCCCCTCCCTCCCTCCCTCCACCCCCCTCCCCTCCCTCCACCCCCTCCCTCCCTCCCTCACCCCCCTCCCTCCCTCCCTCCACCCCCTCCCTCCCTCCCTCCCTCCCTCCACCCCCCTCCCTCCCTCCCTCCACCCCCCCTCCCTCCCTCCCTCCACCCCCCTCCCTCCCTCCCTCCACCCCCCTCCCTCCCTCCCTCCACCCCCCTCCCTCCCTCCCTCCACCCCCCTCCTCCCTCCACCCCCCTCCCTCCCTCCCTCCACCCCCCTCCCTCCCTCCACCCCCCTCCCTCCCTCCCTCCACCCCCCTCCCTCCCTCCCCTCCCTCCACCCCCTCCCTCCCTCCACCCCCCTCCCTCCCTCCCTCCACCCCCCTCCCTCCCTCCCTCCACCCCCCTCCCTCCCTCCCTCCACCCCCCTCCCTCCCTCCCTCCACCCCCCTCCCTCCCTCCCTCCACCCCTCCCTCCCTCCACCCCCCTCCCTCCCTCCTCCCTCCACCCCCCTCCCCCCTCCCTCCCCTCCCTCCCTCCCTCCACCCCTTTCCCTCCCTCCCCCCACCCCTTTTTCCCCCCCCTCCCCCCCTCCTCCCTCCACCCTTTCCCCCCCCTCCCTCCCTCCCACCCCTTTTCCCCCCTCCCTCCCTCCCTCCACCCCTTTTCTCCCCCCCCTCCCTCCCTCCCTCCACCCCTTTTCCCCCCCCCTCCCTCCCTCCACCCCTTTTCCCCCCCTCCCTCCCTCCACCCCTTTTCCCCCCTCCCTCCCTCCCTCCACCCCTTTTCCCCCCTCCCTCCCTCCCTCCACCCCTTTTCCCCCCTCCCTCCCTCCCTCCACCCTTTTCCCCCCTCCCTCCCTCCTCCACC